>NC_133110.1:7088558-8449183 GCF_022965805.1 Primulina eburnea | reverse complement strand
CCTTGGGACCTGCATCATTAAAATCCTTTCAGGCATTAATTTTCTACAACACAATCTGCTTATGATCTTCTGTTCAAAATTTCAAGCAGATTGTCTGGATATATTTCAGAAAATGGAGTGTTCTTCTCTATATGTGCAATCTTTTGTTAATTTTTTTGTATTACTGGGAGAGCATGCCATGCAGAGAGAAGAGACGTGGCCCTTGGTCAACATGGTGGGCCCCACATTGGAAAGGGTCTTTCCTATCATTGGGACAAGTGTAAGTTTCACAAATAAAGTTTATTCACTCTTCATATTTTGGGTTTAACATAATTTAGTGCTTCTTTTTACCTTGTTTATTTGTGAAAAGTCCACTTATATTTTAAATTAGAGGTCACTGCACTACACAAACATATGATACCTGGATGCAGACATGGCTGCTTGAGTTTTTTTTAAAAAGCTTTGACCATGAAAATGTAATGGCTCGACTTTTAAAGAAATAATACACACTGGGTAATAAACACTGGGTAATAAAACACGCCAAGAATTTTGTATGCACATGTTCGTTATTTTATATTATATTAAATTTTTCGTCATGTAGAGTGTCAAACATGTACCGAGTGTTGGCAGGTGTTATGTCGAGCATTTAGAAGTGTTCGCATGACCTAGATAGGAATGTAAGAGGTTATTTGAAGAGTCAATTTCTACAATTGCTTCTTTTCCATTCCAAAAAAGAAATGTGGGAGCTCATTTCATACATTGGTTAACACAGCTAAGAGAGTTGAAGGGGCAGGAACATGGGATCTTGTCATGGACCGACATGTATATGGGTTTTGATAAGCCATTAGAGTATGAGAAACTGATTGAGTATTAGAGTTGGTTCTGAGTTGAGTGTACCACGTAGGAGCATGGGCTTCGATCATAATGATTAGAGCCTAATTTCTCGAATTGAAATGATTGTCATTTATGATGATATATTTATTATTTTCTGTTGTTTGGAGATTCAAGATCCATATATATGCTTGATTGACCACTTCTCCATATATTTTATATCTGCAATCTCTTTTCGAATAAGATTGTAGTTTGATGATATCACCTGTAGTTTCTTTATAAACATGAATTACCATGCTGCTTTTCTCCATTTGTTTGATGAATCTGTGTGACGACTGTTTTTTATTAAAATGACTCACTAAAGCTTTTTGTTGCATAATCTTACCCTTTTTTGGTTCTGGCATTATTATGTTTTTCTCTTCTTCTATGGAAAGGAAGATTATTCAATACACATCCCTAAACCGATTTTTGAATCAGGACTCACCAGATCCAGTGACGCTTGTATCAGTTGCTGTCTCTATATTTGGATCACGTGAGATAGTTCATGAACTTATGGGCATCGAGCTGGGAACTGAACAGTTTTTACAATATTTCAACAAAGATATCATCCCTTGGTGCTTGAAAAAATTTAGTCCCTCAACTGACGCCCAGGCTGGATCTCTTGCTTGCCTTACTGGATGATGTGTGCTTCTCAGAACAGTGGGATGCAATTGTTACCTATTTAGTGAATCTTAAAGATGCTGACACTAGTCCTAGTATGGTGAACAGAAACCATTTAGATGTCTTCGCTATTCTAATGGAGAAGCTCAGGGATAGAACAACGGGGATTATTCATAAGTCAGACTCTTCTGAAATTGACTGGCATCATGAACTTTTAGACTCGCTGGTTGTTTCTGTTGTCTGTTCTGTTCCTCTATTTGAACATTCTAGTGCTCGATTTTCATGGTAAGTGAAGCGAAACATTTCCACAATATGTCCTGCATAGTTTTTATCCTTTTTGAAATGACATTGTATTTTTCCTTAGCAGTAGGTTTTTCTTTGAAACTTTTGAGCATCGGTTGGATCTTTTGAGCATTTAATATGTTAATCTTCTTGTGTCTATTATGAGTGTCAACATGCGCATAGATTCAGGTTGAGGACGATATGTTTCCGTTGACAAACAGTTACAATAAAACAATCACAATTTATTAGAAAGAATGTTGATGCCTGATGGTCTTTCTAGTGCTGCAAGTAATGAGCGTGACCATGAGAAAGATTTTACATGCATTATTGGCCTAGTAGCTAGCTTGTCTGACAGCCTAGATTGCAACGGGGTTGTTTGCATGAGACTTTTTTTTACCGAAAATCAGTTCCTTATTTGTAGCAGTGGAACCAAGTAGTCAACTACTTTGGAAATTCAAGGAAATTCATTGGCTTTGGTCCGGTAACGGAATTTATTTTCAATAGCTAGTAACTGTCCTTTTATAGAGTAGCTGTATGAATTATGCTGTTTATTTGTTTGTCTTGTATATGTTGGTGATAAAAGATCTGCTAAAGTTGAAAGTTGAATTTTGGAAGATCAATAAATATTTTGTGTTGATTAATCCTTTAACAAGCGTTGATATAGTATTAAATATCCTGATAAACTAAAACGTGATATGCATTTGCTGATATTGTGTGACAGTGCTGCTCTTGGTGGAAGATCTGAAGATGATAAAATTTCCTTTGTATCACAAAACACGATAATTCTGGTTTTTGAGGAAGTATATAGGAAGCTGATGACTTTCATGATGGATTCTCCTTTCATTTGGGTCCAGGATGCCTGTTCTATGTTACTTATGGGTGGAAGTTATCGTGACTGGAAGCTGAAATCTTCTGATAATTTGCTGGAAACAGCATATTTTATTTTGGATATTCTCGGTGGCAGTCTCTTTTGTTTGAAAACTCTTGATACCGAAAGTGAGGTAGTTCAAGGCATTTTATCTGCAGTATTTATCATTGATTGGGAATTTAGCTGGAGCACTGTTTCAAAGGATCAACTTGATGAAGAGGAGCTAGGAAAGATGGAGGCTAGATTTGCCTTTTGTGATGCTGTCCATGCTTTTCGCGCCAAAGTTTGTGATCAATTCATGGAAAGTGTTGGTTTAAATGGCCAGAGAAGCTTGGGATCTGTATTGATTCTGTTGATAAAAGGCCTTACAAATTTTGATAATGGATTTGATTCTGATAGTTTTACATCTTTCTGCTGCCAGAGGGTGCTGGATATTTTTGAATTTTTATGCCATGACCAAATTGAGGAACAAAAGTTATTGGATCAGTTGCTTTGCAAGAGTGATTCGTGGCCACAGTGGATCATATCAGATGCTAGCACAGGAGCCAGATTGGAAACTGAAAATGCTTCGCTCCAAGTGAGTTGAATTTGTGTTTTCTTCTGTTTATTACAAGATAGCTGTATTGTTTGCAGATTTTACTTACTTGAACTGATCCCTTCTATCTAAAAAATTCTCCACGTATGGCACTTTTAATCCTTAATGTATTTATCATAGTTGTCAAAGGCGAGCGCCTCTCGCCTCAAGGCGAGAGGCGCCACCAGGCGCGGGTGTTGCGCCTGGGGCAATCCCAGGCTCAACAATTTACAAAGGCGAGCCCAGGCGCGCGCCTGGGCTCGCCTTGGAAAGGCTCTCAGGCGCACCTTAGGCACGCCTTTGTAATATTAACTTAAAATGTAACTTCTCTGTTTTTTTTTTTTTAGTATTAACTTAAAATGTAAAAGGCCGACCCCAACACCAAACCCTAGCAGCCCAGTTAACAAATTAAATAAGCGACAAGAGCTTTGCAAACTGCAACAGAATTACATCCAACAACGCGACGACAGTTGGATGAAGGAAGAATTTTAATCAAGTTTTATCGTGGATGATTGATTATTTTCTCTTATTCATTAAATAAAAGCTGAGTTTCTTTTGTATGACGTGTTGAATGATTAAATTCGCTTCAAACTTCCTTGGGGCATAAGAAATGTGTTTTTCCCACTGAAATACCATTTCATATGTTCTGTTTGACCAATAGGATCTGTTGACTATTCCCACCTTTCTAGCAGTTTTGTTACTTGTGTTTGTATGGAATTTGTACTAGCTTTGTCATTTTTATTCAGAATACAGAATTTATCACTGATCTTTTGGCATAAGGTTCAGTTTACAAAAGTTTGTAAAAATATAGATTTTTGTTTCACAAATAAGGTTATTTATTTATGTTCTGCATATTATCAACTGTCGCAGATATGTGTTCATTTTTGTCAAAATCTGATTTGAATTGATGATTCCACAGAACAGCAAAATAATATGAATTGGGATCATGACGTACTAGAGTGGCTCATATATTACGTGGCTCTTGTTTCATTTCTTCCTTCTCATTTTATTAAAAAGTTTTTTGTAGATTTATCGACATTTTAATCAATTTCATTTTTGAAGTTGAGAAGAGTGATCTGGATGTTAGATATTTTATTGTTCTAGCATTGAAGATGAGGTGCCATAGTGATATTGACTAACTGCACACTCAGTTATTATCTTGAAATTTTTTTTACATTTATAATTTTTATTGCAATGTAATATATTTTCCTATGATATATAAGATTCTTTGGAATTGCACTTGTGTTCTACAAGTTATTTAAACTGACAATTTGCATATACTTTTGTAGGAATCAAAAAATACCAAGTTTGTTGCGTTAGTTGACAAGCTAATATCCAACATTGGGTTTGATCGAGTTGTTGCTGGTGTTATTACGAAGGAAACAACTTCATCAATCAAGAGTCATTTTCTGGACTTGTCGATCAATAGATCTAATTATTCCCGCCCTTGGCTTGCTGCTGAAATCTTGTGCACATGGAAATGGCTCGGTGGCAGTGCCTTGCACTCCTTATTACCTCCATTATGCGAATACATAAAAAATGGAGACCGTAGCTTTTCAGATTCTGTTTTCAATATTTTACTTGATGGTGCTCTTGTCCACGGATATGGTAGTGGATTAAATGTCTTATGGACTGCTTCTTTTGATGAGGTAGAGGCTGTTCAGGAGCCATTTTTGAGGGCTCTGACATCATTACTTTCTACTTTTTTTCAAAATAACATGTGGGGAAAGGAGAAAGTGGTTTCGCTCTTCAATCAGCTTTTAAACTTGCTCTATGTTGGTGATACTACAAACTTAAATTGTTTGAGGATACTTCCATCGGTTATGAATATACTTGTTAGAACCTCAAAAACTGTGTTTGAAGATTGCGCTAATGGTCAGAGTGACCCTTACAGCCAAAATGAATTGCATCAGCATATAGTAGAATGGTTCAGGAGAGTGGCATCTTTCCCTCCACTGAATGCATGGAAACCAGGAGATGGTAGGTCCCATTTACTTTCTATCAATGTAAAATGAAATGCGTGAAAAGATGATCTTCACTTCATTGTGTCTTATTTTTCAGTATCCAATGACAAAACCTGATTGCATATCTGTTCTATATGGAAATCTTATGGTGGTTATTTAAGTTATTTTCTAAATTTGCTTTGATCATTTCAATCTATTTAGATACAGATATGGAGGACTGGTTCCAATTGATTGTATCATGTTTCCCTGTTAAAGTAATTGAGAGAATGCAGACGCCAAAAGCAGAGAGATATACCAGCCCCATCGAGAAAGCTCTTCTATATGAGTTATTTCAGAAGCAGAGGAATGATGGGCAAGCTGTTGGAAATAAGCTGCCATTGGTGCAGGTGCTATTGTCAAAGTTGATGGTGATTGCGGTTGCTTATTGCTGGGAAGATTTTGATGAAGAGGATTGGAAGTTTGTGCTTCATCGGTTGAGGCTTTGGATCGAATCAGCTGTTGTAATGGTGGAAGAAAGTGTTGAAATGGTGAATGACACTGTTACCAGTGGTGGTAATGATATAAATGTTGCTTTAAGGATTATTGAGAATGCTGTCGAAATCAAGGACACTTTTACTATAGAACTTGCCAGAAATGCGCTTGTTGCATTCTCTATGCTCCGTGGTCCCACGGAACTTGAATCAAAGGATTCTGAAAATTTAAATCCTTTGGCAAACGAGAGATGGGAGTTCATTACGGATCGAATGTTGGAAAGTATTCTTCGTTTATTCTTTTCCTCTGCTGCTGCTGAGGCAATTGCAGATTCATGTTGCTACTGAGGCTTCATATATTGTTGCATCATCTCGAGGTCATCATCCTCAGTTCTGGGAGTTAGTTGCTTCATGTGTTGTTCAGTCCAGTTCACATGCAAGAGACAAAGCTATGAAATCAATGGAGATTTGGGGGCTTAGTAAAGGGCCTATCAGTTCACTTTATGCTTTGCTTTTTTCAGGCAACCCTCATCCCGCTTTGCAGTATGCAGCTTTTGTACTTCTTTCAAATGAGACAATGACGCAATTAGCTTTGATACCAGATACTGATTTGATGTTAAATGATGGTATTTCTAATAATGAGGTTTCTCACAATCTGGATACAACTTCAGTGGAAATTATGCAATTGAGGGAAGAACTTTCTTGTAAATTAAGAAAATTACCTGGCGAGCTTTTTCAAATGGATTTTTTGGCACATGATCGGGTAAGTTATATTTTAGATAGGTGTTAGCTACATGGTTTTTATGTTGTCTAAAATATATCACCGACTCTTCGAAATCATTTGACTTCGCTCCATTTGGACATTTTGATTTGTGAGTTTTCAATATGCTATGTTGGCAACTCTCTCATGCTTTGTTTATTTTACAGGTGAATGTATTCCTTGCTTGGTGTTTGCTGTTGTCACATTTAGCTTCCTTGCCATCGTCATCATCTTTGAGAGAGAGGATGATTCAATATGTACAAGATTTTACAAATGCAGCAGTACTTGATTGCCTTTTCCAACACATTCCTTTGGAGCTATGCATGGGCACCAACTCAAGAAAGAAAGAAGTCGGAATTCCAGCTGAAGTTTCTGAAGCAGCAAGTGCTGCAGTGCGAGCTATCACTTCTAGTTCAGTGTTGTTTTGTGTAGAATCACTTTGGCCTATTGCCCCCAAGAAAATGGCTTCTCTAGCAGGTGCTGTATTTGGTTTGATGCTTCATAATCTTCCTGCCTACGTTAGAGGTTGGTTTAGTGACATACGAGACCGTTCAGTATCATCTGCTATCGAGTCTTTCACAAAAGCATGGTGTAGCCCAACATTAATTTCGAATGAATTATCTGAGGTGTGCTCAAGTTTCCTGCTTCTCATTTCTTTTATAGTTTCTATCATTTATTTGTTTCATTGGATCACTGGTTCCACTAATAAATAAATAAATAATGATAAAAAAAAACACTCTGACACACAAAGCCTGCTCTTAAAATGGCATGGCCTAACCTGAAGCATTTCGTTTTTTTGCAGATCAAGAAAGCTAGTTTTGCTGATGACAATTTCTCTGTTAGTGTGAGTAGATCAGCTAATGAGATTGTCGCCACATACACCAAGGATGAAACAGGAATGGATCTAGTAATTCGCCTTCCTCAGTCTTACCCTTTGAAGCCTGTGGATATAGATTGCACTAGGAGCCTTGGCATTAGTGAGGTGAAGCGAAGAAAATGGTTAATGTCATTGATGTCTTTTATTCGCAACCAGGTATTTCAAGTGCTAGCATCATATTGCATAATCGATCTGATGCTCGGTGATGTGTCTGTCTTGCATTGAATATACGTGTACATAAAGCCATTGTAGGTAAAGCTGATTGCGTATGTTTGAATGTACAGAATGGGGCCTTGGCAGAAGCGATAAGAATATGGAAAAGCAATTTTGACAAGGAATTCGAAGGCGTTGAGGAGTGTCCCATATGTTATAGTGTTATCCATACTGTGAACCATAGCCTACCTCGTCTAGCTTGCAAAACATGCAAACATAAATTTCATTCAGCCTGCCTTTATAAGTGGTTCTCAACTTCTCACAAATCCACTTGTCCATTGTGCCAGTCTCCATTTTGATCCCAATCCCGGAGATAAAAGTGAATGTGGTCTTGTAACCCATTCTTCAAACAGGTATACAATCTTTCTTTGTGTATACTGCATTTCAGAGTTGAAGTTTCAGCATATTGCTGCTATTCTACTAGTTACTCCATTCGACTCTTTTCTTTCTTTCCTTTTTTTCACAGTTATGTCAATATAATTCTGGTAGGACCATTTCTTTTTATTTATACATCGAATGTTTGAATTTTATTGCGTGGTGAAATGAAATTTAGTAATCAATATTTTTTGCAAAGTTTTGCAAAATTCCAAGGTATCTCAAAATTGTCGTGAAAAATAAAAGACGCTAGCAAAAACTTAATCTGATAAAAATAGAATGTTATTTGTGACCAAGTAATTGGCACGTTGCACTCTCTAAATACAATCGTTCATTGGCATGATGCACCCTTTTATAAAAAGTTAAAGTTTGAATTAAGTACAGTTATTCTGATTCAAAATTCGAAAATTTCATTTTTTTTTTTTTTGGCTAAAGTCAGGTTTGTTCAAAATTCGAAAATTTAAGAGATCAGGGCAGTGGCCCAATGGTTTTCATTTGTAATCCCCAGCCAAATGACATGGGTTCGATCCCCCACCCCTTAGTTTAGGAATTCAAAAAAAAAAAAAAAAATTACGAAAATTTAAAATTTTTTTTGTTGCTAAAGTCAGGTTTGAAATGATATTAAATTTCGAGTTCGTTTCAAAATGCACATTAGCCCTTTCAAACTATTGTTGGAATCAAGGTTGAGAAGTTCGAAATGTCCGAAAAGTTTCAACAATATATATTTTAACATCTCATTATATCATATTACTAAAGTATTTGGGCTCATGAGCCATTGAAAAAAAATTGGCTTGAGTTCGACTCGGAAAAAAGTTCTAAAATGTTTAGTTCAATTAATTCAAATGTGAATCAAATATTTATCGAGTTAGTTCAAAAATATTGTGAATCGACTCAATTCATTTATCGCTCAAATTATGCAGCATGTGCTCTCTCTCTTAAATGTCAGAAGAGACGCTCTAGAGTTGTAGCAATATTCTTATTGCAGGTCCAGTGGTTTTATTGGCTCAAACAGATCTACATACTAAGAATAACGTTTTCATGGTAGTTAGTACACATATTTGACACAGTGCACTCTCAAGTCGATTGAAGGATTCTTTTGATAGGGATGGATAACTGATGTATATAGATAATTTATAGATTGTGATAACATGTGCGGCGTTTGGTGTATGTTTAATGTTAAGGGTTAAACTTATGTATTTTTATGCGATGATCTTCGTATTGGATCCAAATTACAAGAACTTGACCAGAAAACAATCTGAAAAGAGAGAGAATCGGCCAGTTCTCGAACACTTATTCTCCAAAATAGTGTTCAAATCGTCGTCCGACCATTCTGTGTACTCATTCTTTATTTTACTATATGCCATAGGAGTTTTACATATTTGGAGATTTACTGTGTCAATGGAGGATGAAAATGGAGAATGATATTATTTACGAAAATGACTTTCTCTAAAATTGCTAAATGTTCCTTTTTTTTTTAATTCTTTTTAAATTTTTTTTGATCATTTTCATGCATATGTTTATTCTTTTCAATCTCTTTATTTAATTTTAGTGATCTTTTTGGTCTTTTTAATTGTTTCACGTGTTCTATTGTTTTTCTCATTCTCAATGGAAATAAAGTTTTGCGAATTCTTCCTAGAACTTGAAGATCATTTAAAGATCTTCGACCACAAATTATAAACATCTGGAAAAGCTCTGTTTGCTATTTCGTGTGCATTGAAAGTCGCCGCAATTTGAGCTACCCCCTCCTCGATATCTTAAGAGATTAGGCACTAAGCTATCTAGCCTGCTTCGGAGAGAAATTTTGGGATAAATATTTTTTGTTTCTAAATATTACCACCTTAATTCTGAACTATGATTTATTTATTGTAATTGTACAATTTGGAAGAAAAACCGAAGGGAAATAATAAAAAAAGGTCGTGAACAAAAAAAGCGTACATTAAATATTTTATTATGAACACATATCGAATTAAGTTAACTTGATATGGATTAAATTTTGGTGTATTGTTTTCTCGGACCCAAAACGTAGCGGAAAATTAAAATTTTAATTTTCGACATTCAAAAGTAACTTGGCCTTTGTATGGTTTTAAATCCAATAGTAGGGTGTTTATCGATTGATTATCTTTAGTGTCTAAACACTTGGTTCCACTTATTCCGGATTCTAAGTGGAGATAGCACTTGTTGTATTTCATACAAATAATCAACCGGATTCATATTTCTTCAAACTCCGAATCAAGTCCATGATTGTAACTACGTTTTGTTGATTGTGGTATTCAAATTTAAGAGGAGAAGCAAGAAGAAAACAAAGGAATGGCTTGTAGAGGCAAGTGTTGAACTCTTCTCCTTAAGAAGAATTTGTCCTTCACAATGTTCTTAAGGTTTGTGGCAATCTTCTCCTAAAATACAACTACAACTCTTGAATAATGAGCACTCAAATATTCAAGTTCTATCACAAGAAAATGAAGTAACTCTCTCTTGTTGAAGAACGAAGATAAACAATATGCAAAATGATGTTATATGTTTTTGATTTTCAATAAATCAAACAATTAATGTTTTTCATGTGAAAAGACATGATCTTTCATTCATAGTGATATCCTTTGGCCATTTAACTGACCACAATCATCAAACAATGCCAATGGAATGAAAAAACATCAGAAAATTCGAAGGGACACGAAGCTGAGAGCTTCGCGCGCGCAATGCCGAGAGCTCTCGACAGGCACGCGCACATGCGCGCATGCTACTGTTCACGACCGAATTTTTTTTTTTAGTTTTCGTCCCTTACATGTTCCGACTACTCCTTTGAATTTCTTTCAACATTTGATAAACTCGTTTCGAGTTTAATTGCAGAACCACCGAACTTAATATTCGTTCATTAAGTTTCGTTTTTCTTTTCAAATTTTTCCAATCAAACACATTGATTTATTTGCTTAATTATCATTCATTAAGTATCAAAATTCCAACAATCCCCCACATGAATGAAATTAATGCATTAATACTCGTGATATATAAGAGAGAGTATATACGAAAAATTATCGCATTAGGAGAGGTAGCTTTTGGCTTTGAACCTTCCCTAGTGGAATACAATCGGATTTACTAGGCCACGAAGTGAACTTGATGTCTTAAACTTCTTGGCGGTTCATGTAAACCCAGACAACTGTACCCACAATATAACATTTCTTCCATTTCCATTTTGTTTTATCAGTTGTGTCCGTTTTGGCCATGGAACACATCTTGGCTTCATACGTGTTTCATTGAGGCGGCACGTCCTCACACGTACATAGATGATCTCTTTCTAAAAAGGGTATCCTACTTACCCCGCTTTTGTAAGCTACGAAATCATTAAAAGTACCTCACTACCTTTGTAGGCAACTTCACTCATCGTCTTAGGAATGAGGAGTGATTTTTCAAGTTCTCATAACTTAGTTGTCCCATTGAACCAAGATCTTGGGATCTCCAATCAACAAGGTTGGGTTGCCACTATGAAAACTGTATTTGGTAGGTTTTAAACTCATTCCTCTTGACAGACAGTACATTTGATCTCTATTTAATGCTTTTGTACGCGGATCCGATAAGTTATCCTTTGATTTAATATAATCAACATATATAACTCCATTAGAGATCAACTGTCGCACAGTATTATGTCTTCGACGAATGTGTCGAGACTTGCCATTGTACATACTGTTTTGTGCCCTTGCAATTGCCGACTGACTGTCGCAACGTATCAAGATTGCTGGCACTGGACTTGTCCAACATGGAATGTCCTCTAGAAAGTTGCGAAGCCATTCAGCTTGTTCTGTAGCTTTATCTAGTGCTATGAACTCCGATTCCGTAGTAGATCTAGCAATGCAAGTTTGTTTCGATGACCTCCAAGAGACTGCTCCTCCACCAATGCTAAATACATAGCCGCTGGTGGATTTGGAGTCATTGGTGTCAGAAATCCCATTTGCATCACAGTATCCTTCAAGTACTGCAGGATACCTTGTGTAATTTAGTCCATATTTTGATGTGTGCTTTAAATATCTAAGTACCCTTGTCAACGTCTTCCAGTGTGCATCACTAGGATTACTTGTAAACCGACTTAACTTGTTAACTGCACAAGCGATGTCAGGTCTAGTACAGTTAGTGATGTACATAATACTTCCAATAATTCTGGAGTATTCCAGTTGGGAAACTGGTTCTCCACGATTCTTCGTCAAATGACATTCATATCTAAAGGCATTTTTACTGGGGTAGAGTCATAAGCGTTAAACTTCTTCAACACTGTTTCTACATAATGAGATTGAGATAAGACTATTGCTTCTAGAGTTCTAAAGATTTTAATCCCTAGAATTACATCAGCAATATCCATATCTTTCATATCAAAATGTTTTGTCAACATTTTCTTTGTCCTTAATCAACTCTTGGCTATTCCTCATTATTAGCATGTCATCCACATATAGACATACTATCACATAAGATTCTCGAGTGCTTTTAATGTAAACACATTTGTCATACTCAGTAATCTTAAATACATTTTACAATACTATCTTGTCAAATTTTTCGTGTCACTGCTTGGGCGCTTGTTTAAGTCCGTATACTGACTTAATTAAACGACATAACTTTCTTTCTTGTCCTTTAACAATGAAGCCTTCAGGTTGCTCCATATATTTTTTCTTCAAGTTCACCATTTAAGAATGTCGTTTTGACATCCATTTGATGTATCTCAAGGTTATGCAAAGCTGCAATAGCAATGAGCACATGAATGGATATTATTCTTGAAACTGCTGAATACGTATCGAAGAAATCATGACCTTCTCTCTGTCTATAGCCTTTGGCCACAAGCCTGACTTTGTATTTTTCAATACTTCCATCAACTCTCATTTTCTTTTTCAATATCTATTTGCATCCCAATGGCTTGGTACCTGGTGGAAGATCCACTAGTTCCCAACTATGGTTTTGCAAAATAGAATCCATTTCAGAGTTGATGGCTTCTTTCCAATATGGAGCTTCAGGGCTAGCCAGAGCATCTTGTATGTTCTTTGGTTCATTCTCCAACATAAAAGTATGGAAATTTGGACCAAAGGACTTTGAGTTGGCTCATGTGTAGGTACTTGACCTTCATGCTCCGTCTCAAGTTTTCTCTTGCTAGAACCATTATCTTTCTTTCTTTACAAGGAAATATATTTTCAAAAAATACTGCATTTCTTGACTTGTCATGCCCTTATTCATTTCTGCATTTTCAGATTTGTGTACTATAAACCTATAGGCACTACTATTATGTGCATATCCGATGAATATGTAGTCGACCGTCTTTGGTTCAATTCGCTTTTGTTTAGGCTTTGGTATTTCAACCTTAGCTAGACACCCCTACACTTTAAGGTACTTGTAGGAAGGTTTATGACCTTTCCACAATTCGTAAGGTGACTGGTCATTTTTCTTGGGGGATATCTTGTCCAGGATATGATTAGCCGATAGTATTGCTTCCCCCCAAAAGTTTTGGGGTTGTCCTGAACTTATTAACATAGCATTCAACATATATTTCAGAGTTCGATTCTTTCTTTCGCCAATGTTATTCGATTTTAGTGAATAAAGAGAAGTCGTTTCATGAATTATACCCACAGATGTGCAGAATTCATCAAACAGTGCTCCGTATTCGCCCCCTCTATCGCTTCGAACCCTCTTTATTTGTTTTTCTAGTTGATTCTCAACTTCGGTCTTATAACATTTGAATGCTTCAAGAGCTTCATCTTTCGACCTCAAAAGATATACGTAACAGTACCTTGTGTTATCATCAATGAATCCCACGTGTTATCTTTTCCCTCCTCTAGTTTGTACAAACTTTCAATCACCAAGATCAGTGTGTATTAGTTCTAGAGGAGTTATACATCTTTCAATCGAATGGTAAGGCGCTTTGGTCATTTTTGCTTCAACACATATCTCGCATTTTTGTGTTGGATCGATTTTGTGTTTAGGTAATAATTCAAGTTTCATTAAATGTTACAAGGTATTGAAATTTACGTGTCCTAACAAGATGTTCAACCGAACATCTCGAGATGTTCGGCTGAACATCTCAAAAGAAATGACCGGCGCACATGCGCGAATAAACACGCGCATATGCGCGAGGGGTCCAGAAGCCCTCGCGCATATGCGCGAGATAAGGCGCGCATATGCGCCACAGTTCCAGAATCTTTGGCGCATATGCGCGAGATGAAGCGCGCATATGCGCGAGTGGTGTTTTGGCAAATTTTGGAGAAGCCACGTACGATTTACATGCAATATATATATATATATACAAACGTAATTCTTCAGAATAGAAATAGGGAGAAAACGAGAATTCAGAGCAAATCTTTAACTTTTGATTTTATAATTCAACGTACGAGAAATCCGTCCGTCTGATTTTGAATCTGACTTCAGTACCGAGTTCCTATCGACGTAGGCTACAACTGGACGTAAGTTTTGCTACGTTTTGATATGCTTTAAAATTATGGTATTGTCAGAATCTGATATGATTCATATATGGTGTTCTTGGCATGTTAGACATCGTATAATCGAAACCGGACTGAGGAACAGATACCATATGAAATTGTTATGATTTTTAGAGTTGAGTTGATTGAGAATTGATATCAGAATTGAGTTGTTATCGAGTATGAGATATTAGAATTAATATCTGATTGATATGGTATTGTTGGGTATATTGATATTATACCGTTATGCCATCGATATTGAATTAGGTCAAGTATTGAGCAGAACAGATTTGATTCGAGACTTCGACAGAATCAGAGTATCAGAAAGAAAGGTATAAATTAATGTTGAGTTGGGATTGCATAACTCGAGTGAGGTTTGACTCGAGTCTCCCTAAATCACATACTTTCAATTATTGCATTGATATTTGCAATTGATGAGATTTATGATTGTAGTCTATTGATTTATAGCCACTGCATGTAATGACTGCTGATTCGCTAGTCATTGATTGAGTTGCTTAGATACTGACTGTATGTATTGATTACTGAGTCGTTGAGTCATAGGCTGATTCGCCTAGTCACCGGCTGATTCGTCGGGTTATTGATTGATTCGTATTATTATAGGCTGATTCGCCTAGTCACCGGCTGATTCGTCTGGTGATTGACTGATTCGTCTAAACTTAAGCTGATTCGCTTAATTACAGGCTGAGTTGTCTGATTATTGGCTGATTCGCCTAATTACTGGCTGATTCGTCAGGTTATTGACTGAGTTGTCAATTCTGCGGCTGATTCGCCCAGACCCTGATATATGAATTATATCGATGCCGTTTAGGGATTGATTCATTCCTATCGACTGAGATTCGATATAATTACCTATATCCAGACATCGGGATCCCTAGGTTAGAGTCGAGTCGAGTCTGAGACGATGCGTCGGTTGAGTTGAGTCTGATATGACATGTTGATTTACATTGTTTATGCCATTCATGATTATTGAATTTTTGATATGAATTTATGTTTCTGATTTGAGACATGTTATGAATACTTCTTATATGCTTTCGTATATGCTAACATGCCATAAATGAGAACACTCAAGCAAGTAAATAGAACTTTTGTCTTTATTACTTTTAACAAAATTTTGGCTTATAGCCATTACATTCAACTTGAAAAGGTTCTCATCGAGACGAGATATCTTTTTCCAATAAAATGACCATTCTTGATCAATACAACTTTGTTAAACTCAAATACTAGTCTAAACCCGTGTTTGACCAACAGAGACCCCAACACAAGGTTCTTTCTTATGTCTGGTACATGAAGTGCATCAACAAGGGTTACTTCCAAACCTGATGTCATCTTCAGTACCACATTTCCGATGCCCACCACCTCATATGTAGCGGAGTTCCCCATGTATAGTTTTCTCCCGGTCGATGGAGTGTATGTGGAGAACATCCCCTTGTTGGAGCATATGTGCGAGTTTCTCCAGTATCAACCCACCACTCATTGGAGTTTTCAACCAAGTTTGCTTCCAAAATAACTGTAGACAAATCAAGTTGAGAAAATCAAATGGTACCGACCTTTCTTGAACTACATTGGCTTGAGGATTTCCCTTCTTTGGCTTCCTACAATCCTTAGCCATGTGATTCGGTTTTCCGCAGTTATAACAAGTGCCTTTGAATTTCTTCTTGTTTGGTGGTTGTTGGCCTTGTTGTGGTTGCTTCTCAAACTTCCTTTTCTTCCCTTTAAAACTCGATTCAACAATGTTCACCCTTGCTGCCATTTTACTTGCCTTGGCCTCGGTGCTCTTATTGTCCTCTTCTATCCTCAATCTCACAATGAGATCCTCCAATCCCATCTCATTCCTTTTGTGTTTCAAATAATTCTTGAAATCTTTCCACAAAGGAGGGAGTTTCTTGATCAAAGCAGCAACTTGGAAGGACTCGCTTAGACTCATTCCTTCCGCATGAATCTCGTGAGAAGTTGTAATTCTTGCACTTGACTCATCACGTATTTTGAGTCCACCATCTTGTAGTCCAGAAATCTCCCAACAATAAACTTCTTCAAGCCTGCATCCTCCAACCTGTATTTCTTATCAAGCATATCCCAAAGTTCCTTGACGGTCTTGACTTGACAATACACATTGTACAATGCATTGTCAAGTCCATTGAGGATGTAGTTCTTGCACAAGAAATCACTTTGGTTCCATGCATCCAAAGCGGCCCTCATGTTGGTGTTTGTCTCGTTTTCAGCAACGATGGGAGGATCCTCCTTCAAGAACCTTGACAAACTCAAGGTTGTGAGATAGAAGAGCATCTTTTGTTGTCATCTCTTGAAATATGCACCAGAAAACTTCTCTGGTTTCTCTCCTGATGCAATGGTTGCATGTAGTGTTGTTGATGATGATGCCATTGATATTCTTCTTGCAAATGATCAAAAATCAAAAATCTTCTTAAGATGGTTGATTGTGGTATTCAAATTTGAGAGGAGAAGCAAGAAGACAATAAAGGAATGGCTTGTAGAGGCAAGTGTTGAACACTTTCTCCTTAAAAAGAATTTGCCTCTCACAATGTGCTTAAGTTTGTGGCAATCTTCTCCCAAGATACAACTATAACTCTTGAATAATGAGCACTCATATATTCAAGTTCTATCACAAGGAAATGAATGAACTCTCTCTTGTTAAAGAAGGAAGAAGAACAATATGCAAAATAATGTTATATGTTTTTTATTATCAATAAATCAAACAATTAATGTTTTTCATGTGAAAAAACATGATCTTTCATTCATAGTGGCGTCTCTTGGCCATTGTAACTGACCACAATCATCAAACAATGCCAAGGGAATGAAAAAACATCAGAAAATTCGAAGGGATACGAAGCTGGGCGCTTCGCACGCGCGCACATGTGCGCGCATGCTACTTTTTACGACCGAATTTTTTTTTCGGTTTTCGTTCCTTACATGTTCCGACTACTCGTTCGAATTTCTTTCAGCATTTGATGAACTCATTTTGAGTTTAATTCAGAACCACCGAACTTAATATTCGTTCATTAAGTTTCATTTTTCTTTTCGAATTTTTCCAATCAAAGACATTGATTTATTTGCTTAATTTTCATTCATTAAGCATAAAAATTCCAACACATTTCTCGTCCAGATCACACTAGAAATCTAGCGAAATTGCATCGAGAATCAATCAACGGTCGGAAAGTGAAGGCAATCCAGCGGCAGCAATGGCGATGCGGCTGGTCCGTGATGGTGTGCGGTGGAGTTGTGGTGGTGGTCGAAATTCCTACTCAAAATATGAAGGGGTGGGCAAAATTATGGTACTTGGGAGAGGAGATAAATTGTCTAGCATCTCACATTGATATGTGATACTATATTTATAGATACCACGGAAGAGGTAGATAATGGAAATGATTGTAAAAGATACTTTAATTTGTAGATAATTTTTTTTCGATAAGCAATATTCTTCGATGCTCTAGATTAGATTATATCTGATACAAGAATCCGGTAAGTTGCATTGGTGAATCTAGAGACACAAAACTTGATCTCGAGGTTTATATTTAAAGAAATGAATTTTACAATATGTGACGTTTTTGACATAGTTTATCTACTCGATTTGGTAAAATATTCGATTCGAAATTCGATATCAGATCCAATTTCACGAGTTCGATTCTCATTGATCGTAAGAAATGCAATCATTGGAAAGAAATAGTTGGGATACAATAATTGTCCTTGCTCATAGAACGATCGAACCGTGGTGCTTGAGTTGCTATACATTTTAAAAGATTTGAGTTGCAACGTTACGACCAACTATAGATTTTGGAAAAATCGTCATTAGCTCGATCATACAATCGATATCAGAGCCAATATCACGAGTTCGATTCTCATTGATTGCAAGGAATGTAATTATTAGGGAGAGAGATTTTCATGATGCAATGATTGTCCATGCTCAGGGAACAATCAAACTATGATGTTTGGACTGTTTTACAATTTAAAAATATTTGAGTTGTACCGTTGCTATCAGTTATATTTTTTGGTAAAACGCTCAGAGTTCGATCATACAGAAGATTATCAAATATTGGCTTAAAAAACGATAGAATATTGTTTCACATTTTTCTCTCTTTATTAGACATTAAAATAACATAATATAAAAAATTTAAGTTGATATTAGAATTAAAGTAAATATTAATCTAGGAGAATGAGAATACCATTGGACGCATATGAATCTTGACTAATACAAACTAAAAATACAAATGATTAATCTACAATTTAAAACCACCATACTTTCAACAACAAAAAATACCTTGAAGTTTATATTCGAACATAATCGTGGTTCAAAGAATGCTAAATATTACAATTCAAATTAAAATAGCAATATTTTGGCATATATTAGCAAGCAAAGAGGATCTTAGCCATCTTTTAGTGTGATTAAAACTCAGTAGCCAGAACTCTGATTTTATCCTTAAATGGTTGAAACCGATCATTAGAAATCATGAAGTTCAAGTAATATTTTGAGTATAAAGACAAATTAAATAATGCCGGTTTATTTCGATGTAAAAAATATTTAATGTGTCGTTTCGATTGCTTCACACAACATAGACAATTATTACTCCCAACAATTTATCTATCAATTATTGCACTCTTTGGAATAAATGAAAATCGAAGTATCTGGTACCACTTGTTAAGATCGATGAGAGTGTTTAGAGGATGATGAATAAACACCTTACAATATTTTTTTTTTGAATCTTCAGAGTCCTTAACTGTTGCTAACTGTAAAGAACAAATATAGATACTTCTGAGTGCAATAGAAAAACAGTAAATCAAAGTGCATAAATGGTCCAACTAAACTCAGTTAACAAGATTACTAAAAATCATTAGGCCAAAAGGTAGTAAAGGAAATAAAGTTCTGAAAATAAGAAACTCGAGAGTTGTTTTTTGAAGTTCGAATTCTAAAATCTTCTATGTCTCCCCTTCTTCTATTTTTAGAAAGTATTACTAGGGCACTTTAATAAATACAACACCTTGCACAACCCACTTCAGAACTTAGACAATACATACTGAAACTCCTAGTACACAACTTTTCTTAAACAAATCGATATTTGTGTGGAAAGACTCTTAACACAGTTACAAAAAATTTCTGACTCCTCAACTCTAATTCTCTACTAGGTGATACCTCAGTAGGAAAATAAATATTTCTCCTCGACTCTGCTCCTCTACTAGGCGATACCTTAGTAGGAAAATAAAATTTTTCTCCTCGACTCTACTCATCTACTAGGCGATGCCTTAGTAGGAAAATAAAATATTTCTCCTCGACTATGCTCCTCTACTAAGGCATTACTCGATGCCTTAGTAGAAAAATAAAATATTCTCCTCGCCTCTGCTCCTCTACAAGGCGATGCTTTAGTTGGAAAATAAAGTTTTCTCACTTTCATAATACAATAACATTCATGAACCGAAAAGAAGAAGTTGATTTTATTGAATTCCAACTATTTACATGGGAAAATTCAAAGATGAAATATATAAACGATAAAATCCAGAATGATATTTCATAAGGTGTAAGCATTCCAGGGCCTCTTTAAAGCCTTGCCTTGAGCATTCTCCAAGTAATAAGTTCCTGAATTAAATTTCTCAATCATGCTGAAAAATCTCTCCCACTCTGGGTCCAACTTTTTCATTTGCTCTTCTTGTATCTTCCTTTCCTAATAATGTTAACCTCCTTACGCGCTCTTTTTCCCTCCTCCCTCACTACCCCTTCATAACATCGACGAGCGACTTTTCGGTCCCCGCACAAGACTCCAACTCTATTTCTCACAGGAAACTTAAGCTTCTGATGATGAGTGGGATCTACGGCTCTGAAATCCTTCAGTGCTGGCCATCCTAGAATTTCATTATACACTGAAGGGGTATCCACCACGGTGAAGGCTATCAATTTTGTTATCCGCCGAGGATCAGTCCCCAATGATAGGGTAAGAACAATCTGACCCAAAGTCGGGATGGCGTGTCCTGCAAACCCATATAGCGGGGTGGAGACCGGCTCAAACTCAAATCCTTCCACCTTCATTTGATCCAACGTGCTCTTGAACAAGATGTTTACGGAGCCTCCATTATCAATAAATATCCTCGCCACATCATAATTGGCAATGGTGGCCGTCACCACCAAGGCATCGTTATGTGGAGTCACAACGCCTCTGAGGCCTTTCGGCCCAAAGCTGATGACGGAGTCTTGTGGTAAGTCTTCACCCCTAGATATCTCAAAGTTCTCTAACCTTCTCTCATGTGCATTCTGAGCTCCCCTAGAGTCTCCATCAGTGGCACCCCCCGAGATTATATGAATCATTCCTCTCATAGGGTGGTTATCATCATTCATTTACCTCCTCGGTTCGACAGGCTCCTGAGGAACATCTTGACATCGACCTTCCTCTCTCTGCTCCCCGACCCTCTGATTTATCCATGAAGGGCCTTGACCACGCCTAGGGGACGGGCGAGACCTCTGTCGACTCCCGGATGAGGATCATTCTCGTCTGTCCCAGGAAGGTAATCTAGCACTGCTGTCAACCATTTGCAACTTCCCCTACCTCCCCTCGAGTTCCCTCACCTCCATCACCTTGTCACGACTCATATCCAGAGGAACATGGGATGAGAATTGTCCTCTGCCCCTAGATTTATCTTCCTCCCTCTCGCCCGCACCTCTCTTCCTACCTCCTCTTTCCGCTCCCTCAACTCTACTTCCCAAGGCAGCTGCTCCATCCTCTTATGCCGCTGGGCATCTTCTAGATTTACATATTTTTATGCTCGAGATAACATATCATCATAACTTGATGGAGGTTTCTTGACCAATGATTTAAATAACTCCCCTCCCCTCAGTCCTTGGGTAAAGACACTTATCATGATGTCAGGGGAAGCATCTGGTATATCCAGCGCTGCATCGTTGGAACGCCGGATAAATTCTCACAGAGTTTCACTCTCTTGCTGCTTCATCACAAACAAGCTCAAATAATTTCTTTGGTGCCTCTTACTGCTAGTGAATCTGTGAAGAAAGTAGCGGAAAAAACCTCGAAAGATCGTACGGAGTTGGGCTGCAAGGTGTTAAACCATTGATGGGCTGACCTCAACAACGTGCCCAGAAACACCTTACACTTAACTCTATCTGAATACTTGATTCAACAGAGTTGAGTTCTAAAAACCTTCCCAAATGTTCTTTTGGGTCAGTACGTCCATCGTACTCTCACACATTTGATTGTCGGAAACTTGGAGGAAGCCCTTTTTCCAAAATGGTAAGTGAAAAAGGACTTCCTCTCTTGGGTGCCGGCGCTCTGCTTCCCAACTACTGCCTCAACATCCGTATTTCCTTCCACATTTCTCCCATCTCCGTATTCCCCTCGTTTGGGAGGGGATGTGTCTCTTCAACCCTACTATGGTGGCCCTCAGTATTTTTCTCTCGCTCCTGGCAAGTGGCTTGTTCCTCAGCAAACATAGATTCTTGGTTCCTCTTCATGGCCTCGGCGGGTGCAGCGAAGGGGGAGTCCACGAGCACAAGGACTCTCACCCGTGCATGCGTCGGCTGGATTTTTCAAGGGGGTGTGCGGCTCAGTTAGTGATGGTCTAGGATAGTCCAGTAGGGTCTATGGAGTATGGCCTGGGGTCAGGGATCGGGCTGGTGCAGCATGGTCCATGGTGGCTCGATGAAAGAGGGTCGCGGCTAGGAGTTCATGCGCAAGGGTGGTTCGCGCGGACTGGGCTAGTGCACTAGTCCAAGAGGGTTAAGGTAGGGTCAAGGAAGGTCAGGGCTGATCGAGGGTGGCTCGGTGGTGGCTCGTGGTTTGGGTGAGGCTGAGTGTTCCTAGGGACTTTCGGGATCGAACATGGCTGGGTGAAGGGAAGGGCTCGAACCACGGTCCTCGGGGCTCAATTCATGGTTCACGAGGGTAGTTTAGTTATGAAATGTCTATGCTTAAATTTTGGGAATAAAATACTAAGTTTTGAATAAATTCGGGTTTAAACGCTTCACGGTTTATTAATTAAGGAATTAAATCAAAAAACCGGATTTTAAGTTAAATAAAAATATTAGAAGCCACATGTAAGCTTAAATAATTATTTGGGATATTTCAAGTAAATAAAAGTAAGATAAAGTCAAAATCGGGAACGTTAAGGTCCAAGGGTAAAACGTTCATTTTACACCTAGGTAGTAAAAAAAAGGGTGGCAGTGTCTCGAAAAATCATAATGCATGCTAAATGATATTTTAAAACGTTTATGATGAAAATATGTGATTTTATGATTTATGATAAAGTTGTACAATTTTTACTGTTAAAATGTTATTTTACGAATTTAGAAAGGACGCGATATTTTATGATTAAAAAGAAAAGAAAAATATTTTGAAAGATGTGAATTGACTGTGACAAAAAGGATATGATTATATGATTATTGAAAATATCGTGAGGGAGAAGGCCTCAGAGGGAGCCCGTTTACGAGAGAAGACTCTAGAGGGAGCCTAACGATTGTATTTCCATTTACGTCGGTGCGTAGTGTCCGTCCTCATGCGCAATGGTGAGATAAGAATGATCAGTTGACTACATGATATAGTTAGTCACTTTCAAAGATCAACTTCACCCAAAACGATAAATAATGGAAAGCTTTATGATTTGACGATTTATGATGCTTACAAAATCTATGCTAGTTTATATTGAATAAAAGTATGATTTTTAATGCATGTGATTGTATATGTATTATTTATTATTCATGTTTAGAACATGTTGAGTCATTAGACTCACTAGGTTTGAATGTTGTAGGTGAGGATGAGATTGAGGGAGGCGTTGGCGCTTGAGTGAATCGAGTCTGGTAGCACATTCTCGAGGGACATTATTTTCCGCATTAGCTTGATAGTCAAAGTTTTAAAGATTTTGTTAATGATTTAACTAGAGATTTTTATGCTTTATTTTGAAGTTAATTTTGATCATGTTAATGGTTGACATAGGATTTTTGTAAAGAGATTTTGTGCACTTTGATTTTTTAGATGTTAAATTATTTTTGGATGTTAGAATGTTAAGTCATTTTAAATATGAATTTCAAATGTTATATTAAAAAAATTAGTAGGATTTTAAGGTTTAAAAGTAGTGGACGTTTCAGAAATAGAGAAAAGATCATTAATCATTGTACAATTTCCAACAATATTTGATTTATAAAATAAATTTATTGATTTATCCAAAAATTGGAAGGAATAACCAAGTGATACAAGATTTGAAACCGAAATTAAATTACTAGAAAAACTAGGAATATAAATTGTCTTTTCCAATTTGAAAATAAAACCATTATCAATATAAGGCAGCAAGTCCCAATAGCCTCCATATGCTAAAATATCTTGTTTCTTGTGCGGGGGCCCGTGCACCTGATTAACGTTTAATGACCAAACAACCAGGATTTATTAATGTAAACAGCGAAAGCGATTAAAAAATTTCCTTTTGGGCCAATAGAAATTTCGGCATGACCTCCCCGTAAGTATGACATCTCAAAAATTTCCAAACACAACATATATATACTCGAAATAAAGTCACAACATCAATTCATAACCTATAGCCGCACTGGCCAGGACTAAACACATGCAGAGCCGGCAAGGCTCGATCACACAACTATCAATTCAAAACATCGTAAGAATAACAGTACAGCTACACGGAGCATCTCCTCGATAAATGTATGATTCCATAATATAATATCTGGGAACTCGCAACAACAATCCAACTACTGGGCACCGCTACCTGACCCTCCACCAGACGCGTCAAATCCTCCTGGATAATCTGCTATAGCATCAAAAACAACCACAACATAAACAGAAAAGACGGGTCAGGCCCCAGTACGACGAACCAGTAAAATTATGACAATTATAACTGACGTGAAATAAAATCAAGTAAAATGCAATGAAATGCAATGCAATGCGTGTCGGTAACAATGAAATAACGGATACCAAAACGGAGTCCAATAAAACGCATCAGCAACAGGAACAGTGGCCACCCGTGCCAGGAATGCAGCAACGTAATATCATGCCGCCACTCATCCATGCACGTAGCATCGAGGGTCCAGGTAGCGACCCGGTCAGTCCTCGAGCAGTCATCAGGAGAGTGCTAATCCTATCACTCGTTCCATCGATAAGATGTCAGGAGTGATCTATCCTATCACTCGCATCCATAGATGACGCAACATCTCAACAGATCAGCAATGATAGCAATCAACGGAGTCAAGGCTCGAAATGCTATGTATCAACTCAAATAAATGCATGAATGCAATCACGTATTCACATAGGCACATAAAGCACGCCACAACTCATTACAAAATACTTAATGTCATTCCACATCGCTATAGACGCCATAAGAAAACGGTTCATACGTACCTCAACTGATAACTAATTTACCACCCAAATATATTAAGGATTTCTCGCAGAATCCAATCCTGTGGCAAATAATACATTTCATATCAAGTCCCATTTATTTTTCCAATTATTCCCTAATTTAGCCTAAAATTCCAAAAATCCTTAATTTAGGCTTTACAATTTCTAAAATTCATCGCAAAGTCAAATATAATGATTTATTTAACTTAAATCTCTCAATACCGGACAACTTGAACTTTCGAAAATTCGATCATATCGAATCTGAAATTTTCGATATTTACTAGGAATTTCCAAAATGTTCATTTTTTTATTTCTAATGCTGTAAACACATCCCAATAACGATTTAACATTTCACAAATCATAAATTCCCAAATTAATAGGCTAAATTCGAAATATTATCTAAATAAATTTCGAAAATTAGCTTAATACCTCCAATCGGCTCCGATATAGCACCTACAATCAATAATCCAATATATATTAATTATTGGAACTCAATTGAATTAAAATGCCCAAAATTCGAAACCCTAAAATCTGAATTTTACCTCAAACACTTCAAATTCCGAGTACAACTATAAAATCAGTTGTCCAAGCTCGAAATAACAAGAAATCGAGGCGAAGAACAAAATTCGAACGAGCCAAGGTTCACGGGTTCGAACGGGATCGCGATAAAACCTTGCAAAATGGGTATCACTGGGTAGCCCTTGTCGAGAGGATTCCGAATATGTATTTACTTAAATTTTTCGGCGACCGGAGCGGCTAGAATCGAAGGTCAAAGCTTCGAAATTGACAAAAACAAAGAAAGATGGAGCTTTCGGTGCTGGAGAGGAAAACGGGGAGAGAGAAAGAGCTTATCCTTTTTCTTTTATTATTATTATTATTATTATTTAAAATAAATACGAAATGGGCTGGGCTTCGGGTGTTATAACTTGGGCTCTCACATTCTCCCCTACTAATAAAAGATTTCGTCCTCGAAATCTAGCATATACAATATTTATACAAAATTGGTTAAACATTTACCACTGATAGTACATTGGGAAATCAGAATATATGGAATAATTTATTACATTTTCAAACAAATGAGGCCAATCCTGACGCATCTTAGCCTCTAATTCCCATGTAGCTTCTTCTCTCCCATGTCTACTCCATTGCACCATAACTAGTGGAATCGTCTTATTCCTGAGTTGCTTTTCTTTACGATCAAGAATTTGCACTGGATGCTCAACATAGCTAAGGGAACTATCCAACTCCACCTCATCAGTCCTCAAGACATGAGAAGGATCTGGCTCGTACCTTCGTAACATAGATACATGAAACACATCATATATCGCAGACAAACTCTGCGGTAAGTCCAAATGATAAGCTAATATGCCAATCCTCTCAACAATCGCATATGGACCAATATAACGCGGAGCTAGCTTCCCTTTGCGCCCAAATCTCATAGTACCACGAAACGGTGATACTTTCAAGAAAACCTGGTCGCCAACCTGAAACTCTAAAGGTCTACGCCTTTTATTAGCATAGCTGGCTTGACGATCCTGAGCTGCTTTCATTCTTTTCCTGATCATTTCAACTTTCTCTTTCATTTCTTGTATAAATTCTGGTATTGCCATCTGTTTTTCTCCTACATCTTCCCAGCATATCGGAGATCTACATTTTCTGCCATATAAGGCTTCAAATGGTGCCATTCCGATGGTTGCTTGGAAACTATTATTGTAAGAGAATTCAACAAGTGACAATGATTCCAGCCAACCACCACTAAAATCCATCACGACTGCTCGCAACATATCCTCGAGTGTCTGAATGGTCCTCTCTGACTGACCATCTGTCTGTGGGTGATATGCAATACTCGTCGCCAACTTTGAACCCAATGCTGATTGCAAACTACCCCAAAACTTTGAAGCAAACCTGAGATCACGATCTGATACTATGGTTACAGGCACACCATGCAATCTCACGACATGATCGATGTACATTTTTGCCATTTTCTTATAAGTACATGTACGATCATAAGGAATAAAATGGGCTGATTTAGATAATCTATCCACAATCACCCAAATCGCATCACAACCACGATTAGAACGAGGTAGGTGCGTCATAAAATCCATAGCAATGTGCTCTCAATTCCACTGTGGCACTTCAAGACTATGTAACATACCACCAGGTCTCATTCTCTCAGCTTTAACCTGTTGGCACGTCAAACATCTAGCAACAAAGTCAGAAATCTCTTTCTTCATACCTTCCCACCAATAATGAGATTTCAAAGTATGATACATCTTTCTGATTCCAGGATGAATACTGTGTCGACTACAATGAGCTTCTCGAAGTATAGCTTCTTTTAAGTCTATCAAATTCGGAACCACAAGTCTACCATTATAGCGCAGACATCCATCTGAAGCAACACTGAACTTGTCTGATTGACCTGTCTGAGTCAATTCTTTCAATCTATGAACATGCGGATCAGTTCTCTGTGATGCTTTAATTTTAGAAACAATTTGTGGTTCAACTTGAATAGATGAAACTATAAGGTAGTCGCCATTAGACTGATAAGTCCATCCTGAAGTTCCCAAATGCTCATGAACCTTTGAAATAGTCAAAGATGCCAACATTTTTGGCTGAACCTTTCTACTCAAAGCATCTGCAACTTGATTCATTCTCCCTAGTTGGTACTGAATCTCACAATCAAAGTCTTTAAGTAATTCCAACCATCGACGATGTCTCATATTCAAGTTAGACTGTGTGAAAAGATACTTCAGACTCTTGTGATCAGAATAAATCACAAATTGTTCCCCGTACAGATAATGACGCCATATCTTCAATGCAAACATAATGGCAGCTAACTCCAAATCATGAACTGGATATCGAGTCTCATGTGGCTTCAACTGACGAGATGCATATGCAATCACTCGCCCATTTTGCATCAAAACACAACCCAGTCCATTTAGAGAAGCATCTGTACAGACAACAAATCCACCTGAGCCTGAAGGCAAAGCTAGCACTGGAGATGTGGTCGATTTTTCTTTCAAAGTCCAAAAACTAGACTCACATTCTGCAGTCCACACAAAACGTCGATCTTTCTGTGTCAACTGGGTCATAGGCCTAGCTATTCTAGAAGATCCCTCAATGAAACGCCTATAATACCCAGCTAATCCCAAAAAGCTTCGAATCTCAGACACATTGGTTGGTTTAGGCCAATTGATAACAGCTTCAACTTTACTAGGATCAACAGATACTCCTTGTGCAGATATAACATGGCCTAAAAATAAAACTATGTCCAACCAGAACTCCCACTTAGAAAACTTGGCATACAACTGCTGCTTCTCTGAGTGTTTGGAGAACTAGTGTCAAATGTTTTTCGTGCTCTTTCTTTGACTTGGAATAAATCAAGATGTCATCAATAAAACGATAACGAATTTATCTATGAATTCCCGGAATACACGATTCATTAAATCCATAAACACCGCTGGAGCATTAGTCAACCCAAACGGCACAACTAGGAATTCATAGTGTCCATAACGTGTCCGAAACGCTGTCTTAGGAACATCTTCCTCTCGGACTCTGAGCTGATGGTATCCGGAACGAAGATCAATCTTGGAATACACAGAAGTACCCTGCAACTGATCAAACAAGTCTTCAATACGCGGCAGAGGATACTTATTCTTCACAGTAGCCCGGTTCAACTGCTGATAATCGACTCACATTCTCATCGTTCCGTCTTTCTTCTTTACGAACAATACTGGAGCTCCCCAAGGCGACATACTTGGTCTGATATAGCCTTTCTCCAGTAAATCCTGAAGCTGTTCTTTGAGTTCTTTCAACTCTGTCGGAGCTAAACGATATGGTGCTCTAGATATAGGATTTGTCCCTGGCGTCAATTCAATGGTAAGATCTATTTCCCTTTGAGGCGGAAAACCCAGAATCTCATCAGGAAATACATCAGGAAAATCCTTGACAACGGGGATGTCTGAAACTTTCAATCGTTCTTCCCGTGTTGCATCAAGAGCATAGATCAAAAATCCTTCGTTGCCGATTGACAACAACCTGAACATTTCCATTGCAGATACTAATGGAATTCGAGACTGTGAATCATAACCATAAAAATTCCATTTGCTGCCATAATACGGTCTAAATCTGACAATTCCATGGAAACAGTCCACAGTAGCTCGATAATTCGTCAATATATCCATACCGAGGATACAATCGAAATCAGACATGGCTAATTTGATTAGATTAGTTATCATAATATTATCCTCAAATCTAATCACACAATTTATGACTATCTCACGAGACATCAAGTATACACCGGCAGGAGTAGCCACAGACACAGTATCCAACAACGGAATAGTAGCAATCTCATGCTCATCAACAAATGCAGCAGATAAAAATGAATGAGATGCTTCAGTGTCTATCAATACACGTGCAGGATAATCGAAAACATAGCAAATACCTGCAATCACTCCGCCTGGTGCATCCTGAGCCTGGTCCTGAGTCAATGCATGTACTCTAGCCTGCTGCGGCACCGGAAATTGTTGCTGAGGAGGACCTCGAGGTGGTGGATAGCCGGACTGCTGAAATGACTGTGCAGGAGCATATGGCTTAAAAGCTAGTCCTCGGGGAACCTGTCCAGACTGTTGTGGCTGAAATTGCTGTCTTTGGGCATTGGGCCACACTTTAGCAAAATGCCCAACTTGACCACATATATAGCAAGACCCCTGGACTCCTACACACTGTGAACTAAAATGTCTTCCACCACAGCGATCACAGTACACAGCATTCGAAGACCCAACAACACTGCTCCCTTTAGTACTACCTGAACTGGAGGAGCTGGATTGAGATCTACTTCTTAAATTGTTTACCTCTTGCTCTGAATCGTTGTTGCTTCGGTTGCTGGGATGACTGTTGAGGCTGATAAGGAGATAAACCCGCTGGCATCGGCATATGACTTCCAGATCCTTGAGAAGTAGAGGCTGGAACTGGAACTGGCCGTGATTCTCCTATGAGCAGACTAGCCTCTATCTTCTTCGCCATTTCTACAGCTTGAACATATGTATTAGGCGATCCAGTCATCACCAAAGTATGTATAGTCCCTTGTAGCCCATGCAGGAAACGAGAAAGTTTGGACTGATCATTTCTTGCAACATACGGCACATATGGCAAAAGAGCAGAAAATTGAGAAGCATATTCAACAACTGTTTTATTTCCCTGCACCAATTGGTTGAACTCTTCTTCCTTGCCATAATAATAAGAAGGAGGTGCATATTCTTGGTTAAACTGAGTACGGAATACTTCCCAAGTAATGATTTGTCCAGATGCTTTCAGTGCTTCCTCTGCAGCTTCCCACCAAAGTTGTGCTCGATCTTTTAACTGATAGAATGCAAGCTTAAGTCTGACACTTTCGGTATATTCGAGCAAATTAAATAGATGGTTTATGCTTTTCAACCACGGAGGCTTTTTCGCCATTTTCAGTGCCAAAGAATTTGGGAGGACGTAATTCTTGAAACTGAGAAATTATTAATTGCATCCCACCAACTTTCTTAGTCAACTGCTCAACTTCCTGATTCACTTCTTCCTCCACGTTTCTAGCAACCTGGGATGCAGGACGACCACGTCTACCCCTGACAATATCTTCAAGTCCTCGGACATTCTGGGCTTCTGACTCCTGGACAACTTCTTTTCCCTTTTTGCCTCTTCCTCCAGGTGCCATTCTATAAGACACAAGGATTTAAGACCAAGGCAAATAACTTAATAAGCACAAAATAACCAAAGGAAAGCTGAACTTAGTCTCGTAGCTAGTTATTAAACTAAGTTCAAAATCTAATCAACAGTGCTAACTCAAGCTAATTCAAATAAATCATAGCACATAGTTCAAACAAGAGTAAATAGTCAAACACATACGCAATCATTTTATTTGTGTCTAGACTCAAGTGCCCTAGACTCTAATTCGAGCATATCCCAGTTACGCTCTGATATCAACTGTGGGGGACCAGTGCACCTGATTAACATTTAATGACCAAACAACCATGATTTATTAATGTAAACAGCGAAAGCGATTAAAAATTTTCCTTTTGGGCCAATAGAAATTTCGGCATGACCTCCCCGTAAGTAGGACATCTCAAAAATTTCCAAACAACACAAACAACATTTATATACTCGAAATAAAGTCACAACATCAATTCATAACCTATAGCCGCACTGGCCAGGACTAAACACATGCAGAGCCGGCAAGGCTCGATCACATAACTATCAATTCAAAACATCGTAAGAATAACAGTACATCTATACGGGGCATCTCCCCGGTAAATGTATGACTCCATAATATAATATCTGGGAACTCGCAACAACAATCCAACTACTGGGCACCGCTACCTGACGCTCCACCAGACGCGTCAAATCCTCCTGGATAATCTGCTATGGCATAAAAAACAACCACACCATAAACGAAAAGACGGGTCAGGCCCTAGTACGACGAACCAGTAAAATTATGACAATTATATCTGACGTGAAATAAAATCAAGTAAAATGCAATGAAATGCAATGCAATGCGTGTCGGTAACAATGAAATAACGGATACCAAAACGGAGTCCAATAAAACGCATCAGCAACAGGAACAGTGGCCACCCGTGCCAGGAATGCAGCAACGTAATATCATGTCGTCGCTCATCCATGCACGTAGCATCGAGGGTCCGGTAGCGACCCGGTCAGTCCTCGAGCAGTCATCTGGAGAGTGCTAATCCTATCACTCGTTCCATCGATAAGATGTCAGGAGTGATCTATCCTATCACTCGCATCCATAGATGACGCAACATCTCAACAGATCAGCAATGATAGCAATCAACGGAGTCAAGGCTCGAAATGCTATGTATCAACTCAAATAAATGCATGAATGCAATCACGTATTCACATAGGCACATAAAGCACGCCACAACTCATTACAAAATACTTAATGTCATTCCACATCGCTATAGACGTCATAAGAAAACGGTTCATACGTACCTCAACTGATAACTAATTTACCACCCAAATATATTAAGGATTTCTCGCAGAATCCAATCATGTGGCAAATAATACATTTCATATCAAGTCTCATTTATTTTTCCAATATTCCCTAATTTAGCCTAAAATTCCAAAAATCCTTAATTTAGGCTTCACAATTTCTAAAATTCATCGCAAAGTCAAATATAATGATTTATTTAACTTAAATCTCTCAATACCGGACAACTTGAACTTTCGATATTTACTAGGAATTTCCAAAATGTTCATTTTTTTTATTTCTAATGCTGTAAACACATCCCAATAACGATTTAACATTTCACAAATCATAAATTCCCAAATTAATAGGCTAAATTCGAAATATTATCTAAATAAAATTCGAAAATTAGCTTAATACCTCCAATCGGCTCCGATATAGCACCTACAATCAATAATCCAATATATATTAATTATTGGAACTCAATTGAATTAAAATGCCCAAAATTCGAAACCCTAAAATCTGAATTTTTACCTCAAACACTTCAAATTCCGAGTACAACTATAAAATCAGTTGTCCAAGCTCAAAATAACAAGAAATCGAGGCGAAGAAAAAAATTCGAACGAGCCAAGGTTCACGGGTTCGAACGGGATCGCGATAAAACCTTGCAAAATGAGTATCACTGGGTAGCCCTTGTCGAGAGGATTCCAAATATGTATTTACTTAAATTTTTCGGCGACCGGAGCGGCTAGAATCGAAGGTCAAAGCTTCGAAATTGACAAAAACAAAGAAAGATGGAGCTTTCGGGTGCTGGACAGGAAAACGGGGAGAGAGAAAGAGCTTATCCTTTTTCTTTATTATTATTATTATTATTATTATTATTATTATTAAAATAAATACGAAATGGGATGGGCTTGGGGTGTTATAACTTGGGCTCTCACATCTTGAATAGATGTTCCGCTCGTTTCTTAGAGGTTTCCTTAAGCTTTGCATATCGTGCAAAGTATTTGTAACATAGATCGTAGAGTCATAATCAATTTACCATGTGTTATAAATCATATCGACCATATTAAATTAATAACAGATAAATGAAATAGGAATACCTTTATTTTCAAGTCAATCATTAAATTTAATGCAATCCTTCTTTATGTATTTCGTCTTTTTACAGAAGAAACACTTGGATTATTTCTTGATGTTAGGTTGGGGTGAAATTATTCATTTCCCTTTTCCCTTGATTTTGGCTTGCTTCTTATAATTTCTTTGTGTTGTTATAAAAACATTATCACTCGTTTCCTTTAACTAACTTCCTTCCTCTTGAATACACATGGTCATTAATTCATTTATTGACCACTTATTTTTATGTGTGTTGTAGGAAATTTTGAAGGGTCCATATTGTTGTGGAAGAGTGCATAAAATTTAGTGCACAATAAAAGTTTCAGATATTTCTACTTCAAGTGTTTTGAGACGAGCCGCTATATCCCACATTTTTATTATGTGATCTCCCACAGCTCTCATACTAGTAAGCTTTAATGAAGAGAATTTCATAATTAAAGTGTTGGAAAATGTCTTATCTGAAGATTGAAAATGTTTATCAGTAGTCTTCAGTAATTATTTGACATTATTATGCTGATCGACGGAACCAACCATGCCAGTAGATATTTTGTTATTTATGAACATTACGCAGAATCGATTAGATTGATTCCATTTTTCATAAAGATCATCATCATCTGGAATGTTGTTTTCAATAATAGCAGATGGTTCGTCTTTCTGTATAGCATAATCAATATTCATTTACCTAATTGAAAAGAATTATTTATTTCCATATTTTATAAATATCTTCATTCAGTTCGAGAATGTCACATTTCATATAAGAAAAACTCGCAGATTGCATAACTGCATAAAAATATAATATGCTTATTATTTTTAAAATTTTGAGTTAATATCATGTTTTATCAATGTAAATCATGTTTTAAAAATCTAGTAACATAAAATTTTCCTATGGGCTAAAATTTTAATTCAATAAGATTTTTCTAGAACATTATGATAAAACTATCAAAATATATTTTCCCTTAACTTCTATAATTTTGATATTTTAATCTAATTAGTTATATAAATATAACAAAAATCCATGTTAGATAAAATTTATTATGTTTATATAATTAATTACAATTAATGTTCATTATGTGACCCAAATCCACTAAATGCATAATTTTTCATAATTAAATGTTGTGGCTATTCGTCAAGTATTTAAAATTATATGGTTCACTGAACAAAATTTTGGCTTTATTTAACGCTTTATATAATAATTATTTAGTGACACAATCAACATTTTTCAAGAGTGCTCCCAAGAAAGATATGTATGACTAAGGTCCTTTAATACCTAACTCTTAGACAGAGCAACGTTAATCAGGGAGACCGGTGGCAAGTCGAGGCAATTTAAACCGATCCATGAAGAATTCCATCCGATCATGTTTTCTTATGTTACCTTATAATTGTTATTCAACTTAATTATCCACATTTATGTGATTTTTATAAGTCAAAATTTTTCATTAAATAATTTAATATTCATATTTTTACTTGATATATTTATTTTAAATTATTAATAACTTAATATAATTTAATATGAACATAATGTTAATCTTGATTTACCAAAATAATTTTCAATACAATTTGCATTTAAAAACTTCAAAAATAAATGCAAGCATAATATCAAATAAATACCAAAATATTTCACATCATATCTAATATGAAAAATTAATTTATAAATATGTACTGGAATTGGCACTGAATTTGAAAATATTAAAATCTATTTCCAAATCATTTATTATTATTATTATTATTATTATTATTATTATTATTATTATTATTATTATTATTATTATTATTATTATTATTATTTCAAAAAAAAATTGAATTTATTTACCAACAATTGTATTCAATTATCTTCATTTGTGTGGAAATTTAAGCACATCACATACACGTGATTCCATTGGAATTAGTGAATGCAAAACTTTTCATTTGATCTTCAAAGCATTTTTCTGCAACTTCTCCTTCTGAATGCAAAAATTTCTCATTTCATTTCCAAATTTAAAAACTTTATTTAATAATCAACACTTCAAGGAAAAATTTCAAGTGCAACCGAGAACAAAATTTTAAGACAAGTTTCTTAATATTATTATCTTCGACCTTCAAACTTCAAGTTTCTTACGTAAAACTACCATAAATTTTTTTTCCCAAAATTTCGTGATATCTAATTTTCAGAAAATGAAAACAAATATTTTCAAGACATAGTTATCATGTCTCTGATACCAAATGTTAAAGTTTTTTTTTCAATAAAATCATGTATCTACACAACTATGAACTTGATAAACAATATGCGGAAGCGGATCGAGCATTAGCTCCGGTCATCGAATAATTTGTATGTTTTCTGTTTTCCTCCCATTGAAGCTTTCTAAGAACTCCAACTCTCTCCATAGATGATATATTTTTTTTTTTTTGCTAATGATGTGTGTGCTTAGGGATCTCAATCGCTGGTATTTATAGACCTCTCATACTAACAATTTCTTCATCCCGAATGTTGTTCTTCTCCTCCCTTCTCTATTTTCTTTCTAAAACTTGTGCGACAGCCCTTCTTGTAAAACTCTGGTGCATCGTTAACGAATGCGGATTTACGACGCATCATGCCACGAGGCTCGGAATTTGGTCTGCACCACCGACCGCTGGCATTGTGCGCAGAACCTACACATATGCACACGGGCATCTTGGTTGCGAGTCCTGCAGCCCCGTGTGCACGTCACCCTATTCCTTCACTTCCATGCCATCGCACCACGCACGCCCACAACACATATATAGGTATACATGCACACACGCATACATATGTTAGTCTTAGGTGAAACATTTTGATATATAAATATGAAAAACAAAGAATAAAATTGGATAATGAGATTTATGTAAAAAAAAAAACCATAAATATTATTAGGGTAAAAACTACTGACAAATTGAAATATATCCACTATAATATTGTGGGTTACAATATCTCATTGTGTTTCAAAACATAACACAAACTTTTAATACACGAGAGCAAATACCTCACAAATATTATAAAATTCAAGCACTCAAATGCTATAAAATGAGATAATAGAGAATTGAGAACGAGATTATAAGAAATGAGGGCAGAGATCTTTATTTATAGAGCTCATCGTCTGTGTGAAATACTATGAAACCATGCCCTCTTCTTCGTCAACTTTGCCGCACAATTTTGAAAAATGGACCTACTGCAATAAATGTTGTGTCTGCCATCTTCCACATTAATTTTCCAGCATTTCTCTCACTTGAGATTTAGTCGAGAATCATACACATCTCCACACATCCTTTCAGTTTTGTGCATATCTACACTTCATTCATCTACTACTTTTCTCACAAATTGAAATTGGACTTCAATGTATTTAGTCCTGGAATGAAATGTTGGATTTATTGAGAAACCTTTTCGATACTTGTACACTCTTTCTTGAAATCTCCCTTTACCGTCACATTTAAAGTAGCAAATATATTAAGTTTTAAAAATCTTTGATATACCTGAGTGAAGCTGAATCAGTTCAGCACACCTTTAAAAGAATTTTATCTAATCATTTAAATATCATTCCTTGCTAAGTTAGTGTCGTCGTGTATTACACGTATATATCAGTTTGTATATTGTCTATTAATCAGTTGAGATACTAGGAGTTTCAGTTTGGTAGTGTTTAAGACCAAATGAATCGGGATCTTACAAACTACTTGATCATCCAAAGTATTCTAGTGAGAACATTCCAAAAGGAAGAAGGGTGAGGTATGAGCTTCAATTCTCCGAATATCTAGAAACATATCTGTCATTTCAGCTTACCATTCTCATTCATTCTGTGATTTGTCAAATCTGTTAGTCTAACTTTTTTCCACACTTATATGTTAGCAATCTGACATAGACACTCAAGAATAATAAGTTTAGTTCTCAACTCATCTGAACTAATAGAAAAAAACTTACATATCGTGTTTAAGTGTTTATTCGATCCTACAAAATTTAATAGTATCTTTATCTATATTTTTAGATGACTACATCACTCTTAATAAAAAATATGAAAGTTCATTGATTTGAAAATTACAAAAATTATCATGTTTTAATAATTATTCAGTTGTATAAAAACGCAAAAATAAATTAATAATTTTTAATAATTTGATAGAATTTTATTAAAATTTTAATTATACATTAATTATATAATGTATTGCTATTTTTTTTACTAAAATTTAAAAAATATTTCAATAATATCTTTATTTATAATTTAAAACTCAATCATATGTTTATTAGGGGTGTTCAAACTTCGGATAAAACCGAAAAAGCCGAACACTAAACCGAACCGAAAACCGAATTTTATAATTCGGATATAAATGTTAAAACCGAAATTAATTTGGTTCGGTTTCGGATTATAAATGTCAAAACCGAACCGACCGAAAAAATCGAAATTTAATTAAATTAATAATGTTATTTTTATTTTATATTGTTTATTGAGATGATATTAGTGAATGGAGAATTATTTTGAATAATACTTAGTTGATTGTTGTTTATGTAATTCATTTGTACTTTATATTTAAATATTTAACTAAGAAATCATTTAAAAAAATATAATATATTTATATTATTAATTTAAATAATTGTATCAAAACCAAAATAACCGACCGAAATAACCGAACTATTTCGATAGAAAACCGAACCGAACCGAAGAAAAATGGTTCGGATATCGGATTATATATTTGTAAAACCTAAAACCGAACCGAACCGACCGATGAACACCTCTGATGTTTATCTGTATTTGAAATTTTAAAAAGACTATATTATTTTTAATAAAAAATTATTAATTTTTTTAAAAATAAAATTATCATGTATATAATGAAAACGAAATATATAAAATTAAAACAAACTTCACATCCTTTCCTACCCTAGAGTCTTGACATCGCAGGTACACACGTTCACTGCAATTTTTCACACAATCGATATCACTTCTCGTTTTTCTCGAGACCCAACCCCTAATTGGACTCTGGATCCTCCGTTGGTATGTTTAGCTCTACAAATTACTGTTTATATGTTACTGTTGCTTCTATTTGATCGTTATTTTGGCAATTTTAGGTGTTCAAATGAGATTCCTTCACTATTCTGTATATAAGTTGAAACCCTTGATCCGATGTTGAGATCTTCTCTATAGTTATGGCAGATCAATTTCATGACTGGTAGTTATGGTTCATTTGACATGAGTGGTTGATGAATTTGATTTTAGAATAAGAATGAAACGTGCGTCTTTTGATAGTGATTGTGTAAACCAAATTAATTCCTGTCGTGTGTCATGGTAATTTTGGCTTATGTTTGTTGCTGCGGGTTCACAGATGCAAGTTTAGGTGTTTCAATAGGGTGTTGAAGATACAATATTTGTAGAGGCTCAGACCTTAACTCCTTAAGATAGGTTGGTTGACTAAACTCTTAAACTAAATGTTTGAGAAAAGCAAATGTACGAAGGATGGAGGAATTTTATCATGGATAAAATCAGGAATTGGAAATTCTAACTGCAGAGGAATTGGAAGGTCAAAATTTGGGAGAGAGAGTAATCAATCATAGGTCCAGGATTGATAAAACGATTTAAAAAAGCAATTTTTCTTCATGCCATAAAGATCAGCTCTAACGGTCATTTGTAGATTTAAGGACAATGAAGGTGAGATGTAGGTAGCGTGTAATATCTCATTTCATAAATATTGAGACAATATGAATGAGATTATGTAGGTATAACTCGGGTTAATAATTTTCACAGGGTGAGAATGGATGCAAAGTAATTACTAGCGTAACCCCTTGTGCATATTTCCCTATGTGCTGGCCCTGATCTGTGGGCCCAAGGCATTATTTAATTGTGTTAGAATCGGCCCCAGGGTGCGATTGACATAGAGATTCCAGCTAATTGTGTACCGGAGGAGATCCCAGATTGTGGAGTGTGATGTTGACATTGTGCATCTAACAGGAGGTGATTGTAATACTAATACCCCCTTGGCATATTAGAATATGGGGAAATATGAATGGTCTTGTAAGGGTGTACAACGGACTCTTGCATGGGCTGCGACATTGTGGGCCTAGGCCGATAGAGTATTAAAGAAAGACACGATTCTGGAGTTAGAAAAAAATGATAGAATACCACGAGATTATGGTGAGTGTTCGAGGACATAAGGTTTCTTTTAGGTATGTAAAAGCAATAAAAAGTGTGAAACGTGCAAAGCTGCAAGATCAAGATTAAACGGGTTTAGTACGATATTTAGCGTGAAAAGTAGTTTAGTTTTTACTAACTTTAATTAACTCAAGTCAATCAATATATTGAAGAACACAAACATACATAATTTAAGAATAAATATATAGATTTTAGTAATTTTTTTACTACCAAGAGTAACCATTAAAGAAAATTTAAGTGTCTTTTTTTAAAAATTTATATTATCAAATATTTAAAATTTAATAATTAACTTTTATAAAAAATAATACAAGTTAACTTAAACCTTTCTTTATAAAAAGTTTAATTTAATTTTTTTTCTAAAAAGCTCATACTTAATCACACTTTTTTGTGCATAATGTGGTCAACCTTAGATTTATCGCTTTTTCCTTGAGCAAAGTTTTTTCCTCATGTTTCACATTTTTTCGCGCTTTTAGAACAGTGTGTAAAAGTGATTCAAGACGAGGATAAAATACCTGCAATATCTTTGGTATGATGTACAGAAATTGTTTTAAGGTTGCTGTTCGTCGTTTGAATTTTTCTTCTAATTCTGTATATCGTGAACAGGTCAATTGACCTCTTGAAGTGAATTGAAACAGTTATTGAATGTCACCTATCTGCAAATAATTGTAGTTAATCTAGATTAACAAACTATTTTGGTTTATATGGCCTGGATTTCAATAATTGATTCCTTAATTCTAGCCATATTTTTTTTTATGTAAAGAAAAATCACTTACGGTTCACGTTCATTCTCGCACTGCTGTGAAGGATTATATTTTTGATAAATGGTTAAATATTTATGATGAAATACATTTTCAAGATTTGCTCCAAAATGAGTGATGGGACTGGCTATATTCGTTAAAGTAATACTGATGTCTGACTTGATAAGTTAAGTGGTCACCAGGGTTCTAACAAGGCTCACTTTACAACAGTTGTGGAAAGTCATTTTTTTAGCAGTTGTGGGTGAAAAGGTCCTTGAGTACTAATATACACATTGTATATTGAACTCTTGTTAAAAACTAATGCAGGTTTTTTGCCAATTATGTTTTCAGAATTGATTCTTGATATGCCACAAACATAACTTAGAGCTAGCTGGTTTGAGGACATTATATTGACCAATGGCGCTGCGTTTGATTATGAGAAGGAAATCACTCGCTGCTTTGGCATACTTGGTTCTCTTATTGGAAACGTGTTATGGTTTTTATCTACCTGGAAGTTATATGCATACATATTCAACAGGAGATGAAATTTACGCCAAAGTGAATTCATTGACATCCATTGAAACCGAGCTTCCTTTTAGCTATTACAGTCTTCCTTATTGCCAACCACAAGGGGGAATCAGGAAAAGTGCTGAAAACCTTGGAGAATTGCTGATGGGAGATCAAATCGACAACTCTCCATACCGTTTTCGGATGAATGTCAATGAATCAGTGTACCTCTGCACCACTCTTCCATTGAATGATCATGAGGTAAAGCTTTTGAAACAGAGATCTCGGGATCTCTATCAGGTGAACATGAATCTGGATAATTTACCTGCTTTAAGATATACCATCCAGAATGGAATTAAAATTCCATGGACTGGCTTCCCAGTTGGATACAGTCCTCAAGACAGTAATAATGACTATTTAATCAACCATCTCAAATTTACTATTTTCATTCACGAGTATGAAGGAGCTGGTGTGGAGATAATTGGTACTGGAGAAGAAAGTATGGGTGTCATTTCAGAAGCTGATAAAAAGAAGTTGTCTGGTTACGAGATTGTTGGTTTTGAAGTTGTCTATTGCAGTATAAAATATGATCCTGAGAAAATGCCTAAAAAAATGTATGAGAACATAGCATCTGTAAGTTGCCCACGGGAGCTAGACAAGTCCCAAATCATAAGGGAGCAAGAGAAAGTGTCATTCACATACGAGGTTCAGTTTGTAAAGAGCAACACAAGGTGGCCATCTCGGTGGGATGCTTATTTGAAGATGGAAGGTTCCCGGGTTCACTGGTTTTCAATTCTGAATTCGTTGATGGTGATTTTCTTCTTAGCAGGAATTGTATTTGTCATCTTTCTGAGAACAGTGAGAAGGGATTTGACAAGGTATGAAGAATTGGACAAAGAAGCTCAGGCTCAGATGAATGAGGAGCTTTCTGGTTGGAAGCTTGTGGTTGGTGATGTCTTCAGAGAACCGAATTATTCAAAATTACTTTGTGTAATGATTGGAGATGGAGTTCAAATTACTGGGATGGCAGCCGTCACTATTGTTTTTGCAGCTCTTGGTTTTATGTCACCAGCTTCAAGAGGTATGCTATTGACTGGAATGATATTGCTTTATCTTTTCCTTGGAATTGTCGCTGGATTTGTTGGTGTTCGTATGTGGAGGACTCTGAAAGGAACATCTGAAGGATGGAGATCAGTTTCTTGGTTAATTTCATGCTTTTTTCCGGGAATCGTTTTTATTATACTAACTATCTTGAATTTCATCCTTTGGGGTAGTAATAGTACTGGTGCTATCCCCATTTCTTTATTTTTCATATTGTTGTCGCTTTGGTTTTGTATATCGGTGCCACTTACTCTCTTGGGAGGATTCTTAGGCATTCGAGCTGAGCCTATTCAATACCCTGTCCGGACTAATCAAATCCCTAGAGAAATACCTGAACGTGGATATCCCTCATGGCTTCTGGTTCTTGGAGCGGGCACCCTTCCTTTCGGGACCCTCTTTATCGAACTTTTCTTCATAATTTCCAGCATCTGGCTCGGAAGATTTTATTATGTCTTTGGCTTCCTTCTTATCGTCCTCCTCTTGTTAGTCATTGTCTGTGCAGAAGTTTCGGTGGTTCTAACTTATATGCATCTGTGTGTTGAGGACTGGACATGGTGGTGGAAGGCATTCTATGCCTCGGGTTCAGTTTCTCTCTATGTGTTCTTGTACTCGATTAAGTATCTGGTCTTTGATCTCCAGAGCTTGAGTGGGCCAGTTTCTGCTACACTTTATCTTGGCTACTCTTTGATAATGGCTATTGCAATCATGCTTGCGACCGGCACAATTGGTCTTCTTACGTCGTTCTATTTTGTACATTACCTTTTTTCATCAGTGAAGATCGATTGAAGAACAAAATAATCATCTTGTGTTTTTGGGATATGAAAAATATCTGTCGGCAACGTATCTAGAATAATGAGGCTGTTTACTTGTTACAGAATTCTGATACGTTAATTCGTTACTCGTTATCTTGTGTCATTTTGTCGTCTTATTATAGTCTTTTCCACTCACTGTAGTTGCATGCATTCGAAAATTATATGCTAGATTCGTTTGTAATTGTACCGCTATCATTACATAAAAGTTTATTTTGAATTCATCGGCTCATTTCGTGGATAATTTTTCTTATAGTTTAGAGCATGCGTTTAAATTATTAAAATAATATTTAATTTTAGTTTATTGTTAAAAATTTAAAAATATTGATTTCATCCTTCAAGGCTATTGAACATGTAAAGGAGCAATTGAAACAGTACATTACACTGTTCAAAAATGCCTTCTTGGGTATGGTGGTAGACGAGAAATTGTTTTAAAATTTGCTTTCGTATGATTTGTGGCTTGAAACTTATGTTGAGCATAGAGAAATTATTTGGGTCATGTGTACTTCTTTTAATTTTTTTTTTGATAATTCACATTGTCAAATTTGTCAAACATTGTATTCTAATGTTAAATCTTCGATCAAAAATGGAATACAAAACTTTTATAAGATCGTTTCATAACAGTCAATTTTGTGAGACATTATTCGATTTATGAAAATAATTATTTTTTATGACAAAAATATTAATTTTACTCTAGATATAGATCGGATAAAAAATACTAAATTAAAATTATATATCTTATTATCTCAATATAAAAGTGAAAATGATTTCAATATATAACCAATGTCATATATATATATATATATATGTGTGTGTGTGTGTGTGGTTTTAATATATAACCAATGTCATTTAAATATGTAAATTTTTATTTTGTCAAAAATGTAGGTAGTTTATTAAATTAAAAATTTTAAAGATGAATTTGCATAATTTTGTTATATTATAAGTGGTATGATAATTTAAAATTTAAAATTATATAATAGTTATAAATGATATATAATTTTTTTAACATATGTTTTTATAATATTTTTATTTTAATCTTAAAAACAATATAATATAAATTTTAAATAAATAATCAATTAACTCCATTTAATTACATCTTTGTTATTGATAAGGCTTTGCTTCTAAGACTAAAGGTTTAGTTCGCCTGGAGAAGAAAGAGCAGTGAGATGAGAAAAGTTCCTTCCTTCAATTACACATGCGAATGGCGACTCAATCTTCTTCCCACCCTATTATCTGCGCTTCATTCAATCAAGATAACAGGTCATTTCAGTAACCCTTTATTTTTTCTTTTATTATAATGATTACGAAGCTTGAATCGAATAGAAATTTGGCGCAGTTGCTTTGCAATTGGAACGAGAGATGGGTTCAAAATTTTTGACTGCAATACTGGAAAGCTTCTTTATGAACAAGGTATCCGTAAATTAAGTCTGAATTTACCATTAATATCGAGGTATTTGGTATATATTGGAATTAATGTACCGGTTGCAAAAGTATTTTTTAGGTGATTTAATATAGTGCAGTGTTATGACGATTAATTTTTAAGAAAAATGATTGCTTGTTGTGGAATTGTGTTTGTAGAATCTCGGTAGCTGGGCCACGCGCTAACGAAATTTTTTGTCTTAATTCTGTTTGATCTCTTCCAATTTAGAAAGCTATTTTGAGACTGTAGGCAGTTGATGTCGAAGGGTTGCCATCTCAGTGTAGAAAATTGACAATTTATGTCTTCTGTGCCACTTCTGGTTTTAATCGATCTTTTAAATATCTCACAATGGTTACAAGTTAATGTTAATGTTCGTCTCAAGTGCGTTATCTTGAGATACACATATGAAAATAAAGTATAAAATTGAAAATGAGATTTAATTAGAAAATACCAAAAAAATATCGGGGTAATAACACGAGCAAGATAAAAAGAATTTTATTATAATATTTTATGATTTACAACTATTTTTACTATGTTTCCCAAGAGAATACGCACTCTCTTAATACAGCAGAACAAACACCTCACAAATATTATAAAATATTACACTCAAATACCATGAGTTGAAGGGAGAAAGATTTGAGAACGGGATGATCGAATTACTGAAGAACATATCTATTTATGATGCAAATTCTTCCTATGAGCATGATTGCCACCAATCAACTGAAACATTTCCAAACCTCCTGAAATATATATAAGGGTCTGCAGTAAGTCGGTTGTATCCAAAACTTATGATATGAGAATCAAATCTCTTGTATCAACACATCGACGCCTGTTTGAGACCATAAAGAGATTTGTTCCACACTTCCACCTGGATTTTGAATTCAACTTCGATCTTTCTTGTGCATTATACAGAACGTACATAGAACTTCCAAATGTATGTAAATGAGAGTAATTAGTCGTCTTCCCAGTCCACGTCTCCATCGGAGTTTTCAAATCAATCGCCACTGAAAAAGAACGATTGATGATACTGCCCAAAATGATTTGGCTAGACCCGCGATCCTCAACATGACTCTTGTTCTGTCCAACAAGGTCCTGTTCATCCGTCAATCCATTTCGTTGAGATGTGTAAGCCGTCGTGAACCGTCTTTTGATGCCATGATGTTGGCAAAGTGCATCAAATTCGTCATTGCCATATTTTCGTCCATCGTCAGTCCTCAAACACTTGATTTTCTTTTCAGAATCAAGTTCAATCCGTACTTTGAAATCTTTGAAAACCTGGAAAATAGCTGATTTTTTTATTGGATACACCCAAAATCTCCTAGAGAAATCATTAATGAACGAGACAAAGTATATCGCTCCTCCCAGGGATACAAAGGGTGCTTGACAAACATCCGAGTGAATCAGATCTAATATGCTTTTGCTTTTGGCAGTAGAAAGTATCAAACTTTCATCTGATTGTTTACTTGTAACAAAATGCTCACAAAAGGGTAAGACACTTTTGTGTGTCCCGGTAGCAGCTTCCGTTTTAAGAGAATTTTCAACCCTCGTTCTGACACATGCCCAAGCTTTCTATACTATAACACTGTTAATTCTTCTCTTACACCAATTGATGTAACCGCTAATTCCGCCTCTTCGCGTGTTTCTCCCAAAAGTACATACAAATTTGCAGCAATATTTTTCCCCTCATAACCCCTTCACAATTTTAACGATCTCGTTCTCGATACTGGTTTTGCACTCAATATCATCCAACTGCCCCAAGGACAAAAGATTCTTTGTCAGCCCCTTCACATGTCGTACCTCTTGTATGGTGCGAATGATGTAATCAAATATTTTTATTTTGATGATACCGACCTCGAGGATTTCCAAAGCATGATCATTTCCCATGAATATAAATTCTCCCAAGACTGGTTCAAACTGAACAAATCATTCTCTCGATACTCGTACATTCTTTTTTTAAGTGCCCTTTAATTCCACATTTAAAACAGTAAATATTTTTCTTCTTACTTCTCGACTTTGATCTACCTCGTCTTTGGCTCCCACTGGAGTCACAAGTCCATAAATTTTTTTCTTATCATTGGTAAAGCCTCTTCATGCTTCGAAGTCACCAACCTATCTTCTTTATTCTTGCGCCAGCTTTCTTCTTCGAGACTTGCAGTTAAGACATTGTCGAATTTTAGAGAGCCAATTAGAAGATTGTTGGTTCAGTTGAATGATAAATTGATCATATGAATCTGGTAGACTTTGAAATAAAAGCTTTGCACGTTAATTTTTCTCTATTTTATGTATCATAGAGGTGAGTTGAACAAATAGAGTATTTAGTGTCTTGATATGGTCGGTCATCAATGAGGATTCCGCCATCCGAAAAGAATAAAAGTCTGGTCCGACAGGGCAAGGAATGAAGTAGTCTGGTTGGATAGAACCCTAATATACTTTAAATAAATAAGTTTCGTTGTCAAATGAAAAAGAAGGATCCTCTTTAACTTAGCTACCGAAACCAAAAAACCAGCCTTCTCTTTAGGAAAATCTTGTTGTGTAGTTACTTAACCTTGTACATTTTTGTTAGATGTTAGAGTATTCACTATTCCAGAAATCTTTTGCCGTCTTTATCTTAGAAATACTTGACAGTACTTCGTTTGGTGTGGCCAAGTGTAAATTGCCAACATCATTATCATTCATCTCATTCCATTTTCCATCTTCTATCATTTTCCTCGGTCTATATCCAATCGCCACCTTCTCCTTTCTTAAAACTGCTTGTATCTTTATTTTCCACAACATAAAGTTGCACCCATTGAATTTTACTATCTCGTACCTGCCTGCCATTATGTCTACAACAATTTAGTAGATTGGACAAAATAATTTCGTTTTAATAAAAATATCTTTCTTGATGTGAAAGATCAGCTAAGGTTGCAACCTCAAAACAGAATTTTAAGAAATTTTAAATCAAGGATCTAATACCATTTGTTGGTTTCAGTGCGGTATCTTGTTGTACAAATATGAAATAAAATATAAATTTGGACACCGAGATTTATGATTTATACCACCACTCACTGTATTTCCAAAAAGAATACACACTCTCTTGATACAGCAGAACAAACACCTCACAAATATTATAGAATATAGTGGGTTGTTCGAATTAACGAAGAACACATCTATTTATAGATGCGAATTCTCCCTATGAGCATGATTGCCACCAATCAACCGAAACATCCACTGCACTAATTAATTTAGCCACCAACCACCTTACTCATTAATTGGCCGATAGTTACAAACCATGCTTGGGGATTCTAGTTGATTTAAATTTTTTCTGTTCAGTATTTTTGTCCTACTTTTATCAGATGGACTGATTCTGACAACCATGTCCATGTTAAAAGGTGTAATGTACGACCAAGGGAAATACAGAACTTAGGAATATGTCACGACCTCCACATCAGGCCAGGGCCAGCAAGGGAATCCGAATGTACATGTCTACAAGAGGCACACACATGGCAGATTCAAGGGCAAAGATTAGGATTCTGTTCTTATCGGTTTATTTTTAAGTTATTAGGATTGGGTAGATAGGATCTGGTTTGTTAGGATTTGGAATATGGTTATCATCTCTAGGATGAGATAAACTATGACTCCTTTGTATTTATTTGCATCTTACCTTTAATGAAATTCATTCAGAAAATTTCCAACCAAAGTTACGAGATCGTGAGGTTCTCTATCGAGCCTCATACTCATCATCTTTACGATAGGTCGTCAAGGCCGGAAGTCTAACAAAACTAAGTGGAATCTGAACTCCACGTGTTCCTTTCCCAATAGACCCGTTGCTCGATCATTAACGCGGAAACGCGACAAAGTGGTATCAGAGCCAGGTAGTAATGGGTGACTCGGCAATCTCGAAACAACTCGATGCCTTCATGAAAATGTACATCGAGGACAAGAAGATACAAGACCAGGTTCAGCAAGGGTTTCGAGAGCAACTGGAAGAATTATCACTCTCATTGGCGGCTGTTCGCACAGAATCCAACCAAAACCAGGACATGGACAGTAACGTCCGGGGCTCGAACGACTACTGTCGGGGCGGCTCCGATAGAGAAGGTTTTGGAGGACAGCGCTATGCACGGATGGACCTTCCCTGATATGATGGGCTTGCCGATCCTCTAGGGTGGTTAACTCACTGTGAATATTTTTTCCGCCATCAAAACACGCCAACCCACGACAGAGTAAGGATTGCACCGTTCCACTTGGAAGGGGATGCACAGTTATGGTTTTTAAAGGCCGAGGAAAACAGCCCCAACATGACGTGGAATGACTTCAAGGAGCAATGCCACTTACGTTTCGGGCCCATCCTACGCTGCACTAAATTAGAGGAACTATCTAAATTAAAACAGACCACTTCCGTGGAAGACTATCAACAGAAATTCGAGCGATTAATGGCTAGGGCGACCAACCTATCTCAAGATCAATTGGTGGAACTTTTTATCAACGGGTTACAGGAGGTTACAGCAGCGGAAGTCCTCATTCACCTACCTCTGAACTTACCCAGGGCCATGCGCCTCGCAAGGTTATATGAAATGCGCTCGGGGGTGCGTCCCGCCAGCAACCCGCCTACTAATCGCCGCAATGCTACCCCACAATCAACAGGTCCATTTATCCGGAGGTTAAATCGCACTGAGATAGAAGAACGAAAGGCGAAGGGACTGTGCTATAATTGTGACGAACTATATCTTCCGGGGCATCGCTGCAAGAAGTTGTTCTGGATAGAAACATTGGATGATGACACACAACGAGATGACCCTAACCTTTCCATCGAAGAAGGCGAGCCAGAGGTTTCAATTCATGCCATCACAGGGACACAGGGAGCACAAACCATGCAGATCAAGGGGACGATATCACGCAACCCACTGCTCGTCCTCATTGATTCGGGCAGCACTCATTGTTTTCTGGACAAGTCCGTGGCACAGAGTTTGGGGCTTCCAATGGAAACCAAGGCTGCTCTTCAAGTTTTGGTGGCCAATGGGAGACGGATTCCTTGCACGGGAGTTTGCCACAACGTCGTTTTAGGTTTGGGAGAATATAAGTTTTGCATCGATTTTGTTATCATTCCCCTGGGTGGTTTCGGTGCAATTCTAGGGGTCAATTGGCTCCAACTCTTTGGACCAATTCAATGGGACTTCGCCAAGATGTGTATGCGGTTTGTGTACCAAGGGCAGACAATTACTCTCCAAGGGAACACCAAAGACAACCCTCGATCGAATGCTCACCTTGCTACCATGCACGTCCAGAAGGCAAAAGACCAGGATTTACATAATCTCCTCCTTGAGTTTTCAGCAGTATTTGCGGAGCCGTCGGGCCTTCCTCCCCTCCGCCACTTCCAGCACAAGATCAGCCTCGAATGCGGGACAAATCCAATTGATGTCCGTCTTTATCGCTATGCGCATTCTCAGAAGGATGAAATTGAAAGACAATGCACCGAGATGTTATCCAAGGGCTTTATTCGATATAATACGTCTCCTTTCTCATCACCCGTCATTCTAGTTCCGAAGACAGATAAAACTTGGAGGTTTTGTGTGGATTACCGTGCTCTAAATGCTAAGACAGTCAAGGACAAATTTCCAATACCCATCATCGAAGAACTATTGGATGAATTATTTGGTGCTTACTTCTTTACAAAACTAGATTTGCGAGCAGGTTATCACCAGATTCGCATGGACCTAGGAAGCATTCCCTTGACAGCATTCCGAACACACCATGGGCACTACGAATTTGTAGTTATGCCTTTCGGTCTCACCAACGCGCCCGCCACATTTCAAGCTCTTATGAATTATGTGTTCCAAGATTACCTACGAAAATTCGTGCTCGTATTTTTTGACGATATCTTGATTTATAGTCCTACATGGGAGAGTCATTTACAGCACTTACACGTCGTGCTCACTACACTTCAGCATCACCAACTGTTCTTAAAGCGCTCCAAATGTTTCTTTGCTCAGCAGGAAGTGGCATATCTGGGCCATGTGATTTCGAAATCAGGGGCTAAGGTGGATATATCTAAAATCGAAGCCATCGCCGAATGGCCACAACCGACCTCGCCAACAACTCTACGAGGCTTCCTCGGTCTGACGGGCTATTATCGTCGTTTTGTCAAAGACTATGGATTAATTGCTGCCCCGCTGACATCTCTTCTGCGGAAAAATGCCTTTAAATGGTCCTTGGAATCCACAACGGCATTTGAAAAACTCAAAACAGCGCTCACCACTCAGGAATGGGTGCAGTACTTCAGCAAGATGAGCGCCCCATAGCTTTCTTTAGTCATTCATTTGCTCAACACCATAAAAAATTACCCGCCTACGAGAAGGAACTAATGGGTTTGACCAGAGCGATACGCCATTGGCGCGCATATTTTTGGGGCCAGCCATTTGTAGTACGTGCGGACCACTACAGCCTCAAGTATCTTCTAGAACAACGAATCGCAACGCCATCTCAACAGCGCTGGTTATGCAAGTTATTGGGGTTTACGTTTACCATCGAATACAAAAATGGACGTTCTAATATCGTGGCGGACGCCCTGTCCCGACGAGAATCTCCCACAGCATCGCCACCGCTGTCTCGGCCCCCTCTTGGGATTTCTTAGACGATATTAAAGCAGAAGACGCACACTCGGACGAAATCCAACAGCTCATTCAACAAAATGTCAGGGCTATGTCACATGACCACTGGGCTTATGTCGAAGGACTTTTACTGTATAAGTCTCGCATTTTTCTACACAAGGCATCACCATTGACTAATCGAATTATTAGTTCCATACACAATTCGTGCCATGAAGGATATCAAAAGACATTACAACGAGTGACGCGCGACTTCTATTGGTCAGGAATGCGACGGCAGGTGCTGGACTTGGTGGCCACGTGCCTTGTCTGTCAACGGAACAAAGTTGAGCACCTTCAACCGGCGGGGCTCCTACAACCACTACCGGTCCCTAACCAGGTTTGGGCAGATATTTCGATGGACTTTGTGGAGGGTCTCCCCTCCTCACATGGGAAAAATGTGATCTTCGTAGTGGTCGACCGTTTGTCAAAATATGCACATTTTATTGCGATCGCCCACCCTTACACGGCTGTTTCAATGGCTCGAATCTTCTTTGACAATGTGTTTAAGCTGCACGGCCTACCTGAGTCTATTGTCAGTGATCGAGATGTGACCTTCACTGAGCTCCTTTTGGAAAGAACTATTTCGTTGCAAGGGACCAAGCTCTGTTTCAGTTCTTCATATCACCCTCAATCTGATGGGCAAACGGAGGCTGTTAATCGAGTGTTGGAAATGTATTTACGTTGTTTTACCAGCGACCATCCGAAGAAATGGGGAGAGTGGCTCGCGTGGGCTGAATATTGCTACAATACGAGTTTCATTCATCATTACGCACCTCTCCATTTGAGGTCATCTATGGGAGGCCACCACCTCGCCTCTTATCATACTGCCCCGGGGTCGCTCGCCTAGAGGCTGTGGATCAAGCATTATTGTCTCGTGACAAGCTGCTACAAGACATCAGAGATCGATTGATGCATGCACAAAATCGCATGAAGGTACAATATGACAATAACCACCGGGAATTACATTTTCAGGTGAATGATAAGGTTTTGTTGAAACTCCAGCCGTATCGCCACTTAAGTTTATCAGCCCGCGCTCATCGAAAGTTATCCCCTCGCTTCTATGGGCCTTCTACGGTTTTGGAACGGATTGGGTCAGTTGCTTATAAACTCCAATTACCAGAGTCTGCCAAAATGCATCCAGTTTTCCACGTCTCCTTCTTGAAGCCATTTCGTGGGACAGAAGCATGCGAGCCCTCACTCCCTGCTCTACATTCAGGAGAGCAACTCCCTACCACACAGTCCATACTAGACCAACGTGTTCACAAGGGAAAAACAGAGCTGCTGATTCATTGGCAAGGATTGTCACCAGCCGAGGCTTCATGGGAAGATGCGGCATTATTCACAGAACGTTTTCCAGCATTTGTGTTTGCGGACAAACACCTATCTCAGGGGGTGGGTGATGTCACGACCTCCACATCAGGCCAGGGCCAGCAAGGGAATCCGAATGTACATGTCTACAAGAGGCACACGCATGGCAGATTCAAGGGCAAAGATTAGGATTCTGTTCTTATCGGTTTATTTTTAAGTTATTAGGATTGGGTAGATAGGATCTGGTTTGTTAGGATTTGGAATATGGTTATCATCTCTAGGATGAGATAAACTAGGACTCCTTTGTATTTATTTGCATCTTACGTTTAATGAAATTCATTCAGAAAATTTCCAACCAAAGTGTTACGAGATCGTGAGGTTCTCTCTATCGAGCCTCATACTCATCATCTTTACGATAGGTCGTCAAGGCCGGAAGTCTAACAAAACTAAGTGGAATCTGGACTCTACATTTTCCTTTCCCAATAGACCCGTTACTCGATCATTAACGCGGAAACGCGACAGAATATCACTTCGCTGTAGCAAATGAAATAACCTACACGAAAAAGTTTCAAAATAATTTATTTGTACTTGAAATTGATAAAAATGAAGACTTTGCCTCTATTCAATATGAATTAAAAATGATGGTCTTATTCTAGGACTTGATTGCTATTATGTAAGCTTTTCTGCTGTCCAGTGAACTATGAAGTGTCATGATCCTTAGGTGAGTAAATTAATATTAGTCGTGAGAGCAGTTGTTCACAAAAACCAAGGAAATGAGGGATGAATGAATCAATGAATTCTAGGAACAAAATGAGTTGATATTCTGTGAAAGACTCATCCTCTTCGATTGTATGAATCTACTTGTGATCCTCAATCTTACAAATTCCGAGTGAAATTTTTTGTGGAGGCCAATTAATGAAATCCAGTTTCTTCTTGTAGTTATTGGGGCATTTGTTATTGTTGAAATGCTATACAGATCAAGTCTTCTTGCCATTGTCGGTGCCGGTGAACAGGTTTTCTCTCATGTTACTTGAATTTATTTTGAGATTTTGTTGGCCTTTCACCATTAATAACAATACCTAATTAGTTTTCATATTTCATCTTCTTCCACCAGCCATCTTTATCACCAAGAAGATTATGTTTGTTCAATACTGTTTCTGGAACTGCTCTCCGAGAACTAAATTTCTTGACTTCCATTTTAGCTGTTCGTGTTAGCAGGAAAAGGTAAGTGTCATCATATTTTCCGCCTTCACATATTTTAGGGATGAGAGGTTTCTAATGTTGATAAGCTGCTGAGTAGTGGGATGAACTCAGGCAAATTTTGGTCTTCTTATTTTCATTGGAGATAAATAGGATGAACTTTGCATCTGTGTTGAAGATCTACTTGTATTATTCATAATATTCCACGGTTTTAATAAGCTTGGTAATTTCTCTTCTTTTTTTTTATGTACAAACTATCGCGTTCTTGTTAACTTTGATTCCCCAAGATTTATAGATTTAGGAGATTGCCCATAGTAACACTCATTACAAGGTGAGTTTCACTGTTCGCCAATGGTAGAAATAGTATCGAATGCCTGATTTTTTTTAAAGAAAAGTGGTTTGATGACGACATGGAAATAAGATGATTCAGCTATGAAACAGATGTCAAGAGTTAAGACTGGGATATGGTGTGGACAGAGAGATGGTTTTACTCAAATAGGCAGTTTATTTTTTTGGTGTACCAACTGTAGCTTGCTTGTTAACTTGCTTCCCCAACGAATAGGTTGAAGAAATTCTTGAGCGTAACGATAGTGGAAAATCGATTTGCATTTATACGAGGGAGACGGATTCTAGATTGTTGTCTTATAGCTGATGAAATAGCTGAGGAGTGTAGACGAAAGAAGAAGATGGTGGGTGTTCATAGTTGATTCAGAAAAATTCGTATGATAATGTGGATTGGAGATTTTCGGATTTCGTGCTACAAAAGAAAGGTTTTGGTGATAGATGGAGAAAGTGGGGAAAGGGTTGCATATCGAATATTTCTTTATCGATGTTTATTAATGGAAGGCTAAGGGTAAAATAAAAGGGGAGTGGTCTTAGGCTATCCCATTTCCAATTTAATCTTGTGAATGATGGATTGGGGCGGTTGGTGGATAGGGCTAAGGTTGCGGATGAAGTCAAGGGGGTTGGAAGTTGGTAGAGATAAAATAGAGATCTCTCACATCCAATTTGCGGATGATACTTTGATTTTTGTTAAAATTGAGAGGCATTTGCATTGTTTGGTGGAGATACTTATAACTCTTTTAGCCAGAAGTCGGGACTGGAAATTAGTTTGGAAAAAAGTGTTTTGTTGGGATTAAATTGTTTGGAAATGGAAGTGGAAGGGTTGGCTTCAGAGATTGGATATAAAAATGAGGAGTGACCAATTAAATATCTGGAGGTACCGTTGGTAGGTAATCCTAGGAATTATGACTTTTGGGAACCCGTGGGATCTAAGATGTCAAAAAAACTAGCAAGCTGAAAAAAAACCGTTTTTATCAAAGGGGCCGATTAACCTTGATAAAGGCAGTGTTGAGTGCGATGCAACGTACTCCATTTAAAGTACCATTAGGTGTGGCAATTGGTATGAAAAAGATTATGACGGATTTTCTGTGGGATGGAGCCAATGGAGAGGTGCAATGCCATTTGGTTGATTGTGATCAAGTTTGCAAACCAAAAGATAGGGGAGTTGGGGAATGGGGAATATTTGTTTGAGGAATAAGGCTCTTTAGGGAAATGGTGGTGGAGATGTTCTGTGGAGAAGAAACCTTTGTGGAAAAAAGTTTTTAAGAGTATTTATGGATTGCAAGATAATGGTTGGGATGTGGGGTTGGCAAAGATATGACTTTTAGAAATCCCAGGAAATTTATCTCTCGATCTTACCTGGCTTTTAATATTTTAGTTAGGGCGGTGTTTAAAGAGGAGAATATCATTAGTGTTTGGGAGGATACTTGGTGGGGGCTTTCGTCGTTCAAAGATCTTTTTTCATCTCTTTTCCATATCACCTTGAGTCATAACAAACCTATTAGCAGTTTCATTAGTGAGGTGGACCTTCCAGTGAATGATGTTGAAATTGATGAGTTGAGTAATTTGTTAGGGGTTTTATATATTGTTCATTTGGAGTTGGGTAGGGCGGATTTTAGGGTCCGACTTAAGGACTCTTGAGGGTCTTTTTCTATCAGATCTTTTTATGAGTCATTTTTTTGTCCAGTAATTTTCCTAATATCTCGTATTTTTATAATATCTGGAGAGAACCTATCCAACATAAGTGAAAGGTCCGCTACTCGTTTTTCTTTAAAATATACTAGAATTTTTTTTCCTTCTATACTACATCTCAGCCGAAATATAGCTTTACATATATATTTTTTTTTGACATCGTTTAAAATAAACTCACTAACTAATTATTTGAAATCCAAAAGAAAGTAATTCAAACTATAAAATCGTAAACGTCAACCAAACCTAAATTTAACATTTTTCAAAATAAAGCATAAACATCCTAATCCCTCAAAATCCCTCCAAAGCATAAAAGTCACAAAATCTTTAACGGAAACTTAAATCATAAACATAATTTTTTTACGGAAAACTAGCGACGGTTCTAGGGTGTGTGCACCTTCAGTCCAGCTAGTTCAACTATCTAGTCCTCGATCAATATCTTGCTCATCTGCATCGATCACATCTAGTGAGTATATTGACTCAACAAACTTTAATCATGATAGCAAGTATTACATATACATTCACAAACAACAATGAAAATACTTTTAATAAAATAGTCTTTCATGAACATGCATAAACTTAAAACATTTTTCCTTTCATCGTATATTCTTTCCTTTCATCATATACGTATACATTTTCTTTTTTATTGAATTCAGATTTTCAATTGTGACTTTCGTATTAGCTGTAGGTCGATGGATCCATCTACGTATAACCACGGTATCGGGCGGCGGGGACATCAGCTACACTCTCATCCGTCAACTGCGCCTTGGCCTTACATATTAATGTATCATCGTATTAGTCACAATCAATTCTCCTCCTTCAACATTTCATATTTTCATCACTTATAAAAATTAATGCATTTATAAATCATTTTTCTTTTAAACCAATCATGCATCATGTCTTTTAGCTTTAATGTTTTATCATAAAATTTCATAAACATTTGAAATAAACATTTTAACATTTATTACAACATTCAGGGCACTGACATGACGTATAACGTTTTTCAGGCGTAAAATGACCCTTTTGCCCCTGAAGCCTAACTTTCTCAATTTATTCTTAGATCTTAAAACGTCGACCCAAATCCATTTAAACTTAACATAACACCTTAAAATACACCCATAAATATTTCTTAGACGTAAACTTAAGCTTCTCGACTAATTTCCCAATTCTTATTTAAAGTTAGACGTATATCTCGGTTTTAACTCGTATTGACTCGAAACTTTACAAACTTGAACCAAAGTTTAACAACACCTAACCTTACCTTCTACAACCCAATTCAAGCCATTTAGAACCCTTGATCAAGCCTAGATCAGCTACTGAAGTTTGCCCCTATTTTCGAAATCCCTAGCTTACCTTGCCATGCAACCTTCGACTCTAGCCCTTAGCCAACCCGTCTAGACCCTAACCAACCCCTTGAGACCATGACCGACCCCTAGGGACCTTACTGGACAGAACCTAACCAACACAGAAGCCGCAACCACTCAACCCGTCGCCCACAAGCCATACACGACTATGCCGCTCACAGCCCCTAACCCTTGAACCAGCCCTCATGCAGCCACCCTAGGACCATCCCAAAGCACCTTTAGTTCTCCTGGACACGCAGCAGCTAAGTGCGTGCTTCTCAAGGACTCCTAGCCGAAGCCTAACTCACATATAACCCAATTTTCGTTCAAGCCTTCGTCCCTGCTGGTGCAGCCCTTATCTAAGCATCTATGGACCCTTAACATGTTGGAAAAACGTCCCCTCAAGCAACCCTACCATAGCAGCCCCTTTGTGCATCATTAGCTAGAGTTTTAAAAGATGAAAACTCTAGTTTTATGCATGTATAGCCATAAAAACGAAAATACAAGTAGTGCATCATATCTTTCATGCAAGCATATTTAAATACACATAATATGGTGTGAAAGATGTTTGAAGGAAGATTAAGGCGTGCCATTGCGTATGTTACGCACGAAAATCAACTTGCTATGCGAGGGCCGTTGGCGGAGAGACGCGGGGTGCAACCTTGCTGATTTTCCTTCAAATTTCGTGACTTTTCTTCTCAAATTTCGTGTGGTGTATGCCGATGAAGAGTCCGAGAAATTCTAGGGTGAGGGCCGTGTATTTGATGTGTGTGTGGGTAGTGTTTTAGGGCATATCTTTTAATTAAAGCACATGGTGCAAGCTTAGTCTCATTAACCTAGTATAATAGGCCTATTAGATAATATTTAAAATATTTTGTTTAGGAAAGTTTGCAAAAATATTAGCCGAATTTTCAAAAAGTCCCTATTTTAATTGGAAATTGATTGCCGGTTTGAAATAAGATTCGGCGTGTAGAAACACCTTAAAATACCTTATTTCTGAAAATTCTTTTAAATTCATCACTCATTATATTATTTAATAAATTATTTTTCCTCGTATGGTCCCCGGTCTCCGTTCCTCGATCGCGTCTCGAATAACCTTTAGAACACAGTTTTTATGCATTCATGTAGAAGACTACATTTCAAACATGTAAACTTGCACACCATATTTAACTTATGCAATTAAAACAATTTAATTAGTCATTTTTCATTTTCCCTAGATTTGCATGCAGTTAGGTTACGTTATCGTATTTTGGACCCTACAATAAGGTTCAAGTTTTCTCGTGCACTATGGCTTCGGGAAAATTGCCGACTTGCGATTTTTTGCATAAAAGATGATCTAACTGTGTGTTATGTCCGAACTGGTGTACACTTTGCCAGAACAAAGAAGAGAATCAAGATCATCTACTTGTACATTGTTCATTCACGAGATGAATTTGGAACAGAGTATTGTAGGAATTTGGATATGGAATGAATATTTCTAAGAGCGGCGCATGTTATGTTTATTTTGGACCCGAGATTACCTAACGGATGGAAATGTTAGATCTTTTTTAATGTGGTAGTTCACTGCTCATTTTTTTTTCAATTTGGTTGGAGCAGAACAAATAATTTTCAACGATATAGCGAAGTCTATAGATGAGGTTTGGAAAAGATCAGGTTTAGGGTTACTAGTTAGACGAGAAAGCTTGCAGTGTTTTAGAGTTGAATAGGGATTGGAATTTTGTATTCGAATGATGTTAAATTTCGAAACTGCTAAGCACACTAAGCACTAAGCACAATTGTGGATTACTTATCCGCATATTGTAACGAATTTTATCATATTTATATATTATGTCTCTTATCAAAAAAAAAAATTTTTTTATGTTATTTACGACAATGTAGTCTTTTCCTGTATTGTGCTTCTGCGGATATCTTATCCGTCTTCCTGTACTCTGTTTTCCTATTTTAATATAATTTCGTTTCATATAAAAAAAAACTTTGCTTCCTCAGATTTAAAATTTATAAGATTGCATAGTAGAACCAGTTAGAACACGAATTCAACTGTTCGCCCATGGTAGAAATAGTATTGGAGGCCTAAAATTTGGGAGAATTGTAATTGAACATTGTCTTCATGGAAATAAGGTGATTCACTAATGAAACAGACGTTAGGACTTGAATATGGAGTAGAAAGAGAAATGGTTTTGATCAGCGTGATGGTTTTTTTTTTTATACTTATTATCTTTGATTCCCCAAGAGTTGCAAATTTAGAAGATTGCACATAGCAATACTTGTTGCAAGGTCAATTTCACTGTTTGCTGATGGTAGAATAATATTGAATGCCTAAAATTTTGAAGGACAATGGATTTGATGGCTGATGTTATGGAAATAAACCAATTCAGTTGTGAAACATTCATCAAGACTTGAAGGAGACACCGAGAGAGTTTTAATTAGCTAGGTGATTTCTCTATTTTTTTATGTACAAACAGTTGTTTGGTTTTAACTTTGCTTCCCCGAGATTAATAAATTTAGAAGATTGTAATTGTAAATAGCAGCACTCATTTCGTGTTAAGTTTCACTGTCCACCAATGGTAGAAATAATTTCAAATGCCTAAATTTTGAAGAACAATGATTTGATGACTGTCATGAAATAAGCTGATTCAGTTTGAAGTAGACATCAATACTTGAATTTGCTGAAGGAGATAGAGAAAGGTAGATGTCCTCTATTTTGTGTTTTGAAGCATTTTTTAATTACCCCTATTCTTGCTCTCATGACTTTACTCTTAAATTTAATTGCTTAACTGTGTCTGAGTTGCTTTGTTATTAAGTCATTTTGTAAAATTTACATTCACTTGATTTATAGCCTGTGGATATTTTTTGAACTTTCAATTGTAAAAATAGTAATTAGCCTTAACTATAACTTTATGTTGCTTATTATAATCCTCTCTATTGCAAAGACATGAACTGGTTGCTGCGACAAGAATATTGTGATTTGGTTACATTTTAATACTTTCACCTTTATGAGAGCTGATCTGGGCTCAAGCTCAGTAAGTGTAGCTTCTGCTGCACGTTATTGTAATTAGAGACCTACTGATGATGAAATGTTAGCTTTAAACATGTTGTGATATTTGCAATTTATAGCTGTATACTTTACTCGCACTCAGTTCTGACCTAGTGTTTTTCTAAAAGCAATAGCTTAGCATACTAAACACCAGGGTCATTTTCAATAAGGTCTTGCAAACCAATGTATTTAGAGAATTTGGAATATTTTCTATTCATTGAAAAAATATTCTTCAAGTTTCCAAACAAATTTTGCATGCAGATTGATTGTTGTATTGCAAGAGCAAGCATATATTTATGATGTCAACAGTCTGGAAATCAAGCGCATCATTGATACGGTGCCAAATTTAAAAGGTCAGTTAGAAACCATTTCTTGAGGCTTCTAGCAGTACTCTGTTCAGTATTTTGCTTTTCTTTCTTTTTCAACATGTTTCAGATTTCTAATACATTGTATGATGGTTAATAACTCTCCAAGTTTGTCAGTTGTCACTATACATCCGTCTCATGTTACATCTTCTGTGAGAAGCTTTATGCTGTGTTTGGAAACAAAATGAAATTGGCTATCGAATTCGCTATGGATTTGGAATCCTTCTGATTTTTATGTTTGGTTAAAATTTTAAAAAATTCTCTTATAGTTTCTTGTTTGGAAAAAAAGAAATTTGAATTTGAGAATTTTAAACATTTATTAAATTAATCTTATAATATTTTTAAAATAAAACATTTTTTAAAAACTATAATATTCTTTTTATTGACTGTAGAATTCATTGTTTTGTCTATAAAATTTTGGATATAGTGTTTTATGGAATTTTAATATTTTTTAGGAAGGTAAATGATTTAATGAGAAAAAACTTGTAAATAATTCGAGAGAGGTGAAAATGGTAATTGTTAATAGTATTTGAAAATAATTTTGTCTGTTTTTTTTCCACTCCCAACTGCCAACAAATCCAACAAAATTTGAAAAAATATCTAATGGTTTAACGAAATCCCATTAAATCCTTCTGAATACTGATTCCAATTTAAAATCTCTTTCCACCAAACGTACGAAATGGTACACATCCAAAATCAATCAAATTTCCTAATATGGCTTTACCAAACAGTGGGTTAGTAACTAACCTAATATATTTGTGTCGAGTCATATTTGTTTTTCTACTTCAATAAATAATTGTAATATTGGGACTTGTGCTCTTAATTTTTGGGAAATGTCTTTCAATTCTCTTTGGTTTATTAGGACTCTGTGCATTTTCTGCAAATTCGGAAAATCCCTACTTGGCTCTTCCTGCTAGTGTAACGAAAGGTTCTGTGTTGTTCTACAACGTTATCGATCTGCAATCGCACAGTGAGGTTAGAACATTAATTTTTATTTTATGTTTCTTGTGAGATCAAATATTCGATTCATATCAGTGGTTGCATTTAGACTGGACTTTCTCCATATAAATTCTCAGAACTCAAAGAACTTTTTATTGCGACCTTTACATAATTCATGATTTAGTTTGAGCATGACATAATTTAGTTCAAGGATTTTTAGAGCTCTGGATACAATTTTCCATGTATCAAAGGAGCGCAGCTTCATTTTACTAAACCGTCATCTTATGACATTAAACAAAAAGCATAAATTGAATATGACCGAAGAAAACAGAACTTGGATCTAGCATGGGACAACGTCCATTTCATCTGACAAAACATAATTTTTATGAGGTTCATGCATATCAGTAAAAGCATAATTCTTAATCTTTGCAAATAATGTGTATCTACCAGTTCAATCAATAACTAATATCTTCCCTTTTGCCCCCCGCCTTTCTGGGAGGGTACTCGGCTAGGTTGCTTTGTTATACGTTCCTACGTTCCTGTTTGAAATAGATTTTTGCATTGTAGAAAAGCTTGGGCATGATTGTTACTCAAATGTGATTGTTTTGATGCATACTATTCAATACTTTGATGTGAAATTTAATTTCTATGGGTACCATAGGATGATCAAGAAATTTAAATAGATGAACCCAAATGCAGATACATGCCCATCGCTCACCATTAGCTGCCTTGGCTTTTTCCTCAAATGGGATGTATATAGCAACGGCATCTGAGCAGGGAACCATAATCAGAGTTCATCTGATTTCAGAAGCAACTAAGGTGAAGCAGCAAAAATTAACTCTTACATCATAACATGATTGCTTTTCTTTTACATTTTCTTTTATATTGGAATAAATAAAATTTAATGGAATTTCAAATCTGTTCATAAACTAAGTATTCATAATAGGTGAGTTTTTTAGATATTGATATGCTTATTCTAGTTGATCTAGCTTTTCTTACACAATAATTTATAACAATTAAATTTCTCCAATTTGGTCAATATTACCACAAGTGTACGGGTCAGATTTCAATATACTGTAACAAGTACGATTATCGTTCCACGTATATTGATATATGACAAATTTACCTCAAGCATAATTATTTAGTTAACTTGAACGAAAGATTGAAATTTATTAAATTAACTTGAAAGTCAAATAAGATAATTCAATAAATACGATATATATAACGTGAATCAAAATAATAAACAATCAATTGTTAGGATTTCGGTTCACCTACCCACAATCTTCTCTGATGATTGAATTTCAATTCATAAGTCATGTTTTTGACGAGATTCCTTAATTTATCAATATACTGTCGAACTATATTAATTTAATTAACGAAATGCAGTACCCAATTCTCATTGTGTTATTTAACAATTGTAATTGCATCAGCGAAACGTTGAATGCTCTAGATTTCGATTTTCGGTCTATGACTATCAACATGTATTCACCTCATATGTCTATGTAAGTTGTAGATCAGTGGATTATGTTCCCTGTAACGATATAATATCTCCTTTTGGTCTCATTATAGCATTTAAAATAACTTCGAAGTTGATTATACTCCAAAGATACAATAAACACAATAACATAATAAAGTATGTTTAAAAACAAAATTCAATCTTAAAAAAAAAATCAAAACATAATTGTTTGGGGGTAGGATCCCCTTAATCCCAACAAATAGAAAAGAGAAAATGTTGTGCGGAGTTCTTGTTTTTCGCTTGGCCTCTTGCTCTCGCTCTTCTCCTCTGCGTTTTTTTTATGAAAGCGGAGGCTCCACCTTCTCTATCGTTCCCTAGGTTTTCCTTCTTTTAGATATACCAAAGAGTCCATCACTTCCTTCCTTCTTGGCCTAGAAAATCCGCACAAATTCGTTTCCATAATCGTGTTGCACTGGGGCGGTATTCAGCCAATTTTTCTTCGATTCGTGCTGGGGCCATAACTTTGAGCTCCTGCCTCATTGAGCTTGACTTTCCAATTTTTCCTACAAATCAACGATTTCGAGTGAGTAGTGACCCGTATGTATGAATTATGAAACAAACGAACAAAATATGGACTTAACACAACAAAACCATGCAACGGACTTAAAACAACATGATAAGATACGTAAAATCGACACCTATCAACCTCCCCATACTAACGTTTTACTCGCTCTCAAACAAAATAAATTACAAGACATAATAAAAGCCAAAAGCAAAATCCAGCTAGGTGGCGATTTAGTGGCTCATATTCATGACTCAGCGAATTTTCTGACATATTTCCGAAAGATCGAAGCACAACACAAGTCGTCGCGCACCCATTGAAATTTGCACTCTATGTCTCTGAATTGAATGAATCAAAATTGACATGTCGGTGCAAGCATACCTCTCATGCAACCTTTCTCCACTTCTTACTGACCAACAATCACAAATCACCAGGACTTTTCTTGTGTGTAATGTAGCTTAGGTGTGTGCTACCAAAGAAAATGTATGATGTTCACGAGGAAAGAAGTACAATGATCAATATTAAATTATGCACAATCAGATTTTTATCTGATATCCTTTTTCTCCATGCATTCCCACTTTTTCTAGCATTGAATTTATTGGGATCGAATTTCATAACTTTTACAAGGCTCATCCTTTGGAAGTCCCATGATTGAGTAGACGATGCATTACCAAAATGGACAAAGTGAGAAATAGGCAAATTATGAACAGCTGATAACTGAAATAAAACTGGAAAAAGTTCTTTGGAAGAAAAATTCCCCCACCACCTATCTTCCCAAAATCTCGCCTTGTTACCTCCTCTCACCTCAATAGAGACACGCTGCTGAAAAGTCGGGTATATTCGGGAAATAAACTTAAGGGAACCTAAACGTAACGTTTCTTGCCAACCCCGCATCCCACCCATTCTCTTGTAAACCATATATACTTACAATAACTTTCTTCCATAACGTCCCATCTGCACAAAATCTCCACAACCACTTGCCCAACATGGCCTTGTTTCTCAAGATAATATTCCCAACACCCAATCTACCTTTTTCCTTAGGTTGGCACACATGCTCCCACGCGACCAAGTGGCTATGCACATCTCCATCCGCTCCATCCCAAAGAAAATTTCTTGAAATCCTCTCCATCAACTCCGTTATACCCTTAGGCACCGTAAAAAGAGACATGTAATATATCGGAATTGCATTTAAAACCGATGATATCAATGTATCTTCCCCCTCTTGACAAAAAATCTTTTTTTCCAACTTGCCCATTTTTTCGACATCTTAGCCACAATGGGTTCCCAAAACGATGCTTTTACTGGATTTCCACCTAAAGGCATTCCCAAATACGTAATTGGCCAACTCTCCTTACTACATCCAGTTTGTTATGCCAACATTTCAACTTCTTTTTGTTCACAGTGGATACCCAAGAGAGCACTTTTTTCCTAGTTGATTTTTAATCCAGACATATGACAAAATGATCTCACAACTTGAACCAAAAACCTGATATGTTCCTCATTCTTCACAAAAAATAGTGTGTCGTCCGCAAAACTGGATGTGGGATATCTTTATCTTGTCTCTACCAACCTCGATCCCCTTTATGAAATTCATTTCCTTAGCTTTGTCAATCAATCTCCCCAGCACATCCACTACCAAATTGAACAATAAAGGCGACAGTGGATCTCCCTGTCTAAGCCCTTTATGTGCCTTAATTTTGCCCTTGGCCTCCCTTTAATCATAACAGAAAATGATACGTTCGACACACATCCTTTAATCCACTTTCTCCATCTCCCTCCAAACCCTTTTTCATCAAAACAAAATCCAGGAATTCCCAATTCACAGTGTCATAAGCCTTTTCGAAATCCACCTTAAACACCCATCCTTTCTTCTTCTTCCTCTTTCCCTCTTCGAGTAGCTCATTCGCTATAAGGCCACAGTCGAGTATTTGTCTTCCCTCAATGAAAGCATTCTGAGATTCTGATATTGTCTCTGATATCACATTCCTGATCCTCGCAGTTAAGACTTTTGCTATTATTTTATACAAGCTTGTTGTAAGGCTAATCAGTCTAAAATCCTTTACTTTGATAGATTCTTTTTTTTCCGGATCAAACAAATATATGTTTTGTTGGTTACACCATTTACGATTCCGGTGCGAAAGCAATCATCGAAAACCTTCATTAAATCTTTTTTAACTATATTCCAACATTCTTGAAAAAAAGCCAAAGTAAACCCATCAGCCCCTGGACTCTTACCCTCATCACACTGAAAAACTGCTTTCTTGATCTCCTTTTCTGAGAACTGCTTCTCTAACCCTCGACTCAAAACTCCATCAATGGGGCACCACTCCACTCCTTCAATCCCCCAACTTCTCGCATCTGTCAAACCATAGAAGTCCTTAAAAAACTTCAAAATAATGGAGACAATTTCATCCTCATCACTTGTAATCGATCCATCATCCCTTTCCAATCTAGTTAATGGTAGCCTTACTCCTCCGTTGATTTAAAAGTGAGTGGAAAAATTTTGAATTCTGATCCCCCTCTTTGATCCATTTAATCTTGCTTTGGGTGCAAGAAAGAACAATGGCTTAAGTACCTCGGGGCGCCGTTGGGAGGAAACCTCACGAAAGTGGAATTTTGGGCACCAGTGGTTTCTAAGATGTCCACTAAACTGGCAAGTTGGAAACAGGCATTCCTATCTCGAGGTGGTCGACTAACATTGATTCAATCGTGTTAAGCGCACTGCCTACTTACTTTATGTCCCTCTTTAAGGTCCCAAACCGAGTGGCGAAGCAAATGGAAACATTGACTGAGAAATTTTCTATGGGACGGGTAGGGGGGAACACGCATTGCCATGTTGTTAATTGGACTCATGTGTGAAAATCGAATGATAGGGGACGTTTAGGATTGGGGAGTATCCGCCTGAGGAATATGGCTCTGTTAGGGAAATGGTGGTAGAGATGTGCGGTGGAAAAAGATTCTCTGTGGAAAAGAGTTTTGGGAAGCATTTATGGATTTGATCATAATGGTTGGGATATAAGGGTGGGAAGGAACTCCACTTTCAGAAGCCCTTGGAAGTTTATCTCTCGGTCTCATTCGTATTGTCAGCACTTGATTGGTACAGTGCTTAAGGGAGGGAATCTCATCCGGTTTTGGGAGGATAGATGGGTGGGTCTGTGTTCTTTCAAGAGTGTTTTCCTCATCTTTTTCTTCTTTCTTCGTCCCCTAATAAACAAATTAACCATTTCTATTCAGTCTCTGTTAGTCAAGGTCTTTCAGTCATTCAGTGGGATGTGCGGTTTAGAAGAGGGTTGAATAACATCGAGTTGGGAGAATTCACTTCTCTTATGGGGGTATTAGAGTCATATCTTTGAGTGTGGGTTTGGTGGACGTCAGGGTTTGGTTAGGGGATCCCTCGGGTGTTTTTTCTGTTAATTCTCTTTACTCTTCATTTTTTCATGAGTATTAATACTCCATCTTTCCCTTACTTTAATAACATATGGAAAGTACCAATACCACAAAAGGTGAAGGTGTTTTCTTGGACAGTGGCGTTGGAAAATTTGCACACTTGGGATAATTTGCAGAAAAAAAATCCGGGTCATGCTCTATGTCCACAGTGGTGCATTTTGTGCAAGGAAAATGAGGAGAATCAAGATCATCTCTTCATTCATTGTTCTTTTACGAGACGTATTTGGATCAAGGTTATGCAACAATTGGATTCGAGAGGACTTTTCCTCAAAATTCGAAAGACATGTTTCTTATGGAGCATGGATATCTCACTGGCAAGGGCCTTAGGAATTTCTGGAGCATTATTATTCATTGTAAATTTTGGTCGACATAGATGGAGCGCAATAACATAATTTTCAACGACACGGAAGACTCTTGAGAGGATTTATGGGACAAGATCAGATTCAGAGTAGCTAGATGGACACTTACCATACCCATGTTTCAGCATATTCTTTTATCCGACCTAGTTACGATTGGTGTTTTATTTGCTTATGAAGATTTGTAGTCTTTATTTCATGAGGTGGATTGTGGATCGCTCATCCACTTGCTATGTAACCTAAATTATAATTATTATAATGAAATGATAGTTTCTGATCAAAAAAAATAATTGATTTGATTTTTTCGACATATCAACTCTTCTAACAACCATTTTGTCTCTTCTCTTTCATTCGATACTTCTTCCGATCCATGTTCCTCACTCTCTAATTCATCCAATATGCTGATTTTTCGTCTTAACTCCGCTACTTTCATTTCCACCATCCCATAAACCTCCGCATTCCATCTTCTAATTTCAATCTTCATCGCCTTGAGTTTCATCATAAATCTGTATCCCTCCCATCTTTGAAACTCGCATTGTTCCACCACAATATTGCTAAAGTTTTAAAACATTTGTCCCTCAACCACACGTTCTCGAATCTAAAAGGTGTCGGACCCTACTTACTTTTTTCCAAATCCAAGACCACCGGAAAATGATCTGATGTGATTCTTGGCAAAGATTGTTTGTCTATAAAATGGACAAGTTTCAGTCCATCCTGCCGTGAACAAGAATCTGTCCAATCTGCAACAAATTGGTGAATCCCTTAAATTCGACCACGTGAACTTTCCATTCAGTAAAGGTGGATCACACAACTCCAGTTCTTGTATCCATGTATCAAAACAGAGCATGCTCGAAGTCTGCGATCGACTATTCATTTTCTCACTTGACGTTTTAACCACATTAAAATCTCCTTCCGAACACCATCTATTGCCACATAAAACCTTCAACCCGACCAATTCATCCCAAAAATATTTCTCAACCTTGGTTTACATGGCCCATATACAGCCGTAAACCACCAATCAGTGTACTCATCCTTTTGAATATGGACTGAAACCAAAAATTCCCCAATCAAGTTATCCTTAAACTGAAATGAACCTTGGATCCCACATAATCAAAACCCCCCCTGACCGACCAACTGCAGGTAAAGTAACCCACTCCACAAACCTTAATTTCCATATACTTGCAATAAAAGTAACCCACTCCACAAACCTTGATTTCCATATACTTGCAATAAATCTCCTATCCATCACCTCTCTTTTGATTTCCTGCAACATAACTAGATCTGGTTTTTCTTTAGCAAGGACGGCATGTATCAATCCCCTACGTCTAGCTAAACCCCCACCCCTAATATTCCATGAAAGAACTTTCATCAATACACTTTATCAACCCTCGCACTCTAACTGAAGCTACAGTTTTGTCTCACCACCATCCTTCCTGCCTTCTTGATGATCAGAAAATTCCACTTTTTCTACACCCGTCTTGGATTGACACTCATTTTCAACCGCCCACTCATTTTCCAGTATCTCCAGGCCCTGACAACTCCTTCTTGCTTCCATCCCGTATTGCTGCCCTAAAGAATTGTTCCCCGACATACCCAACTCTTCAACCAATTGCGAATTCCTTACCCCTCCTTTATTCTCTACCCAACCCCACATTTGAACCCGACAAAGAAATAGAATGGAAATAATTTTGATCAAGAATATAAGAATTGGGTACAATGCAAACCTTACTCGGAGATAATTCAAAAAAGTCGCCTAAATCTTCGAGCTCCATGGAGTGCGGAGTCGAGTCATCAGAAGTTACTGAAATATGACTGTCAACTTCACTGGATTCGCATCCTTCGTCTGAGATATCATCCTTTACTTCTTTTGTTAGTTTGTCCTCCCATTTCCCATCATCTCCATGCAGTGTTTGTATCCCATCCTCGATGAGTGTAAGCTTTGGAGCTCGTCTTGTCTGGAGTTAAGTGACTCATTTTTTGACTTCAAAAGTTTCCTACGATAAACGAACTCAAACTTTCTTTCTTTTGGACTAATCTCCTCCTCTGAGTGGTTAATCTTCCCTTTCAGAAATTCACCCTCTCCTTTCGGCCTTAATTTCTTGAGAATCTTGATTTGCTGCCCTCGATACCATGGTTCAGAAACGCAACCTCTTCTATCTGAATTTTGTAATGTGCCCTCGTGTCTCTTGTCCTTTGGAATGAACCTGTGAGTTCCGATCTCAATTTTTGACCATTCTGCTTAAGCTCGTCGGATCTTTCTTCATTTCTTATTTGCTGATGTGTGAGTTCATCCGAATCCGTTTTGCCAGTGTCACTTGTAGGTACTACATTGTTACCGATCCCATTGAATTTTTTCGCTGTACCCCATCCCGTCAACACTCTAGCACCATTAACCACCACTTGTGCATAAGATCTTTTTTCATACGTTTCATACGCTGCTATGTTGACCGAATCCACTACAATACGAATAACCATAGGTCCTCTTTGCGTTGAGATCTTCATGTTTCTATTGATGAACCCACCTTCAAGTCCCACTACTTTGATTTTTGCCGCCAACAAATCTTTTAGTTGAGTAGTGTCTTGACTGATGCTCAACAAACCTCCACATTGCTCTCCTATGTTTTTGAAAAGAGCAGTGGACCATAAGTCCCAAGGTAACCCCAATAATCGCACCCAACTATTACAGCATTCAAACATTTCATCTTCACAGTTGATTTGTTGCCTCCTTCTCTCAAATGACAAGGTAACTTTTTTCTCCAGAAAGCATTTCTTCATTCGCAGGTAAAAGGAGGCATCCTCTTCGTTGTGTGGCCACCACATTGCTTTGTTGGCTTGAAATGGAAATATTTCAACATTCCTCTGGACCGCCTTCCCAAGAGTGAGGTGCACCAAATCCCACGGTGTATTGACACAATCCCTAGTGATGACGAGAGCTTTACTCCAATCCTTAACCATACATGCTGGTAATTGATCATATGAATCAGCTTCGATAGCCCCCTGTTTGATGTGGTTCGGGCACAATTTTTCAAGCTTTTGTGTTCATTCCATATTTTTCCTTCCTTCACTAATGCGCGTTACATTATTCCTTCTTTTCTTCATAAATCTGGACAGATTGTGTGCCACCCATTTCCAACCCCAATCGAATCGCCCATTTGGTATCATGATGCGCTGCCTCTTTCCCTTCCAAACAATTTTAGAGACTTCGAGATAGCTTCCTCGGCCATTCACAATTTTCTGCATCGATATTACTGCTTCTCTTCCTCTGAATCTGTTAAACTTAGGACATGATTGAGGTTTGTTAATGTATTCCCACAGTTTCAACAAGATCCGATCTAAGCTTTCCAAATCCACTTCCAACTCATAACTCGCATTCCTAGTTCTCTCCGTCATACACACAGTAAAGCCCCTCCTACCACTGATCATTAGAAACAATTTTTGCTCTATTTTAACCTTGCAAACAGTCCTGAAATTATTCGTCCCTCTATTCATGACTAATGTATAGCTGTGGTTACTGAACTTTCGAAAAAGAGCAATGTATCAATAGTGGTCTTGATTTTCTTCTTGCTTCTGGCATAATGTGCACCATTGCGAGCATAACACACAGAGCGGCCACCTTCTTTGCGCATGTGAATCCCAACAACTCTCTTAGCCCTTAGGTATGCCATGGTTTGTTTACAATAATCGCACATTCGTACCGAAGTTTTTCATTTTTATCTTGTCGAAATTGAGTGCTAGGGAAATTACCCGTGTCAATCAATGATGCTGAGGACTCTATAGTGGGTGACACGTTATCATTCGACATCATTTTCCTCCTCTTTTCTTCTCGACGTACTTCTGCGAATACTTCGCTCAAAGATGGTAGATGATTTCTCCCCAAGATACATCCTCTGACTTCGTCCAATTCACAGAGTAGGATTGTGCGGCTCAAATGCAAAGAATGATGATTCAAATGGGGGTTTAGACCACTCGATTTTCAGGCTCAACGGGGTTACAATAAATTACATGTTTTCTTGGTAGGCTCAAAAAATCTCAGAAGTTATCGAAAAATAGTCTAGATTGTGTTCATGTTGTTGGTATGTAAGATTTGGTTAGAAGGATATGCATTTAAGTTCCACAAACACCTAAAGCCACTCACGTCTCAAACATCTCCTAAACTTCATCATCATTCATACTATTCACTAGTCAAAACACGTGCTTTGTCAGATTCAGCGTACATCAAAAAATTTCATGTTTCAAAAACAAGGGTGCATGTCCTAAACTAGTGGCGTGACCAAGATCAAAGGGTATGCTTGGCATCAATTCATATTCATCATCGGTCATTTGTCGCCACAATATCTTCCTGAATTAATTAATTATGTTACTCTATGCTTTCGATTTTCGGTCTACGACTGTCAACACGTATCCAACCTAGTATGTCCATGCAAGTTATAGATTCATTAATTATGTTACTCTATCATGCTATAGAATACCCTCTATGTCTTAATTATAACATATAAAATCACTTCGAAATTAATCATGCTCCAAAGATGCAATAAACACAATAACATAATCAAGTATGCTTAAAATAAAATTCAATCTTAAAAAAAAAATCAAAACATAATTTTTTGAGATAGGATCACCTTAATCCCAACAAATAGAAAAGAGAAAAAGAAAAAACACTATGTGGAGTTTTTGTTCTTCGCTTGGCCTCTTGTTCTCCCTCTTCTCCTCTACGTTTTTTACGAAAGTGGTGGCTCCACCTTCTAAGTCGTTCCCTAGGTTTTTCTTCTTTTATATCTACCAAAGAGTCCATCACGTCCTTCTTGGCCCAGAAAATCAGCACAGATTTGTTTCCATAATCGTTTCGCGCTGTGGCAGTAAGTTTTGCAGGCCCCAACTCGACAAGTTCTTCTTTTTTTTTCCCTTCAGTCTCGCGCTGGACGGTAAGTTTTGCTAGTCCAGCGCGACAATTTCTGTTTTCAGCCAATTGTTTTCTTCAATTTGTGCTGGGGCCATAACCTTTTGCGGCCCTAGCACAACTCCTGCTGCCAAAACTTGCATTCCGCCTCCTTGAGCTGGACTTTGCACAATTTTCCTACAAATCAACGATTTCGAGTGAGTAGTGGCCCATATGTATGAATTATGAAATAAATGCACAAAAAAAATGGACATAGCACAACAAATCTATGCAATGGAGTCATAACAACGTGATACAACACGTAAAATCGACACCTATAACTTTTTCATTTGTTATTGGTATTAGATTGTGTTAAAATATATGTATGTACTTGTATATGCCTGATTTAATAATTGTGAGTTAGGTAGTAGTGGATTCTAACATTGTTTGATCGATTGTGCCAGAGTTCATCTGATTCTACATGGATTAATTTCAATGTCCCGGTAAAAGACATGAATAATTTTGCCTGACATAATGTAGGATAATTTCTCGGAAACTAATAACAATGTGCATTAAGCTGCTAAAACCGTACTACTGATTGTAAGAGTTGGTTTAATCTCTAAGCTATTAGTCGTACTTGTTGGGCAAGTTCATTTGTGCGCAGCAGACCTCTGAAACGTTTGGTTTGTCACTGAAGTTCTTATGAGTCTGTCGTCTTTGTTAAGGTAGCTGAAATCAAAACTTCATTTAATATCCTGGTAATGGAAGAGTGAACTTGTAGCTCTATTCTCTCTATTTTATTTTTCATTTCCAGTTAATTGAATTACTGATTTACATGAGATAGACAACACTCTGTTTATAACTGATAGACAACTTCGCCGTACATAAGGGCATGCCACAGCTAATAAGCTATAGGATACATTTGAGATTTAGGGCACTTGTACAGGGTTGAGTGATGAATTTGTTGTTTCAAAACATTAATTATGACCCCTCATTTTCTCAGTATGCAATCATATCAAAGCTTGAATTCGGTCTGCCCTTAGCTGTTCTATTTTCTTCTTGTACGAGAGCTTAGTGTCGTATGTTTATCAGTCATACAGTTTCCGTAGGGGGACATATCCATCAACCATCTTTTCTCTTTCTTTTGGGCCATCAGCTGATCGCCCAGATATTCTTCTTGCAACAAGCTCTTCGGGATCTCTTCACATCTTCCCTCTGGGTTTGGATCTCAACGACAGGTAAAAGCCTTGTATAAAATTCTTGCAGTATTGTTCAACTCCTTATCTTTGAGAAGGATCATGATGTTGGCTGCCTTGTGCTCTTCAATTTGTTAAAAGAAACTGGCTACTTGCTATCTCTTTAAGTAATACAGTGAGGAAGCATGAAAAATCATATTTTTAAGTTTCTTACAAAATTATTGGTTAGTCCGCTGTAACACCCTCGATGTATGTTGCATTTCATTTTTGTTTTGGCTGCTCGAACATGGTTTACAACTTCTGCATATGTTTAATTACTTACTGGTACCTTTATTACATTCAGGAGCAAAAAATCGAGTAGTTTCCTTGAAAATATAATGTCTGGTTCTGTTAGTGATGCCTTGGACCCATCGCATCATCTAGTATTTCATCATGCTTTTCCAGCTGGAGTCAAAAGGTGATTTGTTAAAGCCATGAATTATGCATTTACTTGCTTGTTGCGGACTTACTAAAATGCCATCTAAGCGCATCACCTGGTATCACCATACCGAGGGGCAAATTGAGAAAAACTGTTTAATAATTCAAGGAATCTCAACCCTCGTGGAAGAGAGTATTGTTGTTGTTTTCCGTTTTAGCTGGCAACATTTTGGCAATATTGCTTTTGTGGAAGCTTACTGTTAAAATATATTGCCTACATGACCTGTCCATCATGACAAGCTTCTTGAAATGGGCCAAATGCATCAATACTTCTTCAGAGGCCCTTGTTAGTTGGCGGACCATCTATATCATAACATCATGATCATAATTATGTACTTTCTGCTCAAAGATTAGAATGAAGGTGGCTTTTCATGATTATCTCTCTCTTTAAGCATAATGAATCTTTAGGTGCTTGTTTACAGTCAAACCGTGATTCGAAAGACGGACAAAGCCAATACATCAATGTCCGAACCAGTGGCTTTGAGGTAATCTGAGACCAATTTCAATTGACCCACTTTGTTCCATCTTTATTGTCTGTCTTGATGCATGTTCTGAAACACCAAATGTAATCTTCTCAGGTATTGGTGTAGTTTTTTCTGATACATTATGCAATTGGATATTGCTCACGTATCCTTAAATAATTAGAATGTTTTGATTGCATTTTTTAAGTCATATGACACTTGCAAACATCCAGTTAGCATAGCAGAACATGCCACCCAAGTGTGTCGGCTTTTAGGTATCATCCGCTTCCACCTCCTATTCCACTAGATGTTTCTCCTGTGTTGTTAATGCCACTGACTATATTTCAACTAGTAATTTAACTTGAATAGACATGTGGAGAACATCCAGCCTATTTCGTTAAAGATATAATATCCATTGTATGACAGAACTCTCATATGTTCCATAACATTTATTATCTATGTAGTGTCTCGAGTCATAAGATACATTGGTAGACAGCAATCATGTACCGTAAAAGAATCTATTCAAGTATGTAAAATGCAAACAAAACAGTAAAGACAAGACATTCATGAGAATTTTGGATATGTAATGAAGGTTTGTGTTTGATTGTAGGGCCACTGTGTCAGTTATTTCTTTCAGTGGGTATTTTCAAGAATATGGGCTGAGAGTAAACCACAAGAATGAAGCTGCATGGAGCTTGGAACACGAGCTCAATCTTTTGACAGCAGTTGCTGAAAAATCCTCCACTTAATACAAAATATCCAAACGACAATTTGGCTTGAATATTCAATGTGTTATCATGTGAATTTAAATTAATATATAAATATTTAGAAGGTGAATTAGAGAATCTGGTAAATTATTTATTACGTTTTCTGAAGGAATATCTTTTTAATGCAGATATGTTATTACATCAGTAAATGTTGGAATATTTACATATTACGTTCATTTATGTTTGCAAGCTTATGTAAACTGTGACAGGCTGCATCGTTCATGAAAGATTTGGTCTTCTCAAAAAAAATAAAATTAAAAAAAGGTGTTGGAATATTTAATTTCTGAATGAATTATATTTATTAATATATTTACTTTACTAAGATTCCTTGCAAAAAACAACAAATTAACATAGTCGATATTGGAGTAAGCTGAACCTTCGTGCCGTCAAGTTAATCACTTTAAATTTTCTATTTCGATTTTTAACAAAAAAATCATACCTCGGAGCTTTAAATAAACTTTTTATTATTCATATTCATACTTCAATTTACAAAATCGTCTATACTCTATTCACACAACCAATTCTTCAATGGTTTCATATACAAACCAAGGTCAACTAAAATAATAACCCTTTCAAATAGACAGGACTCGCAGCACTGCATACTAAGAATTTAATCAAATGATATACCATACATCTCCAAAAACAATCTCCCCATGTTCATAGTGTATAACGTTAAATGTGAAAAAAGTAACACTATTGCTGAAATGAAATAGAATAGGAACCGGTGTTCGGATCTTTCACAGCTTTAAAATTGTCGACGCTCATGCCGAAACGACCCAAAATAGAATTTCCCATTTCTTTTAGCTTCCCTGCACTCGAAACGAACAGATAATCAAGATTTCATCAAGACAATATACTTAATCAAATTGTAGAACCAGACCTCGCAAACTTTCTATCAAACAAGCTAAAATTATTTAATGACTAACTGATCCAGCCTACAAATGGAACTGATACCACTGTCGCAAAAGGGGAACACAAAATCGGGGAGGATATCAGGAAAGTACAAAAACATGAAACTATATCCAAGTGATGAACCAAAGGAGTGATCCGTGTTATTGGACCTTTTGGGATCCTTTGATTTAATAGTGGAGATCCTAGTATCCAGTGATCTAATGCCAGCTGAATTTGAAATAGATCGTGTACACTTGCGTGAGTGATGTGCTTCAACCAGACATCAACCACGCAGCAAGCCATTATGTAACAACTCAGCAAAAAAAAGACGGGGAAATAAAAGGAAAAACTACTCGCAAAGATTAGTCATAGTCATTTAAGCTTTACCAATCATCTCTTCCTTCATTTTTTCACGTTTTTCGTCAGCTAATGGCTTCAAACGGATAATGGTTCGCCTAGCTTGATCATTCGACGGATCCAATTCCAAGACTTTTGTCATGTCTAGCAGCGATCAATGAGAAAGAGTTCAGACAAGATTCAAATAACTGCAAGTTTTATCTGTTTTGAACTTTTGACAAAAATGACGGCCATATGAGATACTAAGAAGTTGTTTAAGCCCAAGAGACATTAGGCAAAGAAAATATCATCATCATCTAAACTATCAAGACAAGGACACATACTGGCGATCTTGTAAAAAAACTAAAATATGAAACAAGTGATGTTTGACAACATGCCACTTCTTTGAGGTTGATTGAGATTTTAGTAAAAGTCGCCAGGAAAAATGTACATTGTCCTAAGGTATATGGGGAGGTCATGATCATCTATGCTACCAAATATTGTCTTCTAATCCTATGAGGAAACACACAGCAATATTTTATTCATTTTGGATAGGAGCATTTTTCCTTATCCCTTCTTTCTGCAGAAGTCGGAGTAGACTTTAAAATCGTAGAACAACAAACATCAGGCTCTTCATCCAACAACTAATAAACACAATTAGAAAAAGTCCAGTGCAAAACATGTCATGATGTAGACATTGCATTGCAAAATCATGTGATATACAGAAGGTACAAATAACAATTAACACTTATCCTCCACAATAACAGTATTGGATTTGCATTTGCATTTTTGTGTTATGTTTACCAGCAATTGACTCTTCATAATTTTCAAGCTTCTCGTGTGCCTCCCCTCTTCTTAGCACAGCTTTCATGTAGGTAGGATTCAGCTCTAATGCCTTTGTACACTCTTTAATTGTCTCCTCGTGCTTTCCCTGATCATGAAGGAAGAAAGCAATAGCCACAAAACGAATATTACAATCGAAAGTGACTGCCCTACCCCTATTAGACCAGTCCAAGAAATATAAAGGTGTGCCCCTTTGCACACCTCATTGTGCATTGGAAAAGCATTTTCCAACATCTAAAGTGTTAGTCTAAACACGTCTAAATAAACATGCTGAATGAATCTGATTTGAATGGAAAATTTATGCCCAAAGTAGAGTTTGCATGTATTTATGCATCATAGTTGCTACAATAGAAAACTATTTTTAATCACAGTCATGAGGAGCATACCAATTTGGAGAAACAAGCAGCTCTATTTGCATGGCATATTGATCGTATTTCAGTAGATGAAAGCACATCTTGGACAATTTGTATTGCAAATTCATATTTTCCTAGTGCCTCTTCATATTCTCCAGCTTTAAATAAGGAATTACCCTCCAGTTTGGCGTCATTTGATTTCTCCAAGGCTTTCTGTTTCTCAAAAAAACAACCAAAAAAAGTGTAAACAGACATTAGGTATGGTTAGTTGTTAGCATATCTTTGGATTTATACAAAAGAAAATAAATTTCTAAGGGAAAAGAAAAACTAAAACTAAGTAATATGTGCCTGTTAGTTTTTCTTGTCTAAAAGATATGAAACTAATAAAAAGTGATCTAGCCAGACAAGCTCTGATCACTGAATGTGTTTTATACTTACTAATTACTAACAGGTGTCATTCAACAGTATCCTACCATGTACAACAGATTATTGAAATGTATCTTCTAATCACAAATCCATTTCTTTCAAAATACTTTTCATAATTGAAAGAATGAAGATCTAAATATCCCATAATTGAGTTGTCCTATGTTTCAGGAGAATATTAGTGAACATGTTTCTGGAATGACATCCAAAAAAGATCATAATCATGGCCATGAAACATGGAAGTTACCACAATCACACTGCCTTAAATGGGAAAGACGGTTATAAAAAGATTGCACCTGTCTTGAATACACCATCCTTGACATTTTGCCAAAGTGTAGGCAACTTTATGCTTATTATAGTTCCTTTTTTTGTTCAACCACTAGAAGCCCAACCGTGTACCGTTGCATCTGAATTAGAATACACCATGACTAAGATTTCGCTAAAGTTTGCATACAGCTCTAGTATATAACACGGATTGCATTTTGCCAGCTTGTGGGTTAGTTTCGTTCCTAAATTTCAGTTCTTGGCATTAGTTTTTATGCGTTACATTGTTACGTGCATAAGATCGATGTAAAATACAAAGTTATAGCAACAGTCAGGCTTCCAAATACAGTAAACACCAAAATTTTAAGCAGTTCAGTTTCAAAAACATCAATTGCATATGTTTCCATGATCCAAACATCGAAATTACATTTCAAAAAGCAAGAACATGGTCCATAGCTTTACCTCATTGACTTCACTCTCGACGCAGTCCGACATTTCATATTGTTCTTCGTCCTCGGGATGGATCGTTAAACTACCAGTATTCTTATCATCAGGACAATTCTCTGATTCTGGAACGGCGTCGTACAGCTCCGTTTCACTGGCGGTCTCGTACCCATCGGACTCGTATCCCGCCGCCGCCGGTAATTTTGATTGAGATTTGGAACTGCTTTCAACGGCTGGCTCTTCTTCAATCACAGCCATTTCGTCTTCCTTAATTTCAAGGTTTTCAGGTTTTTACCTTTCAACTTTCTTCACTCCACATAAATCTCGACATTCTATTTTATTACCAATGTTAAAAAAAATTATTATACAAATTAATTTATCACAATAAAAAAAAATTGGGTTCTTTGCCACATTATTCCCGAGTAGATTTTTCATGAGACGATCTCACATATCTTTATCGATGAGACGGATCAACTCTAACGATATTCACAATAAATAAAAAGTAATACTTTTAACAAAAAAATGTAATATTTTTTTATGATTGACTCAAATAGATATAATTTTCAAAAAATACGACCTGCGAGACCGTCTCACAAAAATTTTTGTCTTATTCCTCATCCCCTGGAAAAATAAAAATTTTCATATTACCAATAACATAAAAATTATTATTAATATTTTAAAATTTTAACCTCTAGATTTTTTTTACACGAATATATACACATATAAATATATATATATATATATATAGTTTTGCTATGCATTATATTAGTCGTGTCAATTTTTATATTTATTAATGAGATGATATTCACTTATCGGAAAAATAGGAATGAGGTTTTGATATTCTTGATTATATGCACCATGTGTAATAGAAGAAAATGATAGGTTAGTTATTGGTTTTTGTTTTTGATCTAAAAGGTCCATGAATAATAAATTGATATTGGGTGAGTTTACTAAAAGGCCCAAGTCAGATAGATGACTCTCTTATGTCTTAATAAGCCCGACCCTAAACAGACCATCACGCTCTTTCATGTAAGAAGGTTGGCAGTTTTTTTTTCCCAAAAAATTATATAAATATATAATAAAATTATACTTTCAGAATTCCGATATAATATTTTATATCGAAATTTTGATGATGAAGTTCTATATAAAATATCTTTATTATTTTAATATATATATAAATTAAAATCCATTTATAGTATTTTTAATGTAAGAAATATCTTATTTGAATCAGTATCTTTTAAAATTCTATATTACAAAATAAAAAAAATATTCATAAATCAATTTTTAAAAATAAAATTGGTAGCCTTGTGGTTAATCAAGACATCTTACCCTAGTCACGCATAAGTACCGAGTCCAAAACTGATGAACCAATGTCAATATAGCCGATCAACACAAAACAAGGAACTTCACTTGGATCGAGTTTGTACAATACGATTATATAATCAAACACTTTTAGTAGAACCTTCGTAAACGAAGGAAGAAGAAATGCAGATGAATTTGATCAGCGAACTTCCAAAAACAAATTTATTTGTTCGTTTATCAGCTTTCCGATAATCACTTCTATCATAGTTTTTAGCTCTTTGTATATAAGTTAAATCAAAATATTTGATGCATCAACTTAAGTTATTTTCTCTTATTATTATAAAGTTACTTGACTGATAAATTTAGATCAAAAATGATTTTTTCAGTTGTGAACCCAACCAAACCCGTAAAAACAACTTATAATAATCCACATATTTTTCATTTACTCCTTTGAATGTAAAACGTTAAGTTTTTTCAGTTTTTATCTTTTCAATGTTCTATTGTTTTACTTCGAATAAATTATATTCCTTTTATTCATCTTCCGCTAATTATTTATTATATAAAAAAAAAAAAAATCATTTGAAAATACACGATCGTCTATCAAACTTTATTGATTTCCAATCCATGTCTCGATCGAGGTGGGCCCAAACCCGAAACGGAACAAAGCATGAAGTCCACGTATATTTAATGACCAAAACGTCGGCAGGAAACAGCCGCTCTATAAACTCATTGGGGCCCAATTACCATTAACGCCTCTCACGCACTGTTAGCTGTCGTTTGTCTCTTCGTCGAATTGCCCCACCCCACCCCACCCCACCCCCCCTCGTTCTTCCCTCTTCGTAATTCCTCAGTTAATTGAATTGCTTGCTAGCACATCCTCACCAGAGATCACGGATCTCGTCCATGATCGTATAGGTTGTGTTTTGATGGAAGGATTTGGATTCACGGGACGATTTTAAATCAAAATATTTGAGATGTAAATCCAATCATCCAAATACAATATTATATGACCAGGTCTCTTGTGACACGATCTCATGAATCTTTATCTGTGAGACAGGTCAACCTTACCGATATTCACAATAAACAGTAATGTTCTTAGCATAAAAAGTAATATTTTTTTTATTGATAACCCAAATAAGATATATGTCTCATAAAATACGGCCCGTGAGACCGTCTCACAAAATTTTTTTTCCATAGGTCGTGTGTCTTTTGTGAGACGGTCTCATGAGTCTTTATCTGTGAGACATGCCAACCTCACCGATATGCACGATAATAAGTTATACTCAAGTATGATTTTCGTCTTACAAAATACAACCCGTGAGATCGTCTCACACAAGTTTTTTTCTTTCAGAATATATTCATTGAAGTAATTATGCACATGAACTAGACAATTAAATCGATTAGACCAGTTGAATTGAATGTTTATACATCTACAAATGCCTTTTTTCATGAATCTTGGAGAAATAATAACTTGATCAAATTTTATTTTTTAAAAATGATTTTCTCCAAATTTATCGAGTTTTTTGGTCATTTTTTTCAAAAAAATATTTGACTAAGATTATTTTGCTAATAATACACAAACTCGTAAACGAAAAACGAACCAAATATTGTCAAGATCCGTGTAATAATTCACGATTCATCTACAAACATTGGTGATAAAGAGCAAAGTATTTCCCTTTACAAAAGAAGAACAATTTTACAACAAAATTCTAAACAGAGGAGCCTATCTTCTTCACCACTCCTCGTATCCTCCAGAAAAAGAACTTGCTTTGTTTATTTTTCTCTTTTTCAATTTTGCCATTCTTTATCTAAATTTAACAACAAAATAATAATAATTATAATAAAAAAGGTGAAACCCACAAAAAAAAAGGTGTAAAAAATATTTAAAAATAATCACTTCAGAGATTTGCGATGATTATGGCCATAATATGATTGGTACCACTTGACGAACTTTTTCAACCCGGTTTGCAAATCGGTCACGGGTTTGTACCCTAATTCCTTCTGGGCCGAACTGATATTCGCATGAGTGAACGGAACGTCGCCGTTTCCTGGCATATCGACCATGTGCTTCTTGGCTTTCACTTTCAAATGCTTCTCCAGTATTTCTACCATCAAGGGCACTGTCACGGGTGAAGTATTACCCAAATTGAAGATCCGATATTGGGCTGGGCCCCGTTTCTTCCCGCCTGACCCGGTGCTTTTCTTAGCTGTATCCAGTGAAGCCACGCAACCCTTCACGATATCATCTATGTAAGTGAAGTCTCGGGCCAAGTCAACCCGGTCTTTACCGCGGTAAACTGTGATGGGCTTACCCTGTAAGATATTCCGGGTGAAAGAGAAATACGCCATGTCGGGTCGTCCCCACGGCCCGTAAACCGTGAAGAAACGCAACCCGGTTATGGATAGCCCGTATATGTGGTTGTACGTGTGTGTTATTTCTTCCCCGGCTTTCTTTGTGGCTGCGTAAAGTGAGGCGGGTCTGTCGGTGCGATCCGATTCGGAGAATGGCACCTTTTCGTTCAACCCGTAGACGGAGCTGGAGCTGGCCCATACGATCGCGGGTTGCGGGTCGGAGTTTTTGCAGGCTTCGAGAAGGGTGACGAGCCCGGCAATGTTGCTGTGTACGTAAGATAGGGGATTCTCCATGGCGTATCGTACACCCGCCTGCGCAGCCAAGTGCATCACGTGGGTGAAGCGTACGATCTCGAAGAGCTTGGCGAACAAGCGGGCGTCGTTGACATCGCCTTCCACGATGAAGATTTTGTTGGAATCGAGGAGGCTTCTTCGGGCCATTTTCAATGAAGGGTCGTAATAGTTGTTGAAATTGTCCAACCCGACGACGCCATCTCCACGTTTCTTCAGGGCAATCGACACGTGGGAGCCGACGAATCCGGCGGCGCCGGTGACGATCACGGAAAACCCGTTCTGCCGTTGGATCTTGGCGGAGGACCTGACCTGATGTTCCCAGTGAGCACCGCCCCACGCGGTGGAGAAGAACCTGCTACCGGAATCGACGAATGATTGGAAACTCAAATAAGCCGCCGTCAACGCCACCAAGAACAGAGCCCATAGAAACATCGTACTCGTCGACGTAAAACACCGGTGGAACTGTCGGTGCATTGTCCGAGATTTATCCTTGAATTTCCCCGGCGTCGAAGGCAGGAGCAACTCTTCCTCGGCTAGGGACCTCATTTTTTATATATATTAAAAAAAACAAAATCCTTCCAACTCCTTCCCGATTCAGAAAAATCCCAGATAACAACAAATCAAGAAACAAATTCAAATGGCCGTAAGTGAAGAAGATATGGAATCAAAGAAGACGAACAGATGCAAAATTAAAAAGGAAAATGCACCTGCCAAAAAAAAGGAGGGAGGGGCGATGAATATATAGTGGGAGACCACAAAAAAAACAGAACATGGGAGAAGACGCGTTAACGCGTAAAAGGACTACCAATGAGACAGCAAATAATTTCCCAAAAAAAAAAAATTGACTGGATACTGATAGTATTTTTGACTTTTCGAAGTAAATAACTGATGGATTGGATTGGATTGGATTGGATTGGATACATCACTTTTTCAAAAAAAATTCTACTACATCATACCTCGTTAATTTCAAATTTTATTTTTAAATAATTATATTAAATATGAGATTATCTTACATCCAACCATTTTTTTATATATCTATAAATAAAATAAAATAATAAATTTAATTAAACAATTGACTTTTTCAACACTTGAGACGCTCGAAATTTGGTCACTAATATGTTGACAAAAACTTGTGTGAGACGGTCTCACGGATCGTATTTTGTGAGACGGATCTCTTATTTGTGTCATCCGTGATAAAATATTACTTTTAATGCTAAGAGTATTACTTTTTATTGCAAATATCGATAAAATTGACATATCTTAAGATAAAAATTTCTGATATCGTCTCACAAAAAATCTATTCTAAGAAGTAATATGCACACACCAATGTGCACAAAATCAATTATAATATTTCCCGCTACAGGTCCATAACTGGCCTGGCCTACAATGATTTATTGGTGGCAGATCGCCGCTGGTCTCGCTGCTTAAATTTTTCATTTTGTACTTTAGCCTAAATATAATTTAGTTTGATAAAAAAAATTATTTAAAATTTAATTACTTCGTGTTCATCAATGTGACAATGTCATTGACAGATTCTGTCAAATGATTTATTTATTAAATGAAGTAAATTAACAGATTGATTCATTTATCATACTTACAAAATGACCATTTAAAAAGGGATAAATAATTTCAAGGATTCTTCGAGTTTGGAAAGTAAATCATCATCTGATAAGTGGTCAGAAGTTTGATTTTCTTCTCAATATCTTTTTGGACGAATCTGTCATACTAGACTTGCTCGGTGCGGTTTATTTGACTGACACAACATGCAGACCATTACGTTAGTTCAGAGATTATCCAGTACACACCGAAAAACATCGACCACCGGTTAAGAAAAAGATAGAGAAATGAGATAATGATACACTTGTTCGAATTTTAATCGATAATTTTAATCTAGTATATATATTAAGCAAAGAAATGATCAAACGTTGGTGATCTTACATTAAATTAAAGACGGTTACAAAACATATTTCGATCTCCGTCTTAAGTGACGAGATTTTACATCTTTGTATTATTTTGAGTTTGTGTTGATTCAAGTTTTATAAGAATCATATTATCATTATATTTTAATTTATTATTTATTATATAATAATTTATAATATAATTTCACGAGCCAGACGATGCTGGTAAAAAAATATATGACAAAAACTTGTGTGAGACGGTTTCACGGGTCGTATTTGTGAGACGACTCTCTTATTTGGGTTATCCATGAAAAAATATTACTTTTTATACTAAGAGTATTACTTTTTATTGTGAATATCAGTAGAGTTGACCCGTCTCACATATTAAGATCCGTGAGTCGGTCTCACATGAGACTCACTCAAAATCTATTTCATATGCTATATATATATATATATATATATATATATATATATATATATATATATATACTTTGCTTGTTTTTATATATAATACAAAGTTTACTAAGGAAATTTCGTGAATTCCACTTGTCATATATTTAGAACATGCACTCCACCACTATTAATACTTAATAGTATTTATTTATCAAAGCTGGTCCAATGACTGAACCGGCGGCCACTTGCAGTACAATTAAACCACTGGTCCCCAGCTAAGCCGGTCACACAGAATCATTCTTCTTTACCCATTCACAAGCGTAATCATATTACATATTAATTTTATATATTATTCTTCTCCAAAAAAATTAAAATACAATATTTTAATAATTACCAAAATATGTAATTCTGTTCCATGTGACAAATGTTTTTGTTTGATTTATCTATAATACATCGCTGAGTCATGTGTATATTATAAAAAAATTGTTTACATAATAAATAAATTGGCAATGCACGTCGTTACATATACGTGGCCCATAATAATAAATTAAATTATTTAAGTTGAAATTAAATTATTTTATTATTATTGAAGAGATTGAAATTGATGGATTTGATTAAGTGATTAAAAAAAGTCAAATAAGGTGGTATATTCTAGTAGGTTTTTTTGTGAGACTGTGTCACGGATAAAGATACTTGAGATAATATCGAAGATCTTCTTCATCCATAATACAAGTCAATCATGCTCATATTTATAATAATAAGTAATTTTTTGTGGATAAAAAATAATTTTTTTTATTTGATTCAAATAGGATATGTCTCATAAAATTGATCCGTGAGAATATTTCACAAAAGTTTTTTATATTCACAAAAGGAACTCCATTAATTTTTTTTTCTTATTTTTGAAGATGAAATTTTTTCAAAAAAAAAAAAATTCTGTTAGCATAAAAATGCGATAATCTAATCATCTATTTCTTCCTAAAAAATATTTTTCTTCAAACTTCTATAAAAATATGGATTTTAAAAAATAGCAGAATATATAATATTTATTATTAAAATTTTATTAGTCGAAGCTCGTTTAATATTTTACAATAAATAAAGACAAAAACTTACGTGAGATGGTCTCACGAGTCGTATTTTGTGAGACAGATTTTTTATTTGGGTCATCCATAAAAAAATATTATTTTTTATGCTAAGACTATTACTTTTTATTGTGAATATCAATAGGGTTGACATGTCTCATAGATAAAGATTCGTGAGACCGTATCAAAGAGACCTATTCATAAATAAAAGTGTAGAAATTTCAAGGGACTTTCCTTTTAATAAAGTTGATTGATTCCTCAATAATGGAACCACCATAGGCATACATGCTAGTGTCGGTATTGGAATTTAATTAAACTAAAAATCATTTGAAAACCAAAATTTACTAGAAAATTTTCTATTTCATCCTTACTTAATTCATTAAAAAAATTATTATAATTTTTCAAGACTAATTTATTAAAAATATATTAATAAAACGCAAGAAAAATATTAGTTAATGTAAAAAATAGACTATATATTTAGAACAATCGAAATAATAAAAGTAACTTATATAATCGAGACTAAAGCCTTTGCTTGTGAGTAAAGTTTTAAAATAAATTAAGGGCACCATTTTCAATCATGAAAACTGAGTAATTTATTTATGTAATTAATACGAGCGAAGAATTAAAGATTTTTTTTGGTTCAGTTTTACAAAATAAGAATTAAATTTCGTAATATCGGTTTCATATTTCAACAATGAATTATTACCTCGTTTGACTATCTGTATTCCATTTTTAAAAAAATTAATGGTTTTGAATTTAGGTGGTAATTAGTTTAAAACAATTAATTTCTCTACATTAGTGATTTATTTATTTTTATTTTATGGATTTAGTGGCACAATTCTTGTCACTCCACACCACATTTGACACGATGTTTTCGGAATATTTGACTAATTTTTTCATACAAAATGAAGAAGTCTAAGCCACGCTATTTAAGTGTAATATTATATCAATATATTGTTTATGATATTTGACAAAAGAAAAAGAGTAAATTGATTTGGATATTCTCAATTTTTTTTAATTTAATTCGTTATATTAGATTAGATTCGAAGCGTTAGATTATGATAATCCCATTCCAACTTATAAATTTACACGTGTATCACCGTAAATTTTTTATGATTAGCCCACTATATATTGGGTGTGAATGATCAAAAAAAAAAAAAACATGGTTGATGCCCCAAGGACGAGCCTTTCCAAATCGAGCCCACATCAGATCATGGGTCCCCGGCTCATCCCTATTCAAGGTAGAAGGTCCATGACAGATCTATGTATTCTCTTGTAAATATCAGGTTTGAGTGTCCAAATCATTCATATTCATTATATTATTTTTCAGCAGCACCCTTAGCTGCTCCGTCTTATATCCTCATTCTCTGACTTAGCGTCGTAGAGGCTACGTCGGGACACCCTCCTAGCCCCCTTCTAACGGTCTTTTTCGTGATTTCAGACTTAGAGCCAAGTCGAAGCTTGTGCTAAGACTAACATCATCTGCTGGAATCAGACCCTAAATTTTCAGTGAGTATCAATAGAATAGAAGCATTTCGGTAGAATAATAAATATTTTATAACTCAAACAACTAAAATAATTTTGAATTGGAAAGTAAATATTATAAAAATTTGATTCTAAAATGAAATTATATAGATACCATCAATACAAATAAAATTTGCAGAAATCTGGCTAGATTTTTTTAGTTAATGATATCTTTGTTTGATTGTTTTTTTATGACCTTATTTATCTTCAAAATAAATATAAACTAAAATTAACTGTCATCAAGCTCGACCGGCCTGCAAGTTTGGTCGGTTAGCAAGTTTTCAACATAATCCACCTATTTTATAGGATGAAATGAACTGATTCGGAAGACTTAATTTATTTTGATAACCCTATATAGATCTATTACAATGTATTAAGTGATACACCCATCCATTATAAATTGTTTTTGGTCAACTCTTTTCCAATATTCTGATAGGGTAGGGCTCTTGTGAGACGGTCTCACGGATCTTTATCGGTGAGACGGGTCAATCCTACCCATATTCACAATAAAAAATAATATTTGTCGTATAAAATGTAATATTTTTTCATGAATGACCCAAATAGATATCCGTCTCACAAAATACGACCCGTGAGACCGTATCACACAAGTTTTTGTTATTCTGATAATGCCCTTAATTTTCTTTTTCTAATTTTTTTTATCTGGCCACAATTCACAAATCATTCGACTCAGTAACCGTCTATCTTCTTCTTATTCAAGTTTTCACATCATAAAAAAAATCATTCAAAAACAAAAAATTCCACCAAAGATCCCAATCGATTATATTATTCTATAGTTTTATGAAATTCTATTGAATTTATTTGTAGATTTTGCACGAGTCACTTGTTGCTAGTATAGTGAAAACATGGCAATAGTTCATAACTTGTTCTATTTGGCTATTTTTTTGTCCCATTGCTAAAATAAACTATTTATAGGCTATTTAAATATGATTTACCTTTTCCTCTATAACAGTGGTTCCAACTATTCATGTCTTTGAGCAGATATCACGTCGCCCGAAAATCAATCGACGTAGATTGCATGCATGAAAATTATAAATTGTTGATTTATTTTATTTAAATGATTTTAAATGCTTTAATGATATATTTGAATATGATTAAATATTTAATTGTGTAATTTTAGCATGATTTCATGAATTAAGGATTTCTGACCGAATATTATATACTAGGCAAGGGAAAGGAGACCATGGACGATCGAGATGAAAATATTTTTTCATAATTATTTTAAGTCTAGAAAATATGTTTAAATAGGATGAAAATTTTCTAAAAATGTGGGAGTTCAAATTATTTTACGAGTCGAGTCTTATTTTATTCGAGAAGTCGATTTTTGTCAAACGAGAGACTTTTAAAGGACCTTAATTTATTATTTTTAAAACTTCCTTTAATAAAATTTTAATACATGACTAAATGGGCATAATTTATCTAAGATTAATGGACTTAATTATTATTAAACTTTAAAACTAAAAACCCTAACTTGTAAACACCTAAATTTTGAAATAAATAAATCATAAACCTAGGGTTCTTGAGTCTAGCAGCAGCCGCACCACACACTGATTTTTTGAAAAATTTCAGAGCAAGATTTTGAAGCTTAGACATTCCTCGATCGCTCCTCCTCGCTACCTCGTGCCGACGATGGAATTTCGAACGTTCTAAAGGCAAAAACACGTTTTAAATATCTCTTTTTGCACCATTCAAATCATAATATGTGTGTTTTATGTCTTGAAGCATGAAAATTATATTGAACAAATTATTTAAAGTTTGGATGTTTATTTTTCAAAAAAATTTATCTGTTATGCTTGTTGAGTCGTGCTACGATTTTTAAGGGACATACTGCCATTAGGGACGTTTAAGGGTTGGAAAAAGAGTCGTTTAAACGTGAGATGATGGCTAGACAGAGGCTAGAGGTGCCAAGCATGGAAGAGGTTCGAAACTAGCATATTTTAGGGTTTGGTGTTGGGATCATGGGATGGCTGGACCACAACCGCACGAGGGCTCAACCAGGCACGGTCCTGGCCCTGTCATGGCTGTGTCCAGAAGCAACGAGGGGACTGGAAGGATAGGAAGTAGTCGCAACCCACTAGGAATTAAGTTAGGGCTCGATTTTGGAGGGGTGTGGTCTAGGGCTGATGTAGGAGGGTTCAGGATGGTCAAGGTGGTCCAGTATGGTCCTGGGAAAGTGGCTAGTGGTCTGGACATGGCTTGGCTGGGGTTGACCGCGCGCGGCTCGATGGTTGGATATGCGCAGCTCGATCGAAAAATTGAGGATTGTGCACAGGTCAAGCCTGGTTCAGGCTAGTCAGGGCGGTCCTAGGAAGGTGCTGGTGGTCTGGTCTGGGTTGGGTCTTGGGTTCGTTGTAGGTGGCTAGGAGTTGAGTGAGCTCCGATTGGTTTTTTTGGAAATGGGTGCTCGGCGAAGGCTAGGATAGTGGCAGGGGTTGGCCGTGGGTTCACGAGGGCTGGATCGTGGCTCATGGGCTAGCGTAGGGTCGAGAAAATCGTGTCTCAAATTTGAGAAAAAGTCATTGAGTTTTGAGTTAAATCGGGTTACGAAAAGGAATTACGGTTTAGCAATTAAGTTGAATAAATCGAAGGACGCGAGTTTACGTTTAATAATTAGTAGAAGTAAAAAATAAGGTTATATGATGATTCGAGGTAGGCTCGAGTCAGGAAACATAGAAAAAAGTCAAAACGGGAAGTTCAGGGGTCCAAGGATAAAATGGTCATTTTACGTTTCGGGTATTTTGAATGTCCTAGTAGTGTCTCGAGGGGCATAATATATGTTGAATGATTTTTAAAATGATTATGGTGAATTTATGATATTTTTAGGATAAATACTTTAGTTGAGCGATTTTCCCTAAAATGAAAATAAGGAGAAATGAAAAATATTTTGAAGATGTGAATTGACCGTGATACAAAAGATTTGTGGAGAATCCGTCTTAAAAAAGGGCGGTGAACTTACATTTTGGTCACGGCCTAGTGACGAGAGTTGTTGACGTCCTGCCTCCAAGTACTTGGTTTATAGATTAATCAATCGAACAGATGATAAATGATAAAGGATAATCACTTTTAGTGATCAAACTTTTCTAAAATGATTTATAATGAGGAAATACTTTATGATATTATGTGCTTAAATGATTTACGAAAATGTTTATATGTTTACAAATTTTTATGTCAGTTTATTTTATTAAAAGTATTCTTTTAAGGATGCATGTGCTTGAATATGTATTACTCGTTAAGTACGGTTTGGATTTGTTGAGTCGTTAGACTCACTACGTTTGAATGGTCGCAGGTGACGATGATGTTGAGAATTATGAAATATTATGATAATCAAAATTTTGATTAAGATTTTGAGAATTATTTTAAAGAGAGATTTATGTTTCATTTTTTAAAAGTTTAGACGATGAATATCATATGCTTGACGTATGCATTTACGATTGACGATTTATAGTTTTTTTTATCGCAAATTCCGATTTTTTTCAAATATAGATTTATGTTTTGGTATGATTCGGTCTTTATGAAGATAATGAAAAAATATTTCTAGTATTATTTATTTATAATAAGAGGTAAAGGACGTTTCATATAGCTCTTCTTGTAAATCCTTACGAACGGATCTCCCTCTTTTGTTCACCTAATCAAGTCCAGGTCAGAGACTAGGTTCCTCATTTAGATCGCACAAGAGATCTAAACGATTTCGCATCGAAATATATCGCCATAATTTTACAAATCCGATGTCATTGCGGTGATGCCAAGGCGGCGCCGCGGTGTGGAAGTGTGGAAAAATATTCTTGTGCAATTACAAGACTTGTCGAAAATTACTTTATGAGGGAGGTGATGATTTTGTGATTATTTTGTTTGTTTGTTTATGTTTTATTGTTATTATATTTGATAATATATTAATAAAATACACTAACCCAATTATAAAATAGGACTTAATTCTTAATCCCATCAGGATTCCTTTATTTTCATTAATTAAAATATTCTCATGTAGTATATATCATACAAATTCAACTATTGATAATGCATATATATATATATATATATATATATATATATATATATATATAATTAAATAACCAAGTCATCAGTACTAACATTGTTATTTAATTAGTAGATTATAAATTTATTAAATAAATAATTGTAAACTCATTATAACTCCAATCGACGATCAGACAATGCCGATGTATCGAGAGTACAAATCTTGTTCATATAATGAAAATTGAAAATTTTGTTTTCCGTTGATCCATTTTGGTAGCTGACAGTTTTGTGAACTTTTTCACTAAAAAACAGTTCACTATCCTAAAAAAATTAGCAGTTAAGTTAATTTCCACAACTTCAATAATGGAATCCAATTATAAACTCCTTTATAAGCTTTCCGTTTGATATCAATCAAAATATAATCACCAACTCAACTCCTTGAATATGACTGTCTCGACTAGAACACAGAATCTGATACTTGTGTGATCATCAATGGTTCAAAGATACAACTAACTGTGAGTTGAAAACTTCATTGTGATTAAGAATAACATTTATTCTTATCCAAACTTACGTTAACTATCACTGATTCTTTTCATCCACCTCTTGATCAAGAATATCAGAACTCTTAATGCATTTATCGAATCATGTTAATAGCGTCTAGTAGCATCACCTCATGATCTCCTAGGTATCACTGATAGTGCCTACAAGAACCTTAAGTTATTTTTATCGTATAATACGGTCCCCTTAACTCATATATATCGATCGAATCTGCAAACATTGATATATCAAGAATTGCAAATGAATTCGATAACGATGTGATATCCTTAGTAATAATAATGACATTAGATGTGCAACTAGAGAACCACATTTCCTAAAACACATATCTTATTATGGCAAGAGATTATTTGCACTAATAATTCATCACATCACATATGATACCTTCACCCATAGGTAAACGATAAATCCCTGACTACAATACATTGACTCTTACGTATTTCGAAACAACACCAACCTCGCCACCTAATGACCCTTAATGGAGTCGACAAACAAGTTAAAGTGCAATGCTAGTACGCGGGCCTTTGTGTTGTCCCAAGTTAAAGGAGTAATGATGTACAATTATAATCGCAGATTTTTTCACTTGATAAATGATACTCACTTGAAAAATTTGAAGGAGGGTTGTTCACTGCATCATCAATAATCACTCATCTGTATGAACATATATTTTCATGTCTTTACCAATGAAACAGAGCGTTTAAATCACATATGCTAGTTTCAAGCTCAAGCGATCTTTATCCAATTTTAGGTGGCTGAATCGACTAGGAATATGATTAGAATATATAGTACGCTTCTTAATTAATTTCACGATATTTCGTTTCGAGGTAGACCTCATGAAACCTATTGTATATTCATATACTTTATCTATACAGTTTGTGTGTGTATAAAAATAAATTAAATGATATAATTGAATAAAAATCACAAAATATTATGAAAATAAAAATTATTTTGCATAAAAGTCTATAAAGCCCAAACTATACGTTGGCTTGTTGAGCAATGAGCATCTATTCTAACACACATAACATTAATTTTTTAAAAAAAAAATCAAAAGGGAAAGGACGAAAATTGGATGGGCGAACAGATTCCAAATGTCTTACATACAAAAACACTTCATCACCAAAAAATTAGTAAATCTGATATGATCAAATCTTGACAAAAAAATGATTTACATACAAAAAAACACATCATCACCAGAAAAACTAGTAAATCTATTTTACCCAAATAACACATCACAATTATTTTACTACAATTGTACTTGGAGTTTGTTTCATGTGAGATAGTCTCAAATAAATCTTGTAAGAGATGTCATGTGATTTGAGAATGGTTGATGAAGATCAGTGTAACCATAGTCTTTTACTACTGATGCATCTCTGTTTTACAAGTGTTGCTCCCCAGCGTTAATATATAGATACGTACGCTAGACACAAATGTATTGGGTAGCCGACAATTAAGCAAAGTATGCCACATGTCATTGTTGAGTTTCCAAAGATAGTATCAGTTAATTCAAATTCATTGGACACTAGCTAATAGATGTAACCAACATATCTTTTATACTCTCTTTGCTGACAACTCTTTAAATAAACTCAGAGATAGTATGTTGTCTTTAGAGAATGTTGTCAGATTAATCTAAAAGCAGATCTTTTCTGCTCACATAATAAATGTGGACAACTGTAGATGCTTATCAGATCAGTAGAGTTGGACGACTTGGTTTGTCTATATGAGTTTATTCGTCTCATCTTCTGTTATCGTAGCTGAACAACACAAATTATTTTCTTTCGTCGATAGTCTTTTCAGTTTATTCTAGTTCAATGATTATCGTATTTAGTAATTTATCTTAAAGTCAATATCAATTTAGGTTGTGATTACCAAACTTAGTTTCAAATTTTATCTTAATAACATAAATATATAAAATTTCTGAAAATTCAAAATTTTATTTATTCAAAAATTAAAAACAACGTCTATTCACCATTTTCAAAGCAAGTTCATATTTTATTTGATTCCCAAGATTATTTTTACTATTTATTCAGGTTTAAGTACGTCAATTTTTTACAAAATAAAGTTATTGTCCAAGAAAATAGATTTGTTATTCTATTTTAAGTTATAAAAAAATTGTATAAATTAAACACATCAATTATCCAGTTATTTAATAAACCTCACATACGTCTCCCACAAATTTTAAGCTAATTATATTGCTATATTTGAATTTTATAACAAATATTATTAAAGTACGATAATTATAATGCATATTCCACTTAGCTAGACTGTGATCATAGATTTTTTTTTCTCTCTCTTTCTTTTCTTCGAGGGTCTTTGAGCATGATAAAAGATGAATATGAAATACTGATCGATAATATATATATTGTGGAGAAAACATAATTTTAGATAAGAATTATAAAATAAAAAATAATATAAATTAATGTAATAATTCGAAATTTCTAGTAAATATTTTTCTTCATTTACATGAAAATAGACTTTAGTGGAACCATTTTTTCTTTTTGCGTAACATTTTCAACTGATGTTGCATCAATTTTAATAGATCAAGATCCTCTGCTGTGGACAACCCACAGTAAAGGGTGCTATGCACTATTAAATTTTTTTAAATTGATATTTTAATTATTTCAAAATCAAAATTATATTTTTTATATTAAAATATGTGATTAATAATCTAAGTTAAAGTTACAAATTTTTTTTTTTGGTTATAAATAATATTGTGGGGTAAAATACCGTCTCTCTTATTATTTTTTTAATATTTTTTTCAACTCTTTTTTTAAAAAAATGTTAATAAAAATTCAATTTTTTTGTTACAAATATGTGAATACGAACGTTTCAATTTTTTTTAAATATTATAGTTCTTTAAAAAAATGTTTTCTCTTTTTTTATCTTGTTAATTTTTTATTTAGAAGTTAAAATTTTATTAATCATATATCTACAACAAAAATAAAATTAACATCTAAATACATGAAATATATATATTTTCAGGGATATAAGAAATAATCCAATTAAAAGAATGTACAAAAAATTTAAAAAAGAACCTATCGAACAATTAAAAATAATATCAAAAAATTGACACGATATAAAAAGAAAATTATCTTGTATAATTTTTTTGTTCAAACACTTGGTCTTTTTTTACAATTTCTTTGAAAATTGGATTATTTCTTAAATTTTTAAGAAAGGAAAAAATATTTTTTGTATTTAAAACTTTAAAAATGAATGAGAAAAATTAACATTGCAAAAAATGAAAAATAGTTTTTCACAAGAATTAGAATATAAAAACCAACAAGATTATTATTTTTTGTATATTTTTTAAATTGGATTATTTCTTATATCTCTAAAAAAAATATATATTTCATGTATTTAGATGTTACTTTTATTTTTGTTATAGATATGTGATTAATAAAATTTTAACTTATAAATGAAAAATTGATAAGATAAAAAAGTAGAAAATAGTTTTTGTTTAAAAAGAACTATAATATTAAAAAAAGTTGAAACGTTCGTATTCACATATTTGTAACAAAAAAATTAAATTTTTATTAAATTTTTTTAAAAAAAAAGTTGAAAAAATTATGAAAGGAACTCAAAGCAGAGGATCTTGATCCAATTTCAACGGGGATTAAAGTACCAACACGCACACCCACATTAAACAGTGGGGCTTCCATTTTTATAGCCATTCGTACATTCATGCATGCATGCATCGTCTAATATTTACAGTTCTTTTACAATCTGAATTGATCGGGTTTTCATGCAAACTGCAACACACACACACACACACATATTTCAAAGAGAAAGTTAGTATTTGGAAACGATGAAATTGCACATAAATTTTGTAATATATATTTATTTCCCTATCAATCCCAAGTATCGAGCAAACATACAAGGCATATAAGAGGCCCGATGGGAGCTCACTCATAAAAGAAAAGTTTAACACATATCCATAACAAATATATATATATATATATATATATATATATATATATATAACATAAGTTATTTATTTTCACTCTCATTTAGTTATCTTATACATATGCCTTACATGCAGCCCTCGATAAAACAATGATTTCACCCGTGGTTGGTGGCTGATCTAGCACGAGATCCTGCTGAAGATCCCGCTTCAGAGCTTGAACCAGTTGAACCCGATCCACTTCTTGATGCTGCGTATGATCCAGTGGATGAGCCTGATTCTGAGCCTGCATCACCACCCGAACCTGCACTTGAGCTAGAGCTAGAACTCGATCTTGAATTTGAACTCGAGCTAGCACCCGACCCCGCACCTGCCCCAGAATTTGCAACTGATCTGGAGCTCGAACTTGAACCAGCCTCTGAGCCTGAACCTGATCCGGAGCCACCACCACCTATGCCAATGCCAATGCCAATGCCCATGCCCGCACCCATGTCACCCCCTATGTCCAATCCCAGGTCTGTCCTGGCAACTCGGCCTCCGCAAACCGTCGCAATTGCTAAGATAGTAACTAGCAAAACAAGGACGGACGGATTCACTTTTTCCATAGTTTTCAATATTGTAACAACTTACGAGAAAAACAAGAAGTTTTTTAGACGATTTTGTTGAGATTTTTGAGGTGGTGACATTCATGTGAAAATGCAGCCCTATTTATGGTTGGTACGAGGATGTTGCCAAAAAGTCAAATGTCGTGGAGTGGCACTTGGCTTCATTATCCTAATTATACGAGGGAAAAACAAAATTAACAATGATGTCAAATTGAAGCAACTTAGATATTATTTGGTGAATTATTATTATATATATGGAGTGGGAAGTCTGTTTGGCTCGATATGCAATCGCCACATATGTTAATATTGAGTTGCCATTGTGAAAGTGCCGCCGACCCACAATCCCACTAAACGCCCTATATCAGTTTCATATGTACAAGCAACTGTTTTTTTTTTTTTTTAAAAAAAAAATATTGAGTTCCAATCATATTTTGCCCACGTACAAAATCCTTTCTTTTGTTGACAATTGATTAAAAAATGTATAATCATGTGCTACTAGACTATTGAAATCACATATTCTCGTTGTGCATTATAAACTTTTGAATTTTGGGATAAGATTTGGATAATGTTGGGAATGTAATCAAAGTCTTACATTGAAAAACCAATAGAATGATCATGAGTCAATATAAATTAGAATATATCTTCATTAGTATGATGTCTTTTGGGTAAAGTCCAAAAATAAATTCACGGGAGCCATGTGAGTGGAAGAATCCTAAGAAACTTAAATGAATGAGATTTTTGGGTAAAATCCAGAAACAAATCCATGAAAGCCATGTGAGTGAAATCCTCGTATACTTAAACGAAATAGATGATGACTCTCAATAAATCCGTGATGAGCTCTCAAGACGAGGGATCCCAATAAATCTGTTATGGAGCCTCGAGATGGGTGATACTCCTGGTATTTCATGTAAGTGCATGCTCTCCAACGTAGTGAAGAGGAGTGACCTCGATTGGAGGACTGATAGACTTGAAGGGAGGTCCCGATCATGAGAATAATAGTGGAACTTCGTTCGAGTGAATGATTATTAGAAATGCAACTAGAGTTCCACATTGGAAGATCGAAAGAAAAAACATGGGTTAATATAAAGTTGGAAAATATCATGGTTTATTGGTATGCTTTATCCCTAATCAACATCTTCATTTAGTTTGTTTCTATAAACCCATTGAGTTCGTATGACTGACTGGCGAGAAGGTCTAGGAACTAAATACCATACATTATTATATCAAACCGATTTAGGTTTTCCTACATAGCATCTATCCAACTGTTATCTAAAAAGCTTCGTCTATCTTTTTAAGTTCTAATTGCAAAATAAAAGTCGCATGCAAGAATTCATCAATCATATATTGTCTAGTTCTAGGAAGTGTTGAAGGGTTACAGATCACCAGTGAGGGTGGATGTGTCTTACTCCATTTGTAACTTTGTCCAATTGTTAACATTGTTTGGAATAGGATCAGTTAGGTTATCTAAGTCTAGTTCTCATCAGCTTGGTTCTCAGCGATATCTTGGATATTATCAATCTGGTTCTAGTCCTTCGTTTCTTTGAATGACTGACTAATCTGAGATCTCAGTTTAGGTTACTAGTGAATCCTTTTGTTAACATTGATTTCATTTTCGTTGTCATATGCTAAATCATCACTTTAATCTGATTGCTCAAATCAACAAGATTAGTTCAATCATAAATCAATTCATTTAATAAAAAACAACATGAACAGTTTCTTCAACATGTAAAGTTTTCTTATTAAATACATGGAAAGACTTACTGATTGCTGAATAACCAAGAACTATGTCAAAATCTGATTTTATATCAAATGGAGACCGATGATTTTTACTATTATTATGAATATAATATTTGCATCAAAAACAAGAAAACAAGATAAATTCGGGTTACTCCCATTCCATATCTCATTTGGGGTTTTACTATCCCTTTTGTTGATCATGGATTGGTTCTGAGTGTAATATACGATATTGATTGCTTCTGTTCAAAATCTTTGGGAAACATCATAATCTTCTAGCATTGTCCTAGCAGATTCTTTTAAAGTAATGTTTCTTTGTTCAACAACTCCATTATGTCGATGACTTCTTATTGCTGAGTACTCATATTGAATCATTGTTATGAGAAATACTCACCCAAAGTTTTGTTAGTGAACTCAATACCTCAATAACTTTTGATCCTGATTAGTGGGGGTTATTCTTATTTTTAATATGCTTAAGAAATTTAATCAGTTGTGTACTAGTATGATCTTTATCACTAAGAAATATAACACAAGTAAATAAAAAAAAATCATCAACAATTACAAATATATATCTCATTCTTCCAAAATTTATTACATGTATAGGACCGAACAAATCCGTATGCAACAGTTTTAAGCATCTATTTTTCAGTTTGTTACCTTTACTTTTAAAGCTAGATCGAATCTTCTTACCTAACTGACAAGTTGAATAAACATGACTTTTAACAAATTAAGTACTAAGAAAACCATCATCTAGGTTCAATTTATGCAGATTATTGATTGATCTAAAATTGGGATGATTCAATCTTTTATGTCATAGCCATTGTTTTTTATTATTAATAGTAGTAAAACAGGTTGGTGAAAGCTAGATAATCTCTATTCCAATCAATTTTATTAGTATTGTCATTTCTAATTATAGTTAACAAGATTCGATTATCATCATCCTTAATTAAACAATTATTCTTATGAAATTAAATTAAATAACCATTATCACATAGTTGACTGATACTAATCAAATTGTAATACAAATTTTCAATAAGCAATACATCTTAATTACCACATTCCCTTGAGTAATCTTACCTTTACCTACGGTCTCACCCTTAGCGTTGTCACCAAAAGTTATTTTGGGTCCTTTACAGTTGATTACGTTAGATCACATTTGGGCTCGACGTGTCATGTGCCTCGAACATCCACCATCCAAGTACTAAACTGAATTTTTCAGCCCTTCTCGTTTATTGTTCTGCATTCACAAAGTAAATCAACTAGTACACAATCTTATTTGAGTTCAAACTGGATTAGTCCCTTATTAACTCACACTTGAATCAGCCTAACTGGCTAACCACTATGTTTGTTCAACAAGGGTTGTGCAAAATCATGTGTACACAATGCTCTATGTGTTGGGGCAAAAATGTTGTTTAGCCATTTTGTTATCATTGGTCTGCATGTATCTCTTCTGAACGGGCTTGAAATTATAGTATCGATGGGGCTTAGCCTTCATGGATTTATGTCTTTCCTGACTGAATCCGTCATCGGAACACTTGGGCTTAACAAAGGAACTCTTTGGTGTACACCCAATACCAAACTTTGTGTCTTGGTTCATCAGTTCGACATGCTTCTCAACTTGATTAGTAAGCTTAAGATGTTCATATATCGTACTGAACTTCACAAAGTGAATATATTTCCCTTGGCACATGTTTAGTTTCGATTGAGTACTAGTGTCATTAAGGTTGCTAGCAACATCATTGAGGCCAATACCGGTTTTGTCACCCGAGTGCCTTTTAGCTGCTGCATTTTTTCCAGACTTACTTACTACTTGTTCCAAAAATGCTAAACAGTTCAACTAATTTCTTATTCTCATAAATGAGTTGTTGATACTCATTCAATACTAATTCATTATCAGTTTCAAGCTTTGCAACTTTTGCCTTCACTCAACCATTCCTTGTTAGGCTCAATATCATTGTCAGTTAGGTTTGCTTGCTTTGCTTTCACTTCCACGAATGATTGAGAAAGTCTTTTGTACTCTATTACCATGTCATTTAGTGTAGTGATGAGAATTGCTCGTGTAAAATCAGTTGAGTTAAAGTATAGTACCTCATCATAGGTAGATTCTAGCTCAGCATCGGCCATGAGACACTGTACTACATCTTTATCACTTTCACTGGTGGAACATCCAGACTCAAATAAGTCGACCTCGGAATCAGCCCATCTGGCCTTATTGTCCTCAGCCACCAGTACCTCCTGTCATCCTTGGACTTTTTCTTCTTGTCATGATATCGGTCCTCTTTGTGTAATGACCCGAATTCTTATTTTGAATGAATTATTAATTAAGACATAATTAATGAGTTGTTAATTAAGTATTATTACGGAATTGATAATTCGGGATTAAGCTGTTGGTATCCACCGAATTTTAAATGGATAACCCGACCTACTTCGGATTACATTATCTCGAGAAATCCAACTAGACCAATGAGATTCTGACACGTGGCAGATAAGATTGGTTCGGATTTTCTGGAATAGTGCGGATGCAGCCTATAAATGGAAGCCGATTCTTTTGTTTCCTTCAGCGCATTCTTCAGAGAGAGTTCTAGTTGTACCTTAGATTTTCTAGCTAGTTTCTAGGGCACTTTGGTGTCGGGAAGTTTCGGAGCTAGTATCGACTCGAGAAGGGGTCGGTGAACTGAGATCGAGACATCATTAGCGGGCTAACGACGGACGCAGGTATAATCCTAAATCTTAGATAGTGATTTAAGGATCATTAGAGAGATCTTTGTAGCATGTTTGATCTGGTTTGTTAATGATTTCTTTATGTTGGTATTGTCTAGGTTCAGAGTTTTTTGTCAGATTGTTTTAGTGAGGTACGTGATGTACTGACTGAGATATCCAAGCATAGTATACACACTTATATGCTGCATATTTATCTGTTGCATGATACATGTTTTACTGCTTTGGCATATTATGCATGACATATCATGTTGAGCCTGATATCTTTTGAGATATACCTCATTTGTTGGGGCCGCTCAGCCCTATTCTGTATTGTGGATGATGGGGCATCGAGAGCTACAGTGTCCGACGGGACCCGCGGGCTCTGATGACCTGGACATTGCAAGTCCACGTCTTGATGATGAGTGTGGGAGCCAAAACATGCCTAGGGCAGATCAGAGACTACACACTCAGGCGCCTCTAGACTGAGCATGAGATTCTTGACTTGATCCTTGATATCCGAGCATATTGCATTTTGCATGCATCATATCAGTTTGTATACTCGTACATTCTCGTATTGGGCGATTGTCGCTCACGTCCTTGTTTTCATCTTGGGCACCCCTATTCCACGGGGCAGGTCTTAGGTTGGACGGTTCGAACGACCAGGGCAGTGGCTAGAGCAGTTGGGTTTTCGGTGGTGATCCAGTGGAGGTTTTCTGTGGTTTATAGTTTTCTCGTTCAGAATCATGTATTTGTTATGGTTGTATTAATGTTTAAGACCGTCGTTATTGTTTTGTTTTCATTTGGGTTGTAAGATGATTAAGTATTTGGTTTCTGCTGTTTAACTGTTGGTATTAAGTTTAATGTTGCATGTTTTTAGTCTGTTTAGTAGTGGCTCGAGTAAGGGCGCTACACTTTGTCTGTTAGATTTTTTTTCATCCTTCTTTGGATTAGGGCAGTTGGATATGAATGTCTAATTTTGCCACAATTGAAACACTCTTTGTCCTCACTAGTGGACTCTTTCTTGTACTGATTGCATCTGCATGGGCTTTGGAAATTTTCCTGATTCTTCCTCAAAACTTGTAAAATTTGTTCATGAACAATGACACAACTTCACTACTCAACTGTTCAGCTAACTTCTCTTTTAGACAATTTGTTCAGTGGTTGCAGCAGCTAGAGCCTTATTCATTTTGGTTAATGACTCACCATCAATCCTTGTTTCCGATTCAAATTCATATGTCGTAAGGTTTGCAAACGGATCGTGCAGTTCAAGTTTGTTACGTTCTTTTGATTCTAGCATATCTATTGTTTTGACATCTCATTCTCTTGAAAGTGCCCTCATTACTTTCAAGGATCTTTCCCGATTGCCACATTCTTTGCCAAGAGTAGCCAACTAGATTATGATAATGTTGACTCTCTCATCAAAGGCTGACACTGAATCCCCTGCCTTCATCTTGATCTTATCTAATTTCTGTATGTAACAGACAAAATGTTTTCATGAAAGGGGATCGGTTACGGTGACCGGAAGCGCAACGGAAGTTCAAAAAAATCAAAATTTTGCATGTAATTTTCGGCCACCTCAATATTTTGTACAACAAATACAATAAAACACAAAAATGACATTCATAGTGTGTTTAGAATTTTACCTATCAATCTCAAGAGATTGATGATGGCACCAACCAAGTTGTAAACAACTTGGCTCTTGAAAGGATGACAATCTACAAGCTTCCTCCTTACTCCAAAATTAGGCTCCACCATCAACTAGGTAGACCCCATCAAATTTTGCACTAGAATTTAATTATCTCAAACATATTTGAGACTAATTAAACATTACTTGAATTACTCAAGTCCCACTAGTTAAATAATTATTTAAATTGAGCCTCTACAAGACTCAATATGATTTAATTAATTCAACACTTGAATTAATTTAATTATTTGGACTCTACTAGGTCCACTAGTGTTTAATTAATCAACACTTGAATTAATTTAATTTAGTCCATAATAATGTTTATGAAATCACAATTTTCAAATACATTATTCACTTGGCCAAATTTTAATTTAGGAACACTTCCATAAATTAAAATTTACATTTCTCTCATAGAAGTCATACTTCTATTTTTCTGTACAGTTATAAACTCATTTATAAGTCGTTCAACACATTGAACTAGTTTCTCCTTTATAAAAGTCATACTTCTAATTTTCCTTACACTTATAAACTCCTTTATAAGTCGTTCAACACATTGAACTATTTTTACTTCTCAACGGATCTAGAAAGCTAGTACTTGTGTGGCCCTCAATGGTCACTGATACAACTAGCCGTGGGTTCACATCTTTATGTGATTCGGACTAAACATGTCCTTATATGAGCATACCCCAATTGCTACATTCTTACTTATCAACTCCTTGATAACAAAAACGTCAGAACTCAAGTCTGATAGTACCCAACCAATCATGTTAAACGCCTAGCAGCATCGCTTACATGATTCCCTAGGTATCAAATGATAGTGCCTGCAAGAACCATTCAATTATGGTTAGCGTAAAGTACGGTCCCTTCAACTCATATATCCCGACCGATTCGACAACCATTGGTATATCGAGAGTTGTCAATGAATCGATACTATGTGTCATGTCGTAGTTGCATCAATGGTGTAATCTATGAAACCCCTTTCATAATTACAACCATACTCTGGCCAGAGATTTCAACCTACATACACATGATAACACATAGGATATCCATACCCGAAGGTAAGCGGTGAATCCCCGACTACAATGCATCGACTCTATATGTTTCGACATGACACCCAACCTTGCCACCTGATGACCCCATAAGAGTCGGTAAACAAGTCAAAGTGAAATTCTAGCACATAAAGTCTCAATGTTGTCCCGGGTCATAAGGACTAATGGTGTACAACCATAAACTAGGACATTTCCACTCGATAAGTGAGAACCACTTGGAAAGTCCTTTAATGGAGGGTTGTTCAGTGCACTCTACCAGGAGCACCTATCTGCATGCTCGTACATCACAATGTCCCCTACCAATGAAACATGGTACTCACATCGCAGATACTAGTCTCTAACTCGAGCGGCCTATATCCTTTTTAGTGGCGGCTGAATCGACTAGGAACCGTTTAGAATATACAGTATTACAAATATGAGTTTCATGATACTCATCATATGAGCATCTCATATTCTTTCTACTATTTGTATATTCAAGGGCTTTATCTATGCAACTAGCATGTGTATACAGATAAAGATGTGCCAAAATAATAATATCAAATATTATTAAAATAAAGATTGCTTATACATAGAGTTTCGTTGTGAACACTCGGCCAACACTTGGCTCGACTGGTACCTGCTCTAACAATCTCCCACTTGCACTAGAGCCAACTACCCATATGCTTTAAACCCATTGATTCGCGATGCTTGTCGAATAATGGTCCAGGTAAAGGCTTAGCTAGTGGATCAACAACATTATCTGCGAAGCCGACTTTGTCGATAGACACTTCTCTTTCCACAATATCTCCGAGGATGTGGTACTTTCTCAATACTAGTTTGGATTTCTGATGAGACCTTGGCTCCTTTGCTTGAGCTAAAGCTCCCGTGTTGTCACCAACACTGGGATAAGTAGCAACTCAATTAGGAATGACGTCCAACTCTTGGACAAAATTCCTTATCCAAACAGCCTCCTTTGCTGCATCTGATGCAGCAATGTATTCGGCCTCTGTGCTGGAATCCGCAGTATTGTCTTGCTTGGAACTCTTCCAAGAGACATAGCACCATTGAGCATGAATACAAACCCAGAGGTTGACTTCAAGTCATCGATATCGCTTTGGAAGCTAGAGTCGGTATAGCCTTCCAATTTTAGTTCTCCACCCATAGACCAAGAACAATTTATTGGTCCTTCTCAACTACTTGAGGATTTCTTTCACAGCTTCCAGTGTGGAAGACCAGGGTTCGATTGATATCTACTCACTACACTTAGTGCGAAAGCCACGTCAGGACGTGTAGATATCATCCCATACATGATGCTAACAATCGTAGATGCATAAGGAATGCTTTGTCATCGCCGCTATCTCTGCATCAGTCTTGAAAGACAGACTTGGATAGGGACACGACATGACACATTGGTAGATGTCCTCTCTTGGACTTATCCATCGAGAACCGCTTCACGATGGTATCAATGTATGTGGACTGGGTGAGACCAAGCATCTTTTCGATCTATCTCTATATATCTGTATCCCAATACAAAAGATGCTCACCCCAAGTTCTGCATCGAGAACTTACTCGCTAACACATATCTTAGTTGATTGCAACATTCGCTACATCATTCCCATGATAGAATGTCATCAACATAAGCACCAGGAATGTCACAACACTCCCACTGACCTTCTTATACAACACAGGGTTTCCTCAGGATTCTTAGTAAATCAAACTCTTTGATTGTACTAGCGAATCTAAGGTTCCAACTCCTAGATGCCTACTTTAGACCATAAATAAATCTATGAAGTTGCATACCATATGCTCACTTCCAATAGATGTAAACCCTTCAGGTTGAGACATGTAAATCTCTTCCTTAATATCCAATTAAGAAAGGCTGTCTTGACATCCATCTGCCATATCTCATAGTCATACCATGCAGCTATGGCTAGCAAATCCTTATGGACTTGAACATTGCAACTGGAAAAGGTTTCCTCAAAGTCAACTCCTTGTCTTTGAGTATATCCTTTTGCCACCAATCGCGCCTTGAAGGTCAATACCTTCCCATCCGCCCCAAGTCCCTATGGGAACCGTTCCCTCAGGTGGATCTATAAGATCCCACACTTGGTTCGAATGCATGGAATTCATCTCAGATTCCATAGCTTCAAGCCATTTGGATGAATCGGCATCAGATAACGCTTCCTTGAAGGTCCTTGGATCACATCCATGGTTAGGCTCATCATGGCCCTCTTCAAGAAGCTGACCATACCTCATAGGTGGTCTCGAGACTTTCTCGGATCTTTTAGGAGCTTGTATCTCCTCTCTTGGCTCTTCGGGTGTGGGTTCTATAATTGTGGGTGTCTCTCGAACCTCTTCGAGTTCTATCATCTCCCTTTTCTATCCAATAGAAATTCCTTTTCCAAAAAGGTTGCATTCCTAGAAACAAACACTTTTGTTTCTTGGGGATGATAGAAATGATATCCAACTGAATTCCGTGGATATCCTACAAAGTACCATAAAATTGATCGACTATCCAATTTATCTTCCACTACCTTGCTTCAAATAAGCAGGGCTCCCCCTATTCTAAGATAAGAATATTGGGAGACTTACACATCCATATCTCATATGGTGTCTGCCTTTGTATGGACATTTAATGGAATATCTTTCAATTTTAAAGTTATAGAGATCGTTTTCAAGTTCACCATTACCAATCAAACATTCATTCATGTAAATGTTGCAAACACCTTTGCAAAATAAACAAGAATATCCATTTTTATCAGTATAGAAATGGAAACAATGTTTTTCACAAAATTAGGTACAAACAAAACATCTCATAAAATTAACTTAAAACTATTGTTCAACAATAAGTAAACATCTTCAAAGCCTTGGCAGCAACTCTTGCTCCATTGCCCATCCTCTAGAAGGTCACACCTTCCTTAAGCTTTCTACTTCTTCCCATCACCTGTAACACATTACAGAGATGTGATCACACAGGTATCAATACCCAAGAAGTAGAGTTAATTGAAATGTTTACTTCAATTTAGAACATACCGTTTCCAGAACTCTGGGCCAGATATTCCTTGCAATTTCGCCTCCAATGTCCAGGCTTCTTGCAGTGATGACAAACATCACTAGTCTTGTCAGCCTTAACTGGTGTGGCTGCCACAACGGGATTCGGAGATTGCCTCATCAAGGGCACGTTCTTCTTGGGACGTTGGAAAGAACTCTTCTTTCCCTTCCCATGTGGATCAATCTTCGTACCAGATGAAGAACCCACATAAAGAACCAACTTCTCTTTCTTGATGGTTGATTCAAACGTATTTGTTTTCCGTTTGATCATTTTGGTAGCTGACAGTTTTGTAACTTTTTCACTAAAAAACAGTTCCTATCTAAAAAAATTAAGCAGTTAAGTTATTCTCACACAACTACAATAAGAACCAATTATAACTCCTTTATAAGCTTTCCGTTTTATATCAACTCCAATAAACACCCAATCATAAACTAACCTTGAATATGACTGTCTCGACTAGAACACAGAATCTGATACGTGTGTGATCATCAATGGTTCAAGATACAACTAACTGTGTGGTTGAAAACTTCATTGTCGATTAAAGATAACAATTATTCTATCAAACTTCACGTACACTAATCACGATTCTTTTCATACCACCTCTGATCAAGAATCAGAAACTCTTAATGCATTATCGAATCCATGTTAATAGCGTTAGTAGCATCACCTCATGATCTCCTAGGTATCACTGATAGTGCCACGCAAGAACCTTAAGTCTTATTTTATCGTCAATAAGGTCCCCCCCCCCCCCTTAACTCATATATTCGGATGAATTGCAAAACATTGAATATAAGAATGCAAATGAATTCGAAACGATGTGATATCCTTAGTCTAAAATAATGACATTAGATGTGCAAACTCAGAAACCACATTTCCTAAAACACATATCTTATTAATGCAAGAGATTATTCGCACTAATAATTGCAATCACATCAATCATTGATACCTAACCCATGTGTAACGATAAATCCCTGACTACAAATACATGACTCTTACGTATTTCGAACAACACCACCTCACCACTAATGACCCTTAATGAGTCGACAAAACAAGTTAAAGAATGCAATGCTAGTACCGCGGGCCCTTTGTGTTGTCCCAAGTTAAAGAGTAATGATGTACAATTATAATCGAGATTTTTTCACTTGATAAATGATAACCACTTGAAAAATTTGAAGGAGGTGTTGTCACTCATCATCCAATAATGCACGCATCTGTATGAACCTTATTTTATGTCCTTACCAATGAACACGAGCGTTTTAAAATCACATATGCTAGTTCTCAAGCTCACGATCTTTATCCATTTTAGTGGCTGAATCCTGGAATCATGATTAGAATATATAGTAACGCTTCTATTAATTTCACCGATCTTCGTTTCGAGTAGACCTCATGAACACTATGTGTATATTCATTATACTTTATCGATACAGTTTTGTGTGGTATAAACAATCCCTTAAATGACTGATAATTGCTACAATCACAAATCTTATGAAAATAAAATTATTTGCCATAAAGTCTATACAGCCCAAACTATATGAGCGTGGCTTGTTGGCATGAAGCATCCGTTCTCTAACCACATAACCAATTATTTTGAAAAACCCAATCAAACGGGCAAAGGACGAATTGGGTGGGCGACACGCATTCCAAAGTCTCCCCCCACTCAACCTTCCATCCCCACACCAAATTCAGTCCAATCTGCATTGTCAATCTGCCAACAAATGTTTCCTCCCCCACAAAACCTTCCCTCGCCACCGAAAAACTAGGTCTAATCTATGGGTTCCCCACCCAATCAACCACACACATCCTGTTTTCACTACAATTGTACTTGGCAGTTTGTTTCTATGCTGCAGATCATCCTTCAAGAATCTTGTCGCAGGTCCATGATGATTAGAGCAATGGTTGCTGCAGATCAGTGTGACCATAGTGCTTTTACTACTGATGCATATCTGTTTAACAAGTGTTTTCTCCCCGCGTTAATAGTAATACGTACGCTAGACACAAATCGTATTGGGTAGCCGACAATTAAGCAAAGTATGCCACATACTATTGTTTGAGTTTCCAAAGATAGTATCATTAATTTCAAATTCATTGGACAACTAGCTAACATATGTAACCAACATATACCCTCCATTTATATCTCTCTTTGCTGACCAAACTCTTTAAATAAACTCAGAGATAAGCATGGTTTTGTCTTTAGGAGAGGTTGTCAGATTAATCTAAAAGCAGATCTGTTCTGCTCACACACTAACTACCAAGCTGGACAACACCTTAGATGCTTATAGATCCCCCGAGAGTTGGACAACCGGCATGTGCTCATAGACAGTCTGTATTCGATCTCAATCTTCTGTTATCGTAGCTGAACAAACACAAACTTAATTTCTTTCGTCGAAGTCCTTTTCAGGTTCTATTCTAGTTCAATGTTATCGTATTTAGTAATTCTTATCTTAAAGTCAATATCCAACTTTAGGTGTGATTACCAAACTTAGTTTCAAATTTTATCTTAAACATAATATAGAAAAATTTCTGAAAATTCAAAATTTTATTTATTGCAAAATTAAACACAGTCTATTCACCATTCAAAGCAAGTTTCATATTTTATTTGATCTCCAAGATTATTTGTTACTATTTATTCAGGTTAAGTAACGTCAATTTTGTACAAAATAAGTTATTGTCACAGAACCAATAATTTGTGATTATATTTTAAGTTATAAAAAAATTGTATAAAATTAACACAATCAATTATCCAGTTATTTTAATAAACCTCACATACGTCTCCACAAATTTTAAGTAATTATAGATTGCTATATTTTGAATTTATAACAAATTATTAAGTTACGATAATTATTATGCATATTTCCACTGCTAGACTGTGCATAAGATTTTTTCTCTCTCTTGCTTTTCTTCGAGGGTCGTTGAGCATGATAAAAGATGAAGATGACATTACGATCGATAATATATATATTGTGAGAAACTAATTTTTAGCATAAGAATTAAGAAAAAAAAATAAGTATAAATAAATGTAATAATTCGAAATTCTCTAGTAATATTTTTCTCATTGGTACATGAAAATAGACTTTAGTGGAACCATTTTTTCTTTTTTGTTCTTGTAACATTTTCAACTGATGTGCATCAATTTTAATGCATCAAGATCCTCTGCTTTGGACACACCACATAAAGGGGCTATCACTATTAATTTTTTTAAAGTGATATTTTAATTATTTCAAATCAAAAATATTTTTTAATATTAAAAGTTGTGATTTAATAAATCAAGTTAAAGTTACAAATTTGGGTTTTTGGTTATAATAGATAGGGGGGTAAATACCGGTCCGCTATGATTTTTTTAATCTTTGTTTCAACCTCTTTTTTTAAAAAAGTTAATAAAAATATCATGTTTTTTGTTACAAATCATGTGAATAGAACGGTTCATTTTTTTTAAATATTCATAGTTCTTTAAAAAATGTTTTCTTCTCTTGTTTTATCTGTGTTAATTTTTATTAGCAGATAAAATTTTATTATCATAGCTTACAAACAAAATAAAAATGAACATCTAAAATGACCATGAAATCATATATATTTTCAGGGAAATAAGAAATAATCAATTAACAAGAATGTACAAAAATTTAAACAAAGAACCTATCGACATTAAAAATAATATCAAAAAATTGACACGATATAAAAGACAAATTATCTTGTATAATAAGTTTTTTGTTTAAACACTTGTTCTTTTTTTTATACAATTTTTTTGAAAAACTTGGGATTATTCTTAACTTTTTAAGACAGGAACCACTCTTTTTTGTTCTTTCAACCTTAACCTGCGGACCATTATCACTTGCAAAAATGAACAACTAGTTTTTCGCCAGAATTGAAATAAAAAAGCCAACAAGATTAGGATTTTTTTGTATAATTTTTAAATTGGGATTATTTCTTATATCCTACAAAAAAATAATATTTCATGTATTGTAGTGTTACTTTTACTTTGTGTTATAAGCGATGTGCTTAACTACAATTTTACTCTATCTACAATTAACAACCCTTGATAAGATACAACGCAGAAAATACTTTTTGTTTCAAAGCACCTATCACTATTAAACACGTTGAACGTCGTATTCACAATTTGTAACAAAAAAATTTAAATTTTTTAAAAAAGAGTTGAAAAAAATATATGAAGGACTCAAAGCAGAGGATCTGACAATTTTCAACGGGTATTAAGTACCAACACGCACACCCACATTAAACAGTGGGGGCTTCCTTTGTAGTAGCCATCGGTACATTCATGCTGCATGCATCGTTACTATTTACAGTTCTTTTACAATTCTGAATTGATCGGGTTTTCATGCAACTGCAACACACACACACAACACATAGAGTTCAAAGAGAAGGAGTATTTGGAAACGATGAATGGCACAAAGGTGTAATAGATATGGCATACCCTAGCAATCCCACAGTAGTCGAGCAAACATACACAGGCATATAAAGGCCCGATGGGAGGCTCCACTCATAAAAGAAAGTTTAAACACATTATCATAACAATATATATGTATATAATATATATATTATCTATATATATATAAGATATATATATAATCTCTATTATATAGCTATATATATACTCTATATATATATATAACAAAGTTATTTTTTCCCCTCATTTAGTTATCTGTAACATATGCACTTACATGCAGCCCTCTATAAAAACTGATTTCACCCCGTGGGTTGGCTGCTGGATCTAGCACGCAGATCCTGCTAAGATGCCCGCTTCAAGAGCTTGTAACCAGTTGAACCCCCGATCCACTTCTGCATGCTGCGTATGATCCGTGGATGACGGATTCTGAGCCGCACACCACCCGAAACCTGCCACTTTGAGTAGAGCTAGAAACTCGATCTTGAATTGAACTCGAGCTACACCGACCCCGCACCTGCCCCAGACTTTGCAACTGATCTGGAGCTCGAACTTGAACCAGCCTCTGAGCCTGACCTGATCCGGAGCCACCACCCCTATGCCAATGCAATGCCCAATGCCCATCACCCCTATGTCCAAGTCCAAGGTCTGTCCTGGCAACTCGGCCTCCGCAAACCGTCGCAATTGCTAAGCGAGTAATGCAAAACGAAGGACGGACGGATTCACTTTTTCATAGTTTTCACAATATTGTAACAACCTTACGAGAAAAAACAAGAAGTTTTTTAACGATTTTGTTGAGCATTTTTGAGGTGTGTGACATTTCATGGAAATGCAGCCCTATTATGGTTGGGTAGCGAGGATGTTTGCCAAAAAGGTCAAATGTCGGGAGTGGCACGTGGCTTCATTATCCTAATTATCGAGGGAAAAAGAAATTAACATGGATGTCAAATTGTAAGCAATAGCTATTTGTGTGGAATTATTATTAATCAGGGGAGGGGAAGTCCTGTTTGGCTCGATATGCATCGCCACTATGTAAGTATTGAGTTCCATTGTGAAAGTGCCGCCGACCCACCAATCCCACCTAAACCGTCCTATATCAGTTTTCATATGTACAGCACCTGTTTTTTTTTTTTTTAAAATAAAATATTGAGTTCCAATTATTCTGCCCCACGTACAAAATCCTTTTCTTTTGTTGACAATTGTTAAAAAATGATAATCAGTGTGCTACTAGACTATGAAATACATCATTCTCGTTTGCATTATAAACCTTTGAATTTTGGATTAAGCTAGTTGGATAATGTTGGGAAGTAATCAAAGTCTTACATGAAAAACCAAATAGAAAGGATCAGGTCAATATAAATTAGAATATTCATTTAGTATGATGGTCTTTTGGGTAAAGTCCAACAAAAATTCACGGGAGCCATGTGAGTGGAAGAATCCTAAGAAACTTAAAATGAGATTTTTGTGGTAAAATCCAGAACAAATCCCATGAAAGCCATGTGAGTGAAATCCTCGTATAACTTAAAACGAAATAGGATGTGACTCTCAATAAATCCGTATGAGCTCTCAAGACGAGGGATCCCAAGAAATCCGTTATGGAGGCCTCGAGATGGGTGATACTACTGGTATTTCATGTAAGTGCATGTTTCTAACGTAGTGAAGAGGAGGACCTCGATTGGAGGACTGATAACTTGAAGGTGAGGTCCCGATCTTGGACTAGAATGGAACTTCGTTCGAGTGTGATTATTAGACACATGCAACTAGAGTTCCACATTGGAAGATCAAAAAAAATCATGGGTTTAATATAATTGGAAAATATCATGTTTTAATTGGTCATGTTTATTCCTAAATCAACCATCTATCATGTTAGTTTGTTCTATTAACCCATTGATGTTCGTATTGGAAACTGACTGGCGAGAAGGTTTAGGAACTAAATCCATAATTAATTATAATCAAAAACCGATTTCAGGTTTTCCTCCATAGACATCCTATCTCAACTGTTAATCTAAAAAGTGCCCCCCCCCCCCCCCCCCCCCCCCCCCCCTCCCCCCCCTCCCCCCCCCCCCTCCCCTCTTCCCTCTTCTTTTAAGTTCAATTCAAAATAAAAAGTCGCATGCAAGAATTCATTAATAATATCATTGTCTAGTTCTAGGAAGTGTTGAAGGGTTACAGATCACCATGAGGGTGTGCATGTGTCTTATACCCATTTGAACTTTGTCCAATGTAACATGTTTGTGGAATAGGATCAGTTGGTTGCTATTCTAGTTTCTCATCAGGCTTGTGTTCTCAGCGAATCTTGGATATCAATCTGGTTCTAGTCCTTCTTTTCTTTGAATGACGACTAATTTGAGATCTCAGTTTAGGTTACTAGTGACTCCTTTGTTACACATTGATTTCATTTTCGTGTCATATGCTAAATCATCACTTTGATTGATGCTCAATTAACAGATTAGTTCATCATAATCACTGTCATTTATAAAAAACAACATGAACAGTTTTTCAACATGTAAAGTTTTCTTATTAATACATGGAAAGACTTACTGATGCTGAATAACCAAGAAACTGATTCAAAATCGGATTTATATCAAATGGAGACCGCTGATTTTTCACTATTATTATGAATAATATGTGCTCAAAAACAGAAACAAGATAAATTCGGGGTACTCCCATTCCATATCTCATTTGGTGTTTTTACTATCACCTGTTTGTGATCAGGATTGGTTATGAGTGTAATATACGATTTCGATTGCTTCTTCCTGTTCAAACTCTTGTGGAAAACATCTAATCTTCTCAGCATTGTCCAGCAATTCTTTTAAATTATGTTTCTTGTTCACAACTCCATATGTCGTGACTTCTTATTGCTGATTACTCAGATGATCATGTTTGGAGAAATACTCACACAAAAGTTTTGTTTAGTGAAACCCTCATACATCAATAACTTTTGATCTGGATTAGTGGGGGTTTATTCTTATTTTTAATATGCTTAAAAAAATTTAATCAGTTGTTACTAGTCATGGATCTTTATATAATAAAAATAGGACACAAAGTAAATAAAAAAAAATCATCAACAATACAAATATATAATTCTCATTCTTCCAAAATTTATTACATGTAAGAGACCAACCAACGTATTGCAACCAGTTTTAAGAACAGCTATTTTCAGTTTTTACCTTTACTCTTAAGCTAGATCGAATCTCTTACCTAACTGAAAGCTGAACTAAACATGACTTTAACAAATTTAAGCACTAATGAAAACCATCATCTTAGGTTTCAATTTAATGCAGATTATTGATTGATTCTAAAATGGGATGATTCAATCTTTTATGTCATAAGCCATGGTTTTTTATATTAATCAGTAGTAAAACAGGTTGGTGAAGCTAGATAATCGCTATTCCAATCAATTTTATTAGTATTGTCATTTCTATTTATAGTTAACACGATTCGATTTTACCCCCCCCCCCCCCCCCCCTATCATCCTTCATTAAACAATATTCTTATGAAATTCAATTAAAATAACATTATCCACATAGTTGACTGCTACTAATTCAAATTTATACAAATTTTTCAATAAGCAATAACATCATTAATACTACCACCATTCCCTTGAGTAAATCTACCTTTCCTACGGTCTCACCTTACGTTGTCACCAAAGTTTATTTTGGGTCCTTTACAGTTGATTACGTTAGATCACATTTGGCTCGACGTGTCATGTGCCTCGAACATACACCATCCATCTCGAAACTGGATTTTTCATCGGCCCTTCTCGTTTATTGTTCTGCATTCACAAAGTAAATCAATTAGTACACAACTCTGTTATTTGGGTTCAACTGGATAGTCCTGATAGTAACCTCACACTTGAATCGCCTAACTGCTAACCACTATGTGTTGTTTCAACAAGTTGTGCAAAATCATGTGTACACAATGCTCTATGTTGTTGGGAAAAAAGTGTTTTTAGCACATTTTTTATCATTGGTCTGCCTTATCTCTTCGGAACGGGCTTGAAATTTATAGTATAGAGTAGGGCTTAGCTTCATGGATTGTATGTCTTTCCCTACTGAATCGTGGATCGGAACACTTGGGTTAAACAAGGAAACTCTTTGGTGTAACCCAATCCACCACTTTGTGTCTGGTTCATCATTCGACAGGCTTCTCACTGTGATTAGTAAGCTTAAGATGTTCATGATATCGTACTGGACTTCACAAGTGAAATAGATTTTCCCTTGGCACATGTTTAGTTTCGATTGTAGTACTAGTGTCATTCGAAGGTTGCTAGCCAACACATTGAGGCCAATACCGGTTTTGTCACCCGAGTGCCTTTTAGCTGCTGCTTTTTTTTCCGAACTTACTGGGTTTACTACTTGTTTCCAAAAGTGCCTAAAAACAGTTCAACTGAATTTCCTTATTCTCATAAATGAGTGTTGATACTCATTCAATACTGAAGTCATATAGTTTCAAGAAGCTTTGAACTTTGCTTCACTCAACATTCCTTGTTAGGCTCATATCATTGTCAGTTAGGTTTGCTTGCTTTGCTTTCACTTCAACGAATGATTGAGAAAGTTTTTTGTACTCTATTCACTGTCCATTAGTGTACGTGTGAGAATTGGCTCGTGAAAATCAGTTGGTTAAGTATAAGCCTCAATCATAGGTAGATTCGAGCTCAGCATCGGCCATGAACACTGTTACTACACTTTATCACTTTCACTAGTGGAAACATCCAGATCACAATAGTCACCTCGGAATAGCCCATCTGGCCTATGTGCCTCAGCCACCGGAACCCTGACCGGTCATCCTTGGACTTTTCTTCTTGTGGCATGATCGGCCCTCTTTTGTGTAATACCCGAAATTCTTATTTTGAATGATTATTAATTAAGACAAATTATGAAGTTGTTTAATTAAGTATTATTACGGAATGTGAGAATCGGGCATTAAGCTGTTGGTATCCACCGAATTTAAATGGATAACCCGACTACGTGTCGGATTAATTATCTGAGGAAATCCAACTAGACACATGAGATTCTGAACGGGCCGATAAGATCTGGTTCGGATTTTCTGGGAATAGTGTCGGATGCAGCCTATAATGGAAGCCGTTTCTTTGTTTTCCTTCAGCGCATTCTTCAGAGAGAGTTCTCGATTGTACCTTAGATTTTCTAAGCCAGTTTCTAGGCAGCTTTGTGTGTCGGGAAGTTTGGAGCTGAGTATCGACTCGGAACGGGTCGGTGCACTGAGATCGAGACATCATCAGCGGGCTAACGACGGCCAGGTATAATCCTAAATTCTAGATAGTGATTTAAGGATCATTAGGGGAGATCTTTGTAGCAGTTTGATCTGGTTTGTTAGTGGATTTTCTTATGTTGGTGATTGTCAGGTTAAGAGTTTTCTGTCAATTGTTTAGTGAGCGTAACTTGATGTACTGACTGAGATTCCAACAATAGTATACCACTTAATGCTGCATATTATCTGTTGTTGCATATACATAGTTTTAACTGCTTGCATATTATGTATGACATTATTCATGTGAGCGGATATCTTGTGGAGATTTTTATACAAAACTCATTGTTGGGGTCCCGCTCAGCCCTATTCTGTAGTGGGGATGATGGGGCATCGAGAGCTACAGTGTCCGACGGGACCCACGGGCGCTGATGGAACCTGGACAATTGCAAGTCCACGTCTTGATGATGAGTGTGGAGCCAAACATGCCGAGGCATGAGTCAGAGACTACCACTCAGGCGCCTCTAGAATGAGCGAGATTCTTGACATATCCTGATCTCCGAGCATATTGGTATTTGCCAGCTCAATCAGTTTGTATACTCGTCCATTCTCGATTGGGCGATGTGCGCTCACGTCCTTGTTGTTCATCTTGGGCACCCTATTCCACGGGCCAGGTCTAGGTTGGACGGTTCGAACGACCAGGCCGTGGCTAGAGCCAGTTGGTTTTCGGTGGGATCCAGTGGAGGTTTTCTGTGGTTTATAGTTTTCTCGTTCAGAATCATGTATTTTGTTATGGTTTGTTTTAGTACGTGTGTTAGAACCGTCGTATAGTTTGTTTTTCAATTTTGGGTGTAAGATGATTAGAGTTTGGTTTGTCTGCTGTTTAACTGTTGGTATTAAGTTTAAGATATTGGCATGTTTATTAGTCTGTTGAGTAGTGGCTCGCAGTAAGGGCGCTACACTTTGTCTGTTAGATTTTTTTCATCCTTCTTGGATTGAGGGCATTTGGATATGAATTGGTTCTAATTTTGGCACAATTGAAACACTCTTTTGTCCCTCACCAGTGGCCTCTTTTGTACTGGGATCTTTTTCTTTTTTTTTTTTTTTTTTTTCTGATTGATCATGCATGGGCTTTGGAGAAATTTCCTGTTCTCCTCAAACTTGTAAAATTTCTCAGGAACAATGACACAAACTTCAATACTCAACTTTCAGTAACTTCGTCTTTTGAGACAATTTGTTTCAGTGTTGCAGCCAGCTAGAGCCCTTATTCATTTTGGTTAATGACTCACCATCAATGCCTTGTTTCCGATTCAACAATTCATATTCCTAAGGTGTGCAAAACGGATGCGTGCGTTCAAGTTTGTACGTTCTTTTATGTCTAGCATATCTATTGTTTTGACATCTCATTCTTGAAAGTGCCCTCATTATTTCAAGGATCTTGCCGATTGCCACATTCTTTGCCAAGAGTAGCCAACTAGATTCATATACTGTTGACTCTCTCCATCAAGGCTGACACGAATCCCCTGCCTTCATCTTGATCTCATCTAATTTTGTAATGTAACAGACAAATGTTTTCCTGAAAGGGATCGGTTACGGTGACCGGAAGCGAAACGGACAGTTAAAAAAAATCAAAATTTTTCATTAATTTGCGGCCACCTCAATTTTGTACAACAATATACAATAAAACACACAAAATGACATTTCATAGTGGTTTAGAATTTTACCTATCACCTCAAGAGATTGATGATGGCACCAACCAAGTTGATAAACACTTGGCTCTTGAAAGGAGACAATCACAAGCGTCCTCCTACTCCCAAAATTAGGCTTCCCCACCACACTAGGGTAGACCCCATCAAATTTGCCTAGAATTTATATCTCAAACATATTGAGAACTATTAAACCATACTTAGATTACTCAAGTCCACTAGTAATAATTATTTAAATGAGCCTACTACAAGACTCAATATGATTTAATAATTCAACACTTGAATTAATAGTTAATTTTTGGCCTCTACTAGGTCCACTCGTGTTTAATTAATATCACAACTGAATTAATTTAATTTATCCCTAAATAATGTTTATGAAAAATCACAATTTTCAAATACATTATTTCACTGGCAAAAAATTTTTTGGTTGGTTTTAATTAGGAACACTCCATAAATTAAAATTTACATTTCTCTCATAGAAGTAATACTTCTATTTTTCTGTACAGTTATAAACTCATTTATAAGTCGTTAAACACATGAACTTAGTTTCTCACTTTATAAAAGTCAGTACTTATCTAATTTCCTTACACTTTAAACTCTTATAAAGTCGTTCAAATTGAACTATTTTTACTTCTCAACGGGATCTGAGAAAGCTAGTACTGTGTGGCCCTAATGGTCCTGATACAACTAGAGCCGTGGGTTCAAATCTTATGTATCGGACTAAACATGTCCTTATATGCAGCATACCCCAATGTGCTCCATTCTTACTTATCAACTCCTTGATAACAAAAACGTCAGAACCAAGTCTGATAGTACACCAACCAATCATGTTAAACGCCTAGCAGCATCGCTTACATATTCCCTAGGTAATCAATGAAGTGCCTGCAAAAACCATTCAATTATGGTAGCGTAAATCGGTCCCTTCAACTCATATCCCGACCAGTTTCGACAACCAGTGGTATATCGATAGTTGTCAATGATCGATACTATGTGGCATGTCGTGTTGCAATCAAATGGTGTATCTATGGAAACCCCTTTCATAATTACAACCATATCTGGCCAGAGATTTAACCTAAATACACATGATAACACATAGGCATATCCATACCCGAAGGTAGCGGTGAAATCCCCGACTACAATGATGCGACTCGCTATTTATGTTTCGAACCATGACACCCAACCTGTGCCCACCTGATGCCCCCTAAGAGTCGGTAAACAAGTCCAAAGTAACTTAGCACATAAAGTCTCAATGTTGTCCCGGTCATAATGACTTCATGGTGTACAACCAGAAACTAGGACATTTCCACTCGATAAGTGAGAAACCACTTGGAAAGCCTTTAATGGTAGTTGTTTCAGCCGCTAACCTACCAGGAGCACCTATCTGCATGCCTCCGTACAATCACAATGTCCCCTACCATGAACCATGTACTCACATCGCAGATACTGTCTCTAACTCTAGCGGGCCTATATCCTTTTTAGTGGCGCTGAATCGACTCATGAACCGTTTAGAATATACAGTATTAGCAAATATGAGTTTATATGGATACTCATCTATGAGCATCTCATATTCTTTCTACTATTTGTAATTCAAAAGGGCTTTATTACTGCAACTAGCCAGTGTATACAGATAAAGGATGGCCAACATATAATCATGCAAATATTATTAAAAAAGATTGCTTATACATAGAGTTTCGTTTGTGAACAACTCGGCAAACCTTGGCTCGACTGGTACTGCTCTACAATCTCCACTTGCACTCGAGCCCAACGACCCATATGCTTTAAAACCCATTGATGCGCGATGCTTGTCGAATTACTGGTCCAGGTAAAAGGCTGAGCTAGTGGATCACAACATTATCGCGAAGCCGACTTTGTCGATAGACACTCTCTTTCCACAATCCTTTTTATGTTTGAAGCATGAAAATATATTGAACAAATTATTTAAAGTTTGGATGTTTATTTTTCAAAAAATTTATCTGTTATGCTTGTTGAGTCGTGCTACGATTTTTAAGGGACATACTGCCATTAAGGGACGTTTAAGGGTTGGAAAAAGAGTCGTTTAAACGTGAGATGATGGCTAGACAGAGGCTAGAGGTGCCAAGCATGGAAGAGGTTCGAAACTAGCATATTTTAGGGTTTGGTGTTGGGATCATGGGATGGCTGGACCACAACCGCACGAGGGCTCAACCAGGCACGGTCCTGGCCCTGTCATGGCTGTGTCCAGAAGCAACGAGGGGACTGGAAGGATAGGAAGTAGTCGCAACCCACTAGGAATTAAGTTAGGGCTCGATTTTGGAGGGGTGTGGTCTAGGGCTGATGTAGGAGGGTTCAGGATGGTCAAGGTGGTCCAGTATGGTCCTGGGAAAGTGGCTAGTGGTCTGGACATGGCTTGGCTGGGGTTGACCGCGCGCGGCTCGATGGTTGGATATGCGCAGCTCGATCGAAAAATTGAGGATTGTGCACAGGTCAAGCCTGGTTCAGGCTAGTCAGGGCGGTCCTAGGAAGGCTGGTGGTGGTCTGGTTGGGTGGGTCTTGGGTTCGTTGTAGGTGGCTAGGAGTTGAGTGAGCTCCGATTGGTTTTTTTGGAAATGGGTGCTCGGCGAAGGCTAGGATAGTGGCAGGGGTTGGCCGTGGGTTCACGAGGGCTGGATCGTGGCTCATGGGCTAGCGTAGGGTCGAGAAAATCGTGTCTCAAATTTGAGAAAAAGTCATTGAGTTTTGAGTTAAATCGGGTTACGAAAAGGAATTACGGTTAGCAATTAAGTTGAATAAATCGAAGGACGCGAGTTTACGTTTAATAATTAGTAGAAGTAAAAAATAAGGTTATATGATGATTCGAGGTAGGCTCGAGTCAGGAAACATAGAAAAAAGTCAAAACGGGAAGTTCAGGGGTCCAAGGATAAAATGGTCATTTTACGTTTCGGGTATTTGAATGTCCTAGTAGTGTCTCGAGGGGCATAATATATGTTGAATGATTTTTAAAATGATTATGGTGAATTTATGATATTTTTAGGATAAATACTTTAGTTGAGCGATTTTCCCTAAAATGAAAATAAGGAGAAATGTAAAATATTTTGAAGATGTGAATTGACCGTGTGATACAAAAGATTTGTGGAGAATCCGTCTTAAAAAGGGGCGGTGAACTACATTTTGGTCACGGCCTAGTGACGAGAGTTGTTGACGTCCTGCCTCCAAGTACTTGGTTTATAGATTACATCAATCGAACAGATGATAAATGATAAGGATAATCACTTTAGTGATCAAACTTTCTAAAAGATGATTTATAATGAGGAAATACTTTATGATATTATGTGCTTAAATGATTTCGAAAATGTTTATATGTTACAAATTTTTGTCAGTTTATTTTATTAAAAGTATTCTTTTAAGGATGCATGTGCTTGAATATGTATTACTCGTTAAGTACGTTTGGATTTGTTGAGTCGTTAGACTCACTACGTTTGAATGGTCGCAGGTGACGATGATGTTGAGAATTATGAAATATTATGATAATCAAAATTTTGATTAAGATTTTGAGAATTATTTTAAAGAGAGATTTATGTTTCATTTTTTAAAAGTTTAGACGATGAATATCATTGCTTGACGTATGCATTTACGATTGACGATTTATAGTTTTTTTTATCGCAAATTCCGATTTTTTTTCAATATAGATTTATGTTTGGTATGATTCGGTCTTTATGAAGATAATGAAAAAATATTTCTAGTATTATTTATTTATAATAAGAGGTAAAGGACGTTTCATATAGCTCTTCTTGTAAATCCTTACGACGGATCTCCCTCTTTTGTTCACCTAATCAAGTCCAGGTCAGAGACTAGGTTCCTCATTTAGATCGCACAAGAGATCTAAACGATTTCGCATCGAAATATATCGCCATAATTTTACAAAATCCTGTGTCATTGCGGTGATGCCAAGGCGGCGCCGCGGTGTTGGAAGTGTGGAAAATATTCTTGTGCAATTACAAGACTTGTCGAAAATTACTTTATGAGGGAGGTGATGATTTTGTGATTATTTTGTTTGTTTGTTGGATGTTTATTGTTATTATATTTGATCAGTATAATTAATAAAATACAACTACCCAATTATAAAGGACTTAATTCTTATCCCATCAGGATTCCCTTTATTTTTCATTAATTAAAATATTCTCCATGTGTATATATCATCCAAATTGCAAACTATTGATAATGCATATATATATATATATATATATAGATATATATATATATAATTAATAACAAAGTCATCAGTACTAATACATTGTTATTTAATTAGTAGATTATAAATTTATTAAATAAATAATTGTAAACTCATTATAACTCCAATCGACGATCAGACAATGCCGATGTATCGAGGGTACAAATCTTGTTCATATAATGAAAATTGAAAATTTTGTTTTCCGTTGATCCATTTTGGTAGCTGACAGTTTTGTGAACTTTTTCACTAAAAACAGTTCACTATCCTAAAAAAATTAGCAGTTAAGTTAATTCCACAACTTCAATAATGGAATCCAATTATAAACTCCTTTATAAGCTTTCCGTTTGATATCAATCAAAATATAATCACCAACTCAACTCCTTGAATATGACTGTCTCGACTAGAACACAGAATCTGATACTTGTGTGATCATCAATGGTTCAAAGATACAACTAACTGTGGGTTGAAAACTTCATTGTGATTAAGAATAACATTTATTCTTATCCAAACTTACGTTAACTATCACGATTCTTTTCATCCACCTCTTGATCAAGAATATCAGAACTCTTAATGCATTTATCGAATAATGTTAATAGCGTCTAGTAGCATCACCTCATGATCTCCTAGGTATCACTGATAGTGCCTACAAGAACCTTAAGTTATTTTTATCGTATAATACGGTCCCCTTAACTCATATATATCGATCGAATCTGCAAACATTGATATATCAAGAATTGCAAATGAATTCGATAACGATGTGATATCCTTAGTAATAATAATGACATTAGATGTGCAACTAGAGAACCACATTCCTAAAACACATATCTTATTATGGCAAGAGATTATTTGCACTAATAATTCATCACATCACATATGATACCTTAACCCATAGGTAAACGATAAATCCCTGACTACAATACATTGACTCTTACGTATTTCGAAACAACACCAACCTCACCACCTAATGACCCTTAATGGAGTCGACAAACAAGTTAAAGTGCAATGCTAGTACCGGGCCTTTGTGTTGTCCCAAGTTAAAGGAGTAATGATGTACAATTATAATCGCAGATTTTTTCACTTGATAAATGATAACCACTTGAAAAATTTGAAGGAGGGTTGTTCACTGCATCATCAATAATCACTCATCTGTATGAACATATATTTTCATGTCTTTACCAATGAAACAGAGCGTTTAAATCACATATGCTAGTCTCAAGCTCAAGCGATCTTTATCCAATTTTAGGTGGCTGAATCGACTAGGAATATGATTAGAATATATAGTACGCTTCTTAATTAATTTCACGATATTTCGTTTCGAGGTAGACCTCATGAAACCTATTGTATATTCATATACTTTATCTATACAGTTTGTGTGTGTATAAAAATAAATTAAATGATATAATTGAATAAAAATCACAAAATATTATGAAAATAAAATTATTTGCATAAAAGTCTATAAAGCCCAAACTATACGTTGGCTTGTTGAGCAATGAGCATCTATTCTAACACACATAACATTAATTTTTTAAAAAAAAAAATCAAAAGGGAAAGGACGAAAATTGGATGGGCGAACAGATTCCAAATGTCTTACATACAAAAACACTTCATCACCAAAAAATTAGTAAATCTGATATGATCAAATCTTGACAAAAAATGATTTACATACAAAAAAACACTTCATCACCAGAAAAACTAGTAAATCTATTTTACCCAAATAACACATCACAATTATTTTACTACAATTGTACTTGGAGTTTGTTTCATGTGAGATAGTCTCAAATAAATCTTGTAAGAGATGTCATGTGATTTGAGAATGGTTGATGAAGATCAGTGTAACCATAGTCTTTTACTACTGATGCATATCTGTTTTACAAGTGTTTCTCCCCAGCGTTAATATATAGATACGTACGCTAGACACAAATGTATTGGGTAGCCGACAATTAAGCAAAGTATGCCACATCTCATTGTTGAGTTTCCAAAGATAGTATCAGTTAATTCAAATTCATTGGACACTAGCTAACATATGTAACCAACATATCTTTTATACTCTCTTTGCTGACAACTCTTTAAATAAACTCAGAGATAGCATGTTGTCTTTAGAGAATGTTGTCAGATTAATCTAAAAGCAGATCTTTTTCTGCTCACATAATAAATGTGGACAACTGTAGATGCTTATCAGATCAGTAGAGTTGGACGACTTGGTTTGTCTATATGAGTTTATTCGTCTCATCTTCTGTTATCGTAGCTGAACAACACAAATTATTTTCTTTCGTCGATAGTCTTTTCAGTTTATTCTAGTTCAATGATTATCGTATTTAGTAATTTATCTTAAAGTCAATATCAATTTAGGTTGTGATTACCAAACTTAGTTTCAAATTTTATCTTAATAACATAAATATATAAAATTTCTGAAAATTCAAAATTTTATTTATTCAAAAATTAAAAACAACGTCTATTCACCATTTTCAAAGCAAGTTCATATTTTATTTGATTCCCAAGATTATTTTTACTATTTATTCAGGTTTAAGTACGTCAATTTTTTACAAAATAAAGTTATTGTCCAAGAAAATAGATTTGTTATTCTATTTTAAGTTATAAAAAAATTGTATAAATTAAACACATCAATTATCCAGTTATTTAATAAACCTCACATACGTCTCCCACAAATTTTAAGCTAATTATATTGCTATATTTGAATTTTATAACAAATATTATTAAAGTACGATAATTATAATGCATATTCCACTTAGCTAGACTGTGATCATAGATTTTTTTTTCTCTCTCTTTCTTTTCTTCGAGGGTCTTTGAGCATGATAAAAGATGAATATGAAATACTGATCGATAATATATATATTGTGGAGAAAACATAATTTTAGATAAGAATTATAAAATAAAAAATAATATAAATTAATGTAATAATTCGAAATTTCTAGTAAATATTTTTCTTCATTTACATGAAAATAGACTTTAGTGGAACCATTTTTTCTTTTTGCGTAACATTTTCAACTGATGTTGCATCAATTTTAATAGATCAAGATCCTCTGCTGTGGACAACCCACAATAAAGGGTGCTATGCACTATTAAATTTTTTTAAATTGATATTTTAATTATTTCAAAATCAAAATTATATTTTTTATATTAAAATATGTGATTAATAATCTAAGTTAAAGTTACAAATTTTTTTTTTTGGTTATAAATAATATTGTGGGGTAAAATACCGTCTCTCTTATTATTTTTTTAATATTTTTTTCAACTCTTTTTTTAAAAAAATGTTAATAAAAATTCAATTTTTTTGTTACAAATATGTGAATACGAACGTTTCAATTTTTTTTAAATATTATAGTTCTTTAAAAAAATGTTTTCTCTTTTTTTATCTTGTTAATTTTTTATTTAGAAGTTAAAATTTTATTAATCATATATCTACAACAAAAATAAAATTAACATCTAAATACATGAAATATATATATTTTCAGGGATATAAGAAATAATCCAATTAAAAGAATGTACAAAAAATTTAAAAAAGAACCTATCGAACAATTAAAAATAATATCAAAAAATTGACACGATATAAAAAGAAAATTATCTTGTATAATTTTTTTTGTTTAAAACACTTAGTCTTTTTTTACAATTTTTTTGAAAATTGGATTATTTCTTAAATTTTTAAGAAAGGAAAAAATATTTTTGTATTTAAAACTTTAAAAATGAATGAGAAAAATTAACATTGCAAAAAATGAAAAATAGTTTTTCACAAGAATTAGAATATAAAAAGCCAACAAGATTATTATTTTTTGTATATTTTTAAATTGGATTATTTCTTATATCTCTAAAAAAAATATATATTTCATGTATTTAGATGTTACTTTTATTTTTGTTATAGATATGTGATTAATAAAATTTTAACTTATAAATAAAAAATTGATAAGATAAAAAAGTAGAAAATAGTTTTTGTTTAAAAAGAACTATAATATTAAAAAAAGTTGAAACGTTCGTATTCACATATTTGTAACAAAAAAAATTAAATTTTTTTAAAAAAAGAGTTGAAAAAATTATGAAAGGAACTCAAAGCAGAGGATCTTGATCCAATTTCAACGGGTATTAAAGTACCAACACGCACACCCACATTAAACAGTGGGGCTTCCATTTTTATAGCCATTCGTACATTCATGCATGCATGCATCGTCTAATATTTACAGTTCTTTTACAATCTGAATTGATCGGGTTTTCATGCAAACTGCAACACACACACACACACACATATTTCAAAGAGAAAGTTAGTATTTGGAAACGATGAAATTGCACATAAATTTTGTAATATATATTTATTTCCCTATCAATCCCAAGTATCGAGCAAACATACAAGGCATATAAGAGGCCCGATGGGAGCTCACTCATAAAAGAAAAGTTTAACACATATCCATAACAAATATATATATATATATATATATATATATATATATATATATATATATATATATATATATATATATATATATATATATATATATATATATAACATAAGTTATTTATTTTCACTCTCATTTAGTTATCTTATACATATGCCTTACATGCAGCCCTCGATAAAACAATGATTTCACCCGTGGTTGGTGGCTGATCTAGCACGAGATCCTGCTGAAGATCCCGCTTCAGAGCTTGAACCAGTTGAACCCGATCCACTTCTTGATGCTGCGTATGATCCAGTGGATGAGCCTGATTCTGAGCCTGCATCACCACCCGAACCTGCACTTGAGCTAGAGCTAGAACTCGATCTTGAATTTGAACTCGAGCTAGCACCCGACCCCGCACCTGCCCCAGAATTTGCAACTGATCTGGAGCTCGAACTTGAACCAGCCTCTGAGCCTGAACCTGATCCGGAGCCACCACCACCTATGCCAATGCCAATGCCAATGCCCATGTCACCCCCTATGTCCAATCCCAGGTCTGTCCTGGCAACTCGGCCTCCGCAAACCGTCGCAATTGCTAAGATAGTAACTAGCAAAACAAGGACGGACGGATTCACTTTTTCCATAGTTTTCAATATTGTAACAACTTACGAGAAAAACAAGAAGTTTTTTAGACGATTTTGTTGAGATTTTTGAGGTGGTGACATTCATGTGAAAATGCAGCCCTATTTATGGTTGGTACGAGGATGTTGCCAAAAAGTCAAATGTCGTGGAGTGGCACTTGGCTTCATTATCCTAATTATACGAGGGAAAAAGAAATTAACAATGATGTCAAATTGAAGCAACTTAGATATTATTTGGTGAATTATTATTATATATATGGAGTGGGAAGTCTGTTTGGCTCGATATGCAATCGCCACATATGTTAATATTGAGTTACCATTGTGAAAGTGCCGCCGACCCACAATCCCACTAAACGTCCTATATCAGTTTCATATGTACAAGCAACTGTTTTTTTTTTTTTTTAAAAATAAAATATTGAGTTCCAATCATATTTTGCCCACGTACAAAATCCCTTCTTTTGTTGACAATTGATTAAAAAATGTATAATCATGTGCTACTAGACTATTGAAATCACATATTCTCGTTGTGCATTATAAACTTTTGAATTTTGGGATAAGATTTGGATAATGTTGGGAATGTAATCAAAGTCTTACATTGAAAAACCAATAGAAAGATCATGAGTCAATATAAATTAGAATATATCTTCATTAGTATGATGTCTTTTGGGTAAAGTCCAAAAATAAATTCACGGGAGCCATGTGAGTGGAAGAATCCTAAGAAACTTAAATGAATGAGATTTTTGGGTAAAATCCAGAAACAAATCCATGAAAGCCATGTGAGTGAAATCCTCGTATACTTAAACGAAATAGATGATGACTCTCAATAAATCCGTGATGAGCTCTCAAGACGAGGGATCCCAATAAATCCGTTATGGAGCCTCGAGATGGGTGATACTCCTGGTATTTCATGTAAGTGCATGTTCTCCAACGTAGTGAAGAGGAGTGACCTCGATTGGAGGACTGATAGACTTGAAGGGAGGTCCCGATCATGAGAATAATAGTGGAACTTCGTTCGAGTGAATGATTATTAGAAATGCAACTAGAGTTCCACATTGGAAGATCGAAAGAAAAATCATGGGTTAATATAAAGTTGGAAAATATCATGGTTTATTGGTATGCTTTATTCCTAATCACCATCTTCATTTAGTTTGTTTCTATAAACCCATTGAGTTCGTATGACTGACTGGCGAGAAGGTTTAGGAACTAAATACCATACATTATTATATCAAACCGATTTAGGTTTTCCTACATAGCATCTATCCAACTGTTATCTAAAAAGCTTCGTCTATCTTTTTAAGTTCTAATTGCAAAATAAAAGTCGCATGCAAGAATTCATTAATCATATATTGTCTAGTTCTAGGAAGTGTTGAAGGGTTACAGATCACCAGTGAGGGTGGATGTGTCTTACTCCATTTGTAACTTTGTCCAATTGTTAACATTGTTTGGAATAGGATCAGTTAGGTTATCTAAGTCTAGTTCTCATCAGCTTGGTTCTCAGCGATATCTTGGATATTATCAATCTGGTTCTAGTCCTTCGTTTCTTTGAATGACTGACTAATTTGAGATCTCAGTTTAGGTTACTAGTGAATCCTTTTGTTAACATTGATTTCATTTTCGTTGTCATATGCTAAATCATCACTTTAATCTGATTGCTCAAATCAACAAGATTAGTTCAATCATAAATCAATTCATTTAATAAAAAACAACATGAACAGTTTCTTCAACATGTAAAGTTTTCTTATTAAATACATGGAAAGACTTACTGATTGCTGAATAACCAAGAACTATGTCAAAATCTGATTTTATATCAAATGGAGACCGATGATTTTTACTATTATTATGAATATAATATTTGCATCAAAAACAAGAAAACAAGATAAATTCGGGTTACTCCCATTCCATATCTCATTTGGGGTTTTACTATCCCTTTTGTTGATCATGGATTGGTTCTGAGTGTAATATACGATATTGATTGCTTCTGTTCAAAATCTTTGGGAAACATCATAATCTTCTAGCATTGTCCTAGCAGATTCTTTTAAAGTAATGTTTCTTTGTTCAACAACTCCATTATGTCGATGACTTCTTATTGCTGAGTACTCATATTGAATCATTGTTATGAGAAATACTCACCCAAAGTTTTGTTAGTGAACTCAATACCTCAATAACTTTTGATCCTGATTAGTGGGGGTTATTCTTATTTTTAATATGCTTAAAAAATTTAATCAGTTGTGTACTAGTATGATCTTTATCACTAAGAAATATAACACAAGTAAATAAAAAAAAATCATCAACAATTACAAATATATATCTCATTCTTCCAAAATTTATTACATGTATAGGACCGAACAAATCCGTATGCAACAGTTTTAAGCATCTATTTTTCAGTTTGTTACCTTTACTCTTAAAGCTAGATCGAATCTTCTTACCTAACTGACAAGCTGAATAAACATGACTTTTAACAAATTAAGCACTAAGAAAACCATCATCTAGGTTCAATTTATGCAGATTATTGATTGATCTAAAATTGGGATGATTCAATCTTTTATGTCATAGCCATTGTTTTTTATTATTAATAGTAGTAAAACAGGTTGGTGAAAGCTAGATAATCTCTATTCCAATCAATTTTATTAGTATTGTCATTTCTATTTATAGTTAACAAGATTCGATTATCATCATCCTTAATTAAACAATTATTCTTATGAAATTAAATTAAATAACCATTATCACATAGTTGACTGATACTAATCAAATTGTAATACAAATTTTCAATAAGCAATACATCATTAATTACCACATTCCCTTGAGTAATCTTACCTTTACCTACGGTCTCACCCTTAGCGTTGTCACCAAAAGTTATTTTGGGTCCTTTACAGTTGATTACGTTAGATCACATTTGGGCTCGACGTGTCATGTGCCTCGAACATCCACCATCCAAGTACTAAACTGAATTTTTCAGCCCTTCTCGTTTATTGTTCTGCATTCACAAAGTAAATCAACTAGTACACAATCTTATTTGGGTTCAAACTGGATTAGTCCCTTAGTAACTCACACTTGAATCAGCCTAACTGGCTAACCACTATGTTTGTTCAACAAGGGTTGTGCAAAATCATGTGTACACAATGCTCTATGTGTTGGGGAAAAAATGTTGTTTAGCCATTTTGTTATCATTGGTCTGCATGTATCTCTTCTGAACGGGCTTGAAATTATAGTATAGATAGGGCTTAGCCTTCATGGATTTATGTCTTTCCTGACTGAATCCGTGATCGGAACACTTGGGCTTAACAAAGGAACTCTTTGGTGTACACCCAATACCAAACTTTGTGTCTTGGTTCATCAGTTCGACATGCTTCTCAACTTGATTAGTAAGCTTAAGATGTTCATATATCGTACTGAACTTCACAAAGTGAATATATTTCCCTTGGCACATGTTTAGTTTCGATTGAGTACTAGTGTCATTAAGGTTGCTAGCAACATCATTGAGGCCAATACCGGTTTTGTCACCCGAGTGCCTTTTAGCTGCTGCTTTTTTTCCAGACTTACTTACTACTTGTTCCAAAAATGCTAAACAGTTCAACTAATTTCTTATTCTCATAAATGAGTTGTTGATACTCATTCAATACTAATTCATTATAAGTTTCAAGCTTTGCAACTTTTGCCTTCACTCAACCATTCCTTGTTAGGCTCAATATCATTGTCAGTTAGGTTTGCTTGCTTTGCTTTCACTTCAACGAATGATTGAGAAAGTTTTTTGTACTCTATTACCATGTCATTTAGTGTAGTGATGAGAATTGCTCGTGTAAAATCAGTTGAGTTAAAGTATAGTACCTCATCATAGGTAGATTCTAGCTCAGCATCGGCCATGAGACACTGTACTACATCTTTATCACTTTCACTAGTGGAACATCCAGACTCAAATAAGTCGACCTCGGAATCAGCCCATCTGGCCTTATTGTCCTCAGCCACCAGTACCTCCTGTCATCCTTGGACTTTTTCTTCTTGTCATGATATCGGCCCTCTTTGTGTAATGACCCGAATTCTTATTTTGAATGAATTATTAATTAAGACATAATTATTGAGTTGTTAATTAAGTATTATTACGGAATTGATAATTCGGGATTAAGCTGTTGGTATCCACCGAATTTTAAATGGATAACCCGACCTACTTCGGATTACATTATCTCGAGAAATCCAACTAGACCAATGAGATTCTGACACGTGGCAGATAAGATTGGTTCGGATTTTCTGGAATAGTGCGGATGCAGCCTATAAATGGAAGCCGATTCTTTTGTTTCCTTCAGCGCATTCTTCAGAGAGAGTTCTAGTTGTACCTTAGATTTTCTAGCCAGTTTCTAGGGCACTTTGGTGTCGGGAAGTTTCGGAGCTAGTATCGACTCGAGAAGGGGTCGGTGAACTGAGATCGAGACATCATCAGCGGGCTAACGACGGACGCAGGTATAATCCTAAATTCTTAGATAGTGATTTAAGGATCATTAGGGAGATCTTTGTAGCATGTTTGATCTGGTTTGTTAGTGATTTCTTTATGTTGGTATTGTCTAGGTTCAGAGTTTTCTGTCAGATTGTTTTAGTGAGGTACGTGATGTACTGACTGAGATATCCAAGCATAGTATACACACTTATATGCTGCATATTTATCTGTTGCATGATACATGTTTTACTGCTTTGGCATATTATGTATGACATATCATGTTGAGCCTGATATCTTTTGAGATATACCTCATTTGTTGGGGCCGCTCAGCCCTATTCTGTATTGTGGATGATGGGGCATCGAGAGCTACAGTGTCCGACGGGACCCACGGGCTCTGATGACCTGGACATTGCAAGTCCACGTCTTGATGATGAGTGTGGGAGCCAAAACATGCCTAGGGCAGATCAGAGACTACACACTCAGGCGCCTCTAGACTGAGCATGAGATTCTTGACTTGATCCTTGATATCCGAGCATATTGTATTTTGCATGCATCATATCAGTTTGTATACTCGTACATTCTCGTATTGGGCGATTGTCGCTCACGTCCTTGTTTTCATCTTGGGCACCCTATTCCACGGGGCAGGTCTTAGGTTGGACGGTTCGAACGACCAGGGCAGTGGCTAGAGCAGTTGGGTTTTCGGTGGTGATCCAGTGGAGGTTTTCTGTGGTTTATAGTTTTCTCGTTCAGAATCATGTATTTGTTATGGTTGTATTAATGTTTAAGACCGTCGTTATTGTTTTGTTTTCATTTGGGTTGTAAGATGATTAAGTATTTGGTTTCTGCTGTTTAACTGTTGGTATTAAGTTTAATGTTGCATGTTTATTAGTCTGTTTAGTAGTGGCTCGAGTAAGGGCGCTACACTTTGTCTGTTAGATTTTTTTCATCCTTCTTTGGATTAGGGCAGTTGGATATGAATGTCTAATTTTGCCACAATTGAAACACTCTTTGTCCTCACCAGTGGACTCTTTCTTGTACTGATTGCATCTGCATGGGCTTTGGAAATTTTCCTGATTCTTCCTCAAAACTTGTAAAATTTCTTCATGAACAATGACACAACTTCACTACTCAACTGTTCAGCTAACTTCTCTTTTGAGACAATTTGTTCAGTGGTTGCAGCAGCTAGAGCCTTATTCATTTTGGTTAATGACTCACCATCAATCCTTGTTTCCGATTCAAATTCATATGTCGTAAGGTTTGCAAACGGATCGTGCAGTTCAAGTTTGTTACGTTCTTTTGATTCTAGCATATCTATTGTTTTGACATCTCATTCTCTTGAAAGTGCCCTCATTACTTTCAAGGATCTTTCCCGATTGCCACATTCTTTGCCAAGAGTAGCCAACTAGATTATGATAATGTTGACTCTCTCATCACAGGCTGACACTGAATCCCCTGCCTTCATCTTGATCTCATCTAATTTCTGTAATGTAACAGACAAAATGTTTTCATGAAAGGGGATCGGTTACGGTGACCGGAAGCGCAACGGAAGTTCAAAAAAATCAAAATTTTTCATGTAATTTTCGGCCACCTCAATATTTTGTACAACAAATACAATAAAACACAAAAATGACATTCATAGTGTGTTTAGAATTTTACCTATCAACCTCAAGAGATTGATGATGGCACCAACCAAGTTGTAAACAACTTGGCTCTTGAAAAGGATGACAATCTACAAGCTTCCTCCTTACTCCAAAATTAGGCTCACCACCAACTAGGTAGACCCCATCAAATTTTGCACTAGAATTTAATTATCTCAAACATATTTGAGACTAATTAAACATTACTTGAATTTACTCAAGTCCCACTAGTTAAATAATTATTTAAATTGAGCTCTACAAGACTCAATATGATTTAATTAATTCAACACTTGAATTAATTTAATTATTTGGACTCTACTAGGTCCACTAGTGTTTAATTAATTCAACACTTGAATTAATTTAATTTAGTCCATAATAATGTTTATGAAAATCACAATTTTCAAATACATTATTCACTTGGCCAAATTTTAATTTAGGAACACTTCCATAAATTAAAATTTACATTTCTCTCATAGAAGTCATACTTCTATTTTTCTGTACAGTTATAAACTCATTTATAAGTCGTTCAACACATTGAACTAGTTTCTCCTTTATAAAAGTCATACTTCTAATTTTCCTTACACTTATAAACTCCTTTATAAGTCGTTCAACACATTGAACTATTTTTACTTCTCAACGGGATCTAGAAAGCTAGTACTTGTGTGGCCCTCAATGGTCCACTGATACAACTAGCCGTGGGTTCACATCTCTATGTGATTCGGACTAAACATGTCCTTATATGAGCATACCCCAATTGCTCCATTCTTACTTATCAACTCCTTGATAACAAAAACGTCAGAACTCAAGTCTGATAGTACCCAACCAATCATGTTAAACGCCTAGCAGCATCGCTTACATGATTCCCTAGGTATCAAATGATAGTGCCTGCAAGAACCATTCAATTATGGTTAGCGTAAAGTACGGTCCCTTCAACTCATATATCCCGACCGATTCGACAACCATTGGTATATCGAGAGTTGTCAATGAATCGATACTATGTGTCATGTCGTAGTTGCATCAATGGTGTAATCTATGAAACCCCTTTCATAATTACAACCATACTCTGGCCAGAGATTTCAACCTACATACACATGATAACACATAGGATATCCATACCCGAAGGTAAGCGGTGAATCCCCGACTACAATGCATCGACTCCTATATGTTTCGACATGACACCCAACCTTGCCACCTGATGACCCCATAAGAGTCGGTAAACAAGTCAAAGTGAAATTCTAGCACATAAAGTCTCAATGTTGTCCCGGGTCATAAGGACTAATGGTGTACAACCATAAACTAGGACATTTCCACTCGATAAGTGAGAACCACTTGGAAAGTCCTTTAATGGAGGGTTGTTCAGTGCACTCTACCAGGAGCACCTATCTGCATGCTCGTACATCACAATGTCCCCTACCAATGAAACATGGTACTCACATCGCAGATACTAGTCTCTAACTCGAGCGGCCTATATCCTTTTTAGTGGCGGCTGAATCGACTAGGAACCGTTTAGAATATACAGTATTACAAATATGAGTTTCATGATACTCATCATATGAGCATCTCATATTCTTTCTACTATTTGTATATTCAAGGGCTTTATCTATGCAACTAGCATGTGTATACAGATAAAGATGTGCCAAAATAATAATATCAAATATTATTAAAATAAAGATTGCTTATACATAGAGTTTCGTTGTGAACACTCGGCCAACACTTGGCTCGACTGGTACCTGCTCTAACAATCTCCCACTTGCACTAGAGCCAACTACCCATATGCTTTAAACCCATTGATTCGCGATGCTTGTCGAATAATGGTCCAGGTAAAGGCTTAGCTAGTGGATCAACAACATTATCTGCGAAGCCGACTTTGTCGATAGACACTTCTCTTTCCACAATCTCTCCGAGGATGTGGTACTTTCTCAATACTAGTTTGGATTTCTGATGAGACCTTGGCTCCTTTGCTTGAGCTAAAGCTCCCGTGTTGTCACACAACACTGGGATAAGAGCAACTCAATTAGGAATGACGTCCAACTCTTGGACAAAATTCCTTATCCAAACAGCCTCCTTTGCTGCATCTGATGCAGCAATGTATTCGGCCTCTGTGCTGGAATCCGCAGTATTGTCTTGCTTGGAACTCTTCCAAGAGACAACAGCACCATTGAGCATGAATACAAACCCAGAGGTTGACTTCAAGTCATCGATATCGCTTTGGAAGCTAGAGTCGGTATAGCCTTCCAATTTTAGTTCTCCACCCATAGACCAAGAACAATTTATTGGTCCTTCTCAACTACTTGAGGATGTCTTTCACAGCTTTCCAGTGTGGAAGACCAGGGTTCGATTGATATCTACTCACTACACTTAGTGCGAAAGCCACGTCAGGACGTGTAGATATCATCCCATACATGATGCTACCAATCGTAGATGCATAAGGAATGCTTTGTCATCGCCGCTATCTCTGCATCAGTCTTGAAAGACAGACTTGGATAGGGACACACCATGACACATTGGTAGATGTCCTCTCTTGGACTTATCCATCGAGAACCGCTTCACGATGGTATCAATGTATGTGGACTGGGTGAGACCAAGCAATCTTTTCGATCTATCTCTATAGATCTGTATCCCAATACAAAAGATGCTTCACCCAAGTCCTGCATCGAGAATTTACTCGCTAACCATATCTTAGTTGATTGCAACATTCCTACATCATTCCCAATGAGTAGAATGTCATCAACATAAAGCACCAGGAATGTCACAACACTCCCACTGACCTTCTTATACACACAGAGTTCCTCAGGATTCTTAGTAAATCAAACTCTTTGATTGTACTAGCGAATCTAAGGTTCCAACTCCTAGATGCCTGCTTTAGACCATAAATAGATCTATGAAGTTTGCATACCATATGCTCACTTCCAATAGATGTAAACCCTTCAGGTTGAGACATGTAAATCTCTTCCTTAATATCCACATTAAGAAAGGCTGTCTTAACATCTATCTGCCATATCTCATAGTCATACCATGCAGCTATGGCTAACAATATCCTTATAGACTTGAACATTGCAACTGGTCAAAAGGTTTCCTCAAAGTCAACTCCTTGTATTTGAGTATATCCTTTTGCGACCAATCGCACCTTGAAGGTCAACACATTCCCATCCGCCCCAAGTCCCTATGGGAACCGTTCCCTCATGTGGATCTATAAGATCCCACACTTGGTTCGAATGCATGGAATTCATCTCAGATTCCATAGTTTCAAGACATTTGGATGAATCGGCATCAGATAACGCTTCCTTGAAGATCCATAGATCACATCCATGGTTAGGCTCATCATGGCCCTCTTCAAGAAGCTGACCATACCTCATAGGTGGTCTTGAGACTTTCTCGGATCTTTTAGGAGCTTATATCTCCTCTCTTGGCTCTTCGGGTGTGGGTTCTATAATTGTGGGTGTCTCTCGAACCTCTTCGAGTTCTATCATCTCCCATTTTCTATCCAATAGAAATTCCTTTTCCAAAAAGGTTGCATTCCTAGAAACAAACACTTTTGTTTCTTGGGGATGATAGAAATGATATCCAACTGAATTCCGTGGATATCCTACAAAGTACCATAAAATTGATCGGCTATCCAATTTATCTTCCACTACCTGCTTCAAATAAGCAGGGCTCCCCATATTCTAAGATAAGAATATTTGGGAGACTTACACATCCATATCTCATATGGTGTCTGCCTTTGTATGGACATTTAATGGAATATCTTTCAATTTTAAGTTATAGAGATCGTTTTCAAGTTCACCAGTACCAATCAAACATTCATTCATGTAAATGTTGCAAACACCTTTGCAAAATAAACAAGAATATCCATTTTTATCAGCATAGAAATGGAAACAATGTTTTTCACAAAATTAGGTACAAACAAAACATCTCATAAAATTAACTTAAAACTATTGTTCAACAATAAGTAAACATCTTCAACAGCCTTGGCAGCAACTCTTGCTCCATTGCCCATCCTCTAGAAGGTCACACCTTCCTTAAGCTTTCTACTTCTTCCCATCACCTGTAACACATTACAGAGATGTGATCCACATTTGGTATCCAATACCCAAGAAGTATAGTTAATTGAAATGTTTACTTCTATTTAGAACATACCGTTTCCAGAACTCATCTGGGCCAGATATTCCTTGCAATTTCGCCTCCAATGTCCAGGCTTCTTGCAGTGATGACAAACATCACTAGTCTTTTCAGCCTTAACTGGTGTGGCTGCCACAACGGGATTCGGAGATTGCCTCATCAAGGGCACGTTCTTCTTGGGACGTTGGAAAGAACTCTTCTTTCCCTTCCCATGTGGATCAATCTTCGTACCAGATGAAGAACCCACATAAAGAACCAACTTATCTTTCTTGATGGTTGATTCAAACGTAACAAGCATATTCACCAATTCCTCAAGGGTTGGCTCCATCTTGTTCATGTTGAAGTTCACCACAAAAGGATCAAATGAGCTAGGCAATGATAACAGCAACACGTCGGTGGTCAACTCCGAAGGCAAGATCATATCCATGCCAACGAGATTATCCACGAGCCCAATCAACTTCAGGCCATGCTCATGGACCGAGGCCCCATCTCGCATGCGCATAGTGATCAGCTCCTTGACGGTAGCATGCCTAAGAGGCCGAGTCTGCTCACCAAATAGCTCTTTGAGGTGCTTATGAATGTCAGCAGCATTCTTTGCATCCTCAAAACGCCTCTGCAGCTCATCATTCATAGAAGTCAGCATATAACACCTGGCTATCAAGTCATGGTCACACCATTCCTTGTAAGCCTGCAATTCCTCAGGATTGCAGTCAGTCGGAGCCTCAACAGGGGGCGACTCAGTCAGTGTATATGCTACCCTTTTCGAATTCAAGACGATTTTCAGGTTTCTTAGCCAAGTGAGGTAATTAGGTCTAGTTAATATGTGTTTGTCGAGTATTATGGATATCGGATTGCGAATCGAAGACATTGTCAATTTGTACTGAAAAGTAAAAACAGATAAATGTTGATGACTATTTTAAAATATTTAGTAAGATATGAAGTTTGGACTTTTACTTCATAAATATTTGCTCCCACTGTTTTGACATCTTTCACTACCCTCTAGTGAAAACGGGAAACTCCTTTTCTCAGTAGGTACGTAAGGTCCAATTAGAGAATTATGATCCCGAATAATATCAGCCAATCACAATTCCTAAAAAGTAGTTTACAATTGCGTCACAATGCAACCCTTAACGTAAACTTTTGTCTCACGTTTGATTAGGACCCAATAATATGACGTCGTTCATCTTTACGTGTCAAGCCTAACCCATCGATATTGAACCTTAATGGACGGTCGCCATGAGTTCCCCCAATAATATGAGCCGAAATCATAGGAGTTCCACGTAGTTCACATCACCATGTCAATGGATGTCACAGCTTTCCGGCACTCAAAGCTCCCCCAATAATATGAGCCGAGCCCCGAGTACGGGTAGCGTTCATCATGCACCCATTGTCGATGGAAGACAAGGAAATTATAAACAAATTTATAATTCCCCTTTTCAGGCGTGATATTAATTTTGAATTTTATTCAAAATGAGGGTTTTTAATTTTTGAAAGGTCTAATCATTAATTTTATTTTAAAAGCTCGCCATGTTTGATCGTATGTTTGTCGAATTCATGCAACTTTGTTATTATCATAATAATAACGCACATACTCATTATTTATAACATATCATGCATATATTATAAACAGTAAACAAAACAAGGATGATCAATCGCCCCAATACTAACGGACCGTGTGAGCTAAACACGGGCCTAGGTCCAATACTAGGGAAATGCACGGGATGCAAATGCAACTATTACATAAACTTCCAATATTTACATGTCTTCGATCTTCATAATCATCATGGCCACCATCTTCCAATCTTGATCATCCACTATACTAATATTTACAAATAAATATCCATGGCAAATAGGGATACATCTCATGGGGTGGGAACGGGCCATAAACCAAGCCCACTTTATAAATTGATAATTATTACAATCATTCAACACAAAATATCCTAGCATACACCTAGCAAATTGGGCTTGGGCTTTTGAACATCCTTCATGCATAATATCACATATCATACACCATCAATTAATTATCACAATAATTAATTGATCCAATATTATATATCTTGATCTCATCACTAACCGCCACGATTATAAACTAAATTAACAAATATACAAACACCTTTGTCTACTTTCCAATTAATTTATTTATAACCGAATTTCTTGTAAATCACCATTTACTATAAATATTTAAAGTCCAACTTAAAATATTTATTTCTTGAGAAAATATTTGCAACTTTTGTAATTTTAAACTTAAGGGCCCAAAAATTCATTTTTCACCAAAAACGTTTTGGCCCATTTAAAATTCACAAACATGTTAGCCATCCAATGGCCTAACAACTTAAGGCCCATGACACTTTGATATTCCAAAACACCTTTTGGAAACCCTAGTCGTCATCGCCGTCGCCGGATTCCGGCAACAAAAAATTTTTTTTTTATTTAAAAAATAGGGGCTGTTCGGGCAGCCCCTCGGGCTGCCCTTGCTGCCCGAAACGGGCAGCAACATGCTGCCCGAAATTCCCCATTGTCATGCCTTGATTTTTGTTGCAAATTTCATTCTCATGCGGTTAGAAATCAATCTCAATATAATATCTTGTATTTGCTACACAAAATCGTAACCATATCTCTGATACCACTTGAAAGGGGATCGGTTACGGTGACCGGAAGCGCAACGGAAGTTCAAAAAAATCAAAATTTTGCATGTAATTTTCGGCCACCTCAATACTTTGTACAACAAATACAATAAAACACAAAAATGACATTCATAGTGTGTTTAGAATTTTACCTATCAACCTCAAGAGATTGATGATGGCACCAACCAAGTTGTAAACAACTTGGCTCTTGAAAAGGATGACAATCTACAAGCTTCCTCCTTACTCCAAAATTAGGCCCACCACCAACTAGGTAGACCCCCTCAAATTTTGCACTAGAAAAATAGGAGGATTTTTCAAATAGAAGTATTTTTCATTCTTCAACACTTGAAGAAGAAAATGAGAGAAAAACTTGGGAGAGAATGAGTGTGAGAATTCGGCCATTAGGATGTACAATGGGGAAGGGAGACTTGTCTTGGTAGTGGAAAAAGTAGAAATCACTTTTTGCATGCCATGCCTTGAAAACTCAAAAAGTAGTCTCCCAACCTTTCACCTCCCATGCATGCATATTATATGGTTTTTAACAAATTAAAAACCATGGACTAAATTTAATTATCTCAAACATATTTGAGACTAATTAAACATTACTTGAATTTACTCAAGTTCCACTAGTTAAATAATTATTTAAATTGAGCTCTACAAGACTCAATATGATTTAATTAATTCAACACTTGAATTAATTTAATTATTTGGACTCTACTAGGTCCACTAGTGTTTAATTGATTCAACACTTGAATTAATTTAATTTAGTCCATAATATTGTTTAAGAAAATCACAATTTTCAAATACATTATTCACTTGGCCAAATTTTAATTTAGGAACACTTCCATAAATTAAAATTTACATTTCTCTCATAGAAGTCATACTTCTATTTTTCTTTACACTTATAAACTCATTTATAAGTCGTTCAACACATTGAACTAGTTTCTCCTTTATAGAAGTCATACTTCTAATTTTCCTTACACTTATAAACTCCTTTATAAGCCGTTCAACACATTGAACTATTTTTACTTCTCAACAGGATCTAGAAAGCTAGTACTTGTGTGGCCCTCAATGGTTCACTGATACAACTAGCCGTGGGTTCACATCTCTATGTGATTCGGACTAAACATGTCCTTATATGAGCATACCCCAATTGCTCCATTTTTACTTATCAACTCCTTGATAACAAGAACGTCAGAACTCAAGTCTAATAGTACCTAACCAATCATGTTAAACGCCTAGCAGCATCGCTTACATGATTCCCTAGGTATCAAATGATAGTGCCTGCAAGAACCATTCAATTATGGTTAGCGTACAGTACGGTCCCTTCAACTCATATATCCCGACCGATTCGACAACCATTGGTATATCGAGAGTTGTCAATGAATCGATACTATGTGTCATGTCGTAGTTGCATCAATGGTGTAATCTATGAAACCCCTTTCATAATTACAACCATACTCTGGCCAGAGATTTCAACCTACATACACATGATAACACATAGGATATCCATACCCGAAGGTAAGCGGTGAATCCCCGACTACAATGCATCGACTCCTATATGTTTCGACATGACACCCAACCTTGCCACCTGATGACCCCATAAGAGTCGGTAAACAAGTCAAAGTGAAATGCTAGCACATAGAGTCTCAATGTTGTCCCGGGTCATAAGGACTAATGGTGTACAACCATAAACTAGGACGTTTCCACTCGATAAGTGAGAACCACTTGGAAAGTCCTTTAATGGAGGGTTGTTCAGTGCACTCTACCAGGAGCACCTATCTGCATGCTCGTACATCACAATGTCCCCTACCAATGAAACATGGTACTCACATCGCAGATACTAGTCTCTAACTCGAGCGGCCTATATCCTTCTTAGTGGCGGCTGAATCGACTTTGAACCGTTTAGAATATACAGTATTACAAATATGAGTTTCATGATACTCATCATATGAGCATCTCATATTCTTTCTACTATTTGTATATTCAAGGGCTTTATCTATGCAACTAGCATGAGTATACGGATAAAGATGTGCTAAAATAATAATATCAAATATTACTAAAATAAAGATTGCTTATACATAGAGTTTCATTGTGAACACTCGGCCAACACTTGGCTCGACGGGCACCTACTCTAACATTTCATTATTTTGATAATTGCCTTCACATAATTGTATCGGTTTTTCCCAAATGTCCTTTGCAGTAGTACACATCTTGATCTTACTGAAAGTATTTTTCTAGTGTCTTGTACAAAATATCCTTACTCATATTGTTTAGATTATCTTTATTCTTGCCTTCACTGATCCACTCCATTCTGGGCTTTTTCGATCATTTGCGAAGCACCATCACTAATGGCAATGACGGTATTTACTTTCATAGTCTTCATTAGGCCATCTGTGATGACAACTCACATGTCATCATCTTGTGGAGCTAAATAATTCTGCATTCTAATATTCCAGTTATCAAAATCTTCTTAGAGAACATAGGTATTTCACTAAATGAGGTCATTTGATTGAATAATGTTTATAGACAAGAATTAACCTACTCTAACTTGTTAGAATATGAGATTGATTTAGAGAAAAGTAAATATATAATCTCAACATAATTTACAAATATTTATGTTAGGATAGCAACACTGAAATAAAATTCTTATCAGTTGGATTCTCTGTAAGTCAGCAGTGGAAACTGCGCAGAAAAAAAAATGACTATAACTGTTTGAACATGAAATGACTTATAACAAAAATATGTTGGGCTATAAAATGAAAATTACAATAGGTAAACTAAAATGTAAATTTCAAGAGTTTGTATCTGGATGTTAAGTGTCACGCCCCGAGCCCGAGCCCGCGCCTGCGTGACTGCACAATGGGCCCTTATAGCAACTACTTCGTATTCTTCCTCGCTTTACGAAAATGATTAACCCATGTTGCTATAGAAGTCCATTGTAGCCCTTTATAAACTTATTTTAAATCTTTAATTTTTCAGATGTGGGACAAGGGTATCACAAGCACTACTCCTTCAGAACGCGACGTCCCCGTCGCGGCCTGACCACTCGATCCACCAGCACCGAGAATCGAGAGGTGGCTCCTACAGGTTCAAGAGGTGGCTCCCGTCATGTAGCACTTTGCCCCGCAGGTTCAAGAGGTGGCTCTCATGCACGTAGCACTTTGCCCCGCATAGCACTTATTTCTCGGTGTTCCATGCCGGTGACCGGCTCTGATACCATTCTGTCACGCCCCAGATTCGATAACTGTCCTCACTGTATCAAGACGGGTCTTTCCAGGGTGCTTATGTTCTCACTCACACGCACCTTGGGAAACTTCCCAGGAGGTCACCCATTCCAAATTTGCCTCAAGTCAAGCACGCTTAACTTTGGAGTTCTTATGTGATGAGCTACCGAAAATAAGATGCACCTTCTTGATATGAGTAGTACCAATCAAATCTTTTAAGCCCTCTTCAACTGTACAGTCCATTACATTTAACAGTCTCGGAATCCCTCTCATTCCCGTGTGGGTCGGTTCATTCATGTTCCCTCCACCTAGAAGCCTGCCAGGAGCCGCTCATTGTCCGTGCAACTGATGGCACCGGCGATCCCCCCCGGCTTCTTCGGCCCCGGGCCTCACATACCCACCAGCTTCCGCTTGGTTCGTCCCCGAACCATACCGTACTAAGAGAGGTCAGCTCTGATACCACTGTAACGCCCCAGATTCGATGATTGTCCTCACTGTATCAAGACGGGTCTTTCCAGCGTGCTTATGTTCTCACTCACACGCACCATGTGAAACTTCCCAGGAGGTCACTCATCCCAAAATTACCCCAAGTCAAGCACGCTTAACTTTGGAGTTCTTATGTGATGAGCTACCGAAAAGAAGATGCACCTTCGTGATATGAGTAGTACAAATCAAATCTTTTAAGCCCTCTTCAACTGTACAGTCCATTACATTGAACAATCTCGAATCCCTCTCATTCCCGTGTGGATCGGTTCATTCATGTTCCCTCCACCTAGAAGCCTGTCAGGAGCCGCTCATTGTCCGTGCAACTGATGGCACCGGCGATCCCCCCCGGCTTCTTCGGCCCCGGGCCTCACATGCCCACCAGCTTCCGCTTGGTTCGTCCTCGAACCATACCGTACTAAGAGAGGTCAGCTCTGATACCACTGTAACGCCCCAGATTCGATGATTGTCCTCACTGTATCAAGACGGGTCTTTCCAGCGTGCTTATGTCCTCACTCACACGCACCATGTGAAACTTCCTAGGAGGTCACCCATCCCAAAATTACCCCAAGTCAAGCACGCTTAACTTTGGAGTTCTTATGTGATGAGCTACCGAAAAGAAGATGCACCTTCGTCATATGAGTAGTACAAATCAAATTTTTTAAGCCATCTTCAACTGTACAGTCCATTACATTGAACAGTCTCGGAATCCCTCTCATTCCCGTGTGGATCGGTTCATTCATGTACCATCCACCTAGAAGCCTGCCAGGAGCCGCTCATTGTCCATGCAACTGATGGAACCGCCGATCCCCCCCCCCCCCCCCCCCCCCCCCCCCCCCCCCGCCCTCTTCGACCCCGGGCCTCACATTCCCAACCAGCTTCCGCTTGGTTCGTCCCCGAACCACACGTACTAAGAGAGGTCGGCTCCCGTCATGTAGCACTTTGCCTCGCAGGTTCAAGAGGTGGCTCCCATGCACGTAGCACTTTGCCCCGTATAGAACTTATTTCTCGGTGTTCATGCCGGTGACCGGTTCTGATACCATTCTGTCACGCCCGAGCCCGAGCCCGCTCCTGCGTGACTGCACAATGGGCCCCTATAGCAACTACTTCGTATTTTAAAATAAATGGGATAACTCGAATATTTTAAAATAACTTATAATACGTCAATAATTTATTTTTGATAGTTTATAACTCTTTCCAAAAAGAATATATATCATATAAAACAATTTCACAAATTATATCAATGAGACGGGTCGACTCGTTTCATACCAACAGTCAAAAATACTACTTTTGACATAAAAAATAATATTTTCTCATATATCGAGTCAGATCGGATATCAGTCTCACGTGCACATAATTGACACGTGAGACTGTGTCAAAAGATATTTGTGTTTTAAAAATTATTACCACATATTTTGAGAAGTTATACGCTGTTTTGAATAACAAAAATTTTTACCACATATTTTGAGAGGTTATATGCTGTTTTGACTTTTGAATAACTTATAAGATGAACCAAATATCCTCTAAATTTGGAATAAGATAAATCAATGACATACATCTGACATTGAATCGATTTATCGTTTAAAAAAATTTCAAATTATAAGATTTTATTTATTTATAGAAGAAACTTAAAAGCAAATCGGTAGAAATAATTATCAATTTACTTTTGACTTCGTAAATAGTTTTTCTATTAAAAACAAAAATGATTTTTTTTTAATAATAAAAATGATTTTTTCTTATATAAGATGATAATTGCTAAATTATCTATTTATTTTTATTTTAAGGCTTTTAGGCATTTAGAATTAATTTTGAGAGGGTATAGTGGGCTCAAAACGGGACAATAAAAAATATACGACTCATTTTAAATTTAATTAAATAAAAGGGATTTTGACTTCTATAAATCAAAGAAAGGGAGTTGACTGTTGTTAGTTAGGTGAGTTCATTTATTAAGTTAAGTGAGATCATTTATTAGTTTATTAATTAATTAGTTATTAATATTTTATTTTTAAAAAAAATATTTTTTTATTGATATCGGCGATTTCGATTCAGGGTTTGGTTTAGGGTTTAGGGTTTGGGTCGAGTTTGGGTCGCGTTTGGGTCGAGTGGTAGAGAGATTTTGAATTTTGATCATTTCATAATACATAAGTCATTCTATATATGATTAGAACGTAAATATATATAAAAAATTTATTTGTGTAAATATTTTATTATGAGTTATATATTATAATTTAAGTGTGTTGGTTAAAATTCATAACAATATTAGACGAATGTATCTCTTATCGGGTTGAATTTATGCTCGACTAAAATTCTTAACAAATTTTTAATTCCAATAAATTTTTTAACAAATTTCGTAATAATAGAACCTAAAAAACTCATAACATGTAAGACTCGATTCAAATTAAACTACTCTACCCAAAAATTGAGTATATTGTGTGGCGCGACCCCCTCATCCCAATTTTGGGTTGAGTGGGTCGTGCCACACATATATTGTATGGCGCAACCCACTCAACCCAAAATAGGGTTGAGTGAGTTGCATTTTGGGTTGAGTGGGTTGCGCCACAGGGTTGTGGCGCAACCCACTTAGGCGCAACCCACTCAACCCAAAATTGGGGTGAGTGGGCATTTTGGGTTGAGTGGGTTGCGCCTCAACCCAAAATTGCGCGACCCAATTTTGGGTTGAGGCGCAACCCACTCAACCCAACCCAAAATTTTTTAAGCCATCTTCAACTGTACAGTCCATTACATTGAACAGTCTCGGAATCCCTCTCATTCCCGTGTGGATCGGTTCATTCATGTACCATCCACCTAGAAGCCTGCCAGGAGCCGCTCATTGTCCATGCAACTGATGGAACCGCCGATCCCCCCCCCCCCCCCCCCCCCCCCCCGCCCTCTTCGACCCCGGGCCTCACATTCCCACCAGCTTCCGCTTGGTTCGTCCCCGAACCACACCGTACTAAGAGAGGTCGGCTCCCGTCATGTAGCACTTTGCCTCGCAGGTTCAAGAGGTGGCTCCCATGCACGTAGCACTTTGCCCCGTATAGAACTTATTTCTCGGTGTTCCATGCCGGTGACCGGTTCTGATACCATTCTGTCACGCCCCGAGCCCGAGCCCGCGCCTGCGTGACTGCACAATGGGCCCCTATAGCAACTACTTCGTATTTTAAAATAAATGGGATAACTCGAATATTTTAAAATAACTTATAATACGTCAAATAATTTATTTTGATATTTTATAAACTCTTTCCAAAAAGAATATATATCATATAAAACAATTTCACAAATTATATCAATGAGACGGGTCGACTCGTTTCATACCAACAGTGAAAAATACTACTTTTGACATAAAAAATAATATTTTCTCATATATCGAGTCAGATCGGATATCAGTCTCACGTGCACATAATTGACACGTGAGACTGTGTCAAAAGATATTTGTGTTTTAAAAATTATTACCACATATTTTGAGAAGTTATACGCTGTTTTGAATAACAAAAATTTTTACCACATATTTTGAGAGGTTATATGCTGTTTTGACTTTTGAATAACTTATAAGATGAACCAAATATCCTCTAAATTTGGAATAAGATAAATCAATGACATACATCTGACATTGAATCGATTTATCGTTTAAAAAAATTTCAAATTATAAGATTTTATTTATTTATAGAAGAAACTTAAAAGCAAATCGGCAGAAATAATTATCAATTTACTTTTGACTTCGTAAATAGTTTTTCTATTAAAAACAAAAATGATTTTTTTTTAATAATAAAAATGATTTTTTCTTATATAAGATGATATTGCTAAATTATCTATTTATTTTATTTTAAGGCTTTTAGGCATTTAGAATTAATTTTGAGAGGTATAGTGGGCTCAAACGGACAATAAAAAATATACGACTCATTTAAATTTAATTAAATAAAAGGGATTTTGACTTCTATAATCAAAGAAAGGGAGTTGACTGTTGTTAGTTAGGTGAGTTCATTTATTAAGGTAAGTGAGATCATTTATTAGTTTTATTAATTAATAGTTATTAATATTTTATTTTTTTAAAAATATTTTTTTATTGATATCGGCGATTCGATTCAGGGTTGGTTTAGGGTTTAGGTTTGGTCGAGTTTGGGTCGCGTTTGGGTCGAGTGGTAGAGAGATTTTGAATTTTGATCATTTCATAATACATAAAGTCATTCTATATATGTATTAGAACGTAAATATATATAAAAAATTTATTTGTGTAATATTTTATTATGAGTTATATATTATAATTTAAGTGTGTTGGTTAAAAATTCATAACAATATTAGACGAATGTATCTCTTATCGGGTTGAATTTATGCTCGACTAAAATTCTTAACAAATTTTTAATTCCAATAAATTTTTTAACAAATTTCGTAATAATAGAACCTAAAAAACTCATAACATGTAAGACTCGATTCAAATTAAACTACTCTACCCAAAAATTGAGTATATTGTGTGGCGCGACCCCCTCATCCCAATTTTGGGTTGAGTGGGTCGTGCCACACATATATTGTATGGCGCAACCCACTCAACCCAAAATAGGGTTGAGTGAGTTGCATTTTGGGTTGAGTGGGTTGCGCCACAGGGTTGTGGCGCAACCCACTTAGGCGCAACCCACTCAACCCAAAATTGGGGTGAGTGGGCATTTTGGGTTGAGTGGGTTGCGCCTCAACCCAAAATTGCGCGACCCAATTTTGGGTTGAGGCGCAACCCACTCAACCCAACCCAAAATTGGGTTGAGTGGGTCGCGCCTGGGTTGCGCCACAATTTGTGTGACTAGAAACAATAATCCTAATACAATTCAAATCACAATTTGCTTTCATTTTTTATGATGTTATATAATTGATCAATTGATGAATCATTCTCTAAATATATTTTTTGTATGAGATCGTTATTAGATTGAATGTAGTAAAAAAATATCACATAAATTAACTAAAATCAATGCAAAATATCATATAAATGTTTTAATCCAACTATCATATAAATGTTTTAATCCAACAACCATAATTCATCACAAATACAACAACAACAATAATGTCTAAATTTTTCAATCTTCTGATAGTTCAATTGATAGGCATTTTCTCTGAACATGGTATAACCTGCTGTCGCTAAACAGTAAAGTCCACATTCACCGCTGCAATGAAAAAACAAACATAAATTATACATTGATATACATTAAACAATAATGAAATAATAATTTTTTAAAAAAATTAACCTGATTTTTTGAGTAAAAAAATTATTTGGCCTAGTTATTGGATCGTGCTCTTCTTGGATCAGCACGTGCTCACTGATGAAAAAATTAGTTTTTAAACAAATTTTAAAAAAGGATAAAAAGGTAAATTCCATTGACTCCCTCTCTCTTAATAAACGTTTCCGTGACTCCCTTTTCCCTCATTCCCCCCAAAACGTCTGCTGACAAAACAACCAACAGTTGGAAGTTGACGCTAATTCCTGAACTCGACCAGAGGATCAGTATAGCCGCCATTGCCGTCCAGCACGAAGGTGAGTTTTCTGCACATTTCTTCATTTTCTTGATTGTTTCATTTTGGGTTTGGAAACTAAGTTGTGTTATCAGTATTTGATATTGTGTAGAAAATGATATGGAATTTGGGAAGTGCAGTCGAAGTGTTTGTAAAAATGAGTATATTGGATTGTGCTTAATAATTTGACAAGATTTTGAGAAACGAAATGGAGGACGTGATTTAAGTAAGCATTCATGATCCATAAAATTTTCCCGTCTCGGGTCTTTGTACAGAGTGAAAAGCAAGTAAGTATAAAATGCAGGCAGATTGAATAAATTAGCAACGAGCGAACACTTTGGCCACACGATATACGAAATGCTAATTCTACGGGGATTGTGCATGGGCTTACCTAGCGGGGGAACCGGGGAAGGTTCCCTTTAAATTTCATGTGCAAAATTTCAAATATGTAAGATTTTTTTCATCAAATAGATTTGTGGGTTCGCCTGGGACTTAAGGTCTCTTATTGTTGTGTGGCATCACCAGACTTTTCTTCTCTTCAGTATCCTGCTTTGGTAATAAAGTTGGCTTCTTGTTGGTTCTACTATGTTAATGAGGCTATTTTTTGACGTTCCTTGTTGATGCCTTCTTAACGAGACTAATTTTAAAACAGATTGGATGTATTAGCAGCATGAATATAAGATGGCCGAGGATTTTGAGCCCTACCCAACTCTCACAGATACTTCGGGGCCAGAAAAACCCAATAAAGGCTTTGGAAATTTTCAATGAAGCTAAATGCAGATATCCAGGTTACCGCCACAATGGTCCTGTCTATGCAGCGATGATCAGAATCCTAGGAAGTGCTGGAAGATTGTCAGAGATGAAAGAAGTTATCAATCAAATGAAAGATGACTCTTGCCAGTGTCAAGATTCACTTTTTGCCGGCATAATCAAAACTTATTCGAGAGCTGGTTTGTTTGATGAAGCTATCTCTCTATTTAATAGTCTCCGGGAATTCAATTGTGTAAACTTTACGGAATCTTTCAATACTCTGTTAGAAATAATGTTGAAAGAATCCAAGCCAGAAGCATCTTATCATGTTTTCTTAGAGAATTTCAAAGGTTGGGAAATCAAGAATCGGGCCCGCTCCTTGAACTTGTTGATTTCTGCTCTCTGTGAGATGAAACGCTCGGACCTTGCTTTACAGATTTTGCAAGAAATGCGTTACCAAGTATGCTCTCCCAATAGGGAAACCTATAGGATTTTAATGAGGGGTTTGTGTGAAGAAGGAAGAGTCACTGAAGGTACTCATTTGTTGTACTCCATGTTTTGGATGATTTCTCAAAAGGGCTGTGGTGCTGATGTCGCTATTTATAGAACACTGTTGGATTCTTTATGTGACAACGGAGAAGTTCAAGAGGCTGTCAAAATTCTTGATAAGATCTTGAGGAAAGGTCTCAAGGCTCCAAAAAAACACCGCAATCTTGATTTTAGTAATATTCATGATGAAGATGAACTTGATGTTCGACGGGTAAAATGTTTGATAAATGAGGCTTTGATCAAAGGCGGAGTTCCTAGTACAGATGGATATAACGCAATGGCTATTGATCTTTATGCGGAAGGAAGGATCACCGAAGGAGACAGCGTGCTCCAAGAAATGTACCTAAAGGGCTTTAGGCCATCTTTGCAAATATTCGAAGCTAAAGTAGCAGCTTTATTTACGGCTGGTAGAGTCAATGAAGCAATAGAAGTAGTTGAAATGGAAATGACCGAGAAAAATTGTGTTCCAACTGTTAGGTTGCATAATATTGTGATGAAGGGATTGTGCAACGTGAGTGAATCTTTGTGGGCACTAAGGTATTTCGAGAAAGCGTCTAGGAAAGCTGGTTGTGCTCCTGATAAAGAAATGTACGTTAATCTAGTTAACGGACTGTGTTGTGATGGAAAATACATGGAAGCAAGTCAGATGTTGGAAAAGATGCTTATTAACTCATTCTGGCCGAGAGATGAAGTGTACAATGAACTTATCCGGGGTCTTTGCTTGATAGGAAAGCCGTACATTGCTGTTATGTGGTTAGAGGAGATGCTTAGCCAGGCTAAAATCCCGGATATAGCTGTGTGGTGTTCATTGGTATCTTCTGTATGTTACGAGAGCCATCAGTCTCGGGTATTGTATGCGATTCTGGACGAGTAAGGAATTTTTTCTTGAATGGGGAGATATGGAAATATGCCATATGAAAGTGATTCTTGAGAGTCAGATTTTGGTGTATAAGATTCAAATCTATTTTGTGCCTTGAAGTAGTAGTACATTTCCAAAGGCTGTCATCGTCGCTTAATTCTTATATGTAAGCTGAAATTCTTGTTAGCCTTGGAAAAAGTTGATCAAGGTTTGGATTAAGATCCATGTCAAATTATTATTATTATTTTTTTTGCCCTTTCATCCTAATAAGATATATTTTACTCATTTATGGGACGGTTAACCAAAATGCCTTGAACTTAATTCCTTTGCCGCAATGAACCAATAACTATGGTATAATGCAGATGGAAAATCACGAAATGGAGATCAATTAAATAAAGAAAACAATACAAAATGTTGATTTTGGAAAAAGAATGAAAAAAAATCAGTTCTAAATTAAATATCCTAACCTCCATTCTGCTCCAACATTGTACCAATAAAGAGCAAGAGATGTGATATCATAAGTAAAACGGACAAAACAACGAGAAACGTCCCAAGTTTCAACCATTTACCCTCCAATGTTTTTAGAAACCCTTCCTTGCAATTATGGCAATCGTAGCATAAAATTGTCTCATCGTTCCTCCAAAAATCGCAATCTTCGTCGTATGGGACGTCCATATCCATGTCGGAGCCCCTGCCTCTGTAGATTTCTTTGTTGCTTTTGTTCCAATAAGTTGCATTCACGTATTCCATTTCACATATAGATGGTGGCTTGCAGCAACCGGACTTCATAAAAAAAACCAAAATCAAGAGTAAATGAGAGACAATAACCACTCGGCCTTCCAATTTTTATGATTAATGTGCAAGAAATGGACTCATTACACACATGAAACAATACATCAAATATTGAAATATATAATACCTCAAGTGGAGACAATTTACTTGTACTGAAATCATAAAACTTGAGGTTATATGATCTAGCTTCCAAATCCCTGCATATCCTTGTATCATACAAGCAAGACTTGATGTTATTCCAATTGCTATTGCTATTCACCTTCATCTTGAGCCACCTAGGAGACGCCGGGATTTGTCGTGTCTCCATCTTAAAACTTCCCCCAAAACTAATCCCGACAATGAACATCACCACCAGTGGAACCATCACCAGGATCAGCCCCTGGGGCCGGGAACCGAGTCCTCGAGTATACTACACCATTGCTGACGAAGAACGTGACGATCAAACCGATGGCTACCACAACTTGCAGTCTCGGCAAACTTTTCAAGAGCCCTTCGCAATCGTATTGTTGAACGTAGATAAGCCATATCGATTGGAAAAGGAATGGAAGTGAAAGAAGGAAAGTGACCAAGGCTAATGGGAGCACGAGATGCCTCATTTGAAGTGATTTTAGTGGCGTTTTGGATGTCGATATGGGGTTTTCCTCCACTTTCGGCTCATTGATGTAATTCTTTTCTTCCGTTACTGTGATTGCTAATGTCTCTGGGGGATTATTGTTAGCGTTTTCTGCCATTGATAGGAAGGATGAAGCATGCGTGATTTAGAGAGAACTATTATATCTATATGTTTTGAACCAAATTATTTCTTACCCTTTATTCGTAACATTGTACCCGCCATTTTACCAGGTCAGTTTTGTTGGGTTTGTTTCACATGTGCTAAATATTTTAGATTGTTGTACTAATTTGTCAAAAGATGCGACTTATTCTCCCACCTGCATACCCTACAATCCCTCAACAAACAGTACATGCAGTAAAGGCTAAAAACTCGTTTAACTCTCCACATTTAGTCAAAAAAATTATTATTAGGAGAGAAATGGGAGAAAGGAAATTAGAAAGGGAGTTACAGTAGTTTAACATTATTTATTGTAGTGTAAAATTTAATATTTGGCTTGGAAAAACACCGCTATAAACGGGTAAACAAAAATGGTTGTGAGAAAAAGTCGAGGGAAGAGTTTTGGTTTTTTTTTCCTTTTACAACCAATCTGTTTGATTTCATCAAACTACAGTCGTCAAATTCAATTATTTGAACTTGACTATCTCAACGAGAACATTGAATGTGATGCTTGTGCGATTCTCAATGGTTCAGAGATACAACAAGCATGTGATTCAGAATAACATTTATTCTTATCCGTACTTGCCCTAGTTAGCATCATTCATTTCATCAACTCCTTGATAAAAAAGGTTATAACTTAAGTCCGATTGCACCTATCATAACATGGTAAGAACATCTAATAGCATCGTCTCACTGATCCTCCAAGTATCACTGATATTGCCTGCAAGAACATTAAGTTATGGTTACCATACAGTATGGTTCCTTCAATTTATATATCTCGATCAAAACTGCAACCATTGGTATATCGAAAGTTGCATATAAATTCGATAACGATGTGGTGTATCTTTGAGTTATAAAAGTGATATCATATGTGTAACTAGGAAAACAAATTTCCCTAAAGCACATTTCTTACTCCGACCAGAGACTCCTTGTACTATTAACTCATCAGATCACATATAATATCTTCACCCAATCTCGCAACCTGATAAGCCTCAATAGAGTTGGTAAACAGATCAAAGTACATTCGAGTACGTAGAGCCTCTACATTATCCCGGGTTAAAGGACTAATACTGTACAACCATAACAGTAGACTATTTCACTCGATAAGTGATAACTACTTGGACAGTCCGAGAGAAGGTTGTTCAGTGCATCATCAAATGATCAGCCATTTATATGAATGGAAATTTTTATGTCCTTACCAATCATGAAGCATGATGTTTACATCACATATGCTAGTTTCAAACTCAAGTGAACTTTATTATTATTTTAGGCGGCTTGATTCGACTAGGAACCTGTTTAGAATATACTGCACACTTCCTAACGAATTTCATGATCTTACGTTAAGAGACAAACCTCACGGTGCTATAATATTTCGAAGGTTTTATCTATACAGCTTGCACCAGTATACAAATATAGTAAACGTTATAATCGGATAAAATCGAAAAACGTTTTTAAAATAAATACTTGTTTTTACATATGATTCAATTAATCTCAAACCACAAGTTGGTTTGTTGAGTACTCACTCTAACATGAGGGACGATTATCATTGGCACATAGTTTCTGGACTAAGTGCACAATTTATGAGGGATGTTTCTACTTACTAATCCAACTTCATCTTTATCCACATGTACACAGTTGGCTAGCCCGCGATGGTGCTTACCCCTTTTGCATAAAAGTAAAATCGACGTCGATGCTTTCGTGTGGGGTTATTTACCTAATTTTGTAGTGGTAGGGATGCGGATGGAGTGGTTCTATATGCACTGGGACATCTCATATTGGATCAGTTTATGCCACATATTGCTGAGTCCATGGTCTGTTGGAAGGTTGTCTATCTACTCTTAGGGACCAATATCCGGGTTGCATAGCAGAAACAAATGCCATCAATGTGGTGTATGACATTTATTTTCCGGCACCACGAGCACCAGAAGCCTCCATCATTGCCGATATTCGTCGATTACGCCTACAACTTCCACACAGTCAAATTTTCTCCTTGCTCAAGGCATAACTTTGATAGGGATGATGTGTTAGAGTAGTTGTCCTGTAAGCAAACTGTTGGTTAGAGAATTTATTGACTCAGTTGTAATAAACAATCTTTGTTTTAATATAATTAATCATTTCATGGTTTGTTATTTCTTTATCTTTATACACATGCGATTAACATAGATAAAGACCTTGATTATACTTTAATACAAATGAATCGTAATTCGATGTTGAAACTCCTTTGTAAACGCTGTATAATCTAAATTTGTTCCTAGTCGATTTAGCCGCCTAAAACATGGATAAAGGTCGCTTGAGCTCGAGACTAGCATATGATGATGTTGTGTACCACGTTTCTTGATAAGAGCATAGAGATGTCCAAACATGTAGATGAGTAGTCATATGATGATTATACCGAACAACCCTCCCTTAGACTTTCCAAGTGGTTATCATTCATCGAGAGGATAAGTCTGTGGTTATGATTATACACCATTAGTCCTTACGACCCGAGACAACACTGAGGCTCTATATGCTAGGGTTGTGCTTTGACTCGTTTACCGACTCCAGGAGAGTCATCAGGCGGCGAGATTGTGTACAGTTGCGACACATGTAGGAGCCATTGCATTGTAGTTGAGAATTCACCGCTCACCCATGGGTATGGATATCCTATGTGATCTGATGAAATAATAGTGCATAGAATCTCCAGCCAGAGTATGAATTGTACGTTAGAGAAGGAGTTCTCCAGCTGTAAATGCTATGTCACTATTTATTCTCAAAGATGTGTTACATAGTTATCGAATTATTATGCAATCCTCGATGAACCAATGGTTGCAGATTCGATCGAGATATATGAGATGAAAAGGACCGTACTGTACGTTAATCATAATCGATTGGTTCTTGCAGGCACTATCAGTGATACCTAGGGAATAATGAGCGATACTACTAGACGCTCTTACCATGATTCGCTGGGTTTAATCAGAAATATGATTTCTGACATTCTCATGATCAATAATTGATACATAGAATAGAATGAGGGCAAATTAGGGTAAGCTCGAATAAATGATTATGTCCTAAATCACAAAGAAGTTGTGAACTCACGGCTAGCTGTATCCATGAACCGTTGAGGGTCACACAAGCACTGGTTTACTTGTTCCCGTTGAGATAATAAATTCAATGAGTTGAATTTATAAGAAATAAGTTCGATATGATCAATCGATAAGCTTATAATAAAGTTTATAAAAGCTTATAGAAATCTTGAAAGCATGAGTGCTAAAACAGTCAAAAGGAGTACACTTGTCTTATTTAGACATATGGCGATCTCGAAATTAAAGCGTGCATCATAATAATAAATACGTTGAAATTGTCACATCGATAATGTTGGATCGTCGATCGGGATTATTAAAACCATACAAGCGCCCAAGCAAATATTTTGATTGTCAAAATATAATAAACTTTTTAAAACTTCCGTTGCGTTTGGACACGAGAAAACCGATGTCTCAACATGATGCACTTCTTTTATGGCTTAGCAATCAATGTTGTAATAATTACTGACAATTTGCTTTAGGAGAGTCATATTTACACTACCAAAAAGTGTTAATTACATTCCACCTTATCTATTTATAATTTACTATTTGGCAATATTGCCATTTATATTGTAAAATTTTGATTCTTTTTAAGGCAAAAACTTGTGTGAGACGGTCTCACGAGTCGTATTTTGTGAGACAGATCTTTATTTGGGTTATTCATGAAAAAAGTATTACTTTTTATGCTAAGAGTATACTTTTTATTGTGAATATCTGTATGTTTGACCTGTCTCACAGATAAAGATTCGTGAGACCGTCTTACGAAAGACATACTCTCGTTTTAAAACACTCAAATGCAAGATTTTTTCATTTAAATAACTAACATTTTTTATTTTAAAAATAACACAAAAATCTTACTTTTATACAGTATGAGTGTAAAAAAAAATTAGTGAATTATTTTTACTAAATACATGAAAATAAAATACAACAGAAGATTGTTTGTTATTTTATATTATTTTTAACAAAATAGATAAAATTTCCTCTACTGATTAATTGCACAATTTTTGTAACATAAGTATTATTTTAAAATCTATTAAATTTTATATGAGATACACTAAGTATTAAAATTAATCCATGTCTGTTTTTTTTTAAATAAAAATTGAAGAATGTTTACATACAAATATATCAAATAAAATTTTATAAATAATATTGTTTCTAAATTAAAAAATGGTTATTTTTCTTCTATATAAAATTTTGTGATTACTTAAAAATAATCCTTTTAAAATTACTGTAAAAAAGTAATAATATGTGAAATTAAAGATTAGAAAAATCACTTGATTCAAAAATGTATCTAAATGTACTAACATTAAATTCAAAATAAAAGAACAGTGAATAATATTTTAATATTGGTTTGGTGTATTTTTATATCTATACTATTATATTAAGAATGAGCACATGATAGTAACTACCAAGGAGGACACCAAGTTTTTTTTCCAATTTTACCCTTACATGATATTAATATTACACTTTTGTTTTTTGTTTTTTTTTTTTCAAATTTCAACACACACTTCTATTTATTTTTTTATTTCAACAATTTAAATATCAATTTAATCACCCCATAAATTATCAAATTACACTTTAGTCCATTAATAATGATAAAAAAAAATTGTTCACACGCATCGCGTGTGCATAGTCACTAGTATTTAATAATTTTTTAAAATTTAACTCCAATTTTTTGAGTAATTAAAGTTTATATAATTTATTTTAGCGCTTGAAACTACTAATGGATTTACTAAAAATAAGAAGAATCAATTAAATGTTATTATTGTCAACTTATAATATAAAAATGAGTAGATATCTTGTGAGACGATCTCACGAATCTTATCTGTGATACGGGTCAATCCTACCAATATTCACAATAAAAAGTAATACTCTTAGCATAAAAAGTAATATTTTTTCATGGATGACCCAAATAATAGATTTGTTTCATAAAATACGATCCATAAGACCGTCTCACACAAGTATTTGCCTATAAAAATTAAATAAGGATTATACCTGGACAAAATATTGAATGTGAATAACAGTCATTTTGCGTTAAAATGGATACAAACTGTTCCCTTGAAAAACGAAATATATTATTTATCATTAAATTTATAATTTCAGAAAAAGAAAAGATTTTTTTTTTCTGAAGGCACAAATGACAGTATTATTTTAATAAATTAATAAATGGACAAATAAAAGATTTGCGGCACCTGTCAACAGTACGACGCATAACGTTGTCCAATTAACACATGTCACCAACCCCGCCATCCACGGCGGCCAATTATCCCGCTTTATCCCATCCCAAGTCTCAAAAATATTATCCGTTCCCGATTCCTCCTCCCCTCCTTGTCTGTCTTCCGTTCCTCTCAGACAATTCAGTTACGATGACCAAGAAAGTTGTCTGCTTTGCACCCACCCTTCACAAGAAGAAACCCATCAAGCGTAGCAACAAAAGAACGAGACTCAGAACTATTTTCCGGAAATTCTTCAACTACATCAAATCGGACACCTATATGTTTTCGCCCTTGATTTCTCCTCAATCCTCTGCCACATTTACACCTGATTCATTGGGTAAAAATGCTCAATGTTATGCTTTTTTTATCCATTTTTGCTTGGTTCGAGTTTGTAATTTTTTTTTTGGTTGGTTTCAGGTGAAGGATTCGGTGAACCCATTAAGAAAAAGGAGAAGAGATTGGTGCAAGAATTGGACCAGTATTTGAAATGTGATTGCTACATGTATGCCCCAATGGTATTGGATTCCGCTGTTGAAACTACAAGTGCTCCTACAGGTGCAACTAAATTGACGATGTTTCTTGATATTCGACAAATTTAGCTCTTAATTTATGTGATTGTAGTCCTAGCTTCTGTTGGCGGCGGCGTTTATGCACTTAATGAACATAAATGAAAAACAGTCAGAGGTGGAGCCTGTTAGCGCATATCATATCGTTTTGGCCTGCCTCTACTGAGTCCGCCATTCCTTCCAAAATTTTCTGGGTCTACCCGGAAACTACTGTTTAAACCCTGATATTGTTGGGCACAGCGGAAGACTAAAGAGCTGCTGCTCTATTTTTAATTGAACTGTTTTTATTGCTTAAATCACCTGTTAATACCACTAGAATCACCAGTTTTCTAAGCATGTCAGATCTAATTTTTTTTGGCTACATAAATTGATTCAAGACTCAAAATATTAAGCCTAGTAAATCTTGTTTTTGACCATTTAGAACATGACCCTTAATTTAGCACCACTCTTGGATTACTTGAGATTACAACCCTTGGTTTATAGTTTTCAAGTGCTGCTTCGATTTCTCGAACTTTTCCACTTTGAATATATTCCTATGCAGCTTGTGAATATTTCTTCCTTTTGATTGACACTATCTTCATGCTTTGTCTTGTAATTCTACTTGAGATGAAATGCATTTTTCTCTTTCTACTTTTCAACTAGGATGTTATATTTTTCATTGGTTCAACCAAATTAGCGACTTCCTTTTTTTCTTCATAAAGAGGCTCGTAAGATGACAAGAAGACAACGTTGTTAGCATCGTAAATCTTTTCCTAAGATCAAAGCTTTTTTACCTAGTATTTGAATCCACTGCTTCATTAATGCTTTGGGAGTTGCTTGTGGCTCAAGACCATGATTGAAAGGTGGTTTCATGAAATCACTTGAATTTCAGATTTTGGAGTGTCATCTTTTTCAACCATGACATAATGAGACTAGAAACTTTTATTTCACCCGCCTGTATTCTCGCTACAGTCAAATTCCTTTTATTGTCGAATATTGTACAAGCATTATCGTCAAAATGAACAGGATAGCCTTCTTGAATAAGCTGCCCGACACCTTATAAATTTTGAGCGAGATTAGACACATGAAGAACTTCGGGAATAAGCTTTTCGGTACCTTGTTTGGTGTTAAAGCTTTATGGTGCATTTTCTTGCAACCTTTTGCATTTTATTAACTCCAAGTTTCACTTCGGTGGAGAAATTTCTGTCGATCTCCACAAAAATACTGAGATCTCCCTTCATGTCGTTACTACCACTATCAATATGCCATATATCCTCTTATTTCCTTTCTACCTTCATGCATGTGTAAAATAGCAAATCCTCAGTTTCCTCTTTTGAAAAATTTGCTTGCTCTTGTTCTTGTTTCCTTTGAAACCAACAATCTCGTTGAGAATGATTTGAATGTGACATCTTGTACAACAATCCCTTGAATCGTGAGTGGTTGTATCGCATATGATACAATATCGTTCCCTATGTTTTTATCGTTGCTCCTTTTTTCTGGATCTTTTCTTTCCCAGTTTCGCTGATTATTTTGGTTTCTGTGCTCGAAACATGTTTTCTTTTACGGAAAATTCATTGCATTCCAAGACTGATTTGAAAATCGATTGATTCTTTGGTCATGCATTTGCAAAGAACTCATCAACTCATGCATCATCAGTTTTGAGAGGTCTTTTACTACCTCAATGCCTTCAACATAGTGATCAAATTTGGGTGGTAAACTCGATACGATCTATTCGTTCGTAGAACTATTACTCAATCGCAGACATTTTTGGAACACCTCTTAGACACGAGCGCTAGGAGACACGGGGACGGAGCAGGTGAAGCATGTCGTTCGTAATGAAAAGAAAGATACCACTACTGTGCCTCTTTGTTGGACCGACGGCGCGAACACAATGGTCTCTGACTAGGACCAGAAACCAATCCGAATGATCAACCAGTTTGCTAAGGAGAGTCTCGCGACGAAAGGCATAATTACAAGTAAAAATGGTAATTTAGTGTCACTACCGGACGAACTCTTGAGAATATTCTCAATCATTCTTTTATCATGAATGTTGTCATCGATGCTTTCAATAATATTCACGATCTGAGCTACTCTTGCGAAAAAATCTGTCACTTTTGCTTTCTTTCATCGGAAAGTATCGAAATTCTGCATAGTAGTGATTGTAACTTTATGGAGACAACTGTCATTTCTTTGAAACTCTTGTTGCAAAACTTTCCATACTTCTTGTATATATGGAAAGCAAAACATTCATTTTTTTAATGAAAATTCAGGGCATATAGATTTACTTACCCCTGGTTTAAACTAGCCAGGAGCAGTGCAATCTTTCATTTGATTTTTCTTAATTGATATTTTATCCCTACTCCTTGTAGGTTGCCAAATTTCCTGTTAACACCACTAGAATCACCGATTTTCTAAGCATATTAATCTAATTTTTTGACTACGTCAATTGATTCAAGACTCAAAATATTAAGCATAATAAATTTTGATTTTTACCATTTAGGACATGACCCTTAATTTAGCATCTCTTGGATTACTTCAAATTACTAATTATTTCAACATCCTCCTTAATTTATAGTTTTCAAGTTCTGCTTCGATTTCTCGAACTCTTCAACTTATATTTGTGGACATTTCTTTCTTTGATTGACCCATTATCTTCATGATTTGTCTTGTAATTCTTCTTCAAATGAAATTCATTTTTCTCGTTCTACATTTTAACAAGGATGTTATCATTCATTGCTTCAACCAAATTAGCGACTTCCTTTTTGTGTTCATAAAGAGGCTTGCAAGACTCAAAATACTTAGTCTAATAAATCTTGTTTTTTACCATCTAGAGCATGACCTTTAATTTAACATGACTTTGATTAACTTGAAATTGCAAATTATTTCAATAGATATATTGGGTTGTTTAAAGACATATGCCATTAGTGTTTTAGAACCATTTTAAGCCGAATCTTTTCTCCAAGTTATTACTGACCCGACTACCCAGTTCGTTGTTTGTGCTTTGAAGAAGAAAGAACTGCGCTCGTAAAAGTCTATTTCAAGTTTTGCTTCCTGTGGAACAAGTGAACCGTCGTACGCGTTGCATGCTTATATACACTCTTTTTATAATTAATTTTTTTAATATTCAAATAGGGTAATGTAGGATCGTATTGCAATTTGGATTGATCATATTTATATGGAGTCATATCATAATTGTAAAACAGTAACGAGGGATTATACAGAAATTTGAAATGTTAAAATGAAAAAGACAATATCAGACCATGACAACTTTTTTGTCTCTATTAGGCCTAAACTTATAATAGTAATAGATTACTTGAAAATGAAAGCACTTGGTTAAATAGTTTCAACTTCTTGGTTGGATGGATTCACTCTTTCGCATTGGTAGATCTTCTTGGTTCAATGTATTATACATTGAATCAGAAGAATCGGAACATGGAGTGTAAGATGTAGCAAAGAAGGAAAATGTTGAGTTTGGTTTTTTTTTTCTTTAAGTATGGGACACAACTATCGATTAGTTTGAGTTACTTTGGATGAAGAACCACATAATGAAACATCGTACAAAGTTATTTCTTGATTCATGCATTTGGAGAAGATTTCCTGCTTATCCTTGAAAGATTTTCACTGCTGTACATTAGGAGTACGTTCTCAAAGTAAGGAAAACCCTAGCATACGTTGTAATCTGATTGGGCACCGCAGCGAGAAAACGATGCGGGATAGCGGAAACAGGATGGACAACTTTAGAGAGATCGCGTGTGATGACTGCTGCACTCCCATGAAGCGAGTTGCTATTAAACACGCACTTGCGCAGAAGGAAACCGTCAAGCATGTGGTTCACCAAAACTGCCGCCCTAAGTCTATACGAGGTAAGTTTTATGCCGGTAATAATTTGTGGATGCATTAATTGTTTTATTTGCCGGACATGTATGGTTTATATATTTGTATATAATGGGAAGAAAATTTGCTTTTTCACCCCAGTTTTCAACTTCATTCTCGAGGAGAGCGTCTCGTGACTAATTTCCTTTGTTAGTATTCGTGTGATCATGTGGTTAATGGACTTAATGCCTAAGTTTAGATTGTTGAACATAAGATTATTTCAAATGCACATATAATGGTTAGAATGTTGTTGAATTGAAGATAAGACCTCATCGCGAGAAATTTATATTTATCTACATCGATTCTATCTTCCCCAATTCGAGATTGGTAGGGTGGGATGAATAAAAAAGGAAACAAGAAGATCTGGAAAGAAAATTTAGTTCTTATATTCGTTATTTATAGTTGTAATAAAACTTCAGATTCTTCTCTGCTTTTTTGCTCAGACTACAGCATAAATGTTTTAACTATGGAGGAAGAGTGACATTTTATGCTCTAACGTTAATTTGACGCCTGGTTGTTTCGTGCTTTTAGGTTCATTTTTCTTTCATGTCTCCATGCAATTTGGACTCTTTTTTTTTTGTTTCTGAATTGTCCATTTCTATCACCTTCATAATCGGGAATGGCGCATGGAACATACCAACAGCATAAACTAATAGCAAATTCTCGACGAGTCATCGTGTTCACGCTTGATTGTAATTAACATGGGAAGCTTGCTTTGTTTACAAGGCTTATCTGTGTTGTGTTTTTTGACGCAGGAAAAGGGCTGTTTCCGAAAGAAACACGTAAAATCGCGGTCGAGTGAACTCATGCATAATATGATTGTTGTAGCCTGTAGGCTGAGGTGCCATTCGCTGCTACCACATGCGCAGTGAAGTGATTTTCTCAACTCTGGCTAATTTTATGTGTGTCCTTGTATATTTTTTTGCAAATTCTATGTTGGTAGATGTTGATGTGGTGTATTCCACTTGTTCACGTTGTTTGTGTAATGACGTTTTGTTTCCATGCACAAATTTGTGGTTCATTATGCACTAGCACGAGGTGTTTGTTTATTTTGGGTTGTGTGTGTATATATTAAATATTTTTTCTTTTAGTAATTATTGTGTGAAAAATATAAAGATGATTTTTTTTTTATAGGACGTGAAAAATATAAAGATTATATATGTCTATGGGCTTTTAAGTAGTTTTACATATGTATGCGTATATATTATAATTTTCCATGTTCCATAGTTTTTGTCTAAAAAAAAATTAGAGATTTTTTATTAAAATTATTTTAAAATGATTTTTTTATAATAAATTTTAGCATAAATAATATATAAAAGCTCTATTCATTTAACAGAACAATCAGAAGAGAATTTCCCAACAACAAAATCCTATTTTATGCATTATTATTATTAAAATATTTGTTTCATATTTAAATTTTCTTTTAAACTGTATTTTTAATTAGATTTTGGCTTTTTGGGTTAATAATATATGAGTAGGTCTCTTGTGAACGGTCTCTCGAGTAAAGATATGTGAGACGAGTCAACTATATCGATATTCACAATAAAAAGTAATACTCTTAGCATAAAAAGTAATATTTTTTATGGTTAATTCAAATAAGATATCAGTATCACAAAATACGATCCGTGAGATCGTCTCACAGGAGTTTTTATCATAATATATACTAGAAAATAAAAATTTTGAAACTTGATAGCATTTAACTGGTAAAGAAGGTCCCATTGACAGCACACGCTTGGATTCGATCAATTAACCTGATTATCGGCGCATATGTAGCACAAATTCTCTATGAAAAAATTAAAATAATTCAAGAATACTTGTCGGCAATTCCTCAACCCTTCAGTCTTCATACAAATTAAAGCCACACCACCAAATTTATATTTCGGTATTCCTGCTTCATTTTCTTTTTCAACAAAATATATATATATATATATATATATATATATATATATATATATATATATATATATATATATATATATATATATATATATATATATATATATATATTTGTTGTGGGTTTCGTCCAGACAAAAAAAAAAAGGTACAACTAAATCAAGACAAACATCCTATAGTCAAAACTCAAGTGAGAAAATGTGATATAAATGTCAACACTCGAGCTGGCTACTAACTGTCTTTACTGTAGGCTTAATGGCACAATTGGCATTGACATCCTCTTCAATTATATTGCTTCATAAAAAGTATGATATCCATCCTAAGATTATGTACATATACATCTTTCATATTATAGATCCGGAAAAATGCGAGTAAAATATAAATTTTGAATTAAAAAATGTATATTTTTAGTTAGATTATATAGAATTTTTAGCTGCCAAGTGTGGAAACTAGAGTTTTACAAATGAGACGGAATCGTTACTGCGTGATCCAACTCTACGTCGAACACAAAAAAAAAATTGTAATTTTAGTCACATAGGTTTTAGTTTTGCAAAGTTTGGTTATTTTTTTTATTTTTATTTTTATTTTTTCCTGAAACCACTAAATCCACCGAAAACTATTTATTTGATAATAATACTTTCATACGTTGCTCATATGGCAAGAATAAAACTTATATTACATGTTAAATATACATAAACAAAAATAATGTGAAACGACATCTCATTTTAAATTTTATATTTTTGTTATGAGATAGATTTTAATTTAAATAATATGAATTTAATTATCGGCCGTGAATGATGTGACATAGATATTGAAGAGATATGTATGTAAGTTAGCTCACACATCCATGTGTGGATAGTGAAAGGCACACGTGCATGGCTTCCTAGATTCTTGATTGGCACAACATCTTCGTGTGTCGTTCATTTAAGTTTTTTCGATCATATGTCTCTATCTTAGGTTAGGCAAAAATGTGGCTGTGGCCATAAATTAGATGGGGCGTACACAAAGCCGTGGCCGTGGATAAAAAATCATCTGATGCATGAAAGGTTGATTATTGCGTGCGATCTTCCCGGCAACACACTGAAATCATTGAGTCCACTGATTTTTGATCTCTTACCGTTTGACTGCTTGGAAAATTACATGTTTTACCATGTATATCGTCTCTAGATTTTTTACGATTTTGGTCTGCTATGTTATCATAATTCGGTCTTAATTATTTTTGTTCGTTTCTTTTTATTTTTCTTTTTGTAATTCAGTAATTTTCCGTCCTGAAGAGATGTTGACGTAATATTAATGTATGCAGTGTCACAACAATATATTTGATGAGAAATAACTAAATTTATGATGGCAAAAACTTGTGTGAGACGGTCTCACGGGTCGTATTTGTGAGACGGATCTCTTATTTGGGTCACCCATGAAAAAGTATTACTTTTTATGCTAAGAGTGTTACTTTTTATTGTGAATATGGATAGGGTTGACCCGTCTCACAGATTATGATCTGTGAGACGGTCTCACATGAGACTCACTCATTTATGATATATGAAAACATACATAACTAAGTTGAAATTTGATTACGAATAGTATTTTCATTATTTTTCATAGATGATAGAGAGAGCAAAATGCATTTTGTCGTGGAAAAGATTAAATGAAAACTCTCACACATCCTATATTTTATCGCCATTTTTACCAATTTATCAATTGTAGGACCGAACGTTTGTCGTTTTATTAAAAACTATAGCTGGTGTTAACGATGAAACTCAAATATTTTAAAATTGTACATCAACTCAAGCGCCATATTTCGACGACTTTCTTAGCAGAAACAATTATTGAACCAACAAAAATAATTCTTATAAACATATATATTCTTCGTATTGCAAGACTCTGTAACCAGAGACGGATGCATTTGAGGGCTATACTGGACTGTAGCCTAGCCTTTTATATATATATACCTAAGTTAAAATTAGAGTCCACCCAACCAAGGCCCTAGTTCAACCCAGCCTATTTCCTTAGCTTTGCCCTTGAATACGTTGTTTTCATTTTATTCAATATGATTTCTGCACAATATCGCTCAAACTCAGCCACAACTATAACCTACAGGTACACCTTATTGTCAATATGATTTCTGCATATGATTTCTGCACAATATCGCTCAAACTCAGCCACAACTATAACCTACAGGTACACCTTATTGTCCTTGCACAAAATTGTTTGTAATGTACTTAGTTTGTAAATATAGATAGAAGATAATTTTGAATTATCATGTAGAACGTGAAATTATTATGGTTATTTATGATGATAAATAAAGATCGTTTTCTCCACAAAAAATTTAATTAAAAGTTAGATTATTAATTTTCAATTTTATTTTATCATTTGATACCAGATTTCTTGTTATTCGACTTTTTTTAATCCTTAATTAATAGGACGATTACGTAAATGTTGCTATTTTGAATTGTGTATAGGTATTATGTGCCCAAGTGTGGTACTATGTAAAATTTGTTGTTTTGTGAAATAAATTTTTTGAGGTAAATAAAGAAGTAGGAACTCTTTTTAATTACAAACAAGAAAACTTATGTGATAACGGTTCATAGATCAATTTGATGAGTCATTAATTTGTTATTGCTTGAATATTTGTGTATGACTATTGTTTTTTGAATCGTGATTGTTTATTGTTGAGTCATTGATTGACTATTATTTGTTTATTTGTTTGATCATTATTTTATTACTTGTTTATGATTATAACTTGAACTATTTCAAAATGGAATATCAATTTGCTACAAAGAAAGGAAAATCATTGTTATCCTCTTTCTTCAAGAAGAGAGATCGTCAAGCAATTGAAGATACTTCAATTCATACAGTCCTTACAATGCAACATCAATCTGGTGAAAGTCTTACATTTCTCAATATCCAAATTCCTTCAATTTCCTCTCTTAGAGACGATCATCAGTCATCGTCCACTTGTAATGAATGAGATCCAGGAAAAAAAACATATATGTGAATATCATGTTAATGTATGAGATGAGATAAGACGTTCATATCTAAATATGGTACCTTATCAACCAAATATGTTGGGGCATCTAGGTACAAAATTTGGAAGACAGAATCGTCATTTTAAAAAAACGATTTCGGAAATTTTATTGGATGGAATAATCGCCTTCAACAAATAAGACATATTGTTTATATTGTTTTCTTTTCCTAAATGATGTTAATTCATCTAATTTCTAGATACTGGTCAATGAAGGATTTGACAGTTAGAAAATAGTAAACCAAGGAAAAACATGTGCTTTTCTTGCTCATATTGGTTATGCAGCTTCTTTGCATCATATTATGTGTGAGAGAAGGGCGGAAAATTTGGTGAAGCTCTCGCAACATATTGATAAAGTGATGCATTCACCATCTAAATAGAAAAATCGTCTGTGTTTCAGCACCTCAATTGTAGTTGTTTGTTGGATAGCACTTCAAGGTTGTGCATTTAGAATTAATGATGAATCTTTATCTTCATCTAATCGTGGGAATTTTCTTGAATTGATGAAGGCTTTTGCAAGGATAAGTACAAAATTTGATGAAGTTGTACTTGAGAATGCTCCAAAATGCCCAATATATTGCTCCAAAAATTCAAAAAGAGATTTTACATATTATGGCCAATAGAGAACGATAGATTGTTCGTGAAGAAATTGGAGATAAATGCTTTTGTATTTTTTCTGATGAAACGCGAGATATATCTAAACGAGAGCAAATGACTACTTTCTTGAGGTTTGTGAACAATCATGGGATTTTGACGTATTATTTTTTGACATCAAAAGTGTTAGTGACACTATCTTAATGAGTCTGAAAAAGATATATCAAATGTTCTTGTTTATCGTGATCTCCATGTTAAGAAAATCAGAGGCCAAATATAAAATCACTACAAGAAAAACGCCACACAACAACACACATACGACAACGGTTTTTGTGCAAAACCGTTGTCGTAGAGTTTTTCACAACGGTTTTAGCCAAAACCGTTGTCTTTTGGGGATCAAAGACAACGGTTTTTTAAAACCGTTGTCTTCCAGGGGCAAAGACAACGGTTTTAAACAACTGTTGTCTTTGGGGGGTCAAAGACAACGGTTTTAGGGTCAATGACAACGGTTCTATGAACCGTTGTCTATTAGCGTGTTTTTTTGGAAAATAGACAACGGTTTTCTTAAAACCGTTGTCGAATAGCGTGGTTTTTGGACAAACAACAACGGTTGGGGGAGACGTGTCAAATTTAGCGACGGAATTTCAAACAACCGTCGCTAAAATTAGCGACGGTTTTAAAATAACCGTCGCTCAAATAAGATCAGCGACGGGTTTGAAAAAACAGTCGCTAATTATAGCGACTGTTTTAAATCAAACCGTCGCATGCTTAAAATTAGCAACGGTTTCATGCCATCCGTCGCTAAATTTAGCAATGGTTTTTAAAACACCGTCGCCATATTTCGCGACGGTGTAAATTCCAACCGTCGCAAAATTAAAACATGCGACAGTATTTCAAAATCTGTCGCTAAATTTCGCGACCATAAAATCCAAACCGTCGCTAATTTAAATTTTGGCGACGATTTTACAACAAACCGTCGCTAACTCACTATAAATACCCGCGTTTCACTCCATTTTCTTCACAACACTTAAACTTTTTCTCACTACTTCACAACATTTAATATTTTTCAACACTTAAAATTTTTCTCACTACTTCACAACACTTAAAATTTTTCTCTCATACACAATTTTATCACTTCACACAACACTTAAAATTTTTTTTCTCATACACATTTTTATCACTTCACACAACACTTGAAATTTTTCTCTCATACACATTTTTATCACTTCACACAATACTTAAAATTTTTCTCTCATATACAATTTTATCACTTCACACAACACTTAAAATTTTTCCCATACACAAGTTTATCACTTCACAACACTTCAAATTTTTTTCTCTTACATTTAAAACACTTAAAATTTTTCTCTTTTACACGATTATAGTTTCGATTGTTAGTTTCTTTTATATTTATTAAATTATTAAAAGATTTTTTTTATTTTTCGAAACAAATTAGCGACGGAATTCATGATTAAAGACCGTCGCTAATTGATTTAGCGACGGTTTTAAATACCGTCGCAAATTCTACCTACCACAACGGATAAAAACTGTTGTCGTTGAACAGACTTTCAACAACACCCTCAGTTACAACAGTTTTTAAAAGGCTACGACAACGGATAAAATCCGTTGTCGTTGCCCGTTTTTCTTGTAGTGAATGGTGATAGAAATATGTGTGGAGCGTGGAATGGACTTCAAGCATTATTTCTCAAAGATTGTCCTTGTGCATACTATGTCCACTATTTTGTTCATTGGTTATAACTGACATTGATTTCTGCAGCTAAGGAAATTAGTGTTATTTGGGAATTCTTTTCTCATTGGGACAATATTGTTAATATTGTCACTTCTTCTACTAAGCGCATTGTTGAATTACATGTTGCACAAAAAAATGAAATTGAGTATATGTTGGCAATTTGAGAACGTGATTCTGAAAGTGGTGTCAATTAGATTTGTAATTTGCAACGATCGTGAGCTATTCGTTGGAGTTCTCACTATGATTTGGTAAAAAGCTTGATAGGTATGTACACTGCAACTTGTAATGTTTTTGAAGTTATTAGCGATCATTCTCCAAATGGATGGGCTAAGGCTGAAGTTAGGGGGATTTACATAAACATGAAAAGCTTTGAATTTGGTTCATTTTGTATTTAATGCATAAAATTATTAGAACAACATATACTCTATGTCAAATTTTTCAAAAAAAATCTCGAGATATTTTGACTGCTATTACATTTATCACTACTACCAAAACTAGTCTTCAAGAACTTATAGAATGCAGGTGAGACAAATTTCTCTAGGAAGTTAAAGTTTTTTGCTCGATAAATGAAATGATGTGTCTGACCTTGATTTTCTATATAAGATTTGACGTTCTCGTCGACAAACTAAATTGATACATTATAAACTTGATGTGATGCAAAATTTGAAGGTTTCTACACTTGTTAAGTTGTGTCAAGAATTGACTGAGAGTGGACGATCAAACGTTTACGTTATGTTGATTAGATTGATTTATCTTGTTTGACGTTACCTATATCTAACGCCGCTACTGAGCGAGCTTTTTCAGCAATGAAGCAAGTGAAGACGATGGTTCACAATAAAATGAAGGATGACTTTCTTCCCGATTGTTTGACACTCTATGTTGAACGAGATTTAACTATACATATAAATATAAAATACATTGTAGATGAATTTTATATATTAAAATCTCATATAACACCACTTTTTCATATTCCTTGCATCCGTCCATGTGCTTAACTATGATTTTTCTTTACTTTAGATCATTCCGCCAATTTTCTATTAATTTTTGAACTTAAAAGCCCATACAAAAATAAATATAGCTAGCGACCAAAGAATTTTCCGCTAGTATGTATTTAGCAAGAGACCCGCATAACCAAATTACATCAAAGTAAAATTATACTTATAGCCTTATAACTCCCTCTCTTTTTTTGGCATTAAAAATAAAATTTAAGTAATTTTTTTTAATTAAAATTATAAAACTTTAATTTTAATTTTTTTAACAATAATATTTGAAAAAAAATATCGACTACACAAGCAAACAACGAGAACAAAAAGACATTAACATAATTTACCATGTAGGACATTGTTGCATGCAAAGAGACACTGGCATAATTTATGATATAGGACACTAATTGACATGTCTAGCCAAAACTGTCATCTTTAACTTGCTGGAAAAAGAACAGGGCACGCACTCTTTCAAATATTAATTTTCATCAAATTTCACATGATTTGAAGTGATTAATGTGATCCAGACAATTTCACATGGGACAGTACGATTTAGAATTCCATCTTATCTTTATTTTTGGAGCCAATGGTCCATATGTATTAATGCTAGATTGTCACCTTCATCTAGAAAAACAAATTTTAAAAAAAAAAACGATAATTTTAGTTAAATATGTCGATCAATTTTCAAATTATTTTTCCACTCAACTATTTTCTCAATAAAATATATATATATAATTTTGATATGTTCCGCGATTCTTATTATAATTTTAGTTAAATATGTCGGAATAGTAACGCTTGTTTATTCGAGATTTTCTCTCCTTCAATATTGAAAAATAAAAAGAATAATATTATAAAATATCTTATATTAAAAAAAATAGATTCGTGCATATATTATATAATATGTACATATATATGTGTGCGTGTGTGTGTGTGTTGATGGGACAATAGATTGAGCCATCCATGTGTGCCATTGAATGAGTACGTGTGCTTCTTAATTCCAGCAGGTGGGATTTCAATTAATTTCATTTTTAAGTACTGCACATACTTTAATTAAGTTTTATCTGATTAATCTTAACATACTAAATAGTAAGACTTCATTTAAATTAGTATTTTAAAAACCTTTAGTGAAAAAACTTAAAATATGTTTTTGGATAAGATTTTTATTAAATATTTGGCAAAAACTTGTATGAGACGGTCTCACGGGTCGCATTCGTGAGACGGATCTCTTATTTGGATCATCCATTAAAAAGTATAACTTTTTATGCTAAGAGTATTACTTTTTATTGTGAATATGGGTAGGGTTGACCCGTCTCACAGATTAAGATCCGTGAGACGGTCTCACATGAGACTCACTCTAAATATTTTTTGAAAAGTGTTCTCCAATTACAATTTTTTAAAAACAATTCAGAGGTGTTTTTTTTTTAGAATAAAAAACACTGGTTAAACAATAATTAAGATATCTTTATACAATAGTCGTCTAAACACTTTCTCAATTACTTTTTACTATAATTTTTTAAAAATAATTGTCCATACATATTTCCAAATCCAAAATTTTTTTATAAAATAGTTGTCTCATCACAAATTTATTTTGATACAACTTTTAAAATATTTTATACAAAATTTGTAAAAGGAAAAAACACTTTTACAAAAATGTTTTGGAAATACATGTCCAAACGGAGACTAGAATTCAATTTATTACACGATTATTTTGAACAATTATTTATTGAAAATTATTTATATTTGTAGACCGATTTTTAGGATTTCGAACGGTAAAATGGGTATCTGAAAGAGAAATTATGGATATTTTTATTGTTGATAAACAATCAAAATATATTGATACGAGTCGTTTAAAAAGAAAATTATGCTTTATATATCTAATTCTAGTTTTATCGAGATGTGGGCTTGGATCGATATACTTAATTATTTGGAGGGAATGATTTGAAATATAGATTTCTAATGTCATATCTTATGTGTGTTTTTAATATATCATAATTATTTTTAAAATTGTATAACTTTATATGAAATGGATTTGAAATTCAATTTAGATATTTGGATTTTAAATGTATTTTTGTTGTTTTAGATAAGCATGATCGTGAATTTGAAATATTGCATGTTTATATATACTACACTATATATAGTGTAGTATGTTAATTATGATGAATTTTTAATTCACTCAATAATGATGTCATTTGAAATTCATTATATCCAAAATCTATTTTTATATATACATTCGATTACCCCAAATAAATTGTGGTAATGCTTGGATATATTGGGTGATCTCATGTGGACAATTTATCGAGCTGAGCAATTGTCTTTATACACAGTGCTGGTCGAGTGAGATAAACCATGTCTATATAGCCTGAACACCTCAGAACAAGACATGTTAGTAGGACGCCGAGAGGTTTTCCTATGTAGACACTTCGAATCCTTGGATTTTCATTGACTTCGAGCTTGTGTAAATTTGTAACGATCTGATAACTACTCGGACTAATGTCAGTCCGGGCTGATAGGAACATAGTACTCTTTTCTTACTCGAACGTATTTTCCGGGTGGCTATATAAGTGAGGTGGCGCTTGTGATCTCGGGTAGGTGTTAGACATTATCAGGGCTAACTCCCACTTCAAGACACCCTAGACCATTTTTGGGCTAACGTTGCTTCAATTTCTACTCACACGCCTGAGTACAAAAATGACCCGGCTCTTACCGGATTATCAAAATTGTATAACTTGCATCGCCGCCTTCCACTAAATTATTTTCCATTGATGTGTTCGGGTTCCGGTGTGAGTCGTATATATGTGTGAAATCATCCCCTAAAAATTGACATTAGAATGACTTTGGTCATATTTAATTTGTTTGGGATTTTACTAACCTCGATTTATCTCAAAAATTCATAATTTTATCGATATATTGAAAAACTCCAACAAAATTTTCCGGTTCGTTCGATCCTATCTGTGGGGGCACTGCCCCACAGGTTTTAGATGGTCCAGATTTAGCCACATTTGTGATTTAAAAAAAAAAAAATAGTGGACCCTATGTACTTGTGGCTAAATCTGAACCGTGGATCTACACATGGGGACACTGCCCTCACATGTAGGGTGAAATATTCCATATTTTCCCAAGCAAAACGTCTTTTATCTTCGGCAAAAACTTGTGTGAGACGGTCTCACGGGTCATATTTGTGAGACGGATCTCTTATTTGGGTTATCCATGAAAAAGTATTACTTTTTATGCTAAGAGTATTACTTTTTATTGTGAATATGGGTAGGGTTGACCCGTTTCACGGATTAAGATCCGTGAGATGGTCTCACATGAGACCTACTCTTTATCTTCAGTACTAATTATTAATATTTCCTTGATACCTATATCAACTTTAAAAACTATACCCCAATAATATTTTGAAATTATTATAATCATTATTTCGTAAATTTTGAGTGAAGATCGTAACCAAATGCCACCTTTACCTCTATAACTATTAAAATTAAAATGAAATACTTCTACTCTTAAGCTAGAACCATTTCGATAGCTAATTTGGGTTTAGCATATATTGTTGAATTAATGTACTTAATAAATATTTTATTTAAATTTCAGATATGTGATTTTTCTACCGATTAAAAGCATATGTATATTTAACGAATAATAATCCGGAAGAAAAATATGTGTGTAATAATTGAAATTCAACGCTTTATTAGACTGGATAGAGCAATCATTCATCACAAGTCACAAATGGAATAGGCATGATTTCAAAATTTCCATGTGGAGACCATGTGACCACTTATCGATCTTCCAAAATTATCACACACACACACACACAAATATATATAAATATATATATACATGTTGTCCATCAACCGTGTTTATTTATGTGTCCACCATTGAGCTGACACTCACATAATAGATACACAATTTTTATATGTTCATCACGTCTAATAAATGAATATCACATCAATGTTGACCATAAATATGAACACGATTGATTGATGTGTATGTATATATTCTTTTATTTATGCCCGCATGAGCTTAGCTTAGTTGGTCAGCAGCAGAGATTCTTGGAGCAATGATCAGGGATCGAGTCTCGCAAGCGGCAGTGTGGGAGTTAAATTCCCTCCAAGAGGGGAGCTCCTTGTGCACGGCGTAGCATAAGGTCTAGCTGCTACTGGTTGGCTGAGTCACCATGATTTATCTCTTCTCATAATCCTGTCGGGCCGAGGGTGAGAGACGCCTAAGGTGAGCAATTTCACCTTTTGAAGCAATATATTCTTTTATTTATTTATTTATTTTGTTGGATGTGGACCATTTTTCTTCCTCTCCTTCTCCCCATGTTTTCCGGATCCCGCCAATTTCTCCTTTTCCCCACTTTATAGTCAAATCCTTAATTTGGAATTAAGCACTTCAAAAGTAATAACTTTGTTGTTATTTAAGTGATTGTGTCCTAAATGAGTGGAAAATCTATAAGCCTGGCTAGGTCTCCCCTATTTTCTATCACATTTTTAGTACATTAATAATAATTGTATGTTTTTTTTAAAAAAAAAATTTGTACTTTTAAAGCCATATATCTATATTATTCTTGAATATTTATTTAAAAATAATAATTTCTTGAAAAACATGGAACACAAATATTTTTTTTTATTGTTTTGGACATTAAATGAACACAAATCTTTTGCTACCTCTTGCGAAATTTATTACCGTCGCATCAAATCTCACATAAAGAAACGTATGGGTTCAAAAAAAATGCACGATTCATGTATTCCATTCAGTTGTTTCTTTCTTTATTTCTTCCTTCCATTTTTTTTTAATTCCTTTTTGCCAAAATAACTAGTTTGTCCAGAAGTCTTTCTTATTTCCTTTATTAGCTTTTTTCTCCAGAAAAACGGGTCAGCGAATTGGTTAGTTATGTCAATTTTTTTTATTTATATGCTATGATTTTAGGGGTGTCAATCGGGTGGGTTGGGTCGGGTTTCGGGTCAATCCGCCAATTTTTTTATTTTTTTTTCAACCCGATTCCAACCCGAACCCGAAGCAACGCAAAAACCTCCAACCGAACACGAACCCGTATAACCCGACTCAACCCATCTAACCCGCCTAACCCGAATTTTATTAATTTTTTTTTAAAGTTTTTAAAATTAATGAAAAAAATTCAAAAAATAATAATAATAATAATAATATTTTAATTTAAACGCATGATAACAAAATTTTCGATTTAAATTTGAAAGTTTAATTGTAAAAAATTAAAAGTATATTTACTAAATCAAATAAAAAATTGTTAAAAAAATAAAAAATATGCAAAATAAATATTAAATGATGAAAATTTATCATATAAATATACAATAAATTTTGTTCAAACATACAATATATAAAAATATAAGTAATATTTTCAAAAAAAAGTTCGCGGGTCAACCCGCGACCCAACCCGAAACCCGCCTAACATCGCACTAACCTGAATCCACCCAACCCGAACCCGAAAAACCCCAACCCGAACTTGATTTTTTTCGTGTTGGGTCGTGTCGGGTTGACGGGTCGTGTCGCATTTTGACACCCCTATATGATTTCAACAAATTAAGAGTGTTTGGATCGAATGATTTGGATTGACGAATTACTTGAGGTGATAAATTGAAATGACTTAATGCAGAGATGAATTTGAAATACACCATGACGATCATTAAAAAAATATGTATTTGAGATTTGAAATTCATTGTAGAATAGATTAACCGAGACATATCAATAAATTCTAACCTAATTCATTAATACAAATGAAATATTAAGACGTGCTTGAATGGAGAGATTTGAACCGATCGATTTTAAATTCAATTGAATGTTTGGACGAATTTGTATTTGATGTATTTTAAATCCATCTTACCCTTAACTTGTGTAAATGCAATAATAATTATGAAATCCACCCAATATTATTGGCATTTACGATCCACCATTCTAATATTTTTTTAAAAAAATCGAATCTCATCTTCTGAATTAAATTATTTGATCCAAGTGCAAAATAAGGACATTCACTGTTAAACTCGAATTGTCTAGTTCTCGAAATAAGGCCTTCATTATATAATACATAGTTGATAAATGCATATTACTATTTGTTCTGATAATTGATCGATTTGTACGTGGCATTTATTATTTCAAAAAAGCCAGGAATTATTGCCCTCCACTTGTGATTAAGAGTAGCTAGGTGTATCTTGTGAGATCGTCTCACGATCTTTATTTGTGAGACAGATCAACCTTATCGATATTCACAATAAAAAGTAATATTCTTAGCATAAAAAGTAGTACTTTTTTATTGATAACCCAAATAAGATATATGTCACACAAAATATGACATATAAGACCGTCTCACACAACTTTTTGTCTGTGATTAATTGTCATTCTTAAACTTGAATACATTTTTTCTTTGAAAAAAAAAAAAAGAAAGAGAGAAAAATTGTCAACCATGCCTTTATTCATCTCATATTTTGAACTCCAATCTCTACCCTATCCCAAAGGAAGACTACAAAATAGTTCTTTATATAGTAATCAATTTTTATCAACTTATACAGGGTGTCGATGAACATAAGAAAATATCTAATTTAGTTATTTAAATTAATTGGAGGATAGAAACTTGTCAAATTTGAGCTGAAGTGCTATAACTTTTCTTTTTGTTGGTTATTAATCATATTTCTATTTTCTCCAGAGAATTGTTGTAGTTTATAATACGTCGAAATTTAGGAAATATATGACTAAAAACCAACAAAAAAAGATTATAAAACCGAGACTTAACTTTGACAAAATATTAGATAATGCAAAATAGAATAATACACTATGAATTTGACAATTTTCTTATTAACAACATACATAACTCTCACATTTCGCTAAGTTACACTACCATCGCTAAATGTACTCCATATAGTATTTATAAAATATATTTGGATAATATAAATACCGAACGCAAGAGGATATATCATATATGTATGTTTTTACATGTTATATTGTAAATTTTTTTCCCTAATTTTTTTAAAATTTTAATGTGATTACATATAATTTATCTCCCTTCGTGTTGGCGCATGCATTCGACTTAGATGAGATGTCAATGGTATAATTTTTATGATGACTGTCACCTTTCGCCGTGCAGGGAATGTCTGAGCTGACATATTAGGTTACACATCACGCTTATCAGGTAAATCGTACTCGGTAAACCCAGTATGACATACTCCCTCGAAAAAATATTGGTAGGGAATCAAATACATGATCATAAACCAAACGTTTACTTATTTCACCAACTCGAACACTCCAGCGTCCCAAAGAGCTCGTATATATAACATATTTTTGGTGCTTTTGTGATGTATATGTTGTAAACGTCTAGATGTATAATTTGATATTTCAGTTTTTTCTTTACTTTTTGTTGATTGTTAATATACATAGCAAAATAAACTACCTTTATTTATTATTATCGATAAATGTACATTATTTTCGACGTGACAAGCTCGAACTCTCAATCATTAATATTATAATTTTGCCTGAGATTCTTACCGACGGAAATCTTAACTACTTTTATTCAATTTTTTTTTTTTAATTTAAAGAAACTGTTTTGTCACAAAATAAGTAGCATAATGTTAGGTTTACATTGCATATTTTTAATAAATTAAAACTTTAATTAATATGTTTTAAGTTGTACAAACTATAGTTTTAGAAATTAAATTGAGAAATTTATGCGATAGTTACAAACGTAAAAATAGAAGGAAAAAAAAACAATTTATTAATTGAGTATCGAAATCGCAATTATAAATTTAATTGAAATTATATGAGTGCTGTCTAGGAAAAAAGTGGGTATCATGTGAGACGGGTCAACCTACCGATATTCATAATAAAAAGTAGTACTCTTAGCATAAAAAATAATATTTTTCATAGATAACTCAAATAAGAGATCCGTCTCACAAATACGATCCGTGTCCTAGAAAAAATAAATTACCCATTTTAAATTAATTTTTGTTAGAGAATGCTAGCTAGCTAATATATATCAAAATTATATTTGGTCAAGAGCAATTATAATAATGACCTAAAAATTTTGATAATTCTTTTTCACTGCGGGCCATGGAATTCCCATGTGCACGCATGTGCTGTGTCTTCCTCTGATTGGCCCACTTCCTTTCACTAAATAAATGGGTTTTTTCTTCCCTTTCTCCTCCTCCTCATTGCTCTCTTTTTCTTTGCTTCTTCACACTTTGTTGGATCCTAAGCATTCTCGATCTTCAATATTTTCTCTCTTCGGATTCTGCTGCTAAATCCCATGAAAGAGAGGTATGCCATTTTTTTTTTCCATCGTTGTTATTCAGCTATACATATATATGACTAATTATAGCTAGAGAATTAAGCGATATTTGATCACATTGAGGTTTCTGATATCTTATACAATAAGATGTCAAGAAATAGATAAGAAAGATTTAAGGAGGACTGAGGAATCACCCTCGTCTCCTGCTGCCGAGTCTTCGAGAGATAGAACGTATGATATTGAATGAGAGGGATATCATAATAATGGTCTAATGCGTCTATTTCTGGGTTTATTTCATCCTACATATGCGGGCATTGCCTCCATGATAGGATGGATGGTCAAGATTTGTCCATGCATATGTAAGACCCACTTTTTTTTTTGAAATTGTATGTTTGGCAAGATCTTGGCCATCCATCCTCTCATGGAGGCAATGCCCACATGGGTAGGATCTCATTAACCCTATTTCTGTCAGAAATTTATCGTAACGGTTATAGTTTTTCATGAGTTGGGTTTGAACAGATATTCGTTTCACAAAATTGAGTCTAGATAGTTTTACAAGAGTTTTTGTGTAATAATATATATAAGAATGTGTTCATATGAAAAAATAAAGATGGTAAAATCTAAAGAAGATATATAGTTATATAAGTTTTTATAAAATTAAAAGTTTCTCCATGTTGACTAAATTTCAAAATCGAAATTTTCTTTCTATATTTCATATTTATTAGCATAGTTGTGATGATCATGTAACGCTGATTATCTTCTTCTTTTTCCCTCTTGTTTAAACACTCCCGTAGAATGCAAAATTCATCGCTAAAACAAGAATTCCTCAAGAACTGGATAAAGGGTCTCCAGCTACACACCAACTTCAACAAGAACACGACCATTTTGGAAAGAAGAAAGGCCATAAAAGTTTCGGCAGACATAGCCATCGCTTCAACCAGAAACTCGACTACCCGGTGGAGCCGCGCCCTGATCGCCCATGCTTCCAGGGATGGATCTAACAAAACCCTAATAGAGAAAATATCAGGCCGTGAAGCACCACGCAAAGTCTCGTTTGGTTTGATCAGATGCAGCAAGAAAATCATGAAACGAAGCCGTGTCGCTCGTCAGATCAGAGCGAGGAGAGCCGTGCCTCAGAGTGTCGTCGGAGCTAGTTTAATCGCAAAGAAACTGGTGAAAAGCAGAACCCTTGCTCTGAAAAGGCTCGTGCCTGGTGGAGAAGACATGGATGAAATCTCTTTGATCAAAGAGACCATAGATTATATCGTTTCGCTTCGGGTTCAGGTTGATGTAATGGGGCGCATGGCTAGTGTTGCTGATCGATTAATCCCCTTTAAAACTTTATAATTAATCTTTCTTTTAAATTTTATTAAGCTATGAATCAGTTTATATAATTTTCCACTGAAAACTTCGTATATATATATATATATATATAGCATCAAGAAAGCTAGGCGAATGGTGTAATAGTTGGAAGTGCTGTGTACGTGTACAGATGAAAAGTTTTTATTTCAATTATTATTGCATTAAATTCTGTTCTAGCTAGCTTCGATTCATTGGATGGCAGTGTCTTAGTTAAAATTATTATCCATCAGATTTCTATTAAGGGAAAATAAATTTTTGGGTCCAGTTACTTGTATAATTTAAATTTTAGTCTATTAAGTTGTCAAATTTTTAGTTCTGTTATTCTATTAAGTTACTTGTCTATTAAGTTGTCAAAGTTTTGATCAAATTGCTAATTTGATATAATATACGTCAGCAATTTTCGATGTCACGTCAGCATTTTCGATGTCACATGAATAGTTAGATCTAACCGACCGAAAATTAAAAGTTATCAAGCTAAAACCAAACTTTGAAAACTTAGTTGAACAGATCTGAAATTGAACAAGTTCCGTTGACCGAAAATTATATTCCCTTAATATAATATAATTTTACGCAAAGAATATACATTGCCTATATATTCATGTACATGGTTTAGGCGGCAGTCTTGATCGTATCATTTTAATCTGTCCATTTATTAATTTATCAAATAGTTAGTTTTGCAAGTATGATTGAATCTCAATTATCAACATTAATTAAGTTCATGTTCTCTTTTTCTAAATTTTGCACCCAAATACATAAAGGTGATGCGCATGCATGTGCAGTAGAATGTTGTTTCGGTTTGGTGTCATTTTCTGCTATTTATTTATATACATACATGGACTGCTAGCCTGTCCATCTAATTTACATCCCCATACATTTCAATATCACTCTCTTTATTTTTAGTTTTCTGGCAATTTTAAACTAGTTTCGTTAATTGTAAAATGATACTTCATAAGTGTTCGATCCTATAATTGGTAATATCACGGTCCAATGTACGAGTAAATAAAATTACAAAGCAGACATAATATAACATAAGAGAAGATAAGGCTTAGGTTGTGGAACATCAATATCACGAAGTATGTAGGACAACCATGTTAATTCAGAAGCGGTGGAGGCAAGCTCTCGATATTCTGCCTCAGCATTAGACCGTGCGACTATTGGTTGCTTTTTGGCTCTCGAAGAGATGCAATTAGAGCCAAGAAAGATGCAGGATCCTGTCGTCGATCGGCGAGTAGCTTTGCAACCAGCCCAATCATCGTCAGAACAAGCAAACAAATTAAGGCTACTATGTGCCAATAACCAAAGCCCGTGATGAAGTGTCCCATGAATATAGCGCAAGATGCGCTTAACCATGTGAAAATCAACAGCTGTGGGCGACTGCATATATATGTTGGCAAGGCGGCTGCATATGTTGGAAAGTCGTATCAACAGCAAAGGAAAGGTCTTGTCGATGTAAGATATTGAAGTGCACCGACCAAGCTTCGAAAATTAGTAGGATTGTCATAGAGTTGGTCACCATTTTTAAATGATGGTTTTTAGATGGCATAGGAGTAGCGACAGGCATGCATTGACTCATAAGTGCCTGAGACATGAAGTCTAAAGCATATTTTTTCTGTGAAAGAAAAATACCATCTGAAGTTCCTAGTCAACTCAATACCCAAAAAGTTATGAAGGATCTTGACCAAGATCTTTCATGGTGAACAACTTATTGAGATCACGAACATAATTATCAAGAAGCATAGGAGTGGTACTTGTGAGTACAATATCAGCTACAAACAAAATAAGCAATAGTGTATTACCATTATGACGATAAACAAATAAAGCGGTAGAATACGTGTCCAACGAACTAACTTGTGGTTTGGAAATTTTATTGATTTTTATGTAGAAAAATCTTTATTTGGTTTGGATTTTATTGATTTTTATGTAGAAAAATCTTTATTTTTATAATATTTTATGGTTTTATTCAATTATGACATTTGCTTTTGATATGAATCCACCTAACTCCACCTCAAAAGCTAGCTCATGAGAGGAAGATTGTGAATTCATATATATTTTGCCCAAGACAACTCTTGCTAACCGATGTGGGACACATCATTCCCGACCTCTTTAGACCGCACGTCCTCGTGCCAACTCCTTCGTTAACCCGCACTCCAGGGCACTTCCAGGCATTCCCAACCCCTTTAGACTGTACATCCTCGTGCCAACTCCTTCGTTAACCCGCACTCCAAGGCACTTCCAGGAATTCCCGACCCCTTTAGACTGTACGTCCTCGTGCCAACTCCTTCATTAACCCGCACTCCAGGGCACTTCCAGGAACATGCACTCACACGACCAGTCAAGAGTATGGCTCTGATACCAATTGTTGGGATGCAACCAAAGTTCCACATTGGAAGATTTAGAGAAAGATCATGGGTTAATAAAGATGGATTGATATCTCCATTGGTATGAGGCCTTTTGGGTGGTTCCAAAAGCAAAACCATGAGGGTTAAAACCCAAAGTGGACAATATCATACCTGTGTGGAGATATTCGGATTCCATTGGTCCTAACAAGTGGTATCAGAGCCATGGTCTAGATCGAGTCGCGTGGGTGGAATCTTCGATACCTAAACGAAGGGAAGGAGGTGAGGGCTCCTGGTAAAATCCTTGATTAAACTCTCGGGGTGGTTTATGCTCCCAGTATTCATGTAAGACGTGCTCTCCAACGCAGTGAAGTGGAGTAACCTCGATTGGAGGACGAATAAGGCTTGAGGAGAGGCTCGGACCATGAGAATAATAGTGGAACTTCGTTTGAGGGGAGGATTGTTGGGATGCAACCAAAGTCACACATTGGAAGATCTAGAGAAAGATCATGTGTTAATAAATATGGATTGATATCTCCATTGGTATGAGGCCTTTTGGGTGGTTCCAAAAGTAAAACCATGAGGGTTAAAACCCAAAGTGGACAATATCATACATGTGTGGAGATATCCGGATTCCATTGGTCCTAACAGCTTTATCTATATACCAATGCAAACTCCATAGATAAAGTCCTTAAATATACAATAGGTACCATAAGGTCTGTCTCTCAACATAAGATCATGAAACTCATTAGAAAGTGTATCGTATATTCTAAACATATTTCTAGTCGAATCAGTCATCTAAAATAAGGATAAAGATCGTCTGAGCTAGATGCTAGCATCTGTGATATTAACGTCATGTTTTATTGGTAAAGGCATGAAAATGTCTATTCATACAGATGAGATGAGTGATCATTTGATAATGTATTGAACAACCCTCCCTCGAACTGTCTAAGTGGTTATCACTTATTGAATGGAATAGTTTGCCGTTATGATTATACATCATTAGTCTTTTGAGTCGGGACAACGTAGAAGCTCTACATACTAGCATGCACTTTGATCAGTTTATCGACTCTATTGAGGATTATCAGGTAGTGAGGTTGAATGTAGTTTTGAAATACGTAGGAACCAATATAATGTAGTCGGAGATTCACCATTTGCCTACAGACGAAGATATCTCATGTGATTTGATGAGTTAATATTGCAAGAAGTCTCTGGCCAAAACAAGACATGTGTTTTAAAGAAATACCTTTTCTTAGTAGTACATACAATGTAACTGTTATTACTCAAAGATATATCATATAGTTATTGAATCCATTTGCGACTCTCAATATATCAATAATTGCATATTCGATCGGGATATATGAGATGAAAGGACCGTATTGTATGCTAACCATAACTTAATGTTCTTGCAGGCACTATTAGTGATATCTAGATCATAAGGCGATAATACTAAATGCTCTTTTCATGATCCGATAAGTGCAATTAGACTTGACTTCTAACATTCTTGATCAAGAAGTTGATGAAACCATTGAGGCTAATTAGGGTAAGCTCAAATAAGAATAAATATTTTTTTTTGAATCATATGAAAAGTTGTGAACTCATGGCTAGCTATATCTTTGAACCATTTAGGGTCACATATATAGTATCAATTTTGTGTTCTCTTTGAGATAGTCAAGTTCAAAGAATAGTTTGACGGAGATCAAACAGATTGTTTATAAAAGAGATTGTAAGTTGATTGCATATGATGGAATATGTAAATTGATTCCATATGATGGAAGATATGAAAGAGCTTAATTTTTGATCAAGTGAGGAGAGTTGAACTATCTATTTTGGCGAAAGTGTACACAAAACTGAATGCTGCAAAAAATAGAACAGTAAAAATTTTGATCTTCAAAACTTTCAATTCTCATTATATTGTTTTGCCTCATAGATCTCATTTTGGTGTTATTGTGTACCGACGTAGAAAACTAAGTTGATAAATTTTCTTGAATTCAAGTAGCCTTGATCTGCTTGACGTTTTTCGAGTCTAAATGAGCCGTGCCAACTTGTGAGTTTTTTGAACCGGCTCGAGCCTTGTTTGATTTGCATTCGGAATTATCCTGTGACACCCTAAACACAAAGGTGCATAAATGCATGTTAAAGTTTATAAGTATAACTAAATTTTATTATTTTCATTTTAAAAATTTTACCACATTATTGTTCGGTACAAATTTTATTTGTCCAAAGTATCTAGAAATACATTAAAATACATTACAATACACTAAAAAAAATTCATCAAGTACTTTGAAGTTCTCATTCCAAGACCAAATACCCGAAATATAATAAAATATTATAATTAAGCTCAATGTATATGTTAAATAATTAAGTACAACGTAATCATTAGGTTCAATGTAAAATAATTTATAATTAGCTTCAATGCATATAATCATTAGGTTCAATGTAATATAATTTATAATTTGATTCAATGTATATAATCATTAAGTACAATGTATTCTAACTAACTACAAAGTATTTAAATGTATGTAAGTATATAATAATATTAAGTTTTGGATAAATATAATCTTTTTCATTTAATAAATAAATATGGATAAGTATGTAGTCCACGGCTATATATATCTGAATTCATTTCTCATTCTCAATTCACAATCAACCGAGAGAGAAGAAAGACACGGAGGAGGGAAGAAGAAAGAAAAAGAGAAAAAAATAGAAGAAAAATCTATAATCCTTTCCGAAAAATTCCAATAAATCACCAAGTATTCACCTCGTATCTTAAAGCAATGTAGCACTGGAGGTGATGTAAAAAGATCGATCAAGAACAAGAAAATCAAACCAAGATATTCCGAAAAACGGCACATAATCCCGTTTCAAGCTAGATAATCTACGCTCATCTTTTTCATAGCTACACACCAAACTAGAGGTTGACTTGAACACAAAAGTTGTGCCTATTGTTGCATAGATAAAGGATATACCGTCCGTCGTCCCAAAATATTGTCGGAACTAACATTTTTGGAATGCCAGAGTACCTTAGTTCTTCATAAAACTATATTTAAATTTTGTATTGATCGGATATGAATTTGAAATAACTTTTAACATAAGAATTAAAGATCTTACAAAGTTATATAAGCTGGAGAAAAAATGGTCGCGCGTGGCCGCCGAAAGGCCAGTCACGCGCCGAAACTGTCAGGGCGTGTACCTCACGCGCCACCGTATCCCCTTTTTTCCGGTGGCCGAATCTTCCTGGTGATGTTTTCAAATTTTTGGCCAACTTTCGTAATGTTTAGAGATATCTTCTAATTAATATGAATTTTGCGAACTTAAGTAAAATCAACCAAGTTAAATTTTGAACAAAAATAACCTGGAAATGATCAGCTATTTACTTAAAACTCTAACATATAAATATCATTCATAATATATTTTTAGGACTTGCTCCAACAATTCAGATTACTAATCAAGCTTAAACTATAAATTATCATGTGAGTAAATTACTATTCATTCTTCTATTAAAGTCTTTGACATTTGGCCTGATAATTTTTATAGCATTTATTTAATGTTCAAATATCATCCACAGTTCATTTCGATTACTGATATATTTTCTTGCATATTTATGAATGGATTGATATATCATTAATGAATGGAGTCATGGACAACGGATTTTGGTCCAGAAATTGAGTCAACTGGACAACGTGGCTTCCGCCCGGAAAGTGACTCAAATGAACAACGGGTCAAAAGTCCTGGGTATATGGTTCATCTGAACACGCACAACGAATATTTCGGTCCGGAGAATGGTTCACCGGTTCGTAAAATGATCTTATAGTGCTCAGTTAGAGCCACCAATGTTAATTTATGAAATTGTCATTTATATTCTTAGTAATTTTAAGATTTCATATCACTTCTAAAATCTAATTTGTTATGCCTATTACTTCATGCATAATTATTATGAAGCGCTATTTTAACTTATTTAAAAGCTATATACTAATTTAAACTCAGTAAGTCCTCAAAGACTTAACCATCTGTTTCTTTTCGTCTACTGTAATTTCCAGACACAAGAACCCCAGAATTGGAACATGAGGAAAATAACTGAAGCTGAAATAAGAGCATTTGAAAGTTGTGATGATCTGTTTATAAATAAATGTTAAACTTCCGATGTAAAATAATTATACATATTTGACAATAAGAATGTAAATATCTGTATATAATCTTTAATAATAGTAGAAAATATTTAAATTTTATCTATAATATTTTTTAATAATAATAATGGTAAAATAAAGATAGCAGTTCAAAGTGGAATAATTATGAATTCCTAAACCGGACGTCATATATCCCAATTCTATAAGTTCAGGAGTCATACAAGATGTAGGCCCCGTTTGGTTTGAGGATAAGTAGGTTTATTATTTAACCTACTAACCATTTTTACCACTTTCCTCCTATGAATGAGGTTATATAGGTGTTAAAATAAATCTCCTCCCCCCTGATTATTTATCCACTCTTATCCATCCTATTTTTCCATTTATTTCTCCTAAGTCAATTCACCACCACTTCCCGCCTAAATAACACCACACTTCTCGCGCCGCCGCCGCCGCAACGACCGCCGCCCCCCCCGAGCACCGGCCGACCGCCGGCGCCGGCCGAAATTTCCGACCGGCCGTTTTCGGCCGCAGCCCCCCGCCGGCCGTTTCCGGCGGACCATTTCCGGCCGGCCGGCCGCCGCCATTGACGTCGTCTCCGCCGCCGCGAAGGGGAAGGGCAATTTCGTCTTTTCATCAAAAAATTCAAAATTATCCTACACTTAAAAATCTTACCAAACATAATATTATTTTACCCCATATTAATCCATCCTACCACAATCATTTTCTTTATCATTTACATACTAATCATTAGTTTATCCTATCCTTCCAACCAAACGTAGCCTTAAGGTTTCATTTATGATGACTTTTTTTTTTCTTTTCATGTGTAAAAGAAATGTGATTCAATATCACTTTCGTAATTTACCATGTAAAGTATAAGCTAGAATGTGCTCTTAAATGTGCTCGAAATATGATATATCTATTAATTTTTTGAATAAATTGCGTTTAAACTCAATTTTAAACGCAAACTATATATATTCTATTATATTAAGATTGAGCACATGATAGTAACTACCTAGGAAGACACCAAGTTTTTCTTCCAGTTTTACCCTTATATAAAACTAATATTACATTTTTGTTTTTTGCTTTTTTTTAAAAAAAATTTCTACACATTTTTATTTTTATTTTTTTATTTCAACAATTAAAATATCAATTTAATCTCTCCATAAATTATTAAATTACACTTTAGTCAATCGATAATGATAAAAAAAAATTATACACACGCATCGCGTGTGCATAGTATACTAGTTATATATAAAACTTCCATCAAACATTAAGCAATGTTGTATTGGGCTAAAGTCAAAACGACTTACGGCCCAATTACTGCAAGTGGACGCTTCTTTAAATCTTCTTTTAAATTGAATGTTACCTTTTAAAAAAGAAAATCGAATTTTAAAATACTATTTTTTTAAAAAAAAAACAAGGATATAATCATGTATATTTAGATGTTTGCAAGTAAAAAAAAAATCTGGAAAGAAATTTTTTTGTGCGTTCTTCTAAAATTTATGGTTTTATTTTAAAAACACCTCTAAAATACATCATAAATCTATTTTTCTATTATAAAAGATTGAATGGAGAGGGACAAAAGTTTTGCATTGTGAAATATTATTAAAGCCCACAATTTGTTCGTTGTTGCGTGAAATGGGATGGGTATTTTTTTGGAGAAAATTAAGGGAAAGATAGGAAATAATTGTTTTATTACCATTAATTAACATATCATGTGGCACAGCCGAAGTTCTCAGGGTGAGACAGTATGAGTGGGTAGTACCTGAAAGATAGAAATCGTAAATGACTGGACGTCGGAGAGAATGAATGAACCGATCGTATACCAAAATGAAACGTATAAAAGATTTAATAAGTAATACTTATATCAATAACATGCATATTTTTTCGGGAGTTCGTAAATAAAACCTCCAAAGTTATCAACAAATTACATATTTTTTTCGGAATCTCGTAATATAAAAACTCCTGAGTTAAGCGTTTTTACAATTATGAGATGAATGACCCTAAATGTGTGTATGAGTGATGACATAAATATACTGAAAAGACATGTGTTTGTACAGTGTGGAGAGTCGTTGAACCTGAGACGTCACATATCATTAATTGGATAGAGAGGATAAAATTGTTTTATAACCATTAGCATATCATTATAATATGTTGTTCTGACTATTGAATTGAAAGTGAGGTCGATGAATATTGAAAATCTATGACATGTTTTGCAATATATTTGAACTCATATTACTGTTTTAATGTTAATATCATCTTTAATTAAATTAATTAACAATTTTTTCATAAAATAAATGATCTACATATGCATTTGAGTAGGTGGTCTCACGAATCTTTATCTTTAAGACAAGTCAACCATATCGATATTCACAATAAAAGTAATAATCTTAACATAAAAAGTAATATTTTTTAATGGATGACTCAAATAAGATATATATCTCATAAAATATACCCGTGAGATCGTCTCACAGAAGTTTTGCCGTCCACTTTACTAATACACCTTAACACCAACATAGTAGGTAAGTTACACTCAATTTCACAAGACTAATAATTAATATTGGGAGCTTTTTTTCCTCAGCCGACAAAATCTTGTTAAAAACTTTCGATAAAGATATTCTAATTATACTCTCCCCTAATGAAATATTTACTTAAATCTGATGCGAAGTGGTAAGGAAGCTTCCCATTAATACAATTAATCCAGTATTTTTCATATATAATAAATAAAACAATCCCACTTTTTAATATATTATTTTCAACTTTTTAAAATTTTAATATCTTAATTCAGCAGTAACAACCAAAGCAAAGTCGCCGAACCCAAAGAAGAGAATCAAATTATTATTCCCGTACTCTTACATGCTTTACACTATTTTTAAAACATTAAAAAGATAAAATTAATTTCCATATGATTAATTAAATAAAACATTTTAATTTAAAATTAAATTACAGACGGATATAATATAGTCTAGGATGAGTTAAACATTAAAATATGTGTAATTGTGATAATTAATACTAAAATTAGATTTAGTCATGTCAATGTCGCATGTGTCTAACGAGCATTATAATTATTATGTTTTGCAAAAAAAAAAAAATTAAAAAATATATAAAAACTTGTGTGAGACGGTCTCACGGGTCGTATTTTGTGAGACAAATCTCTTATTTGGATCATCCATTAAAAAATATTACTTTTTATGCGAAAAATATTACTTTTTATTGTGAATATCGGTAAGGTTGATTTGTCTCACAAATAAAGATTCATGAGACCTTCTCACAAGAGACATATTCTAAAAAAAAATAACCTATACATAACTTTGATGACAAGTTGAAAAATATTATTCCTAGTAATAAAAGCAAATTTGCCCAATCCTCCAACATCATTACCCTATAGAAAAAGTTGATATTTATTGCAATTGTTTATATAAAAGATAATCAATCAACAAGTCCATTTTACTTATTGTAATCTATCTTCAATAATACACATCCACTTTTTTCCATTCTTAATTAATTTCCCAAATGAATGGTTTGTGATACCCACTACTTTTGGTGTTCTTACACTATTTGCCATTTTAAATTTTAAATTTTCTTTGTTTTAAGTTATCTGAATAATGAAGAGGTTCATTCGAAATCGCGACAAATAACTCGATCCAAATGCATCATATCTTCAATTCGAGCTGTACGAGAATATGAGAAATATACATCTTGATTATTTTTTATTTTATTTTTTTGTCCATAATTGGAAAACTGAAGGGTCTATATAAGAAACTAAAAATATAAAAATTAATGTAAGCCTCAGATATTTTAACCATATATTGTAAATTCAGTTCAAAATGTGACACTGTTTGTTCATAGAGTGGTGAGACTGGGCCATTAAAATGGTGTCGCGTACTGTTTCTATATTCTAAGTTGTAAGCGTCTCGTGGCCAACCAAAATATATCAGTAACATTATTGGCTTTTGAAATTATCCGTAATAAAAAAATATGGAAAAATGTAATTTTGATCATATACGTTTGTCAATTGTCGCTATGTGATTTTAATATTTTATGTAGTTCAATTTTAGTTTTATTGGTTTTGTATTTATCAAATTTTGACAAATTTATTTCTTATTCATTAGAATTGTGGATATTTAACTTACATATCGACGTCATGTCGAAATCACGTAAGTGTTGTTGTAACGTACCGTACTTGTTATTACTTAAAATTTGCGGAAAATTTTTAAAATTTTCTTAAATAAATCATGAACATCCAAAGTTTGATAAAGTACACTGTACGTCTCAAAATCTGTTGCAACAAAAGATCTAAAAATTTAAGTTTGACAAAAGTAATTGAACATTTTCCCAAAACTAAAACTTGGACGATCTTCGGGTCTAGCCTCCTGCTCAGTCCAAGTCTGCCCCTTGGTCACCACCCCTCGTCATCAAGTCTAATGAGTCTAAAGACTCAACACGTATAAGTGAATCTAACAAGCCGTATAGAAAGTTAAATAAGGATAATTCTTTCATAACCGCTTTTCTTTGACATTGGTTTCAATTCCAGCTGCTTGCTAGCCAGTTGAAAAATAGTTAAGGAATTGAGAGCTCTTCCAGGAGAAGAGATTGATATATTCTCGTTCCCTACCTTTATTCTATGATACTTCCTTTACCCTCCCTCCTACTTTCACCTACAACCGCAAAGAAAACTTCCACAGTTGCAGGGGGCTACTACGAAAGCTACTACCCCTATTGCGGCTATACTGGCTGGAACATAACTCAGTTGGGATTACACTATAGTTTGTCTCCTGTTCAGATAAAGGGTAATCACCAGTGACTGCTGACGCCGCGGCAGGATCGCAAGGCTGAACGAAGTTGACCAAAGTAGGTAAAGCTTCTTCCCATAATTCGTAAAAGAGGGCTCGGACTCAGACCGCAAAATTATATAAAATGTTTTATTAATTTAGAATAGAGGGGTAAGGGAAGGGGTTTGTTGTTGAGAACTTCTAAAACCGAAAAAAGGATTTGATAATTTGTAGGATATGGAATCGTAGTTTATATAGAATTAGGACAGAAAGGTATCCATTAACCCTAGTTCTAAAAATAAAAAATCTAGACCTATTAATCAGTTGAATTTATTTAATCAATTCAAAATAGTAGAAATAGAAGGGAGTCGTTTTTGCAAACACCAACCCCCTTCTCATTTTAAGAATTTTTCGTAATAAAATTATTTTATCTTTATCTCGTAGCCTTGAAAGAAAGATCTTTCTTTACTTTGATTAAAGATTGTCTATTTGTAATATATAGTTAAAATAGATTGATCATACCTATCCAATAATATAAAATGGAATATGAAGAACTCGCTATTCACTCGGTTTTTGGTTCATAATCATTATGTAGGAGAGATGGCTGAGTGGTTTAAGGCGTAGCATTGGAACTGCTATGTAGGCTTTTGTTTACCAAGGATTCGAATCCCTCTCTTTCCGTACTTTTTTTCGGAGGTCTACAGCCATTATGTGGCATAGGGGTTACATCTCGTACGTTGGAAGTAACGAATAATACGTAATAAAATCACATGTAACTTCAAAATAGAGCATACGTACTTAAACTTGAACTTGCAATAAACTTGAACATACATACATATCATAGACGTGCCATAACGTGAAACTTTCATAAACAGGCTTGTATACTTGTACTCAGATAACTTCATCATTTTGCGTAGAGGATGTTTCAAAGCAAGTGACTCATAACATATTTCGCCTGATCAGACTAAACCACAGTACTTGGCTGACAAGGAAGATCCACTGCCACATACATGAGATCCCCGTTCAAAATTTAATGGTGGATTGTTTATCATTCATAATTTAACGCTTTACAATCCTGATCTAAACTCGTTCATAATTTAACGGGGTGGAGAGGTCCTCGGCCACGTTCACCGACTTCCAAACCCTTTCATAATTTGGTCACAAGACATTTAGCATACCTCAAAAACTTAAAATATTTTCTTTTGCACATCAAAATACTTACTTGGCGTTGAGGGATTCGTTGAATCTCGCTTGGGGGTCGTTGCTGCAACATACTAACATGAATTCACACACTCTTAATTTGCATAACTTAAACGTAGTGATCATGCTTACACACAAGCTCATTCATTTCCTTAGGACATCCCAAAATTCCCTTGACTCGACCTTGTTAAAACAATGCATTAAACTATAACATCGAATCTCAAAGCATTCAACTTAAATTTTTCCCAAAAAGGAAGTATACGGACCCCGTGCCCAGGTCCGGCTCGGGGTCCGTGTAGGTACTATAAAATGTGTGTGTAGAAAAAGGAAGACACGGACCACGTGCTTAGGTCCGTGTAGAGGTCCGTGTAGACTCTGTAAAAAAAACACACCGAAAATAAGGAGGGGCACGGACCTCGTGTCAGGGTCCGTGTACGTGCGGGAAGTGCAAACTCACAAAATTTCAATACACGCGATGCTTATCATTCTAGACTCGATTGTACGGACCATTAACCGACACCTCGAGACCCATCTTAGGATGCTATTACTTCAACTTAGTCTATACAGTTCCCCAAAACAACCACGCATCACAAGTACCCAATAAACCCGTAAACACGATCTTTGACAACAAAACGGTTATATACGACTATTCCTTCTCCCAAGTGTCTAACGACACGAAACGTAATGTCAATAACCATCCCAACATCAATAATAATATACCTATACGCAGCAGCGATCACCCGTCGATCCCCAACGAAGCCTGCAACAATAAAACTTCAAAACGCATTAATAAACATATTTTTCGGAAACACGCAGTTTGAGCAGTCTCACGAAAATGATCATAACTCACTCAATTTTTATCCAAATAATTAAAATTTACTGTCAAATCGAAGGCATCAAAAATTTCTACAATTCGCGTGTTGAAAATTTTCTCAGAATCACGACCGAAAAATTACAGTATTTAAAATGACAGCAAAAACGTGATTTTAGATCTGAAAATGGTTTCAAAAGTGATCTAACCATAATTGCTCAAACTTTTACGCATCACACATGTATTTTTACGCATAAATAACAACACAACGCATAATACGACGAGATCGATGCAGAAATAACAGAATATACGTGTCTTTGATGTGAAAAACTCACGATACGACGATACCGAAGCAGAGAAAGATGCGAGGTTGATCCGAGACGAACGTGACACTATTTTCTTTGAAGAAAACACAACAAAACCTTGCTGGAATTTCAGAGGGGTAGGGGCGGCTGCAGTTCTTTTCGGGAACCCTAGGTTGCTCTCAAAAGAATGAAAATAGAGCACAAGAGAATTGTGTGTGTGTCTAACGTGGTGTGTGTGTGTAAGTGTGTGTGCGTGCGTTTTGTGTAGGTAATTAGGGTAATTAGAGCTAATTAGTTCATTTAAATAAATAATAACCAATCACAAGATAATTGAAATGCTAATACCCCAAAAGTAAAATATTGCACACAAGTGTTTAACTTTAAAATTTTGAAACTCTTAAATAACTAAATAAATAAATAAATAAATAAGGCTTTTAAAATACTAAAAACTAAATAAATTATTTAAAATATCTCATCCTTAACCTAAATATAAAATACCACGCTAAAACAAAATTGCCAAACTCATCGCCGGTCTCTTTTCTCGATCCCGCCTCGAATAATCGTCTGAAACATGAACTCGAAAAACATTTTAACGTGCATCATACAAACATAATTAATTTAAAATAATGCATTTGAATAAATCATGCATCACTAAGACTCATTTAAAATTAAATAAATGTTTTAATAGTTAAATAATTGCATGAGTTATACGTATACTGAATTTGGACACTACAGTTGCATAGTGTCACATCAGCAGCATTTCAAACAAAGACTAAATCCAAAACTGAAATTTGACAATGTTATTAACCAATATCGTAGAGATACAAATATATATGATTGATATTTCAGTTTTCTCATAAAAATATCACTAAAAAGTATCTATTACATTTTCTATTTTCTTCTTTTCTCTTCTTTTGTTTGTCACTGTACATAGATGTCTACCTTTCCTGATTCTAACATAAACAGGATCAAATTACTCTCTTGTATAAATATGATAATTATAGACCACCAAGGTTTTGGAGAAATTGGAGAAAAAAATTTCTAACATGAAATCTTTTAAGACGGTTTATCAAGTAGCTTTATTTGTTTCGAACATATAACATTAAACATTTATCATTTTATAACTAAAAAAGTTATAATTGGTTGTAATGATACGACTCTAATATTTTAAGTCATATAACCATTCAAGCATAATATATGTCAATCATTCTCCTAGCAAATGTCTTATTTTCAAGATAGTCTCTCACTTTTTTTTTACCGCATCATATGTTTTAGGAAATTCTTCAACTTGTTCTACAATACCCGCAATATGGTCTTTCATCCTATAAATTCCTCATTTAATAACCATCTTCCACAACTTGCATGTGATCTAATCCCTTTCTCTTTATTATACAACACCACATATTCCTAAACAATATTATTAGATTTTGGCTTAAATTCCAACTCCAGTTGTTATCATTTTTACAATTAATCTTCAATAATAAATCAATAATAATAGGAAAAAAATGTGATTTTTGAAATCACGAAATCTGAAATATTATAAAAATAAGTATGTTAAATAATAAATATACAATGCATAACCTAAAGCTTCTTGTTGCTCGCGTCAGACAGTTTGTGTGGTGGGCTTAATCGTTGATAGTGAGGAGTGAGAACCAAAAGTTTTTAAAAAAAAAAAAAAAAAGTGAATGTGATTGAAATAACTAGGATTTTGAATTTTAAAAATAGTTGACTTTGATTAGGTTTTTAAAATTTGTAGACTACAACTTAAAAATGTTGACTGCCTCACCTAGCACTTCTATTCGCTACCTCGACTGCCTGCCCATCGTTGTATAGCTTGGGCTGCCTAAAACAGACTGCTCCTGCGTAGGAGGGGCGGTCGAAGGGCACCTACCGCCTAGGTGGCTTTCTTTTAGAACACTGATCTCAATGTAAATTTCTCATAATTTTCTAGTGCAACCTAAGAGAAGAACAAAGTTTCTCATCGTGAACTTGATTTACATGTTGAAGAACAAATTTTCATTGCGTATTGAGTGTGAGAAAACAATACTACAACATATATATATATATATATATAGATAGATAGATAGATAAGTAAGTAACATGTATACTCAATATCGGTGATGAACGAGCACCCCCAAGTTTGGCTGGAGATTAGGAGAGGAATGAAATGGCCCGATACAACCCCAGCCAGATATTGTGCTCAATGATTTCACTTTATAAAATATATAGTATAATCTTTAATGCTTAGCTTGAGTTTCTGGTATAGACTTAAAGATGCAAAAAGAATGGGTCCAGAACAACCATATGCTTCTTCTTTCCATTTCTATATTATTGTTATGTGTTGTAGTTTCATGCCTCATGAGTGGCTACCATGTGTTCAGCTCATTTCTAAACTGGGGTTTTCCCTTCTTTCTTTCTTTTTTATTTTATTTTTCCCTTTAGAAACCACAAATCTATTTACCTACATTGTATCAAAATATCTACTTCCATATTGATCATGTTAGATTTAAGTAAATCTCTCACCCTCATTCTATCAAAATGTGAAATGTTTCTGAGAGCAACAACGGCCCCGGACGATGTGACGATAAGATAAAATAACGTGGACTAATAATTGATAGAAACAGAAGTTAATATATTCAATTTTCATGAGTAACAAGTCGATAAAAGTATCTAGATCCAATTGTTCCAAGATCTCGGTTCTTCTATAGATGTAAAGTAACAGAAAAACTGGACAAAATGGTATAGCTTCTAATATCTTATGCGGGATATCAGACAGACAGCTGAACTTTACACCGAATTTAGTAAGTTTATACGTGACTCCTACATCCAATGAGTCCCAGACAATATAAATTACAAGGAGTCCAGCCAAATGTACACCATGGGGAATCATATGCTCTACAAATTATGGGATTATCATTAACTAAATCCGGAACAAGTTATAATGATCGCGTTGAATAACTCGTACTTTTTCTAGAATCAGAGTTTAGAAAAAAAAAAAAAAAACAAGTTACAGTTTTTGAGAAAACTCCCACATCCACGAACAACCACGATGACAGCTTTTTTATGCAACAACTTTAGAATGTGTAAAAGTGAGACATTGTTTATCATCTGAGATGTCATACTTTATTAACACTGGTAATAGGTGAAAAAAGAATCTAATTCACTCTTGCTAGTACCAAACACCAAAGTTGTGTTATTGATTATCCCTTTCCAACTAAGGCATCTCATCACACACACACAAATATAACATATTATAAACACACATGTATATATCTCTCTCTCTCTGTAATGTGATACTCATTTCCCACATCTTAAAAATGAAAGACTTAAAATGAGTTTATTAATGGCTTACAATAGACTTCTAGTAACTTGGGTTAATCATTTTCGTAAAACGATGACGAATACGAAGTAGTTGCTATAAGGGCTCATTGTGCAGTCACGTAGCCGCGAGCTTGGGCTCGGGGCATGACATGTAAAGGTTTGTTAAAATAGAGACTAATAGTCTAATATATATAAGTGAAAATCATGCACTAAATGGAGTGATCCCACGAGTGTAATTATAAAGCTAGGCTTCTTTTGTTCCCCAGTTTCTTAGTTTACCTTTTTAACTGTCCAGCTCTAAATCAACAACTTTATACAAACTTATGGACCAAATATAGTAGAAAATGCAGCATATATTTGGGTAAAGAGAGTGATCAAGCATATTAGTATACCTGAATTTAAGTACCTTCTCTCTCGAATTCTATGGCACTAACCAAGATGGATCCTGATTGCGGGATAACCCTTTCGCAAGCACATCCGGAGACGATGGATTTTCTTTCGCTTGCTTGGTGCAACTTCGCTGTTCAAGCTTTTGAACAAGAGATACAAGATCGATCACTTGTTGTTCAAGACAGCCCCATAAGGGTGTTTGAGAACGATTCCAAACTTCCTCCAATGGTAAGTTGATTGTTGTCCTTCACCATAATTGGATGAACATATACACACACGGAAAAAAAAAGCCATTTAATGAGAGACTTAAACTTGCAGGGGATGGACAAGAGTGTGAAGATAGATGATGGAGAGAATTTTGTGCCTCCTTGGAAAACCAATGATTTAAAGGTAACTTAATGTTATTGACATGAAGTTAAAATAGTTCATAATAGTATTATGTACTGCATCGCCAAATCTGTAACACACGTGTTTGTGAGGCCAAGCCAGGACTCGGAAAACTTAAGAAATTTTCGAACACTATGTTTGTATAGAAATACATACAGGCCATAGAAAATTTAGAAGAAAGGTGTGACTATCCCAATAGCCACCCCTTCCCATTGACACTGAAAGATGGAACAACGATTTTAGATGCACTTATATACAACACAGACATTATCCTTGGCAACAATTAACTGACAACTCTTCAGTCATGGATATGGATGCAACAAGCAATGCACCCAGAATTGAACTACAGCAGCTACTTCAAGAGGAAATGGGTAAGTTCTCATCTAAACTAACATTATATATTTATATCTGATATACAGATTCGACATATAACAATATGAATGCAGATGCCATGGAAAATCATGCCATTTAAAAATGTCCCAATAAAAAAATGGCTGAAAGATATAAAACAGAGGCGAAAAGAGGAGAAGAGGTTACAAAAGGCAGAGGTTCATGCAGCGCTATCTATCGCAGGGGTCGCAGCTGCTCTAGCGGCAATAGCGGCCGAAAAGTCGCAAAATTACATAGAGAACACTACGAAGGAGTCGGCTGTGGCTTCGGCAACCGCCTTAATTGCAGCACAGTGCGCAAAAGTGGCCGAGGCAATGGGAGCAAAGAGAGAACAGATCAGCAGTGTAATAAATTCAGCTATTAGCAGCACAAGTGCAAGTGAAATAGTAACTCTCACGGCTGCGGCAGCAACATGTAATAAACTAAAAAGTTAAAGCATCAGTTCTTGAGTTTTTTCTTGAGATCATGATTGTTTACACTTTATCGCTGAAATAGATATCTCATTATCAAATAATGGCTGACTTTGTTTCAGCACTAAGAGGCTCAGATACTCTGAAAGCACGATCAGGGTACAAAAACAGATTCAATGAGAGCTCCCCAGTGCTACCGCTCGAGGATAACCATGACCACGACTTCAACTTTGAGAAGTGCAGATCAATTCTAGCCAAAGGTGCAGAGCTCAAAATTGAGGGAATAGATGGTATGAATAACCATAACATCATTCAAAATTCTTATTGATTCATGAGTTTTCTTTAAGCTGCATTTGCTGGTGTCCTAACAGGAAGGTATTTGCTGCAATTAGTAGTGGTGATCCTAAATAATGAAGCAAAGGTATTAAAATTAGTTTCATCATAAAAACAAATCCAAGAAAGTTTACCAATAAAAGTATCCTTGGTTATTAAACCATTATCCGCTCCCTTCCAACATTGATTAAGCTCCTATCGTTGCATCATACAGGTCATCATCAAAACCAAAAAGCCCAACATGCTAAATGTCTTCGCAAGACAAAAAGAAAGTAAGTAATATCAAACATACATGATCAATGTAGAAGAATCACTTATGAATTTCACAACCAACTATGTAAATACAAATAAACATTTGATGTTGGTTTCAGGTGTCATTCTTGACTTGCACACTGAGCTATACAGGGATTCAGAATTCAGGGACGCGGAAGCTGGCTACCTCGTTGTACTGACGACGGATAAGGGGATAATCAAGCTAGACATGAAGAATGATTATGAGCGTTACTGGACATGGTCCTCGACTATAAATCACATGCTAATGCTCTCTACTTCATTCACAAAGTATGAGCTCCAATTCCAAAGAAGCTGAGGTCTATATAGATTCAGTCTGTGTTCAAGTGCTATGCTATTTCATGTCATAAATATTGTCATTCCGTGCTTGCCGAATTGAGTTACATACATAAAACGAATTTGACTGTTTAATCTTTTGTATTTATTGATTCTGAGATAATAAAAACTAAAACAGAGTTGCAATCACCCAGCTCAAGATTTAAACTTGAAAGAGTAAAAATGTAGCAGTTGCAATCACCCCAGCTCAAGAATCTTGCCGAATCAAGATGTGACAGGTAAAATATGTAACGAGCAATCTCAAAAACCCAAAAAGAAAATAAAATTTTGATTTCATTAGTATCCCATCCAATATGGAGTACGGGCATCTGCGATTATCACGAAGAGTTCTTGAGGGGGTGGTGATTTCAGATTTGACGGGTGAAGGAGATTGCCCACTGTCCACTATGGGTCGGGGATGAATAATATGGGCTCCATTAAGGTCCAGCCCATCAACCCGTGGCCCAATGAGAAACCCCTATCCTTCTCATAAAAACCAACAGATTGATTTTCGGGTTTCTTTTTTTCTATTTATCGTCCTTATATTTAGATAATATTTATTTTACAATTTATTTTACAAATTTATAAAAAAAAAATCACATTTGAAAACAGTAACTTAATGTATTTGACATTTAAATCTTTTTATAAGCAAAAATGATAATATGTAAATCTCAAATACATAGGAGATGAATTAGGGGTGTTAAAATCAGATACGACCCACCAACATGACACGGTTCAACCCGAAAAAATCAGGTTTGAGTTTGGGATTTTCGTGTTCGAGTCAGATCGGATCAGACCTGATAGCTGACCTGAAAAAAATGATCGCGTTGAAATTTTTAATTTTTTTAAAAAAATATAATTAATAAATATTGTCTACATTTTTATATATTATATGCCTGAAAAAATATGTATTTATATCAAAAAATTTCATAATTTAATATTTATTTTGAATATTTTTTATTTTTTAAACAATTGTTTATTTAATTTAGTAAATTTATTTTATTTTGCTACAATTAAACTTACAATTTTAAATTATATATATGAGATATTTTTTTAACTATGTGTTTAAATTAAAATATATATTTTTTAAAATTTTATTTAAGTTTCTTTAAAAAAGTAAAAAAAAAAATCGGTTTCGGGTTGAGTAATTTTTGAATAGTACTATTTTTCAACGTGATTCAACCTACTCAACTCATCCGAATTGACACCTTTAAGATGAATGTTAAAGTTACATTAATTTTTCGACGTTCAAAATACAAATGTACAATATATGTAGAAGCAAAATATTTTAAAAATAATGAATCGAATGTTTTGTCAACGACTATCTGTGTTTTGTTCATTCATGGTGTTTAGTGCGTGTAGTTTATATTAAATTGTTCAAACGAAGCTTGTCCGAGCAAAACGTAACACGATTCGAAAAACCAAATGTAAACAATTCACGGCTCCCAAAAACGCTGAAAAAAAGGGTCATTACCATATGCAAAATCAACATCCTTGGGTAATTAATAAACAAACTTTAATTATTCTTTTTTTAAGGAAAAGCAACACAAAAATGGATGGTTGTGCATTAAATTGCCAAAAAAGTGGCTTAGCCCAAATTGTTCACTCACCTGGGAAAAACGCTCGGACACGTTACTTGCGCAGAGATTGCATTCATTTCACGTCGTCTGGTCTACTGCTAATGTTCTCGTGCATGCATGGCAGCATCTTTTATTTTCATTAAATTTTATTCTTTAAAATAAGATATGACCAATCATGATTAATTCAGTTAATGATCACGGATTACCATAAAACAGATGTGTGCTAAGTGTTTGTGGAAGGTTCGATCCTGGGTGTGGGGGCAGTGCCCACACCCAGGATCAAGGGTTGAGATTCATATCATGGGGAATAAAAAAATTTTTAAAAAAAAAATTGTTCTGGTCTTTAGATGTACTCCTGCAGACAGTGGGTAGGGTGAAATAATCCAGTGTTTAGAACCGGGTCCACGTCCACTACCATATATTGAAATTTTGATTTCAAAAACCGAGAAAATGGACATCAAACGTCACAATAGGATTTAATACAGTAAAAGTTCAAAAGCAATAAATTCAAGGAGCAACCCAAGTCAGAAACATGACCCAATAATCATACGGGGAAGTTATTACATAACTTATTCTCAATTCTCACTAATTTCAAGGTCACAAGTCACAAATGCTATAATCAAAATATTTCATATATTGATTCAATATTAAATTCATAATTTAAAATGAGTTATCCAAATCAGATCAGACCAAATCGAAGTTTATGGTTTTGTTATAAAAAATTCATTATTTAGTTTAGTTTGAAATTTCGTAAAAACGATATAATTTAGTTTTCTTCTAATTTTTATCTAAAACTTAGTCAACCGTAGTTGAACATCCCAAATATATGCATTTTTTAAGATTTTTTTTTTTAAAAAAATTTCTAATCCATGTCTAATTATATTTGGAAAAGTATTTTTGTGGGGACCAGGACTTAATTCGTTTTCTTAATCATTATTAAGGAACAATATAACAATTAAGAAAATGTAGGACATAATTTTTTTTTTTAAATAACAACTGCGGAAACGTAATGTACTCGATCCGATATACATAACTATGCAAAGGTACAAATATTGTACAATATATGTTTATCTAGACTAAAATTCAGTCACTACATAAAGTACTGAAATCAATCTACTTTAAGTCCGGATCTCAACGCTAATTCTGAATCCCTCATCCTCTTCCTGATCCCGATCCAGCCCACCTGTTGTCATGCACATACAAACAAGACAACAGCCGGGTAACTCCGGTGAGAATATAATCCTAGTATAAATAATGTAAATATGCAGTCATATAAAAGCATATATAAGAACATGAAACACGTATCAATAACATGTATCAAAATCGGAAAACATGAACTGATATAACACTGTAAATCACTCGTGACTCGTCATCTAAGACTTGACTCATCTCTAGATAATCTAGGGATCCCGGTTTCTGGACATTGTCTCATGTATTGAATCTCAGTGATAGGAATGAATCAACCCCTAAGCGACATCGATCGATATAAACTAAACGTCCAGTGTCTTGGCGAATCAGCCGAAGACTTGGCGAATCAGCCAAAAACTAGGCGAATCAGCCTATGACTCAATACACGCTCTGTCTATGAATCAATAGACCACACATAAATTTCGTAATTGCAGATATCAATGCAATAAAGTAAAGTATGTGATTTAGGGAAACTCAAGTCAAATCGAACTCGAGTTGTGCAATCCCGAATCAACATTGATTTATACCTTTCTTTATATCAATCTGACTCGGTCGAAGTCTCGGATTCAATGCCTGTCAATACTCAATCTGAAAATAACAATAACGATGAATACAATATCAATACCTTCCTCAATCAATACTGGATATAATCAGAACGGAATCAAATTCTGTTTCAACAGCATAACTGTACAATCTCAATATATCCAGCAATACAACTCCACATATATCGATTCTCACAACTCAAAACCATATGATACAATTCTGATATCACATCTCAATCAACTCCATTCAGAAAACCATAACAATTTAATACGGTATTCGTTCTTCAATCTGAATTTGATTATACGATGTTTAACATATCAGAAACACCATATATAAATCATATCCGATTCTGACAATATCATAATTTCAAATCACATCAGAAACGTACAAAACGTACATCAGTATGAAGCTTGCGTCGATAGGAACACAGTACCAAAGTCGGATTTAAAACCGAACGGACAGATAGAAATATAAAGGGGTAAGGATTTTCAACAACTTTTCTGAAGCTTTCTCAATTCTTGCTTGTTCATCTGAAGGAATGAAGGAACTTTACACATTATATTGCATGGGAAGGCTAGATGGCTTCATCTTAGTGCAACACGTCTCGTGCATATGCGCGACCCTCGTCGGCGCATATGTGCGAGACATAATGTATCGGCGCATATCCTTCACGGCAGCTCGCGCATATGCGCCGTCGCGCATATGCGCCCTCGTTCGGCGCATATGCGCGAGTCCCTTTTTCATTCTTCACAACTCTCGGGTACCCTCGCGCACATGCGCGGATTCATGTCGCGCATATGCGCGAGGGGTCCAGTCCTCGCACATAGTTCAATCTTCTTTTCGCTTTCCCGGTCTGATCCGTTTTGTCTATAATCACATCATAATTATCCACATATCACATCAGATTACAGTAATCAAAATTTCGGGCTTTACAATTTTAGTTAATTAAAATATTGATAAAAAAATGTTTACTGAATGTACAATTGGTATGATCGAGTAACTTAATTTTTTTGTGTGTGTATATATTTATATATACACGTTTCTAAAAAAATCAACAATGATTCCGCCAATTCCATGGCAGTTATAGCGTATTTTAGTAAGACAAAAACTTGTGTGAGACGGTCTCACGGGTCGTATTTTGTGAGAGGATCTCTTATTTGGGTCATCCATGAAAAAGTATTACTTTTTATGCTAAGAGTATTACTTTTTATGATAAACATTGGTAGGGTTGACCCGTCTCATAGATAAAGATTCGTAAGACCGTCTCACAAGAGACCTACTCATTTAGTAATACACCCTCAAAGAATACTAAAGCTAGGTATCTAGATGTGGGTATAAATGGTTATACTAATCAAATCTTTTAGTACAATATTTGTGGAAACATAAAAAAAAGACATAAAACTTTGTCTACGAACTTTCCTAAACAAACTCTCGACTCATTTTACTTTCTGTTATTTATTCCTATGCGTTTATATTTTGTGTACACTTAGTCACTATAAGTGTGTCGAGCTGTTTCTCTTTAATTTATATATTTTTAGTTGCTCGAAAATTAACTCGAGCTACTAACCTAGCTTGATTTGCAAAATCATCTATAAAATTTTAAATTTTTTTATTCAACCTATCTAAATACATTTTCGATACTAATATATATATATATATATATATTACTATTATATTAAAAATATCATAAGTTTTGCTGCTCACAAACAATTTCGAATTATTTCAGGATATAGCTACTATTTAACCATAACTTTAATACTTCATACCACCCAAATTCTGTGTACTCTCACTTCTATTTATCTAGACAAGTTTTATGTTAGTTAAACTAGGTCGAGTGTTACATTACATAGAAACGTTTCAATCATCCGAATGAATAGTCGTACTTGTTCGAGTGACTCAAAAAAAAAAAAAAGAGCAATTTGTTCTTTCAGATATTAAATTAAAGGAATTGCATTTATGAGGTACAGATCTGGTAGGATATATACAAAAATAAATATATAGATAACAGCAGAGGTCTGCGGCTATTGGAATAATTGCCTTTCTCATCAAACCATATTTACTGCTACTTTGATAGTAACAACACGAAATATGAATTAACAATACAAAACCCGATTTTTATTTATTTATTATTATTTTTTTATGTACGTACGTATTTTTTTTCTTACCCTCTACGTAAATCAGAAAAGGGAATTCGAAATTTTGTACTTGGGAAGTTAATTATATAAAACATTTTCACTTCATGCATGGATATTTCCTATCCAATATTTTTTTCAAGGTAAATGTATTTAGTATACCCTTTTAATATATCTAAAAAAAAGTATGAAACTCTTATATAAAATTTTAGGTATTTTGAAACCCTGTGTATTTACAAATTTTCATCATTTACAGAAGTTTGAGGCTTCTCTTTTTATAAATCACACAATTTTAAAAGATAATTGATTTCATATTAAATTACGTGTTTTTATTTGGGTTTTTCACTGGTGACTAAAAGAAATACAACGTATTATATCTAGTTTCTTCACTAAATATAGATTGTTTAGGACAACCCATCCCACACTTGCTGCAAGCATGCGTATTAAATACTCAGAAACACAAATAAATTCAACAAATTAAAAATGGTAATTTTCAAAAAAGTTATTACACACACACACACACACACACACATATATATATATATATATATATATATATATATATCATCCAAATAAATATAATAAACTACGGAAAGCAACAGTGCACGGCAGAAGCCAAGAGGCAGAAGCAAAGCATTTAAATGAAAACAACGTTACATAAAATAATAGTCAAAGACAGTAATTAATTTCCGTGAAGAGTAAAATATATTTCCATTTTAATTAGTTCATTAATTAGTTTACAACACTGTCACTGTTAAAATCTGCTGTAAAAAAATATCCTGTTCCCATGCTATGCATTTATGTAAGTACTTTCCACAGGATATTCTTTCGCCAAATTGTTCAAAAATTTTCAAAAGCAAAAAAAAATTTACTTTCAGCTCTCGTGTATCAGAAAAATATGTTTCGCATTTCTTGATCTACAATAAAATATTTCTGTATTTCCTAAGTTCACAATTATTTTTTTCGATTAAAATCAATGTAAAATATATAAAAAATGTGATATTAATATATGATATTTGAATATCAATTGTTTCATATTTAATACTGAGATATGATTTTTGAATACCAAAAAATACATAAAAAATATTGATATTAATGACATGTTTTTTCGGATGAAAATCGATATAAAATATTAAAAATATGATACTAATATATAATGTTTGGATACAAACTATTTAAATATGATACCAAAGATTTTTTGAGTATAAAATTAAAACAACTTTATTAATACCAAAATTTGCTACACATATTTAAATACTTAAAAATCATGTATTAATATTATATCTGAAACAATTGGTACACAAATAACATATATGTTTTGTATCGATTTTCATCCGAAAAAAAATTTGTAATTAATACCAATATTTTCTATACATGTTTGTGTACTCAAAAATCAAATATTAATATCAGATCCGAAACAATTAGTACTCAAATATCACATATTAATACCATATTTTTAATGTTTTAATTTGCACTTATTTTCATAAAAAAATAAAATAAAGGTAGACTTAAAGAGTACAATAACATTTTATTATAGATCAGATAATATAAACAAATACTTTTTTTGACAGAAACTGACAAATAATTTATGTTTAAACTTAAAGAGTGTAGAATAATTTAACCCATATTCCTTTTTTCAGATGCATAACGTAAGTAAGGAGATAAAAGATGTGTTCCTGCCGGACTTGAGAGACAGATGCTGTTTCTTTAGTTTTGTTAGGTCACATTTCATTTCACTGCCATTTTTCGTTTTTAAATTCTTTAATACAATAGTAAATGTAATTTTAAAAATAAAATATTTTTATTGTATACTTTTTTATGCCAGAAAAGAAAATCCAACCTACAAAATAAATATTTTATAATTTTTTGATATCGAAAAGTTATGTTTTTTTATGGAAAGCAAGTATTGTTTGCAAATTACCCTTTCTCATTTAATTTTATTCAACCGTAAAGCTATAATCAAATTAAAAAATTTAAATTTTTTATTGACAATAATGTTCTTTTTTTAAAAAAAAATTATTTCCCAAACGTAAAATATTCATTTTAATAAAAAAAAATCAATATATAAGATTCACCTGTAAAAAAAACTCATTTTAATAATAAATAAAATTATATAAAATATATTTCATTCAATTTTGATTTAATTTAAGTAATTTCACTTGCAACAAATTTTAGTTAAAATTATATTTTGAAAATGGAATAAGTACTTTCCTTTTCCTATTAGCTATGTATTTGTTTCTTTCGGACTCCATCCCCTCTATATATAAACTAATCAGGGATATCGATTCCTTCCGAAGTCACAGTACTCTTATTTGCCATCTTTCTATCGTTCGACAACACACCTTTTTCTCTTCATGGCTGTCTTTTCTAGGTCACCTGGAGTTTATCCATCGATTAAACATCCGATGGATTTCTTTTGGCCGAGAACCCGACCATCTGCGATGAACAGATCGTTTGAACGATTAGAACATTGGTGATTTTGTTACGGTGCTATCCTCGCTGAGCTTAAAAGTATTTTATAATTTTATTTTAAAAAAAACTATAGTATTTTTTCTTGACCTTGCAAGACTTTTCTTTTGCTTGGTTTTTACTTTTTTATTTTGTCTCATTTTAAAAATTATATGATTTTATTTTTGTTCAGTTCAAACCTTCCACTTTTTTTTGGATCGACTACCCTCCTGAGCTTCTCTGGTACTCTTCATCTTGTTGTAAAATGTTATGTATTTTGATAATTTTTTTTATGCATCTAAATATTGTAAATTATTGCCCCTTTCACGAGCCATTATTGAAATTAATTGGAATGGACGATTTTACGTGTTGTTTTTGTTTTGTGCAATGCAGTTATAACATTGAATATGGAAAATATTATTTTTGTTTTGTGCAATGAAATTATATGTGGAATATTGAAAAATATTCGGTGTAATATTGGATAGAAACAAGAAGCATGGATTATTCAGGCGTTATTTGATTTCCTAATTCCTATATACATATTTTATTTGTCAAGGACAGAGTATAAATTTGACGTTGAAATCATATTCGAGTTACAATAAATTAGTTGTAGATCTACTCTGGACTTTTGGTTAATTTTGTAATTTATGTTGTTTACCAACTTTAGATGGAATATATGTTCTTAAATATTATGTTATTATAAAATAATGTTATCATATGTAATAACAACTATTACTCAAGTTATTTTTGTGTGTTAATGTAATTTTTCAAATTAAAAACATAACAAAACCTCTTGTAAGAAATGGTCTCACAAGATCATTTTGTGAATGAAAATATTTTTATGTTAATTTTTTTTTTATTTTAAATATAGAACAGATTGATTCGTAATAAATTAATGAGACAACTGACAAAAGACTTGTTATAAAAACATATAGGAAAATGAATCCGAAGTTCTTTTAAAAAAATTAATCCATTATCGTAATTAGTGCGCATTAATGTTGGGATTACTACATTAAACTGCCATTGTTTGAACGTTGTTACATGAGTGGCCATTCTTGAATTTCAAGTAAAGATTGTCGTATTTTATAATTGACCTACTAATTTAATTTTTAGATAAAATAATTGACCCACTTTATTAACCTTTCGACTCCACGAAACCATCGGGGTCAGCTACCAAAACTGTATTTACAAATTACATTTTTAAAAATGTATTCTATTTTTATTTCTGTCCGAAGAGAAAGTTCAAAACACATCTAAAGATCGTCGTTATTACACAAGTTATAAGTCGTGTCTTGAAAGAAATTTGGTCATATTTTACACACACCATATCCTGTGTAGGGAAAATTATCCATAAAAAGACAAAGTCCAAATCGACTTTACCATATTTTATTGGAAACGGAGATTTGTAACTGAATTTGAGACCGACAATAATTTCGGTCTAAACTTTAGGACCGAAGTTAGTGATATCGGTCGCCAGACAAAAATAATAATAAAAAAATTATGGATCCTTGCACAAATTGACTTTAACGAAGAGGAGCGAGGGTTTGATCCAAAATAGGCATCTGCAAATGTTATTTTATTTGGAATCCATGCATGTCATATTTTAAACTTTACCTATCGGCACCAATATTTGCAAGCGACAATGGTTTAATTGTCTTTTTTTTTTTTTTGGGTATACCGACGGACATGTATGTTGCTGTAATCAGTTCACTGATGGAGATTTTAAAATAATTTTCGTATCAAGAGGACAAATGACTAGACAAAATTCGTATGTTTCCCAAGCGTCGAATAAATGGTTCGTCATTCAAGCACTAATAATTATCCTCACATCATTGGACTGGAGTGTAAATGTCCATTGAGAATCACCCCTTGATCGGACGCGGACTAAATTTAGTGATCATAAACAAAATTTGGATGGCATAGTAAATTTTAATATAATTTGTTGTTCACTAAAAATAGGATATGCATTTTTCTGATTGTAAATATGGAGGTGAGCTCCCGTTGGTGGTGATAGAACACTGCTGACCTGCTAAGCAACCAATAGGTGTGGTCTATCCGAATAGCTAGAAGCAGAGCGATAAGAAGAAAAGGGGAGGGTTTTCAAGAACCGGAGATGGTGTTCTATATATACGGAACAACACGAACAATCTTTGACCTTTCAACTGAGGCTCTTCTTTTTATAGTGTTCTTACTCTTAGTATAGAGCTTCAGTGTCCGAGACCGATCTCTTCCTATTATATATTTCTTCCTTATAGTTTAGAATTGAGATGATATAGGAAAGAAAGAGTTGACTGAAAGAGCTTTCTCTCGGACTGAGTTAGATAGAGCTTCCTCTCTCAAACTTTCCTCCTCCTCCGTGCTAGATGAGGCTTGTTGTACGTACTAATGGGATATAGAGACACGTACCTTCTCCTGTGTAACCAAGTCGCCTATCGTCAAGCTCGGATGCCTAACCGACCTCGAGAACATTGCCTATCTTTCTCAAAGATCACTCCTTTCGTTTACTAGATGTAAATAGTTTTAAAGTCGCCCTCACATACGTCCAAATAATGTGAAAGATTATATTTCCCTTTGCGGCATGAGGCAAGCATGTGAGAACCTGAAATTCCAGCAGTAGCAGCAGTTAGCAAATTTCAGCAGGAGATAACAATTTCAGCAGAAACTCATATTTCAGAAGATGGTATTTTCCAGACAAAATTAAGCAGACAGAATCCAGCAGCAGAAGAGTTCAGTAGCGAGATTCCAGCAGATATCTACTGATTCTGCTCAAGACTTGTAATTGAAGCATTTAACATGGAATAAAGGTTGTATGATCATTAATTGGAAGGCTAACAGTCAGATTTTGGTCTATAAATAGCACCCTCAATATCTGAAATTGTTGTTACCAAAATCTTGAGTTATCACTTGAAATTAGAGCTAAGAGAGTGCATTTTTCGAAGCTATAAAATCTAGTAGCGAGGCAAGCAGATTTCTAGACTTCAACCGAAATTCTTTAAGCAAATTACAGTAAGTGGGCTATGTATAAATATCTTGAAATCGGTTAGATAATTCATGTTTTAAGTATTTCCGATATCTGATTTTTGAAGCACTGAAACTTAGTGAACTAATGGTAAGAATATATATTCTGAATATTACTGATTACTGATTACTGGCCTCACTCCTTAGAGGAGAGAACATATAGGGGACTGATATAAGTTTAGCCATTAAATTCACGAACGTGCTCAGTGCTTACTTGTTAAATTTCTGATTACTGATTACTGATTTCGGAATACTGAATACTGATTTCTGTTATGAAAATAAGAATTTCTGTATATTATTCATATTACTGTTTCTGTATGAAAATGATTTCGAAAACTGGGAGTTATTCCCGCCCCCGCTTACTGAGTGACAACCATATCACTCACCCACCAAATCCATCTCAGATAAGAGCGAGGAAGAATTGTTAGAAGAAGAAGAACATCATCAGTTCTGGAGCTGGTGAAGAAGACTGTTATTTTTCTCAGTTCTGATTTATGTAATTGGATTCCGCTGTATCTGTTAAGACAGTATTATGTTTGGTTTTACATTTCCGCTGTAAAACATTTGAGTTTGTATCAGACATTGAGATATTCATTATTTATGAATAAAAAGACTGGTTTCTGAATTGTGTACTTCTGAGGCTTGTTGTTTTCGAATGTAAATTGGAGAGCAACGCCGGTGTTGACCAACCCCCGTCCCGGGGTGTGGCATTCAAGTGCTATCAGAGCAAACTAGGTTTCATAATCTGGGGAGGAGGAACTAGAAATAATACGTTCTTATAGACTTCTGAAAATAAGTTCTGAAAGTTATTGTAATATACTACTGAAAATAAGCTACTGTAGTAGACTACTAAAATGCGTAGGAAAAAAATCAGTAGACCAAAACCAGTAGACGAAAAACAGTAGGATCAGACCAGTAGTCTAAAACCGGAACCAGCAGAAGGGAACCAGTAGGTCTGAATGCAGAAGACCGGGTCAGTAGATTCGGAATGCAGCAGACTAGTTATAATAGTGCTGGAAAGCAGACATAATGGTGGAAAGCAGCAGACTTAGTCGTAGCAGCAGAATTTCAGTGGGAAGTGAATTCCAGCAAGCGCATGCAGTAGAGCTTGCAAATGACATGGAAGTTGAGGTGTTTTTCGCGCAAACTTCAAACGACCACAAGTTTTGATCTAGGAGGAATTTTTACTATTAAAACTATGTGTTCGAAAGCTCTCGACCAGGAGAACCTAACCTAGAACAAAATTTTCCTTCTAGCACCGCCGACGAACCCCAAAATATTTCGTTTAGATAGTGATATCATCATTTCTCCGAAATTTTCCAATTTTTCGAAACTTTGAAGAATTTTCATTTCCAAACGGCTTAGTAATTTTCCACCAAATTTGGTACCATTCATATTCTTGATATGAAGGATTTTTAGTAAAATATTCACGCAATTATGAGATCGAAAAATTTTGAGCTATTTTCTGCTATTGAATGTTATAGGCTTACTGATTCTGTTCATTCCAGTACTTGTCTATAACTTGACCTATACTTTTGAGATCACTTCTGAACCTTGACTCTCATGTTTGGATGTAGGATATGACTGACCAAAATAACTACATTAAAAGATTATAGAGGAAGCTAGAGAAACACAAGGAGCATAACTACTGCTTGGAGTTAGACAAAGATAAGTTACAGCATAGAGCAAAACACTTGAGAAGTGATGTTCAACGTTATGCTCACTATCTGCATGAAGCAGAAGAGAGGAATAGGAAGGCTCAAGAAGAGTTTGAGACCTCCCAAGAGACTGTTGCAAAGTTCATCGGGTTACGTGCATGATACCTTGGCAGAGAAGATCCAAGTACTTAAAGATCTAAATCACCAACTCGTACACCAGCATAGTCAGTATAGTTAACATACTGATGCTCAGGTTCAAGAGTTGCAGGACACTGTTGAAGTTCTTAACGACCAGAATGCAGTTCTGCATGGTCAGATTGAACATCTACAAGCAGTGATAGTCAACCAAGATGAACCTGAAGAGGATCCAGAAGAAGTAGAAGATGATCCTATTGATTTGGATTTGGGAGAAGTGATAGATTAGACCACCAGTAGTAGTTTGTAACAACACTTGCTTCATTGCATTTTTGTTTTCATTTTCGAAGTTTCATTGTAATTGCACTTTCTTGGGAAATCAATAAAATTTATTTCTATCAATTGGTTTCATATTTAATTTTTGGAGTCGATCATTGTGATTCCTTTGTTTAGTCTCTATTTTGCTATGAACTTTAGAACTTTCGTAATTGTAGGAAATGGACGGACGACCAGTTAGAAACAATCGCAATCCTCGATATAGGAAACCGCAACCACAACCGCAATGATGAAGATGCACAACAAGCCCCACAACAACCACCAGCGGTTGGCCTCAGTCAGGTGGACTCGATGGCTATAGCCATGATTGTGGCAACCACGCTACAAGGGTTAGTGAACCATAATGCTAATCAGCCACCACTACCACCTCCAGCTCAGAATGGGATCAAGAAACACTATGAGTCTCTCAGAAGAGCAAGAGTTCCAAACTTCGATGGAAGCTCCGATCCAAAGGTCGGACAAAATTAGATGAAAGAGGTGAAGAATCATCTTCGACTACTTGAGGTTCCACAAGAGATCATAGTAGATCATGGTAAGAACGAGCCCCATGATCCCCTAGGTATCACTGATAGTGTCTGCAAGAACCAGTCGACACTACAAGAAATTCAGCATACAACAACACACATTGACAACGGTTTTGTTAAAAACCGTTGTCGTATGGTTTTTAACAACGATTTTAGTGAAAACCGTTGTTTTTGGGGGGTCAAAGACAACGGTTTTTAAAAACTGTTGTCTTTGGGGGTCAAAAGACAACGGTTTTTATAGTCAAAGACAACGGTTTTAAAAAACTGTTGTCTTTGAGCGTTTTTTTAGGGTCAATGACAACGGTTTCATGAACCGTTGTCTATTAGCGTGTTTATTGGACATACAACAACGGTTTTGGAAAACGTTGCAAAATTTAGCTAATGTAGCTAGATTTTTTTGAAAATCGACAACGTTTTTAAAAAAGCGTGGTCGATTAGCATGGTATGTGGACAAATAACAACGGTTTAAGGAAAATGTTGCCATATTTAGCGACGGCTTTTCTAAATCCGTCGGTAAATGTGGCGACAGATTTAAGACAACCGTCGTCGATATAAATTTAGCGACGGGTTTGTATAATCTGTCGCCACTATAGCAACGGTTTTATCAAGTCTGTCGCTCATTTCAGATCGGCGACGGACATAAACCGTCGCCGATCTGAAATTAGCGACAGGCTTGTTAAAACGGTCGCTATATTAGCGACAGGTTATATAAACCCGTCGCTAAATTTAGATCGGCGACGGTTGTTCTTAAAACTGTCGCAAATGTTCTATAAATAGTTCCCTTCTCGTTCCACTTTTCTCCCCAACACATCACAACACTTAAAATTTTTCTCTCTTATACAATTTTATCACTTCACACAACTCTTAAAATTTTTCTCATTACTTCATAAAACTTAAAATTTTTCTCTCTTACACGATTTTATCATTTCATACAACTCTTAAAGTTTTTCTCACCATTTCATAATATTAAAATTTTTTCTCTCTTACACGATTTTACTACTTCACAATACTTAAAATTTTTCTCTCTAACACGATTTTAGTTTCGCCCGTTAAATTATTTTAGATTTATTAAATTATTAAAATTATTTTTTTTATTTTTCGAAACGAATTAGCGACGGAAAATATGATTTAATGACCGTCGCTAAAATTAGCGACATGCTTGATTATTAACCGTCGCTACATTTAGCGACGGACTACAAACCGTCGCTACCTATAGCGACGGTGTTTAAAACCGTCGCTACTTAGCGACAGTTTTGATGATAACCGTCGCTAAATATTTAGCGACGGGTTTAAAAAACCGTCGCAAAGCCTTCCTACCACATCGGATAAAAACCGTTGTCGTTGAACGGACTTTCAACAACACCCTCAGTTACAACAGTTTTTAATGGCCTACGACGTTTAGCGTTTTCAATGTAGTGCGATTATGATTAACGTACAGTACGGTCCCTTCATCTCATATATCCCGATCGAATCTACAACCACTGGTTCATCGAGGGTTGCATAATAATTCGATAACTATGTGCTAACTATAATAGTGACATCGCGTGTATTATTTGAGAACTCCTTCTCTAACGTACATCTCATACTCTGGCTAAAGATTTCATGCACTATTATTTAATCAGATCACACAGGATATCCACACCCGAAGGTGAGCGGTGAATCTCCGACTACAACGCACTGGCTCCTATATGTGTCGCAACTGTACCCAACCTCGCCACCTGATGACTCTCCTGGAGCCGATAAACGAGTCAAAGCACAGCCCTAGCATATAGAGCCTCAGTGTTGTCTCGGGTCGTAAGGACTAATGGTGTACAATCATAACCACAGACTTATCCTCTCGATGAATGATAACTACTTGGAAAGTCCGATGGAGGGTTGTTCGTTATAATCATCATATGACTACCCATCTGCATGTTTGGACATCTTCATGTCCTTACTAGGAAACGCAGTACACAACATCACAGATGCTAGTCTCGAGCTCAAACGACCTTTATCCATGTTTTAGGCGGCTGAATCGACTAGGAACAAATTTAGAATATGCAGTGTTTACAAATGAGTTTCAACATCGAATTAAGATTCATTTGTGTTAAAGCATAATCAAGGACTTTATCTATGCTGTTTGCATGGGTATACAGATAGAGTATAACAAGACCATAAAAAGTTAAATTATATTAAAATAAAGATTGTTTATTTCACTTGAGTCAATAAATTCTCTAGCCAACCGTTGGCTTGCAGGGCATCTACTCTAACAGAAATATATATACAATTGTCTTGAGTTCCTATCAAAACTAGATAAGCACAAATAAACACCTAAAATAAACTAGATCAGACCCCTACTTGCTAAGTGTTTCTTCAAACACTGTACTCTCCCCTTGTTCTACTCTCTTCAGATAAGAACGAGATCAAGTGGACGAGAATGAGCAATACATGTTTTGGGGTTGGTGATGAATTTTCGAGACATGAAGATTACTCGTTTACGTTTTCTTAAGTTTTGATTCAAGTTGTTTAATGCTTCTGTACATTTTAGTTCGTTTTGGGAATTTATCGTGGTAAGACAAGATTATTTTGAGTTAATTATGAAATAGATTAGTTTTGGTTTATACTCAATTACGAGGTTTGTTGTTTGACGATTATGTGATCGTTGAACAATGCTCGTGTCGATTAACCCCTGTCTCAGGACGTGACATAAATGAGCATAAATAAACACCTAATTTAAACATTGATATACAAGGATAGTGCTGGGTTATACAAGGACACAACAATTCAAAACTGCAGCAATATCTATATATATCATCTAACAAAAACTGCACATTAATTAATCAATAAACATAAGAAACACCAAAACAAAATTATTTCCTTATTAAACTAGTTTTCCAATGAAAAACATATATTTTTTAAATTCTATATCAAAATATAACTTATGAAATTATAATAACATATGCGTTATGCAGGCATATTTCATCATGATTCATGTGATGTAAATAATAATAAAAATGTAATTAAGATGCCACGGTGCATGATGGGTGATGTGAACCGGGCAAATCGGGTAGTAGACGGGTGTGCAACTTGCCAAGTTGGATGTGTGGATGTACGTGTAATTGAATATTTTTCAGTGTAAGTTGCTAGTAATCCGGGCCAGTTGAGTTCCCTGTTACCTGGAGGGTAACGACCGAGATGACTTGCGTAGTAATCCTGAAATCACAGAACGTTAGGGGGGGGGGGGGGGGGGGGGCGCCGGAAGTTATTCCGGCGTATCCACTCCGACGCTCAAGTCAGTAATGCACGCAAAGGAAAACTTGGAGAGAAAATCAGAGTATTAGTGAGTGCTTGTGAGTAAGAAAAGAGAAGATCCCCCTTGTGAAATACCAACAGAGGGTATTTATAGATGAAGCTGGTAGATAACTTGCCCGCAAAGTTCGGATGGTGGTCCATGATTCGGGGTCATGAGCCACGTTGCAAAGTAGTGGGCCACGTACTAAGAGTTGACCTGGCCCTGGAACGTGGGGGGATGGGTTCCGCGATGTCCGGAAGACGTGTTGATCAGGGAGAGAATGTGTCTCTTTCTCGGGTGTTTCCCGTCCAGGTGCCTCTGAGGTACTTCTCGGACCGGGAAGTTTTTAACCCGGGCATTGGCTAACTACTCCCCGGGCGGTGGCTCGCCAAGTGGTTCAGTGGGACTCGCCGGGCGTCTGAAGATCCGGGATCCTTTTTTCACACCGGCTCACTGAAGGTAATTGTACTTTGATATCTTCTCTCCGTTCTGATCTTGCCCGAGTTCGAGAACCTTTCGGGTCAGGGTCTATACCCGGGCTCGGGTTCCCTTGGGGGCATCACCACTCCCTCCTAAAAAAGTCGGGCTAGAGTCTATCTCGCTGCCCGATTAGTAAAAAACAGTTTTCCTGGTGATAGCGGAGTCTTCTAGAGTTCTACAGATGTGGATACCATTGCTGATGCTGTCGTAAGCCCTAAAATTCAAACTGATCCGCAATGTTTCGCGTTTCGAAGACTGTTATGATATCTCGATATTTACGCCTGACTTTTCGCCTGCTTGGTGCAACTTCCAATACTCACCCCAACTGTTGATATATTCGAGAAACAACGATCGTGATACACTTCTCTTTCCCATATATATATGGTATCCTCCAACCCTTCCACTATCCCTTGTTGATTACTTCAATAGACATGGCCGGTGCAAGCAGCTCAAGAACTCCAGGTATGACCGAAGCCCTTAGGGAGCCCAACCTGGCCGTCCAAAAATCCATCATAGAAGACGAAGTGCTTAACGAAATTCTCGGCTATTGGGAAGAGCTTCAAGAACTGAAACTTCTCCATGATTCTGGGGAAACCGCCACCCCTGCTCTAGTACCCAAACTAAAGAAAGTGCGCAAACAACTACACATAGCTGAGTGGGTGGACATCTTCACGGATGGCCATGTATATCAGCTGATGCTTCGGAAGGAATTGAAGCTCCTGAAGAACATTCTCGGTTCTCCCAGCTTTATGCAAGGCTTCACTCCCCCGTTGTCTGCTTGGTTGAAGATACACATAATTGTCATAGAAGAGAAATATGACGATGTAGTACGTGCTAATGTATATGGTTAAATAAAAATTTATCTCAGTTTCCTCCTCTGTCACTGCTCGGCTACGACCATTTTAAATCCATTAATTGACATGTATATCACAGATTGTATACAATTATCTGATGAAATGACTCGCTAGAACTCCCGCACTTAATACCTCCCGAGACATTAACGCAAATGCCGGGGCCTCGTGTTTTCCGGGCCGTGAATGACACGCCTGGACCTCGTGTCTCCTGGGCTTAACATAACATGCCGGGGCCTTACACCTCCTGGGCTTAAAATAACATGCCGGGGCCTTACACATCCCGGACTTAACATAACATGCCGGGGCCTTAAACCTCCCGGGCTTAAAATAACATGCCGGGGCCTTACACCTCCCGGGCTTAAAATCTCCTGGGCTTCGCAAAATTCTGCTTTCCCGACCTTTGGTATAGTATCGCAACCACACACGACCTTGATTTCCGACACGAAAATCCTGCCGGGGGCCGTTTCATTCCACGAGGCTATGATGACATTGTGGCATTGATATTTGTTCATGTCCCTTTGATTACTCGGACCAATTTACGAGGCGGTTCCTGATCATACACGTATTCTCAAACCAACGGCTGCGATTAACTTTTTCGCTGCATAAATGCGCAGTCGTTTGGTATGGTCGGGAACTCTTCGGCTTCCCCCGTATTCAGTACCATTTTCCTATAAATAAGCAGATGCAGGTGAGGAGAAAACAACATTTCAATATGCCGAGTTCAAGCGAATCCACTGTCTGCAGCAGCCCCTATGGCCATTTGCCCCCTTCAACGCGTGCTCGTCTAGAATCGCTGAAGAGGACCATCGAGTAGTTTATTCATTTGAAAGTCATGTCCACTCGGCGTAAGATTCATGATCTTGTGCGCTCCCACCAGGAGGGCCTGGCCTTCACCAGGCCGCAGAGAGCATTGGCGAGGAGATACAAACGGGAATTTCACGTGGCGCGTGTGGCCGAGCTGGCCACTGATCAGGTTCTGCTGCAGGCAATGCTGCGGAAGGAAAGGAATCAGCTGAACAAGCTCGCTGCCACCGGGTCCCTTGCCAATCTCCCACTCCCTGACCTGCATAACTGGATGTCCGCGTGGCAAGCTCGTGTAGACTCTAGGATGGCAGCTGTAATACGGTGCCGATTCCATTAATAATACTTTATTTCGCGTATTTTGCTTTTTACTTTTCTTGAGTTTATTGGCTTAGGATAAAAGAACGGGGTCTAAAACTTCCCAAAACTTAAGATAACACGCCCGGGCCCTAAACATCCCGGGCTTAATATAATACGCCGGGGCCTCAAATCTCCCGGGCTTAAAATAACGTGCCGGGGCCTTAAACATCCCGGGCTTAATATAATACGCCGGGGCCTCAAATCTCCCGGGCTTAATATAACGTGCCGGGGCCTTAAACCTCCCGGGCGAAAAGTAACTTGCCGGGGCCTAAAACCTCCCGGGCTTAAAATAATACGCCGGGGCCTCAAACATCCCGGGCTTAATATAACATGTCGGCTATCTTCTTTGTATAATGTGCACGCCGCCATGATGACACGTGCCCCCTTATTTTCTTTCCAACGGTCGGCAGCGTTCCGTCTTCCGAGGATCCGATAAGTCTGACACCTTCATGATTACACGTTCTTTCACATGCCTGGTACGACTTACGATGCGAATCTGATCGTTCATATCCATCGAGATCAACAGCGGAGATCCGTGATCCGGGTATATTTTTCTGTACCCATGTGGACCTTTGGATCATGGCTAGATCTACGGCCCAGATCGTTTCTCTACTCCTATATATATCTCCTTCCCCAACCCTTCATCACTTTCGCCAATTTTCACTAAGCCTCCGCGTCTGCAACTCTGCCATATTTCCGATCAGTCCCCGGCGTTCACACCACCACTTCTCTTCCAAACACCGCGTAAGTTCCCCTTTTTTCCATTATGTCTTCCTCCCGTACTTCTTCTACTTCAGGTAATATCTACCAGGGCTCCATGGAATTCGAGTCAGAGGCCCTGCGCGATAGTCCACCGATTTCTGCCTCCCCTGTTTCCACTTTTCGTCCTCAGAATCCAACTCCTCCTCCTCCTCCCCTCAAAAAATTCAAAACTTCTCACGGGGCTGGGCCCTCCCGCCCCCAGAAGAAAAAGAAGAAGGCAACTTCTTCGAAACCTTCAGCCCGGGCTGTTCCTTCTCCCGCCCGGGCTGCTGATTCTGGCCCCTTGCCATGGTTTTCTACCATGGTGAGCTCCCTCCGAGCCAAATCTGCCGAGGAGATCCGCCTCCTTGGCTCCATCCCTGCTGACCATGCTATTGTCATCCCGGGCCCTAGTGACCACCTTCTTCCGAGACCAGGTTACCAATGGCCTCAGGTTTCCCCTTCACCCTTTTTTCATTGGGATATCTTCCCTTCTTGGCATTCCTCTCAACCAGTTTCATCCTAATGCCATTAGGATGATGACTTGTTTTTTCACCCTCATCTCCATGCATCCCGATATCCCCCTCGAGCCCTCCCTTTTTAATTTTTTCTTTATCTGCTACATTGGCGATTACGCCTTTTCTTTCAAGACCCGGTCTCACCATAAACTTTTCGGAGATATTCCTTCTTCCGTCAAGGACTGGAAACGCCGGTTCTTTTACATTCGTCCTGCTAACCTCCCTGAATGCCCGGTTGGGTTTATTTCTATCCTTCCTGCTCAGCCGGGTCTTCCTGAAAACTACCGCACCCTTGACTCTTACACCCAGTGTGAGGAGGTGGTAGGCGGTAAGGTGTATAGCTCCTCTGCCCTCCTCGGTGAAAATTTACTGGTGACTTACGGGCTGAGCCCCGGGGTGGAGGAATCTACCGATCGCATCATCGAAGAGTTCGATGCCTTCCGCCCCGGTAGGTTTCTTCTGCTAGCCTCTATTGTATTTCCTTTCCGCTTTATCTGTTTCTAATGGGCTGTTTTATTTTCTGCAGACGCCGAGATGAAAGAAGCCTTTGCCCAAAAGTTGGCCGAAGAAAAAGCGGCTAAAAAGGCTGCCCGGAAGGCCGCTGCTGCTGAAAGGAAAGCACGGGAGCAACAGGGGTCTTCATCTCGGGTGGCTACTGAAGACCGGGTCGAGGAGGAGCCGGTATCCCAGGTGCCTGGAAAAGAGACCTCGGCTACTGTTGAGGTCGGGCAAGCTCGTACCCCTCTGAGCGTTCAGACTGCCAAGGCCACCGAGCCCAAGGAGCGAGGGGTTATTCTAATCGAAGGGGAGGACGAGTCCCCGGACCGACCCCTCCAGACCACAAAGAAAAGGAAAGCTTCAAAAGAGCTTGTCCGTGTTGAGCCCCGGGTGGTGACCCGGGTGGCTCAGGGGTCTGGGCTTGTCCCGCCAATGTCTACTGATGGCACTACTTCCCCCTCCCCTGCAATGCCCGAGACCATATTCTCAGCTGGAAGTTCAACGATGGGCTTTCAAACGTTGAAGCGGGTGGCAACTCCTGCCGAGGAGACCATCCTTCAGGCTTCGAAAGCAGGGGATCTCATGATGGAGAGCTTCAGTCTCCTTCTGGCTGTAAGTATTTTTCTTCCTCTCCCTCTGTTTCTTCGTTCCATCATTATCCTCTCTTCCTTACGTATTTTCTGGCTATTTGCAGGGCGGGCAGATGGCTAGAGCTGCCTTCGATAAAATGGGCGCCTTGCAAAAGACCACAGAGGCCCGGGCAGCCTCCGCCAAAGCTCTCCATGATGACGCCTTGGCACAACTGGCTCAGCTTAAAGACCTCCATGCGGAGGCTATCCTTGGTCAGGGCACCACAATAGATTGCTTGCAGGCCCAGCTTGAGGAGGCCCGGGCAGAGGTCATCTCACTAAAGGCTCAGCTGGAGAAGACAGAGACCCGGGCCGAGAAGCTAGATTTAGATGTCCGGGCTGCCCTGGATGATTTTCGGCTGGCCACCGAGAGAGCAGGCGAGCTGGAGGCGGCTCTCGCGGCTCGGGAGGCGGCTCTTGCAGCTCAGGCCACCCAGGAGGAGGGGTGGCGAGCTTCTTTCCTTGCTACTGCAGAATTTCAGCAGATAGTGACAAATAAAGCCTTTCCTTATTTCAAGGTGGGCTTTAACAAATGCAAGGGACAGGTGAAAGAAGCCGGCCTTCTACCCCCGGAAAAGAAAAGCCTGCTGGACTTGGCCCGGCCGTAAACTCCTTGCCGGCTGATGGTGCTGACATCCCGGATGAAGAAGAATCCGAGGCGGAGGAGGACTCAGAGCCAGAGCCTGCCGCTTAGACATTTAGCATTTTTTCTTTTTCTGGTAGTTGTAACAATTTTTCTGAATCTAATGAAATTTCTTCCATTCACCCTGGCGTCTTCGTGCTAACTTGTGAATAAGAAAAATTTACCCAGTGTTGGAAGATAACCTGGTTATGATAATATCTGAATGATAACATTTAGTAATGTTAGGTACCGAGGATCAATCAACTTAGGCAACCGAGACTTTGAATTCCCCCGATTTGATAATAAATTGAAGGGAAGCCGGTGCATGATATCACCCGGGCCCTTAATAACTTGTTGAAGGGAAGCCGGGGCATGGTATCACCCGTGCCCTTAATAATAGTTTGAAGGGAAGCCGGGGCTTGGTATCACCCGGGCCGTTAATAATTTGAAGGGAAGCCGGGGCATGGTATCACCCGGGCCCTTAATAATTTATTGAAGGGAAGCCGGGGCATGGTATCACCCGGGCCCTTAATAATTTGAAGGGAAGCCGGGGTATGGTATCACCCGGGCCCTTAATAATTTGAAGGGAAGCCGGGGTATGATATCACCCGGGCCCTTATATATATGGGCCGGGGTTCGGGACCTACCGGGCTTAAGAATAATCTTCTCCGAAGCTTGATTTTTATTGCCAAGTAATCACAGGAAATTTACAACAACTTCTAAGGAAAGTATTTCTTGAGGTGGAAAGCATTCCAGGGTCTTTTGAGAAGACGGCCATGCCCATCTTCAAGATAATAAGCGCCCGAGCTGACTCTGCGCACCACTTTGTAAGGTCCTTCCCACCGGGCATCAAGCTTGCCAACATCTCCAGCCGGGTTTGCTTTTTTGAGGACCATGTCTCCTATCTGGAACTCTCGGTGTCGGACCCCTCTGGTTATAAGCTTTCATCACCCGACGCCGATAAGCCTCCATTTTGATTGCCGCTCTTTCTCTCCTTTCTTCAATGAGATCGAGTTCACTGGCCCGGGCATTATCATTGTCTTCCGGATATGTGTGCACCCGGGTTGAAGTTTGCCCGATCTCGGCTGGGAGCACTGCTTCAGAGCCATACACTAAGCTGAATGGTGTTTCCCCGGTAGCTGTTCGAGGTGTAGTACGGTATGCCCAAAGAACACTGGACAACTCTTCTACCCAGTCTTTTCCAACTCCGTATAACCGGGCTCTGAGTGCCTGGACAATAGTGCGGTTGGTTACCTCAGTCTGCCCATTGGCTTGTGGGTAGGAAACTGAGGTAAAAGCCTGAGTAATCTTCATCTCTTCGCACCAAGCTCTGACTTTATTCCCCTGGAATTGCCTGCCGTTGTCAGATATAAGCTTCCGGGGGATCCCAAATCTGCAGACAATATTTTTCCACAGGAATTTAAGAACCTCTTCCTCCGTGATTTTGGCCAGGGGCTCTGCTTCCACCCACTTAGAGAAATAGTCAATCCCTACGAGCAGGAATTTTTTTTGAGCTCGGGCCACAGGGAAGGATCCCACAATATCCAGGCCCCACTGGTCAAAAGGGCAAGAGGCCCGGATAGGCTTCATCAGGACGGTTGGGTGGTTATTAATGTTGCTATGCCTTTGGCATCCCTCACAGGAGCGGACTACCCGGGCAGCATCTTGATACATAGTAGGCCACCAGAATCCAGCAAGCAAAGCCTTAATAGCCAGGGAGGTTGCTCCAATATGACCTCCGCAGCAGCCCTCATGGATCTCCCTTAGAACATAAATGGATTCATCCCCGGAGATGCACTTGAGAAGGGGACCCTGGAAAGACCGCCGGTATAGGATGTCATTGATCACAACAAACCAAGCTGCTCTCTTCTTGATCTGACTGGCCTCCTTGACATCCTCGGGTAGATAGGATCGGGAGATGTAGTCAAGGATGGGGGTGGCCCAATTATCTTCCCGGGCTTGAGGGGGCCCGGTATCCACTGAGGATACCAGGCTAGTGTGGTAAGATATACCCGGCTCCCGATAGTCAGAAAGTGAAGCTGCCATTTTTGCCAGGGCATCGGCTTCAGTATTTTCTCTCGGGGAATCTGCTCTATGCTTCAATCTATGAAATGTGCTGATAACTCTTTGATGATAGTCAGATATTTTACAAACTTCTCCTCCCGGGCCTCATACGCTCCTTTTACTTGCTGGGCTACCAACTGCGAATCCGTATAAATAATGACCCGGGTAGCTCCGGCATCCCGGGCCGCTTTTATCCCGATGATAACGGCCTCGTACTCTGCTTCATTGTTGGAGGCCCGGAAGTCCAACTTAACTGCCAACTGTATTTTTTCCTCGGTGGGTGATATTAGTAGTACTCCTACCCCGCTGCCATCTTTGCCGGAAGCCCCGTCTACAAATATTCTCCAAATTCCCCCGATATCGGGGACAATCATCTCAGTGATAAAATCTGACAAGGCCTGGGCCTTAATCGCCTTCCGAGGCTGGTACCCGATGTCATACTCCCCCAATTCCACAGTCCACTTTACCAGCCTTCCCGAGATCTCTGGCTGAGTCATGATTCTCCCGAGAGGGGTATTGGTCAGCACAGTGATGGGATGGGACAAGAAGTACGGGCGAAGTTTTCGTGCTGTAATTATCAGGGCCAAGGCCACCTTCTCTAATTCGGTATATCTAACCTCGGGCCCTTCGAGTGCATGGCTCACATAATAGACCGGCCTTTGATCAGTACTTTCCTCTCGGATCAGTACAGAGCTGACAGCATGTTCAGTGGCCGAAAGGTACACCCAAAGTTTCTCCCCGGGTCCAGGCTTCTCAAGGACAGGGAGCCCGACTAGATGATTCTTCAATTCTTCGAAAGCCTTCTCACATTTTTCATCCCAGCCAAACTCTTTGGCTTTCCTTAGGGCTTGGAAGAAAGGGTAGCTCCGGTGTGCAGATCGGGAAATGAAGCGTGATAAAGCGGCGATTCTCCCTCTGAGTCTCTGCACATCCTTGACTGACTTTGGGGATGTCATTTCAGTAATAGACCTGACTTTCTCCGGATTGACCTCAATTCCTCTCTCGGTGACCATGAACCCGAGGAACTTGCCACTCTTAACCCCAAACGTGCATTTGGCCGGGTTTAACCTCACCCCATACTCCCGGAGAGTAGAGAAGGTCTCCTCGAGGTCTGGGATGAACTCAGTGTGCGCCCGAGATTTCACCAAGATATCGTCCACGTAAACCTCGATATTCCGCCCGGCTTGCTTGGTGAATATCCTGTCCATCAATCTTTGGTATGTGGCCCCGGCATTTTTTAACCCAAAGGGCATGACCACATAGCAAAAGGTTCCTCCCGAGGTAATGAAGCTGACCTTCTCCTGATCTTCCCGGGCCAAGGGGATCTGATGGTACCCCTGGTAGGCATCCATGAAACACAGCAATTCATACCCCGATGTCGAGTCCACCAGCTGATCAATCCGGGGTAGGGGGTAGCAATCTTTTGGGCAGGCTTTGTTTAGATCCCTGAAGTCAACACACATCCTCCATTTGCCGGCTGATTTGGGTACCAAGACTACATTGGATAGCCAGGTGGGAAACTGGACTTCTCTGATCTGTCCGGCTCTCAATAGTTCCCCCACATGATCGGCAATTACTCTATCCTTTTCGGGACCAAAGTGTCTCTTCCTCTGCTGTACTGCCCGAGAACCCGGGATTATATTTAACTTGTGCTCTGCTACGTGGGGGGAGAACCCTACCAACTCTGATGAAGACCATGCAAAGATGTCCGCATTCTTTTCTAGGCACTGTAACAATTGGGCACTGGTGGCTGGTTCAAGGTCCCGGGCTATTTTTGTTGTCTTCATGGGCTGTCCGGGCAGGATGCTTACTTCCTCCTGCTCATCCCCTTCCACCATGCGCACGTGCTGGATAGAGTGCACCTCCTCCTTCCCTGGCCTCCTACTTTCTCCGCCTCGTCGGGCTCTTTTATTTTCAACCTTGACGGTCTCTGCGTAGCACTTGCGGGAGGAGGGGTGGTCTCCCCTTACTTCTCCAACTCTGTTCCCCACCGGGAACTTTAACTTCTGATGGTAAGCCGAGGCTACAGCCCGGAGAGCGTTCATAGCCGGCCTGCCTAAAATGATATTGTAAGAGGTGGGAGCACTTACCACCGTGAAAACCGTCATCACCGTCTTCCTGAGCTCCTCAGCTCCTATTGTGAGGGGCAGGGTGACTTCCCCCAGGGGGTAAACTGTGTAGCCAGCAAATCCGAATAAATCCGTTTCCACTGGCTGCAACTGGTAGCCCTCCAAATTCATCTGGTCCAGGACCTCCTGGAAAATAATGTTCACCGAGCTTCCAGAATCGATGAAAACCCGGCGGATGCTGACTCCCTGAAGATCCCGGGGACCAAAGCTGATTACCGGCCCCTCATCCCTCACTACATCCTCCACTCCAAAACTCTCATGTCGGGAATGTGCTTTCCTGGCCCGGTTGGAATCTCCATCCGTTGATCCCCCCGAGATCATTTTAATCACTCCAAGGGTGGGCGACCCTCCTCCGTCTCTGTTTTCCCGACCACGAGACGTTTGACCGGTGTTATCTTTCTTTTCTTGTCTGACCTGGCCTTTGTCCCCCGGCCTGTACCCTGCATCTTTATTTACCCACGGGGGTCCCCGGGGCTTCTTTGTTAACGGTGCCTGCTCACCGAGGCCCGACTGGGAAGGGGCCCGTTTCAGTCTTTGGCACTCACTTGTGCTATGAGCACATTCTCCATGATAGGAGCACATCTTGGGAGTGTGTGGCAGGCTTGGAGGTGACCGATATAATTTGGGTCCCTGATCACCGTTGCAAAGATGGACTCCTTCACCCCGGTGCGGCTTCATGGGGGTGTATCTAGAGAAACGCCCGAGATTATTTCCCCGGGCGTTGTCCTCAACTTTCCCGACTCGGTCATTTCTTTCTCTGCGGGTGGACTCCCTCTTCTGCCGCTGTGCTTCCTCCATGTTTATGTACTTTTCTGCTCGGGATAGCAGATCCTCAAAATTCCCGGGCTGTTTCTTTACCAAGGACCTGAAAAAATCTCCTTCCTTGAGTCCCTGCGCGAACGCTGTAGTTTTGGTCTCAGGAGAACAAGCCGGCACCTCCAGGGATGCTTTATTAAACCGGCGAATGTACGCCCGAAGAGACTCATCACCTGACTGCTTTACCTCGAACAGGCTAAAAGCAGTCTTCTTGTACCTCTTGCTGCTGCTAAAGTGGTGCAAAAAAGTGTCTCTGAAACCTGCAAAAGATTGTATGCTCCGGGGCTTCAACTTCTCGAACCACCTCTGGGCAGAGTCCACTAGGGTGGTGAGGAACACCTTGCACTTGATTTTGTCAGAATAACAATGTAACATGGCCATATTCTCAAACCGGGTGAGATGCTAATCAGGGTCTGAGTTTCCATCATACTCCCGTATTTTGGTAGCTTTGAAATGAGCAGGGAGGGGATCACTTACAATCTCCAGGGAGAAGGGGCATCCCTGGGAAGCAGCCGGGGTTGAAACCTGAGATGACCCGGCTTTAGCTTCCAACTCTTTCACTTTCTTCTTCAAATCTTCTAGCTCCTGGGCCATAGTAAGGGTAGGAGCCTTGGAAAACGCCTGGGAATTCTCTTCTCTGTCTCTCTCTTTCTCGGGAGGAGATTCTCCCATTGCCTCATTTTCCTTTGACTGGCTGGGTTCAGGTAGGCCCCTTTCTGCGAGGGCTTTTTGGACCGCAGCAGCTATCAACTAAGCCAACTCTTCTTGGAGGTGACTGGGCGATGGATTTTCTTGACCTCCTTCCGGATTTTGAGGACCAGAGTGGTTTCCAGTAGTTTTACGAGTGCTAACCATATCTACGTCTTTAGCTAAAGTTCCCACAGACGGCGCCAATGATGTGAACCGGGCAAATCGGGTAGTAGACGGGTGTGCAACTTGCCAAGTCGGATGTGTGGATGTACGTGTAATTGAATATTTTTCAGTGTAAGTTGCTAGTAATCCGGGCCAGTTGAGTTCCCTGTTACCTGGAGGGTAACGACCGAGATGACTTGCGTAGTAATCCTGAAATCACAGAACGTTAGGGGGGGCGCCGGAAGTTATTCCGACGTATCCACTCCGACGCTCAAGTCAGTAATGCATGCAAAGGAAAACTTGGAGAGAAAATCAGAGTATTAGTGAGTGCTTGTGAGTAAGAAAAGAGAAGATCCAATACCAACGGAGGGTATTTATAGATGAAGCTGGTAGATAACTTGCCCGCAAAGTTCGGATAGTGGTCCATGATTCGGGGTCATGAGCCACGTTGCAAAGTAGTGGGCCACGTACTAAGAGTTGACCTGGCCCTGGAACGTGGGGGGATGGGTTCCGCGATGTCCGGAAGACGTGTTGATCAGGGAGAGAATGTGTCTCTTTCCCGGGTGTTTCCCGTCCGGGTGCCTCTGAGGTACTTCTCGGACCGGGAAGTTTTTATCCCGGGCATTGGCTAATTACTCCCCGGGCGGTGGCTCGCCAAGTGGTTCAGTGGGACTCGCCGGGCGTCTGAAGATCCGGGATCCTTTTTTCACACCGGCTCACTGAAGGTAATTGTACTTTGATATCTTCTCTCCGTTCTGATCTTGTCCGAGTTCGAAAACCTTTCGGGTCAGGGTCTATACCCGGGCCCGGGTTCCCTTGGGGGCATCAATGGGGTACTATTTAAATGATCTGTGAGATTTTGTGAGTACTGGGATACCTAGCTCTCGGGTTCTTCTTGTCTTATTATTTGGACATAACTCTCAAATGGTTACGATATAAACAAAAATTCAATACATTTAACAATTTAATGTCGCTTTTAAAAAAATAGTATTCTTATTTTATTTATTTACAGAAGTGGTTAACAGGTGAAGATAATTGTTTCGGGTATCTATTCATCTATAAATAGTAGTCTCTCTTTTCATGTTTTACACACTGAGAAATTACACTTAGTATAGCAAATTCTTCAATTTTATAAGTCTGGGAAAATGCGTGAAAATATTAGAGTTTTGGCTATGGTGATGGTGGCGATGAGCCTATTTTCTTTTCTCTATTTTGACCAGGGAACTGCGACTTATTATACACCACCTTATGTTCGTAAGTGCGTTATGCAACATATAATGTTAATGTTAATAATACTAAATATGGTTGAGGTTGATATCTTAATTAATATTTTGGATGTAACATGATTTCTGCTTATGACAGCCTCGGCATGCATGCCATGGTTACCAGAATGATGGGGTGATGATTGCTGCTGCGAGCGACGCAATCTATGGCAACAAAGCAGCGTGCGGCCGACGATACAGTGTTACATGCACAGGAGCCACAAATAAAGAAGTCCCGCACCCTTGCACAGGCCAGAGTGTTGTGGTTACTATAGTAGACTATTGCCCGCCGGGCTGTCGAGGCACGATTGACCTCTCTCGAGAAGCCTTTTCGGTTATTGCGAATCCGGATGCTGGAAAAGTCTACGTCGATTTCCATGAGTAAGCATGACACTGACACACTCACACACATAATATATAGTCTTATATTTTTCAATGTATATTTGAAAAAAGTGGATCATTATTTAACAATATTAATACAAACATTTTGTAACATCTTTTTGTTTTCTCAGGGTTTGAAGGATTAATTTGCTGAAGACGTACATACGAAGCATAGAGTGATGCATGCCTGTTATGAAATAATAACAATTTGAGCAGTTTCTTCCAATAATATATATATATATATATATATATCTCTCTCTCTGTGTGTGTTTTAGTAACGAGGACTGGCTGCTGCTATCGTGTCAATATCAATAATGTGAGAATTTGCATTTCGTGTGAAATATTATGTAGTGTTTAATTGTGCTTTGTTAATTAAGTGTGTTTATGTACCATCGTTTAAGTTTTAAAGTGTGTGTGTGTGTGTGTTTATATATATATATATATATATATATATATATATATATATATATATATATATATATATATATATATATCGTGAATGTTTACATAATTTATTCGTATGGAATCTCAAATGTAAAATAACTTGCACCGTAAATATGAACCAACTAACTTCCAAAATATTATTTTACATTAATTGTTTATCAACGTTGTCTATGCTATATTATTAAGGTATAGAATTTCATAGTAACTAATTTCCGAATGATTTGTAAAAAATTTCTATATAAATTTATTGGTGAAACATTTTCTGTTCTTCCTTAAGTAACTATATTTTAAAAACTTTCGATTCTATTTAACTGAGGATAAATTAAAAATAAGTAATTTTTAACTAATTATATTTTAAATATTTCATCATTTTTTAAATTTATTTTATATCATCCTATTATATAAAAATAAACTTTATTCACATCAATTATAGTTTGAAAAAACATTAAAATGGTACACATAAATTTTTATCTATTTATTATTTTGACACACAAAGTGTGTGTTTTAGTGTTTGTTTTTTTATGAAATATACACAAGGAAACGATGCCCGAGCATTTTGTTCTCAAAATGAAACGTCCAAACATAGTGAAATACCTTTTCTTTGTTTCTCACACGATAATAATATACATACGATATTGGATTAATGTGTTCACACGTATATTGTTAAAAACATAGGACAAAAACATGTTTTGTATATCTAAGGGATTTTTTTTTCTTATATGTTTTTTTATTTGTGATTTTGGTCATCTGTATTATCAAAATTTAGTTATATTTTTGAATTTTCCGTTTTTTTTTTCCAATTTTAGTCACTTTTTTATCAAGAGTGCTGATGTGACACTATACATGTAAGGCCCGAGAATTTGATTACCGTAATCTGAAATGATTTGTGTATAATTATCGTAATCTGAGATTAATCTGAAATGATTTATTGATTAATCAAGGTAGTTATAGACGGAACGGAGTGGACCGGGAAAGGTGAGAAAAGACGTGAAATATATGTGCAAGGAGGTGTGATCGCGCACATGCGCGACGTGATGCGCGAGTAGTCCAGTAGCCGGATAAAGCTTCCGGCGCATATGCGCGAACTTTGAGCGCGCATATGCGCGAGTCATGCAGAAGGAAAGTTTGACACTTGGTCTCTATATGCAACGTGTATATATGTAAGTATATATATATATATGTGTATACGTATGAATTCATTTCAGAATTGAGAAGAAGGAAGAAAGAAATCGAGAAAAGGGTCGAGGAGGTTTACCAGGAATCCTTACGCCTTTTTATTTTGATCTGTCCGTTTGATTTTCAATCTGAGTATAGTACTAAGTTCCTGTCGACGCAGGCTACAATTGGACGTAAGTTTTGTTACGTTTAGATACGATTTGAAAATATGATGTTGTTAGAATTGAATACAAATCATATATGGTGTTCCTGATACAGTAGACATCGTATATTTCAAGTCAGAATAAAGAACGGGCTGTTTATGGAATTGTTATGATTTTTGGATTCAATTTGATTGAGATTTCATATCAGATGTGTATTGTTATTGAGAGTATGAGTTGTACTGATACTGATTACGAAGTCTGGTATTATATTTGTGATGTTTGGACTGACGGGGTTTTCGTGACTGTATTGTTATGCCATCGAAACATTCATAAATTGATACTGATCAGATTCGGTATTGGTTGAGATTGTATTGTGGTACCATATGTCGATTGGCATTGAGCAGATTATGTTGTGATTTGAGTATTGATCAGAACAGGTATTGAATTGAGTTAGATATTGATATTGTGCTTGTTTGATATTGTCATTGTCAGATTGGAAATGGACAGAATTGACTTCGGAACTTCGTCTTCGTGAGAGCGAGAAGATAAAGGTATAAGTCAATGTGTATTGGGAGATCGACTTGAGTCGGTTTAGACTTGAGTTTCCCTAAATCACATACTTTATTTTATTGCATTGATATTTGCATTAATTTGATTGATTTACTTGTTCTCTTGATTTATAGATAGCAGGTATTAGAGAAGTAATATTATGACAGAAGTGCCGTTAGTGGTGGAATCGCCACGGGCACATTGCACGATGTCATGAGATAGTGTATTGGCGGTAGTGCCATAGTCTGTCACCGGATAATTGGCTATCGATGTTGATAGAATTATAGCTCCTTCTATTACTGGTGATCGGTACTGTAACGATGTGGATAGAATTATAACTTCTGCTATTACTGTTGATCGATGTCATATCGATGTGGATAGAATCGGAGTTTCTTCTATTACTGGTGATCGATACTATACCGATGTGGATAGAAACAGAGCTTCTTCTATTACTGGTGATCGATGCTATATCGACGTGGATAGAACTAGAGTCTTTTCTATTACTGTTTGTTGATATGGAATGCCAATGTCTGGAAACCAGGATCCCTAGGTTAGGACTGGGTCTAGTCTGAGTTGTAGAGTCACGAGCATTGTCGACAGTTTGATATTGATTATGTTTCAGCTTTTGATATATATTGTTGTTATCTGTCTATACTTTTATGTTTATCATATGATTGCATGTTTCGTTGATTTATACTGGGATTTATTCTCACCGGAATTATCCGGCTGTGGTCTTGTCTGTATGTGTACATGACAACATGTGGGATAGGTTCAGGGTCAACGAGGCTGGACTAGATAGAGTGGAAATCCGGGCTTCGAAGCAACTTAGGATTTAGCACGGATATGTAGTTGAACCTAGTTGAATTCTTGTAGATAACACTCGATTGTCTGTTTATGTTTATTATGTAATTTGAAGTAAATTACATTACGTTTCCGCTTTGCATTTTAAAAAAAATTAGACCCTTTTTATTATAATTGATTAATTAGTCCCAATGATGATTAAAAACATGATTAGCGTCCGGGTCCCCACAATACATGTCAGCGCCACGTCAGAACTGCTTTTGTACCACTTCAACGCATCGTCGGAAAATGATTAAAATTGTCAAAAAAGCAAAGATAATTAAAACTTAAAATTGACAATATAAATGAACAAAATCGCAAATAGACAAATATACTAGAAAAAAACAATTTTCATGCATCCAATTATAATATATGTGGAGAAAACATAATTTTTTTTAAACAATTTCCTAATTTTTTTTAACCCAACATCTCCTAAAATACATGAAAACAGACTTCGCTGTTAACAATTTTTTAATTACATTTTCCTCGTTAGGCATTATTTAAATAATTAATGTTGAGACTTGAGAGTATAGACAAAGAAAAATTAATATATAATTTTTTTAAAAAAATCAATCTAAAATATATATGATTGTTTATTTTTAAAAAATTATCCCACGTTTATAACTATGGATTTATAGGATAACATTATAATATATAAAATTATATTTTTGAAAATGTAATTTATAAATTTTCTATTTTTAATCCCGTTAACAGCGAATCTGCATTTTTAACTCGATAATTTGCATTTGTTTTTTTAAAATTTGATCATGTTACGGTGAATTTTCATTTTTATTCTTGTAACTTGTATATGTTTTCATTTTGGTCTATTAAAAAAATACCAAAAATGAAAAAAAAAATACAAATTAAAGACAAAAAATGAAAAAAAAAAAAAAACGTATGTAACTTACGAGACTGAAAATGAAAATCATCGTACAGTGCAAAAAAATAGAAAAAAATTTGAGTTATAGAACTAAAAATGCACATTTATTAGTGTTTAGCCCAAATAGATGGGCCATTACCCAACTTGTAGTAATTTAGCCAAAGTCTTGGGAGCCCAGGAGATACAGCCCAAACAGAGAAAAAGCCCAAGTAAAAATACAGTGGCCCAATGAAGAAACGTGATAGCAGTTCGCTGCCACGGCCCGACGTGGAAGGAAGTGGACGAACGTGGAGTGACGGGGGAAGGGAAAACTGTCGTACAGATTGGAACAAAAGTGGGTGAAGACGATCAGAAAACGCGCTCAACAACTACACACAAAAAAAATCAACAGTAAAAGCTCTGCAGAATTCTATCGTCAATTTCACGCTCATTTTTCATTTTCCAGTATTTTAGTTTCTTCATATTTCGCATATTCCTCCAACTTTCTTGTGATAACGTCGTTCAAATTCATAGCAACGTAATTAAATTTGATGTTGTTAATGGATTCCTTCTATAATTTTGTCATATTCCTTATTTCGTGTTTACGTTTTTGAGCCATTTCGAAGGAGTTAGAACCAACGACCGAATCGAGACCCGCAACGCTTGGTAAAACGAAGTCAGATTAATTCACATTTGGCACGAACACGTGCCTGGCACGCCCGCAAAATTTCGTGACAAACAAGTTGGCACGTCCGGTGGGACCAAATGCCTCCAAAGCGTACTGAGAAGAATGAAGGAATTCCTCCATCACATGGAAAAAATCATCGTTCACAGGAGGAAGAAACTGATGTAGAAGGAAGAACGGTTGAAAGGCTTGTACACCAGTTCGAGGAAGAAACTATGAAAGAAGGAATTGCTATTTCTGGTGGTGACGGGTCTTCGCTGAACTTTATGTTGGCTATGGAGAAAAATATCCGCTGTGATTTCAAGGAAATGACCCAAACTTTCTCTACTGTTATGATGGAATTTGTGGCAGAAATGAAGGAATGGAGGAAATCTGTAAGAGGAGAGGCTGTTACACCAGAAAATGCTGAACTCCAAGAAACTGATGTTAAATTGCTAAAAGATCGAGGCCAAGGATCAGGAACTTCTCAAGCAGGTGAAAATCGCCGCTTGGGGGAAACACGAATTCCAGAATCTGCCAGGGGAGGGAGATACACTCCTCCGCACAAGAGGGATGAAGAATTCGGATTGAAGTTCCAAAACTGCAACAATGGCCAACAAATGGCTGGTAATGTGTTCTCCGTGACGTCTCCTAACTCACATCCAGGGATGTATGGTGATGGGGGAATGCGTGGATTTCCAGCGCCAGGTTCAGGGAATAACACTCGGGGGGCAATCTATCCTCCTTACCAGTTACGACAAACTCCAGTTGTGGATTTTGAGATGGTACGTGATGTTATTCAAGAGTTGTATGGCCCAGGAGTGAGGCCAATTAACCGACCAGAATTCCATAAACCGTATCCTGATGTTGTGGATCGTGACAACCCTTATCCAAGAGGATACCGCATTCCAGACTTCACGTTATACTCCGGGGAAGACGGTCAGTCCAGCGTAGAACATGTGGCCAGGTTTACAATTCAGTGCGGGGAATTGGCAAATTTGGAGAACTTTTGTAATTACAAGTTACGTTTGTTCCCCAATTCCTTGACCAGCACTGCTTTCACATGGTATGCAACGCTGCCTCGGAACTCTATAATGACTTGGCATGATATGGAACGTCAGTTCCATACACAATTCTTCAGAACAATGCCGGAGAAAAGTATAGCGGAATTGTCAAGGGTGGTCCAAAAACCGGGGGAATCTGCTAATGATTTTATTTGCGAATTCAAGAAGGTGAGAAGCAGATGCCGAGTTTTCCTCCCTGAATCAGAGTACATGAAGATGGCACAGCGAGGACTTGATTTTGAACTTAGAAAGAAGTTCCAAGGGATGGAATTCCGTGATTTTTATGAACTTGCTGCCAAAGTGTCAGAGTATGAGGAATTGTTACGAGAGGAGAGTCATAAAAGAAAGTCTACAGTGGGCTCTTATTTCCAGGAAGTGGAGGAAATTGCGTTGGCAGAAGTAGCAGATTCCGGATCACGCACTGTCCCTTTGTTGAAGCGCAAGAATGAAGAATTTTCCAAGAAAAACATGCCTCCAGCGCAAACTCCCTATACGTTCGATGCATCAAGGACGGAGGAAATTTTTGATCATTTAGTGAAGGAAAAGTTTATAACATTCCCCCCAGACCATAAGCTGCCCACTAGGGAGGAATTGAAAGGGAGAGATTACTGAAAGAATCAACAAGGGGATCTTGAAATTCCCCGAGAAAAAAGAAGCAATGATCGTGGATGAAGATCCTTTTCCCCCGATAGCCAATGTGAACATGAGCAGTACTGACTTGCGCTTCTTGATTAATGAGAGGAGGAGGAGTGGAAACAGGGACATGTCCATTAGGCCAAGAATTACTGTAAAGAAGTGTTGGGTGCCTCGGAAAATGATGTTTGAGGTTAAAGAGAAGAAATCAGAAACTTGTCATGGAAAAGACCGCTATTACAGTGAGGAAGATCTGCATTATACTGGAAGGAATATGAGGTATTACAGGGAATCCATGGCCATAAGGCCGGTGAACCAGTACCTCAGAAGGAGCCCATATTCTTGGTCGATGAATAACGAGAGAAGAAGTGGCCAGCATTCATCTCATAAGATAATACAGAGGCCGTCTCTTATGAACACTGATAAAAAAAAATATGAGAGGAATTCCCGCTTTGTTGTTCCTCCCAGAGCAATCCCTGATGGTGTATGGAGGCGAGTAGAACATCCAAAATTCCCAAAGCCTCTTTCTAGAACCCAAAAACGACGTTTGTTGAGAGAAAAAGCTGCTGAACGTAGGGCTGGGGTAGAGGAGTCATTTAACGAGAAGAAAAAATTTGGGAGGAAGGCTACTGAAGACAATGAGGAAGAAGATGACGATCTGTTATCAGAAGAAGACAGTAAACAGGTCAAGAAAGCTGCTATCAAGGTGAGGCAGATCCTCGTTTCATTTGAGTGTGCCACTGGATCGTTGATGTTGCCAGAGGAGTTTAAACGCAAAAGGACATGTGAGACCGATGTATTTATTGGAGATCAAAATGGTACATAATCCATTCAAGCTGATATGGTGGATGAGAGCATTGGTGTTCTTGTCGATGAAGAGAAAAGAGTATTGATGAAGCGACCCACCAACGAAATGACTAAGCATATCAAGCCAATCTATATTGTAGCACACGTGAATGGAAAACCATTGTCTAGAGTACTAATAGATAATGGGTCGGCTGTGAATATTCTACCCTACAGAATCCTTCAAAAATTGGGCAAGAATGTTGAAGATTTGATTCCTACCGAAGTCTCGGTGGCGGCTTTTACCGGGGAATCTATAAAAACTTTGGGAGTGTTGCCAGCAAACGTCACTGTAGGGTCCCGATCTTCGTTGTCAGCCTTTTTCGTAGTAAATTCCAGTGCTAGTTTCCACGCTTTGCTAGGAAGGGATTGGATTCACACCAATCATTGTGTGCCATCATCCATGCACCCGTTGTTGTTGATGTGGAAAGGAGATAAGGTGGAAGTGGTACAGGCTGATTCACAGCCATACCAGTCAAACTCCAACGCAGTAGAAGCTAGATACTATGATGGCGCCTTCAGACCTATCAGAATTCGTGATTACAAGGTGAATGGACAGCAATGTGCAGTCTACATAGATACTGAAAAAGTGAGAGAAGCAATTGAAAAAATTCTCAAAACTACTGCCATGGTCTCTCCTAGACCCATGGTCCGACCTATTATCGAGGAGGTCGATGACTAAGTTCACTAAAGAAGAGATGGAAGTCGCTGCAACTTCCGAGTGGAAAGCTAAAATGCAGCAGCTGGTGAACGAAGTGCAGTCTCAGGAGTTGTGGGATATCAATGGAGCTGAAGTAGTATTTGAGGAGGAATGTGGAGGTAGCGAGGAAGAATAGTTACAAATGGATGATTTAATGTTAGCTCTGGCTCGGATGGAAGATCAACAGCCGGAGATGGTTCATAAAGATGGAATAGATGAAAAGTATTGTACAAAGTAGGCTAGATGGCCACTTTGGTTAGCTTTGTCATATTGGCTCTTAAGAAGTTTCTGTAAATATGTGAGGAATAGGCTTTTAAGCCATTCATTGCTGAAGTTGTTTGTAAATAATGATGGAGCATTGTGAATAAATAAAATGATTGCTCATGGAATTCACTGTAGTTGATGTATTTTGAGAGGAATTTTTGTTATGTTAGTTGGCCAAATTGGTGACAAAGCGAAGTTCATTTAGTGCAGGACTTGAAACTTCACTGAACTTTAATGGGAAAATATGGTTTGGCCGTTCATTGAGAATATGTGTTGATTCGTGTTGGTTTGCGTCGTTATGAGATGTTCACTTTTTAGAAAAATTTTGGATGAGTTTTCCTTGTAAATGTAGTATGCCAAAAATGTGAATACCTGCAAACAAACCCCAAGCAATGGATATCCAAACAACATTATATTCCAACAGCAAAGTTGAGTTTCTAGTCATTCATCAACATTCACGAAGCAAAAAGAACAAGCCAAATCATGGCAAACAAGTGTAACATGTCAAGAAAACACTACATTAGCGTTCCAGAAATTCCACAAAATACCAAAGCATAAACCAAGATTGCCATAAAGATGAGACGGAGTCTTCAAGAGAAATCAAGTTGACGTAGCTCTTCCCATTTGGACAAGCACTCGGCTCGGATCTATTCAGCAGCCTTCAAGGTATCTTCCCATTGTTGATAGGCCTGCTTCTGATTTATCAAATCATCGCCCAAGCATTGGATGTCGGTCTTGAGTCTATCAGAGGAAGCTTTTAGACCCTCACTTTCGTGTAGAAGGGCTACCATGTCGACTTTGTGTTGAGCGAGTTCCATCTCTAATTTTTTCACCAGTCCTTCCTTCACATCGAACTCAGAATTTTTTTGATGTAAAGTGGACATGGCGGTCAGCGAGCATGCCATCCAACTTCTCTTTTGTTCCCTGAAATTCTGCACCTGAATCAATGTCTCGAAAAAGTGAGGCTTGAATCCTGAAAAGCTGAAAACATTGAAGGCATATTATCTAAGATATCATGCAGTGGTGTTGCAAGGTATTTCTCATAAAAATCTCACTCAGACATATGCACAAACACCTTGAGTGCAATATGAAATGTGACATATTCTACAATATTTTTATGATGGAGGATTGAGAAAAATGGTGAAATATACTTACCTTGAGATAGTATGGCTTGATGGGAATGATGTTGATGATGGCAATTTTCAGAAACTTGGTTGATGTGGGATATGGGATCTCCGTGAGGGGTTGATTAGTTTTCTCAAAGTGAAAGAGGATCGGTTGTGAGAAGCAAAGAAGAATTGGATGATTTTGGGAGAAGAAGGCAAGGAAGAAGTCTAGGAGGAATGGTGCTGTAAACCACACTGCTATCTTTCTTTTTCTCCTCATCTGCCTCCTCATCCTATATATCGTATTAGCACTTGGACCCAACTTATAAATGAGCTAATACATTGGAATTATTACACACATAGCCAAATTGGCCCATGGGCCAAATTGGCTACGGGGGGCAATTGTTTAGCCCAAATAGATGGGCCATTACCCAACTTGTAGTAATTTAGCCAAAGTCTTGGGAGCCCAAGAGATACAGCCCAAACAGAGAAAAAGCCCAAGTAAAAATACAGTGGCCCAATGAAGAAACGTGATAGCAGTTCGCTGCCACGGACCGACGTGGAAGGAAGTGGACGAACGTGGAGTGACGGGGGAAGGGAAAACTGTCGTACAGATTGGAACAAAAGTGGGTGAAGACGATCAGAAAACGCGCTCAACAACTACACACAAAAAAAATCAACAGTAAAAGCTCTGCAGAATTCTATCGTCAATTGCACGCTCATTTTTCAATTTCCAGTATTTTAGTTTCTTCATATTTCGCATATTCCTCCAACTTTCTTGTGATAACGTCGTTCAAATTCATAGCAACGTAATTAAATTTGATGTTGTTAATGGATTCCTTCTATAATTTTGTCATATTCCTTATTTCGTGTTTACGTTTTTGAGCCATTTCGAAGGAGTTAGAACCAACGACCGAATCGAGACCCGCAACGCTTGGTAAAACGAAGTCAGATTAATTCACATTTGGCACGAACAAGTGCCTAGCACGTCCGCGAAATTTCGTGACAAACAATTAGTAAAATGGAAAAAATGTAAATTACATAACAAAAAATGTAATTTTCTCCATCAAAAAATCATCATACATTTAGTATTCTTTTAAAATAAAATGTCATTAATCAAAATGTCAAATAAAGACATTAAAAAAAGGGTTAATTGGGTATCAGTACCCAATATAAAAAGACTTGTGATTTGGTACCTGGTGAGAGAAAATATGTTTAAAATTGACAAAATTGCCCTTGTCTTTTATTTGATTTTAATTGATCCCCGCGCTCCCGGAAATGGTATCAGAGCCAAAGGTTGATTTATTTCAAACACAAATTTTATTATTACTAGTAACTAATTGTATGAGAAGGAGAATATCGAAAAAATTATGGATCTGAACTTCGGTTCAAGGAAAATAATTTACAAGGAATATTCAATATTTTGGAATATAAACATGTACATCTAACTATTGTTAGATATCAGAAACAGAAAGGGAAGCTACTGCACCCTCAGGTAAAATCCAGGTAAACTTATGATTCAAAATAATAAGTTTCTGGAGATAGTTCCAGATTCCTCTAAGCTCTCTTTAGATCTTAGAGAAATTCAGAAGACAGTCCAAAATTATGGCAATATGCTATATTTTGTACCACAACGAGTTGAGAAAATCCTTGAAACCCAAGAAGAAATTCTTGGAATATTAAAGGATATACAAACGAGAATTCAGAAACTAGAACAACAACCAAGTTCTAGTAGAAGAACTTCAGGAGGTTGGTTACCACCATCTTTTGGTACTGAACCTTTGTTACACATCAACAAGGAAAGGCCAGAGTGGTGTCAAAACCTTTGACTGAAGAAGAAAAAATGATCAATCTAATCAAGTCTGTCTCAGAAAAGAAATTTATCTGATGACAACTTTAGAAAGGATTAGTTTAGAGGATCTACAAGAGCTTGCGGAATCTTTCGCAAATCTCAAAGTAGTAGATCTAAAGATGAACACAGCAGTAGGTGAAACACCATCTGCTATAACCTGGTCATCTTCTCAGGAACCACCCAGGGAAAGTGTGGGATCTCAGAATGTAAACATGAGAGAAGCTCAATCTGATTTCCATACTGGTGGAGGATCACATCCAGCAGGGACAAGGGCAAGGAGAACTCAAATTCCTTTGCACCAAACACCCTATGGAAAACTGTTTTAGATCCTATACATCCTTACGGGGTTATGCTTAACCTTGATGTATTAGACTTCAAAAACAGGGAAGATCTCATAGATGATTGGACATCTGCTATGAGAATTGCAGCAGGAACACTTGATCTCAACAAAGAAGGATTCATTAAACTTTTGGAAATGAGTCTTATGGGATCAGTGAAAATTGCTTGGGACATGACTTCATTAGACATGAAGGAGTCAGTCCTAGCTAGTGAATCTCTTAGTGAGATCGCTGGAAAAATGGCTACCCTATTGAAAGCACATTTTATAGGAGTAGACTATTTCAACAGTCAAGATACAGAGAAGAAGAAGAAATATACTCAAGCTCTGTATAGTCTTGAATTACATGATATATGTTTGGTAGATGAATACATTATGTTATTCACCAAATATAGATGGAATTCAGGAGTCGAAGAAGATATAGCTATGCAGCTTTTCTTCGCGAAAATGCCAAGCCCTTGGAGAGAAATGCTCATAAGGGAATACGTACCTGGTAATCCAGATACGTTAGCAAGAAGAGCCTCTTTCCTTAAAGGAAAATTGGCAGAATGGTGTCACCTGGCAGCATTACAAAAGAATTACAAAAGATTAAGGGGTATCAACAAAAGAACTCCTTTGTATTGTAAAGAAAATGATCTTCCAACAATTATTGGAAGTAAACCACAAATGCATAAGAGGAAAAGTTTTAGGACTCATCCTTATGCCCGAAGTGGAAGAAGTTCTTGGAAACCAAGAACTGTTTGGTCTAGACAGAAAGCCAGATCTTATAAATCTGGACAAAGAAGCGGACCATCAAGAAGTAGGATATCATCCCAAGCATCGAGTACATCTCGAAGCACAGAAGAACACCTACGAAGAAAACTTTCAGAAGAGCTCATACTCGAGCCAATGAAAGTTTCAAGGATTGCAATTGCTGGACATGTGGAGCAAGAGGACATATCTCGACCAACTGTCCAGAAAATGAAAAAGAGGTATTAAACGCTTTGATCCTACCCCGGATATTGAAGAAGCAGTTTATTACCAAGATCTTATTCAAGTATACCGATTTGAGGATATTGCCTCAGATGAAAGTATATATGAAGAAGAAGAGTTTTAAGTCAGAAGAATCTGATGGAACAGAATCGGAATCTGACTGAAGACGAGGTGTTTCGACACGAAACAAACGAAGATCTGTCTGGATTTTTCAGTCAGACTACAATATCTCATAACATGGTTCAAAGAATCATGAGAGAAAATCCGAGTCTACAGAGATATCAAGGTTTCTCTACAGGACAAGTAGAAAAATTCTTAGGAAGTCTTGGCCTAAGAAACAGAAAGCATCATCTAATCTATAAAGTTTCTAGAAGGGAAATGGCAATCCCAATGAAACTTACAGGAAATAGAATGGAGATGCAGTTAATTCCTTCCGAAGAAATTAAGGAGGAATTACAAAAACTCAAGATAGAAGTAGCAAGGACTATGTCCTGGATTCATATCGGAGCAATCCAGATTATGATAAAGGCTACTTTCAAAGAAGGGATAGATTCACCAATCGATATTGCTATATGCGACAAAAGAATGGGGAATCTACAAGATTCAGTACTGGGAACAATCTCAGGAAACCTCTGTGCAGGAAAAATTGTAGGAGTAATCTATCCAAGGATAGCCTACAACCTGGCAGATCGAGATTTCAGTCGAGCCTTGACATTGCATCAGAACTTCAAGGAAAAAAGGCTGATGAAAGAAGGTAATAGGCCATATTCTATTACCTATCAAATTTCATATGCTCTATCTAATACACATCATTCTGAACTGTTTATTAGAAATGAGTTTATTGAAATCCCTGAGATATTTGGAAAAGTTGCTCAGGCAATTTATCCAGAACGAGTAGAGTTTCCGTTAATACAGGAAACAGATATCCAAATACAAGACAAACCGATTCTACAAAGGAATCAAAGTATTAGATTGGAATCAAGAAGACTATCTTTTCAGGGAGATAGAATAACAAGTTACAGGTGGGGAAAGACGCTTGTCTTAGAAACCCAACAGGAGCCAAAAAGTTTTTCTACAATAGGAAAACTTAGATGCCCAGATGGGTGGAAAGAGGTAGAAATAGTATTTGACATTACAAAGCAAAGGAATCAATTTCCTAGTAATTCAATATACTATTTGGAACAGCCTACGATAGGAACTTACCAAGGAATGATTAATATCGGAGAATTGGAAGTCCATATCCAAGGGATTCCAGGTAAAGAATCAGATCGACTGATTCTTGGACTAGAGTTTCTTGAGGAACACAAACCTTGGAAACGTCTAGAGTATGGAATGGAGTTTATGGCAGAGGATAAGATGTGGAAAGTACAATGACCACAAGTCCATTCTCCATATACATTCCAGTAGGAATGTTATATGAACAATATAAGGCAGAATATTTTGCTGCTTATATTGATTCAGGGGCTGGAATCTGCACAGCAAAACGAGGAGTTTTTCCAAATAATTTGGAGGAAGAATTACCAAAGATTGCTGGAAGAGATTTTTCCAGAAGAATCTTAATCTTATGTAAAGGGATTAAGATGACTGAAATTATGATTGGAGGTGCTGGACAAACACCTGGTACAAGGTAAAGACACCACCAATTTATTTTCATGATACAGGAGCTGACATTTTGCTAGGAAATAATTTCCTACAAATGTTCAAGTCCTATACACAAGAAAATGAGACTAGGAGATTAGTGTTCACAACACCATGTGCTCACAAAATCATAGTCCAGAGACTACGAGAGGCATTTTACAGAAAACTGCCAATCCAGTTTCGCAGCAAGCGTGGTGATTCAGGAAAACTTCTGAACCCAAAAATGAAGGATTCAAGACGGTTTGGAGAAACAATGCTCCAGTTGAGAGCAGATAAAGAACTCCAACCAGATGATATAGAATGCCTTAAGATAACTCTACAGACAAATGAAGTAGAGTTTGAAGCTAAGGTATCATTGGAAGATGTCAAGAAAAGGATCAAAGAAAATTATAATGAAGATCCCTTGGCATGGTGGGACAGAAATCAACTCAGAGCTTGCCTTAAGATTAAGGAAGGCAAAGAGTATGAATTTGTCCGTTGCAAAGCCCATCCCAATGAATATCATTGATCAAAGGGATATGCAGATAATAATCAAGGAGCATTTGGACCTTGGTTTGATCAAAGCAGGTATGTCACCATATAGCAGTCCAGGTTTTCTGGTAAGAAATCATGGTGAGATTAAACGAGGTAAACCCAGATTAGTTATTAATTATCAAGAAATTAATAAAATTCTGGAGTTTGATGGGTATTTTATACCAAGCAGAGAACATCTAATCAGTTGCATACGCAATGCAAAGATATTCTCTAAATTTGATTGTAAGTCCGGATTTTATCAGATTCGGATGGAGGAAGGAAGCAAGAAATTCACAGCTTTCTCCACACCTCAAGGACATTATATTTGGGAGGTATTACCAATGGGATTGGCTAATTCACCACAGATATTTCAAAGAAAAATGGATAATCTTTTTAAAGATTATTTTAAGTTTATGTTTGTTTACATTGATGATGTTTTAATAGCATCTAAAGATATGAATGAACATGTTAAGCATTTGGAGATTTTCTCTAATGTTTGCAAGAAAGAAGGACTGGTTTTATCTGAAAAGAAAGCAGTCATTGCTACAAGAAAGATTGAATTCCTCGGAATTGAAATCGATGAGTCAGGAATAATTCTGCAAGAACACATAGTGGAGAAAGTGCAGAATTTTCCAGAAAATCTCAAAGACAAGAAGCAACTTCAAAGTTTCTTAGGAGTTGTTAATTTTGCTGGGATGTTTATCAAAAACCTAGCAAAACATAGGAAGGTGTTCAGTCCATTGTTGAAAAAAGATGCTAGATTTATATGGACAGACGAACACACAAAAGGACTTATACATTTAAAGGAGGTTTGCAAAAATCTTCCGAAAATGGCTATTCCTCAAGATGAAGATGATCTGGTGTTATATACTGATGCCAGTGATCATTGGTGGGCAGCAGTTCTTACTAAGCTCACCACAGATGGAGAACAACCATGCAGATATTGTAGTGGGTTATTCTCAGATGCAGAAGTCATAAGATGGCATATCAACGAAAAGAATTTTATGCAGTAAAGAGGCCTTTTGAAAAATGGCCATTATTTCTACTTGCAAAGAAATTCACTTTGAAAGTTGATAACACTCAAGTTAAAGCTTTTTTAAGGAATAGAATTGAGTCTAAACCTGAGAAGGCTAGATTATTACGATGGCAAGCACTATGTCAGAATTATATTTTTGATATTGTGATAATTAAATCTCATGAAAATATTCTTGCAGATTTTTTAACAAGAGATGGACAGCATTTACATTGATGCTATTATCAAGATGCAGAGGCATTTGAGGGAACACCTTGAAATGCTTCAAACCGAGTTTAACAAGTTGGCCGTTAACGCAGAAGTTGCGGGAAGGCTACAACAAGCTGATAAGAGAATTGTCTCTGATCGAATTACAGGTTGTTTACAGGCATATACTCAGTTATGGTCTGTAATGCAAAGGTCTATCCTCCAAGGCATTGAGAAGCCACTGGTTTCCCAAATGGAAAGTTTTCGAGTACAGGACTCTATACCTGTAGCGGGGGATTCAAATACCCCTTGCACAAGTGTTAAGTCGGGATCATCACCAGATGAGTCGGCTGAAACAAAAATTGAGACTCCTGATCATTATCTTGAGTCATCAAGTCAACCCTTCACCTCGGGGATTGAAGAGGGAGAGATCAACCTTAGGCCTCGTATTGACAAAGGCAAATCTAAGGTTGGTCTTAACGAACCAACAATTTCTCAATTTCAGGTCTATCAGCAGAATTGGGAGAAATTAAAAACACGAATTGGCATTAACCCAGCTACCAATAGGGTTGATGTTTCAGGAAAATATCCAAGGGTATGGATGAAACAAAATTCATATCCAAAGGAGGTCAAGGCATGGTATGAATTCGGGGCTCTTGCCTCAGTTTATACGACATCACCCAGCTTTCCGGAAATATCAGGTCTACCAAAATGGATCCAGGAAGCTGTTCACGAGACTTGGGCAAACAATGATTATTTGTCCAAAGGAGATGTTTTGGAGCTATACTTCTTTAGTACAGCACCAGAACCAGCAGGGAAAGGTTCTCACGAAGCCTTTCATTTCATCAAGCTAAGGAGGCCGGATACAAATGTCCAAAAATTCATCAAGGATCTCCAACAGAAGAAACACCCCTGGTTGCTTCAATCACTGAAGATGACATTTCTACCAGAAGAGCTTGGGGTCTATGGGTCTGTCTAACTGAGATGGACAAAGTCAAGTTTCCGTTCAAATTCTATAATCATTCAGTGAACGGATCATTCCTGTTAAATACCATGACAGGAAAAACAACAAGTTTTGCAGAAGATTTATTCGAGAAAAAGAGAAATCTTTTGTGGAATAGCAAGCTGCCGGCAAGTAAAGAAACTCGTCGGAAATTCTGTAATATGGCACATGTAGGAAGATGGTCTGAAAACATCTGTCCAGAATGCCAAAACCAGAAGGAACCGGAATTCGGTAAAGGATTCAAGCCGAGATCTGATCGGAAACACTTTACCGATACCAGTACAAGTGGGGAAGGACCACTTTCACGTTTTCCTCGAGGAAACCGAAAGCCAAAGATTCCTCGACAAAGTTAATAGTGGACATGTGACTTACCCACTAACCAAGAAAAGAAGAACCACCATGTGAAAAAGCATATGAGTGGAATTCAAGGACCACCAATAATCGGTGGATAAGGACAAAAGACAATGGATTCCTTATCTTTAAAGATAAAGGAAATCTAATAAAAGGACGAGAAACTGGACCCAAATAAATCTATAAATAAGACCAAATGGGAACCAGTAACTCACACCAGACTTAAACCAAACCTGGAAACAAAATGTATTTTGCATATCTCAGAGTTTCCAGGAGAAGGATTAAGGGAACAAGAAAAGAGCTGAAAAATTTCAAAGAATATCAAAAGAAGCTCAAAGAAACAGGAAGAGAAATACAAGCTGATCTGATCCAGGTGCATATAAACTATTTATGCAGACAGATAAAATTGCAAGAAAAGACTGTTTCTAGATTAATAATCTAGAAGAAGACAAATCAAGAAAGATGGAGGGACCATCTTAAGGACCACTCAACCACTACATGGTCCATATGCAAGCTGTAAAGACTTATCAAGATTTGAAGTCCGAGTTTCAAATCCGAAGAAAGCCTTCTATAAATAAAAGGGCAGAAGGAAGATGAAGGCATCGATCAACCTCTTCATTTTTCTTCAACTCATTTGTAATATTTCTTTCAAGTTTATGTGTGTAGTAAGTTCAACTACTGTGAGTAGCTAAACAAGTTTCTCCTCCTCTACAGGAGGTTACTATGTAATAAATAAATGTTTGTGTTTGAATAAAAGAGATCTTTGCTCTTAGCCCCTCTCATGTATTATTTTCAAAATTTTATTTTATACTGTACACTCTAAGGTAGGAAACGAATTAGAGTTGTGCTCAGTGCTGCTGAAGGAATCTATGTCAGTAACCATCGGTTGCGATCGCGTGGTTGGGCTGTGAGGAGCAGTCTGTAAAATACGGTGGATATAACCCGGCGGTACTCCGGTCAAAGAGGTATAAGATTTAATTTATTTTACGGAAGCATGATGGGCCGTTATTTTAAAAAGAAAAATCAATTATTTAAATTAAAGCATAAAGGGTATTTTGGGAAGTTGGGTACTAAAACCAAAATTGAAAAATTTTGGGTACTGAAACCTAAGTTACCCTTAAAAAAATTACAATCGTCAAATATTTAACTAGCTCAATTAAATTGATTATGTTGTCAGAGAAGTATTACAACGTAATGATACATCTCACAACGTTAGCAGATAAATTTCTGTACCCTGCATTTTAATTCAAGTACGGCACATTTATTTATTTCCTCCAGGAAAATGCTAAATTATCAAAGCTTAACTTGATCAACTTTATTTGTTTTCGATCTTTCATTCCAAATTTTAAGCCCTGCAATTTAAAACAATCAATACCAACATGTTTCCTTAACTCTAATCATTTTTAACATGTAATTTGTTATTAGTTAATTAACTACACCGAAAAAGTGAGTAAAAAAACTATGATTATAATACTAAAAATAGTATATGATAAAATCTCGTCTAAATACATCAAGGTATAAAACATGCCTACATATGACTGAAATCAAATACATATAAATAACGAATATCTCCGAGACATATGACATATCTCAATATATACTGTGTACCAGTGGATAGAAAATCCAATCATATAGATATATAACTGGGATAGACGACCCAATCTCAACTCATATGTGACTTCCTCCAGAAGCCCCTCTCTAATCTCATGATAACACGTGGTATTTGTCATTGTTTACACATGACGACAATAACAAACCGCCTTGGTGTGGGGGGGGGGGGGGGGGGGGGGGATGTCAGAATACGAACAACTATAATAAGTACAACATGTATCTATAAAATAATATATGACATGAAATAAAATTAAATGCATGCATATCGTGGATCTATCAGGTCAATTGCTCATCCACCGAGCATGTATCATAATCAAATGAATCGATATCTAATCATCGAAGCTCGAGCAGACATACTAGCCTCAGTTAATTTTAAGAGAATATTCAACATGTTTTTTTTTCCGGGTAGATACCTTGGTCAACATGTGTCCTTAATTTGTTGATAGTTTTATTGTTCAGCTGTGAATACTCTTATTATTATTGCTGCCAAAATAAACAATATTATTATATTAAAATGGTTCTTACTTCCAAGTTGTGGAAAAGACAATATCTAATATCTTGATAGTTCTTGGAGTAATTGATCTAAGAAATTGTACTAAGAATTGATTCTTTTGCACCTCTAACAAATAAAAGTATCTCTAATGAAAAGAGAGATATGTAGAGGTGGGGAAAATCAAATTTCAAGTGTGATGATCATAAAGAAAGTCATTCAGGAATTATTAGGGCAATATTTCTAAAGATATATATAACTATTGTTAATGATTTCCTTAAGGATATTGAAAAGAGGTTTGGAGGTTGAATTTTTATGTGCTCTTGACAAGTATATCTTACAATGAAATTTAAATATAAATGATTGAGAATAAGTAAGCTGCATATATAGCACATAAAAAAAAAAACCGAATGAGATTTTTATGTGGAACTAAAGGGCACAATAAAACATGTTTTTAAATTTGATGCTATGCGAGGTTAATTATTTATCTTTGGTATGATTTAGACACATGTAGTAGATATATTTTGGTGCTCATATACATTTATGGCAATTTATTTTGTAAATTTACGATTTAGTCATCTATGTTATCAAATTTCAGTTTTACTTATATATTTTCTGATTTCTGGTAATTTTAGTCATTTTTCATGAGGATTGTTGATGTGATAATATACACGTTAGTGTCAATATACACGTGAAAACCGCCTCAACACTGTATTGGTCTCACGTCAAAAGAAATTTGGAAAATGATTAAAATTTCCAAAAAAACATACAGCGAACTAAAACTGAAATTTGATAACATAAAGAACCAAAATCGCAAATAGACAAACACACCGGACCAAAAAAGCATTATTCTCTCTAAAATATAACCTTCTCAATTTTTAACAATTACTTGGTCTTTTTTTTTCCCTATATGTTTTAAGGTTATTTTAGTTTTTTTTTTTAAAAAAATTGAAGAATGATTAATAATTATAAGGAACATTTGACCGAGGTCATTTTTCAAACTATCCTCCTTTGAGGTGGAAGAGCTTCAAACGTTGCTCCTCTTTTCTTAGCGAAAGAATATTGTTTCTTCTTAAAAAAAACTTTTCTCCTTCGTTAAATTGCTCTATTCAGTTAAGTAAAGTTTCTCAAATCGGGTCAATTATATATCGTGCCGTTTTTTATTGAATGTGATTTTTTTTTGGTTTTTTGTTTTTAATTGATTTGGTTTTTGTGTCCGAGATTCTATAATCTTGTAATTTGCTTATTTGACTCGTGGACTTTGTTTTAATCAATTCACTCATAGTTATTTCTTGCATCTGTTAATATTTAAATTAAATTTGTTTTGTGACAAAAATCAATTATTTATGCATCTTTATCTTAATAATTCTTATTTTGTTTGTATTTTACATATATTCATTTATGACTCGTGAGATTAAGCCCAGAGAGTTAATTCATCAAGTTTTTTATTTTATATGTGTATTTAAATATTCATCTATGACTCGTGAGATTAAGCCCAGAGAGTTAATTCATTAAGTTTTTTTTTTTTTATATGTGTATTTAAATAATTTAATAAATGTACGTAGGATATTGGATATTTTTGATAACTACGTGTATTTAATTATCAGCTCATATTTAATATTTTATATTTAAAAAAATTATATAAGACCTTCTCCTAAAATATAGCCTAGGAGACGGCCCTGCCACGAACTGATCCAGAATTCAAGAAAACCAATATTTTCATAACAAAATATGTCTTTAAATTCTTCCACCGATAAACTAAAAGAAAGTGTGAGGAAGCTTTAGCTTTTTTCCTCAAAAACATAGAAAATCCGAATAAAATTGAATTTAAAAGACCGATCAATTGTTACACTGCAGCTTCATTTGTTATTAATTTTTTTTATTTTCAATTAAAAATTGTTTCATCTTGACTTCATGATAATTGTCTTTAAATTTCTGTAAATATATATGTGTGCGTGTTTTCGAAATATATATTTTACATTCTTATTTGTTGTATTTATTTCTCTTGAAATCATTTAAATAATTTGGCACCAAAGGTAGGCTTAACATAAACAAGCAAATGTGATTGTTTTATTTCTGAAGAAAGTATATATTACAAGGCCAAGACAGTACTAATTTCTATCTTCGGTCATTTATTCAACGTGCGGACATATGTATTTGTTCTCTGTTGAAACTTCCATATTATGCCCTGCAATTTAATACAAAACGAATATCATCAATAAAAAAAAAATAAACTCTGATTAAATTAAAATAAAGACAAAGAAATTCAATGATGATTATAACTATATTAGTATAATATTAAGTTAGCAGCTCACGGGGTATAATCGATTAGGATCTTTCCAGCGTTGAGGTCTGCGATCGTAGAGAAAGCTTCTTGAGAAAGGTCAAGCTGATTATCGACGCATCCCGGGCAAAGATCGACGATTTTAACCCGGACTACACCGTCCTTGCAAGGCTGTAGTACACCTAGGTTAGTGCGACCGGTGCATCGGACGTTATAGAATCTTCCACATGCGGCACCATTGTTGTAAAGGGCTCTATTAGCAGCTGCTACCAGTACCCCCTGGTCCTGATATCCATAGCATGCAGATGCTGCAACCATTTACAAAGAGTAACGAGTTTACGATTATATAAAAAGCTCGAAAATTTATGATGATAGTCGCAGTTGAACCCTAACATCTACCAAGAATAGCGTATCTATATATATATATATTCCATGTCAAAATTTTGTAACTTCTAGCTAATTTATTGGGTTGGGGTTAAGGCTTTGCTATTTTCACAACACAAGCCAAATCGCGCTTCTCTTCTTGTAGGCAAATTTTCGTAAGAGCAATTTATAAGACAACCCTATACCCTCTGAGCTAAGAAAAAGATACTTACGAACATAAACAGTGTAGTATGACGCAGTTCCAGCGATGGCCGACGCCACAGAGATTAAACTAGCGGCGATTAGCGCCAAGATTATAACTCGTTCGATCGCCATCGGAAGATATATGAAATTTATGCTAGCTAGTTGTGTGTATGTGTTTGATCTTACAGAAATGTGGCAATGTTTTGTGTGCTAGTACATAGAAATACTGTCCTATTTATAGCCACTTCAGCACTTGAAACCACCCAGTTAACTGTCCCCGCACGTTGTCTTGGTTTTTCCCTTTAATAATATCGTGAACTTTTAACAGGAGTTCTAGATTATTCAACGTTGAATATTTTTATTCCTTACAAAGGCAAAGAGTTATTTTGCAAAATAATTTTTTTCCCTGTTTGGGTTAATAGAATCAGGCTGCATGGTTTGATTTGAAAAGGAGAAAAAGCCATCAGTGCCCTCTTTTACCGGGAATAAATTGCGTATGGAATTCTCTGCTTCAATCGATTCAAAGAGGACTGATTATTCAACTAGAATTTTCAGGTCTAGAATTTGCACATGATATCGTGGTGAAAATTCAACTATGAATGGCGAGAAAAGGGGACATATTTGTTTTTAATCGGTAAATTTGTGTTGTGAGCCTACAAGAAAGGGATAGAATAATAGATTATAAAATAATATAAGTTGATAAATATGACCCTGAAATATTTTACTTTTTGGCAATTGTTTTATGTGTGTGTTAAAACGAACGCATGATGTCTGTTTGTGAAATTATTTTCACCTTATTAAATAATTTAAGCGAACAGTCGAAAATAACTTTAATATATGATATTACTAGTTAAATTAAATATTTATGCAATGAAAATGAGAACTTAGTCATTGCAAATGTTAGTAAATGTCATTATAGCTAATGATATAGTGATATAATTCTCTCAAACAAGAGAATTATGGGTTCAAACTAAAGTCAAAACAAAAATATCTCGAATGTGACAGAATTTCTTTTATAAAATCAAGTTTTCGTTTGGACAAGTTTTTCGTTTGGACAAGTTTGATAAAACGTTTTTACATAAATTTTTTACAAAAAATTATAAAATATTTTTAAAGTTTTTTTTAAGAATAAATATGTGTTTGGACAACTATTCTATAAAAACGTTTTATGGTTCAAAAGTTATGGACATTGGCGCTGCTGGAACATTTTAAGTTTTGATGATTGAACAAGGTTGTTGATCCAACTTATAATTACAGAACCTAACCAAACTGAATTTGAGGAGGAAAAATGAATTTTCATGAGAAAAAGTTTCTTAAGAAGTCTAATTGATTACAAAGCCATAAAGCTAAAACATAAGAAGGTACTGATAGTAAAACCGATTCAACATTGACTGATGAAGCCCAATTGTTAGTCTATCCAGTTGATCAGTCAGTCCATATCTATACATTCCTTGAAAAAGCAGTATAACCTGTGAATAAAAATCATAGCCCAGCTGAAATAGCGGATAAACTTTTCGTACTAACATTCACTAAACCTTAACAGAATGTTAGATTTCGGCGCACTACCAAAACATGTCATAAAGGACGATGACATGACAACGACATCTGTATTTGGAAACAGATACATTTTGAAAAGATTAGTATTGCAGATTAAACTATAGATAGATCATTTGAACAAGATATGAAGGTTACACAGTTAAACCATCTATATCTGGATTATAAAAAAAAATGATTTTATCTGAAAAAGCTTTCTGTGAGCCAAAATTAAATTGCAGCACATGATGATACATGTTTAATTGAGGGTAAGAATTCTTACTGCTCAAAATGTTCATGTGAAATCTGTGTAATTTGAGAGTAAGAATTCTTACTGCTCAAAGTGTTTAGATTGAAGTTTTACTAAGAATTTTAGTTGTGCAGTGTTAAGTCCTACTGAAGTGGGTAATTTCAAATTTCTTGTAATTACCAAATTATTTTAGTGAAAACCTTCCGAGAAGAAGAATGGATGACGTCAGAGTTTTGAAAATTCTGAAAATTCAAAAACAAGATGGTGCTTATTTATTTTTCAGTCTACATACCTTTCTACATACCAGCAAACCCAGCTGATTTTCTTAATAAGTCATTTGTTCAACCAGTTTCAAAAACCCAACCGAAAAACTTTCGAGATAATTTATTCACCCCTCCCTCTGTAAATTTATTTTTGATCCTAACAAATGGTATCAAAGCAGTTTATTCTTGTCTCTGAACACAAAATTCTACATGGAATATTCAGCAAGACAACAATGTTCTCTAAAGAATATTTTTATGACTGAGAGATCAGGATATAGACTCATCTAGCTGTTCAAGATGATATATCATAGACAAACCAATGAGGATCGTGAAAGCAAACATTGCTATTGTCATTTCTGATGGTGCTCGTCAGATGATTGAAAAACCAAGGATGGAATGGACAAGTGAGGACAAGAAAAAGACAGATCTGGACAAAGTGCTCAAGGACATATTATAAGAAACTTTGGATAAGAAGACCAAGATCAAAATGTGTCTCACTACCAAAGATATCTGGGATAAACTGATATAATTATGCGAAGGTAATGATAAAAAAAGGAGAATAAATTGTCTCTAGCAATCCAAAAATTTGATAGTATCAAGATGAAGGATGGAGAATCCATGTTGGACTTCGATGAAAGTGTGACCAATATTATTATTGAAATGGCTGCTCTTTGAAAGGAATATGGAAATAGAGAAATAAAGTTGAAAATTATGAGGGCACTCCCAAGAGAATGAGATGTCAAAACAATAGTTCGAGAATCAAAAGATCTTAACAAGCTTGAACTCCATGATATGTTTGTAGATATCAAAGCATATGAATTTGAATTGGAAACAAGAACTGGTGATGAATCTTCAATAAAAATGATAAAGGCTCTGGTTGTCGCAACTGAATGAAGTGCCTCAAAAGATAACTCAGCTAAGCAATTCAGTGATACAATGTCACTATTTTTAAAGAAATTTAGGAAGTTCTTAAGAAAGAATCAAGGTAACTTACAAAGCCTAATCAGATGCAATTTAGTGAGGACAAAGCATGTTTCAACTGTGGGAAAGACGGGCATTTCATAGCCTACTATCCCAAGCCATTGAAGGATTAGAGTAGGCCAACTAACAAAGAAGGTCGACTTCATGACAAGAACAAAAAGTACAAGGATGACAAGAGGTCATTCGGAAAGAAAGGAAATCAGCAAATATTATTGCTAAAGATAGCAAAGCCAAGTGGGTTGACTCTGAGACTGATTCATCAGAGTCAGACTGCTCCACTAGTGAAAGTGATGAAGAGGTGGTACGGTGTCTCATGGCTGATGCTGAGTTGGAATCTACCTATGATGAGGTATTTGACTTTAGCTCAAATGATTTTGCACAAAATGATCTCATCAATGCACTCAATAACATGGTAATAAAGTACAAGAGACTTTCTCAATCATTCGAAGAAGTGAAAACAAAGCAAGTAAGCCCAACTGACAATGATGTTGAGTTTAAATGGGATAGTTAGTTGAAGTATTAGGTCTTAAGGAAAAAATTGCAAAGCTGAAAACTGATAATGAAAGAATACTGAATGATCATCAATGGCTTATTTCTGAAAATAAGAAACTAGCTTAACTGATTAACATTTGGAATAAGTCGTCAGTAAGTCTTCAAAAATTCAAGAGCCGCAGAAGCACTCAGGAGACAAAACTGGTCTCGGCTTCAGCGGTAATGATAGCAATCCTATTGACTGTAGTACCCATTTGAAACTGAACATGTGCAAAAGGAAATATATTCAATTTGTAAAGTCTAGTACGATATATGAACATCAGAAGCCAACTAATCAAGTTGAGAAACTTGTCGAACTAATTGAGAAAGACAAAAAGTTTGGTATTAGGTATACACCAGAGAGTTCATTTTTCAAGCACAACTGGTCTGATCACAGATTCAGTCAGGCAAGACACAACTCAAAAATTGCTAAACCCTATCACTAATACAACTGTAAGCATGTTCAAAAGAGATATAGGAAACAGAAATACTAAAAAACATTCCATTTTACACAGACACCAAGCATTGCACACTCATGTTAATGCACAAGCCTTAAGAACAAACGACGATGCCAAGCTCACAAACTGATCCAACTATGAGTTCCCAAGAGATTAATCTCTTTTGGACCCAAATAGGAATGAGTACCAGTTGATTTAATTTGTGAATGCAGAACAATGAACGAGATGAACTAAAAAATTTAGGTTGGTACCTGGACAGCAGATGTTCAAGGCACATGACTGGTAAAGACAAACTGATATCTAACTTAGTCAACTATGAAGGACCCATGACCACTTTTGGAGAAAATTCTAAGGGTAAGACCATGGGTAAGAGTAATATTGCCTATGGAAATGTGAAAATTAATGGTAATTTATTGGTTGAAATTTTTTTCTATAATTTGATTAGTATTAATCAACTCTGTGATAATAGCTGTTTAGTTTAATTTTGTTTAAACAATTTCTTAATCAAGTAGTAATCAAATATTATTAACTGGAATTAGAAACGGTAACACTTACAAATTGATTGGAATAATAATTATTTAGTCTCACCGACCTATTTTGCTGATATTAATAAAGATAAATAGTGGCTATGACATAAAAGACTTAACCATCGCAATTTCAGATCTATTGATAATCTGCGTAAATTGAACATAGCTGATGGGTTATCTATCATTGAATTTGTTAAAAATCATGTGTGATCACCAAGTCAGTTAGGTAGTAGATTAGATTGATTTTAAAGAATAAAGGAGGCAAACTGACTAATAAGTGCTTAGAACTATTGCATATAGAATTGTTTGGGCCAATAGATGTAATCAGTTTGGGAGGAATGAGATATACACTTGTGATTGTTGATGATTTCTCTCGATTTACTTGTGTGATATTTCTTAGTAGTAAAAATTACACTAGTACCCAACTGATTAAATTTCTTAAGGATGTTCAAAATGAGAAATCAACCCCAGTAATCAATATCAGGAGTGGTCGAAGTACTGAGTTTACTAACTAATATTTGCATGAGTACTTATCAGAAGGAATTCAGCATGAATACTCTCCAACAAGAACACCTCAACATAATAGAGTTGTTGAAATAAGGAACATGACTCTGAAGGAAGCTGCATGGGCGATGCTTGCAGATTCTAGTATGTCACGAAGATTTTGGACATAAACAATCAATACATGTTATAATACACAGAACATATCTATTATAAAAAAAAGAGCTGGTAAAACTCCATATGAATATAGAATGAGAGTAAGTAACTTATCATATTGTTAAGCATTTGGCTGTAAATGTCACATTCATAATATTGGAAAAATCATCTTTATGCTTTTGATGTTAAATAAATGTTGGAATATTTCTTGGCTATTCAGCTGTCAGTAAGGTTTTCCGTGTATTCAATAAGAATACTTTAAATGTTGAAGAAACTGTTCATGTGGTTTTTGATGAAAATGAGTTTATCGATGATAAAACTAATCTAGATAATTTGTGCAATTAGTGAAAGTTATTGATATGACAGATGACAGTGAAGGAGAAATCAATGTAAATAAGAGGATTCATTAGTCACATGAACCATAAATCTCATATCAATCAGCTATACAAAAGAATGAAAAACTGATGAACCAAATTAATCTAAACCAAGCTGACGTGAACCAGACTGGTGTCATCCAAGATGATGATAGTCAAACCATTGAGAACCTAGCTGAAGGGAACCAGAATGAGAAGAATCTAACTGATTCTATTCAATTCAGTAGTGAAAATAATCAACTTGGACCAAGTTATAAATGGAGTAAGACTCATCCACCTTCACTGGTGATTGGTTACCCTTTTGCACCTCTCAAAAATAGACAACAAATGATTAACGAATTATTGCATGCTAATTTTATTTCACAATTAGAACCTAAGAAAATTGATGAAACTTTATAAGATAATAGTTGGATTGAAGCTATGCAGGATGAGTTAAATCAGTTCCCAAGAAGGAGGTTTTGTACTTGGTACCCAGACAGTTTCATCAGACAGTAATTGGAACCTGGTGGATTTACAGAAACAAACTTGATGAAAATGGCATTGTAATCAGGAACAAAGCTAGACTGGTTGAACAAGATTTCAGACAAGAATATGGAATTAATTATGACGAGGTCTTTGCTCCAATGGCCATATTAGAGACTATTCGAATCTTTCTTGCTTATGTAAAGTGGGATTATATAATTTGCTCGGAATGTTTCCTAAAACCTCTAAACTTTACATTTATTGATTTTATACTTTCGACCTCTACCCGTGTCGTCTCTAAACAATACCATACAACCTATAACACATCTACACTTACTGCAACAGCCCACGACTCGACACAGCCCATGACTCGACGATGAACGACTCCGCCTGTAACGTCTCGAAAATCGAAAAGTCCATGTGAACCACATGCATGTAAATTATTATATTCTTTGGTATTTTATTAAATTCTTTTAAATCATAAAATGTATTCTTATTTTATTAAATTGTGTTTAATTATTCTTATGTATTTTATGCATTATTATTGCATGATAAGATTTAATTCATGAAATTTAAAAGTTCATGCACTTTGATTTTTAAGTTTCATTTTGCGTACGAACGAGGAGCGGAGACCGGGAGATTTTCAAAAAAATTATTTTAATTACACGATTAATTTTTATTAATTAATATAAGATGTTTTAAAGTTATTTTACAAAAAAATTGGGATTTATTGGATATTTTTACCCACAAGATTTTAATTTTTAACGATGCGTAAATTTTATCAAATCGGGAGACTTTTTGAGGGTTCGGCTAATATTTTCAAAAACTTTCCAACACGAAATATTTTTCGGGAGTGTGTTTGGATTTAATGAGCCAATTTTTAAGCTCGTTGGACTTAAAACTCTTTTAAGCTTTTAATTAAAACATTTAAAGACCATTAGCTATTTTATTAATAACTAATTAAAGCTACCCTACATCTATTATTTTACACCAACCGACACCCTCACTCCCACTAGCCGACACCTTCCCCCTTCCCCAATAAAATCCTATCGGTTTCAGCCTTCCATCCACATCCAAGCTTCGGTGATCATTTCATTGGAAAGAAGAAAATTCTCCGGCTTAATTCACGATGCTCGTTCTTCGGTTATCTTGCAAATTATTTATCAGGCACGCATTGTATCATTATTTCTGCATCATTCACGTCATATATGTGCTGTCATGTGTGTTATGTTTATGCATTTTTCGGTATTGGCATAGCAAAGCTTTTATGATCTTGGTTGGCACGAAAACCGTATGTTGTTGCATACATCTCACGTTTTGTTTTCTACGGTGCAAGGGGCTGCTGTTTTTAGTTGTTTAGGGGCTGCTGGTGATGTCAAGATGCTGTCTTGAGGTTTAGAAGGGTTTCTGGACGCTGCAAGGGAAAGACGAGAGGAGAGTTTCCTTTAGGGTGGCTCGTTTCTTTGGGTTTTGAGCGTGCAAGGGTCGGCCAGCAACTCAAGGACTTCGCCGAGCCTTAGACCAGACCCTGGTGGGTCTGAGACATGGCTTAGGATGACTCAAACGTTGCTGGAACTGCCCATAAAGCCAAACGATCGGGTATCGTAGAAAACCGCCGCGGGTAGTGCTTCCTTGGAGACTTGCGGCTGTTGGCAGAGTCTAGGCTGCACTGGGCTGTAACCGTGATTCATGTAGGTCCAGTAGGGTCTAGTAATATGCTAGGAGTGAGCCATGGGTGTGTGGTTGAGGGAGGAGCTCGATCATTGGGAGGGTAGCTCGATCGAGTTGTGTAGGCAATATTCGATAATTTTCTGTAAATGGCTTTGTGCAGCAGCAAATGTATCGGTTAGGCTTGGTTTAGGTGGTTCCTTGGTGAGTCATAAAGGCTGAATTATGGTGGTAGGAGAGTGGACCGAAGGAATGAAGGGGTGGAGCCATGTGTTGGATAAATGATGTGGCAAGTGGGGGTGGCCGAGAATTTATGGAAGGCAGTAGGATAGACCGAGAATTAGGAGCTTAATATGAAGGATTTAAAGGCTGCAATGAGTGATTTAAGAGTGGTAACAAATGTGGGAAAAATTTGGTTTAGTTCCGAATCGATTCGGGTTAAAACTGATACTCCAGTCCAAGTTTTAAAACAATTCGGTTAAGTTATGAAATGAGCTCGGGTTTACGTCTAAGAATGCTTTTAATTATGTTTTGGGACATTTTAATGAGTTTGGTAAGTTTCGGATGAAAATAATGAGTTTTGGATTTATCCGGGATTTAGTCGCCGCACGAAACGTTAATTAAAGGATTAATGGAAACGTCTAGATTTAAGCTTAATAAAAATAATGGGAATTATATTTAGCCTCAAATAATTATTAGAAGTCTAAATTTTTAATTTGGGAATTTTATGCTAAGGTTTGGTTTAATTCGGGATTAAAACGCATTAATATGTTATAGTTAAAGATTAATTTAAAAGTCATAGATTTAAGCCAAATAAAAATATGAGAAAGTTCATGTAGGCTTAAATAATTATTTGGGACATGTTAGGGTCAATGGAATTAAGAAAATGTCAAAAAGGTGAAATTTTACGTCTAGGGGCAAAACGGTAATTTTTGGGTTTCCACGGGCAAAATGGTCATTTTGCACTCGGGTGAGATTTTGGTCTTGGCAGCGCCCTGAGCACAAATTCATGATATTTTAAATGATTATGCATCATATTTACGATTTTTAAGCAATTATGCATCATGTTTACGATTTTTACGTAATTATGATAAATACGTTGCATGCTTGGTTTAAAGGAAAAAAATTACGTATATGCATGATTTTATTAAGTGATGAATATGATGAGACGTTTTGAAGGAAGTGATTTAGTTGTGACTAACACGATGATACGATGACATGATGATATGATTGGAGATATCGTGAGGGAAAAGGCCCCAGAGGGAGCCCGTTTACGGGAAAAGGCCCCAGAAGGAGCCCGACGATCGTATTTCCATTGACATGATATGATGATATGATAGGCCCGGGCTCAGTTGACGGGTGAGAGTGTCGCTGATGTCCCCCGCCGCCGGGTACCACGGTTACATGTAGATGGATCCATCGACTGACATGATGACATGATGATACGAAAGTCACAGCTAATGAACTGAATTCAATTAAAAAGAAAATGTATATGTATATGATGACATGAGATGACATGATTTTACACGATATGATTTTACACGACACATATACGTATATGATGACATGAGATGACATGATTTTACACGATATGATTTTACACGACACGTATACGTATATGATGACATGAGATGACATGATTTTAATACGATATGATTTTACACGACACGTTTACGAATATGATGACATGATATGACATGCCATGATTATTACCATGTTTTGAAAGGACACGTTTACATATATGATTTTACTGCAGACACGAATGCTTTTAAGTTCATGAAAGGTATATTGAGTATGATATTTTTCACTGCTGTGTGCTATGTATATGTATTTGCTATTAACGGTGCAGGTGTGTTGAGTCTTTAGACTCACTAGGCATGTGTGATGCAGGTGAGCTTCATGATGAGGATACTTGAGGTGCCGAACTCTGAGTAGGCAGACCTGGTGCGGTGACATGACCCGAGGACCACATGTTTTCCGCATTATAATAAATCATAAAATGTATTCTTATTTTATTAAATTGTGTTTAATTATTCTTATGTATTTTATGCATTATTATTGCATGATAAGATTTAATTCATGAAATTTAAAAGTTCATGCACTTTGATTTTTAAGTTTCATTTTGCGTACGAACGAGGAGCGGAGACCGGGAGATTTTCAAGAAAATTATTTTAATTACACGATTAATTTTTATTAATTAATATAAGATGTTTTAAAGTTATTTTACAAAAAAATTGGGATTTATTGGATATTTTTACCCACAAGATTTTAATTTTTAACGATGCGTAAATTTTATCAAATCGGGAGACTTTTTGAGGGTTCGGCTAATATTTTCAAAAACTTTCCAACACGAAATATTTTTCGGGAGTGTGTTTGGATTTAATGAGCCAATTTTTAAGCTCGTTGGACTTAAAACTCTTTTAAGCTTTTAATTAAAACATTTAAAGACCATTAGCTATTTTATTAATAACTAATTAAAGCTACCCTACATCTATTATTTTACACCAACCGACACCCTCACTCCCACTAGCCGACACCTTCCCCCTTCCCCAATAAAATCCTATCGGTTTCAGCCTTCCATCCACATCCAAGCTTCGGTGATCATTTCATTGGAAAGAAGAAAATTCTCCGGCTTAATTCACGATACTCGTTCTTCGGTTATCTTGCAAATTATTTATCAGGCACGCATTGTATCATTATTTCTGCATCATTCACGTCATATATGTGCTGTCATGTGTGTTATGTTTATGCATTTTTCGGTATTGGCATAGCAAAGCTTTTATGATCTTGGTTGGCACGAAAACCGTATGTTGTTGCATACATCTCACGTTTTGTTTTCTACGGTGCAAGGGGCTGCTGTTTTTAGTTGTTTAGGGGCTGCTGGTGATGTCAAGATGCTGTCTTGAGGTTTAGAAGGGTTTCTGGACGCTGCAAGGGAAAGACGAGAGGAGAGTTTCCTTTAGGGTGGCTCGTTTCTTTGGGTTTTGAGCGTGCAAGGGTCGGCCAGCAACTCAAGGACTTCGCCGAGCCTTAGACCAGACCCTGGTGGGTCTGAGACATGGCTTAGGATGACTCAAACGTTGCTGGAACTGCCCATAAAGCCAAACGATCGGGTATCGTAGAAAACCGCCGCGGGTAGTGCTTCCTTGGAGACTTGCGGCTGTTGGCAGAGTCTAGGCTGCACTGGGCTGTAACCGTGATTCATGTAGGTCCAGTAGGGTCTAGTAATATGCTAGGAGTGAGCCATGGGTGTGTGGTTGAGGGAGGAGCTCGATCATTGGGAGGGTAGCTCGATCGAGTTGTGTAGGCAATATTCGATAATTTTCTGTAAATGGCTTTGTGCAGCAGCAAATGTATCGGTTAGGCTTGGTTTAGGTGGTTCCTTGGTGAGTCATAAAGGCTGAATTATGGTGGTAGGAGAGTGGACCGAAGGAATGAAGGGGTGGAGCCATGTGTTGGATAAATGATGTGGCAAGTGGGGGTGGCCGAGAATTTATGGAAGGCAGTAGGATAGACCGAGAATTAGGAGCTTTATGAAGGATTTAAAGGCTGCAATGAGTGATTTAAGAGTGGTAACAAATGTGGGAAAAATTTGGTTTAGTTTCGAGTCGATTCGGGTTAAAACTGATACTCCAGTCCAAGTTTTAAAACAATTCGGTTAAGTTATGAAATGAGCTCGGGTTTACGTCTAAGAATGCTTTTAATTATGTTTTGGGACATTTTAATGAGTTTGGTAAGTTTCGGATGAAAATAATGAGTTTTGGATTTATCCGGGATTTAGTCGCCGCACGAAACGTTAATTAAAGGATTAATGGAAACGTCTAGATTTAAGCTTAATAAAAATAATGGGAATTATATTTAGCCTCAAATAATTATTAGAAGTCTAAATTTTTAATTTGGGAATTTTATGCTAAGGTTTGGTTTAATTCGGGATTAAAACGCATTAATATGTTATAGTTAAAGATTAATTTAAAAGTCATAGATTTAAGCCAAATAAAAATATGAGAAAGTTCATGTAGGCTTAAATAATTATTTGGGACATGTTAGGGTCAATGGAATTAAGAAAATGTCAAAAAGGTGAAATTTTACGTCTAGGGGCAAAACGGTAATTTTTGGGTTTCCACGGGCAAAATGGTCATTTTGCACTCGGGTGAGATTTTGGTCTTGGCAGCGCCCTGAGCACAAATTCATGATATTTTAAATGATTATGCATCATATTTACGATTTTTAAGCAATTATGCATCATGTTTACGATTTTTACGTAATTATGATAAATACGTTGCATGCTTGGTTTAAAGGAAAAAAATTACGTATATGCATGATTTTATTAAGTGATGAATATGATGAGACGTTTTGAAGGAAGTGATTTAGTTGTGACTAACACGATGATACGATGACATGATGATATGATTGGAGTAATCGTGAGGGAAAAGGCCCCAGAGGGAGCCCGTTTACGGGAAAAGGCCCCAGAGGGAGCCCGACGATCGTATTTCCATTGACATGATATGATGATATGATAGGCCCGGGCTCAGTTGACGGGTGAGAGTGTCGCTGATGTCCCCCGCCGTCGGGTACCACGGTTACACGTAGATGGATCCATCGACTGACATGATGACATGATGATACGAAAGTCACAGCTAATGAACTGAATTCAATTAAAAAGAAAATGTATACGTATATGATGACATGAGATGACATGATTTTACACGATATGATTTTACACGACACATATACGTATATGATGACATGAGATGACATGATTTTACACGATATGATTTTACACGACACGTATACGTATATGATGACATGAGATGACATGATTTTAATACGATATGATTTTACACGACACGTTTACGAATATGATGACATGATATGACATGCCATGATTATTACCATGTTTTGAAAGGACACGTTTACATATATGATTTAACTGCAGACACGAATGCTTTTAAGTTCATGAAAGGTATATTGAGTATGATATTTTTCACTGCTGTGTGCTATGTATATGTATTTGCTATTAACGGTGCAGGTGTGTTGAGTCTTTAGACTCACTAGGCATGTGTGATGCAGGTGAGCTTCATGATGAGGATACTTGAGGTGCCGAACTCTGAGTAGGCAGACCTGGTGCGGTGACATGACCCGAGGACCACATGTTTTCCGCATTATGATTTATGAAATTGAGAGGAGATGAACATTTTCTTACGATGATGAATTTAATATTTTTACTCGTTTATGTTTACGTAAGATTTTGAATGAGTTTGATTATTTTAAACTGCGCTATTTTTATTATCAAATATTTAAGATCATTTTTAAATGTTATTTCCAAAATGTGAACTTTTAGCTTTATAAAAAAAAAAAAAAAAAAAACATTTCAGCACTTTTAAAACGAGTAGACGTTACACCGCCCAAGCCTTGTTTCGACCCGTACGCATATATCCTTCGCTCTAGCTCCTCCCGACTCGAACCCGGACACAACCAAGCCCTAAGAACCTTCCTAAGACACCTACCAGCCCCTGGACGAGCCCTCAACATCTCATCATATTCTGGACGTCCCTAAAATCTACCCCCAAGCCGCTGCCCTTGCCTGCACACTGCGAGCCCCAAGCTTTATGCACTGACCCTTGCAGTCCATGTAACCCCTCCCGCCTCCAGCCCTTAACCACAACCTTAGGCATTCCTCAACCCTAGACCAAGCCCCATTGCAGCCCTTCTCCGGCAACAAGACGCTGGCCGACCATGACTCGAAGGCGAAGCTCGAAGGGATCAAACTCGCACAGCCCTTCGACGACCGCATGTGTGCAGCTATTGTGGCCTGCCTCCCAGCCCTTTCGCTCGACTTCCTGACGACTAAGACCTTGTAAAACCATACATATAGCATCTAAACAGCTCTCCCAAGCATCCCCTAATTAAGCAACGTTCCTTTGCATCAATAACCGTCAAAAACATTCGTTAAAACATAGATACGATATATAAAGCGTTACACCTTTATAAAATCGAAACCATAGACGTTATTCATGCAACAAAACATTAAAAATGCATAATATAGTTTTAATGATGCAAAAGGAAGGGTTTAGAATGTGTCTTTGTGTTTAGAACAATCGAAATACGAATATCGGTGTGGTGGATCGTCTGTGATGAGTGGAGGACGATTTCTACCCTTTTTCTTGACAAAACGGACGGGAGAACCTATTTTATGGTGCAAGGGAGTCGAGTGATCGTTGCTGGAAAGGAGAGCAAGGAAGAAAAAAATTGAAGAACTCACATAACCTAGACGTGGGCCTCTTGATCTTGTATTGTGTGTGTGTGTGTGTGCGCGCTAGGTGTTTAGGTATGTGCGTGCGTGAAGGTTAGGGTTTATTTAAATGAAAAAAATAAAAAAGAATTTCAAAACTTAATTAATGGTCTAAGTTAACCCTAGTTTTAAATAATTAATTAGGTCCATAAATTAATAAAATCATTAGACCTCAAATTAAAAGATTTAAAAACACTTATTTCCAAAATACCATATAAGTTACATAAATCCCTTGCTCCAACTAATTATTTAAATTTGACCCCAAAAATACTAAATTTTTTAAATCATTTAAAATAAATATTTTACTAACTAAAAATAAAAAAATTAACTTTTAAATCTTTAACACCTTACTCGTCTCCGATCCTCTTTCCTCGGCCGACCACGATATTCATCTGAAAATATTTGAATTATGAAATCAATTAGACGATCAATCATTTATTCATTCAAAATATATCATTCATGCATTCAAAACCATTTGATTAAAATAATTTAGCAATTTAATAATTTTTTAATAATTTTCATGTGTGCGGTTTATGTAATCGGATTTTTGGACGTTACATTTTCATATACTAGTTTTTCATAAATAATTTATTGTTTATGAGTCAAATATTTCATCTTAAGTCGGAAGTTTAAGTCAACTTATCTCTGACACACATAATCGCAACAATATAGGTCTATATAATTGTTTCCTTTATCAAATTCAATAAAAATCCGACATGCACTACAAGAAACGCGTTGAACAAGATTTTTCGAGAAATTTTCCAAAAATGAAAAGTTTGGAGATAAACATATGGATTGAAGGAATACATCGAGAGGATTCCAGAACAGTTGACAGAATCGAATTTTGAATTTTCTACGAAAGGTTATAGGCTCTACGAAACTTTCCTAAAATGGCAAAACGCAATTTTAAAATCCTAAACGAAGAAATTTCGCGTTGTCGGACCATGCCACACATATTTATTATGAATATTACTCGTCGGGCTATTTCAAAGGGGATTGCACTGGTTCTTGTCATAATCTGACTAGTTGTTAATTTTTTTGGTAAAATTTTCCCCAACAGGATTATGAATCTGACATCTTTTATACCACTTAAATGTCACGCCCCGAGACTGGGGTTAGTCCACCGGCGTTGTTCAACAATCACGTAATCGTTAAACAACAAACCTCGTAGTACAGTATAAACCAAAACTAGTTTATTTCATAAATACCATCAAATGAAATCGTCTTTACAACTTGAATTAAAAACTTAAAAGAACATAAACTTAATTGAACTTTTTCATGCGTCCACTACTAGCCCCAAAACTGGTGTCTAATTCTTCCTCCTCTATTTATTATTCTGACTTATCTAGGAAGGGTAGAGTAAGAGGTGAGTAATATAGTTGTCACTCAGTAAGTGAGGACCGTTCGAGGACGTACATAACAAATACACATTAATTTCGAAAACCACATATCATATCATGCATAACATGATTCTCATAACATGTCATCATCATAACCATAAGCATAAATTTGGCCAAGGCACTGAGATTCCTCTACTTTCCATGGTTTACTGATATCAGTCCCTAATTTTTACTCCTCTAAGGGGGTGAGGTCATATAACGGCTATAATCCCACCATGTAAGGGGGGCCATAAACATATCTCATATTGGGATTTCCACCCATATCCAGTTGAATACTCACAATCTCAAAATATAAAATATACGATAATCATATCAAGAAAAGGGTAAAAGAAGAATTGCACTCGACCGTAATTTTCGAAAAACAAAATAATTCATAAACGAAATTATACTTTTAAAAGAATCTCATTTACTTTATACATGTAAGAAAATGTGAAGAACTCGAAAACCATAGAAGAGTCATGCAACCGACACTTCGAAAACGTAGTCGTCGTGCAAAACTCTTTGCGCCTTTTGGAACCGTTGGGCCGGGCTTAACTTTCACAGTATGTTCAAAAGTACGCAAAATAAATTGTGAACGGTCGAGATTGGGTTTGGAAGTCGTTTTAACATGTTTATGGACAAAAAACCGTATGTATGTTCTTCCCGTCTAAAATCTGAGCAGTTTTCTTGCGAATGTTATATACGAAAAAATAATCATTGAATTTGGCTGCATTTTGGATATGTTATTTAAAACATATGAAAGCATATTCTGAATGGTGAGATTGGATTCCGAGCATTTGAGTGAGAGAAATAATTTTTTGAACTTAGACAAAATTTTGATGAATGCAGCATAATTTTTGAAGAGAAATTTCGAAAATATAGAGAAAAAAATTCGAAAATTTGAGGTGTAAATTTTGAATAGGATCATCTCCGATTTATAGAGGGATGACTACTATCGAGATTGTCTATCATCTACGCGTTTAAATTTTTGAATTAAAATTTGAATTTAAGATATAATATCATCTCTTATCTATCATTATCTCTTATCATATATCTTTATTTTGTATTATATTTCCCAAATTTTGAAATTATATACTCAAAATTTTGAAATACACATAAATAATACCCCTGAGTTGAAATTTGTGGGTTTTCTTGGTTCTGATTGCTTTCATGTTCAATACTCTGTTCTGAATGCTTAAACTTCTTCTAGAATTTGGTTTGCTCACTTCCAAGTTTTATGTTTGTTCTGCATATCAACACGTTAACATTCTCGTCGATTGAATAATTTTAATTGGTAAAATCATAACAAATTTTTTTTGGACAAATAGTTTTTTTTAAAAAAAAACACAATTTTATAATTAAAAATAATTAAGAAGGCTTTTTGACAACTTTCTTGTAAAAAATTTTTAATTCTCGTTTAAGCTTTGCTATCTTATTCTAAAAATATATAAAAAATATTTCTCAATTGTTCTTTAAAAAATATACTTGGATAAGGGTGGTACATTATACCGTTCTGAAAATTACGATATAAGAAAATTTTATACTGATACCGTACTGAAATTTTCGGTATATCGATAAACTAGTATACCGATTATATCGAAATTGTACGATATACCGAGATTTCTATACGGTATCGGTATATATGTTATATACCAAAAAAACATTATATTTTTAAAATTTTAAAATTTTATTGTTTAAAAATATTACATATTTTTGAATTTTATATATTGTTTCGGTATTTCGGTAATCCGATTTATACCAAAATTTTCAAACTTCATAGCGTTACTATACCAAAAGATTTGAAATGTTCGATGAACAAAATTCAAGTGTACCGTATATATCGTTTCAATTTTTATATTTTGAAACGAAAGATTTGAAATACAAGTCAACTTGTGGCTCAGGTTTTATTGACACTGATGTAAAACAATATTTATTTTAATAATATTTTAGGATTTTATTCGATTATGGTATTATACTTCATCTATATACCCATGCAAGCTGAATAGATAAAGTCCTTGAATATACAATAATTACTATGAGGTCTGCGTCGCAACGTAAGATCATGAAACTCATTAGGATTCACTGTTCGCCTACGGGTAAAGATATCATATGTGATCTGATATGTTAATAGTTCAAGGATTATCTGACTAGAGAAAGAAATGTGCTTTGGAGGAAGGTGTTTTCCTAGTTGCAAATATCATGCCACTATTAGTACTCAAAGATAAATCGCATCGTTATTGATTCATATGCGACTCTCGATATACCAATTATTGCAGATTTGATCGGGATATATGTGTTGAAGGGACCGTACTATACGCTAACCATGACTAAAAGTTCTTGCAGACACTATCAGTGATACCTAGGGGATCATGGGGCGATGCTATTAGACGCTCTTACCATGATTCGATAGGTACAATCATAAATAAGTTTTGACATTCTTGATTAAGGATTTGATGAAAAGAATGGGGTTAACTAGGGTAAACCCGAATAAGAATAAATTTTATTCTGAATCACATGGAGATATGAACTCACAGCTAGCTGTTTTCCTGAACTATTGAGGGTCACACAGATATCGGATTATGTTTTCTCGTTGAGATAGTCAAATTTTTTTCAAGAAGTTGAGATTTGACGACTATAGTTTGATGGAAATCAAACAAGATGCTTATAAAAGAGTTTATGAGATGATTCTATAAGATGGGAGAAATGGAAGTAAGCATGGTTGTTAAATAAGGAAGGAGAGTAGGTAACTGCTTGTTTTAGTGAATGAGTTTATAAAACTGACATTTGTCAAATATTGTAACTGCCATTTATAGTAAGTTCCAAATTTGGTAAATGAAAATTTTGATTTTCGATTTTCATTATATGAACAAAATTTGTATCCTTAGTATATCGGCGCTCTCGGATCATCAATCGAGGTTATGATGAGTTCGGAATAATTTTTTTGTGAATTTGGAATTTACTAATTAATTGATTGTTAAATGATTGTGCTAGTAGTGGTGACTACTAACATATACAAATTCTCATATATGTTTTAAAGGAGTTTATAATTAAATTAACCAAGGAGTTAATTTATAAATTAAATAATGATTATTTAATTTAATTAATATACATATATATTTTATATGATGATATAAAATTATATCATGTATTATTAAAACTTAATAAATACATTATATATTAGTTATATAAGAGTATCAATATAATGAAATTATTAGAGTCCTTGTGGGAGAGGGACTTCTAATGAGATTAGGAGTCAACCTCTATACATACACCACTAGGACTCAGAATTGATAACGATAGTTTTGCACACAAAATTGAAAAACACTTTCCTCCCTTTGCCAACAAGTCTCGGCCATTTCCTGAAATTTGCGGGATGAAATTTTGGCCAAAAATAAAATTGGATTTTCTTAATTAATGATTAAGAATCAATAATTATTGTTTAATTATTGATTAAGAATCAATAAGCAAAAAATTTACAAAAAAAATCGCACTTTGGAAAATAAACTCTCGGCCATTACAAGATTTGGTGAAGAAATATTTTTGGCCATCCTTGTTCTTCCACCGCCGCGCCGCTGTCGCTGCACCATCTCCGGATTTTTGAAATTCCGAGACTACAGTCTCAACGCACAACTCGTTTGGATTTTCTAGTGCAAACCAAACGAGAAAAATAGTCTCGGATCGTGGACTAATTGATTAGATGATCAAAGAGGAGAGCCGTTCGTAGGGATTTACAAGAAAAACTATCTCCACATAAAAACCGGAATAGTTTGGATTCTAAGCGTTAAGAACGCAAATGTATGATTCTAAACACCATGTGTATGTTTTGTTAAACACACGACGCTCAAGAAAAATTTTAAACTTCTGCTGCGTCTTGGGTGCGAGAATCCGATACACCAACATATACAAGGCCTTTAATTTATTGACTGTAAAATATTCAGTATACCGATAAACAGTATATCAATTATATCAATATTGTACGGTATATCGAGATTTTGATATGCTATCAATATATACTATTTTATACCCCAAAAACCTTATATTTTTAAAATTTTAAAATTTATTGTTTAAAAATATTATATAATTTTAAATTTTTGTATATTATTTCGATGATCTTGTTTATAAAAAAATTTCAAATTTCATACTTTTATCATACCGAAATATTGTTTTCGTAATCCGGTTTATGTCAAAATTTTCAAATTTACAAGAATTAATCTTATACAATCACATACTTTATATTTTTTTTCAATTATAAAACACTAAAAAATTTTAAAAATACTTGTTCAAACGAAACCTAACACAGATATGAAACATCTAATAAAGCTTATGTTGGAAATAAGGTCGAACCCAGGATTATATGGTTACAATACGCGAGTTGTCGTTAGATTGAGGCTCAGGAGTAAAGTTTTACATTTTCAGAAAATATTATATTAGTTACAAATTTTGATTATATTTCATTCCAACAGCAAGAAGCTTGAGAAAGACATCCTTGCTGCAACGGATATATATTGGTGTTATCCAAACTCTACTTTTAGTTTTCTAAAATATCGATTAAGAATAATTTAGGACGTGATTGATGACATGTTGTTAATTGTCCCACATCGGTTGGATAAATAATCTGGGAGTTGCATATATTGGCTTGGACAATCCTCCCCCCTTGAGCTAGCTTTTGGGGTTGAGTTAGGTCCAAGTTCCAATTTTAACATGGTATTAGTGCCCGAGTTCACCGTTATATGTTGGACTGCCTATAATTAGACCATCCGTTCTTCCCATAATTGGGTCATTTGTAAACTCCACGCTCCAGATGTTCATTCCTGGGGCGTGAGAGGGGTGTGTTAATTGTCTTACATCGGTTGGATAAATAACCTGAGAGTTGCATATATTGGCTTGGACAATCCTCCTCTCCCTTTGAGCTAGCTTTTGGGGTTGAGTTAGGTCCAAGTTCCAATCTTAACACCTGTCAATTTAAAGTGGAAAAGCCAAAGTTGTCTTTCTACATAAAATAGGACCAATTAAATTCCAAGTTCATGGAGAATTGAAATTAATAAATTCAAACTTTGATCGTCACTCGATCGATTTTTTAGAAATTTTTAATGGTTACGGTTCTTTGATATAGACCGTGACTTAATTGAACTTTGACAGTTTTTGGCTTTATCCATTTATTGACTTCGATTTTTTGTAGATCCAACTAGTGAAACGAAAGGTTTGAAATGTTAGATGAACAAAATTCAAGTATCGAACTATAAAACAATCTGCTACAGTTATAATTAGTGAACAAATTTAGTACTTTAATTAATTTAATTATTGCAAAATTGTAGTACATCACAAAAAAAAAAAAGAAGGTAGCATTTAGAACCGGTTTATAGGACTATCGGAAGCGGTTTATCACCGCTTCGATTTTATTCGAAGCGGTTTATGTACCGACTCCATTTCGTCCGCTCTTAGCGTCTATTGCACCGTAACCACAGCCGGTGGTGAAGCAATAAAAACCGGTCCTAAAGACTGTTATTGCAGCGGTTTAGAACCGCTCCTGTAAGAGGAAACACAAGCGGTGACGTATAACTGCTGGTGCTGAAGTTCGTGTGAAGCGGTACAACACCGCTCTAAAAAGTGGCAACACAAGTGGCTAGTAACCGTTTGTGGTCCATTTAGTTTGAAGCGGTTTGTAACCGTTTGCGGTCCATTTATGTTGAAGCGGTATATAAACGCTTCTACAAGTAGCAACACAAGCGGTTTTTCACCGCTTGTGTTGCGTATTGTTTTTTGCAGCGGTTGGGATCAGAATGAAAAGACCCGCTCTGGTTACTTTGCTCTCGAGGCGATATAGGAGCGGTTAAGTAATGCTTGTAAATGCAATACATTTTTATTTGTAAGAGCGGTTGCAAACCAATTCATAAGTATTTAAAAAAAAATTCCAAATTATTATATTTATTTCCTTCTACACAAGAAAATGAAAAAAAAAAACATGATACATATAAAATAAATAACTCGAAATCAACAAAAACATTTGTCATTTACTGGGAAACCAAACAAAATCCACAAATAAATATCTAAGTTTGCAGAAACATGAAATTCTAAAAACAAAAAATACTGATGATTGCAAACGAAAGCTAAAACTAAAGTATGTTTTTTCTTAAATATCTAATCACCAGATGAACTTTCTGGAGGAGTTCTGCTATCATTTTCTCTTTCATTGGATGTGGCATAAATGTGTTTCTGAATGATGTTTGTCATTACAGCTGCCATCTGTAAAAATTAATCGAAATTATCGTCAAGCAACCAATTTTTTCATTTGATATTTTATAACATGTAAATACCTGTGTGGGTAACAATTCATGCCCACTAGACCCTCCATGTATCATACTCTGCATAACCCGTGTACAACTTTCGAATTGATCTTGCATTTGTCTCATTTTCTCCATTTCTGTCTGTAGTTGTGCTTTTTGCGCCTCCATTTCTGCTCGCAACTGCGATTCACGCATCTCCATATCTTTCTTCATTTGTTCTTGCATTTCTTTGAATTTATTTGTCATCTCCAAAGTAGAATGATAGTTTTGCCTATTGTAGAATGAGCTTCGCCTGTATTGTTCAGGGAAGACTTGGCTAGGCAGTGCTCCTGCTCCCAGACATCGAACTCGGCCAGAATGCTCGGTTCCAAATACATCACTGCATAAAACTTATAATTAATACACATATTTTGTAATAACATTAACAAAAATAATATGAAATTTTAAAGAAAATATAACCGAAATGCATCCTCATGCACTTCTATTGCTTGTGTCCCCTCAGCCATGTCTTGTAAGCGAGTTTGAACAGCCTCATCCAACAAATTCTAACAAACAAAACGTCAAGTAAACGAAAAATTTATTCAAAAGTCATTATATAAAATTGTAACTAATTAGCACCTCATAGCGTATGGCTTCAGCATCAACTGGAGCACCTCTTTTCTTTTTACTTCTCTGACTCAAATGCATTATTTCGATGCGAGTCGGCTTCCTACCATTCTCTTTCAACTAATAGAAAAACAATATCATATATACAAAAAATATGACTGCTGAAATTTTACAAACAACAAAACTTATACTCTTAATTCACACATTCACAAACAACAAAATAAATGATAAGAAAAACTAGAATCGATCATTAACAACATATCTTTAAATTTTAACTACATCATAGATAATTATTAATCTATATTTACAACACCATAAAAGCATATAACACTAGTTATCTATGACATCAAAGTTCAAATAACAAATAGGTAATATGAGACTTTTTGCAAAGAAAAATACAGGTTAATGCTTACAAATTTGTCTTCCAGAGAAGGGATACTCGTTCGTCCCTGTGCATGAGTTCCTTTTTTATTTTTTCCATTTTCTCGATTTATTTTAGAACTTTTCTGAAAAAAAAAATTATGTTTTAATATGAATATCCATAATTAATAATAAATATTCATGATTACCTCAGTAGCCTTCCAGTACACACATAATCTTTCCCAAACTTCTGTAGCCAACCCATGAGGAATAGGGCGAATGGACACAAGCTCCTCTAATGGGATATTGGAGTCATAAGATGTAGCTTTAACTTCGGTCCTCCATCGCCTCCATGCAACCCCCATCATTTGCATCACAAAATCTTGATGTTGATCGGAGATTATGAATCGTGCCTATAAACATAAACATAAATATGTTAATGTTTGAAGCTCATGTGTGATATTAAGTAGTTCTCAACTTACAATAACAAGTTTCCATGCCTCCTCCAACCGATGCTTTGGAACTTTTCTCCAGTCTAAATAATCAAGGGGCAACAAAACTCCATTCCGAGCTATTGTCCCCACATAATTTGCCAGTACCGGTTGTAAATCTCCATAAGGTTGGCCTCTTTCATTAAACGTTACATGTAACAAATCATCATGATGCAATGCATGAACATCCTTCATTACAGTTCTCCCACGTCTATTCGGCGGCCTCTGTGAAGGCAACACTTCATTTTCGCCTGATAAATATATATATATATATATATATATATATATATATATATATATATATATATATATATATATATATATACTCCTCGTCATCTTGTTGTGATTCCAGTGCATTGTTTTGGGTCTCCGGTGGTGAATGTGATGTTATGTCTTGTGATCCAACTTCATCGTCACACCTGTTATTTGATTCTTGTCCCCTAGATCGCTTTCTGATATTCTTAATCAACTTCTGAAGTCTTTTGTTTGTCATTTTTCATATGTACTTGAAAATAATAATAATATAAAATTACAACAGTCAAGAAGATGGTTAAAATATAAAGAAGACCATAATTTGCATAGTATGAGTTTACAATGAATACTAAAAGAACCAGTTGCAATGAAAAACAAAAATAGTATATGGTCTACCTTTGATTCTCAATTCAATTTTGACGCAGGGGCCACAGTATACTAAAAGAACCAGTTTGACGCATGGGCCACAGTATATGTTTCCTGCCGAAATTGTAATTGCGGTTTACTTCATATCTAAGGATTAGGCATGAATGGCTCCAAAGACCCCCAAGTTCTCCCGACTTTCAATTTAACCGGCTAAGGAACTGCAGAAACAATTTATTTAACCATCGTAAACACACACCTTTAATATTAGCTAAAATCAGTACACCACATGTGAACCTATGACTTGAGAATGAGAACTCAATAACTAGTACAAAATGAAGCAACAGTGTAAATACTAGTTCAAGTTCATATTTCCAAAACCAATGCACAGAAGTTGAACCTAGTTGCTGGGAAAAATAGATGAAAAGCGACAACAAAGGGAGTATCGACCAAGAAGGACAGTGTAAGAAGAATCTCGGGATTGTCATGGTATGTATGATTTCCAACGACGAATTACCATAAATACATGTTAACCATACCAAGAAGCGACACAGCCCTTTCCATGCATGTTTGAAATAACAGCCCAGCTTCCTTAACAACTGAAGAATCGGATTCCAGGACTAGTTCATCATGTACCTGAAACGAAAGTTAGAAGGTTAACTTTTCTTGATTCTTCAGAAAGCTGAACAGGCTTATAGAACCAACATCATTATTGACTTTATTAACAGAAGTAATACATCTAAGTTTTGCAGAGATGACTTGTTACAACATGAACTAATACCCTTAACCAACATATTGTCGCTTATGAAAAACGTTAAATATATGCCATGTCCAAGGCAAAGTAAAATTGCACGTCAGGTGAGATTTATGGCAAACAAGAATGTAAAATTGGGAAGAGATTAGAATCAAAACCCAAATAGGGTATAAGAATGTCCCCAAATTAGTCTTCAGCTGTTTTGACCAAAACTCATCTTCTACAGCACTTTCTAAGTTGTTGTGCACACATACTCCAGTTGTACTTCATCATATTTTTTATAGCTACGAATATTAAAAAGGAATCAATATGATAACCTCAGACTGAAAAGGTTATTCCTTGAACAAAAATAATAACAACTAAACCAAAAGACACTTAGTAAAAGAATGATTCAACTATAACTTTCTTACGACTACATAGTGGAAGGATGCTACTATTGGAGGTAGGAAGCCTAAGAAAGACCAAGAAAACACAAGGGAAATTCAGAAGCTACTGGAAACTTTACACCCTCAGAAATTCAGAAGCGATTGAAAACTTTACACACTCAGAAACAAGAACGTTTCCATTAAATAATCAAAACAAAGAACAAAAACAATATTAAAATAACCACCATCAAAATCCTTAGCAGAATAAAATAAATTTTACGGCAAGGGAAGAGAATTTACCTCCAGAACAAGATTTTCTAAACGATTGCAACTCGGTATAGGGCATAGATTTTCTTCTACACTAGATGGGAAAAAATCGATCGTCGGGTCACAAGATGGGGAAAATCGATTGTGAGGGCGGGAGTGAAAAAAATAGCGGGATTCTGAAACAATCTATCGGTTTGTACGCTTTGTTTTCTTTTTAATTAAGCCTCCTAATTTTCTTTTTAATTAAGACAAGTAGATTAAAACAATAACTCCTATCAATGATGTAAATGCTTATTTACATCATATTGGATATTCTCTTGTTCTTTATTAATAATTAATATTTATTTTCATAAATTCAAATTTGATTGATCATGACAAAAAAATTAGCACGTGTCAATTGCTTAGGGAGAGAGAAGTTCTAGGATAAGTTAATTAATTTATAATATAAAATTATCTTATTTCAAGAAAATATATGTAAATTTCATATTTTTTAAAAAATTATTAATAATAGTTCACTAATTTTTCATACAAAAATTGATAGAATGTATTCCTACACAATAGGATTTTCTCGTACATTTCTCTTTTGTAATTTAAAATTAAGTCTACTACATTATTAATTAGTGGTAATTATTTTTAACAAATTAAATATAAAAAACAACAAATATTGTTTGAACAAGTGAATAATAGAAAGCTTGTTGTATATGCCCTCGAGGATTGATAATATATAAGAAAAATTATATATATAATAAACAACTAATGCGATTTGGAGAAGTAATTAATTGAAAACTTATGGTATGCCTCGTCGATTGATAATATAAAAGCATATTTTATGTACATGATCCCAACATTTATTTATTTAAAATTTGTACATTTAATTTGAATATACATTTAATTTAACATTAATTAACCATGAAACGAGGAAAAAAAATCAAAAGATAAAAATGGATGCACATCATTAATCAACTGTCCACTACAAATTTGGAACAGTTTTACAGGGGATAAAAACAATTTCAATATTCCAAAAAGAGAAATGTGGTCCTGTCATGAATACAGTATTTATGTAGCAAATACGAATATGCAGTTCAATTTAGAGACTTGAAAGATAAAACAAAACAACTAGAACGAAGTGATCACAAAATAAAGGGAAACAAACCAAATTATTAAAGAAAAAAAATACTGAAGCCTTAAGTGGTTGAATAATCACATTCCTTATTGATAATAAAAAATATATACTGAATAAAAGCATAACCCCTGGCGTTAAGTTGTCTCTTTATCTGGAATCAAGCTTATCTGAAACTCAAACATATAAGGTCATGGAGTTATAATTTAAGAATATTAATAATAATAAAAACAGAGGCCAATTTACCAGAATACATGTAAACTAATCTCCCCTTATTCTTCATCAGATTCATGGATCACAATAGGCATGCCATCAACGGTTGAGCCATCTACATCATTTCTTGTTAACTCAATGTCTATAGTGTTTACGTCATCCAACAAAAATTCGACATCTGAAAAATTGTTAGGAATGAATTGAATTGTATCAATATCATCTTCATTGCCCATGTTGTATGTGTCTCTTGGTGTGTAGCAAATAACAGAATGCCAATCTTCTTCTTTTGGATCACGAACATAATAAATCATTTGAGCTTGCGAAGCCAAAATAAAAGGTTCATGCTCTTCTCGTTCTCCTGTATGTATCAAACGCGAAAAATTCACCATCGTAAATCCTAAAGGATCAATTTTCATTCCAACAGTAGTATTAACCCAATCGCATCGGAACAAAACTATTCGTCCATGACCACTGTAATCAAGTGAGATAACATCAGTTAACCGTCCATAATAGGTTGACTCGTTATCGTCATTATCATCCATCGACGGCACCATGACTCCACTATTCTGCGTTTTTTTGTTTCTTTCGGATTCTACTGTGCGAAATGCAAAACCATTCACATTGAAACCATGATAACTAAATGCTACAGGATTTGGACCACGTGCAAGTGCCCTTAGAGTGAAGTCATCAATTCGTTCATTTGCCCGATCAACCTATAATACATACACAAACACAATTTTGATATTAATATTTTTAAAATAATAATCACTCTATTTACCAATAAATCAATCGATATCTTACTTACTCTTTTAGCAAACTGATAAGCACGAATTATATAGCGTTTTAGGGTCTTTATTTTGTCGTATTCGAGCTTATCTGGCGTTTTTATTCCGGGTTTTGCGCTTAATTCGTCTCATTATGGCTATTTGCAGGTTTGACCAAAAGATGATAAAAGCCAAAGAAAAGAAAGAAAAGTCAAACTTCGCAAGGCCACGTCAGAAATACCCGGAGAAATAGGAAAAACAAGAGAAAGGGCCAAAGTCCAGACACATACACGGACCCCATGCAAGGGTCCGTGTCTAAAGAAGCCAAGAGAATAATTTATTCGAGCCACTCCGGACCCAAAGACGGACCCCGTGCAGGGGTCCGTGTCAAGAAACAACCGAGAAAAGAAAATTGCGCCATCATCCGGACCTTCACCCGGACCCCTACACGGGGTCCGTGTCCAGCATCTCCCAGACATATAATTAAATCGCGACTACACGGACCCAAAGCCGGAGGTAGACACGGGGTCCGTGTACCCTAGTTTGAGATCAGATTTCGCGAAGATTTGGAAATAAAGGAAAGAAAATTTAGAGATTGAGGGGGACTTTTTTGGGAGGCAGAACCCTTAGCAGCCGACTTTTGGGAGAAAAGGCGAAAAATTTCCTGACTCTTGAAGACGGTGACGGCTTGGGAGAAAATCGGGAGAGACGAGAGGAAATCGCGCGCTTCACACGCAAGACCCGCACATCATCACTGAGATTTTCTCTTCTCTTTTATTTTCGTAATTTCAGACATGAATTCAAACATTAGATTTGATTTTAGTTTTGAATTTATGGAGTAGTTTCTCTGTTGATCGGGACCACGATTGGGGCAAACGATTGGTTTGTTTATTCATTGGATCGTTTGATTAATAAAATTGTTTCTTGTTATTGATTAATATTTGCATAATTTTCATGCTTTTAATTTGGCCAATTAATTGCATGTTTGTTGTTTGATCTTGACTCGAAAGAAAATAGATTGAATTTAGCTTCAAAAATATTAATCAACACACGGTTAAATCGACTAGAAATAGTATTCGATTTCAGTGTGCGATTTTAGGCGACAGCTGCGATTCTATCATTGTTAAATGCGTTTTTGTTTAATTAAATTCAATTAGAAATAATTGGACTGTTAAATGAAAATAGGATTATAAATTCTAGAAATAGATTTATAATTAAATTAGAGAATTGCATCGTGACAGCGAATAACCTGTGGTTAAATTATTCCGGTGCGTGATAAAATCTGAGTTTGTTACCGTTGTGTGTCCCGGTCACTTTATTTAAATTCGAAAACCCCCGAATTCCAAGCGTTTCTGTTAATCTGATTCTAGTCGTCTACTTATCATAAATTAGTTCAATTTAATTAATTTAAATAATCATCAAATCACTTTTTATCGTTGCCTAGATTAAATCAAATAATAAATTCTTGGTACTTAAATAATAGTCTCTGTGGGATCGATACTTGGACTGTTCGTCCATTTACTATAACTTGACCTAGTCCGCTTGCTAGGATTATTCCCAACCGAAATCGTCGGTCAAGTTTTTGGCGCCGTTGCCGGGGACTATTTATTTAATATTAGGATAAATTATTTGTTTGAGACTAGGCTTTTATTCTTAGTTTTAAATTTTTCAGTTATTCTATTCTTTAGTATTTTAATTAATTTTGTTTCAGTTTTTCTTATTATATACTCTTTTGGGGCTTAAATTGTGCAATTAAATTTTTGATTTCAGGGGTTAGCTCGTGTTATATGAACCGTGCTCAGGACGTCAAAAATCTAGTGCCACTTGATCTGGAGATTGAAAGCACCCTTCGCAGCATCCGCAGAAATCGAAGGAACAACAACCTGTCTTTTGAGTCCGAGTCTGAAGCAGAACCTGAAATAGATCTTAAACCAGAATTCGAAGGAATGGCCGGAGAAGATGATGAACGTACGTTGATGGAACTTCATCGGCCAGCATTTGGAGGTTATGGGTCTAGTATCATCCGCCCTACGATTCAGGCAAATTCATTCGAGCTGAAGCCAGGCATCATCCAGATGATCCAAATGCAAGTAAAGTTCGGTGGAGCACCATCTGAAGACCCCAATGCACATCTGGAGAATTTTCTCTCAATCTGTGATACGATCAAGTGCAATGGGGTGAGTACTGATGCCATACGACTCAGACTATTTCCATTCTCCTTGCAAGGAGAAGCTATGGAGTGGCTTCGCGACCTTCCAGCTGGTTCTATCACTACTTGGGATGGGCTAGTTGAGTTCTTCATGCACAGGTATTTTCCCCCTACTAAGATTACACAACTGCGAAATGAAATCACTTCATTTAGACAGAGAGATGGGGAATCACTGAATTCAGCATGGGCGAGGTTTAAAAAGATGTTGAGAATGTGCCCGAGACATGGTTTTTCAGTAGGCCAACAGGTGGAGACATTTTACTATGGGGTAGATCCTTCTGTGAGATCTATGCTTGATGCGGCAGCAAATGGGAGTCTATACAGGAAAACGCCAACCGCAGCGCTCGAAATCATATCTAATATGGCCGAGAGCAATGTGGGTTGGCAAGACAACCGCAGGGAGAAGAAAGTAGGATTCCTTGAGATGGATGCTTTGACAGCGATTACAGCAAAACTTGATGGATTGACACATCAGATGTCACAGTTACAAGCGCAGAAGTCAATACCAGTCAAGTCAGTGAATCAGATCCAAGGAAATGCTGAAATGGGTGGTGGCCCATCTTGCGACATGCCATTCATGCCGGATATTCCTTGTGAGGAAATACAGTGTTTTGGAGGGGATTCAGTAAATTATTTGGGAAACCAGGGGCGTCAGCAGAACAATCCATACAGTTTCTCGTACAATCCAGGCTGGAGGAATCATCCAAATTTCGGGTGGAGACAGTCAGAAAATGCTGTTGTGCCATTACAGTTTAATCCTCCACAGCATCCTACACAGCAAAGGCCTCCTCAACAACCACCTAAACCTCCACAAGGTGCTGGACCTTCTATGCCACCCGGTTTTAAGCCACAAGATGGCAAGTCAAACCTTGAGGACATGCTTGCAAAGTACATAGCAGGGAATGAGATGAGATGGCAAAATCATGATGCCATGATGCAAAGAGTGGAGACTCAACTAGGACAGCTAGCGACACAAATGTCTACACGAGCTCCGGGTTCACTACCTAGTGACACGGAAAAGAATCCTAAAGGTGTCAATGCAGTCACGGTGACGTCTCCTATAAAGCAAGAGGTGGTTGATGTCGATAATTATGCGAAGGAGAAGGAATTATCAAAGCAAGGATCCAATGACACGAAGGAGAAAGGTAAGTCCCTAAACTTGAACTCCAATATTGATATTAATTCGCTCCCTTTTCCCCAACGAGCTAAGCAACTGCAATTGGATACTCAATTTTCAAAATTCCTTGAAATTTTCAAAAAGCTGCACATAAATATCCCATTTGCAGAAGCTTTAGCTCAAATGCCCTCTTATGCAAAATTTCTTAAAGAAATCTTATCAAACAAGAGGAAATTGGTTGACTTTGAGACAGTTAAGCTTTCGGAGGAATGTTCTGCTATTTTACAAAATAAATTACCTCCAAAGCTTAAGGATCCAGGTAGTTTCTCTATCCCTTGTACCATAGGAACTTCATTTTTTGCTAAAGCCTTGTGTGATTTAGGTGCAAGTATTAATTTGATGCCTTATTCATGTTTTGAGAAACTAGGAATAGGTGAAGTGAAACCAACTACAATTTCTCTACAGTTAGCTGATAGATCAATTAAATTTCCTAGGGGAGTTGTAGAGGATGTGTTGGTGAAAGTTGACAAGTTTATTTTTCCAGTGGATTTTGTTGTGTTAGACATGGAAGAGGATCGTGAGATTCCTCTAATTTTAGGAAGACCATTTTTAGCCACTGGGAAAGCTCTGATAGATGTACAAAAGGGTGAGTTGGTATTGAGACTGAATGATGAGAGTGTGGTGTTTAATGTTTTTCAGTCCATCAAATATCCTAATGATAAATCTGATTGTTTTAGAATTGATGCTACTGACGAACTTGTTGAGTGCAGTTTGCAGGAATTGATCGGTGAAGATCCTTTGGAGTTTTGTTTGACTGATTCATGTTCAGGAGAGTTGGAGAATGATGATGTTAAGGAATACATGCTTTATCTGGAAGCAGGCAGACCGATCTCGAGAACGGTAAACTCTAGGATTGGGGAGCTTGGGCATGTCCCAAGACCTTTAAGGTCATCCATTGAAGAAGCCCCAATCTTAGAGATGAAACCTCTTCCCTCTCATTTGAAATATTTATTTTTGCTTGACAATGATAAACTGCCAGTAATTGTTTCATCTATCTTGACAGGTTTGGAGGAAGAAAAGCTGCTGCGAGTTCTGAGGGATAATATCAAAGCAATTGGTTGGAGCATTGCAGACATCAAAGGGATCAGTTCATCCATGTGCATGCACAAAATTCTGATGGAGACTGACCACAAGACTTCTACCCAACCTCAAAGACGACTGAACCCAGCTATGCAAGAGGTGGTAAAGAAAGAGGTGATTAAGCTACTGGACGCAGGTATTATTTACCCGATTTCTGATAGTAGGTGGGTTAGTCCAGTGCAAGTAGTTCCGAAAAAGGGTGGGATCACTGTTGTCAAGAATGAGAATAATGAATTAATCCCTACTAGAACTGTTACAGGGTGGCGTGTTTGCATTGATTATAGAAAACTTAATGACGCCACCCGTAAAGACCACTTCCCCCTCCCTTTTATTGATCAAATGTTGGAAAGGTTAGCTGGGCATCCTTTTTACTGTTTCCTGGATGGTTATTCAGGTTATATGCAAATTCCTATTGACCCTGAAGATCAGGAGAAAACCACTTTTACTTGTCCTTATGGGACATTTGCATATAAACGAATGCCATTCGGTCTATGTAATGCACCAGCAACCTTCCAACGATGCATGATGGCAATTTTCCATGATATGATTGAGGATTTCATTGAAATATTTATGGACGATTTTTCTGTATTTGGCTCTTCATTCGATACTTGTTTGATTAATTTGTCTAAAGTTTTGGAGAGATGTGAGGAGTCAAATTTGGTGCTGAACTGGGAAAAATGCCACTTTATGGTGAGAGAGGGGATCGTGTTGGGGCATAAAATTTCTGAAAATGGAATCGAGGTTGATAAGGCTAAGATTGAAGTGATAGAGAAACTCCCTACCCCAACAAACATCCGAGGAGTGCGTAGTTTTTTAGGACATGCAGGGTTTTATAGACGTTTTATCAAAGATTTTTCCTGCATTTCTAAGCCACTGACCAATTTACTGATAAAAGATGTGAAATTTGATATTTCTGATGAGTGTGTGCAGGCATTTCAGGTCCTGAAGGAGAAGTTGATCACCGCACCAGTGATGATAGCACCTGATTGGGGGTCGCCATTTGAGGTGATGTGTGATGCAAGTGACACAGCTCTAGGGGCAGTGTTGGGCCAAAAACGTGATAAATGCATTCATGTCATCTACTATGCTAGTATGACACTGTCAGCCGCCCAACTGAACTATGCCACTACAGAGAAGGAGCTTCTTGCCGTGGTTTTTGCTCTTGATAAGTTTAGATCGTATCTGATAGGGAGCAAAGTAGTCGTGCATACTGACCATTCCGCCTTGAAATACTTGATGGCTAAAAAGGATGCAAAGCCAAGGCTAATTCGTTGGATTCTTCTTTTGCAGGAATTCGATTTGGACATCATCGATAGGAAGGGAACAGAGAACCAGGTTGCAGACCATCTTTCTCGTTTGGAGAATCCAAGTTCAGGTAATGCAATTATTCGTGATGACTTCCCAGACGAGCAACTCTTTGCAATCGACAGTTTACCATGGTATGCCGATTTTGTTAATTATCTATCAAGTAAGTTCATACCTCCCCATTTTACTTATCAACAAAAGAAGAAGTTTTTCTCAGATCTGAAATATTATTTGTGGGAGGATCCTTATTTGTTTAGAATATGTGCAGACGGTATAATCCGTAGATGTGTTCCCCAGGAAGAGGTAAGTGAAATTTTGTTTCATTGTCATGCTGGTCCGGCTGGGGGCCATTTTGGAGCAACTAGAACTGCGTCCAAAGTCCTCCAGTCTTGTTTTTATTGGCCTACTTTGTTTAAGGATGCGCATGAATATGTTACAAAATGTTCAAATTGTCAGCGCACAGGTAATATCTCTAGAAGACATGAAATGCCTCTTAATAATATTTTGGTTTGTGAGATATTTGATGTTTGGGGTATAGATTTCATGGGGCCGTTCCCGGTTTCTTTTGGGAACAAGTACATTTTGGTGGCTGTGGACTATGTGTCTAAATGGGTAGAGGCTACTGCATGCAAAACTAATGACTCTAGGGTTGTTGTTCAATTTCTTATGAAAAATATTTTCTCACGTTTCGGCACACCTAGAGCCATTATTAGCGATGGAGGTACGCATTTTTGTAATCGTCAGTTTGACAGTCTGTTGGCTAAGTATGGGGTCCGACATAAGGTGGCAACACCTTATCACCCCCAAACTAGTGGCCAAGTCGAGGTTTCAAATAGAGAACTGAAACGCATTCTTGAGAAGACTGTCGGTGCTTCGAGGAAAGAATGGTCTAGAAAACTCGACGATGCACTTTGGGCGTACCGCACTGCGTTCAAAACCCCCATTGGCATGTCTCCTTTTAAATTGCTGTATGGGAAATCGTGTCACCTACCTGTTGAACTTGAACATAAGGCTTACTGGGCGACTAAATTTTTGAATTTTGATGCTAAAGCCACAGGTGATGATAGAGTGCTGCAGTTGAATGAATTGGATGAGTTTCGGTTGGAGGCGTATGAGAATGCCAAGCTTTACAAAGAGAAAACCAAACGCTGGCATGATCAGAACATTGTTGGTCGAGAATTTGTGGTGGGACAACATGTACTACTATACAATTCTCGACTGAAGTTGATGCCAGGTAAGTTGCGTTCACGGTGGTCAGGACCATACACCATCACGCAAGTGTTTCCTTATGGGACAGTGGAGATCACTAGCGAAGCTACCGGAGCGTTCAAGGTAAATGGGCATAGGCTGAAAGTTTACCATGGAGGTACAATCCCCGACGTGCAAACCACTGTGGATCTGCAGGATCCAAACTAAATAAGGGAGTACAGTCGGGCTATAGACTATAAATTTAGCGCTTGCTGGGAGGCAACCCAGTGTTTTGTTTTTTATTTTCGTTTTTATTTTAATTTTCGTTTTGTTTTATTCTTATCTCGTGAGCTGATCTCAGTGTTTGGTGGTGCAGGTAACTTATTCACCGGTGGCGGGATTTATAAGGCATGGGATTCTATAAAAACGACGGATTCAGAACGCCAATTAGGCCAGGGAAGTTTCTGTACAATTCCTGCATCTTGTGTGCTTGGTTGCGTTTAAATTTTGTTGTGCAGATGTCTCGAATTATTCTTTCCTGGTTTGCATTATGTGTTGGGTCTAGAGTGCGTAGGGATTTATTTTCAAAAAAAAAAAAAAAAAAAAATTTGGGGTGAAAATACCGAGTCTGAACGGACCCTGCCCCGGACCCCTACACGGGGTCCGTGTGTTTAGATTTTCGAAAGAACCAATATCCCGAGTCTGCACGGACCTCTGGACGGACCCCTACACGGGGTCCGTGTCTAGCATTTCCAGAATTTTCACATTTGCGCATCAGCACGGACCTAAGGACGGACCCCTACACGGGGTCCGTGCCTTCTAAATTCGCGAATTCTCAGAATAAAAACGCGCAGACCCTCCCCAATCCCTAAACCCCCAAAATTCATACCACCACTCACACCGCCGCCTTGCGCCACCACTGCCGTCGCGCCGCCGCCCCTCACGCCGCCGCCGACCACCGCCGGAATACACCCCTTCACCGTGTCATCATCTTCGAGTTACGGTGAGCGTGGCTACTCCGTTTCTCTCAAATTGGCGATTATCAGTGTTAGGAGATTCATGCTAATCCATACGAGTTAACTTAGTGTGATTGAGTTCGATTATTGTTTGGATTGTTGAGATTTGCGTTGTTTTTGCATTGGGTCTACTCTCCGGATATATTGTTGTTGAGCATTGTTTAATGTGAGTTGACTAGCAAGGGCATTGGTTTCCTTCATTGTGTTGGGATCAGTTGGAGTGAATTCGTTCTGTTGTGGTGAATTATTGGATTGGTGTACGTGTTTGTCGGGGAATTTGAGATTGGTGTATTGGATTATTGTTATTGAATTGTTGGAATTTCAGATATCATCGCTGGAATCAATATGCCACCCCGCAAACAAATCAGTAAGCGCGCCCGAGCCGGTACCTCATCCCCCTATGATGCCTCCAGATTCACAAGCCTCGAAAATTTTGAATGGTTTTCGGCACTCCACGAGAATGCGATGATTGTTGAAAAATCCATCCACCCACGGATTGACGCCGAGGTACCCATCCGAGCCGAATTTGATAAATTTGGTTGGGGATCGCTGTTGGACATCACCGGCCCCTACTTTCCTGAATTGGTGTGGCAATTCTATGCCAACTTCGAAGACAAGGGCATTACTGGATTGCAGCGAGTCCGCACTTTCGTCAAGGGGGTGCTAATCGAGTTCGACACTGCCACTCTTGCCAATCTGTTGAATGTGCCAAATGAGGGCCCTCCGGTGAGCCACAATCAGCTAGACATTTTCTTCTCCGACATCACGTTTCGGATCCCCGAGGCCCGACGTCGCCTTCACTATTTCACTTCTCCGACGGGTTCTCGCTCGAGCGTCCTTCCTACTTCCCTCCCGTTGCTCGATCGCATCATCTGTTATTTCACGGGAGCGAACATCTTGCCGAGGAAGGCCGGGAACAACGAGGTCCGCATTTTGGACTTGTACATTATTGACAAGCTGCTGAATGGATTGGGGGCCATACCTGCGATTCCGGTCGCGTCGATCATTCTCGGTCATATGCGCTCTGTCGCGCATGTTGACCCCACAAAGAACAAGCGGCCATATGCCCCTTTTCCGATTATCATCTCCCGGATTCTATCGGCCCACGGCGTAGATCTCAGTGGCGAGACATCCCTCCTCCCCACTTCTACACAGATGCTCACCCCCCAGGCTATGCAGGGCATGTACTTCATCTTCCGCCAGGGTGCTTGGTACCGTAACCCTTCGAGTCGACATATCACTCCGCACCCCCGTGACCCACCGGTACCTCCACCCGCCATCGATGACCGAGCTTGGGACGATCGTGCACGGGAAGAAGCGGGCTTCGATGATCGCGCCGACCCTCAGGGTCATGTGCCACCACGACAGAGAGCCTCGGGGAGTAGACATCAGGTTTACTCGTCATTGTTTGATGCCTTGGACAACCATCAGCACCAGAATGGCTCGCATTGAGCATCATCTAGGGATTCCGCCCTCTGCTGACGATGTCTCCGCGCCCCCCTATGACAGATCTGGCCTTGACGACATGGAGGATTTGGATGCGGACTCCGCCGACGATTAGGAGCTTTATTTTGTTAGACTGTGTGGAGGACTGTATTCACATTTCTGGACTTTATCATTTCATTCGTATGCTGTGTTGATATTTGTGGACATGCTCTTTATGTGTACGCTATTTTGGAATTTATTAAAGTGTTTGCGTGCTTTATCTTTTCCATTTTACGTTTTTGGGTTTGGTGCATTCGATGTCTTTCTTTCAGGAGTTGCTGATCTTTACCTCTGTCCACCACGTACTCGACATCTAACCAGGGAAGTGTTTTTTTGGCTTTCACATTCTCTATAGTTCTGTTTATATTGTTTTACACTGAGGGCAGTGTCGAGTTCAAAGTGTGGGGGTGAGTCAGTTTTGTTACACATCGTTGCACAACACTTAACAACACTTTTCACGTAGGATGGCACTATTTGTAGACTAAGAACTCGTGTTTCACTTGATAATCGGATTAATTTGTTAGATTTTGGGATCACCCGGAAAATTGCTTCATGCCTAGTATTGAGTGAGAGGAGTCGTAGTTTCAAGGAGAGAGTCTAACATGAACCAGTTTTATATCAACATTTTGTTCAATGCACGTGGTCAAATTTTTACTCATTGATAGTGAATGGGTGAATTGTGAACTAAAAAAAAAAAAATAAATAAAAAATAAAAAATATATATATATATATCGAACAACGATCCCTAGAACTTGTCTGATTAGCCCTCGAAGCGAAAATACGAACGATGGTGACTTAGGGATGATTTAGGCGATCTTTGGACCGTTTGAGCCTTTCAAGCCTGACCGACACATCATTCATTGCCCCTAGCAACCCCTTTTGAGCCTGGAAAAATCGAATGGTGTGTGTCAATGACACACAGTTAGCCCCCATTCGTCAGTTATTCAATGTCCCACATCAACTACCTGAATCATAGCCTATACACTTTTTCCTACCTAAATGTGAGAGAAATAAAACTCCTGTGCACATTGAAATGTTTGAAATACTCCAATAGATTGAAGAGATATGTGTGAAGGAGTCGATGAATTTTTATTCATGAAAAAAAAAAAAAAAAAAAAAAAAAAAAAAAAGTGGAAAGAAAAGGAAAAAGGAGGAAAATGTATAGTGTTGAAAGCACCCGAAACAAAATTTTGTGGGTGAAAGTTGGTGGACAATGAGAAAGAAAAGGAGACGCTAGAGCTCTGGAATTGATGAAAAGACAATAACTGTTGACGGGTCGAAAATTGAATGAATGTGCTACAGGAATAATGTTTATTGTATCTCACTTTTGGATTCCCTACCTTTTATTGTAGCCGTGAGCCTTGGCCTTACGTTATAAGCTTAAAAAGACCTATTAACCAAGTCACTGTCGTTCAACATTTAGTAGAGAGGGGTATGAAAGTCAAGCATATGGGGCGTTTCGATAACAAATGAAAATAAGTGATCATGAAACCAAGTAGCTGGAGATGAGTACGAGTCTGACCTGCACACTACACACATCTTGTTCTGTTGATCTTTACTGGGTAAATGTTTGAATTTTGAATTGTGACGAAAACGAATCTTGTGATATGCAAAGCGTGATCTTTTGACTGGGGGTGAATGGATTTGACAAATTGAGAAGTTTTGATTGTGTTACTTGAATTCTGAATCTGAAATATTTCTCATCCTTATCTTTGTCTGATTTGTTCGAGGACGAACAAAGGTTAAGTGTGGGGAAGTTGATAAGCACGAATTATATAGCGTTTTAGGGTCTTTATTTTGTCGTATTCGAGCTTATCTGGCGTTTTTATTCCGGGTTTTGCGCTTAATTCGTCTCATTATGGCTATTTGCAGGTTTGACCAAAAGATGATAAAAGCCAAAGAAAAGAAAGAAAAGTCAAACTTCGCAAGGCCACGTCAGAAATACCCGGAGAAATAGGAAAAACAAGAGAAAGGGCCAAAGTCCAGACACATACACGGACCCCATGCAAGGGTCCGTGTCTAAAGAAGCCAAGAGAATAATTTATTCGAGCCACTCCGGACCCAAAGACGGACCCCGTGCAGGGGTCCGTGTCAAGAAACAACCGAGAAAAGAAAATTGCGCCATCATCCGGACCTTCACCCGGACCCCTACACGGGGTCCGTGTCCAGCATCTCCCAGACATATAATTAAATCGCGACTACACGGACCCAAAGCCGGAGGTAGACACGGGGTCCGTGTACCCTAGTTTGAGATCAGATTTCGCGAAGATTTGGAAATAAAGGAAAGAAAATTTAGAGATTGAGGGGGACTTTTTTGGGAGGCAGAACCCTTAGCAGCCGACTTTTGGGAGAAAAGGCGAAAAATTTCCTGACTCTTGAAGACGGTGACGGCTTGGGAGAAAATCGGGAGAGACGAGAGGAAATCGCGCGCTTCACACGCAAGACCCGCACATCATCACTGAGATTTTCTCTTCTCTTTTATTTTCGTAATTTCAGACATGAATTCAAACATTAGATTTGATTTTAGTTTTGAATTTATGGAGTAGTTTCTCTGTTGATCGGGACCACGATTGGGGCAAACGATTGGTTTGTTTATTCATTGGATCGTTTGATTAATAAAATTGTTTCTTGTTATTGATTAATATTTGCATAATTTTCATGCTTTTAATTTGGCCAATTAATTGCATGTTTGTTGTTTGATCTTGACTCGAAAGAAAATAGATTGAATTTAGCTTCAAAAATATTAATCAACACACGGTTAAATCGACTAGAAATAGTATTCGATTTCAGTGTGCGATTTTAGGCGACAGCTGCGATTCTATCATTGTTAAATGCGTTTTTGTTTAATTAAATTCAATTAGAAATAATTGGACTGTTAAATGAAAATAGGATTATAAATTCTAGAAATAGATTTATAATTAAATTAGAGAATTGCATCGTGACAGCGAATAACCTGTGGTTAAATTATTCCGGTGCGTGATAAAATCTGAGTTTGTTACCGTTGTGTGTCCCGGTCACTTTATTTAAATTCGAAAACCCCCGAATTCCAAGCGTTTCTGTTAATCTGATTCTAGTCGTCTACTTATCATAAATTAGTTCAATTTAATTAATTTAAATAATCATCAAATCACTTTTTATCGTTGCCTAGATTAAATCAAATAATAAATTCTTGGTACTTAAATAATAGTCTCTGTGGGATCGATACTTGGACTGTTCGTCCATTTACTATAACTTGACCTAGTCCGCTTGCTAGGATTATTCCCAACCGAAATCGTCGGTCACAAACCATTCTGGAAATTGCATTCGAACCATATCATCCAACTGAAAGTTAGTTGGACGATGACCATATCTATGCTTTCTCTTCAATTCGTCTCTTAATTCTCTATTCCACCACAACATTGATGATTAGAAAATTGTAGTATTGACAAAACAATAAAATCTAAATTACATTTCCAAAATAATACTTACTCACGATATGATTGTAGAGCTGTGCAATTAGAAAGGATATATCTGTGAGCTTGGCTCAGAGTTTTGTTGTCCAAAGTAACTATTTGACGCTTTTTTGTAGCTCGTCCTATTTGTGGAAACAATGGTAGTAAAGGATACTCATTATCGGGGGTCTCCTGGTATCTTGCGTCTTTATTGCCAAACGAGTTCGTACACTCTAAATAACGAGAACAAAACACAACGCATTCATCTGCTAAGTATGCCTCTGCAATATTGGCCTCGGGTCGTGCTTTGTTTCTAACAAAATTTTTTAGTTTTCCAAGATATCTTTCTATTGGATACATCCACCGATAAGGCACAGGCCCAGCTACTCTTGCTTCATATGCCAAATGCACCACCAAATGCACCATTATTGTGAAAAATGATGGTGGAAAAATTCTTTCTAACTGACATAAAACCAATACAACCCCTTCTTCAGCCTTTTTTAACTCATCTTCTCGTAAGGACTTTGCACACACTGCTCTGAAATACTCACACAAAACAATTAATGGTGCAGTTACCTTTTTTGATAACACACGACGAAGAGCTATTGGAAGAAATTGTTCCATTATGACATGACAATCATGGCTTTTTAGACCCCTAATCTTACAACGTCCAACATCAACACATTTTGAAATATCGGATGACATACCATCAGGGACACGAATATCTTTCAACACTGAACAAAACAACTTTTTTTTTCAGCTTTGCTCATTCAATAACATGCAGGGGGTAAATATTCTGTGCCATCTGGTTGTGGTTGTGGCCATAATTGTTTCATAATACCCAATATTTTCAAATCTCTGCGTGCGGCAGCGTTATCTTTACTCTTGCTAGAATCATCTAAAAGTGTTCCAAGGATATTATCACAAACATTTTTCTCAATATGCATTGGATCTAAATTATGTCTTATCAAATTAAACTCCCAATAAGGCAAAGTGAAAAAAATGCTTTGTTTCCTCCACATTTGTTCAGTGGAACCTGTTTTTTCTCGCACAGATGGTTTCGATATGTTACTCTTACCAAATACCACATTCCGATTTTGGGTCATTCCTATAACATCAGATCCTGACAATGGTTTCAAATCTAACTCACGTTGCTCTGGCTTGCCATAACTCGTCATAGTTCGGATTTTTGCATTTGCCGGTAAGAAGCGGCGATGCCCTCTAAATGACCATTTCCTTCCATTATTCAAGTATACCGCATCTGTCTTATCAGCACATGTTGGACAAGCATTCTTGGCATATGTGTTCCAACCAGATAAACATCCCAAACCTGGAAAGTCACTAATTGTCCAAAGCAATGCAGCCCGCATTTGAAACATTTCTTTGTTGGAAGCATCATAAGTGTTAATCCCATTTTCCCATAAGTCTTTCAATTCAGCAAACAAGGGACGTAAATATACATCAATATCATTTCCAGGTGCTTTGGGTCCTGGAATTAAGGTGGATAGAATAATTGAATGAGGTTTCATTGATTCCCAAGGTGGCAAATTGTAAGGCATTAGAACAACAGGCCATGTACTGTGTGACGTACTTTGATTTTTAAATGGATTAAACCCATCGGTGGCGAGTCCCAAACGAACGTTTCTAGGATCTGCACCAAAATCAACGTGCCGCTCATCAAATGTCTTCCACGCTGACGAATCAGCCGGATGCCTTAAAATTCCATCTGAACCCGTTTCTTAGAATGCCATTGCATATTTTCAGATGTCTTAGATGACATGAATAATCGTTGTAATCTTGGTTTCAATGGAAAATACCAAAAAACCTTGGCTGGAGTTTTCACCTGCAGATTTTTCTTTCCGAGTTTGCGTGACTTCTTCGGTTGTTTGTGCATGTTTTTCCACCTTGAAAGGTTACATACTCTGCAAGATTGTTCATTAGCATCATTGCCCCAATAAATCATGCAATCATTCGGACAAGCATGTATTTTTTCGTAGTGAAGTCCCAAATTAGAAATTAATTTCTTCGCTTCATAAAATGAATTTGGTACTTGTGCTTCAGGTGGCAGTACTCGTCGAAGAAAATCCAATAATGCTGTAAAGGACTTATCACTCCATTTTCCACTCACTTTCAACTGAAATAACTCAACAAGAAATGTCAGTTTAGAAAAATCAGTGCATCCAGCATATAACGGTTGTTTCCCTTCTTCTACCAATTTATAGAATTCTTCCACATTAGACTGCATCGGTGTACGACTTGTCGATGCAGTAGTGTAATTTTCATTCCTCATGGGTGATCCTTCAGACATCCCAAATACATCATGTAATGTTTCTTGTCCCATTGATTCATGGTTAACTATATCATAAACTTCTCCTGAGGCATGAATCTCATCTCTCATGTTATCATGAGATTGCACAATCAACTTTTCACCATGAAAATTCCAAATACGATAATCTTGTAAAATGCCGTTTATCATCAAATGTTCATATACTGTCTCACGATCATGATTCAATGAGTTGATGCATTTACGACAAGGACACGGTTTCGTTACTTCATCACTCGTGTTAGCAAATGCATAACGTAAAAAATTTCGGATTCCCACCTGATACTCAAGACTGCCACGAGGATAATCCATCCATGCCTTCATTGTTTGAACCTATAATATAAATCAAACATAATCAATTTCACTATTGTACAATCTTAAAACATTAAAATAGTTCAACATATAGGTATGTGAGGAAATAAAATTTCAAACACATTTTCTTTTAGTCATTTCAACAAACATATTAGATACAGATGTTTAAACTTGATTTGAATGTATTCAAAAATCATTTATATAAAAAATTTAATAATCTAAAACATCAAACAGTAAAATATTTGCCAAAACTGACAATATATCTATCAACCCCACTCTTGATTAATCTACCAATAGAACATAATATAATCTAAAAAATCAGGATTTCAAGAAAAAAAAAATTGATTAATTTTTCTAAATAAGTAGAGAAATTACCTAAAAATGACAAGCACAATTCCAATGTGGACTTGGTGGCCGCCGATCGAATCAATGAAATATGTGAGGTAAATGTTTAAATTAGCATGAAATTTTGCTTGCGTTTCTTAAAATGATTCGATCGCTTCTCGACCGCTTCAAAATAAAACTCGATTACGTTTTGTTTAAAATAAAATTCTGCTTACGTTTTGTTTAAATTAGCATTTCAGCTTATGTATTAGTTTTAGGAGCGGTTTCAACCGCTTCAAAATTCCAAATACGATAATCTTGTAAAATACTCGTTAGGTGCGGTTAGTAAACCGATTGCATATAACCGATTCTGAATGCACTAAATAGAAACGGTCTGGTGAACCCGCTTCAAATGAATTTCTATTAAAGCGGATAATAGAAAACCGCTTCTAAACCCTTCCTCTGTTGCTGCGGTTAAGAAACCGCATCCAACAACCGCTTCGGAATGCACTAAATGGAAGCGGTCAACTACAACCGCTTCTGCAGAACCTCTATTGAATCGGATAATGATAAACCGCCTCGAACACGTTACGTATTCGAGGCGGTTACGTAACCGCTTCTAAATAACCGGTTCTAAAACAACTATTTTTTTGTAGTTAGAAAACCCAAAAAATTAAACATATAACCTCTGATATGAAATTAATGGTATTTCAGAACTCTCTGTTTTTAAAAATCAGGCGTAAAGCTCGGTAAATGGAGCAAATATGTCTGATATTTATAAATACAAAGCTTAGTTTTCCCTTTAATTTATTGACTGTGAAATTATGTTTGAGGCACAATATTGTGCTTAATATTACGTAATATTTTTTCAAATATAGTAAATAATATTATATCCATCTTAAAAATCAATAAAAATAAATAAATAGATATGCAACTCACGTATACGAACGTCGCAGGAATCTGTGATCTGTCTATATAAAACTAGACTTTTATTCGATGGTTCAACTATTTTACAATCCAGAAAACAAAAATATAGAGCAAAAATATGTCTAAACCGAAAATAATTAAATTACATAAATAAATGCAAAACAGCAGTGGAGATGACAACAAAATTTCAACTCAGGGCAGCGTTTCTAAATATGAGAGGGTATTCTTCCATATTTAAACACATGCATGAACGAAACAAATATAATAATTCTCAATTGATTTATCTAGTTTCAGTGTGTCATGCACACCCCATGAACGGAGCCAATGACATTGTCGTCGCTTACAAATAAAATTCGAAAACAACATATAGAATTCAATCAATCCAATATATTTTTAAAAATTGTCCTTAATTCTGCAGTTGATAAACTAAAACAAATTGAGTATGCGTTGGAAACTTTAGGTAGTGATTGCTGATTGCAGAAGTTTATTTTAAGTGTTTGACTTAAAATAAACTTTTGCAAACTCTATTTCTTTTGTATATCAATATCTTCCTCACTTTCCACCCTTTCTTCCATTTTTAGGTTTCTTTCAGTTTTTTAGTAAGAATGGATGACGATTTTCTTCCTAAATAGTGTTTTGCAGCTTCTTATTTATGTAGGAGCTATAAATGTTTTAATCATTTGTGATGTGATGTTCATGAATTGATCACAAATATTTTTCTCTTTGGATTGTTGGGATGGAGTTAACCCCGATCATTTGCCCGGAAACAATGATGATCAATTGATTATGTATCAAATCATAGATTATCTTATTATCTTAATTTTTTCCCCTGAAAAACGGTTCGTTCGTTCCTTGTGTGGGGGCAGTATCCACAACCCATATGAATGGTTGGGATTCCACTTCATGGGGAAAAAAATTTTAAAAAAAAATTGGGCCAGAAAAAATTCTGGCTCTTGGATGTACCTTTGCAGGCACTGCCTGCAGGGGTAGGATGGAATAATCATAAAAAACATTGAAAATTCTTATATGTTTTCTTTATCCCTAAATGAATAATATACCAAATCACCAACTCCAAAAAAATAAAATACAATACCCTAAATCGCAAACCATTTTCGAAATCCACAATCACATTTTTTTTTTATGTCGAATGTATTCCTCTCTTGAAATCATATAGGATACACTTGGGGAGATGGATTTAAAATTCATAGATTTCAATTATAATTTTATTGTTTACAATGAAACAATTATCAAATCTTAAATCCACACATTATTTGTTTATACATTAGTAATACAAAGTAGAATAGATTTCAAATTATATCATTATTGAGTAAACTTAAAATCCATAATAATTAACATGAAATATTATATAAACATGTAAGATGTAGATTTGAAGTTAACGGTATCACTTCACTAAACGATAAAAATACATTTGAAATATATTGATTTGAAATTCATTCATCCAAATATAACTTTAGTATTTTTGTACCAAACGTTGGCTTAAATTTGGGCACATAAACAAGAAAATGTGATTATATATTAATTTTATTTATGAAGAAAGTATTACAAGGCGAAGACAATACTGATTTCTATCTTCGGTCATTTATTCAACGCGCGGACATATATATTTTTCTCTCTTATAACTCCATATTATGCCCTGCAATTTAATACAAAATGAATATCATCAATAAAAAAAAATAAACTCTGATCAAATTAAAATAAAGACAGAGAAATTCAATGATGATTATAATAACTATATTAGTATATAATTAATTAGCAGCTTACGGGGTATAATCGATTAGAATCTTTCCAGCGTTAAGGTCTGCTATCGTAGAGAAAGCTTCTTGAGAAAGATCAAGCTGATTATCGACGCATCCCGGGCAAAGATCGACGATTTTAACCCGGACTACACCGCCCTTGCAAGGCTGTGGTACACCTAGATTGGTGCCACCGGTGCATTGGACGTTATAGTAACTTCCACATGCGGCACCATTGTTGTAAAGGGCTCTATTAGCAGCTGCTACCAGTACGCCCTGGTCCTGATATCCATAGCATGCAGATGCTGCAGCCATTTGCTATAAAAAGTGAGTTCTACGAGTATACGGAGATTAAGATTTGAGTGAGAGATTCAGACGATCGACCGACAAAAAGTTGGAGAGGAAGAAATACTAAAAGATTACGAGTTGTTAATTAGATCAATTATTATGTTAAGTCACTTCTACTCTACTGAAAGATTTTAAGACTGCCCAACAACCTAGCTATAAACAGAAAGAAACCGAGAAACGATTACTCACGAACATAAACAGTGTAGTAAGTTGCAGTTCCAGCGATGGCAGACGCCACAGAGATTAAACTAGCGGCGATTAGCGCCAAGATTATAACTCGTTCGATCGCCATGGGAAGATATATGAAATTTATGCTAGCTAGTTGTGTGTATATGTTTGATCTTACAGAAATGTGGCAATGTTTTGTGTGCTAATACATAGAAATACTGTCCTATTTATAGCAACTTCAGCTCTTGAAACCACCTAGTTAACAGTCCCCGCACGTTGTCTAGGTCTTTGTTTTTTAAATTAATGAAATATTAATTGTGAATTGCTTTGAATCAAACACCATGTTTCAATCACGTATGCTCGAAAAACTATATCTTGAAATTTAGTAGATTGTCACATGTCATTCTGTGTCTATAAACAAACAGGCCTAATTAAATTTTTTTTGGGGTAACGAATTAGGGCATGATAGGGTCGGATATATGTTCAAAAGGTAGACGTCACATGATAAGAAGCAGAATTAATAGGAAATTCTAGTATTATATATTAAGACATTTTATATATGATGTTCAATATTTTATAGTTTTTCATTTTTTTATTATTATTTTTTATAACGTGGGAACCAACAGCTGTTACCCTCAGGTGTGCTCAGAGTAAACTCTCGGATTAATGCAATAGCATGCAAATAACGTAGTCAAGTACACCAAATTGGATAAACCATGTGTGACAAGCTCGCCTAAGAAGGTGTTGGTAAGAAGAATCGAACTTGACCATTGGTTAAGACATCAAGCGTCCATATACTCTACAAATTCAGACATCCCTAGAAGGCAAAGATAAATTAGGTAAATGAACTTTAATTTGTTTATGTATTCAAAAGTAAAAGTTGATTACGTACAAATTTTTTCGTCTCCCTTTCATTTTCATTTCCCTTTCCCTTTTGGGTTCATAGAATAAGCCGGTGCTAGTCAATAGCAGCCTGCATGGTATGATATGAAAAGGAGAAAAAGCCACCAGTGCCCGAGCGCAGAATACTTTGCGTGTAGAATTCTCGGATGAAAAGGATTTGAAGAGGATTATTCAACTAGAATTTTCAGGTCTAGAATTGCACTTCAAATCGCGGTGAAAATTCAACAACGAATGCCGAGAAAAGGGAGGGGATGCACGTGTTATAAATTGGTACATATGTGCTGTGAGCTTACAAAATAAAATAAAACAATAGATTATAAAATAAAGCCTTTAAAAAAAACCATCATTAGATGTATTGGTGGTCAAAAATATTACTTTTCATTCAAATATGGTTCGTTTCATGATAGACTGACTCTAAAATCTTTAGAGTGAGTCTTATGTGAGACCGTCTCACGGATCTTAATCCGTGAGACGGGTCAACCCCACCCATATTTACAATAAAAAGTAATACTCTTAGCATAAAAAATAATATTTTTCATGGATGAACCAAATAAGAGATCTGTCTCACAAATACGACCCGTGAGACCGTCTCACACAAGTTTTTGTCAAATCTTTATTTGAAATAAGGGCAAACCCATAAATATATTGTCATAAACTTATAATTTGGAAGCTTAAGTGGGATTGAGATTTACCTTATGTTGGAACATAGATCTAACTGTTAGGTTTATATATAAATAATTATATGTTGTGAGCCCATAAAAGTGTTCACATAAGGATTAGGGTATTTGGAGCTTTAAAATATCTATTAAGGTATGGTATTTAATGTGTAAGACCAGTGAGAGTTTTTATTTGATTGATAGGCTTAAATAGAAAACTAACATATAAATATAGGGTCATGGTCTCCCGATCATATGACGAATTCATTCTATGCTATATTCCATCAATAGTTAGATAGCGTAAGAGAAAATAAGACTCTTGATGCAAATCGTGTTGCTCTTGAAAGTCATATCACACGGATCTACAAATATAATAATTATTATGGATTCAGATACGCTTTCGCTTATCAATTTAGATTTCTTAATTATTTAACATGAGATCCTTGGATCTAGAGTGGTATCAAAGCCGCTCAAGTCGAATAATTGAGAATTTACTTTTGTTAATAAATTTTCAAGAATTTGTTGAAAAAAATTTAGTTTTAAATTTAAAATATGTATAATATAATTGGTTTATTGTATATGATTTTTTATTTGAAATTGAAATATGGTTTATGAATTAATATGATATATATTACTTAATTTTGGATTCGGTAAATTGGGAATTTATTTTGTTGATAGCTATTTCATGGAATTAGATTATAGATTAGATTTTATCTATGAAAAATGGTGGGATAATCAAGCAAAAGGTAATTAAGTTTGACCCAATTTTATTATTTATTTTTTTCATTTGTGCCGTGGACTACAAATTCAATTAAGTTATTAATTTTTTCCACGGCCTAACATTTATTATCTGATTATGGTTTTATTGGATTTTTCAGAATCCTTGGGTTTGGCTCGGAGTATTTTGAACTTGGCCCATGAAATTAACTTTTTTTTATTTTTGTTTGAAAATATATGGATGATAAAGGATATCAACATTTGACTTTGACCAAGAAAAACTGAATTTTTATTTAAGAAAATAGTATATTTTGGTTTATATTAAATTCAAATAATGGAATAGTTAAGGTATATATATTTTGGGATAAATTAATTGAAGATGGATCTTATTTTCAAGTTATGGAAAAGATAATATTTTGATAGTTTTTGGGATCTAAGACTTTCCACTACGTATTGATTCTTCTACACCTGTGACAGATAAAAGTACTTCTAACAAAAGGCAAAAATTTGTGTGAGACGGTCTTACGGGTCGTATTTGTGAGACGGATCTCTTATTTGGGTTGTCCGTGAAAAAGTATTATTTTTTATGCTAAGAGTATTACTTTTTATTGTGAATATTCGTAGGGTTGACCCGTCTCACAGATTAAGATCCATGAGACGGTCTCACATGAGACTCACTCCTAATGAAAATAGAGATATGGAAAGATTAGAGAAATCAAACTTCAAGTGTGATGATCATAAAGAAAGACATTAAAGAATCATTAGTGCAATGTGTCTATAGATATAACTACGATTAAGGATTTCCTTGAGGATATTGAAAATAGGTTTGTCACGAATGAAAAGGGTGAATTTTTATACGCTCTTAAGTCTAACTTCAATGAGATATAAATATAAAAATTTGAGGATGTAAGTTGCAGATATAGCACCTCGAAAGAAGACGAATGAATCGGAAAGTAGTGTTTTTTTTCATGTGGAGCTTAAGGGCATAAGAAAATCATGTTTCGTAATTTGGTTTGTTCCGAGATTAATTTATCTTCAGTGTCTAGACACATGTGGTGGACAGATTTTGGTGTTCATATCAGTGTGTCTATGTAGAGTTCTTAATATTGTCAAACTTTAAATGATGATGGAATATTCATCTGTATGAATTATGGCAAAACAACTGAAGTTGAAATAATTGAAAAATTTTATCTTATTGTTCATCATTAGATTTTATTTGAATCTTGTTTAGATATTTATTGTACCATCTTCTAGATGGAAATTGATTTTCATTGTGCTTTTAATAATTCGATTTCACTTGTTCATTTAGAAATGATAAATTTAGTTTGTTTCGAGATTCAAAATTGGATGGTTCCAATTCTTTATCATGATATAATAATATTTATTCAGTTGATACAATTGTTTCATTTAACGAATCACTGCAATTGAATTCATAAAGTACAAAGAGAAAATTAACAAGTGAGAATTAAGTTACATTGAGGCACATGACAATATATCATATTTTCAAATAGAGAATAAAGAGACTGGTATCAAATGAAATTCTAAATCCTTTAAATTTCACATATTTTGATATTTGTGTTAATTGAATAAAAGAGAAACAATCCAATTAAAGGAGATTTGAAACCAACAAGAATTTGGACATATTATACCTAATAAACATTGATATTTGTGGGTTATTTCCCTATGGTTTCTTGGAATAGTCAAAAATATTTAATAGTGGTTATAGACTATTATTATAGATATGGCTGCTTATATCTCATTAATGGAAAAACACTATGGACTGCAATATATATCCTAAATAGAGTTCATGCTAAAGTGACTCTAAAAGAATAGGGGGTAAAAGTTTTGTAATCCCACAATTAAGTCAATTTTTAAGTTAGGAAATGCTTAGTTCTTTGAAGATATTGAGTTTGCGAGGGAAGGGAGAGGATATAGGGTTTGAGATTTTTTATTTTAAAAAAGAATATATTGATATTCTCACAAGTGTAAATAACATTGATTGTGATTCTATTTTTTGGATTTGTTCAAAACACAATACAGTAAGACAATATCAAAGAACCTCTCATTCAAGAAAACAATTCAAAAGAACAAACTCTAACATCTCAATAACCTACGCAATTAAGAAAATTCACCTGAGAGAGGGAGAAGCGTAGCACCAGATGATTATATTGTAATTCTCTAAGAACATAAAATAAACATTGGAGTTCTAGAAACTGATTTAATCAGTTTCCGTCAATCCATAGAATGTTCTAACTCTCAAAAGTGATTTCAATCAATAAATGGTATTTATGTTTCATTTCATTTGGTTTTGATATGAAATTTGTAGATGATTATGAATATCATAGGTCTATGGGAGACTGGGATTAAATATATTTTGGGTATATATTGAAAACCAGGTAATGCCACTGTAGCTAAGGGAGAAAATATTAATCTTGATCGTTGCCTTAAGAATGATTTTATTTATTAAAAAAAAAGATGCAAAAGATTCAGTGTGGAATATAGTGCATTTCTCAAGTTTATACACATCAAAATATTATATATGTACTGAGATGTTGACAAATATTTAAGTAATTCGGGAGTTGACTATTGGATAATAATCAAATAGGTATCATGGTATCTATTGAAAATAAAGGATTACATACTTACGTATTAGTTGTCATATCAGTTTGAGATCATTCGATAGATTGATTATGATTTTTGGGACACCAAGATAGTGTGAAAATTATGTTGGGCTATATGCATCTACTGGCAGAAGTTTTCGTCTTACAGGAGATTGCTAAAATATCACTTATTTTAACCTCTTATATCATGACAGCAGATCTTATAGCATGTTGTGAGACATCCAATCAAGTTACGTTCTTTGTTGTTAAAGTAAGAGTCCAAAGAAAATGTCACTTATTTTAACCTCTTATATCATGACAGCAGATCTTATAGCATGTTGTGAGACATCTAATCAAGTTTTTGGATGTTAAACTAAGAGTCCAAAGTCGATATTCATTTAAAAAGCACAAGATAAAGTCATTATATACTATATTCCATCACTGACTTTGATTTTTGTGAGACGCCAAGATAGTGTGAAAACTATGTTGGGCTATATGCATATGCTGACAGAAAGTTGCGTCTTATAGAAAAGTACTAAAATGTTGTTTATTATAATCTGTTATATCATGAAAACATATCTTATAGCATGTTGTGATAAATCCATTCAAGTTCTTGGTTGTTAAAGTAAGAGTTTAGAGTGGATAGTTGTTTATAAAGCACAAGATGAAGTTATTATAAACTACATTACATCAATAGTTAGAGAGTATGAGAGAAAACAAAGGACTCTCAAGGTAAATCGTATTTATCTAGAAATTCATACCATTCAGATATAAGTTATTATGTGTTCAGGTACACTTCTACTTATTAATTTAAATTTCTTGATGATATTGTTGGATCACCGTTTTCTCGAACCCAAGACGCATCAGAAGTTCAAAAATCGACGTTCGAAACATTTCTTGGGTGTCGTATGAACTAAAACATTCATTAGATATTTATATATGTTTGCCATTGCATATTTAACGCTGACTCTAAACTATTCCGGATTCTAAGTGGAGATAGTAGATTCTTGTAAATCCTTTCAAACAGATCTCCCTCATTTGATTATATAATTATGTCCACAATCGTAGACAGGATTTCTTGCTTAGATCACACTAGAGATCTAGGCAGACTTTCCGTCGAGACTGGATCGCCACAATTTCAGAAATCTGGAGGTGACAGGGGGCGCCCGGTGGAATAAGTGTTTGGCCGAATTTTTTGTCAAAATTTAAGAGTTGGCCAAAAACTTAGTTGAGGGAGGAGAGAAAAAAATGTCTCATTTAATATAATCTTTAATGAAATATTTATATGCTTTAATTTATGATAACATCAGGAGTTCTTATCCTATTATGGTTCATATATATATATATATATATATATATATATATATATATATATATATATATATATATATATATATATATATAGACGTATAGACATTTATGTAAATTAGATAACTCTTATTTAATTTCTTAAGTGCTTGTCAATTAAGTAATCAATTCCAAACCTTTCTAGAATATTGCATGAGAATCATGTACATATAGTAGTCACAATACTAACATTATTATTAAATTAATATATTTTAAATTTACTAAATAAATAATGTTAAGTTATTATAACCCCGATTGACGATCAGACAGTTCCAATATATCAATTATATAAATATTATTCATATAATGAAAACTGAAAATTTCGAAAGTCAAAATTTCAAATGATCCATTTTTGTATCTGTCAATTTTGTGAACTCTTTCACCAAAACAGACAATTCCACTCTCCTTACTCAATTAGCAATTAAGTTAACTTTCACATATTTAATTATATGGAATCAACTTATAAACTCCTATATAAATATTAAGTTTGATCTCCATCAAACTACAGTCATCAATTCAACTCATTGAGCTTGACTATCTCAACGATGACACAGAATTCAATATTTGTGTAACCCTCAGTGATTCATGTATACAGGTAGTCGTGAGTTCACAACTTCATGTGATTCAAAATAACATTTATTCTTATTTGGCTTACCCTAATTAGCATCATTCTTTTCAACAACACCTTGATCAAGAATGTCAAAAATCAATTCTGATTGCGCCCATCAGATCATGATAAGAACGTCTAGTAGCATCGCCCCATGATCTCCTAAATATCACTGATGGTGCCTGCAAGAACCTGAAGTTATGGTTAGCGTCCAGTACTATCTCTTCAACTTATATATCACGATTGAATCTGCAACCATTAGTATACCGAGAGTTGTAGATGAATTCGATAACGATGTGATGTATCTTTGAGTAATAATAGTAATCTCGTATGTGCAACTAGGAAAACACTTATCCCTGAAACACATTTCTTGCTCTGGCCAAAGACTCCTTGTACTATTAACTCATTATATCACATAGGATATCTTCACCCTGTAAGCAACCGGTTAATCCCCGACTACAATGTATTTGCTCCTATATATTTTGAAACTATACTCAACCTTACCACCTGATTACCCTTAATGGAGTTGATAAATGGATCAAAGTACATGCCAGTATACATAAACTCTATGTTATCTCGAATCAAAAGACTAAAAGTATACAACCATAACTGCGGACTATACCATTCAATAAGTGATAACTAATTGGATAGTCCGATGGAGGGTTATTCAGTGCATCATCAAATGATCACTGATCTGTAAGAATTGGCATTTTCATGCTCTTACCAATGAAATATGACGTTTATATCACCTATGTTAGCCTCAAGTTCAAGCGATTTTTATCCTTATTTTAGGCACCGATTTGACAGGAACCTGTTTAGAATATGCGACACACTTTCTAATGAGTTTCACGATCTTAATTACGTTGAGGCGAGCCTCATTGTATCTTTTTCATATTCAAGGACTTTATATATGTAGCTTGTACGAGTATACAGATAAAATAAATGTCATAATTGGATAAAACAATAAATTATTATTAAAATAAATATTGTTTTTACATAATAGTCAATAAAGCTCGAACCACAAATTAGCTCACTGATACCTACTCAAACAAATTTAACACGAAATCCTCATATTTAGAGCACCTCCGGTTTGAATCTCTCCATCCCAAAGCTCAAAAGAAAAAAAAAAAGGTTTAACTGAGTTCCAATCTTTTTTATAATGATTGAGCTCCTTGAAGTCAGAGACGGATCTATAGTAAGGGGCTAAGTGCACCAAGGGACATTTGCTAGGCTGATCTTTGGCCCATAACATTTTAGGAGTCCAGCCTAATAATAAGATAGCAAGAAAAAAAATTTGTTCCCAGATAAAAAATTTTCTTTGGGAAATTCCATGCTTACAAAATACATATAAACGGAGCAAATTTGTTTAGAGAAAAAGAGAAATATGTAAACAAGTTGAGGCAGACGTCTAGTCTAGAAATATATATAGGTGCAAGTTAGCAGCTCAACTTATAACGTAATACGTCATTAGTTGATAGAGTAACTCTTATGTGAGACCATCTCACGGATCTTAATCTGTGAGACGGGTCAATCCTAATACACTTAGCATACAAAACAATATTTTTTCATGGATGACCCAAATAAGAGATCCGTCTCACAAATACGACCCGTGAGACCGTCTCACACAAATTTTTGTCTAGTTTATAGAGTTTGATATTTAAGCTTATAGTTAATTAGATATATCTATTATGAGGTTTATCAAAATTACAAAAGACCCAACTAACTTTGAAAATTATGTATATCTTCTCTTCGATTTGTGTCAAGTTTTAAAATACAAAAAAATTTGTAAGACGATCTCACAAGTCAATTTTGTGATACGGATCTTTTATTTGAATCGTTCATTAAAAAATATTATTTTTATGCCAAAATCATTACTTATTATTGTAAATATGAGTAGAGTTGACTCGTCTCGTATATAAAAAAAACTCAGAGTTTTTTCCTTATACTTTACAATTACCCCCTCTTTGTACATAATATTTAAACTATGGAATTTAAAACTAATTTAAGAAAATAAATTGCAAAAAATGGATATTATAACTAAATTAAACCAAAATGAAATTTTTTATTTATTAGAGTTTACTCGAATTTTAAAGCTAAAATCGATAAAACTAAAACAAAATATATTTATAATTTGATTATTGGCAAAAACTTGTGTGAGACGATCTCATGGGTCGTATTTTGTGAGAAGGATATCTTATTTGGGTCATCAATGAAAAAATATTATTTTTTATGCTAATAGTATTCAGTAGGGTTGACCCGTCTCACAGATAAAGATTCGTGAGACCGTCTCATAAAAGACTTATTGTTGATTATTTGATTTGTTGTTTGCTTTTATGTTAGATGTTTGTTTAACTTTTCAATTAAATATATTAAAATAAAACTAAATTGAACATTTTTCTTGAATACTCATTTGAGGATAATCACATATATCTCATGAGAGATTTAAAATTAATGATAATAAATATAAATTTGATACACATTTGAGAAGAGATATGTGTAATTTTTTAAATTAGTTGAATTTTTTTTTATAATTATGACAAATCTCAACATATATAAATATATATATACACACACTATATTATTAAGTGTGAGACCTTTAATCATTAATAATATATTATTAAGTATGAGACATTTAGAGTAACTAATTTAAATGACACCAAAATATTTAAATCCATAATTATTCTTATTATCCTACTAAAACATCGCCTCAAGTCACTCCATATTTACACAGATAAAATATAAACAAAACTTCCCTTTTAAATCAAACAACTCTTCTAAATTGAAAATAATTTATGTTTAGTATTATTTATTAAAATTAAAAAAAATAATCACACATACAACGTGTGTTCATCTTTTACTAATATATATAATTAATCCTAAACTTAAATAAAAATGGACTCAAAACTAATTTATACCCTCGTGGAACGCGAACCCAAAATAATTTCTTTTCCGACTTTTGGGCTGAGTTTGAAATTTGGCAAAAACTTATGTGAGACGGTCTCATGGGTCGTATTTGTGAGACGGATCTCTTATTTGGGTCATCCATGAGAAAGTATTACTTTTCATGCTAAGAGTATTACTTTTTATTGTGAATATGGGTAGGGCTGACTCATCTCACCGATTAAGATCCGTGAGACGGTATCACATTAGACCTACTCTTGAAACTTATGATACAAATAAAACTCGGACTAGTAGTTTATATTGCTAACATGATTTAATTCTTAGATTAGTAGATGATTTTATAATTAAAAAAACAAACAACAAATAATTTGGAAATATAATAAGGACCATCTTACATTTTTTTTGAAAAAAATGAATTTTTGTAACGTCTTGTTAAATATCATTTTTATTTTATTTTAGAATAGATATATGTGAACCGATATCCGTGAGACGAGTCAACCTGATCAAGATAGAGTGAAAATAATACTTTTGATCTAAAAAAGTAATATTTTTCCATGGTTGGTCTGTTATGAAATATGTCTCATAAAATTGACCCATGAGACAGTTTTATAGGAATTTTAGTGTTTATTTTAATAAATTTGTCTTTAATATTAATATTATTTGTAAATGGAGAAAGGATATGTAATTTTTTTTTTATAAAATATGCTCGATTTATTTAGATACGTTGCTTCTGAGATTTGAATAATAGTTATAGTATTTGACTAGAAGTCTATAATATATGTACAATTTGTAAAACCACAATTTGCAAATCTTAATGTGCGATTTTCTTTCGGTAAATTACCCAAAAATACCTATGTCAATGTTTTCATTAAAATTCAGTACCTAACAACTATTTTTTAGAAATCAGTACCTGACAAATCTATACATTTAGTTTTAGCTACCAATTAAACAAACTTTACATTTTTACCCTTTATTATTTAAATAAATATATTATTTTATCCACCAAAATTATATCATTTTTCTCCATTTAAAATATAATTTTATCAAAATATTGTTTCTCAATTATCATGGAATAAAATTAAATACTTGTTTTGACATACAAAGTACCTATAATGGGGTTTCACATACTTGATTTCGCTCTTTGAATATTCTAAATATATAATAAAATACTATATTTTCGAGCATTCACCGTAAATTCAGTCATTGTTGGTATTTTCATGAAAAATGTATTAGGATGACTTATTCTTGTCATTTTATTTTTTAAAAAAACATGGGTCATCACTCATCATGAAATAAGATTAGGTATTTATTTTGACCAACAAAATACCTATTTTAGAGTTCCAAATGCTTGATTTTACTCTTTGAATACTCCAAATGTGTAAGAAAATACTGGATCTTCGAGATATCACAATAAATTCAATAAAGTTGGTATTTTCATTGAAAATGCATTAAGATGGCTTATTCATGTCATCTAAATTTTGAAAAAACACAGTTTCTCACTCATTGTTGAATTAGAAAAATTAGTTATTTTGATCAATAAAATACCTATTTTCGGTTTTCAAATATTTGATGTGACTATTTAAATACTTCAAATCTGTAAGAAAATACTTAACTTTCAAGTAATATTAATTTGTGTCATTTGTGAAGTTAAAATGTGATACTTAAATTGGTACAAAGAGTATGTAATTAGAGTATATAAATACATTATTTTACCTCGTAAATACTCATATCCAATTATTTGATGATGCCAAAATATAATTTGAAGTTAATATTAAGTGACACCGATGATGATTTTCGTGAAGCAAAAATGTGATACCTAAATTAATACAAATAATACATATTTCTAGTTCACAAACACTTGATTTTACCTTTTAAATACTAAATTCGATTGAGTATGTCAAAATATATAATTTGAAGATAATATTGAATATTTTTTTATGATGAGATTTTTGAATAAAAAACGCGCTACCTAAAATTGGTACAAATAGTATCTATTTTGATTTCACATATACTTGATTTTACCATTTTAAGACTCAATTTTGATTATTTCGGGATATAGAAAAATATAGTTAGTAATATTGAGTGACTTTTGATGTGTCATTTATGAAGTTAATAAAATGTGATACCTAAATTAGTACAAAAATATCTAATTTGAGTCTACCAATACTTTATTTTACTTCCTAAATGAGAAGTATTTTAATTTGAGTTTGCAAATACTTGATTTCGTAAATGAGATACTCACAATATGTATTAAAATACTGGATATTCAAATAAGCAATGTAAGTTCATCAAGTGTTGGTATGTTTATGGAAGATATATTTGGATGACATATTCATCTCATTTAATAATTAAAAATAAATAAATTCATGATTCTCAACTAAGCATGAAAATTTTAAAGTACTTAGTTTTACTTGAGAAGTGCCTAATTTGAGTTTGCAAATACTTGATTCGTAAATGAGATACTCATAATATGTATTAAAATACTATATATTCGAATATGCAACGTAAGTTCACCAAGTATTGATATTTCTATGGAATAAGCATTTGGATGACATATTCATATCATTTAATATTTTTTCTGTAAAAGAAGAAATAAATTCCCAACTAAGCATAAATATTTTAAAGTATTTGCTTTTATTTGAAAAGTACCTAATTTGATATTGCAAATATTTAATTTGGTACATGAGATACTCATAATATGTAATAGAATACTGGATATTCGAATATGCAACATAAGCTCACCAAGTGTTTATCTTTTCTTGGAATATGCATTTGGATGACATATTCATCTCATTTAAAGAAAAAAATAATAATGAATATAATGAATAATTACCAATAAGTATTATGTCAAATAAGTATAATTGTCAAATAAGTCATTCAATGAATATAAAAAAGTATTGTCAATTAATATTTATGAGTATTTTATAAATAATTGATCCAAGAATCGATAGATATGCTTAAAGTGCAAACTTCAAGCTCATTTACGAATTATGTTCATAATGCATCTCTCGATTAGTCTTTGATGAATAATGAACTATGTTTATTTATTTAAATGATATGAATAAGTATACTAATGAATTTTCCATGGAAAGATTGCATATTCGAATATCCAATATTTTAATGCATATTGTGAGTATCTCATTTACGAAATCAAGTATTTGCAAACTCAAATTAGGTACTTCTCAAGTAAAACTAAGTACTTTAAAATTTTCATGCTTATTTGAGAATTTTTTTACCAAAAAAATATTAAATAAGATGAATATGTAATCCAAGCTTAGTGATCGATCAAAACTTTCATTGTAAAATTCTTAGTAAATATTAATAATATTCAAGCTCGAAATAATCGCAAGTGCACGATGTCAAGTAATAATATAGTTATGGACTTTCAATAATCGCAAGTGCACGATGTCAAAATGTTCAATGCTTAGTGATTAAGCAAAACTTTCATTGTCTAAGGACTGCATTTCTCAATTATTATTTTCAGTTATTCAATTTTTAGTAGCGATACTTCAGATGATTGTTTATGTGATGTCTCGAAAATCTTAAGTCCATATGAACCACGTGCGTGCAAGTTATTAAATTCCTTATGTATTTTATGATTTTAATGCATACTTTCATTTAATTTATGAATTTATTATTTTAATATTTATGTTTAATTGATCTACGTTAAAATATTTTCTCGAGTTTTATGTTTCAGGCGATTATTCGAGGCGAGATCGAGGAAAGGAGACCGGGACGATTTTTAGTAAATTTTATTGTGGTATTTTATTTTAAGTTAGGTATGAGGCATTTTAAATGATTTATGAAGTTTTAATATTTTTAAAGCCTAATTTAAATAATAAGTTATTTTAAGATTTTTAAACTTTTAAAGTTTTTCAAATGAGGATTTTATTTTAATTAGGGAATTTTAGTAAATTTATTATGAGATTGGAATTTTATTAACTTGATATTTGGCTTAACATTTTTAGTAGCATGATTTATTTAATTAAACACACACTTTATAATTATAATATGTGGGTTACTACACACCACACACACATATTCAAATACTCCAACACTTTTACACACACAACTACACGTGAAGCATATACACAAAAACAACACATTTTTCTATCTAGCTTTTTGACTAAAAAGGAGAAGAGAAATTTATTTAAAACTCTTCTCCCTCAACATCATTTCTATATTATTTCCTCTCCAAATTCCTCTTGAGCCATCGTTCTTTTTCTCTTAAATTCCAGCAAGTTTTGTTTAGTTTTATTCAAAGAAAATCGAGCCACGTTCGTCCCGGATAGTCTCTCGCTCCGTCTCCGCTTCGGTATCGTCGTTATGGTATTTTTAAATATCAAAAGGCACGTATATTCTGTTCTTGATGCATCGATCTTGTCATATTATGCGTTGTGTTGTTATTTATGCAAAAATTATATGTGCGATGCGTAGAAGTTTGAGCAATCACGTCTAGATCAAGTTTGAAACAATTTTGGATCACCAAATTCACGTTTTTGTTGTTCTGTAAAATACTTCGATTTTTCGGTACATATTTTGAGAAACTTTTAACTAAAAAAACGTAGATTTTTTCTATACGTTCGATTTGATATAAAATTCGAGTTATTTAGATTAAAAACGAGTGAGTTATGGTGTTTTTAGTATGACTGCTCAAATTAGATCCGAAAATTTCTGTTTTGATATTCTTTCGAAAACTGTAATTTTTCAGTACATATTTTGAGAAAACTTTCAACTACAAAAACGTAGATCTTTTCGATAAGTTCGATTTGATATAAAATTCGAGTTATTTGGATTAAAAACGAGTGAGTTATGGTGTTTTTAGTATGACTGCTCAAATCGTGTTTCAAGAAAGTTATGAATTTTAATATGTTCTTGAAGTTTTTATGTTGCAGGTTTTGTTGGGGATCGACGGGTGATCGTTGCTGCATATAAGAAAGTTAGTAATGATGTTTAGAGAAATTTTTAGGTTTTGATTCATGTCGTTAAGAGCTTGAATTATTAAGATGTCGTAAGAAATAAACTTTAATATAAATGACAATATTTTTGGTCGTATGAATTGTAGGGTGATTATAAAAGTTTAGTTCATTGTTATGGTGTCCTAGAATGGTCTCATAGTGATGAATCTTGATGCCTTATGTGTTAATTGGGAGAATAGACATGTCGCAAAATTTTCATAAAATAATTCGTCGAACAGAGCGGACACAGACCCGGACACGGAGGTAGGCACAGTGTCTGTGCCTTCTTATTTCATCACAACAATTTTTAAGCGCACGGACACAGACCATGATACGGACCTAGGGATGGGGACCGTGTACCTTCAGATTTTAGGTATATTCTTTTATTATTTAAGGTTTGATTTGAGGTTTTATACCATGGTTTAATATGATGTTTTACAGGGTTATGTCATGGGAAATTATAGAATGTTCTAAGAATCTATTTAGCTTGGGATTAAGCATGACATTTACGTTTAAGTTGTACAAGTTAAGTTTATGTATTCATATTAGTATGTTGCATCAACGACCCGATTGACATCCAACGAATCCCTCAATGCAAAGTAAGTATGTATGGCGTGCAAAGAAAATATTTGAAGTTTTTGAGGTATGCTAAATGTCTTGTGACCAAAAGTGAATGGGTTTGGAAGTCGGTGAATGTGGCCGAGGACCTCTCCACCCCGTTATTATGTAATACTCGTTATTCCCAGTTTATACGTGTTGAGTCTTTAGACTCACTAGACTTGATCGATGCAGGTGAATATGTTGATGAGGACACAGGAGGTGGCGACGAAGGGGCAGGCTTGGACTGAGCGGAAGGCTAAACCCGAGGACCACTATGTTTATGTTTTATGAAAACTTTAAAATATTATGTTTTTATGTTGGTTGTGAGATAATTTGGAATAAGTACTTTGTTGGAAAATTTGAGTATGTGATGTTGATTTTAAATATTATTATGTTGAATGATAAGTAACGACTGTATGAATTTAATGTTTAAGAAAATTTTTAATTTTTCCGCAAATTTTGAAGTAGTAAAAGTACGGTACGTTACAGTTTACTACTACGATTATTAAATAAAAACTCAATGAAATGGTTCAAGGATTAAATGGTGCAATAAATAAGCTAGAATGATTGATTAAAGTTCAATGAGAAGTGAATTTGTTGAGAATCTCAGTTCACCTACCCCTCGTTAATCTACTCAATTCATTCGACAATGATCTATGCTTTCGACGAGATTTCATATCCAACTGAACACGTCTTCTCAAACTATGCCAAACTAATTCAACTCGGTGAAGTAATTAAATCTCTTTAATTATTTATCGATGGTGAATTGCATATCGTTTTATTAAATCTCATAGCTTTCGACCTACTGGACTATGACTATCGACGTGTATCCGACTTCATATTTCTCTATAAATTGTAAATCCACGGATTATGCTAATCGTTCCTATCACGGGCTCTTCTCTAGAAGAACATTGTCCGGAAATCTTCAAATCTTCGCTCTAAGCCTTTTTTCTCTTTCAAAGCTTTGTGGCTGTTGAAATGTCCTTGAACATGTCATCCAAATACATCTTGGATGGAAACACGAGCACTTGGTGAACTTACTTTACATATTCGAATATCCAGTATTTTAATACTCATTATGAATATCTCATTTACCAAATCAAATATTTTAAAACTGAAATTAGATATTTCGGAAGTAAAATTAAGTACTTGAAAAGGTTCAATATTTAGTTGCGAATTTGTTTTTTTTAACAATTAAAAAAACTATTAGATGAAATGAACATGTCATCCAAATATATCTTGGATAGAAATGCGAGCACTTGGTGAACTTACATTGCATATTCGAATATCCATTATTTTAATACTCATTATGCGCATCTCATTTACCAAATCAAGTATTTTAAAATTAAACTTAGGTATTTCGCAAATAAAACTAATTATTTGAAAAATTTCAATGCTTAGTTACGAATTTATTTTTTTAACAATAAAAAAATAATTAAATGAAATGAACATGTCATCCAAATGCATCTTGGATTGAAATGTGAGCACTTGGTGAATTTACGTTGCATATTCGAATATCTAGTATTTTAATACTCATTCTCAATATCTCATTTACCAAATCAAATATTTTAAAATTGAAATTAGTTATTCTGCAAGTAAAACCAAGTACTTGAAAAAGTTCAATGATTAGTTACAAATTTATTTATATTTTTTACAATAAAAAAATAATTAAATGAAATGAACATGTCATTCAAATGCATTTTGGATGGAAATGTGAGCATTTGGTGAACTTCCGATGCATATTCTAATATCCAGTATTTTAATACTCATTCTGAGTATTTCATTTACCAAATCAAGTATTTTAAAATTGAAATTAAATATTTCGCAAATAAAACTAAGTACTTCAAAAAGTTCAATGCTTAGTTTCGAATTTGTTTTTTTTTACAAAAATAATTAAATGAAATGAACGTATCATCCAAATATATCTTTGATGGAAATGCAAGCACTTGGTGAACTTACGTTGCAAATTCGAATATTCAGTATTTTAATACTCATTTACCAAATCAAGTATTTTAAAATTGAAAATAGGTATTTCACAAGTAAACCAAGTATTTGAAAAAGTTCAATGCTTAGTTACGAATTGGTTTTTTAACAATAAAAAAATATAATTAAATGAAATGAACATGTCATCCAAATACATCTTGGATGGAAATGTGAGCACTTGGTGAACTTACGTTGCATATTCGAATATCCAGTATTTTAATACTCATTATGAGTATTGCATTTACCAAATCAAGTATTTAAAATTGAAATTAGGTATTTCGCAAGTAAAACCAAGTACTTGAAAAAGTTCAATGATTAGTTACAAATTTGCTTTTTTAAACAATAAAAAAATAATTAAATGAAATGAACATTTCATCCAAATGCATCTTGGATGGAAATGTGAGCATTTGGTGAACTTACGATGCATATTCTAATATCCAATATTTTAATACTCATTCTGAGTATTTCATTTATCAAATCAAGTATTTTAAAATTGAAATCAGGTATTTCGCAAGTAAAATTAAGTACTTGAAAAAGTTCAATAATTAGTTACAAATTTGCTTTTTTAAACAATAAAAAAATAATTAAATGAAGTGAACATTTCATCCAAATGCATCTTGGATGGAAATGTGAGCATTTGGTTAGCTTACGATGCATATTCTAATATCCAATATTTTAATACTCATTCTGAGTATTTCATTTATCAAATCAAGTATTTTAAAATTGAAATAAGGTATTTCACAAGTAAAATTAAGTACTTCAAAAAGTTCAATGCTTAGTTTCAAATTTGTTTATCTTTTAAAAATAAAAAATATTTAAATGAAATGTACATGTCATCTAAATACATCTTGAACAGAAATGCGAGCACATAGTGAACTTACATTGCCTACTAAAATATCCAGTATTTTATTAACTTTTATGAGTATCTAAATTACCAAATCAAGTATTTAAAATTGAAATCAGGTATTTCGCAAATAAAAGTAAGTATTTCAAAATTTTCAATGCTTAGTTACGAATTTTTTTTAAAAAATAATAAAAAAATAATTAAATGAAATGAACATGTCATCTAAATGCATATTGGATGAAATGCGAGCATTTGTTGAACTTATGTTGCATATTCAATTATCCAGTATTTTAATACCAATTCTGAGTATCTCATTTACCAAATCAAGTATTTTAAAATTGAAATTAGGTATTTCGCAAGTAAAACTAAATAATTGAATAAGTTCAATGCTTAGTTGCGAATTTGTTTTTTTAACAATAAAAAAAATAATTAAATGAAATGAGCATGTCATCCAAATGGATCTTGGATGGAAATGAGAGCATTTGGTGAACTTGCGTTGCATATTCGAAAATTCAGTATTTTAATACACATTCTAAGTATTTCATTTACAAAATCAAGTATTTTAAAATTGAAATTAAGTATTTCGCAGGTAAAACTAAGTATTTCAAAAAGTTCAATTAGTTGCGAATTTGTTTTTTAAATAAAAAATATTTAAATTCAATTTACATGTCATCGAAATGCATTGGGAATGATGAGTGGAAAGAGAAGATGACCAATAGAAATATGTATTTATATCAATTTTTATTAATTAAAAGGGTAAAAATGTAAAAATGCATAAAACATGTATTAAAAACTAACTTGATTTTTTATCAGGTATCAAAATACAAAAAAAAAACTCCTAGGTACTGAATCTTAAATAAATCTTTGACAGATGTATTTTTCTCAAAATTGCCCATTTTCTTTAATATTGACACGTTTGGTTCCACGTATACACGACTGCAATTGATCTCTACAACAACTATTACAAAAAAATTATTTCAAACTGCTATTGAAATATATTTTAATTCATTAGAATCCATTTCAAATATTATTTTTTCTGACTCGTGTGGGAAAGTAGCTCACGAATATGGATTATTCTTATTATAATCTGAATTTTAAATAATTTTCTTCTAAATGATCTATTCACCATAATAAATATATATTATAAATAAAATTTATAGCAGTTAATCAAATAATTCAATTAATTAGTTTATGAGTGCGTCTTATGTGAGACCGTCTCACAAGTCTTAATTTGTGAGACGGTCAACCCTACAAATATTCTCAATAAAAAGTAATACTCCTAGCATAAAAAGTAATACTTTTCATGAATTACTCAAATAAGAGACCCGTATTATAAATACGACCCGTGAAATTGTTTCACACAAATTTTATCGATAGATCATAAGAATATTCGATTTTCTAATATGGGTCAAAGAGGACAGCTGACTAAATTGAACTATCAAGATCTGAGTCGGCCCATCCCTCGCCCATTTTCTTGTTTTGGTCACCGGAATTCCCAAAAAGCCGGCCCTAATGCCAACGTCCGCCCATGGCCTTGGCGAACCGCCGGGAGTTAGGAGTACAAATTTGAGAAAATTCTTCCTCTTCCTCCTGAAATGTGTAATTATGGTGGTTATATTCTCCATCTTTCTCTTCTTCTTGGGCTTTGCTGCCATCGTCCTCTTGCACTTCCTCTTCGTGTCCAACACCTTCCACCGCCGCTGCACCCGCTTCTTCCACCCCACTGACCCCGCCTCCCGTTCCATCCTATTCCCTACCACCTATGCCTTCGACTCACCTCATATACAGGCCCAACTCGTAAACGTAGTTTATAGTGCTGCAGCTCTTCAAAGAACCAGAGACTGTGCAATTTGCTTGGATTCTTTTCAAGAAGGAGACAATTGCAGCAGCCTTCCTGTTTGCAAGCACTTGTTTCACGCGAAATGTGTGGATAGGTGGATTCGGAAGAGGCCCAATTGCCCCATTTGCCGAACTGGGGTAGATTTGGCTTCTGGTTTACCCTGTTCAAGTATCAGTGCTGATGATACCTGGAAGAGGCTTTGGCCGATTGGTTTTGAGCAAGGCAATTCTCATTGGTAAAGTTTTTCTGTGGTGAATGCTAAAAAGGGTAGAAATTTATGGTCCTTTTCTGCTAAAGAATTAGTATTGGTAAGTCCTGAATTTATTTGATATTAGTTTCTTTTTCTTTAATCTTTTCTTGTGTGTTTGTACATATGTTTCCCCCACCGAAATGATGACATAGTTTGATTAGCTGAATGATGGCCTAGTTCAATAAAATACTATCGGAATCTTGCATACAAGTTCCTTTATCTGTTTATGATCTGAATGTGGTATTCAACTTAGAAACTGCTCGTTTTTTTATTGATCCTTCATTAACCATAATCAGTAGCATTATGGGGGGAATTTTTTCCCCTCGTAATAGAAAACTTGTCAAACGGTCTGGTGATTTGATAGTTTTCTTATTAAATATCATCTTAATTTGTTGACTTGAACATCTTCTTGCAACTGCCTGTGACATGAGAACCTTTCGTTTGTGAACCGGGACACAACCGAGGGATGATCACAAGCGTGGTGTGGTGCCACTAGTGATCATGTAAAAATGCGCGAGCAATCAAGATCAACTTCATGTTTTGTTGCTCAGAAATGTGTTTCCACCGGTCCTCATTGGTTTCTGATGTTTTTTTCAATGATAAAATTTTTCTGCTCCCATATCCTATCTTTCAGATTCTTTTCACAGCATGTTTTACTTCAAATGGCGCAGATTGGGTACACAGACATAACATTATGCATCATTTAAATATGCCAATAGACATTATTGATGCAATGTTTTGAATCCGAACTTGTTTAGAATGGTAGATAAGGCAAAGTGATATTGATATGTATAGAGCAATATAAAATCTTTTAGCTTGAATTTGACAAGTTCCATAGTATTTGGCCAGAAGAAATTTTGTTTTCGATCACTTCCTTGATAGCTAATATTCTTTTGGGGTGCTTGAAATGATAATATTTAATGTGCCTTTCTTACAATTTTAGAAATGTGAAATACTTGCCACAGCATCTCAAATGACAGTACATTATACATGTTACTGTAGAGGATCCATATTGGTAGTTGGAGGAAATTATGAATAACTCGGTTACAAGTACAGTATTCTTACCTAGTAGCCTTTGTGTTAACACCTTTTGTTACTTTGTTAGTGTATCCAATTCTTAAACCATTTTCGAAGTACGCCACGAAATAAACTAGCACAAGTCGTGGATCATATCTACCTATAATTTGAAAATGAAAGTATAAATAATTATTATATATCTTAGTTTATATTACATGCTAGAGTTGGGGGTTAATAAAAAATATATGAGCCATTTTAAATTTAATTAAATAAAAGAGATTTTGATTTTTTTAAATCGAGAAAAAAGAGTTGACTGTTTTTAGTTAGGTGAGCTCATTTATTAGCTTATTAATTAGTTATTTAGATTCTACTTTTTAAAAAAATATTTTTTAATTGATATTGTTCTTTGTCGGATTTCAGGTTTCATTTAGTTATTTTTGTGTTCATCATAGCAAAATAATCAAAAATCATTTGAAAATTTGAAGATTTGTAAGAGAAGTAAGTATATACTCGAATGTTATGTTGTAGTAACTAGATTTGTTTCGGTTTAATTCTGATTGTTTTTTGTTAGAATTTTTGTGGGTGGAGTTAGTATGAGTATTTACAGTCCAGCAACGTAGTATGGGTTGATTGTGTGGGTCGAGCAGGTGGATGGAGTGTGTTGGTGTGGGTCGATCGTGTGTGCTGGATTTGGGTCGTGTGTTGGTCGAGCACGTGTGGGCTGTGTGTGGGTCGAGCTTTCCCATCTCTCCACCTCGACCCACCCAGGGGTGGGTCGAGGTGAACGTCACACCTCGACCCAGGTGTGAAGAGTGGGTCGAGCTCTTCACACCTCGTGTGTGTGGGTCGAGTGATGTGTTGATGGAGTGATGTGTTGGTTGAGTGATGTGTGGGTCGTGAGTGATGTGTTGGTCGAGGTTGCAAATGTGTTGGATGAGCTTGCAATTCATGGGTCGAGTGATGTGAATATGTTGTAACTCATGGGTCGAGTGTTGTATATTGTGATCTTAGCGCCTAGCTTTGCAAATTCAGGCGCTGCAACACTATAAAGCACTCATCTCTTTCACATAACATGTTCTTTTAAATAAATAATGTTGTCTATAATATAATATTCTTAACTATATTTTGTAGGTTATGCCAACCGTTATTCTCTTTGAGTATAACGACGAATGAGAAATTAAAGAAGATAATATATTTAAATGGCGTTCATGGCCGAGTGGTAAGTGGGCAGCGATTCCTTTGGTTTTTGATACTTTGTGCTATGGAATATATAGAAAGTGAGATATACAGAATTATGAATCTAGTTGGCACAAAAAAATTGAAATTAAGTTATCTTTCTGATGTGAATCATTGCAAAATTCGTCTAATTTATATTGAGGATGATAATAATTTGAAAGCATACTTATATTTTGGATGTGCAAAAGAAAGACCAGTTCTTCATGTCGAATTTGAACTCAGTGTTGTTTCTCTTGATATTGTTGAAAGTGAAAATATCATGTCACTGGATTTAAATGTGACTCATTTGGATGATGACTGTGTCGATGATGAAACAAACATGTATGATCACTATTTTGAAAGAAATTTTGTCTCAAATGACCATTGTACCAATAATGATGTATTAGAAGATATAAATACTTCAACTGAAAATATAGAAGAGAATGATGTGAGAAGCACATAAAATGATGTGGAGGATATAGATGCAGTGCATGTGGATGACAATGATGTCAACATCCACCACATCAGTGTAGCTTATGATACTGAGACTCATGTTCAAGCTAACAATGATACATATTTATTTACAGATGGTTCCAACTTATTTTTTGGTCAAAAATTTTCAAGTAAGACCGAAGTGAAGGAAGTGTTATTCAAAATTACTTTGAACTCGTCTTTTGAGTTTGAAAGTGTTAAATCTTCTCGAAATATCTATTCGATTCGTTGTGTGACTAAATGTTGCAGCCGGAGAATTTGAGCTTCAAAACATGAGAACTCAACAGATTTTGTGATTCATACATATTGCAACACACACAATTATGACTTGATAGGAATGCGTAAAAGGCATCGACAAGCCAGCTCATCTGTCGTCTGTGATATGTTGGTAGAGAAATTTAGGGGACAACAGAAAACACTTCAACCAAAATCTATTATGACAATGATACGGAAAAAGGGGGTTGACATCGCCTATTACAAAGCCTTGAAAGGCAAACAACTCGCTCATGATATCTTCAGAGATGATCCTGAAAGAAGTTTTGCTCTTCTACTTTTATATTGAAAATGGTCGAGAGAATGAACCTTGTAGTATAATAGATTTAGTAGTAGATGAGCATAATAGATTGAAGTATTTGTTTTTAGCATATGACGCATGTGCAAAAGGATATAGATATATGAGAAAAGTCGTATCTATTGATGATACATGGTTGAAAGGAAAGTACGACAGTACTTTACTTGTGGTCTCAGCACAAGATGGAGATTTTCATCAATATCCTTTGTCTTGGGCTGTTGTTGATGTAGAATCCATTAATTTATGGAGTTGGTTTTTGACGAAGCTCTTGGAAGTAGTCGTTGATGAGGAAGAGTTGGTGATTATCTCAGACAGACATCCGGACACCATTGCTGCAGTTGCCGATGTTTACAAAAATGCACATCATGGTCATTGTATATGACACTTGTCGCAAAATATGAAAATTCGTTGTAAAAAGAAGGGTTATACCGAAATGTTTATGCGGTTAGCAAAAATCTATAAGCAAACCGACTTTGACTTGGAGTGCGAAAAATTTAAGAAAATATATCCTGATGCTGCAAAGTTTTTGGATGAAAATGATCTATTGGATCGATAGACTCGAGAATATAGCACAAGATCTTGGTATAACATTATGACAACAAATGATGTTGTATTAATAAATGCAAGATTGCATGAAGACATTGCACTACTAAATTCTTCGCAGACATTGACTACATCTTGGTTTTCAAGGTATTGAAATGCATCTGTCGCATCAACAACAAATTTCACTCCAACTCTTGAGACGATTCTGCGTGAAAGGTTTAATATTTGTCGGAGACATCAAGTTTATGAGCTGGGCTATCTTGAATTCGATGTTTGAAGTGCTACAAACAATGACATTGTGGCTTTGGAATTAGAAGAGATGTACTTGTAGAGAATTTGATATTGACAAGATTCCATGTTCTCATGCAATTACAGTGAGTTACTTTTGTGATGTTAATTTTTATTCCTTGTGCTCATATTATTATTCTGTTATGATATGGTCATTAGCCTATTCTGAACCAATTTATCCTGTTCTGAATTAGAACGAGTGACCACTTGATGATATGTTAGTACTGCCACCTGTGATCAAGAGAAGACGTGGAAGAAAAAAACAAAACAGATTTCCATATGTTGGAGAATTTGGTAGAAGATATGGTTAAATGATATGTGATTTGTTTGAAATTAAAGACAATCAATTTGATTTTATTAATATGTAATGTGTTTGTGGTGAGTTTTTAACTTTAGATCGAGTAGGGTGGTGAGTGGGTTGAGTGGACAAGATTGTAATGTGTGTAGTCGATTTTTATGTTTGGATCGAGTGGGTGGTAGTTGTTCGATTTTGGGTCGAATGGTGGTGTTTGGGGTTTGGGTCGAGTGGTCGAGTGGTGTGTTTGGGGTTTGGTTTAGAGTTTTGTTTAGGGTTTAGGGTTTCAGTCGAGGTTGGTCGATTGGGTCGAGTGGGTAGACGGATTCTGAGTTTTGATCAAGTTATAATATAAAAATGTAAATATATATAAAAAAATTATTTGTGTAATATGATTTATATATTATATTATAATTTAGGTATGTTAGTTAAAAATTTCATAACAATAGCAAAAGAATGTATCCCTTATTCTATCAATGTGGGTTGAATTTCTACTCGACTAAAATTCTTAACAAATTTTATAATTCCACTGAAATTTTTAACAAATTTCATAATAATAGAACCTAAAAAATTCATAACAAATTTAATTACATGTTCAGTTGACTGAATGTATCTCGAAGCATATGAACTAAATGTTTATTGCATATCAATTAGTCGAGCCTTCATATTACTCGTGCACCGAACATGGGTCGAGCCTTCATGACAGGCCTCGACCCACTACTGGCTCGACCCACTCGACCCAAAATTGGGTCGAGTGGGTCGAGCCACGACCTAAATTAAGTCGCAGGGTCGAGCCTAAGATATATTGTGTTGCTCGACCCACACGACCCCCTGAATTGGTTTCATTGTTTAAAAAATATACCCACACGACTCTGTCCTCGACCCAATGAATTGTTTTAATTGTTTAAAATAGATTGAGTGTACTGAAACTACAAAACTCTAATCAAAATTCAAAATTTCTTAAATGGATCACATAAATTAACTAAAAATCAATATAAAGTATCATATAATTGTTTTAATCAAATTACTATAATTTATCTCAAATACAAAAACAATAATAATGTCTAAATTCCTCAATTTTCTCATTGTTTAGTTGATAGACATTTTCTCTGAACATGGTATAAGCTGTTGCTGTTAAACAGCAAACTCCATATTCACCGTTGTAATAAAAAAACAAACAAAAAATGTACGTTGGTATACACTAAACAATAATGAAATAATAATTTTTAAAATAAAAAATTTAACCTGATTTTTTGAGTAGGAAAATTATCTGGTCTAACTAAACTCCATCTTTCAGTAGCATCACTGACACCCAAAATATGTGGAAGCATAATAGACAAAGGGTTAATAAGTTTAAGCAATATTTTGCCCGACCTATCTACGCTGCAGTCTGAATCCATGATTGCGATCTTCTTAATATTAGGCAAAAAATTTAACAAAACCCAATGTCCGGGAAGATGAAAGTGTATCAAAATTATTTTGGCTTTATTCCATGGAATAGCTGGACATTCACCGATTTCTGCTCACATAGGGCATCAAACATACTATATTATTATGTCTGCCCTCATTGAAAGCACTTGAAACCAGCTGATTAAATTCGACGTCTATCAACGACACCTCCTGTGACATTAAATGTCAGTACATCCTTTGCAATTGGAGTAACCCTCGACAATATTCTTGAATATGCTGAAAGTGATAAATGTTAATTACTAACTCAATGTAGTAAACAAAAAAGAAAATAATAAAAAACTTAATGTCTCATTCAACCAAGAAGCAGGTGTCCCCAATTCAAGAAACCATGTTCTATCATAGGACGAATACAGCCTAGATATCCTCGTATTTTCCATGCAAGAATTAATCTCAGCACTTACTTGAGCTAATGATCTATTGATGAACATTCTAGCTCTCTTCTCAAAAGACATAGACATCATATCATTCATAAGAAGATGATGCAGTTCCTCATCTGTCATAAGCTCTTCCTCTACTGTGAACAATCTTAACTTATGCCCCAAAGTTTTCTCGAAAGCACGAATCAAAGACGGATCGCTCACAAGTGGTGTATTTGGATCCATCTCACTTGTTCTCATAAATGGAGTCTCTTTGTGTTCGCATTGATTTCTCACCATAATCTGAGAGAATAATACATACAATTTTGTCATTTTCCATACTAACAACTAAAAATCATATAAATATCGATAAAATTTACCAATATTGGCAGTCACTGGAGGTAATCTCCCAAACATATCCTTCAAACTCAAGAAATCAGCCTTCATATATTTCAATAGATTCATGATCTCGGCTTGGTCCTTTTGCATCGTCGCAGCTTTATCCTCCAAACTTGTCAAACGAACGTCATCATATCTGTAAGAGATCAGATACATGATCTCTATGCATAGATGTATGTCTCATGTCAGTCAATGAAAGAGACTGTTTATTCATGCGTGAAGGACCACCAGATGGCCGAGAAGATTTTTGGACTTTATCTCGAGATGATCTGGAGTATGTATATGTGAATGACTGAGGAAACTGTTGATCCTCAGTTTGTACACTCACTTCATCCTCCGCGTCACCCAATGGATCTTGACTGCACACTACTTTAATACACTAGCTAATCAACTACGTAATGCGATTGATTACCCCATTATTATAATCAACAAAATCGTCAGTCATATAATGCACAGACAACAGCTCCACCGTAGGTGGGAATTAGGATCCCCAAAATATCTTATATTAATCATTAACATTAAACATGAAAATTAGTTAATAATTAACAAAAAATATATTAGATAATACAAAAAGTAAATAAAATGAATTTTTTTTGTATTTACCTTGATATATACATTTTTAAATGCTTTGTTCACGTCATTCATGGAAGAGGAATGGTTCTTACTCCATTTTCTAGTCAACCAATGATACATCCGAGGTATCGGTATATTGGGATCTTCCCGACATCTAGCGAACACTTCAGCAATTGCTGGAAATATTTATAGGCCAAAATTTAGCACAAAAAAATAAACACATTTATTATAATGATATAAAATAACAAGTATATTTTATATAATGAACAATATATGGTTATCTGTAAAGGATGAATAAATCCACTTATATGGAAGCTACCGCACCCACTGAAATCTGGATCATTCCCACGGCGTACCAAATTTTCATAGCTTCTGAACTTAATTTCAAGATCTTTTCTAAGTTCATAAAGTACTTCGAAAGCTATTCTACCTATAGATTGTTAATAAAACTATCAAAGTTATTAACCAATCTAATCCATTTTAAATCGACTGTATCATTTTTATTTTTTCTTTGTCTACCCAATACACCTGCCACGAACAAAAAACAGGTCGATTTCAACTTCTCAATGTGTATCTTCCCCTAAGTCTTTCTCGTATTCATCCATTCTATCTATGAAATCCCCCAAACTCATACAGTCTCTTCCACCAAAATGACTCCCCCTAAATTCATCTTATTCAGATATCACAGGATAGAAGTTTGAATAATTAGGCTCGTTAACAAACAATACTCTAACAACGAAATCCGTAAAGGTCGTTTACGATATATCATCCAAAATTCATTACATCCACTTCATAAGTTTGTCTACTCATCAAAAACGTAACAATTTATTAGAATTGTTATAATCCTTAGCATATATAATTAAATTAGCGTCTTTTTCATTAAAAAATGATACAATCTTCTTACAAATCTCAATGTATCTTGATCCTAAAGTTAACTTACATTCAAAGAATTGATTATTTCCAAGTTTAGTGGGGAAGTAAATCTGCAAAAAAACAAAAAATATTATTAGTCGTCAGAATTTAAAATTAAATAGTGTTTGTTCGTTTAAAAAATCGGGTCGAGTCGTGGGTCGAAGTTGGTCGAGCTCTGAGCTCGATACGAGCTGGTGTGAAGAGTTCGACCCACCTTCGCACGTTGGTCGACCAAAACAAAGAGCTTGACTCACCTCGACCCTCGACTTGACCCAATTTTTAAATGAACAAACACTATTAAATTTTAAATTTTGACAAATAATAACATTTTTGTTTTTCTGCAGATTTACTTCCCCACTAATTTGGAAGAAAAATACATTGAGATTTGTAAGAAGATTGTATCATTTTTGAATGAAAAAGAAATAGAAAATTAGGTCCAGCATACACAATTCGGTAATTTAATTATATATGCTAAGGATTATAACAAGAATCAATTGTTATGTTTTTTGATGAGTACACAAACTTATGACAGTGAATGTAATGAATTTTGGATGATATATCGTAAACGATCTTTACGGTTTTCACTGTTAGAGTATTGTTTGTTTACGGACAAAAATTGTTCAAACTTTTATCCTATGATACCTGAGGAAGATGAATTTAGGCGGATGCATTTTAGTGGAAGAGACTGTATATGGATGAGTACGAGAATGACTTAGGGAATAGATAGACATTGAAATTGGTCTGTCTTTTGTTCGTGACATGTGTATTGGGTAGACAAATAAAAAATAAAAATGATACAGTTGATTTAAAATGGATTAGATTAGTTAATAACTTTGATAGTTTTATTAATTATCTCTGGGTAGAATAGCTTTCGCAAAAGTATTTTATGGACTTAGAAAAGATCTTGAAATTAAGTTCTGAAACTATGAAAATTTGGTAGCACGCTATGGGAATGATCCAGATTTCAGTGGGTGCAGCAGCTTCCATATAAGTGGATTTATTCATCCTTTACATGTAACTAAATATTGTTCATTTTATGAAATATTCTTGTTATTTTATATCATACTAATAATGTGTTTATTGTTTTTGCTAAATTTTGGCCTATAAATATTTTCCAGCAATTGCTGAAGTGTTCGCTAGACGTCGGGAGAATCCTAATGTACCTATATCTCGAATGTGTCATTGGTTGACTAAGAAATGAAGTAAGAACCATTCATCTTCCATGAATGACGTGAACAAAGCATTTAAAAATTTATATATCAAGGTAAATACAAAAAATTCATTTTATTTATTAATACATTTCTTGTTAATTGTTAACTAATTTTCATGTTTAATGGTAATGATTAATATTAGATATTTTTGGGATCCTCATTCCTACCACGGAGGAGTTGTTGTCTGTGCATTATATGACTGACGATTTTGTTGATTCTAATAATGTGGTAATCAATGGCATTACAGAGCTGATTAGCCAGTGTATTAAATTAGTGTGCAGTCAAGATTCATTGGGCGATACAGAGGATGAAGTAGGTGTACAGACTGATGATCAACAGTTTCTCCCGGCCATTCACATATATATACTCCACATCATCTCGAGATAAAGTTCGAAAATCTTTCTCGGCCATCTAGTAGTCCTTCACATATGAATCAATCGTCTCCTCCATTGACTGACATTAGATATACATCTATGCATAGAGATCATACATCTCTTGCAGATATGTATGACGTTCGTTTGACAAGTTCGGAGGATAAAGTTGCGACGAAGAAAAAGGATCAAGCCGAGATCATGAATCTATTGACATATATGCAAACTGATATATCGAGTTTGAAGGATATGTTTGGGAGATGGCCTCCATTGAGTGTAAATATTGGTAAATTTTATCGATATTTATATGATTTTTAATTGTTAGTATAAAAAATGACAAAATTTGTATGTATTATTCTCTCAAACTATGGCGAGACATCAATACGAACATACGAAAAGACTCTTTTTATGAGAACGGATGAGGTGGATCCAAATACACCACTTGTGAGCGATCCTTCTTTCACTCGTGCTTTTGAGAAAACTTCGGGTCATAAGTTAAGATTGTTCATATTGGAGGAAGAGCCTATGAGTGATGATGAACTGCATCATTTTCTTATGAATGATATGATGTCTATGTCTTTTGAGAAAAGAGCTAGAATATTTGCCAATAGATCATTGACTCAAGTAAGTGCTGAAATTAATTCTTGCATGAAAAATACGAGGGTATATAGGCTTGCACTCGTCCTACGATAGAACGTGGTTTCTTGAATTGGGGACACCTGCTTGTCGGTTGAATGAAACTGTAAGTTTTGTATTATTTTCTTTTTTGTTTATTACATTGAGTTAGTAATTAACATTTATCACTTTCAGCATATTCAAGAATGTTGTTGAGGGTTACTCCAATTACAAAGGACGTACTCACATTTAATGTCACAAGAGGTGTCATTGATAGACGTCGATTTTCATCAGCTGGTTTCAAGTCCTTTCAACGAGAGCATGCAGAATTATATAGAATGTTTGATACCCTATGTGAGACCAGAAATTGGTGAGTGGTCAGCTATTCCATTGAATAAAGCCAAAATAATTTTGATATCCTTTCATATTTCCAGACATTGGGTTTTGTTGAAAATTTTGCCTAACATTAAGAATATCACAATCATGGATTCAGACCGCAGCGTAAATAGGCCAGGCAAGACATTGCTTAAACTTATTACTCCTTTGTCGCATATGCTTCCACATATGTTGGGTGTCAGTGATGCTTCTGAAAGATGAAGTATAGTTAGACTAGATAATTTTACAACTCAAAAAAACATGTTAAATTTTTTATTTTAAAAATTATTATTTCATTATTGTTTAGTGCATATCAATTTACATTTTATGTTTGTTTTTTATTGCAACGATGAGTGTGAAGTTTACTGTTTAGCGGCAACAACTTATATCATGTTCAGAGAAAATGCCTATCAACTGAACGATGAGAAGATTGAGAAATTTAGGCATTATTATTGTTGTTGTATTCGAGATAAATTATAGTACTTGATTAAAACAGTTATATGATACTTTATATTGATTTTTATTTAATTTATGTGATCTATTTAAGAAATTTTGATTAGATTTTTGTAGTTTCTGTACACTCAATCTATTTTAAACAATTGAAACAATTCATTGGGTCGAGGACGGGGTCGTGTGGGTATCTATTTTAAACAATGAAAACAATTCATGGGGTCGTGTGGGTTGAGCCACACAATATCTCTTAGGCTCGACCCTGCGACCCAATTTTGGGTCGAAACCTGTCATGAAGGCTCGACAAATGTTCAATGCACGAGTAATATTTAGGCTCGACACATGTTCAGTGCACGGATAATATAGAGGATCGACTAATTGATATACAATAAATATTCAGTTCATTTGTTTCGAGATACATTCAGTTAAGTGAACATGTAATGAAATTTGTTATGAATTTTTTAGGTTCTATTGTTATGAAATTTGTTTAGAATTTTAGTGGAATTATAAAATTTGTTAAGAATTTTAATAGAGTAGAAATTCAACCCACATTGATATCCCTGACAAATTTTAAACATTTCACGCAGAATCGTCTCAATAATTGGAGTGAAATTTGTTGTTGATGCGACAGATGTATTTCAATACCTTGAAAACCAAGATGTAGTCAATGTCAGCGAAGAATTTAGTAGTGCAATAATTGAAAGTTGTCTTTCTTCACGCAATCTTTCATTTATTGATTCAACATCATTCGTTGTCATAATTTTATACCGAGATCTTGAGCTATATGCTCGAGTCCATCCATCCAATGAATCACTTTCATCCAAAAACTTTGCAGCATCGTGATATATTTTCTTTAACTTTTCGTACTCCAAGTCAAAGTTGGGTTGCTTATAAATTTTTGCTAACCGAAACATTTCAGTACAACCTTTTCTTTTGCAATGAATTTTCATATTTTGTGACAAGTGCCATGTATAATGACCATGATGTGTATTTTTGTAATAATCGACAACTGCAGCAATGATGTCCAGATGTCTATCTGAGATAATCACTAACTCTTCCTTATCAATGACTACTTCTAAGAGCTTCGTCAAAAAACAACTCCATGAAGCAATGAATTCTACATCAACAACAGTTCAAGCCAAAAGATATTGATGAAAATCTTCATCTTGTGCTGAGGCCATAAGTAAAGTACCATCGTACTTTCATTTCTACCATATACCATCAATAGATACGACTTTTCTCACACATCTATATCATGTTGCACATGCGCTGTATGGTAAAAACAAATACTTGAATATATTATGCTCATCTACTACTAAATCTATTATACTACCAGGGTTCATTCTCTCAACTATTTTCAAATATGAAGGTAGAAGAGCGAAACTTCTTTCAGGATTACCTCTGAAGATATCATGAGCAAGTTGTTTGCCTTTCAAGGTTTTGTAATAGGTAATGTCAACCCTCCCTTATTCCGCATCATTGTCATAATAGATTTTGGTTGAGGTGTTTTCTGTTGTCCCCTATAGTTCTCTACCAACATATCACAGACGACAGATGAGTTGGCTTGTCGATGTCTTTTACGCATTCCTGTCAAGTCACAATTGTGTGTGTTGCAGTATGTATGAATCACAAAATCTGTTGTTGAAGCCCAAATTGCAGTATGTGCTAGTGACACTTGCTAGAATCATACCCTAAATTTCTCGTGAGTATCATTCTCTATTGCATCTGAAAGCTCATCATTATACAAGGCCACCACATCAAAAAATTCAAGAAAGTTTCCACAATTAGATGAATTAGAGCTCTCATCTAAAAGGAATGCCCCGAAGCGCAAGCAACCGAACTACATGTATACATACTTTCAACCGAAGGCGATTCCTTGCAACTGCTTCTAAGCTAATTGTGTAGTAACTTGACCTCGTACATTTTTGTTAGAGTATCTCATATATCTTTTGTTGTCTTTATCTCAGATATACATGACAATATTTCGTCTGCTATGGCAAAGTGTAAATTGGGAACAATATCATCATTCATTTCATTTCATTTTCCATCATCTATCATTTTTATCGGCGTATCACCAATAGCCACCAAGAAATTCTCATTTCTTAAAAATGCTTGTATAATTATTTTTCACAGCATAAAATTGCTCATATTCAATTTTGTTATCATATCTGCCTGTTGTTATATCTACACAAGTTAATAGACTGGACAAAACAATTTTGTTTTAATAAAAAAAAATCAAACTATATTTTCTGATATGGAAGATCAGTCAAGGCTGCAACAACATAGCATACTTATAATTTTAAGAAAATTTTAATCGAGGCTCTAATAACACTTGTTGGTCACAGCTGTAATATCTTGAAATATAAATATGAAAAATAAATAATAAAAATTTACATCAGAATTCACGTGGAAAACCTATAAAAATTATTTGAATAAAAATTACAGGCAAGATGAAAAGAATTTCATTATAATATTTTGCGATCACAACTTTCTACTGTATTTCCAAAGATGATACAAATATTTTGTTAATACAAGAGAACAAAAAATCTCACAAATATTATATAATAACACACTCAAATATACGAATGCTTTGATATAAGAGAGCCGAGCTGAGGACGGGATGTTGTGAAATGAGAGATCGAAGCTCTATTTATAGAACTACGTTGTCCACGTGAAATCACATGTTTCTTTCATTTAATTTCTTCCGCAACTTTGCGGCACAAAGCTACTGAATATTTCTCAGCATAATGATGACATTCAATGCATACCAACATCCACCACAATAAATGCTTCCACATAATTTGCCGACACTTGCAATGATATCTTATTCAAAAGATTTTTTTGGATGATCGCGAATAAATGGAAAAGGCAATGGACTACTGGCTCTCGTGGTCGCGGACTCAACCGGCAGGATCGGTTTTAGTTGTTTCTTGGCAGTTGTCCTGCCATGATTTACCCTAGTACTTAACTTTTTCGATCTCTATTTAGCTGAGAAAGATAGTTGTGATTTTCATCATGTATTCGACCGTTGCTTGGATTTTGGCCATGGTTGTATCGGTTGTGGAAGAAGGTTGCATCGGGAAAAGTGAAGAACTTGCTAAAAGGCACTGGGTTCATGGTTTCTTGCTGAACATTTTCTTCAATTTAATGGCTTTGATTCTTTTTCTGGTGTATTGGTTGGTTTCTAGGGATAAGTTACTCTTGGCTTTTCCTTATTTGGGGTTGGTTGTGATGGATATCTTTTTCTTTGGTGAGGGTATTAGTTACGGTGGAAATACAGTTATATACTTTGAATGGAGACCTGCAGTATACGAAAGTGCCGGCTGCACACACACACACACACACACACACATATACATATACATATATACATATATATATAGGGGCGGAGCCAGGATTCAAAATTACCTTGGGATGATTCCATCCCATACTGTATTTAATAAAATAAATAATTAACTAAAAAATTTAAAATAAAAAATATTTAAACGTTGACTTCATGAAAACATAGAAATTAAGATGTAATACTTTCAAAAACATGGAGCTAAAACACTGATGAAGTTGTGCTCTTCGATTCTTCTTAGAATAAAACTCATTAAATCGTTATCAATTTTTTCAACCAAATCTCGTTCGATGTAAATTACCATATAATCTCTGAAAAACTATGTTTTCATCTTGTTACGAAAAGTTGTTTTAACAAATTTCATTGATAAAAATGCTCGTTCCGTTGTTGTTGTAAGAAGGGGACGAGTTAAAAAAAGACGAATCAAGATGTCAATTAAATAAATATATCATATTTGATAAATAAGTAAACGACGTAGATAAAAATATATAAATCACGTGTCAATCAAATCAGAGGTTCCTGATAATTAATCTTCGACTAATTCAGAAATAGTTGATAAATTGTGAAATCTTTCATGGCCAACAACATCAAGTTTGTACTGATCCAATTGTATTATCAAGTGATGCAAATCTTGTGAATCGAAATCAAGATAATAGAATTTCTCAACAAGTCGATAGATAGCGGTGTCATTATGCACAAAATTCAAATAATTGATAACTCATATAATATCACATGCTATGATTCCCATGAAAAATGTGAGCAATTTCTCAAAATTATTATTTTATTTTTCTCAAAATCAATTCTTATAAACACACACTAATTCATACTAAAAAAAATAAAATTCTATAAAACTTTTAGTATTAATAGAAATCAAATAAAGATATAATGAAATATGTAGTAACAGCATAAATGTATTATCGTATCAGCTAATTTAATATATTTGTGTGTTATTATAAATATAGTCTAAAAATATATTTGGAACTTAAAAATAATTTTATAAATCAACTTACCTTAGGTTTTTCAACCTTTTGAGCAAAATGCGAGCGAAGTCAAAATTTGATTATAATATTTGCAAAAGTTCATTTTAAAATATTACTCATAGTTAACAAAAATTTGAAATAAAAAAATAAGGCAAAATTTTGTTAAAAAAAATACAGAAAAACAAAAATAAAAAATTTGTAAAATTCAAGGGTGGCTCCGCCCCAGTGTATATATATATATATATATATATATATATATATATATATAAAGACGAAGGATCCTCTTGTCAATGATAGCTTGGATGGTAGGATCTGATGAGCACTTACCAAGAGGTCAGAGTAATCTCTCATCCTTCTGTCATCCCATCTTTGAGCCTGCAACAAAAGTAAGGTGGGCATGGGTCGAGTTTTTTTGGGTTTTGGGTAGTTCGAGTCGGCACCCTATTTTCTCGGATAGTCTTTTTATTACCTGACCCAACTCTGGTGACTATGCGGAAAGTTGGGTACACGATACTTTCGGGTTCGAGTAGGGTTCGTGTTCGGGTATTCGCCTTTTTTAAAAAAAAAAACTTAGATTTTCTCATTTTGTGGCTATAAAATTATTTATCAAGAAAAATTAAGATTATCAAAATAATAATTTCTAATCTCCACATCAAAATGAATAAGGAAAATCCATATTTGAAACTATTTAAAATAAGTAGTAATAATTAACAAAAACATAAATCGAGAAAAAATAAGTATGTAAATTGAAGAGACTAATTAGAAATATATATACTTCTTCAACTCCACTTAATTTGAAACCCACTTAAACCGCCTTTAGTTTTGTGGGTTTTGTCTATTTAATCACTGCTTCAATTTGGTTATAATTAGTAGGAGAGGGGAGGCATGAGACATTTGTTATCAATAATGTTTAATGGGCTTGCAAAGTCAAATATAGTAAAAAACAGAAAAAGAAAACATGCTATATTTCGTGTCATTCAATACCAAGTCGATAATTTTTTTTCCAATAAAACAATTCTGGTTCTCGGTTACCAAATCGGATAGTTCGGGTAGACATTTTCTATCGAAACCCGACGAATTACCCGATTTACATGAAAAATGCATCGAGTTAGTTTTGGGTTCGGGTTCATATTCATCATATACGTAAATATATTTTTTTTTTCGTTGAATTCAGATCGTTAATTGTCATTTTTGTATTCGTATTGAGGGCGATGGATCCATATATATATAACCATAGTACTGGGCGACAGGGACATTAGTGACACTCTTACCCGTCAATTGAGCCTTGGCATTACGTATTCACATATCATCGTATTCATCTTAGTCACAATTATTTCACTTCCTTCAACATTTCGTATTTTCATCACTTTATAAAATTCATGCATATAATAATTGTTTTTCTTTTAAACCAAGCATGCAGCATATCATTTAACGTTAATGTTTCATCATAAAATTCCATAAACATTTAAAATAATCATATTAACATATAAAACAACATTCATGACACTGCCATGTCGTTTACTATTTTCAGGTGCAAAATGACTGTTTTACCCCTAGCTATAAAATTTCACGATTTTGACTTTTTCTTATTTTCGTTGACTCTAGACCATCCCAAATAATTATTTAAGCTTAAATTAAATTTCTCATGTTTTTATTTAGCCTAAATTCATGGCTTTTTATTTATTCTTTAATTGTAAATTCTTAATGTGTTTTAGTCTCGAATTAAATTCGAACTTTAGTATAAAATTCTCAAATTTTAAACATAGACTTTTTATATTTAATTAGCCCTCGGGAACAATGATTCGGCCCCCGTTGAACCACGATTCAAACCCTTAGCTAATTAACCCAAAATCTCGAACCCTAAGCTAAACCCTCGAGCCATCTTACGTTTTCCACGAGCCATGCTCGAGCCACCCCAAGCCAACTCCTAACCAGACCCTCTAGGACCCCTCCTGGACCCACTGGACCAAACCTAGCTCGCTGCAGCCCCTATTGTGAATGACCCGAGCCGTGCGACTAGAAGAACAACTAGGACTCTTTGGTAACCATGCTAGGACTCTAACCACCGAGCCAGCCCCTGACCCAGTCCCTCGTGAACCCTCTCAGGACCTAGGGCCTATGTGAGAACCCAAATTTTTGGCCCGTAATTAATTAAATATAGACATGTATAAGAATTTATTTTCGAGTTATAATAAATTCGAAAATATAAATAATACATGGAAATCAAAATCCGGTGCAAGATACACGATAAATTAAGGCTGGACATCTACTAAATTTGGAAGAAAATATTACCTACAAGGTAGATTTTCTTAACAAGGAAGCATATCAATATTTATAGAATGATTATCTCGAATTTATGGAAGGAGAATCTCCAAATTTTGGAAAAAATATCATCGAATTATGGTAAGATTTTCATCTCACCCTATAAATAAGAAGACACTCTCATTCAAAAATCACCCCTCATTCTAGCAAGCAAATTTCGAAATTTTGCTCTTCAATTTTCGAAATTCCTCCTAAAAATTCTGCACGAGTCGTCAAAATTCTTTCGAAGTTCAGAAATTCGTTTCTCTCGCTCAGTTGCTCGGAATCCGATCTCCACCGTTCAGAATATGCTTTGTTATGTTTCGAATAACATATCCAAATTTCAGAAAACTCCAACGGTTATTTTTTTGTTTATAGCCTTTGCAAGAAAACTGCCCAGATTTTAGGCGAGAATTCAGCATACATACGGTTTTTGTTCATAAGCAGGTAAAAAAGTGTTTCAAACTCGATCTCCACCGTTCATAATGTATTTAACATACTGGTGAACGTACCTTAAAAGTTTGAGCCCGATCCAACGGTTCAATAAGGTGCAAGAAATTTTACAAGACGACTGATTTTTCGATAGATGTGATGTTGCGTTTTTGAAACTTGATTCTTCTATGGTTTCTGAGTTTTTCACGTGTTCTTACAGTATAAGGTAAGTGAGCTTGTTTTAAAATATGTTGCGTATGAATTATTTCTGTTTTCGAAAGTTTCGGTTGAGCACCTTCACTCTGTTTCTACGTTTTTTTTCGATTAACGTTACGTGTTGGCACTGTGAGGATTCCCTGAAAATGGGTGGAATTCCAACATATGGCCCTTTACGGTGGGATAAAACCGTTTTATGGCCTCGCCCCCTTAGAGGATTAAAACTTAGGGACTGATATCAGTAAACCATAGAAGGCAGAAAAATCGCAGTGCTGTTATGATATGAATATGATGATATGTTATGGAAAAATATGATATGTTTATGTGTCATTTTCGAAAATTGTGTAAATATTTTATGTTGTGCTCAAACGTCCCCCACTTGCTGAGTATTTCCCAAAATACTCACCCCTTACTCTACCCTCCTCAGACAAATCAGAAGAAGAAATATAGAAAGAAGAATCAGACACCAGTTTTTGGACTGATAGTGGACACATAAAGAATTTTAAGTAAGAAGATGGTATTGTGAGTTTTTAATTCAAGTTATAAACGCTTCCGCATATTTTTATCATTTTAAGAATCTACATTGTAAAGACAATCTTTTGATTGATTATGAGTAATAAACTGGTTTTGGTTTATACTGTACTACGAGGCTTGTTGTTTAGCAATTATGTGATTGTTGAACAACGTCGATGTCGACTAACCCCGGTCTCGGGACGTGACATTTAAGTGGTGGTATCAGAGCCGCCAGGTTCATAATCCAGTTGGGAAGAAAAATTTGTCAGATTATAGCAAAAGGCTGATGCAGTCCCGTTCAGAACTTCCAACAAGTATTATTCACAACTTTGATGTGAGGCGTGGTCCGAAAACGAGAAAACCTTTCGTTTAGACCTCCGAAATCGCGTTTTTTGCTATTTTAGGAAAGTTTCGTAGAATTCCTAACTTTTCATTGGAAACTTAGAATTTAATTTCGTCGACTGTTCTAGAATTCTTTCGACGTATTATTTCTATCCATGGGTCAATGTCCAAACTTTCTACTTTGGAAACTTTCTCGAAAATCTCGTTCAACGTGTTTCTTGAACTACTTGTCGTATTTTTTGAAATTTTATTATGAAGACAATTAATATTTGTATTTATTTTGGAATATATCTATCAGAGATAAGTTGACTTAACTTCTGATTTAAAAAGAGAAAAAAAAATTGACTCGACGATGATAAGTTATTTATGAAAACTAATATGAGAAAAGTTGATATAATGATTATATCATAAGTTTTGGGTATTGTACTATAGAAGTTGATTTTGTGTCGATAGTTAATTGTGTGAGCAATATGTTTGGGTTATTAAGAATATTAAGCGCTAACTTTAAATATGTAGGACATTGGAATATCTTGTGAGAAAATATCATCAGGTTAAGGAATTTATATTATTTTGGTATAACAAGTAGGCTACGACCTTACGTAAAAAAAAAAAAGTAAGTTATGAGATATTGATGGGTATCAAATAAAGTATAGTACAATAAGTTTTGACTTTTATGGTACTAAGAATGATTCAAATAGAATGACATTCAATGAATTCCTTTGTTTTAGAGCGTGATAGGCTCGTGATCTTGATAAAAGTAAGATTTAGTAAAAGAATAATTATTTGAGGTAACGACTATGTTATAATTTTCGGGATTTAAGTCAATAAGCTATAGATCAATACTGAGTTAAATTTCAATATTCTATATGGGTTTTAAGTTTTGAGATAGTAATTGGGATAATTTCAAGATAAGATAAAATTAGTATCAATTCGCATATATTCAGTGCCGACTTAATTCAACTCACTTCGGTAGATTTCGACGTCATCCTAAGGATGAACTGATTAGCTAAGAGCCGTGCGAGAGCAGATGGCCAAAGTAAAAATGTCAAACTCTGAACCCCAAACATAGAAGAAATCAGATACCATGGCTATGCCAAGGAACAGAAATACATTTTTTCTGTACCCAGAATTGGAAAGCCATAATATCGGGAGAAGAAGTTTACCTAGCAATGATGAACAAAGTGCAAGAAGGAGATAAGCTGAAATTGGAAGATATTAAAGTAATACGAAAATTTTCAGAATTTTTTCCAGAAAAGCTTCTGGGAATGTTCTCGGACTAAGAAGTAGATTTCGAGATAAATTTGGTACCAATGATGCATTAATCTCCAATAAACTGTACCGAATGGCTCCAGATGAACTCAAGGAGATAAAAGAATAACTATATATATATATATATATATAATGGATTAGGCCAAATGCATCTCTTTGGGGAGTCCCGGTCCTATTTGTAAAGAAGAATTATTAAAGTATGAGATTGTGTATAGATTATAGGGAACTCTATAAGATCACAATCAAGAATAAATATCTTCTTCCAATGATAAAATATCTTTTCGATCAACGTAAAGAAGCTATAGTCTTCTACAAGCTTGACCTGAGGACATGCTATCATCAGCTATAGGTCAGAGCATAAGACACCCCAATGTCAGCATTCAGAATAAGGTCGTGTAAGATCGAAATCAAAGTATCAGTGGATCCAAAGAAAGTAGATGAAATTCTAAGTTATCCAAAACATAAGAATGCAACAGAAATTAGAAGTTTCTTTGGATTACCATGCTATTAGCTAAAATTCGTCGATGGCTTCTCTTCAGTAGGCGTATCACTGAGAGACTCGCACAAAGAACTATGAATTCAACTGAAGAGAAATATGTGAAAGAGCTTTCAAACATTAAAGGAGAAGCTAGCATCTACACCAATTTTGGTATTATCTACTGAGGACAATGATTATACCATCTAAAATAAAGCATCGAAGGAAGATATCAGATGCGTACTCATGCGAGACAAGCGAGTCAACTGAAGCCGCATGAGCAAACCTATGCTACTCACGATCTCGAGTTGGCAGCAGTGATGATTGCTTTGAAAATTTGGAGACGCTATCTCTACGATGCTAAGTGTGAAATATTCACAAACCACCAAGCCTCGAGTATTTGTGCATGAAAAAAGATTAAAAATTGAGGCAAAGAAGGTGGATAGAGTTACTCAAGGCCGACATTGACTTCACAATAAGCTACCACGCCAGCAAGGCAAATAAGATAGCCGATGCTTTGATTCAAACATGGGTAAGATAACATAACATCACTCTCCGCGAAACAATGCCTTCGGGAAGCAGTCAAGTTAAATCAGAGTTGAGACATGACATTAGAAAATTTCAGAGAACAAGTCAAGGAATTAAAGTAGTCAGATTTTCAGGTGGATCCAGACGGAATCCTAGGGATGAGAGGACGATTGTTTGTGCCAGAAATCGACAATATTCGATAAGAAGTGATGTAAGAGGCGTATAAGTCAACATTCCAGATCTATACAGTCAGTACAAGGATGTACAAAGATTTGAAAGAAAGTTTCTGGCGAAACAGAATGAATATAGATGTCGTCGAGGTTATATTTAAGTGACAAGTATGCCAATAAGTGAAAGTCGAGTATCAACGACTAGAAGGACTACTGCAATCCTTAGAATCCTAGAATGGAAATGAGAACATATTTCCATGGATTTCGTTGTAGAATTGTCAAAGTCAATACAGAGTCACGACAAGGTACGTATAATCGTAGATAGACTCATAAAATCTGCGTACTTTGTACTCGTCCAAAGAAATTATAATATTGAAAAGTTGACTACTCTATACATTGATAACATTATACGGCTACATAAAGTGCCTACAATCATAATGTCGGATAGAGATCCAAGATTTGTGTCACGTTTGTGGTAGAGCTTTCAAGAAGCCATGAGAACAAAAGTTACTCTTAGTACGACTTATCACCCTCAAACTGATGGCAAAACAGAGAGAATGATTCAAACCTTAGAGGGTTTGATAAGGGAATGTGCCATAGACTTCAGTAGTAATTGAAGTGAAGATATATTCCTGATAGAATTATCCTACAATAACAGTTATCACGGAAATATTTGAATAAATATATTTGAAGCTTTTACGGACGAAATATCGATCACCACTATACTAGGACAAAATAGTGAAGATAACCATAGCTGGGCAAGAACTAATCCAAGAGACAATGGAAAAGTGGCCGCCATCAAAGACAGACTCAAGGCTACATAAGACCAACAAAAGAGTTAGTCTAGTCTTAAAAAGAGACCAATGGAGTTCACATTGGGTGAAAAAAAACTTATATACGGGTCTCACTAATGAAAGAATCATTAGATTCAGTAAAGCTGAAAAAGTGAAACCTCGGTACGTAGGACTATTCAAAGTTCTGGAGAGATTGACATATTGGCTTACAGAATGACATTGCCACCAGATATGTCTAGAATCCATACTGTATTTCAGAAGTCCAAACTAATGAAATACACCTCGAGCCCAGGCCATGTCATGGAAATTGAACCGCTCATGATCAAAGGTAACATAGGGGAAGAGCTGAAATATGAAGATGTCTCTATTTATATTGTGGACACAAAGACCAAGTACCGAGATAATACATCATTCCCTATATCAAGGTGCAATGGTCAAACACGCAGAATGAGAAAACTACTTGGGAGTTTGAAAAAAAAATGGGCAAGCAATATCCCTACTTTTTCGAAAGTCAAGCCGACTCAAGTTTCGAGGACGAAACTTCTAATAAGGAGGGAGGGATGTGAGAACTCAAATTTTTGGGCCCGTAATTAATTAAATATAGACATGTATAAGAATTTATTTTCGGGCTATAATAAATTCAAAAATATAAATAATACATGGAAATCAAAATCCGGTGCAAGATACACGATAAATTACGGCTGGACATCTACTAAATTTGGAAGAAATATTACATACAAGTTAGATTTTCTTAACAAGGAAGCATATCAATATTTATAGAATGATTATCTCGAATTTATGGAAGGAGCATCTCCAAATTTTGGAAAGAGTATCAATCGAATTATTGTAAGATTTTCATCTCATCCCTATAAATAAGAAGACACTCTCATTCAAAATTCACCCCTCATTCTAGCAAGCAAATTTCGAAATTTTGCTCTTCAATTTTCGAAATTCCTCCTAAAAATTATGCACGAGTCGTCAAAATTCTTTCGAAGTTCGGAAATTCGTTTCTCTCGCTCAGTTGCTCGTAATCCGATCTCCACCGTTCAGAATATGTTTTGTTATGTTTCGAATAACATATCCAAATTTCAGAAAATTTCCAACGGCTATTTTTTTGTTTATAGCCTTTGCAAGAAAACTGCCCAGATTTTAGGCGAGAATTCAGCATACCTACGGTTTTTGTTCATAAGCAGGTCAAAAAGACCTTCAAACTCGATCTCCACCGTTCATAATTTATTTAACATACTTATGAACGTACCTTAAAAGTTTGAGCCCGATCCAACGGTTTAATAAGGTGCAAGAAATTTTACAAGACGACTTATTTTTCGATAGATATGATGTTGCGTTTTTGAAACATGATTCTTCTATGGTTTCTGAGTTCTTCACGTGTTCTTCCAGTATAAGGTAAGTGAGCTTGTTTTAAAATATGTTGCGTATGAATTATTTCTGTTTTCGAAAGTTTCGGTTGAGCACCTTCACTCTGTTTCTACGTTTTTTTTCAATTTTAGTACGTTATGTGTTGGCACTGTGAGGATTCCCTGAAAATGGGTGGAATTCCAACATATGGCCCTTTACGAAGGGATAGAACCGTTTTATGGCCTCGCCCCCTTAGAGGATTAAAACTTAGGGACTGATATCAGTAAACCATAAAAGGCGGAAAAATCGCAGTGCTGTTATGATATTAATATAATGATATGTTATGGAAAATTATGATATGTTTATGTGACATTTTCGAAAATTGTGTAAATATTTTATGTTGTGCTCAAACGGCCTCCACTTGCTGAGTATTTCCCAAAATACTCACCCCTTACTCTACCCTCCTCAGACAAATCAGAAGAAGAAATATAGAAAGAAGAATCAGACACCAGTTTTTGGACTGATAGTGGACACGTGAAGAATTTTAAGTAAGAAGATGGTATTGTGAGTTTTTAATTCAAGTTATAAACGCTTCTGCATATTTTTATCATTTTAAGAATCTACACTGTAAAGACAATCTTTTGATTGATTATGAGTAATAAACTGATTTTGGTTTATACTGTACTACGAGGCTTGTTGTTTAGCAATTATGTGATTGTTGAATAATGTCGGTGTCGACTAACCCCGGTCTCGAGGCGTGACAGCCTAGCCTAGCCCAGCCCTAACCACCCTGGCCGAGCCACAAGTCCCAAGCGCATGGCATCCCCTCGATGTGATGCGAGTAGAGTCCTAGCCTGCTAGGACTCCTTCCCAGCCACTGTGCTCAAGTCCTAGCATGGATAGGACTCCTTTCATGACCCAACAATGACCCAACCAGTCCTGGTCATACCCAACCCGCCATGCCTACCGGGCTTTGACCCTAAACATGCAATAAACGATTCCAGCTTGATCTTATTCGTGTGCAGCCCATAATGTGCTTTCTAGGACCCTTAACTCATCTACAAATAACCCAAAAACATTCCCTAATCATGACATCCCCTTCACGCAAGTAAACATCATGTTTTGGTACAAAACCATACTTTAAAACCCATGTTTTGCATAAAAACGAAAATAATAAAAAAAGGTAACTTCTTTTGTCATGCAAATCATATCAAATACATATTTAGGGTGTGATAGATGAGAAAAGAAAGAATTATGGCATGTCTTTGCGTATATTACGCACGAAAAATGGCTTGGCGATGCGAGGGACGTTGGTGGAGAGACGAAAGATGCACCTTGCTGATTTTTCCTTGAGGTTCACGTGATTTTGCTTGAAAACTATGTGTGTGATTGTGTAGGCTGGTGGAGAGAGTCCTTGTTTGCTTTGGTGTAGTTGGGACGTGAGTTTAGAATAATTAAAAGACTTGGAAGCCTTGATTATTTGATATAAAACAAGTGGTGTAAGCTTAGACCCATTAATCAAGGTATATTAGGCTCATTAAGCCCTTTAGTAAATATTTAAAATATTTTGTTTAAGAAAGTTTGTGAAAATAATAGCCGAGTTATTGAAAAGTTCATATTTTTGTCGAAAATCGAATACTGTTTAAAAATACGACTCAGCGTATAAAATCACCTCAAAACATCTCATATTCGAAAATCTATATATATATAAAAAACTGAGTTGTTACTAAATTTAGTAAGTTCCCGCCTAAATGACATTATAAAAAAAGAATACATGAAAAATGTAGCAATATATATTATAATAAAAGTCTAAATATATTTAATTCATTATTAAAACTGTATATTAATGTCTGCTTGAAATTTGAATCTCTCCTAGGAATTACAAACTAAATTAAATTACGTTTCAAATTTCAAATCTAGAAATTAAATTCCATTATAGAAATTATAAACCAAATTCAAATTGTTATTCAAAATTAAATATGAATTCTGCAAATTTGAAACATGTTTCAAAAATTGTGCTCCGTTAAAATCATTTTATTAGTTTAAAATTAATGACACAAATATATAGATGTAAGGTTAATATAATTAAAAAAATTATCTATATTTTAGATGAACTAATTTTTAATTTGATTTTATTTTTGAAATCTAATATATTTATTTCAATGATAGTATAAAATCATTTTTCTCTTCAATATATTAACTTTAATCTTAGACAACTATTCTCGAATTATTATGATGATTAAAAATAATTGTATGTAAAACTACCATTATTATTATTTTTTTTGTTCATGCAAAATAATATAAACAAATAAAAATTGTTAATTGACATATTTAAAACTAAAATATATGTATGAAATTTGGCATACTCAACAGGCAAATTGTGTTAATTAAATTACTTCAAGGCCAAAATTGATTATGGAGTTGTATAGTAGGCTATTGTTAATAATTCATGTTAAATAAATTTATATTAAATACCAATTACTATTTTTTTTATACTTGAATACATTTATCATGTAAGTAATCATTATAAATGTTTAGAATTAGTACCATTTATTTTAATTATTTTTTGTTGTAAATATTTAAACAGAAAATATAAATTTGAGAGACTACATCAATATATACATTAAGTGATATTACATATGATATGATTTCTTTTAAGTAATAAATTATTTTATCTCCAACATAGATCATGCTCTTAAATTATGCAATGACACAAGATTGATCGTGACAAGGTTCAGAAACCATGTTTTGGAAGGAAAAATTCTTACCGAAAGTAAAGCATGTCATAAAGTGCTTATTTCAAGAATATCATCGACGTCTTCTAATTAAAGATTACTTTTAAATTTCAATGAAGACAATTCAGTATTATTTGATTGTATCATGTGCAATGATAATCAACAAAAGTCAGGGGCAATCATTGTCTTATGTAGGAGTTTTTTATAAACCCTGTTTTTAGTCATGGTCAGTTGTACGTTGCTGTATCCAGAGTTACGAATCCTTAGAGTCTAAAAATTTTGATATGTGATAGTGATAGCAACCTGAAAAATTCGTTAATATGTGATAGTGATAGCAACCCGAAAAATTCAACGACAAATGTTGTATTTAAGGAAGTTTTTCAAAATTTGTTATTTGTTTTTTTCTAATTGTATGATCTATAATCTATTTAATTTATTTGTATTTTAATTTAAATTATTTATTGAAATTAAAAACACATTAAAAGTTTGTATGATATTTATTATTTTATTTTGTTACAGTTATTGTTTTCTACATAGTACATAAATTTATATGTGAATACAATATAATTGATAAGCACATTATTTCATTCATTGTCTAATGCAAGCGTGATATTAATTTTCAGTCGAAATATAAAAATGACTCTTTTATTCAGTGTTTCATTGTTAAGATCTATACGTATATGAAAACAATAAACATTTCACTTTGAGAAAAAGCCACGTTATAGAGAAAATAAACAAATTATCATACATATTAATTTTAATAATAAATTAGATAAAATAATTCTCCGTGCATCGCACGAGTGAAAAACTAGTTCCATTTAAAATACATCACACTTTAAACAATTAAAAATAGTTGTTTAATAAAAATATTATCACTTAAATGGCCACCGGTCTCCGTTATTCGATCGCCCCTCGGATAACTTTTTAAAAACACAGTTTTATGTATTCTAAAACAAAACTACATTTTAAACATGTAAACATGCCTACGATAATCAATTTATGTAATAAAACAATTTAATTAAAATATATAAGAAATTTAATGTCTTGCATGCATGTGGTTCACGTGGATCTCCCAATCTTCGGGACGTTACACAAAATGACTATTTTTCTTATATTAAATTGCTTACTTCCCGAATTGTCTTATTACAGGCCATGAATTTGACCTTTTCCAGGTGAAGAATGATAAAGTATAATTCCCACCCGATGATAAGATAATCATAAGAATTTGTCAATCCCAAATTTTTAAAAAAGATTTAATATGGAAAAAAAAGTTCCACATTTTTGTTGAATAAATATGTTTGTTGCAGCTGTACTAATCTGAGCACGACGAATTTCTCAACCCTGTTAGTTATCTCGAGAGAGAAACAATGAAACAAGAATTTGGAAAGTCAAACACATAATTTTCTTCTACTTCATTTAAAAGAAAATTTCAGCACACTCAAAACAAGGGTGATTTGGTCATTACCCATTTCAAGTATGACAGAAACTTATATGAGACGGTCTTACGGGTCATATTTTGTGAGACAGATATCTTATTGAGTTATCCATGAAGAAGTATTACTTGTTATGCTAAGAGTATTATTTTTTATTGTGAATATCGATAGAGTTGACCCGTCTCACAGATAAAGATTTGTGAGTCCGTCTCACAAGAAACCTAGTATTCAAGTATTATATTTTAGTATGTTACATCAAGTTGTCACCGACACAGTTGAATGTTGTATTATTTGTTTAGCTTGATTACAAGTTGACTGATTATTTCTCAAACTGATGTATACCAGTAAACAGTAAGCCTGTGTGGAAACACTGAATTGAAAGGTGTGATCCGCTTTTATTCTTTTAAAAAGCAAATAATTGGTCAACAACTTCCAAGAACCAAATCGTAGCTAGATAGTGGAGTTGGGTAGTCGAGAAACGAACTCGCCCATCCTTTCGGGCACAGGGATGCGAGAACCAATCCGAGTAAGGATTGGACTACCATAACAATCGATAGTAGCAGCAAGAAACCAAATGGAAAAAAGATAACAAAACTAGGTCAAAAAAGTTGCAAGAAAGTGAAGCTGTTAGTGGGACAAGAGGTCACTGGAGGAAATAACTCACAACACATACTTGACACTCACAAAGCCGTCTATGAACCAGTTCCTTAAAAGTACAGCAACAATGCAGAAAGAAAAAGGGAACTCGTCGTCGATCACTCTGAAAGAGCAATCTACAAATCTGCATTTCTCCAATTTTAGTTGTTTCATATTTTCCAAGCTTTCTATTAGTATTTAGGGGCCTTATTTTCTTAGTTTCACGTCATTTTCATTTATAATTTTCATTAAATGTTGCATATCATTCCGTTCAGCATTGTAAATTTTCGGCACACTGTGTTTGTGTTCTTTGAATATGTTTTTAATTCGATTGTTTATTTTAAGAAGAAATTTTCTTCTTCTTCTTTTTTTTAACTTGTCGAGAAAATTAGTTTTTCCTGAGATTACTAATATTGGTTTTGTAAACTAATATCGGCCGCATCATATACTGACAAGAATATCTCATTACAAGATTTCTTTCGGACGATCGCAAAGAAAAGGGAGAGGTAGTCGATTACCAGCTTCCATGGGTCGCGGACTCAACCGGCACGATACTTGGTTTTAGTTGTTTTCTTAGCGGTTGTCTATATACCCTAATACATTAATTTTTCGACCCCTATTCCGTTGGGAATGGTAGCCGCGATTTTCGTCATGTATTTTAGCGTTGCTTGGATTTTGTCCATGGTTATATTGATCGTGGAAGAAGGTTGTTTTGGAAAAGAAGCATAGGAAAAAGGTGAAGAACTTGCTAAAGGACACAGGGTGCATGGTTTCTTGCTGAATATTTTCTTTAGTCTAGTGGTTTTGATTCCTTTTCTCGGTTGCTGGTGAATTTTTGGAGATAAGGTGTTGTTGGATTTTCCATTTTTCGAGTTGGTTATGGTGAATATCTTTTCTTTGGTGAAGATGTTAGCTACGGTGGAATACACAGTTCTATACTTTGTGTCCAAGAAATACCATGGAGAAGACATTATCCAAGAAGATTTTAGAGATTTGCAATATACAAAACTACCGTCTGGAGAACGGATTTAAATCTTCTACTGTGTTGAAAACACATCACTAAGTGATGTGCACTTTTTCATGAGATGATCACATGATCATCTCGTTTAATCTGACAAATTTTTAAATTTATGTCATATGGTGTGATGTCCACAAGATCATCTGGTGTAAAAAAATGCACAGCACTTGGTGCCAGGGGCGGATGCACGTATGTTTATACCTGGGCTTTAGCCCGGGTGGCCCAATTTTTTTCAAAAAAATTTATGTGTAAATTTTGGAATCATATGATATTAGCACGGGTAGATCAATTTAAAATATTAAATAATTATATAGTTTTGGTGATGTGTTTTCAACACAATAGAAGATCCAAATCCCTGATGAACGTGCCCAAGTTTCGGTTTCGAGAAAAACATTGATAATCATATGAACATCGTGTATAAAAATATACCCGAGAACCATATACATGGATGGCCTGTAGAGCAGCTATATTATTTTTTCTTTATTTGTGCTGGTGAGTTGTGAAGTTTGGCACATTTGAAATCTCTTGATTCTCGATCATTATGGTAAGTGGAGACATTATTATGACTAAATGAATTGATCGTGTTAGTTACAACTCATTTTTTTTTTTTTTTGGTGTTGATGATCAAGCTTGAATTTTCGCAGTTGACTTTATGTTTGGTATTTTTTCGAGCTAATTTTTAAGCAAATTATCGGGAAAAGTAGGTTTTTTGTCTCATAATTTACATTTTTATATTTTTCGGTTATGTTACCAATTAGTTTACGATTATAATCTACTTCTTTGCACTTTTTTATTAAAAAAGTTTAGTAACTTTTCATTATAATACTGATGTGAGACAAGAAAATGATGAAGCGTAATCGAGAATTGCTGATGTGCCTAACTCCAATGAACAAATTATTAATATTTTTAAAAAAAGGTGCAAATCAGTGGATTGAGAATTAGTTAGATCAAAAATAAAAAAAGAAAAAGTAAAAGTTATATGACAAAAATGTAAAGTTTTGCCAAATTATCGGACTTTGACCTCATAGGTGTTACATGTGAATGTTTCTATTTCCTCCCAATTGCATTAAATTTATTCGAATTTCCCGTATGGTCGATTTAATATGTCAGATTAAAATTTAATCCATCAGGTTATAAAAATAGAAAAAACTTGTGTGAGACGGTCTCACAGGTCGTATTTGTGAGACGGATCTCTTATTTGGGTCATCAATGAAAAAATATTACTTTTTCATGCTAAGAGTATTACTTTTTACTGTGAATATCGGTAAGGTTGACCCGTCTCACAGATTAAGATCCGTGAGACGGTCTCACATGAGACCCACTCTATAATAATATACTTCCAACTGTGAGTATATAATGATTTGAATCATTTTTATATGAATGACAAAAACTCTTATGAGACCGTCTCATGAATTAATTTTGTGAAACATAACTCATACATGACTCTACAAAAAATATTGTTTTTATACAAAAAAGTATTATTTTTTTACTCAAAATATAGATCGTATCAACTTATCTCACGAATATAAATTCATAAGATTGTCTCTCACGTTATATGAATATACCTTCTAGTCAAAAAATAAGAAGCATATATGGTACTTCTTAACGGGTACCTGGCCCAATGCGGCCCAACTAAACAACCGACTTTCGATAAGTTTTAGGCCCGACTAAAACTTGACCAGCTTTACCTGGCCCATGCTTGTTTTCGGCCTTGAATGATGAAAAGTTACCCGAAGTGAATTTTGGTCTTCATTTTGCCAAGCAAAATATTGGGCCTAGGTCCATCTATTCACTGGTTAGAATTCTGGTCCAACTTGACGACAAGTTATATCGAAGGAAATATTTGTGCGAGTGTACCAAAATATGACATAATATACATTTGGGTCATTTCTTGATTTTAATTTAATGTTTGTGCAATTACTTAAGCTAATTACAAAGGGTACGTATCATGGATATTACAAAAACTCATAGTCTATGAAGGACGAGAACTTAACACCAACGAGCTTTACGACGCCGTTAAATCGGGTCGAATCGATATCTATCCGTCCCCTTCAAGTTTTTAAATTTTTCGTTCAAAAAGAAAAAAGAGGGTCCGTCGAGTAGTGCACTTTTATGGTGAGCCTGCATGCAAGTATTTGCTTTGCAAAAAGATGTTTAGTTTCCTTTGTTTCTCAATTCTTTTCCTTAAAGACAAAATCATTCAATGCTATCTTTAGCTCTTTAATCTTCCCGGATGAATTGCTTTTGATCCTCTTCAATTTTTTCTTTCCCCTCTTTTGGATCGATGTGTGCCTTTTGATCCCGGAATAATTTGGAATCAAGGTTCCCTTTATGTGTTTAGGATATGAAAAGACAAAATAATAGGGCCCCTTTGAAACTAATGGAACGATAATATGCAAAAGTGAACCAATGAAATTAAACTTTATTTACTTTTGCATCCTCAAATATATTAAATCACATCAATCAAAAACAAATAAATTGTCGTATAAATATCGATAACCGACTGATGTTTAAGAATCAGCGGATGAGAAACTCATGCAAGCTAAGTTTTAGCTCAAGCATAGATTAATATCATTGACTTCTCATATATTATTAATTTATATACATCATTAAGTCAAGATATAAGTTTAAGTTATTAAAAAAAAAAAAGTTAACCCACTTGCTTGAAAAAAAAAAAACAAGTAAAAAAGTTTCATTTCATTAAGATTGGAACTCTATCCCCAAATATTAGTACCATATTCTTACCTTGTCATGAGGGATACAACTTTATCTTACGCACTTATCCATTTCATGTGGAGATAGCTAGCAATCTACGGTTAGGATACCGACCATATTTATCTCTTTCTCAAATTCTAACATTAAATTATAGACATCTTTTAGTCTACGAAAAAATATTTATTTATCTTCGACATTACATCATATGGATTTCTATTATATTTGTGAAATATTTGATATGTCACATAGTTATAAACTAAGCATGTCGTGAGATACAATTAAGAGAGCAATCGACACGTGACAGTTGCATTGTTTTACGGTTTAAAATATTGGAGTTGAAAAACTATTAATAATTATAGTTTTTGGTAAAACGACAATGGATAGATGTTACACATATAATAACAAATTTATTCAATGACGTCGTACGTAATAAACAAACTTTTCGAGTACATTCCTCAACTATATCCATATATCGTTCAACGCTGCCAAGGAAGAAATAATATCTGATAAACATTGAATTTTTTTATATTATGATAGCCATGAGACTTTAGGTCCACCATCAAATCAAATTATCTGTCAATTTGGATAATTATTCTTAGACTTTTTATCCCATGAAACCTTGCAAAGTTGCAATAAAATACATGAAATATGGGCAACATTTTTAATTAATGCAGTCTGAAATGTCTGTTTGCTTGGATTGGAGTCAACATACCTTACCTAATTAGTGGGATATATTCTGTTGAAAATGAACGAACAGTCGTTTCTTGGATTAGAAAATTCTCGATAATCGATCTTTTCTAAGTTTTGGGTTTAAACTTTACCTTTTAATTTTGTCCATCTTCATTAAAAAATATTGATAAATAAATTAGAGTCGGTTTCTTGTGAGACGGTCTCACAAATCTTTATCTGTGAGACGGGTCAATGCTACTGATATTTACAATAAAAAATAATACTCTTAGGGTGTGTTTGGTTGAGTGGATTAAATAAGGATAGATTAATAGTCAAATATTTATCGTTAAAATTTTAAGTTGTTTTAATAATCATTTTGACCCGGTTTAATATCTAATTTTATGGATAACTATTTGATTAATAAAATTGGATCTTAAACCGGGTCAAAATGATTATTAAAACATCTTAAAATTGTAACGATAAATATTTGACTATTAATCTATCCTTATTTAATCCATTCAACCAAACACATCCTTAGGATAAAAAGTAATACTTTTTCATCTCAAATAAGATATCAGTCTCACAAAATATTTAAGATCATTTCACACAAGTTTTTGTCAAAAAAATCATGTCCTTAATTAGATATCTATTGTCTGACTTCTTTTCTTGGATAAATGCATTTTATAAAATGGTTCCCAAGTGGAGGCAGCTTCCTAGGAAAGAGCATTGAACAAACCAAAGACTTTGGTAAGGATCGAATATCATAATATATAAAAATAAATTTTCAAAAAAATAATAATTTAATAATATCAAGAAAAATAGGTGTGGTTGACCCAAAACCCTAAAACGTGGCGAGGATTATTTCCATCCAATTTCCACACAATTCATGAAAAAAATAGAGATATGGTGATAGGTGGGAAGTCGCTATTGAGATGAATCACGAGATAGGTGTGTACAAAAAGGACAACATGTCATTATCCTCGTAAAGTTTCATAGACGATAATGCGTCGACAAAACCGATCATTTGATTCGGTCCAAAAACAAATATTGGCTTGTTTAGGTCCGAGTTCACTAAATCGAATAGGTTATTTTGACGATTTTCATTTTTAATATATATGATCGTTGTGTTGAAAATAAGAGTTGAAATTATCAGCGACATGTCAAGATCAAAATTCGAATTGGTCCAGACTTTTCAGCTAAAGTTTTTATTCCTCCACCACCAGTTGCCTTCACTGAGTCTTCTTTGCCATGTTGAAAATAAGAGTTGTAAATATTGAAAATTAGTGTGTGATGATATATGTAATAATGTATTTATTTTTGGATTATTTCCAAATAAATTTTATAAATAGTTCTCTCAATTTATGAAGAAAAAACATGACTGAGTGGAGAAAATTTTATAAAATATGTGGTTTAATATTGTAATGCCCTAGAATTTAATTACCGTAATCTGAAATGATTTGGGTATGATTACCGTAATCTGGAATTAATCTGAAATGATTTATTAATTAATTACGGTAAATATAGACGGAACGGATCGGACTAGAACACATGAGAAAGGTGTAAATTGTGTGCGCAAAGAAATGAATTGGCGCACATACGCGATGGAATGGAGCGCACATGCGCGAGCAGGGCAGAAGCCTGCGCGCACATGCGCGACTTCACAGCGCGCACATGCGCGCGAGCTCCAGAAGGTTGGGCGCATATGCGCCGATTGGATGCGCGCATATGCGCGAATGTTGATTTCCGAGACAGTAGGTCTCGCGCATATGCGCGAGATGAAGCGCGCGCGAGTAGTCCAGTAGCCGGACAGTGCTTCTGGCGCATATGCGCGGAATTGTGCGCGCATATGCGCCAGTCATGCAGAACGTAAGGACGCCACTTGTTTCTTGTGTGCGAGGTGTATATATATATATATATATATAGACGCCACTTGTTTCTTGTGTGCGAGGTGTATATATATATATATATATATATATATATATATATATATATATATATATATATATATATATATATATATATATATATATATATACATACAAACGTTATCAAAAAAGAAAAAAAAGAACCGAGGAAGGAGCTCAAAGTTTTCTTTGAAAATTTCTATCGTGATTTACGAGCGATCAGTCCGTCAGATTTTAAATCCGACTTCAGTACCGAGTTCCTATCAACGTAGACTACAACTGGACGTAAGTTTTGCTACGTTTAGACATGTTTTGAATTTATGATATTGTCTAAATTGAATAGGAGTTAGATATGATGCTCTTGACATAGTAGACATCGTATATCTGAAGTCAGATTGAAGAACGGACTGTGTATGGAATTGTTATGAATTTTTAGAGTTTATTCGATTGTAAATATACTGAATTGATATCAGAATCATGGTATTATTGATTTTATGATACTGGGATTGATATCTGATTTGTACTGTATCACTGGATATATTGATATTAACCAGATTGGGAACAGATGAGTTGTTGACTTGTTGTATCAAGATTGTGTTGCCGGGATTGCGGGATTGTACAGAATGGATATAGAATTTGGTATTGATATTGATATTGATTATGAATTTCGGTATTATATCTGTGATGTTGGGATTGACGGGGTTACTGAAATGGTATTGTCATACCGTCGAAACATCAATGAATTGATATTGATCAGACTCAATATTGATTGTGATTATATCGTGATATTGTTGATATGAATTGGATTGTGTCTTGATTTGATATTGATCATAACAGGCTTTGAATTGAGCTGTAGATTGACACCATCTATTCGATATTGTGAATTCAGATTGACATGGACAGGCGTGAAATGGAGTCTTCGTCTTCGTCAGACCATGAAGACAAAGGTATAAGTCAATGTGGTATTGGGAGATGGACTTGAGTCAGTTTAGACTCGGGTTTCCCTAAATCACATACTTTACTTTATTGCATTGATATTTGCATTGATTGATTGATATACTTGTTTTCTTGAGTTATAGATTACAGGTATTAGAAGAGTAATCTTATGACAGAAGTGCCGTTAGTGGTGGGATCACCACGGGCACATTGCACGATGTCATAAGATGGTGTATTGGCGGATGTGCCAAAGACGGTCACTGGATGTTGGTTATCGATGTGGATAGATTGATAGCTTCTTCTATTACTGTTAGTTGATATTATATCGATGTGGATAGATGTATAGCTTATTCTATTACTGTTGATTGATATTATATCGATGTGAATAGATTCATCGTTCCTTCTATTACTGTTAATCGATGTTATATCGATGTGAATAGAATCGGACTTTGTTCTATTACTGGTAATCGATATCCTATCAATGTGAATAGAATCAAGGCTTGCTCTATTACTGTTAATCGATAATATATCAATGTGGATAGAATTAGGGCTTCGTCTATTACTGTTAATCGATACTATATCGGCGTGGATAGAATTGGAGTCTTTTCTATTACTGTTAGTCGATATATGCATACCAACTTCTGGAATCGGGATTCCTAGACTAGGATTGAGTCTAGTCTGAATTATGTAGCTACGAGTATAATTGACAGTGGGTCATTGATTATGTTTCAGATTCGTTACATATTGTTGATACCTGATTACATGCTTATATTTGTTTATATGATTGCATGTTTCATTGATTTATACTGGGAGTTATTCTCACCGGTTTATCCGGCTGTTGTCTTGTCTGTATGTGTACTTGACAACAGGTGGGACAGGTTCAGGGTCGAGGAGATGAGGAGAGATCGAGTTAGAGTGGAGACTTCGGACTTTGATCTGAGATAGGGTTCGAACACTTGACATTAGTTGTTAAACTCTAGTTTGAATAAATGTTTTGTAATACAGGATTTGTATTTTATATACTGAGATGTATATATGTTTTATTTCACTACGTTCCGCAATTTAAAAAGAAAAAATTTTTAGACCATGTTTTATAATTGATTAATTAGTCACAATGATGATTAAGAACTTGATTAGCGTCTGGGTCCCCACAAATATTTTGTGCATTTGAGATTTTTATTTTTTACCGTAAATTTTTACTTTTAACACGTTATCAACCCGATACTCGAAGTTTCTCCATATTTTTCCAAACTTCAAAACACAAGAAAAATGTAACAATATTCAAAAGTAAGAATATTTATTTTACTGTTTATTTATTTTTTATATATATTTAATATATAATATCATGTTGTTATATAAAATGAGTTTAAAACACCTCATTATAATAACGTGATATTATTATATTATTACACTACTTATATATTTTTATTGTGTTACTGTTTATATATATATATATTTGAATAATATCATATTATTTATTATATAAAAATAGTCTACGACACCTCATAATAATAACATGATGTGATTATTTCATTATTTATATATTTTTATTGTGTTATATAATAATTATATATATTTGTATAATGTCACAGTATTATATAAAAAAGTCTCTGACACCTCATTATAATAATGTGATGTGATAAATAATTATTTAAACATGATTAACATTATTTACATCATATTATTGCCATAAAATTTACATATACATATATTTATTTTTTAAGATTTTGTAACAGCTAGTTTTTACGCTATAAATATGATTTTACAAATACATTCAATCACTCCAAAATTACTCTTCATCCCTAAAAATTTTATTTATCAAAATTTTCGAAGAAGAAGAAAATGGTTGTTTCAAAGTTATTTTGTATAATTATTTTGGTTATTATACTTACTACTCTTATATATATCGGAGAATATTTGTCTCGTGTTTTTTCTTTATTTTTAAGGATAATTGTGCTTATAATTTATTTGTTACTTTGTTTTGTCATATTAATAGATTTAGAACTTAACTAATAAAATACACTGTTATTTTTATAGTACCACCAAGTCAAATTTGACAAAGCTCGAATTTTTTGCGCTCGATATTACGGGAAAAAATTATATGTCATGGACTCTCGATGCAGAAATGCATCTTGAGTCACTGGGTCAAAATGAGATCGCTAAAGAAAACGGTATCTCATCATCACAAAAAAACAAAAGCTGTGATATTTTTGCGTCGACATCTTGATGAAGGATTAAATGTGAATATCTCATTGAAAAATATCACATGGCTTTATGGAAAATATTAAAGGAGTAATTTGAATATATAAGGGAAGTTATACTTCCAACCGTCTGCGATGAATGAAATACGTTAAGATTCCAAGATTTTAAGAAAGTCGGTTATTACAACTCGGCAATATGTCGAACAATCTCGCAAATAAAATTTTGTGGACATGAGATTACGGAATCAGAAATGCTTGAAAAAACAATTTTCACTTTTAATGCATCAAATATAACTCTACAACAACAATATAGAATGTGTGGATTTGCGAGATATTCTAAACTTATCGCATGTTTTTTATGGCGGGAAAAAACAACGAGATGAACAGTATTTCCAGACGTAAATTTTGTAAGTAAAAAAGAATTTGAACCTGGAAACCAAAATCAAATTCAAAAACAAGGTTTTGCTCGAGGTCGTGGTCGTGGTTGCGGCCCTGGTTTCGAAAAAAATCGAGATAGTTACTTCTATAACTCATCTCAAAAGAGCGTCACGAAACACCAACTAAAAAGGCATCATGAGAACATGATTATTAATGAAAATAACTCAAAACGATTTGAAAGTTCTTATTTTATCTGCGGCACTCCAGGACATTGGTCTCGTGTTTGTCAAGCCTCCGATCACCTTTGTAAGCTCTATAAATAATCAATAAAAATAAAAGAAAAAGAGACCAACTTCACTGAACATAGTGACGTTTTAGTGATTTAACTGATTGTGATGGTACAGATTTTCGGAATGATTTTTCTGAAAATGATCAGTATATTGGTAGAATAGAAATCTAAAATATTTTATTTTTCATGTGCTTATATGCTAATGTTTTATTGTATAATTATGATATGTGTTATATTTTTCAATAAATTACATATGTATTGTCATTAATTTTTTTCATTGCATATTTTTGTTTTGAAGTTCAAATATGGAAAATGCTATGAACAAAGCTAAACAAAGAACTAATCACATGGAAATTTGCATACCTAAAAGTGGTATAACGCACACTATTCACCGAGATAAAAGATATTTCTTGGAACTAAAACCAACAAAAACAATAGTGAATACGATATCAGTCCTGTAGACTTGAGTAAAGGATGTGGTAAAGCACATTTTTGTTTACCACATTTTTGTTATATAATGGTACAAAATTTATGATAAATGATTATTTGTATTCACCACAATCAAAAAGAAATTTGTTGAGTTTTAATGACATATATTCTCATGGGCATGATACTCAGACAATAAATGAAAGAAATAAGAAATATATGTATCTTACCACATATAAATCATGAAAAAAATATGTAGTTGAAAAAATATCAGTGCTCCCTATTAGATTGCATTATACACATATAAGTCCAATTGAATCAAATATGGTAGTTGATAATTTTTCAATATTAATCAATTGGTATGATCGATTAGGACATCCTGGTTCAACAATGATGCTAAGAGTTATAGAAAATACTTATGGTCATCCACAGAAAGACCAAAAGATCTTTCAAAATAATAAGTTTCAATGCAAAACATATTCTCTTGAAAAACTTATCTTAAGACCATCACCAGCTAAAATCCAAACTGCATCACCCATGTTTCTTGAACGTATTCAGGGTAATATTTATGGGTCTGTTCATCCACTATATGGACCATTTAGATGTTTTTATGGTATTGATCGATACCTCTACCAGATGGTCACATGTATGTTTATTATCAACTCGGAATGTGATATATGCAAGATTACTTTCTCAAATAATAAAATTGTGGAAATAATAAAATTGTGGAATCAATTTCACGTTCATACAATCAAAAAAATTAGATTTGATAATGCTAGTGAATTAATTTCTCAGACTTTCAATGATTATTGTATATCAATGAGAATCACTGTTGAGCATCATGTTGCTCATGTACATACACAAAATGGATTAGCGAAATCATTGATTAAACGTCTACAACTGATTTCTAGACCAATGATTATGAAAACAAAATTCTATGTTTCTCTATGGGGACATGCAATTTTACATGTTGTTGCATTAATTCGCATAAGACCAAGTGCATATCATAAATACTCCCATTTCCAACTTGCCTTTGGTAAAGAACCAGACATTTCTCATCTGAGAATTTTTGGATATATGGTATATGTGCCTATTGCACCGCCTCAACGAAAAAAATGGGACCTCAAAGAAATATCGGAATTTATATCGGTTATGATAGTCCAACAATCATTCGATATCTTGAGCCTCAGACGGGCGACGCGTTTACAGCACGTTTTGATGATTATCTTTTGAATAAGGAAATCTTCTCAATATTAGGGGAAGAAAATAAACATATCGAAAAGAAAATTACATGGTATACATCATCATTGTTACATCTGGATCTAAGAACTAAATAATGTGAAAAAAATAGTACAGCAAATTGTGCATTTGTAAAGAATAGCAAATCAAATACCAGATGCATTTATAGACACAAAAGAGGCAACTGATTTATATATACATACTGTAAATGCCCCCAGCTCGAATTTAAATTCCAAATATGATTCTAGAAATTCCATTTCCGGATTCTTGATGACATTTGTAGGGGGAGCAGTCTCATGGCAATCAAAAGTTCAAAAGTTGTCGAGTACATAGCCACAACTAAAGTATGTAAAGAACTACTATGGTTGAAGAAGTTTCTACAAGAGTTAGGCTTTAGAAAAGACAAATTTTATGCTCTACTGTGATAGTCAGAGTGCAATTGACCTTAGTAAGAACTCGAGTTTACACTCATGTTCAAAGCATATTGATGTAAAGTATCATTGGGTTTGAGATGCGTTGAACGAGAAATTGTTACATCTTGAGAAGATACATACCAATGATAATGGTCCCGATATGTTTACAAAGTCGTTGTCCAAAGAAAAGCAGGAAAACTGTAGAAGTGTGGCAGGTCTATTTGAAGCTACAAAATGAAGCTTGAGGGGGAGAATTGTTAATATTCAAGCAATTTGCATTCAAACCATTTTTCAAAGTTAGGCTACCAAAATTTGAAAATACATCAGTAATTCACATTATCATTTCACACTTACTCGAACCCAAATTTTTTTCTATAAATAGCCATACATTTGTATTCTTTAAATTCATCACAAGACAAACAATAAATAAGTAATTGAGTTTTTTACAGCATAGTCATTTAGATAAATTTTAGTATACTACGTGGTTGCGGCATTGTTCGTTCTTCCACATCAGAAATAATTTTCTATGTAATTATAGTTGTGTGAGTTCCACTTTGAAAGTGAGATTGAATGTGTCATTCAAAAATAATTATTCTTGAAGTTCTCGGTGTCCCCTAAGTTGTTATAGAGAGAGTTGTTGTTATATCCTATTTTTGCAGGAATGATTTATACTCATTATTGATATAGTATATATTTCTTTTGGTGGACTTCGCTCTCGTGGTTTCTTTTTCCTAATTTTGATTTTACCCGTAAAAATAATTTTGTCGTTTTTCTTCATAATTATTATCACTGTTGATATTATCGCTAAAGGGAAAAGAATCAACGCTTCCGAATACGAAAAATTATTTAATTTGGCTATCTTTCCCAACAAGAGGTTAACATGAAGGATTGTCGCCCTATGATGATTTATTATTAGATCATCCGATCGGAGTTTCTCTTTCTTCATGGTACTCCGAAAAGCCATAAATTTCATTGCATAAGCTAATGTGGTTATGTCTTTGATTGATTTCATAAATAATTAAATTCCATACACGAATAACTTCGGCTGGTCTATGTATTACTATTCGTGTATAGTTCTTAATATATGATCTGTGTCACATGGCTTTGTGCCAAAAAAGTCGAGCAAACACCCCTATATTTATTGTCCCTTAAATATTATAATCTTTTCAAGCAACATGCAAGATGAATTATTTTGTACTACCATTTTCCAATTTTACAGCACATTCAGCTTTTCGATATAATGCTTACATTCATTATCATTCGAACTAAATACTAAAAGTTTTAAAAATATTTATATTACTCCGTTTAAAAGTACACATATAATCAGTTAGTTGTTGATCAAGGAATTTAGTTTAATTAATTAGATTATTGGTAACCGATATATATAAAATGATCTTCAACGAGAAATATTAATTGAATTGAACATATATATATATATATATATATATATATATATATATATATATATATATATATATATATATATATATATATATATATATATATACACACACACACGCTCGCACACTTATTTAACATATATGCATTGGGTAATGGGATTTTTTTTACCTTGAAATTAAAAATGTTGTGTGTATCAGAGATTAATGTTATCCCAGATATTGTAACACCTAATAACAACATGTAGCAAAATAACAAAACACACAAATAAATAACTTAAATAAATAAAAATAATTGAGTTATTATGCAAAAGTGTAAATATTTGCGTTATGTCTCATGGCAAGAGAATCATTAAAAAAACATAATGAATTAACAAAACCAACAATAGTTAATCGTATTAAAAAAACTATTTTTTCTAACAAGTTAAGGAATCAAATTGCATTCTAAAAACAACATTAAAATAACCAAAGAATGCAAAAATTATGCGCCAAAAATTGGAGTAACAAAACGATCAACATTTTCACAAGTGTTGTCTTTAAATATCTCCAAGAACCACGATAACACATTGGTAAATGATAGTAATTTTTAAACGACAGCTTAATTCTTTTTTCTGAGAACATTTCTCTCCATCTCTCTGAGAACAATGTATCAATCCTATATGCATTGTATATATGGTCTACACTTATTTTAAGATATTTAATAAAGTAGGTCTTATATTATACGGTCTCACATATCTATATCTATACAGTCCATATTTGGATCGAAAAATAATACTTTTAACATAAAAGTAATACAATTTCATCGACCGAGTTGGATAGTAGTCTCGTCTCACAAAATTGATATGTGAGACTTTTTCTTAAGAGTTTTGTGTATTCAATATTTACGATTTTTATTACTCGAATGAATACGTATTTTTGTTCTTGTAAAATTGACTAATATCCAAACATATCCAAATATCCCGGCTCTGAAAATTCTTGTGTTTTGGTACAGGGAAATTCCTACCCTATGGCAATTAATCAATTTTAAATTTTGAAATATATTATTCATTGAGTGTGAAATGAATGAATGCGTCCCCCCCTCCAACACATCTTCGGTTGAGGCTGCCTAAAGTATTAAATTGCACACTTCTTTTGACTTAATTTTATATATTTTCCAATACAAATATATTTTTTTAATCTAAATTTGGTCAAAAGATTGGGACAATTGCCTTCCTCTTTGCTTTCTTGCCTCCACGACAGATTAATAATTTCAAGAAATTGGATAATATAATATAACTAGCGTTAAAATTGACTCGATGTATCCGAATCCTATATACAAGGATACCAAGAAGAATCCGAGAATATTAATTTTTTCTTGACAATATTAAATACTTTATCATATGATTTTTAGATCAATAATATGATCCACTATCAAATGAGGGGAAAAAATATAATCGATGTCCCAATCGATATATAATTTTCCAGTAAAAAATATTCGAGAAAATAATTTTGTTAGCTACAAGTGTCTACATCCCAACCTAAACACCAAAATGGAAATACAAAAGGAGACTAAATTTGTTGGGTAATATTAATTAGTATATTACCTTTTGACATAGAATATTTCTTGGGTTATTTTTATTATTAATTTTTTTTAAAAATAATTTCAATAATAATGTGGATAGTGGTGTTTTGTAGTAAAACTACCATTTGTGGCGGACCCTGCAAGCGCTTATTAGTTTAGCTCAGTTAACTCTTTGTTTTACTTAGACCCTTTGGGGGCCGGGCCACAAAAGAAAACTCCATACGGAAAACCTCCCCTTAGGGATCCCCTCCGACGGTGGACCGAGGCAGAACCTGGGGGACGGGTTGTCCCGTACATACAAGTTTATATATCTATAACATTAAGGATTACCTTAAAACATCTTAGAACTCTATATGAAGTCCTTATAGGCCATGTATAATCTTATTAAGATACCCATAAGAAAGTTAGCTCATCCATATCATTAACTCATAGCTCATATATTGTGTACATATATTAAGTATTATGTTATTTTTTTTTTAATTTATGCTTAACAACTTTTTAAGTTTTATTTTTATATATGTTATTTCATTTCTTATTAGAATACTTTTTACTTTTACAATTTTGACAATTTATTTCAGAAACAGAAAATCGAGATCCAGAAAATATAAGTGTTATCTACTTACAAGTGATACATACTGTTATTCTAAAGCTATTGATGATATTTAAGAGTTAAGCGATCAGAAAATCTGATTTCGATGTTGAGTTTTTTTATTATTATTAAATTAAAAACAAATATTAATTTCAAAAAAACTGCTGGTAATGTTTTGCAAGATTACTGCATAACGCCACCAACAATAGTGGATTCTGCAAAATTATTTTGCAGCGTCCGCTACCTATGTGAAGCAGACTCTGCCTCAACGCAATTCCTGCAATTACTACTTTATTTTCAGCTCGATTCTCGCGTTGAATATGCAAGCATGATTTATGCCTTCAAAATCTATAAATTTCTCTTTAGTTTGTTTCGTTATATTCAAAATTTTCACAAGTTCTAAATTTATTTGCTTCATATTTCTTTCTTTCTTACGCTTCAGTTCAAAATTATTCTGTCAATTTGTTTAAAATTTTCTTGATATGAAATTTCATCTTCCAAATGGCTACTATCAAATTTGTAAGTTTGTAGCAACAATGGAGGCAATCAAGAATAAAAATTTTTTTGATGCATATATATTTGGTTATAATTGAGAAAGAGAAATGGAGTATGACCCATGACGATGGTTGGCGTCGTGGGGGTGATGACAACCAATATGTCGGAGTATTTAAACAGTGTGTTAAATGGAGCTCGTATAATTCTTATATCTGTAATAGTACACTTGACCCTTCTGACGCGCGTACAATAAATGTACGTGTGACAATAAGTAGTCGTATGATTCAGGAAAATTAGCTATATTCAGATTATGCATGTCGCAAGTATGAGGAATGAGCGAGAAAATCTAGTAAACATTGTGTTCCAAAATATCATGTATGACAGTAAACTATTTCGGTTGCGACCGGAGTAAGACCAAGTTGTGGCCAACAAACGCAGATGATAAATTATCAACTCAACGATTGTTCATGTGGGTATAGACATTTTTGACAGTCCCAAATGGTACAGCGGTTAGATCCTACAATACTTGTGCAGCCAGTGGTACAATGTCTGATTACCTAGCAACAGATGAGAAATGTCAACCTGAGTACCAAATCCACCCACTTTTGTTGCACCACAACCCGATAGAAGTGAAAGAAAAGAGTTGGTAGGCACATAACAACTTGAGAGAGAAAAAGAGATGATAGGTTTGTACTTATAGAGATACCTGTAAGGCCCTAGAAATGCGATTACCGTAATCTGAAATGATTCGGGGATAATTGATATGTTTTATAGATGGAAAGATCGGACCGAAACGAAGAAAATGCTGAAAATGGTGCGAGGACAGTAGCCTGCGCGCATGTGCGCGGCACAGATGCGCGCATATACGCGACGGGGGGCAGAGAACCTCGCGCATATGCGCGACACGAATCCGCGCATGTGCGCGAGGTAACCCGAGAGTTGTGAAGAATTTTGAAGGACCTCGCGCATATGCGCCGATTGAGGGCGCGCATATGCGCGAGGCGTTGTGCATGCTACGCGCCGAGACCAGTAGGTCTCGCGCATATGCGCCGATAGTGGTCGCGCATATGCGCGAGACGTGCAGCAAGAAGAACGAGCCACCTGGTCTTAGATGCATGTGATATATATATATATACATAGCATCTCATTTTAGCAATTCAGAGGAAGCAACGAGAATTCCGAGAGAAATCGAGAAAGGGCCGAGGAAGATTGTGAAAAATCCTTACGCCTTTTGTGAGAAATCCGTCCATCCGATTTTGAATCCGATTTCGGTATTGAGTTCCTATCGACGTAGACTACAACTGGACGTAAGTTTTGCTACGTTTTGATTTGTTTTGGAATTATGGTATTTTCAGAATCTGATATGGTTCATATATGATGTTCTTGGCATGCTAGACATCGTATAATCGAAACCGGACTGAGGAACAGATACCATATGAATTGTTATGATTTTTAGAGTTGAGTTGATTGAGAATTGATATCAGGATTGGAGTATTATCGAATATGAGATGTTAGGATTGATATCTGATTGATATGATAGTGCTGGATATATTGAAATTATGACGTTATGTTGTAAAAACAGAATTTGATTAAATTCTGATTATATCCAGTATTGATTGAATGGTGTATTGATACCGTACCCTCAATATTGTTATTGTCAGACTGAGTATTGACAGGCTTGGGGTTCGAGACTTCGACAGAGTCAGAATATAAGAAAGAAAGGTATAAATTAATAATGTGTCGGGATTGCACAACTCGAGGGAGGTTTGACTCGAGTTTCCCTAAATCACATACTTAGTTTATTACATTGATATTTGTAATTGATGAGATTGATGTTTGTTGTCTATTGATTTATAGCCACTGCATGTATTGACTACTGAGTCGTTTAGTCATTGGCTGATTCGCCTGGTCATCGGCTGACTCGTCTGATTATTGGCTGATTCGTCTAGTTATTGACTGATTCGTCTAAACTTTGGCTGATTCGCTTAATTACTGGCTGATTCGTCTAGTTATTGGCTGATTCGCTTAATTCTTGACTGATTCGTCAATTCTGCGGCTGTTTCGCCCAGACACTGGATATATGAATTATATCGATGCCGTTTAGAGATTGATTCATTCCTATCGACTGAGATTCGGTATATTTATCATTATCCAGACATCGGGATCCCTAGGTTAGAGTGGAGTCGAGTCTGAGACGACGCGTTGTTTGAGTCGAGTCTGAGTGTGATTCATTGCTTGATATTGATTTATGTTTCTGATTTGATACATGTTATGAATATGTCTTATATGCTTTTATATGATTGCATGTTTACATTGTTTATACTGGGATGTAATTCTCACCGGAGTTATCCGGCTGTTGTCTTGTTTTGTATGTGTGCATGACAACAGGTGGGGCTGGATCAGGGTCAAGAAGAGGATGAGAGAAGACAGTTAGCGTGGAGATCCGGACTTAGGAGTATATCTGTTATATCACCTGAGGTGTAGTGAAGAAACATTATTTATTATGATTTCTTGTTGTACAGGACTTGTAATTAGATCTGATTAGTGATCTTGTAAATGAGATAAGACTTATTTCATATGCTGCGTACTCTCGTGTGTTAAAAAAAAAATTTAGACCCTGTTTATTATAATTGATTAATTATTCCCAGAAGTGATTAAGAATTGAATTAAGTTCGGGTCCCCACAGATACATATTAACTAAACACATTTTCCACCTGTAATTTAACAAATATGATTACATATTAACATTTAAAAATAGATAGATTATATTAGGACAATAAATTTCAAATATTACCATTTTCAAATATGACCATTTAGAACAACTTGAACAATCATGAGTCAATGAATATGTGTAACTAAACACAGTTTTACACATATAATTTAACAAATATGATTACATATTAAAAATAATTATAGATTATATCAAGACAAAAAATTTCAAATATTACCGTTAACCATATGGAGCAACTGAAAAATTATCATCTAGGACTTGGATGCGCAACAACTGTTAACTCATCTCGGTCGAGATTAACCAATTAATCATGTTTCATGCCATATTTGCTCATAATATAAAAAGTTTTAAAAGATATATGTTGTATTAAATAATGAAAATACATTATTAATATCTACATGATATATAAAGGTCCAGATATTGTAGATTTTCCTATATGTGTTGCATTGCACAACTGGCAGTATAGGAATGCTAAAACTGCACTTCCCCAACTATAGATTTTACACGATTAATATAATGACACATTTGCAAAAATATGAGTTTATCCGACCTTCTTTGATAATCTGAGAACAATATTCTTCTAATAATCATCAATGCTACACAGCAGGTATAATTCATGACATTTTCTTCTGAACTGTTATCATCAATAAGTGTAAAAAATGCAGTGATCATGTAGTGCAGTCATAGAAAAATGACACTTTTAAAATGTGATGATGATGTCATGAATCCCAACATGTCAAGACTCAAAAATCATATTGGAAAACATCATGAAATCCCATATGATTTTACATGATCGTGTGAATTATTTCCAACATATAGCATCCAAATAGCATTCAAAAGATTGTTTGATCGCTTAACTCTTACTGTAGAACCCAAAATCATTACACGTGTAACCCATGCAGTTATTTAATTGTTAATTCATTTATTTAAATTAAAATGAGTATTAGTTATGCATGACTTATTTGAATGTATTATTTTAAATTATTCATGTTTATGTGATGCACGCTAAAATGTTTTTCGAGTTTCATGTTCAGGCGATTATTCGAGGCGGGATCGAGGAAAATACGGTGACGATTCTTGACAATTTAAAATGAGATATTTAATTTTAAAAGCTAGGAAGGGGCATTTAAATAATTTATTAAGTTTTAGTATTTTAAAGCCTAACTTAATTATTAGGTGAATTTTAGAATTTTAAAACTTTTAAAGTCTAGCACTTGTGTATTTTGAATTTTTATAGTGGGTTAGCATTTTATTAGTATTTAAACTAGTAATTTAGTAGAAATTTAATTAACATGCTATTAGCATGATAATTTTTGTAATTAAGCAAAACTTTCCCCTAGTTATCACCTAAACACATGCACACGCACACTTTTACACACACATGAGATTTTAGCGCCACGTTCGTCCCGGATCAACCCTCACTCCGTCTCCGCTTCGGTATCGCCGGTTCGGTAAAATTTTCATCAAAGGCACGTATATTCTGTTATTTCTACATCGATCTCGTCATATTATGTGTTGTATAATTTTTATGCGTAAAAATTATGTATGACGTTTGTCGTTTGAGCAGGAAATGGTTTGGATCAGTTTTGAGATAACTTTTAGATATGAAAACTCGTTTTTGCTGTCTTTCTAAATACGGTGATTTTTCGGTCGTGATTCTCAGAAAATTTTAACACGAAAATTGTAGAAATTTTTGATACCTTCGATTGGACAGTAAATTCGAAATATTTGGATAATAATTGAGTGAGTTATGTTGTTTTTCGTGGGACTGCTCAAGCTACGTTTTTCAGAAAAATTATGTATTGGCGCGTTCTTGAAGTTATTTGTTGCAGGCTTCGTTGGGAATCGTCGGGCGATCGCTGCTGCGTTTAGGTAAGTCAAGAACATTGTTGAGATTATTATTGGTGTCTCCTTTCGTGTCGTTAGGCACCAGGTGTACTAAGAGTCGTAGGAAGAAAAGTGATGTCGAGATTTCGGGTTGTGTCGTTCGTTGTTGCTTGTCTAGTTGGGTGGTAATTTTAATGGCTTGAGTGTCCTAAGAGAGGTCTCGAGGTGCCAATTCCCAGCCCTTATGGTTTGGTAAGAAAAGAGAATCAACATATTCAGTTTTTCACGCAGGTTCCGAAATTCCGAGGCTACACGGACCCTGACACAGGGTCCGTGCCTTTGTTTCCTTCGCAGTGCCAAATTCCCGAGGCTACATCGACCCCACACGGACCCAGGCACAGGTTCCGTGCCCCTCCTTCCTTTCGAGTATGTCCATACAGTATGTACACGGACCCTTACCCGAACCTAGGCACTGGGTCCGTGTACTGTGTCTTTTTGGGAACATTTTAGGTTTCATTTCTAGGATTGATTCGGGGTTCAAGATCATGGTTAGTATGATGATTAAGCGAGGTCAAGGCCCGGGCAATCTAGAACGACATATGTTATTGATTTGACTAGGTGGGGAGCACGAATACCTACGTCTAAGCTATGCAAGATAAGTGTTTAATTTCATGTTAGTATGTTGCGGCAGCGGCCCCAAGCGAGATCCAGCGAATCCCTCAACGCCAAGTAAGTATGTTGACGTGCAAAGAAAATACTTTTAAGTTTTTGAGGTATGCTAAATGTCTTGTGATCAAATTTATGTTTAGGATTGAAAGCGTTAAATTATGAACGGGTACCAATCCGCCCGTTAAATTATGAACGGTTTTAGATCAGGATTGGAAAGCGTTAAATTATGAACGGGGACCGATCCGCCCGTTAAATTATGAACGGGGATCTCATGTATGTGGCAGTGGATCTTCCCTGTCAGCCCAGTACTGTGGTTTATTCTGATCAAGCGAATTATGTTATGGGTCAATTGCTTTGAAATATGCCTCTACTCAAAATGATGAAGTTCATGTATGTTCATGTATGTACAAGTATGCAAGCATGTTTAATAAAATTTTTATGTTTATGGCACGTCTACGTATGTATGTATGTATGTAAGTTCAATTTTAAGTGTAAGTTCAAGTTTTAAGTTATATATGCTCTATTTTGAAGTTGCATGTGCTTTTATTACGTATTATTCGTTACTTCCAATTTATATGTGTTGAGTCTTTAGACTCACTAGGCTTGATCGATGCAAGTAAGGATGATTATGAGGAGACTGGAGGTGGTGACCAAGGGGCAGGCTTGGATTGAGCAGGAGGCTAAACCCGAGGACCGCCCAAGTTTTTAGTTTTATAAAAAAATGTTCAAATGCTTTTGTCAAACTTAGATCTTTAGATCTTTGCTGCAACAGATTTGGGGACGTACAGTTTACTTATTTAAACTTTGGATGTTCATGCATTAATTAAAAAAAATTTAGTTCTTCCGCAAATTTTAAGTAGTAAAAAGTACGGTACGTTACACTTACAATATCATCAACAGTTTCGGATAATTTTTTGATGACATATGTATCGCTTGTAAGAAGATAACACTAAAATCTTCTAGACCTCGATTTTCTATCATTCTGAAATAAATTGTTAAAATAGTAAATTAGTACAAAATATTCTAATAAGAAATGAAATAATGGATAAAAATAATAAAACTTAAAAAATTATTAAAGATAAATTAAAAAATAATATAATACTTATATAACTAAGCAATAAAACATTCATTTTTCACTTTTCAAATGAACGAATACTTGCTTTTTTCATTTGATTATTTTTCTCTTCTTATGAAAATATTGAAGTTTTGTTTATAGTAAAGTTTTCTCCAATGTTTAATGGAAGTCCAAATTATTGAACACCGCACGTTTAAACCTGCAGCGTCTGTTTACACCTACAACGACGCGCCGCAGCTGTTGAAATTAATTTTTTAAATAAAATTAATTAAAAAAAACCCTATACTTCTTTCAATATAAAGAAGTTTCTCATATGGTGGATTAATAGCCAACTACTACTGCGAAATAATTGAAATTAATTACTTTTATTAAAGTTACACGCTTTAACTTCTATTCTAACTAAAGTCGTGGCTTAAGCAATCACCGTATGCACAATTCATCAATCTATCACCGCCGACCCTGGACCTACATAAGTAGCCTGTATCCTACTACCATTGCAGAAAAAATGGATTTTTTTAATATCGACGAGTCGTCTTTCGAGTGAATTTTTTGAAATAGACCTTCAAAGCGGTTCAACTCATGAAAAATAATAGTTTTTTGTAAAAAATATTATTTTCTATGATAGGTATGAATTTGATTGATGTGGGTCTATTGTTACATTTGATTTAAAAATCTCATATGATATTATAAGATGTATTATGCATTTGATTAGAGCTCTAAGTTATATTTTCATTTTTTTAATAAAAGTATTTGATTATTTTAAAAAAATTGATAAAAATATAATATACTTTTAGAAAGATTGAAATAAAATCCAACCAGAAATTTAATACGTAAATTTCAAATAATAGGATTAAAATACATTAATAGTTGGTTCCTTTAACATCGAGGTTGCACAAAATAGTGTGTTGAAAATTTAATGAAACCAATAAATCGTATGAGCGTGGGCCACCCACGACAACTACAAAATAATAAATAAATAAATAAATAAATAAATGCGGAATGGATAAAGTGGGCCCCTTTTTCATTTAACCTTAAATTGGAGCGCACGTGACAACCTAGATGTGGATAACTATCTAATCCACAAAACATATATACTTATAAATTATTATTATTTCCAGTACATTGAGATCCACCGATATTTTACACGTGGCTTATTTCCATTCGCCAGAATTGGGCTAACGGACCCGTGCTCAATGACGTGTCGTAAATCTAGCTGTCAAATGCTGTCCCATCCTCACCGTCGATTGCGCCAGAACAAACTCGAGTGTAAGGTACTACGTGGAGATTCTCTGGTCATTAAATCTAAAACGAGATAAAGGACAACAATTAATTCCGCGTAATTAAATAAATTAATTACCCTACTACTTTATAGAAATGTCATAATCTTTGGGGGGGCTATGTTTTTTTATTTATTTGTTTGTTTTAATTAATTTTTACAAAAAAAAAAAACTTAATTTGGGGGGAAATATAAAATTAAACTTTATTCTTTTTTAAACCGAACTTTCGAGAATTGACAAGTTGTCTCTTCGTTGTCTGGTTTTTCATGCATTCTTATTGGTTGATACACTTTTTTTTTCATTACATTTTTGTGGCACTGAGCATCAGACAAACAAGGTGAATCTCGATATTAATCAAGTAAATTATATTAGATAAAATTTATGTAATATGTTGGTCTGATAAGATGTTGATAGGAAAAATCGAACTTATCATCATTAATTAATCGCTCACTTACTTCACCAACATATACATCTCTTTTATAACATCTATTTGATACAATTGTAACGCAAAAAAAAAAATATCGATGATTTTATAGTTCATATCACACAAAGGTTGTAAGTTTTGGAATTTCATTTTGAGTTTTTTTTTTAAATCCAACAAATATCTCCTCAGTTCAGAAATATATTAAAAATTAATTATAAATCTAATTTTTTTATATATTTTTTACTAAAAAAAAACTCTTCCTTAGGACTATACATCTGTGATTACGAGAGTAATCACGAGTGACAATTCAATAATTTATCCAGACATATAATTGCAATTTTATTTATCGGTTAAATCAACCGATTGAGTCAGTTATTACTATATACATTACAAGAATATAATATAAAAAAAAAATTTAGAAATATAAAATTAATTAATTAAATAAATACAGGATCTGTGAAAAATAAAAAATAAAAAAAATAAATAATTTGAACAAGGGAGAGAGTCATCCGGAGGATCCTTACGATCCCCGCCGACTCTTGCCGGGCCTGGCAGCTGTAATAAGATTTTTAGAAAAACACATGCCCTTAATCTCCGTATTTAATTTCCTTTTTTACCACATTTACCCCCTACATTCCCCTATAATTACGGATCTCACGGACCCTCCTTATCTAATTCTCCCCCTCGTATCCTTATCCATTCCACCAAATCACACTTACTTTTCCACCACGCCTTATTGTAATTTCTCGCACGTTCTATTTTTCTATTTTAAATTAAATTAAATGGTCTAATACTCTAATTATATACATTTATATATACGTGCATATTAGCTAACAAAACCACATATATAAATTATAAACAATGTACATCAATCGTATTCATCGTTGATGTGACATTCATCTAATAAATTTATAATTTGATATGTTTCATCATACTCATCTGGTGAATAGCAATATATCAAAATTGTATAAAGATAATAAAAGACTGGTATCCGATTACCTTTTATATCAATAAGTCTTCCCAAAATCGTCATTACAAATTATTTTCACTATTATTTATCTCAAATTATACCATGACCCTCACTAATATATATAATTGAAATATGACTTTTATTTTAACATAAATCAAATTAATAACAAAAAAACTGTACGAGTACACAACGTATACGTTGAGACAGTAGTTTGAAATTAAATATCCGTGTCGACCTAAATATTGTTGCATGTTTACCCACACCCACCAACCATATTATCAACAAGAAACTTTATTCTGATTCGAGTCAAAGCAACTCCATCTTAAAGTTTGAACAAACTTCCTAGTTTAGACTGTGATTAAATCGATTCGGCTCGATTTCGATTAATCTAATGTTTAATTATTAAACTTAAAGTAACGCGTAATTGTTTCAGTGAAATCTTATTTATAATTATAAATATACCAATATTATAAAACTTTATTGATTTTTTTTTATTTTTCTAACATAAATTTTCTTTTTTAAATCTCATCCTATTTTTATCTCTATTTTTAAATAGTTTATTATTTCCAATAATAAATATGAAAAAAAAATCAGGAACTGGGGATAGGATTTGGATAATCAATACTCAGACCCTCTCTTAGTTAAATCATTTTTTAAATAGCAACTACCATATATTTAAATCTTAATTAAAGGGTAAAGAAAAATGTGTGTATATCTATATTTATTATTAATTAAAATTATATATATCAATGGTTATGATTTGTAAGCCATCTCCTTTGTCATTTTCAACAATTTGTTTTTTTAATAAAATTTTTAAATATAAAATATTTGACTCTTTCGAAAACAAAATTATATTCCCTCTGTCTACATTATTAAACCATAGATAATAAAAGTTTTACATTTCATTACACTTGTGCTTAAGTAAATGCAATTAGGTGGGCGAAATCATTCGAACACCAACATAAGAATTATTCTTGAAATAATGAAATTGATATTGATGGATAAAATTTATAATAATTATTATTTTGAGGAGAACATGTAACTTATGTAACCTCAACTATTTGATACGCATCGAGTAAATTTTCGTACTGACATAATAATACACGAAAAACGTTAATCAGATAAATCAAAGTGTACAAGTTCTATACAGCATGCTCATCAGAAAAGATTTTAGTTAGCAGAATCGAACACATTATCATTGATCAAATATTCATTTATTGTATCAATTCAGATATACGAGATATTATTTGTTTATCATGATTAGATATGTGGATGTATGTGGTCTAAATAAATAATAAATTAATTAATTAATTAACATATGGAATTTTTTTTAAGAAACAAAAAAAGAAAAAAAGAAAGAAAGTCCTATATGGTAAGTCGGTCCTTCGTTCTTATCTTTACTGGTGCAGCATACCACCTTCCTTGTGAACAATATGTCCATAATAATTTTCAAAGATTTCAAGCTATTATTGCAGCCCTTTTTCCTTCTATTCAATGGAATTTATATGTGACATATACGCTAAATGAAGTGAATTACATTGAATTCTGCGAAACACATACGATACGATAAATATTTCACCAGCCCTCTTGGAAAGCGTCGAAAAATTCTTACTTTCATTGCACATTAAACTGTTTTCCGTTCTTTTCATCCAAGTTGATCCAATATTTTTGGGTTTTTTTTGGGTCTGTTTTTCATTATGTTGTCAAGATCTTACTTCAATCTTTTGAACCTGGATGACTATTCCAGTGATCGGACTCGTATCCCGAGAGTTATATCAGTACCCGGGATCATCTCAGATTTTGAAGATGGAGAAAATGGTATGGGTGATGGCTCAGAAATGTCTGACCTTGTTTCATCTGTGAATCAAGAAAGGAGGATAATTGTCTACAATCAGCTGCCATTGAAGTGTTTCAAGGATCCAGTGGAAGGCAAAAAATGGTGCTTTGATTGGGATGAAGATGCCCTAGTTTTGCAATTAAAAGATGGGTTTCCCCCTAATGTGGAGGTTGTGTTTGTTGGGTGTTTGGGAGTGGAGATTGATTCATCAGAACAAGAAGAGGTGGCACAATTCTTGTTTGACAAGTTCAAATGTGTGCCTACTTTTTTATCAGTTGATCTGATTAATAAGTATTATCATGGTTTTTGCAAGCATTATTTGTGGCCTTTGTTTCACTATATGTTGCCTTTGACACCTAATCATGGGGTCAGATTTGACAAGGCTATGTGGCAGGGATATGTAACAGCAAACAAGATTTTTGCTGATAAAGTAATGGAAGTTATCAATCCAGATGAGGATTGTGTTTGGGTTCATGATTATCATCTCATGCTTCTGCCTACTTTCTTGAGGAAGAGGCATCATAGGGTGAAACTTGGATTCTTCCTTCATATCCCGTTTCCTTCTTCGGAAATTTTTCGGACTTTACCAGTTAGGGAGGAGATTTTGAGGGCCCTTTTGAATTGTGATCTTATTGGATTCCATACTTTTGATTATGCGAGACATTTCTTGTCATGTTGTAGCAGGATGCTTGGACTGGATTATCAATCCAAGAGGGGGTATATTGGATTGGATTATTATGGGAGAACTGTTAGCATTAAGATCCTTCCTGTTGGGATTCATATGGGGCAGATTAAATCTATCATGTCATTGCAAGAAACTGCAAAAAAGGTTAAGGAATTGAAGATAAAATATGGTGGGAAAATTGTGTTGTTAGGTGTGGATGATATGGACATGTTCAAAGGAATTAGTTTGAAGTTTATGGCGTTGGGATTGCTTTTGGATGAGAATCCTATGTATCGGGGAAGTGTCATTTTGATTCAGATCATGAACCCACCGAGGAGTCAGGGAAAGGATATTCAAGAACTTCAATGCGAGATCGATAAAGTTGCTGGTGAGATCAATAAAAAATACGGCAAACCGGGCTATCAGCCAATTGTTTGTTTGAATGGACCTATTTCTTTTCAAGAAAAAGTGGCATATTTTGCGATTTCTGAATGTGTTGTGGTTAATGCGGTTAGGGATGGAATGAATTTGGTACCATATAAGTATACAGTATCTAGGCAAGGTGGCCCTGAGTTAGATAAGGTTCTTGGACTTGAGGATTCTGACGCACCAAGAAAAAGTGTCATTATTGTGTCCGAATTCATTGGATGTTCTCCATCCCTTAGCGGTGCGATTCGGGTCAATCCTTGGGACATCAACAGTGTGGCCGATGCTATTGTTTTGGGAATCACGATGACCGATTCTGAGAAAGAAATGCGCCATGAGAAACATTACAAGTATGTTGAATCTCACGATGTTGCATATTGGGCTAGAAGTTTCAATCAGGATCTTGAACGAGCTTGTTCCGATCATTACACAAAGAGGTGTTGGGGCATTGGATTCGGCTTGAATTCACGAGTTGTTGCTTTAGGTCCGAATTTTAGGAAGCTTTCAGTGGAGCATATCGTTTCTGCTTATAACAATTCGAATAGCCGGCTTATCCTTCTTGATTATGATGGAACCATGATGCCCCCAGATCGAGTAGACAAATCTCCAACCTCTGAAGTTATTTCAGTCTTGAATAGTTTGTGTAATGATCCCAAAAATGTCGTGTTTATTGTCAGTGGCAGAGGCACGGATTCACTTGGGAAGTGGTTCTCTCAATGTGAGAGACTCGGACTATCTGCTGAGCACGGTTACTTCACCAGGTATTGTCATCATCTTTTATTACACTTGCTTATTTTGGGTTAATTATTTTTACATTGTGGTAAATTAAATTTTTGGGTATCCTGCTAGGTGGATGAAAAATTCGGCATGGGAATCTTGCGGGCTAGCAGTTGAATTGGACTGGAAAAGAATTGCCTTGCCGGTGATGGAACATTACACAGAAGCTACCGACGGTTCATCTGTAGAGCAGAAGGAGAGTGCTTTAGTTTGGCATTATCAAGAAGCGGACCCTGACTTTGGCTCTTGGCAGGCGAAGGAGCTTCTGGATCACTTAGAAAGTGTGCTTGCCAACGACCCCGTGGTCGTAAGCAGTGGCCAACAAATAGTTGAGGTGAAACCACAGGTACATAGGACGATGTCTGACCGTAACATCTATATTTCGATTAATTTCTTGATCGGAAAACTAGTACATGTTACAGAAACACTTTACCAGGGTAATACAATAATTGTATTCATACTTTAATCTCATTTCTTCATTCATCTGTGTCTCAGGGCGTAAGCAAAGGTGTTGTGGTCAAGAATCTAATGGAAACCATGGCAAATAAAAGAAAGCCAGCCGATTTCGTATTGTGCATTGGTGATGACAGATCAGACGAGGACATGTTCGAGGCCATTGCAAGTTCGGTCACGGACCATTCGTTGCTGGATTCTGCAGAAGTTTTCGCTTGCACAGTTGGTCAGAAACCAAGCATGGCAAAATACTATCTTGATGATACGTTTGAAGTCATAAAATTGCTTCAAGGCCTATCTGCAAATCACTTACCAAAGTATCAAGAAAATGGGTTCTCATTCGAAGGGTCGCCTTGAAATTGCTCGTCGATGTAAAGCATGCGAGTTTTTGAAGTGGTAATCGATTGGAAACGAAACCTGATATATCACAAGAGCTTGAGAGAAATGGTGCAGCTATGTACAGAAGTGAAACATATAACTACACAGGTCTTTTCATGATGAAATAGATAAGTAGACAACCCCACCATAGGACACTAATGTTAGATCTTTTGTTATAATTGCTTTGTTCGATCATACGAAGAATATATAAGTTGATTCTTACATTTCCCATTGATCTTCTTTATGAGTTCTTTTTTCAAAATTTACTTGAGCAAGAGTATTTTGTTTTTTCCAACTTTTTTTTAAACTAGGAAATGTTTCAACGAAAACTACCCTGTTGTATGCATATAGATGTGCTCAAATGGTTGTTGCTATCAGTAAAATTCAATTGATATACATGGAAGTGGATAGAAGTCTAAGCCCTACGATCTGAAAATTTAATGAATTTCTTGACAAATAAATCGAGTTTTTTTTTCTTTCATTATGAAATAATCAACGGAAGATGTGATTTAACTAAGTGTGACAGGGACTTTTTTCTCTTTTTTTTCAAAGAAAGGATTGGCAAGACTTGAAATTTGCAGTATAAAGATCGCGACAAATACAAATAAAATCATCTTTATACAGATAGTTCAAAAACATATAGAATTTGATCATCCTGTTTTGTAATTTGAAATGCTATTATCAAAAGCATAAATCGTTTTATCTTGAAATACAATTGTCGTGTTTCATAAATATTGGGTGTGGAGCGAACTCGTAGAGATGAAGTCTAACTGTAGTCTTGATTTAATACTCTTCTTTTTTTGTTACAGAAACAGATTTATTGGATTGTTACGAGATACTTGAATATGAGAGAATTCGTCCGATTAGGATATTAATGAAACACGTGCTCGATTATCTATCGTGATTTTCAGGTTTGTGTACCCTCTACTACAATGTCAATCTTGAAGCATTCAACGGTTTAGGCCAATGGTTGGGACGCACCAAATGTGTCGAAGATTTGGTAGTATTGTGCAGCAAAAATATTACAACTGTCGAAACATGAAGGACCAAATTAATTACACCTTCTAAGTTGAGGTACCAAAGTGCCATTCTCTTATTATATTGCTTGTTTTAATTGGCGTGTGTCACTTCTTTGACCGATGACGGATGTTGAAAAATCTTAGTAAAAAGAATCCCAACAGCTGACCGTTCTGAATCTGTCAGCAAACTTCCCCGTATCGGCATCACCACGAGGCTGGAAGTAAGATCTCTTCATTCAAGTCTTTTTAATTTTTTATTCGGGTTTCCGCACATGTTGGTGTGCATCAAGAATTTTGTTAATTTAATTCATGATCAAAGGGTCATTCTGTTTCGTACGTGTGTGTGTGTGTGTGTGTGTATTTGTATCAGATTTCCATTTGAAGAGAGAGATTAAGTTTGCATGCTTCATCAGAATGGAGACGAAGAACTAGAAGCTTGTGAGATGTGTGACTCGTAGTGTTTCTGGGGTTGCTAAAATGATAAAGCAAGCATTTTTCGTAGATATTAAAGTTAAACTTAAAATAACAAAAAATAAGGTATATGTTTGTTTGATCACATATCCCGGAAGGGAGAAGCGACGTAAAATGCCTGATCATCTGAGGTTGTGGGTTCGTGTTTTAGACAATGGGATTGCTAATTTCTCTCTAAAATACTTTAGGTTCTATTCTGATAGTGTGAAGAAACAAAGAAGCTTTATGCCATGGCAAGAAAAGTCACCCACGGGCTACAAATTCTCACCCACGCACTTCAATTCTAAAGCAATATTAAAAGTTATGGATACTCTCAGGTTTGATCATAAACCATTGCAAAAGCTTTTGCTCGATCCCGGTAGCCGGATTGTGCAAATATTGATGACGGAAAATTTGCAGATTGTTGAGATATATTCAATCCAATTTCTTCATTGATCTTATCACGACACTTCCTCTTCCTCAGGTAATTTTTCTAGGACCAACTCTTTACCTTTCATGTTCGGTGAGTTTAGTTGCATTGTTCTTAAATGGCAGAAGAAGATGAACTCACGTTTCGCTTCATTTTTTGGCTTTAAACACTATGCTATTCAGTAATAATTTCTATGTTTTACGGTGTGTTAACTCTACACATTGCAGTTTGTCAATCGGTTTATCATGCATGCGGCGAGAAATCGTCGAGCTAATCACAAAAACAAGGCACTTGCTTTGATCGTGCTGCTATAATATATTCCTAGACTGTATGTAATATTCCCATGAAGTGCTCAGATTATGAAAGCAACGGGAGTTGTCACCGACACTGCTTGGGCCGATGCTGCCTACAGAATAGGAAACGTGAAACGTGCTGGTCAGCCATGTATCTAACGTTGGGAAAATCTACATAACCACAAAATTTATTATGTCAAATCATTAAGAATTCAAATGAAAACTAATGTGAAGGTGTATCTGAAGCTATAGTTCTTAATTCTTTAGAAAGAGACTTGATCTTTGAGATCTACACGTTCTTTGAAGAAATCATTTAGCTTTCTTTTCGGAACTATTTTCTATATTGAAGGCAGAGAATAGGAAACGTGATAACGTTGACCATGATCATTATATAGATAATGTCGATTATTATCTTTTGATATTTCTATTTTAGTTCATCATAAAAACAAAAATCATATTTTTATCTCTACACATTACAAGCCCACAATCTATTAGATATATTGAATCTCATTAACCAAAACCTTAACCGATCACTTTAAGTTTTAGACTTCACATTAACAGACAACACATCACATAATAATTCACATAGAAATGAAATTGACCAACAGTCTCCTACTCGAGCTATATGTATAACTTTATAATTATGTATTGTGAAATAACCTTATGAGCTAAAAAATGTTGTCATTACCGAAATGTATCTATAACTAATCCCGTCCATTAATCATATCCATATAGAATCAAAGCAGTCTCCGGTACACGTAAGGTAACTCAACCAATAAATGTTCACATATGCTAACACAACTGAGTGACATGAATTATGAAGTGGATGAGTAGCATGGAAATTCCATGTAATGTGATCACAACATGCCTATTTTCAATTGGTCGTCTTCAAGACTTCAACTTCATTGAGATTAAAGTTTAAACTATAATAAGAGTGTAGCTTAACTTGAAATTTATTTATGCATAAAATAAATTTACATAACTGTAAATGAAATGTCTACAATTGAAAATCATTTAAAATAATAATTTCCCACTAAAACCCAATATCCTCAATTGACATAACATCCATACGACCAATGTGCTCATGAAATTGTTTGGGTGATAGCCTCTTAATAAGCGCATCTGGAACCACGAAGTTTGTACCAATATGCTCAATAGACAACTTGACACTCTGGATTCTTTGTTTATCAACTAGAAACTTGATGTCAATATGTTTTGACTTTGTCGAGCTCCTGTTGGTATTAGAATATATGACTGCTGAATTATTGTCAAGGCCATCAACAATGCGCAGTTTCGTAACATAATTTTGCCATATCCCATAACTGAATGTCTCATAACATGATACAAACTCAGCTGACATAATGAAATAGACTATAAAAGACTGTTTAGTACTCTTCCAGGAAATGACACCTCTCTCGAGGAGAGATGCAGCTCGACGTAGATTTCATACTATCTTGTTATCATAAAATCAGAGCCATATACCCAATGATAGGGATTACAACTTTCCCCACAGGTTTGGGGCCCCACGGAGAAAACCCGAAACGAGGATGGGGATCCTCGATTTTTTCGGTTTTGGTTTCGGATTCGAGGATTTTTTTAAATCTTCGATGTAGTTCGAGGCGGATATGAGATTACTATCCTCATCCCCAAACCCGCCCCAAAAATAATATCAATAATAAATAATAGTATAATTAGTATCAATAATATAATAATAATATTATTTTTTAAAATATTAATAATATTATTATTATTAATATTAATATTATCACTATAATAATATATAATAATAAGTTTTGGTTTGAAAAAATCTCCGAATCCGTCATCGTTTTGCCATATTAATATTTTTGAAATATGGATGGGGACGGGGATGGGAAGTTGATCCCCAAAGTTTCGGGTTTGGGGATTCCCCGAACCCGAAAAATCGGGGACGGGGATGGGGATGAAATTCGAGTACGGGGATGGGGATGACAAATCCGCCACCACCCAGCCCCATTGCCATCCCTACCCAATGACCTCAAGATGATACGACCTCCGATATATGAGCATGTAATCTTTTGTTCTCTGTAGGTACCATAAAACTCTTTTGACTGTTTTCCAATGTTCAACTCGTGGATTACTTAGATATTTTCCCAACATTCATGTAACGTACGATATATCTAGATGTGTATAAACATGAGCATACATCAGACTCCCTACTGTAGATGCATCAAGATCTTCTACATTTCATTTTCCTCAAAATCATTCTTAGGACACTGTTTGAGACTAAATTTGTATCACTTAGTCACATGAGTATTCGTTGGTTTATAGTTTTGCTACCCATATCGCTTGTGAACTTTCTCGATATAGTTTTTCTATGATAATCCAAGAATACCTCGGGAACGATCCCGATATATCTAGATACTAAGTACAAAAGATGCATCACCAAAATCTTTCATCTCAAAATTCTTAGCTAGAAATTTCTTAGTGTCATGCAACGGCTCTATATCGTTGTTAGTGAGTATGATGTTATCAACATATAAAACAAAAAAAATATGCTTACTCTCATTGAACTTATGATGCACACAATCGTCGATCAAATTTATCTCAAAACCAAACGAGATAATCACCTGATGAAATTTAAAATACCATTATCGAGATATATACTTGAGCCCATAGACGAATTTCTTGAGTTTTTTTTGTCTTTGGACACAAAATTTTCTGGCTGCACCATATAAATCGATTCCTCAATGTCATCATTGAGAAGCGCAGTCTTTACATCCATATGATGTAATTAAAAATCGAAATGCTCCACCAAAACTATTATAATCCTTAAAGTGTCTTTCAAGAAAGCCTCTTTAATAATTAATGTATTTTTTTTATGTGTAAAGCCTTTAGTGACAAGATGAGCCTTATATCTTTTCACATTGCCTTTCAAATCTATCTTGGTTTTAAATATCCATGTAAAATCAATGTGTTTCGCACTTTTAGGAAATGAGACAAGATCTCATATGTCATTGTCCTTCATATACTTAATCTCTTGATTCATATGACATCTATATACTTTTGAGAGTTAGAACATTTAATGGCTTGACGGAAGTTGATATGATCATACATCATCATTCCAATGTCCTCCACATGGTTTTTATGAACTACAACGTAATCATTTGACATTGCATTTCTTCGCTCTCTAGTGGATCTTCTTAATTATTTAGGTTTTGGATGTGCTTGAGTTTGTTAATCTAGAATGAGACGATCTCCGATAGTATCTTGTTTTATTGTCTTAGTCAAAGTGAGGAATATTATCATGATCAATGTCCAAGACACCTATTAGAATATTTTACACATTCATCTTCAAATACAATATCACTTAACTATATCTCCCCCCTCGCAAACTCAACATGCTTAAAGAACAGAGAATTTCCTAACTCAAAAATCGATTTACTTGTGGGATCATATGATATATATCCCATAGATCTTTCAGAGTATCCAATAAAATAACAACTGACTGTCGTTGAGTCAATTTTTTTCATTAGCTTATAAATTCTTGCCTTAGCTGGACATTCCCAAATGTGCAATTGTTTGAGCCTAGGATTTTTGCAAGTCCAAAGTTCATAATGGGTTTTATTCGCTGCTTTAGTTGGAACCCTGTTGCTATGTTTTGTGGTCTTTAGTGTTTCTCCACCATATCCTTATGTGTTATGTTTCTTCTTTCAGCAACAACATTCATAGTCGACAAACCCAAGATAGTATACTGTGGGACGATACCGCAAGAGGAATCTAGGAAAAGGTCATGAACGTTGTTAACCTAAACTGTTATATCTACCATAGTATTCACGACCAAAGTCAGATATGACGCTTTTAATCTTTAAGCCAAGTTGATTTTCAACTTCAACTTTATATTTTTTTAACATATTCAATGATTATGTTTTTTCATAAATGAGATAAATGAAACCATATTTTGAAACATCTTCTTTGAACGTTATAAAATACTATTGACCATTCAAAAAAGCCGAAAAGAATGATCTACAAATATTAGTATGTATGCATGAACTTCCATTGGCTTCAAATCTCATTTTATTGGTTTGTTTTCTTTTTATAAAATTAACACAATTATTAAAATATGTATAATCTAAAGGCTCGAGAATTTCGTCAAATACAATCCTTATTTTCTTTTCATAGATATGACCCGCTCTCTTGTGTCAAACATAAATGAATTCCCGATGGTTATTTTCATTTTAGTGTCTATACTTATTTGCAGGGATTCATTAAATGAATCAATAACATCCAAATAATAAATATTATCGTATCCTAATAAGAACCGGAACCGACCAATTTTGAATCATGAAACAAACTGAATATTTCATTTTCAAATGAATAAGAATAACCGAAATTGTCAAATGTAGAAATATAAATCAAATTCCGTGTAAAAGACGGAACAAAAAATGTTCTAGAAAGATCCAAATAAATTTCAGTCTTTAACAGTAATCTAAATTTTCCTATGGTTGACATCACCAACGAAGATGAGTCTTTCAGCATAACTTGATTTTCGACAACCCAATCAACTCTACATAGACATACTGATGTGAGTTATTGCATCAGAATCTATACACCACGGGTGTCTAGACGCTGAAGTTAAATTAACCTCGGAACAAATCATATTTAGGAGCATACTTCTATTAGCACGTCAGACGTGGTAATTGGTGCATTGTTTCTTCATATGTCCATAAATGTCATAGAAGAAACAACCAGAATTTTGAGAATCACTAGGATTTTTCTGTTTCATCTTCCTTATCATTTTTTTTATTTTCTTATTTATCGAGGTAGTCATAATGAGTGTTTCCTTCTTATCTTGATTCATCATGTCGTCTTCCTGAACACAGTGTGAGATGAGCTCATTCAGGGGCCAAGTCTCTTTCTGATAGTTATATTTCACCTTAAAATGATTAAACTATGGAGGAACAAATATCAAAACCAGATGCAACAACAAGTCCTTAGAGAGGTCAAGCTTCAATGCTTTCAACTTTGAAGCAAGATGAGATATCTCCATGATGTACTTTCTTATGTTGTCCTTACCCTTGTACCTAATTGAAACTAAAATTTCCAAGACTCTACCAATTTCAGACTTTCACTCTTAGCAAACCTCTTTTCGAGGTCCTTAAGGATATCTTTAGTCGTAGTAATATCACTAGACATTGTGTCCCTGAATGTTTCCGTAATGGTTTTTTTAATGATCATCATGAACATGCAATTTGACCTCTTCCACCTTACAAACTCTATCTTTTCATCAGGGGTATTATCCATAATGGTGAAAGGAGAGTCAACCCTTATCGCAAGGTCCAAATCCATGACTCCGAGAACTATTAATAAATTCTCTTGCCATGATTTAAAATTTGTGTCAATTAATGTAGGAATAAAATTAATGTTGGACTGAATATTAGCATGATCAAATCTAAACAGAGAACATAAAACCACAATATACATGCTCAACCAAAATATCCAAATAAAATAATCAATAAATTCAAATAACATAAACCCCATAACAGGATACCGAGCACTCCACTAATGTTTTATCTTTGGACAAATATCAACTTGTAAGTGATATCCTAGCGCAACAATCAAACACTGATAGTTACTATCATGTCAAATAACAACTTTCTTTTGAGTCAATTTATTATTCACAAGAAGCCCAAACAACTATCACTTGTTTACTATCATAAGTATATGGGTTTTTTTTAAAACTAATTTAAATTTTAAATTTTTTTTTCAAAAATAATGCAAAAAAAAAGTGTTGCAAAATTACGGCAAACCGTGCTTACAAAGCACGGACGCTGCACATGTGGAGCAGCGTCCGTGCTTAGTAAGCACGGATTGAGTCCACGTTGGCTTATTAGCGCAGTTTTACAAATCCGTCGCAACTAGCGACGGTTTAATAACCGTCGCTACTAGCGACAGGTTACAAAACCGTTGCCAACTCAAATTTTGCGACGGTTGTGTAAAACCGTCGCTATATTATGGAATTTTTCCATACCGCATCCGAATGGGAAAAAAGTTTATACCGGTACCGGTTCGGTGTACCGAAATATTTTCGGTAGACCGATTTAAATTTAAAAAAATAATAATAATAAAAAATTATTTTTCGTTATTTCGGTATATACCGAAATATCGAAAAAAATATATTTCATACTGATACCGATACCGAAATTTTCAGTACGATATCCTTTTCGGTATACCGATTTTTTCGGTAAGTTCGATATTTTTTTCGGTAAGTTCGATATTTTTTTCTGTACGATTTTTCGGTATTTCGGTATTTTTTCCCAACCCTTGCCGTGAATAGTAAATGACGACGTGCGATTAATGTACGCCGTTAATGTCCAGACATAATGTTTTTAAAAATATTTTACTATTAACAGCGCACATAAAGATGCACGCTGTTGATAATACATTGAACGGCGTGGCGTGTCTTTATTGTGCGCTGCGAAAATTGCATATGTTATTAACAGCACACATAAATACAAGCTGCAGATAGTACTATAAATGCACGCCGCGGATAGTAATATTTGCAGCTTGCATTTATGTGTGATGTTAATAGTAAAATATTTTTAAAAACATTATGTGGACATTAACGGCGTACATTAATCGCATGTCGTCATTTACTATTCACAGCTAGGGCTGAGAAAAAATATCGAAATAACGAAAAATCGTACAGAAAAAAATATGGAACTTACCGAAAAATCGGTATACCGAAAAGGATATCGTACTGAAAATTTCGGTATCGGTATGAAATAATTATTTTTCGTTATTTCGGTAATTTAGCGACGGTTTTATATAACCGTCGCAAAATTTTGCTTTGGCGACGGAGTTTTAAACCGTCGCGATTAGCGACGGTAAATAAACCGTCGCTAGTAGCGACGGAATGTAAAACCGTCGCTAATAAGCCAACGTGGACCTAATCCGTGCTTACTAAGCACGGACGCTGCTCCACATGTGCAGCGTCCGTGCTTTATAAGCACGGTTTGCCGTAATTTTGCAACACTTTTTTTTTTTGCATTATTTTTGAAAAAAAATTTAAAATTTAAATTAGTTTTAAAAAAAACTCGCGACGGTAAATAAACCGTCGCTAGTAGCGACGTAATGTAAAACCGTCGCTAATAAGCCAACGTGGACCTAATCCGTGCTTACTAAGCACGGACGCTGCTCCACATGTGCAGCGTCCGTGCTTTGTAAGCACGGTTTGCCGTAATTTTGCAACACTTTTTTTTTTTTTTGTATTATTTTTGAAAAAAAATTTAAAATTTAAATTAGTTTTAAAAAAAACCCTAAGTATATATGTAATTATATTAAATATTGAACTTATTTAGAGTCGAATATTATTTATACAAATGACATACACCCAAAATAATTCTTTTATATTTTAAAATAAAATTGATCTACATAAAAGAGGTCACTTTAAAGATATTTTATTTCAATCAATATATTTAAAAATATACATGACCTTATCTTATTCGAATAACTTACAATTTAAACTAAAACCGAATAAACTTGAACCATAAAAAAATACATATGTCGTACGGGGGCACCTGAAATTGTGCCCCTGCACCTATCTGGGACAATCATAAGTGTGCAAAGGCGCCCCTGCGTGCATACCCCTGTCTAGGCGTGCCCTAGGTCGATTTTGGCGAGAATTTTACCCACATTGTTATTTTCCTCATATATGTATATGTATATTTATTTATAAAAAAATTGGACATAAAATCGATTATATATATATATATATATATATATATATATATATATATATATATATATATATGTATGTATATGTATATGTATATTTATTTATAAAAAAAATTGGACAGAAAATCGAAATTTTCATGCCGAATCTTTAAAATTTTCAACCAAAATCTCTTTACTGAAACCGAGTTGTAACCATTCGCATAATCGTTTTCAACCAAAATCATTATTAAGTTCTTAAGCCATATTAAAAAAATTTCAAACATAATTTTCTTTTCCAGATCTGGAACAAACATCATGCATAAACTTTAAGCAAAATCTCAATGATTTAACAAGAGTGACTGTGATACAACTTGTTGGGAAAAATCCATATAACCACAAAATTCATCATGCCAAATTATTAAGAATTCAACTGAAAACTAAATCGAAAGCATACTTTAATTCATAATCTTTAATTCCTCATAACGAGTCTTATCTTCCAGATTTATGCGTTCTTCCTTGACAAAATCCTTTAGTTTCTCTCGAAACTATTTTCTATAATGGGATAAAGAATAAAAAATGTGATAACGCATGATCCGAGGACCATGACTGTTATATAAATAATGTCTATCATTATCTTCTGATAATTATGTTTTGGGCCATTATAAAGACAAATTGTACTTTTGTATCTATACATTAAAGGTCCACAACTTATCAGATATATTAAAGCTCATTAACCAAAACTTTAACCGATCATTTTAAGTTTCGGCTTCACCTTAACAGACAACTCATCATATCACATAATAATTTATATATAAACCCATATAACTGAAATTGACCCATTATATATCTCTCTCATTCTTTTTTCCCCCCACAATGTAAATGCATATTACTCTATTATGGAAAAGACTTGGACTAATTCTATTTGTATAATAATATTTGGAGGTCATAGGTCTTGGGTGCAGCATGGTACATGCTGTCAGTTGATCGGTTTGTGTCTTGCTGGAAATCAATGTGTAGAAAAGAAACAGCCCTACAAAATGCTTGATCAAACAATTGAATTGCGACTCAGATGATACCTGAGAGTGGAGTTTGTGGATTCTTGGAACTGATGTGTTTAGAAGTTGTGACCCTGATGAAGATATTAGTTTCGATCTTGAGATATTCGAAGACTTTTCACAAAACGTGTTGCTTCTTCTAGTTTTCTTCAGAAATACTTCTATTGCTTGTTCTGGGAATTACAAAACCTGATGTACATTTGTTTCTTAAAGAGAACGATGGAAATTCACTTCAATTTATGGTCTTCTACATCTCCAAGAGCTCGATGACAATGTGGCTATCTTCGTAACTCCTATGTTTCGCGATCCTAGTTCATATGGGCAAAACCCATCGACAAGCACTTTTATTGGGGGAACGTCGTTTTCCATACTCATCGTCATCTTGGATCTTGCTTTGTGGATCTTGCTTTGTTTGCACATCTTATAGGAATATGGGAGTCAGCTGTCAGATTTTTCCTTTCTTATTCTCATTTATGATTTCTTTAACATGTTATTTTTTCTATGATCATTGGAGGAGGTGAAGTAGGAACAGTCTACTGTATTGTCTTAGATGCTAGATTGTTTGTTCCGAAATGGTTTGATTTACGTCCTTTCTTGTCTGCATGTAGACATACCTGCAGTCTTTAACAGTAAGGTTCGAGCAATGGAGACTGAAGCAAGGAGACACTGAATAATTGATGAGACACCGTCGACTTCCTGAAGATCTGACAAGACGTGAGGCGTTTTGATGAGTATAACCACTCGAGGTGTACATGAAGAAACTATTTTGCGAGGTCTCCCAGCATATCTGAGCCGCGACATCCAATGTCACTTGTGCTTGGATATCGTCAATCGCGTATAATTCTCCCAACGAAGGCAGAGAGAAGTTCGCAGAGGGTCCCCTTCTCCTATCTTGATTTCAAATTACTTTTACACTCGTTAATATTTTCAAATTTTGGAATGCCACCTATACAAGATGTTTGGCTATGTGACTGCTTCAAACATGGTGCACTTAATGTTGAAAATTTGCCAGGTTCTATTTTTCTCGCAGATGGATGATCAATTGCTCGATGCAATGTGCCGACGAGTGGTCTCTTCCTCGAGCACCAAGTAGATATATATCGTTCGTGAGGGTGATCTTGTGACGGACATGCTCTTCATTATCAGGGGCCAACTCGAGAATTCAACTACAAATGGAGGTCAAACGAGTTTCTTCAACTCAATTTTTTTTTCATGAAAAAAACTCCTTTGAAAGGCAAATATAGTTCGGTACAAATTACAGTGGGTATACCTACGAGAAATCAACATATCCCTAGCTCAGCGTGAGCTGTATGAAGCACAGCCGGTGCACTGGGTCAGCGTGCATTGCCCTGGGCAGAGCGTGCGACCCATCGTTGAATCTCTGTCCAAACATCCTAATAGCGTACTAAATATTATGCACCAGTCTAATAACACAATAACGATGGCAAACCCATGAGCATACAAGTACAAGGGCATACAAATACGCTGGGCATACCCCGGGTCTCTAGCTAGATCAATGGAAAAGGCACATCACTCTATAATGTGAGTTCTATGCATTAAAATCTGAATCTTCCTCAAAGTAGCATCGAATCTGTCTTCCCCATCAAACAACTGTTTATTCCTCATGTTCAGATGTGATAAATGGTCGCGGCAATGGCTGAAATACAAAAATTTGCAACTTTAGAGATGAGCCACGATAGCAACTTCTGAAAGCTCGGAGCATTGCTTGTGCTGACCCCATTGTTTTCTTCAACTCCAACCAATCTCTCACCTTCTTCCATAATTCCTGTCTTATGACACAAGAAAAACAGATGTTGGAAAGATTCATTATTACACTTACAAAGGCCACATAACTTGTCAATTACATAGGGTTGGCGATCCTTGGTGAGGAATTTTTCATGAGCGAACAACCAAAAAGCCAACCTATGTTTTGGGATGATGCCCGGTTTCCAGATTAGTGGTTTCTGCGGCCATATCGGATTAGGAGAGAACCAATGATACATTTTGTTCAACTTATCATTGTTACCATCAAACCAATCTCTCAAATGTGCCACCACATCGTCTTCTGATTCCATCCTATTTCTCGTTCCATCCCGAATCATGACAAGGCTTTTAAGTCATGAAGAATCCACTCTTTTAGGTATCCAACCCCAGAAATCCGCAAAGTAGAAATGAATAACCCACTTTATCCACAAGGAGTCCTTTTTTTAATGAATATTCCATAACGCTTTTGATAACAGTGATTTATTCCAAGCCTTGAGATCTCAGAGACCCAATCTAACCCCTTCAATAGGACTACATATTTTGTCCAGGAGACAGATGGGTGCTTGAGGACCAGTAAAAACTCCTGTGTAACCCGTATATCTTCGATATAACCCCTTCTGGAGTTGGTAAGACCTGTAGGCAATAGCACTCCACACCTCGAAGAACCGATCTAATCAACTCTAATCTTCCCGCATAGGACAGTGAGCTTCTAGCACAAGCAATGATTTCCGCCGAGATTTTATCAATTAAAGGACTATAATCAGGTATCTTCAACTCAATTACTCTCAAACCAGGTGATTTCTGTGGAGAACAGTTACTTGCTTGGGCTCTAGTCCCAAAATCATCAGCGAACTTGCTGACTTCAACAAGGACAGTTTGAGCCCTTGTAAAAGTTGAGATTTTTGCGTTAAGTGCCGAAGATCTCAAGTTTGTTGCCAACCAATATAGAAGACTACACAACAAGAAACTGCAGCACACATTCAGGTTCTATTCCCACCATTGGAGGACGTCGGCTGCGTGTTTCATACAAGCAGCCCCGCGAAGGTATAACCAAAGAAAGATTGTTCAAATCTCAGCATAATCAAGTCATTTGCATTAGATTTAATGGCAAAAGTTCACACAGACGGGATCACGAGTTCACATAATCAAATGTAAAGTCAAAGCTTGGGTGGACAATACCAACTTCAAGATTAGCGGAGACTACAAGAAGGGGAGTTCAGAGTATTGAAGATGTGAATTTTGCCTGATTTTCAGCCGAGCCTGATGATCAGTTCTTCCTTCAATCTATCTATAATATCAATATTATTTTATTTTTATTTTGCCTATAAAAATATGGAATAAATAGTGGTGGTATACAGTATCTTATTGAAAACTATATATCGTATATCTTACAGAAATTTATGGTATATTTTTAGTACGTATAACTAGAATATTGCTTATACCGAAATTTTGTGATATACCGATATTTCGGTACAGCAACGATATAAACTTTTTTATACCGAGAAAACCTTATATATTTCTTTTTAATTTATAACTTTATTATTTAACAATATTATAAATTTTTAATTTATATATACTATTTCAGTATATACCGAAATTTTCAAATTCAGACGGTTACTGTATCGAAAATTTCGGTATCCTTGCCATATCATACCGAAATCTTCGGTATGCCAACAATTAGATAAATTTGATATTTTTCCGGAAATTTCGGTATTTTTTTCACTCCTAGGAATAAGGGCAAAGATTTTCAATTGTGAAAACTTTGTCCTCCAATTACATATAAATTAACTTTGCCCTCCAATTACAGATAATGAACATACAATTTTCTTGCCATTCTGTTTATCTTGGCAGTTGTAACAATTGGTTTGATTCATTTCAAAACAAGAACAAAATTTAGACTTGTTTAATTGCAAAATTTACAAACACGCTGTCATTATTTATTACCCCTATTCATTTGCACATATCCTTTACACTTTGTACTTTTGTTCAACATATGATCATCAATACTTGTCAAAATCATAAAACTCGATATTCTTGTATTTCTGGGAAATAATCTCAGCTTGAACTTTTCTAGCGGTATCACTTGCACAACCAACAAGAATGAGAACTGAGGTACCTGCGAATCCTCTAAATGCTGTAAGATGCGTGACTTGTTCAATTACAGCAGGACCACCAGCAAGAATTGCCAAAAACACAGACCCGAGTACTGATATCCGGCTCAGAACCTTAAAATCCACAAATACAGGCATAAGATTGAATTTTGGAACATTGTGTTGAGATGGTTAAAATGCAACCTGGATATGACTACAGTTTAGCATATTGAATTGCATCATGTTGTGTGTTCTGAATTGTAACAGAGATGCAAGAAATGAAAATTTACTCGGTATTCTTCATTCAGTCTTCAATGTGTCAATTACATTGTATATATGCATGTTGAATAAACTAACCGCCGCAAATGTGTTGAGAGACAATTTACCGTTTTAATAAATGCAGCTGTACTTTTTCCAGGTCGTACGAGTGGGATCGAGGCACCTTGTCTTTTCAACTGTTCACTGACATCATCAGGATCCAATTGCAGAAACGTGTAGTAGTAGTTGAAAAATGCTATCAACACAATGTTTGTCGGCAAATATAGTGAACCTGGATGAACATATGCATATTATTTTCATGTCCCCAGCATTGATAAATTCCTTCAGTACTTCAGTTGAGGCAATGTCATAAAGCTAGTTTTCAGCCATTTTTTGGAACAACAGTTTTCAAGAGAACCCCAAAAACAGTTTCTGACTGTAAACTTATATTTCTTTGGAAAATCGTATTCAATGGTTAGTACTGGCAACCAAGTAGATGACATAAACCCACCAAAGACACTAATGCCATTCACCTGGAATAACTCATGCAATGAGATGGAGGAAGTATGAAAACATACTAGTAATAAATCTCCAAGTAACAAGCATGAAAAAACCAAATTTCCATGGGAAGATTTAATAGCATACCTCCAGGAACTAAGCCTACAGCAGCCATTTTCAAAACATTCAGACCAGTAAAGCGTGCTAGAGTTCCCGGAAGAGCTAATGATGAAGTAGAGAAGATGATTGGCATTACTCCAGCACTATTCACCTGCCAATCAAGAACTGTTAATTCCAGTAAGATTTATGGAATGAAGACTAGAAACTTCAAAGGCATTAAAAAACTTTCGAACAAGTAGATACCGTAAAATGAGTGCCTGCCAATGTACTAACAGCTATAATGATAGTGTAAATCAAGATAATTAGTTTACTTAATCGAAACTTTATTTGATAAGATAACAACTATCTGTAAATTAGGTAGAATGAGATTTTCTATCCCTTTATCTGTGGGATGTAATTTGTTCCTTGTAACTGTAAAAGGATGTACATACTCTTCGAAATGAATATATGATTATTGATTCCACTTTTCTACATGATATAAGGGTTACAGGACTTCTAAACCTCATCCTTCCATCTCGCAACATTGCTGCGATTAATAATTCTCGCAACCCTTCCTTATTTTTCCTCTCCTTCGGCGACCAAATTCAAGCACTATGTCGACGGAATCTTCCACCACCTTTGAAATCTCTACCGAAACAGTGGCTGAAAAACCCATTGGCTCCATCGCTTCTCTTTCAGGCAGTGAATTTTCATCTGTGCAGATTACAACCCACAAGTTTAATGGGCCGAATTACCTTCAGTGGACTCAATCGATCAAGATCGTAATCTGCGGTCGTGGGAAAGTTGGCTATCTCAATGGTGAAATAGCTGCGCCGAGTGTATCTGATCCTACATACAAAACCTGGACAGCAGAAAATTCCATTGTTCTTGCTGGCTCTTCAATTCAATGGAGCCCAATATCAGTAGGCAATATTTATGGTTTCAAACTGCAAAAGAAGTCTGGGACGCGGCTCGTATGATGTAATCCTATCTTGGAAATTCATCTCATTGTTTGAACTTCGAAGAAAACTGAAGGACATCAAGCAAGTGGAGAAATCTGTTACCTAGTACTTCTCTGACCTTCAGGAATCTGGCAAGAATTGGACCTGTTCTTTGAAGATTCGTCACCGTGTTCAAATTGTAGAGTCAAATCCCGGCAGTCCCTAGAAAAAGAACGGGTCTTCGATTTTTTGGCTGGCCTCAACCGCAACCATGATGATGTTCGTGGCCGAGTGCCTTTGCTGATGTAGTGATGCTCTCTGATGCTACCTCACACCAACAATTCACACCAGATGTCTCTGCCCTTGTGACCCGCAAGATATCAACCACTGCTCTACACACGTCCAAAAGGCCTTGGTGTGAGCATTGTTACCACCCAGGTCATACAAAAGATAAGTGCTGGGAAATACATGGGAAGCCCACAAACTGGCAGCCCCGAAAGAAAGGCGATGCACAAGTGTTTCAAGCTCAAGTCACCAAGTTGTCACTGTGTTTCAACTGCAGTGTCAAATCCCGGCAGTCCCTCGAGAAAGAATGGGTCTTCGATTTTTTGGCTGGCCTCAACAGCAACCATGATTATGTTCGTGGCCGAGTGGTTGCCTGTGAACCATTTCGCTCACCTGAAGATGCCCTTGCTGATGTTAGGTGTGATGAAATGCGCAGAAAAATGATGCTCTCTGATGCTAACTCATATCAACAATCTGCACCTGATGTCTCTGTCCTTGTGACCCAGAAGATAACAACTACTGCTCCACGAACGTCCAAACGGCCTTGGTGTGAGCATTGTAAGCGCCCAGGTCATACGAAAGATAAGTGTTGGGAAATACATGGGAAGCCCGAAAGAAAAGCGATGCACATGTGTTTCAGGCTCAAACCACCCAGGATGTTCCTGGAAATTCTGACACTTCAAAGCCACTCACAAAGGATCAAATTGAGGAGATTGAGCGGTACTGTCGCTTCCTCCATCAAATGTCCCTCAATCCCCAAACCAACCCTCCTGTCGGGTCATGCTCAATGACCTAATCTGGTATGGTTTTTTCGGCCCTTTATTCAACTTGTATAGGCTCTTGGATTTTCGATTCTGGTGCTTCCAATCACATGACATCAAATTCCAGCTTATTTTGCACTTTTACTAATTATTCAAATCCTACTTTGTAAAACTTGCAAATGGGTCATTGACTCCAGTTGTGATTGGTAGCATTCGTCTATCTAATATCCTCAACTCCGTCCTTGTTCCTTCCTTCACATGCAACCTAATCTCTGTTAGTAGATTCACACTTGATAATAATTGTGTTGCTAAGATTGTGCCTCTATCGTGTCAATTTCAGGACCTACTATCAATTTCAGGACAGACTATTGGGGAGGATGATTGGCAATGTTAGGATTCATAATGGTCTTTACCATCTTCAGGGGGCTATGTCTAAGGTCGTACTACTCATGTGTCTAATATGTGTCTACCTCCAGTTCTAGGTCTAGGGAAGTAACGTTATAGCATCATGGGTTTGGCTATCCCCATTTTTTATATCTAAAACGATTGTTTCCTTCATCATTCAATAATAAACATCTTGGTACATTTGATTGTGATATTTGTCCCTTGGCTAAGCATACCCGCTCTAATTTTTACCAAAACCCTACACACCCTCTGCACCATTTGCACTAATTCATAGTAGTTTTCGGGGTCCCTCTCCAGTCACTGCCTCCCAAGTTAAAAAATGGTTTCTGACCAATATTGACGACCACACAGGGTTACTTGGGTTTACCTTCTTAACAACAAATCTGACACAAGTACAACCTTCAAAATTTTCCACAAGATGATCCAAACATATTTTCATGAAAAAATCCAAACTCCACACATATATAATGGTAAAAGCACACTTCAATGCCATTATTTATGAGTGAACTTTTTGGAAAATGGAAAAGTACTTGTGTCGACACCCCCACAACAAAATGGGGTGTCTCGAAGAAAAAATTGTCATTTGTTGGAAGTTGATTTGATGGAAGTTGTTAAGAGTCATAACATTCACAGTCAAAGTTTCCAAGTATCTCGGGGGATGATATCCTTACCGCTGCTTACGATATCAATCGTTTACCAAGTCGACCTCTAAATTTTGCAACACCTTTATCCCTCCACATTTGCAAATATCCTCACCTTTCTCATAAAATTCCCATCAAGACCTTTGGTTGTACAACATTTGTCCACATTCATAACCACAACCAAAGCAAACTAGATCCTTGAGCAATCAAAACTATCTTTATCGGTTACTCTTCTACTCAGACGGGTTATCGGTGCTACTGCCCTCAAACCAGAAAAATTCATGTCTCTAGGGATGTCACTTTCCTTGAAGACAAACCTTACTTCTCCACCCTATCTAAAAGTTTGTCTCTTACTCTAAGTTATCATCATCACGTGCTTTCACATTGAATTTGTCTAGTATAAAAATTCCCAGGACTGTTCAAGACGCTCTTATTGTCCCTGAATGGAAAACAACGATCCTTGAATAAATATGTGCGCCAAGACAAGATAAGACCTGGAGTTTGGTGAGTTACCACAAGAAAAAAACACGGTGGGATGCAAATGGATATTCATTGTGAAATATAGGGCTAATGATTCAATTGAAAGATACAAGGTTCGCGTTGTAGCCATGGGATTCACTCAAACCTATTACACTGAGTACACTGAAACCTCTGTCCAAGTTTCCAAACTCAAGACTGTTTGAATTCTCCTATCTTTAGCAGTAAATCTTGATTGGCCATTACATCAACTTTAGATAAAGAATGCCTTCCTAAATGGTGAACTTGAAGAGGAAGTCTATATGAGTCAACCTCCGCGATTTGAAGAACAACTGGGAACTCGAACATTATGCAGGCTTCCACGTTTCTTTATGGGTTGAAACAATCCCCACGCGCTTGGTTTGGTAGATTCGACAAGGTAACTAAGAAATTTGGATATGCTCAGGGACAAGCAGATCATACTCTCTTCATCAAACACTTTGAGAACAAAAAATTTATAATTCTCATAGCGTATGTTGATGACATAATTTTTACTGATGATGACAACAAAGAATGGAAAACATAAGACTGATGATGACAAGAGAATTTAAAGTTAAAGATCTTGGTACACTCAAATATTTTCTAGGGATGAAAATTGCTAGAAGTAAAGAAGGTATCTTTGTTTCTCAACGAAATTACACACTAGATCTCTTAGAAGAATCAGAAAAGTTGAAATGCAAAGCTAGCAATACACCTGTTGAGCTAGGAAACAAAGGGAAGATGTTTGAGGGAAAACCGTGGACAAAGAACGATATCACCGACTTGTGGGAAAACTCATTAATCTCTCACACACTCACCCACATATTACCTTAGTCAGTCTAGTCAGTCAATACATGCACTCACCATGTCAAGGCCACCTCGATGTTGTGTATAAGATTCTGAAATACTCGAAAAAAAACTCCACAAAAAGGCTTACTCTTTGCCAAACATGATGAACGACAAGTAACCCATTCACAGATGTTGATTGTGCTAGATCTATATCTGATAGGAAGTCTGCCTCCGAATATTGTACAATTGTGTGGGGAAATTTGGTTACTAGGCGCAGCAAAAAACTTCTAGGGGTCGCTAGAAGTAATGCTGAGGTAGAATATAGGGCAATGGCCAATAGAGTTTGTGAACTTGTTGGATAAAAAGACTTATGAGGCAACTGAAAATTGAGTTTGAAGACACTATGAAACTGTTTTGCGACAACAAATCAACTATCAGCATTGTTTATAACCTTGTTCACCGTTATAAATCCAAACATGTTGAAGTTGATCGTCATTTCATCAAAGAAAATAATATGATTCTACCTCTAATCAATTGGCCGACTCACTCACCAAAGTACTATCAGAACAAACTCACGAATTCTTTGCTAACAAGCTTGGTCTCATCAACATCTAAAGCCAAGCTTGAGGAGGAGTGTAGATTAGGATACTTAGTTTACTTAATCAAGACTTTATTTTATAAGATAAAGTGATTTGATATTATAACATGTATTTGTAAATTAGGTAGGATGAGATTTTCTATATCATTGTCCGTGGGATTTGATTTGTTCCTTGTAACTAGAAAATGATGTACATGCTCTTTGAAATAAACAAACGATTACAAATTTCACTTTTCTACAGATATTAGTGCAATCCAAGTCAACAAATACAATCGACAAAAACATAAACAAAAAACTTAGATGAAACAGGTTACATACCTTAAAGGGTAAATAAGCAGATTTTTGAATCCCACCAGCTCCACTAGTGTATCTTGAGGCATAATTGATTGGAATTTTCCTCTCTGCTTCCTGAAAGATGTGGTCAAAAATTAATCAACGATGCTTTTGATATTCAGGATGCCAATGAGTCGGATTCAGGTAGTATCTCATTTCCTCCGTTTCATTCTCATTTATTATATTCAACTCCATTCTCATAGCCATCAGGTATTCAATTTTCATCATCATCATCATACCTGTCGCCATACGCGTCGGAAAATCGGATATCAATACTCTATCCAAATATCATATTATCACCTACAATTGCATTTTTAAAAATTTGAATTATTTCAATTAATTTATACATATTTACCTAATTCTTAAGAGAAATAAGAAAAAAAATTAAAAATAAAATTAGCAAACTTTAACATCACATAAGAAATAACAAAATATTAGAACAAAAATAACATAAGCTATACACTAACAATTTTCTTCATCACACAACTATCATCATCAGACAAAAACATATTAGAATTAACCTTTCTTAATATATATATATATATAAATAAATAAATAAAAAATACATATACATCTTTTCTACTTTATAAAGAAAATGTACACCATAAAAACCTCTTGGTATGTTTTGGTATGACCAAATAAAAAAAAATTGCCCTTCTTTTTAAATTAAAACATGTATGGAAAAATAAGAGAGAAGAAGTATAACCACCTTCCACATTTTAAATCTGTTAAATTAATACATTAAAGGATAAACACCTTCCACATTTTATTATATTTATTTTTATAGTATTATGCATATTAATTTATCTCATAGACTAATAAAAGTATAGCATTTTATTGATATTTATAATATTTGGTAGATATAATATATTATAATTTAATTGGGTATTTGAGCCAAGTATGGATATGGATAGGATGCTGCTAGACCTGCCACCATCCCCGAACCCACAAATCCTCATACCAGATTACCCAATTATTTAATATGATCCAAAAAATCCCTCCATACCCTCCTCTATTCGGGTCGGATATCGGATTCTCCAACGACTTCAGAGGAAATTGTCATCACTATTTGGCATCACATAGTGGAATTAAAAACGTCTTTAGTGCAAGTTGTGAAGCTCACCTGAACGTATACAATTCCAAGAACTAGTAGCAAAAAGCACGCAACGATGCCCACAAGTCCGGCATAGTTACCATCTCGAAATGCCTGAGCGACTGTCCTCCCAAAAGATGCCGGCAGGTAGGAGATGATATTTGTGAAGATTAAAAGAGACGTTCCATTTCCAAGTTTTAAGTCGGTGATCCTTTCCCCAATGTATGTCGTGAAAACTGATCCAAGAGTAAGCATGATAACAGATGAGAGGACCCACTGGGTACTGAAGTCATTTACGTAGGGACGAAAAAATAATACTTGGCCAATTGCCTGCCAAAACATATTCTTTTGTCAATATCATCAATTTAGAAATCCAGTCTCATAATATGATCCTCAAAAGAATACAAAAATTATACAGTTGATAAGGATCAATCATTCAATCATGAAGCATGGATTAGATGCTTTCATTTTTTATGTTCCCTTTAGATCAGCCCTCGTGAATCTAAAACTGATAAAAATTCCAAAGGATATGCTGTTTTTCCAGCACAAATATATAACGGGAGCAAATGAAATTGGGCATTTTATGATCATGCAAAAGAGTGTTGGAAGCAGTAAATTTCGGGGAGGAAGGAGAATTCATATTTGTACACGTATAATATACAAAAATATATATGCTCATAGGAAACTTTCAAAGCAAAAAGCCTCTGTCACTCAGCTCTCATTCGGCCACTATGCATGTATATACGTATGAATGTATTATATAGCGTATGAATCTGACATCATGTACCTGCACTATGGCAAATCCAACCGATGCATAGCGAGTATACTGCAGCACTTTCTTTCTTCCAGCTTCACCTTCTCTCTTCTGGAGTTCTTGCAACTTGGGGTAGATTTGTGTGAGAAGCTGAAAAACAATCTGTGCATTGATAAAGGGTATGATACCAAGCGAGCCTATTCCAAGACGGCCAATACCTCCCCCAGAAAACGAGTCTAGCGTGCCTAACAAGCTATTTTGATCAAGATTGCCAATAAATGCATCCCTATTTACCCCACCAAGAGGTATGTATATCCCGAGTCTTGAAAGAGCCAAAAATCCTAAAAGTTTTAAAAATTTTCCAGGGAGTGGACCTTTGAAGAAATCCCCAAAATCAATGCTAGTGTCTTCAATTGCAGCTGGAAAATGCAAAAAATATTTTACCAAGGATCGAGAGAGGTAGATTAGAAGATGATTTTTTTTTGTAGAAAAACGCTAATATGAGTAAAAAAAATTGCTGATAAGAAACCTGCCGCTCCTCTAGCAGACGAAGAATTCTCTTTCCTGGTGCCTGAGGCACTCTCAATTTTTTGAGAAAACATTTCTAGAGCACTTTCCCAAGCAGTTTTTAAATCCAAGAATCCATCAGAATTAATCCCAAGAGGATCAAATACACAACTCTCGCAGCTGGGAAAATTAAATCCGAAAAATGAACATGTCAATACATAACAAAGTTCAATGAATCTGAAGCAATCAACGTATAACTTTCCAAAAGGGAAGAGATAAATACAAAGGATGAGAAGAGCCACTCCTATTCTTAGTAATTCATTTACAGTTCAGTAGCAAGGAAAACCACAGAGCAATGAGAATGCTACTTTTTTTTGTTAACTGAACCCCAAAAACACACATAGTTAATGTCACACATCTCATGTCACCAGGTCATTAGAATGAACCCACAATAGTGTATACAAGTGATCTTCGCACGTGGTTCCCACATGCTTGCCGAATTATTAATTAATGTTAGATTTACTAAGTAGACTACACTTAAACATCTATCAAGTATGTTGAGAACAGTTTGATCACTGATGATGCAAATAACATTTGACGGTTAAACCATAAAGATATATTTGTTAACTAATATACATCTCAGGACTCAGATAGAAAGCAAAGGTGGAATAGAAAATTCCAATACCGATAAATGTCTGTCGGAGATGGTCAGAGAGAATTACTTGTCACTGCTTCTTCCAAGAATTATGTTAGTTTCTTCGAAATGCTTATAATTTTGAGTGGATTTCTCACAAATTCTTCTACTTTTTCATGGTTTCCAATACAATGTAGGCACAGCAGATAAATTTGACTTTAGAAATCTACGTAAACCGTTTGCAGTCAGTGGCCTTTTGAAGGGAAAAGGTAAGGGACATGCGGTAAAAGAAACTACTCAAAAGTCGATATGTTCAAAGGAGGGTATAATAGGAATATTTAGAAAAATCACCATGACACCATTTTCAATTATTAAGATGTCCTCACACTTAATAAAATGGTAATAGATAGTACTAGATAACATATTACTAAAACGTGATCGGTAAATTTTCATTTTGGTTCTCAAGTGTTTGCAAGAAAATCAAATTCATCGCTATATCTTAAATTGCTTCAGCTCCATCCCCGTACTATTGGCAGTTGATTCAATTTATCGATTTGATACAAAATCGAGCCAAGTAACTGATCTTTGGGTAATTGCACATAATCAAACTGTTTTATCCACTTCAAATTATAATCAGTCTCTAACTTTGCAAGTAGCTGAGATTAAGTACGGTGCAATTGAACGTGTAGTTGTTTTCTAGTTAATCATGCATATGACAAATGGATGTCTTAAAATTGAATCAAATCTGTGCATTTGCCGATCATACTCACTTAAAATTGAAATATCAATTTAAGTGGTGGAATAGTTTAAACCATTTTACTTTCACTACTTTGTATAAATTCTTACCAAATGTAGTAGCCAAATCAAACTTTAAACTCGAGCAAAACTGAATAATGAATACAACTCAAAGTTGAAAAAAGAATTACATTAGAATAACATCCAAGCAAAAACTAGAAGAAATTACATCTTTTGCCAAAAATTGTATCATATGGATGAAATGCAAGCAATCATAAAAAACTTTGGGATGGAACTGAAGTAATCTTAAAACTCGTGGATGAAATTTGATTTCTAGGTGAAAAATCATGGACCAAATTAAATGCCAACCATGTGGTCAAACATTTACATCATTTAGGTAAATCAACCATATGTTCACAACTTGTTAGATCATTAAAAATCAAACGGAGTTACAGGGAATCTTATTACATATCTGCTATTTTATCAGATAAATGACGACAAAACTCTCCATGAATACCATAGAGAATCCTGGAGTTCCAAACTTTGGTCCCAAAAAAGAAAGAAACGATATTGAGGCACTGATATTTCTCGTGAAAAGTGAGGTAGGCTTCATTGGAAAACAAAAAGAAAACATGTAAAGCCAAACAATATGCGCACAAACCTATAGAAACCATGGCGATCAGAAAATTTTAACAAAAAGTAACTCATTCAAACACCAATTTGACAAAAATCACTACATCATTTTCACAAAATTATTTCAACATATTTCATAATTAATAAATATCAACATGGCTCCGATAACTAGAACAAATGAAAAGCATTCTGCTTTCTCGTCTGCAAAAGAAGCCTAGGAGGCTCCTTTTCACTGAGCTATCCTCTGGCTTTCAAATTCAATCCAGCTATTATATGAAACCTCAATGTGACAACAAGGTTGGAATTAGTTTATAGTAATATAAGCAAATGTTACAATACAACTTTGCAAAAGGTTGATCCTACCACAGCTTTCAAGGATGTCTTCCAGTATACCAGCCAAGATATGATATGTGAATCCAGGGATAAGCCTTAAGCTCCAAAAATCATAGTCATTCCCGAAAATAATCATTTTTTTGTTTTTGTAAGAAACTTAATGCATGACAGCAGAGGCAGATTATTACGTGCTACTTGCTCAGTTATTTCATACGCTAAAGCTCTCCATTATTCACAAAGTCAACGCAACAAGCAAAAAGGATTTAAAATACCTCAACATCTCATGTATTTAATTTGCATGGTGTGTTCATTCGTAGGAAATGAAGATTAAAAATATTGAATATTAACCACATTCGAAACAAATGACAGTATAGTCAGGAAAGGGGAAGAGCTGGCATCTGAAATGGAAAAAAGTAAAATTTTATATCTAATTTTTCTAAAATCTAAGTTTCGCACCAACATCAAGTCCAGCCATACATACGATTTAAAAATCCAAAGGTACAAACATAAAGTAAGTAACGAATGCACGAGATGCTTTATCGTTTATGAATGTGATGGTAAATGATAACGTTCTCCGAAATGAAAGCTACAAGTTATTCTGAATTCTGTGAAAATATTACATTATACCAAAGCAACAGCCAAAGTTCACCATTAAGTACAGAAACAAGAACCCTGAAAGCAAGAACTAAAAAAAATATACAAACAAACAAACAAAAAAACCACGAAAAATTGAATCTTTTAGAGTCTTCGAGAAAACACACAAGGCATCAGGACCAAAACCGATTTTCAAAAACGTATCTAAATTAATATTTCGGTACCTCTGATTGAGGATGCTACTTGAAGGGTCGCTACTGCTGCTGTTCTTTGTGTGGATAGCGAGTGTTGCTCTGCAGATAGAACTATTACGGCTGTTGCATAAATATTTCCGAGGCTTACCGCAAAAGGAACGATTTTGCGAATTGGAAAGGCGAGGGAGTGAATTCGTGAAGCAAGAATAAGACGAAGATAAAGAAATTTGTCCTACTGAAGTCAACATTATCCTCTCTACAAAAATGATCGTACCCAAGAAGCACTGAACTATTTTGCTCCGTCTATCGGATTTAAGACACCGGGCACCCTCGATTTCTGTATAATCATTAGCACTTCGAACCCATAATTTAAGTGAAGTTTGCAGATTGATTTCAAAACCCAATTTTTTGTCAAGTTATCTTGAGATTGCAAGTTCCGAAATATAAAAATTTGACAGGCTACTCAATTTTGTGTGTGAGAGAGAGGGAGAGAATCATCCAATGTTTGCTTAATCTAGCACAAAAATATAATATATAAATAACAAAAACTCTTGTCATCCATCAATTTCGTGGGTCGAATATCTTATTTGGATTATCTATGAAAAATTTTACTTTTTATGCTAATAGTATTATTTTTAATTGTGAATATCAGTATTGTTTACCCGTCTCACAGTTAAAAATTCGTGAGACTGTTCACAATACACTTATTCAATATTTAATTTCATAATTATCTTTATTACTCTAATAAAAAAACATCCTCAAATAACTTCATATTTCTAGAAAAAATTCTGAATTTTTTTAAAAAATTAAACAATTTATTTAAATTGAAAATAATTTTGTATTAATTATTTAATATTATTCGATCAAATTCAAAAAAATAATAACACATCTAATAATTGTATATCTTTTACATTATTTACAAAGAAATGATAGGAAAGGTGGTACGTGGACTGAGGGAGCGTGCATCAGTGGATATTTGAGATTCAAGGGATGTGGGTCTAAGTTGAATTTGGGCCTTAAATTACATGGGCTTTCAGTATGCCAGACGATTAATGGACCACAAAAAAGATAACAAGTATTTCTGACGGCCCAGTATACTCTTAACTCAAAACTAGAAAAAAGAAATCTGCATAGTGATCTGTAATCATTCTTGAATCCGATCTGATTGTGGGCCTTAGATAAATATGGGCCATAAAAAGCCCAAAATGACTTATTAACGGGCCACATTATAAAAAATTTCGCAAATTGGACATCAAAAGGCAAGTCCAATAAGCTATACGGATTCGGAATTTGATGTACACCTCTGTAACCGCAGAAGCAGAAAAAATATTATAATAAATTTTAAAATATATGCAATTTTATATTAGAAATTTTTTTAAAAAGAAAAAAAATCTCAATTGATCCCAGAAATCGACATTAATTTTTATGAATCGATGAATAATAATATATAATTTTTGAAATTATGTTTGTACTAAAAATATTTAGTTTTTTTTTGTCAATTTATTTAGTATAAAAAAATTAAGGTGAGGCAAATACTTGTGTGAGACGGTCTCACGAGTCGTATTTGTGAGACGGATCTCTTATTTGGGTTATCCATGAAAAATTATTATTTTTTATGCTAAGAGTACTACTTTTTATTGTGAATATGAGTAGGGTTGACCCGTTTCACAGAATAGGATCCGTGAGACGGTCTCACATGAGACCCACTCTTAAAGTGATTAACTAATAAAACAATATTTTCATCGCTATCCTATGCCATCATTTTATAAAACCTTTTAGCATAAAGTGTGGGTGGGAACAAATGACACCTCAAAGCCTTATCTTTTTGCCTCATAAAAACAAAATAAACTGATGTTACTACCATTCTCATTAATTCCCAAATTTCTTTCATAATAATAATAAATTTAAAACACAAACTTCTTATAAGAGCATCTTACGGATTAATTTTGTGATATTAATTTTCAACTTGAACCGACCCGATAAACCAGATCGTTTTTTGTGATACATGCTGCGGAAAATCATTTTTCTTGTAGTGATAAACCAGATCGACCGTCTGATATGACACCTAATCATTTTAAAATAATGTTGGTTTGCTTAAATTGTATAACATATAATTGATTTCAAAAAGAGGTTATGCCCCTTCTGTCACTTTCTTATTATAATAATATAATAATGTTATCCCTCTTTGCAAAAAAAAGTTAAATGAATAAAAACATATTCACATGTCAGCCTCTTCTTTTTTGAGGATCAAAAAGGTGTGAATGATTGAATATTCGTGTTGTTCTTACATTTGTCATCTTCTTTGAAAGTGTGATAATTAGACTTTAATTTTGGTTGTGGACAAAATCGAATTAGGTTAAAAGTAGTCCTTTTTATTGATCTTAATTATTATTTTTTGAAAAGTTTGCAATACGAATTGTCACATGGACAAAGACATCTTGACTAGATGATTAATTAGTTGGTATTTTTGTAGAAATAATAAAAAATTTATTATTTTAAAAAGTAATTATGATCTAAATTTGTTATTTTACTACTGTTGAAGAATTACAGGTTTTGATTATGAGAGCTAGAAACCAATAAAATACTAAGTGATAAAATCCACCAAACATGGTGATTCAGCATATCCTCATTTTCAGAAGGTCTTCTATTATTATCATAAAAAGGTGGTGTTGCTGAAATCATCATTTACACTAATAGACCCCACTATATTTGAATGTAAGCATAACTCTAGATTATTTTAATGACTATAGAAGAAGAAGAAAGTCAAAATTCTACCTCGAATACAGCTTAACCGTGGTTAGTATTAGATCGGGAAGATTATTCATGACAAAGTCATTGTTAAAGATGTGTTTCTAGATGAAGATTTGTGATACAATCTGAGTAGCATTGATCAATTGTGTGAATGGTTATCATGTTGAATTTCACGACATACATTTATTAATAGCTCGTTTAACATGTTTAACAAGCCTGGCTTGAGCTCGTCTCGTTTTCGAGCTCGATAAGCATAGAATTGAGCTCGAGTTTGAGTTTGAATCGAGCTTGTTAAAAATTAAATATATCTATAAACTAATTTTAAATCAGACATAAAAATGTAAATTCATTCATAAATAACCAAAACGACACAAATAAGAGCAAAAGAAAAACATAAATAATTATAATATTGAACATTCCAAAATCATGTTTGCGAGCCACCTAAACGAGCCGAGCTCGAGCTCGAGCTCGCGAGCCTATTATCGAGCCGAGCTTCGAATAGCTCGCAAACCGTTTAGTTCATTTACATCCCTTGGCATAAGCTACTAAATCGCTTGAATTTCAAGTCTATTTCCATTCTGAGCAAGGAAGAGATGGTGACTGGACTTAGGAAAATTGATTTTTCTAGAAATAAGATCTGCATTGCATGTCAGTTAGGCAAACAAGCGAGATGTACTTTTAAAAACAATGGGTTTAACTCATTTACCAAATGCTTGGATTTATTGCACATAGATCTATTTGGTCTTATACTGGTAAAAAATTTAGGGAGAATGAGATATACTCTAGCGAGAATAGATGAATAAATATTCCATGTATACTTGGGTGATCTTTCTGCCGTCCAAAGATCGTAAAAGCGTCCACTTGGTCAAGATTTTAAAACGGTTGCAAAATGAGAATTATCTTGTGATAGATATGATAAAAAGTTTTAGGGGCAACAAATTTAATAATAAAATCAGCTTATACTATCTAGATGACCAAGAAATGAATCGCGAGTTCTCTGCTACAAGGTCACCTAAGCAAAATATTGTTACTGAGATGAAGAACAGACAAAAGAAATTTTTATATTCAGAACATATCAATGCTAAACAATAAACATAGTAATACTCCTTATAAGATCATGAATGATAAAAAATCGGATATTTCATATTTTAAAGTATTTAGCTGCTAGTGCTTCATCCACAATAATGATAAAATTTATTGAACCGTTTTGATGCTAAATATAATACGAGTTTATTTATCGCTTATTCTTCAGTTAGTAAAAATCTTCTAGAGTTTTCAATATTAAGTCTCTAACTATTGAAGAAACTGTTCATGTTATTTTTTTATAAATCTTTTGTTTCTCCATCTCGAGAAGATATCTATGTTCATTATTTGAGAAATAGATTGGATGCCATTAAGTTTGACGATGAGAGTAATAATGAAGTTGATCTAAGAAAAAATGGTAAAGTCATCTCTGAATATGGTCCAACACTATAAAAAGATTTTCCTACTGGGCCAGATCATGAATAAAGAGAACGAGTGATTGAAATAATCTAGAGGATGTTCCAGAAGAGAATAATGCCGATGATCAACTCACTCAACTACAAGATACATGTCCTCTTGTACTTAGCTACAAGTGGAATAAATATCATTCACTCGAGCTGATCATCGATAATCAGCTTTTCCTCTTAGAAGTGCTTACTAACGGACTACCTCTCAAACAGTTTCATGAGCACACACTGCTCATATGAGTGTTATGTCAATTGAGAACATTTATTTTATCGGTAGTTTGTTATTTTAAATGTTTTTCAGTTGTAGACATTTTCAGTTGCAGTTATGTAAATTTATTTTCTACAAAATAAATTTCAAGTTAAGTCACACTCTAATTATATTTTAAAGTGTTTTCGCAATAAAGTTTAGGGAGGATCAGTTGGAAATATGCATGTTATGATCACATTGTATGAAATTTTCATGCTACACATCCACTTCATAATCCATGTCATTCAATTGTGTTGGCATATGTGACCAATGATATGTTTATTTGCCTTGAGTTAGGGAAAGATTGCTTTGATTCTATTTTGATGTGATTGATAGACCAGATTAGTTATAAATGCATTTCGGAATGACAACATTTTTGAGCTCATAAGTTTATTATCACAAATATAACTATAAAGTTACACATATAGACTAAGTGAGATATTGTTAGATCAATTGTATTTGTATAAGCTTATATGTGAATAATTATGTATTTGGGTAGTTAGTGCTCAACTAATGTTTGTGTTATTGGGCTTTAATGTATCTAATAGGTGGTTGTCATTTAATGTGTAGATAGGAAAGTATAATTTCTATTTTAATGATGAGCTAAAACATAAATATAAAAAATAATGATAGAAATTATCTATATTGTCACGCCCCAGGACGGGGGTTGGTAGACACTGGCGTTGCTCTCAAATATTCATTCGAAAACAACAAGCCTCAGAAGTACAGAATTTCAGAAACCCGTCTTTTATTCATAATAATCATTGTCTGTTACAACTCAAGACAAATGTTTTACAGCGGAAATGTAAAACCATAAAATTACAATATCTTAACAGATGCAGCGGAATCAAAAGAAACATAAATCAGAACTAAGAACAACGATCTTCATCACCAGCCCCAAAACTGACGTTGCTTCTCTTCTTCTATCAACTCTTCCTCGTTCTTATCTGAGATGGGTTTGGTGGGTGAGTGATATGATTGTCACTCAGTAAGCAGGGGCGGGAATAACTCCCAGTTTTCGAAATCGTTTTCAACAGAAACAGTAATATAATAATATACAGAAAACTCGTATTTTCATAACAGAAATCAGAATTCAGAATTTACAGGCTTCAGAACAGAAATCAGAATTAGTAAGCACTGAACACGTTAGTGAATTTCATGGCTAAACTGATATCAGTCCCCTATATGTTCTCTCCTCTAAGGGGTGAGGCCAGAATCAGAATCAGAATCAGAATCAGAATTCAAAAATGTTCAGAATATATATTCCTACCATTAGTTCACTAGGGAGTTTCAGTGCTTCAAAATCAGAAATCAAACATACAGGAACTGAACTTTAGAACAGAATTATCAAACAGATTTCAAGATATTTATATATAAGCCCACTTACCGTAATTTGCTAAAGAAGTTCGGTGGAAGTCTGGAAATGTGCTTGCCTTGCTACTGGATTTTACAGCTTCGAAAATCAGCACTCTCTTAGCTCGAAAATTTAAGTGATAATCTCAAATCTTGTGTAACCCATTTCAGAGACTTGAGGGTGCTATTTATAGGCCGAAATTTGACTGTTAGCCTTCCAATTAATGTCATAATCTGACATTAACAATCTTTATTTCGTGTTGAATGCTTCAGTTACAAGTTATGGTCTGAATTAATAACTGTCTGCTGGAATTTCGTGCTGCTGGTGCTGGTGCTGGATTCCAATCTGCTGGAAAAATACCAGCTTCTGAAATATTAGCTTCTGCTGGAATTTTTAGCTTTTGCTATTGCTGAAATTTCAGGTTCTCACATCCCTCCCTCCTTATGAGAAGTTTCGTCCTCGAAACCTGGCTATGCACGATTTTCAAAGAGATAAGGGTATTGTTCTCGTATCTTTTCTTCCAACTCCCAAGTAGCTTCTCTTTCGGTGTGATTTGACCATTGCACTTTGACATATGGAATAGTTTGTCGCCTCAGTACTTGGTCTTTGTTATCCACAATTCGAATCGGAATTTCTTCATATTTCAGCTCTTCATTTAGATTGCCTTCAACCAACAGTGGTTCAGCTTCCAGAATATGACTAGGATCAGCAATATATCTCCTCAGCTGCGATACGTGGAATACATTGTGAATTCTTGACATGTCGGGTGGAAGTGCTAATCTATAAGCAAGTGTTCCCACTTTCTCAAGAATTTCAAATGGTCCGACGTATCTGGGATTCAGTTTCCCAACCTTATTGAATCGGATTACACCCTTCATGGGTGACACTTTCACATATGCCTTCTCTCCAACTTCAAATTCCACGGGCCTTCTTTTCACGTCCGCCCAGCTTTTCTGTCGATCTTGTGCAGCTTTGAGTCGCTCTTTGATCATAGCAACTTTATCCACTGTTTCTTGGATCATTTCGGGTCCAACAATGGATTTTTCCCCTACCTCATCCCAATACAGTGGTGATCGACATTTTCGTCCATACAGAGCTTCGTATGGTGCCATTCCAATGCTGATGTGGTAACTATTATTGTATGCGAACTCGATTAAGGGCAGATGTTCGCTCCAATTACCACTGAAGTCCAAGGCACATGCTCTCAGCATGTCTTCTAGAGTTTGTATTGTCCTCTCAGTTTGGCCATCAGTCTGCGGATGGTAGGCCGTACTAAGAGTAACCTTAGTCCCCATAGCTTGTTGAAAGCTCTTCCAAAATCGAGATGTAAATCTAGGATCTCTGTCTGACAGTATGCTAGCTGGAACTCCATGCAATCGTACGATCTCATTCATGTACAATGTGGCTAGCTTATGCAAATTATAGTTCATGCGGACAGGTAAGAAATGCGCAGATTTTGTGAGTCTATCTACGATTACCCATATTCCGTCATGACTTTGTCTCGACTTTGGTAAACCTACAACGAAATCCATAGAAATATGCTCCCATTTCCATTCTGGAATTTCAAGAGGTTGCAGAAGTCCTCCAGGTCTTTGGTGTTCTGCTTTTACTTGTTGGCACACGTGACATTTGGAAACAAAAATTGCCACGTCTTTCTTCATTCCACTCCACCAAAAATTTTTCTTCAAATCTCTGTACATCTTGGTACTGTCGGGATGGACTGAAAATTTCGACTTATGTGCCTCAGACATTACTTCCTGTCGAAGGTCATCAATGTCTGGTACGCACAATCGACCTTTCATCCACAAGATTCCTTTGTTATCCGTCTCGAAATCTTGTGATTTCCCTTCTTTAACTTTCTCTTTTAGTTTCACTAAAGCGGAATCCCTATCTTGACTCATCTTGATTGTCTCTCGAAGACATGGTTGTGCTGAAAGTGATGTCAGGATTACCTTACTCATATTCTTTCGACTTAAAGCATCTGCTATTTTGTTGGCTTTGCCTGGATGGTAGCTTATTGTCAAGTCGTAATCCTTCATGAGTTCGATCCATCGTCTTTGTCTCATATTTAGTTCTTTTTGTGTGAACAAATATTTGAGACTTTGGTGATCGGTGAAAATCTCACACTTGGCTCCATAAAGACAATATCTCCAAATCTTTAGTGCGAATACCGCTGCAGCTAGTTCGAGGTCATGCGTTGGGTAATTTTGTTCATACGGCTTCAACTGTCTTGACGCGTATGCAATCACCCTTCCCTCTTGCATGAGTACACATCCTAAACCCCCTTTGGATGCATCACTATAAACGGTGTAGTCCTTACCTTCCATAGGTAATAATAGCACTGGTGTGGATGTAAGCTTCTTCTTCAAAGTCTCGAAGCTTCTCTCACAATCTTCACTCCATTGAAATTTAGAGTTCTTCTGTGTGAGTTTGGTGAGAGGTATTGCTATTGAAGAGAAACCTTCAACAAATTTTCGATAATAGCCTGCTAGTCCCCAGAAACTTCGAATTTCGGTCGCATTCTTTGGTCTGGGCCAATCTGAGATTGCCTCAACTTTCTTTGGGTCCACAGAGACTCCCGCTGCTGATATTATGTGTCCCAAGAATGCGACGCTCTCTAGCTAGAATTCGCATTTCTTGAACTTGGCGTATAGTTCCTTTTCTCTCAGCTTCTGGAGGGTGAGACGAAGATGTTCTTTGTGGTCTTCTTCACTTGACGAATATACTAGAATGTCGTCGATGATACCACAACAAACTTGTCTAGAAATGGTTTAAACACTCTGTTCATGAGATCCATGAATACTGCCGGAGCGTTTGTTAATCCGAACGACATCACTGTGAACTCATAGTGTCCGTACCTTGTTCTGAAGGCTGTCTTCGGGATATCGTCCGTCTTGACCTTGAGTTGGTGATAGCCTGACCTTAAGTCGAGCTTGGAAAAGACTGAAGCTCCTTTGAGTTGGTCAAACAAGTCATCTATCCTTGGAAGTGGATATTTGTTTTTGATCGTGATCTTGTTCAGCTCTCTGTAATCGATACACATCCTCATACTTCTGTCTTTCTTCTTTACAAATAAGACAGGAGCTCCCCACGGAGATGCGCTTGGTCGGATTTGCTTCTTGTCCAACAACTCTTGAAGTTGTTCTTTGAGTTCTTTCAACTCTGCTGGAGCCATTCGATACGGTGCTTTTGAGATTGGTGTAGCATTGGGCACTAAATTAATCTCAAATTCCACCTCGCGGTCGGGAAGTTCGCCAGGGAGTTCTTCAGGAAAGACATCCGGGAATTCTTGTACTACCGGAATCTCTTCTAGCGTAAGTGTGGTTTTTTTCTTTACCTCGCTTAACATAGCTAGGTAAACTTCTTCTCCACTTTTCATGGCTTTCCAAGTTTGAGAAGCAGAAAGAAGAGTCTTTCGTTCTTTGGTCTTGCCACGAAATAATAGTTTCTCTTGGTGTGGAGCTTGGATAGTTACCGTCTTTCCATGACAGTCTACTAAAGCATGATTCTTGGCTAACCAATCCATTCCAAGAATTACGTCGAATTCCACCATGTTTATTTGAATCAGATTTGCCTTGAACTTCTGATCTTCTATGAGAACACTAATATCCCGTAATAGAGTGCGAGTTTCTAAAATTAGATTTGCAGGAGTTGCTACTCTATATGGTTCTTCTAAGTTATCAGGCTTAGCTCCTAGCCTCTTGGCAAATCTCTTAGACATGAATGAATGCATAGCACCACAATCAAATAACACATAAGCAGGTATATTATTGATCAGAATGGTACCGGCTACGACATCATTTGAGTTGTTCGCCTCTTCTTGAGTGATAGCATAGACTCGAGCATTGGGCTTGTTCTCCTTAGGCTTGTGTGGAGTTGTTCCTCCTGCTGGGCCGTTCCTTGGATCTGGAAGAGGACATTGAGCAATGCGATGGTCCATCTTTCCACAATGGAAACAAGCTCCAGAATTCCTACGACATTAACCAGTGTGTGTGAATCCGCAAGTTTGGCACTTGAATCCTTTGTTTGATTGAGAAGAAGTGGTTTCTTTGGATTGAGCACTGGTAAATTGGTTGTTTGCAAACCTAGGCCTCTTGAATTGCTGGCCCGATTGGTACTGGCTTGGCTGAGGACGTTTGAGTTTGTTCTCGCCTTCACGCCTCTTAATATCATTTTCAGCCCTGATGGCGGCTCCCATCAATTCATCAAAACTATTGGGCTCGATAACGGCAATGGCAGATTGAATACGGTTGTTCAATCCCTTCTTGAAGCGATGCATCTTCAAGGCTTCGTCTCCCATGATGGTTGGGGAGTAAGTTCCCAATGAGTGAAAATTAGATGAATACTCCACCACAGTCATGTTTGGTTCTTGAACCAAGCTTTCAAATTCTGACAGCTTCTGCACTCGAACTGTTGTTGGAAAGTACTGCCTCAGGAATGCCTCTCGGAACCTTTGCCAAGTGATAGGTCCCACCTCTATCATAGCTGGTGAGACTCTTTCCCACCATTTGGCAGCTTTATCCACAAGAAAAGGTGTAATCACCTCTACTCTGATCCTTTGGGGAACCTCAAGTAGTCGAAGATGATTTTCCACCTCTTTCATCCAATTCTGTCCAACCTCTGGATCGGTGATTCCATCAAAGTTTGGAACTCTTGCTCTTCGGAGAGCCTCGTAGTGCTGCTGAGTCTCGTTGTTCTGAGCTGGAGGTGGTGGCGGTGGTTGGTTAGCATTTGGGTTGACCAACCCTTGCAGCGTAGTTGCCACAATCGTGGCTATGGCCATCAAGTCCACCTGACTGAGTCCAACTGCTGGTGGTGGTTGTGGGGGTTGTTGTTGTGCCTCCTCATTGTTACGGTCGTCATTGCGATTGTTGCGGTTTCCATAACGGGGGTTGCGATTGTTTCTTACTGGTCTTCTGTCCATTTCCTACAAGTACGAAAGTTCTAAGGTTGATGACAAAATATGGACTCAAGAAAAGAAACAAAATGATTGAGTAATTGCTCGAAATTTAAATATGAAACCAATGGATAAAAATAACTTTTATTGATTTCTCAAGAAAGTGCAATTACAACTGAATTTCGAAATGAAAACAGAAATGCAAGTGGAACAAGTGTTATTACAAAGAAAACAACTACTGATAGGCTAATGTACTACTTCTCCTAATCCCAAATCCATAGGATCCTCTTCAACTTCTTCTTCTTCTTCTGGATCCTCCTCAGGTTCTTCTTCATGGTTGGCTATTACTGCTTGTAGATGTTCAATATGACCATGCAGAACTGCATTCTGGTCGCTAAGAACTTCAACAGTACTCTGCAACTCATGAATTTGAGCATCGGTCTGCTCACTATACTGATTGTGTTGGTGCACGAGTTGATGATTCTGATCCTTAAGAATTTGGATCTTGTCAACTAGTGTGTCACGTAGCTCGATGAATTCTGCCACCTTCTCTTGGGATATTTCAAACTCCTCTTGAGTCTTTCTATTCCTCTCTTCTGCTTCACGCAGATAGTGAGCATAACGTTGAACATCACCCTCTAAGTGCTCTGCTCGACGTTCTAACTCATCTTTGTCCAACTTTAGGCAGTAGTTATTCTCTTTGAGTTTTTCTAGCTTCCTCTCTAAGCTCTTAATGTAGCTAATTTGGTCAGCCATATCCTATATCCAATAACATAAGGGTAAAGGTTCAGAAATGATCTCAAGAATAAAGGTCGAGTTATAGACAAATACTGGAATGAACAGAATCAGTACTGCCTATACAATTAACAGAAGAAATAGCTCAAAAATTTTCGATCTCAGAATTACGTGAAAAATTTACTAAAAATCCTTGACATCAAGAACATGAATGGTACCATGTTTGGTGTAAAAATACTAAGCCTTTTGGAAATGAAAATTCCTCAAAGTTTCGAAAAGTTGGAAAATTTTATGGAAATGATGATATCACTATTTAAACGATGGATTTTGGGCTTCATCGGTGGTGCTAGACCGATAAATGGTTCTAGGTTAGGTTCTCCTCGTCGAGAGCTTTCCAACGCCTACTTTTAATAGTAAAAATTCCTCCTGGATCAAAAGTTATGGCCGTTTGAAGTTTGTGCGAAAAACACCTCAACTTCCATGTTATTTGCAAGGTCTACTGCATTCCCTTGCTGTAATACACTGTCTACTGCAACTATGATGCTTCTGCAATCAGTCTGCTGCTTTTCCAGCGTTGTCTGCTGCATTCCGAGTCGACTGACTCAGTCTTCTGCATTCAGATATACTGATTTTGTTTCCTGGTTCTGGTTTCGGCTACTGGTTTTGGGTCTACTGATTTCCATCTACTGGTTCTGGTCTACATCTACTGGTTCTGGTTTCAGATATACTGGTTTACTGATTTGTTTCCTTACTGATCTTCCTAACTGTACGTATTCAGTCTATCATTTCAGTAGTCTATTACAATAGCTTATTTTCAGTAACTTTCAGGACTTATTTTCAGAAGTCTATAAGAACTTATTATTTCTAGTTCCTCCTCCCCAGATTATGAAACCCGGTTCTGCTCTGATACCACTTCAATGTCACGCCCCGGGACGGGGGTTGGTAGACACCGGCGTTGCTCTCCAATATTCATTCAAAAACAACAAGCCTCAGAAGTACAGAATTTCAGAAACCCGTCTTTTATTCATAATAATCATTGTCTGTTACAACTCAAGACAAATGTTTTACAGCGGAAATGTAAAACCATAAAATTACAATATCTTAACAGATGCAGCGGAATCAAAAGAAACATAAATCAGAACTAAGAACAACGATATTCATCACCAGCCCCAAAACTGACGTTGCTTCTCTTCTTCTATCAACTCTTCCTCGTTCTTATCTGAGATGGGTTTGGTGGGTGAGTGATATGATTGTCACTCAGTAAGCAGGGGCGGGAATAACTCCCAGTTTTCGAAATCGTTTTCAACAGAAACAGTAATATAATAATATACAGAAAACTCGTATTTTCATAACAGAAATCAGAATTCAGAATTTACAGGCTTCAGAACAGAAATCAGAATTAGTAAGCACTGAACACGTTAGTGAATTTCATGGCTAAACTGATATCAGTCCCCTATATGTTCTCTCCTCTAAGGGGTGAGGCCAGAATCAGAATCAGAATCAGAATTCAGAATATATATTCCTACCATTAGTTCACTAGGGAGTTTCAGTGCTTCAAAATCAGAAATCAAACATACAGGAACTGAACTTTAGAACAGAATTATCAAACGGATTTCAAGATATTTATATATAAGCCAACTTACCGTAATTTGCTAAAGAATTTCGGTGGAAGTCTGGAAATCTGCTTGCCTTGCTACTGGATTTTACAGCTTCGAAAATCAGCACTCTCTTAGCTCGAAAATTTAAGTGATAATCTCAAATCTTGTGTAACCCATTTCAGAGACTTGAGGGTGCTATTTATAGGTCGAAATTTGACTGTTAGCCTTCCAATTAATGTCATAATCTGACATTAACAATCTTTATTTCGTGTTGAATGCTTCAGTTACAAGTTATGGTCTGAATTAGTAACTGTCTGCTGGAATTTCGTGCTGCTGGTGCTGGATTCCAATCTGCTGGAAAAATACCAACTTCTGAAATATTAGCTTCTGCTGGAATTTTTAGCTTTTGCTACTGCTGAAATTTCAGGTTCTCACATATATATGGGTCATGGTCTCAAGATAAGCGCTTAATCACGTATCTTATTCCCTTCCCTTTAAGAAAATAATTCAAAAAGAAAACTAAAGGGCGTAGATCTGGAATATAAGACACATTCTAAAGAATTCAGAATTATGACTTAATGTTCGATTTCTCTTAAGTTTTCAGCCAAATTCTTAATAATTTATAAGCATGCTGGTTATATGATTTATGTATATTTTTCACAACGATCATATGAAACAAACACATGAACGACCTATAATCTAATCCTCGTGATTGAGTTATTTTATTTGCTACATCTATTTTTTTATATCACTAAGTTGAAACAAATTTGTGTTTGCTAAAAGTAGAAACTACTCGTAAATTTTTTATTTTTTAATAAAAAACAGTGGGACGAACGAGTGGAGTAGTTGAGGGGAGGTTGTGTTGGCATAAAGTTGTAAAGTTGATGTTGATCGTAGGAAACAAAAGAAAACGACACCCTTTCCCTTCCTTTACCTTTCTTGCACGCACCAAACAAAATACATTTGTAAATTATTATTATTAAAATTAAAAGAACAATAATGATATTGAGTTATTTTTCTAAATAAGTATATTGGGTGATGTAAATCGCCTATTGAATGTCGTCTCAGTATACTAATACATGTTTTTCTAGCGTAATTATGTCATCATTCACATAAACATATCGAATATTACTCATCCTAAAATTTTTATAAACCAAACACATTTAGCTTTGGAATTTCTAAGTTTTGTATTTTCGAAAAGAAGATACACATTAATAGTGTCTATTAAATCTTTTAAAGCATTTTGATCAACTATACAATCTGTTAATGCACAGTTTTGAAATCCATCTCATTCTAATATATAATCATCATTCATGTCTTTGTCACCCAAAAGCTAGCCAGAAGTTACTCTTTGATTGTTCAATCTCTTGACTCCCGTGATCATTCTCACTCTCTTCAGCCTCAGGCATCATAGGTGAAACATCTTGATTGAGTAGAATTTGAGTTCAGATAGTAATATTCAATTAAAATTTATCTAAATATTATTAATATTTGAGTATGATGCAGTAGAAATTCTCTTAGTTTTTAAATTATTGTTTTAAAAAGTGTAGCCTAGGCGTATCTTTAGAAAAGTGATCCCTATGAGAGGCGTCCGTCTATTTTAATATATAGAACTTTTTATTTTTTAAAAATTTTTCTCTCTTAAAAAAGATTGTTCGATATATTTTTCAATCAATTTGTATCAAAAAACGATGATGAATATTTCATTGATTTTGAGTTTGAATCGATATAGATGAATTATTAGAGAAATATCATGATTATCAAGAAGAATTAGATATTTATGTTTAGAAAAATCGCCTAAAACTCTTAGAAGCTAAGCAGTGGATGACCACCCGCGTACCACTTATCGCTTTTAAAACACTTATTTTTAATAATTGAAGCCATGTTAAACCATCTGTTTGATTAATTTCAATAAAAATAAGTTGTCTCGCAACAAATTTATTAATTTTAGTCATTTATCTACGTGTCAAGCTTCTTATAAAGTATAAAGAGTCATCTAAAATGATCAATGCACTACAAGAATTTTCAGAATCAACAACACACATACGACAACGGTTTTAGCTAAAACCGTTGTCGTAGATAATTTTTTAAGCAAACGACAACGGTTTTTATACAACCGTTGTCTTTTTGAGATCAAAGACAACGGTTTTTAGGTTCAATGACAACGGTTCTGTAAAACCGTTGTCTTTGAAAGTTTAAGACAACGGTTTCATGAACCGTTGTCTATTAGCGTGTTTTTTTGGACAATCGACAACGGTTTTTCTAAAGCCGTTGTCTTTTGGGGGGTCAAAGACAACGGTTTTTCGGGTCAATGACAACGGTTACAGAACCGTTGTCTTTGAACGTTTATGACAACGGTTTATGAAACCGTTGTCTATTAGCGTGTTTTTTGGACAATCGAGAATGGTTTTAGAAAAACCGTTGTCGATTGGCGTGGGTTAAAATTAGAACACAACGGTATTTAGCGACGGTTTAAATAAAACCGTCGCTAATATTAGCGACGGTAATAGATAAACGTCGCTACATTCATCTTTGCGACGGTTAACTTCAAACCGTCGCTAAAGTAAGCAACCGAATCAAGTGCACCCATCGCTAATTTGAAATTAGCGACACATTATCTATAACCGTCGCAAATATTAGCGACAGTTTTAGAAACACCGTCGCTAATATTAGCGACCGTTTTAGAAACACCGTCGCCAAATTTCAAAACATGCAAATTCGCTCCATTTTCATCACTTACACGATTTTACAACTTCACAAGACTTAAAATTTTTATCTCTTACACGATTTTACCACTTCACAACACTTAAAATTTTTATCTCTTACACGATTTTACCACTTCAAAACAATTAAATTTTTTATCTCTTACACGTCTCTTACACGATTGTACCAATGAACAAAACAGATTTATTAAATTATTAATTTTTTTTTTATTTTACCGAAAATATTAGCGACGGAACGTAGGAGCGACGGTATTTTACATGAATGCTGTCGCTATATTTAGCGACAGTTAATGATAAACAATCGCTACCGGTAGCGACGGTTATTAATAACCGTCGCTACATTTAGCAACGGTTACAAAACCGTCGCTAATTGCAACGATTTTTGTATGGAGTCCGTTGCAAATATCATTTTACAACAGTTTTTCACTGTTGTCGTTGACGTCTACTACAACGGTTTTCCACTGATGTCTTTGAGCGCACCTTTTAACCACAGAGGCTTTAACAACGGTTTTTTAAGACATACGGCAACGGTTTTGCACCGTTGTATTTGACGTCTACGACAACGGTTTTTCACCGTTGTCTTTGAGCATATCATTTAACCACAGGAGCTTTAACAACGGTTTTTTAAGACATACCACAACGGTTTTCTACCGTTGTTTTTTATGTCTACGACAACGGTTTTTCAACGGTTTTTCACCGTTGTCTTTGAGCGTACCCTTTAACCACAGGGGCTTTAGTAACGTTTTTTCAAGACATACAACAACGGTTTTTCACCGTTGTCTTTAGTCTTTTTTTTGTAGTGATGATATCTAAAATGATCAATGATGTTTGGAATATATTAAAAATAAATAAATAAATAAAGTAAAATATTTATTTTGAGATGGACAGATTATAAATAAGATCACAATCTGTCAATCTCGCTGCCCATAATTGTCTATTTCATAGACGAACTTGTTGCATGGGCAATGCAAGTAAGATGGTAGGACAACGTGATGCTATCAAACTTTAACAATAGGACTAATAAATGCAGACACATGCACGGTTCATAGTTTAATTAGGATCAATGAATCAGATTATTGCTTCTGTTTTTTATGTCACGACTCAACCCATTTGTGATATTGTTCGCTTTGGTTTAATGCTTCACGGCTTTAAAACGCATTACAATGTGCGGCATCCACTTACATTGGCTCTAATCCCAAATTTCACGGCCCAACCCACTTGTGGTCCGAGGTCACACGGCTTTAAAACGCATCACAATATCACAAGTGGGTTGTGCCATATATATATATATATATATATATATATATATATATATATATATATATATATATATATATATATATATGAATTTTACTTAGGACTAAACTTTTGTAAGTCTATTAAAAGTTTTAACTTGTGTTATTTATATAACTCAAATCTTTAGACCACATAATAATCCAAGTATCATGTTTTGATCGATGTATTTATAGGAACGTAATCTTCCAAATAATGGTATGTAGTATGTACCACTCGACTTGGAATTTGTGGAAATCAGGGAAAAATTATATATTTGGCTCTACGTGTTTTTTATGGGCGATTTCTCAGACCAACATATTATGAAATTTCAGTCTTAGTAATGTATATTCTGTTTTTTTGACAATTTTTGTATATTTTCATTGAGAATTTTCAGTACTACGTCGAGAAAATGATTAGAATTGTAAAAAAAAAAATTAACATACTAAGACTGAAATTTGACAACATGAAATATCAAGATCGTAAAAAGAGAAGAACGACAAGAACGATTGATTGCTGCTCTCGAAAAAACTATAGCAAATAAAAAAGATTAAATTCAATAGATGTGTACTCCGATAGAAAAAGTCTCGCGTTTCGGCCGACAAATATGTGAATCTTCCATCTTTGTATGTGAAACAAGGAACGAATTCAAATTGAAAAGATGATGAAATAATTGACACAAATTGTTGGTGTGCATCCAATCTTGTGGCCAAAAGTACCACTTTTTCTCCCTATGTTCACACATTTATCTTTTCGAAAAGATACATAAGATTCATGCTAAAAAACATCCAATTATCACAATCTCTCCACGCAATGAATAATAATAGTTTCTCTCGATATATGTTTTTTAATCGATCTCATATCTATAAGCAGCGTTCACTATAAAGCCTACGCCCATCCATTCCTTTCGAGTTTGATCATGTGAAAATTCTATTTTCTCTATGAATAATATTTTCTCTGGAAAGAAAAAAGAAAAAATAGTAAAATATCAGAATTTACTATTAATTCATTCATAACTCCTATCACAAGAAAAACGAAACCACGACTTACAAAAGATCAAACTAATAACGTATACTATACTTTATCAACTAAAATATTTGATCTGAAATTATCGTGGACACTTACATAAACATCATACGTAGTATTGTTCTACGATCCAATTTGTGGTTATTAAAAGAGCCAATTGCTAAAAAAAATATAAAAAAAACATTAGGGGGCATTAAAGAGGTGGGTTGTCTGTTAGCTAAAAGATATATTAAAAGATTTATCATGTCGACTGGAAAATTAAAATTTAAAAAAAAAAAATTAATAATTGCCTGTTGTTCAAGCATGGCCAAGAATAGAACATTTATGTGGTGCTGCTTGTGCCTGTGCTTGATATTTTTACAAGTTGACGACTTTTTAATTGATTTAATTTTAAATAATTGGATCATATCACGACATGTTCTACAAAATATATTATGTAGAGAGTTATATATTATAATATTTCTATAACCATCATTATAAATTTGATTTTCTTTATAAAATTTATAATTCGCTAATTATATTATTTATTAATTAAAGAACCACATATATTTTTAACATTTAGCTAAACTTAGCACATGGGATTTGGGAAGATGTGTGTTAATTGTGTGTATTTATTTATTATTATGACATGAAAATTTCGAGAGATTTGATTTGCGTCGGTTCACCTACTGTTTCCAATTAGATAATCCAATATTTTATTTTGTGTAAAAAAAAAAATATCTGATGACATGTCTACTTGTCACGAGACGGGTCAACTCGATCCAAAATTAAAGTAATAAATAATCATTTTAATATAAAAATGATATTTTTGATCAACTGCCTCAAAAAATTAATCTATTAATTGTTTTATTTAAAGGAAACTGGAGAAATAAATTGGAGATGGATTAATCATGTCAATGTGTTAGAAATTCATATAATATCCAAGATATATTTTTTTTCAGCAACAAATAACCAGACAATTTTAAAATATGGAAAATATTTAAAAACAAAAATTATGTCGGTTAATATTTTTTTGGAATTAAAATATGGAAAAATTTCACTGATTTCAAAACTAGTTACTCGACCTCAACCATTTAATCTGGTCCTACAATTAACACACTTGTTTATTTTTGTCCAAATGTATATATATAGAATCCAAAATTTTCATACATTATGACTCAATTATTATTTTGAATAAAAATATAAAATAAATTTTTTTTTATTAAATGTCCAAGTTCTGTATATAAATACTATACAAACTTTGACTTTTACCATATTAAAGAATACAAACCATAATATATTCACCAATCACATTTTAAATAATAGCTTGTAATTTCTAACCATATTGCGTGTGCGTAGTATGACTTTTAACTTGACATCACAAAATTGTACAGATATAATTTTATTAATGTTTATTTGTGAAAATTTTAAAATAATATAACAAAGGCTGTGTATCATGTGAGATGGTTTAACATACGTATATATGCGATACGTATTGAGTTGTGTCGTGTCTTGAATGAAAAATAATATTTTTGTATAAAAATTAATATTTTTTCATTAATCGAATCAAATAAGATACGTTGCTAATATAACGAGATTTTTGACATTATCAGAGATTTTGTAATATAAAAGATCTTAATTATACCTGTAACATGACTTTTTTAAAATAAATAGAAATCTGGTCAACGAGGTTACCGTGTTATTAGCCATAATTGTCGAAAGACTTTCGTCGTGACAACGTACAAAATGCGACACGTCGCCCATGCAAAAACGTGTCGTGTGGGCCCCACATTCCGGGCGAACCATAATCAAACCCAAAAGTTTAAATTTGACCACGCCTGATGGAAAAAAGTATGCCAGCTCAAACTATATCTGAAATGACATTTTTGCCCTCATATTTTCCTTGGCGAAAAAATTAATACATGCAAAATTTTCTATCATAAAATATACAGAAAATCTGGTTTCTCGAAAGAGTTATTAATTCATATAAACATATTTTTTAAATTTTTATTACATCACATTCAATAAGTGAAGGAGTCGCGCTGTTGTCTTGAAGTTTATAATATTTTTAACACTTTTTTAAAAGATTTAAAATTCTAGCTTATTAGAGAACCAAAGGGAACATAGCAAACGTTTCTTTATTATTTATTTTTAAAATGTCAAAAGCTTTTGTGAGACGGTCTCACGGGTCGTATTTTGTGAGTCAGATCTCTTATTTAGGTCATCCATTGAAAAGTATTTCTTTCTATACTAAGAATATTACTTTTTATTGTCAATATCGGTAGGATTGACCCGTCTCACAGATAAGATTCATGAGACCGTGTCACAAGAGACCAAATCTTTTAAAATTATATTTTATTTATTATCTACAAAAGCATTGGATTAAATACACAATACCTCAACGAGGAAGAGTAGCTAACAATTATTACATTATCAACAAATAAATAAATGGTAAAAAGGAAACAACTCAAGGGTCGTACGTTGGACTGTTCAAATTTCACTCTTTAAAAGTTGTTTTTTTTTACTCTTTAGTTTTGACATTTCCTATATCCTACAAAGTAGTCTCCGTATTTACAACTGTGTCTAAAAGAAATCATAAAATATGATTTGTACCAAAGAGTTTCCAACTTCACACTGCTTATACTAAGATGCTGCTAGGCAACCAATCTCCATCAGTCTTGCTCTTGCCATGGTCGATGGAATGGGACTCGATCACGAGACGAGCAACCAAGTTACTCCTGTCGCCGAACGGTAGTCGCGCCTTCAGCTGATCGAAGCTTGGGGCCAAAACATTTTCAACCCATTTTTCGAGGCTGGTCCGGTCATGCCATAGCCCGCCTAAGATCTTTTCAACTACATCATCTTCGACTTCTAACGACAACTTGTCATCAACTGTCATGGCAAATTTAACGGACATTGTTTTCTTGATCTCCTGAGTGACAAAAGCCGAGTCAACTGGCTTGAATAGTATGGTGTCATCAACATTATTTACCAGTTCTTGAGGCACCGAGGAAATAGAGAATGGCCGGTTCACGAGGCCAAGATCGTCTTCCTGGTGCGTCGTGAGATCGCTCGAATTGTGAGATCCATCTGTTCTATGATCATCATGATCAATGGATGCCGCAAGATTTAGGTCGAGAGAAAGGCCAGATCCTATTTCTTTCCTCGATTTCACCGAAATCGGTCCGTGTTCTTCGTGCAACCAATTCACTCTTCTTTTTGAACTTTTATCTCTTAAAACCAGTCCCAACTGCCAGTTTCCACTTGCTGTGGAGGCAAGCTTCTTTTCATCTACAAAATGACCTTTTTTCAACAATTCGGGATCAGGTGTCGACCAATCTCCCGTAAGAACAAATATGGAATTTCCAAGCCCGACTTCACGACCATGAGAATCAATGAGCCTGCCTCTCTCGATAGCACGTTTTATGTTCCCACGAACCAGCATATCTGCTTCGTCGATATCCTCGAGCAAAATCACCGAAACAGGATTCCTTCTGATTGCCTCTGTAATGCGATCAATTGCTGTTTTCCCACGGAAGTTTGTATCCAAATCTCCATCGTCTCTTCTTGTGCCAAGACATATCGTTATTGGATTTGCACCACATATCTGGTCAGCCAAAACGGAAGCCATCTTCTTCTTACCAACTCGGTCCGGTCCAGTGAATAATAACCAAATATCGCCCCTCGATGCACCACCCCGACGCTTTCCATTGCCTAATCTGCAACGTGTAATTGCTGAAGCAATAGATGAGGCTGCTTCTGCTTGCCACCATGCTCTCTCCATTAGGCCCTTTAGGAGTTTTTTGTATGTATCAGCATCCAATTTCTCGGCAAATTTATCGAACAACTTAGTATTCGTTTCAGAAGAGATGCAACTGAGAAAATCTTTTGCCTGATTTTCAGGAGCTTCTTCGAGCAAACTCTCTGTCTTTTTTCTTCCAAGAACAAGATCTGTCTGCACTGGACTTCCAGGACGACTATTCTCACGTTCTGCAAGTTGTTGGCTCGCTACCGGAGTTGTGTTCAGTTGAAAAGTTTCCCCGATGGGTTTCATAGTCTGCAATTTCGGCTGAAATGATGGACGTGAGAGTAAGTTTGGATTCAAGAAACTCGTCATTGAGAGTGTAGGCATAGCAGGTTTTTCTGAACGTTTATTCTGATGAAAGTTTGGATGAAGATTCAAGCAAGCATCCTTCCATTTCTTCTGAAGTTCTTGAGTCTTCTGCTTCGAAAGCAACCCTTGTTCTTTCCCCTGTGAACCAAAAAGCAACATAAGCACAATTTGATTAAACTCATGAACCTTTATAACTCACAACGGAACATACCAGTGGCTGATCAGTTGTTTTAGAATCAGTACTATCAAGTTCAACATTTCGCAGCCATTGTGGCAAAGATGGCTTTGTCGTGTCTTGCTTAGCTTCGGCAAATGATTTCTCGATCGCTGCAAGTTTAGCCAGCTCTTTTTCGTAATTTTCGGAACATTGAGAACAAAAGGCAGTTTGTGGAGTTGTATCTAAGTTCTCAGATAAACGCATCGTCAAAGCAGGAAGTGGAGTTGGAGTAGCCTTCAAAGGATTCAAAGATTCGATTGGATTGCGTGAAATCCTCTCGGTTCCAAGTCTATACATACAGAAAAATAAGATCATCATAAAAGTAGCAAAACATTTTAAAACGCTGATATCCCCGTCCTTTCAAATTCAAATGTGCAAGTTAATGCGTAAAAGGATAACGAATAGAAATTCTTTAAGAACCCCAATCTAGTTACCAAGAATTCTCTTTTTTTGCTCATCAAGAAGATTGTCACATGAACTATAATCAAACGAGAAATTCATATCCGAGATTCAACCCCATCTAACGGTCAAAAAATCAATGCACAAACCCAAAAATTCAATCCTCATATATGATAAGTAATTCAATCATCAAAGCATAGAGTATATCTAACTGCATCCGAGAACCAAAATCAAATCAATTTAATGCGAAAATATACCTGGGAAACATTCCAGGAAGAGGCGATTTCGAAGCAATGGGCACTGCCTGCAGATCCAAATCATTTTCCATGGTTGAATGATAAACCTGACACCTCAAATAAGTCTCACATGTTGCAGTTCCAATCAACCAAAGCCTATAATCCTTACTTCCACCTTCAAATCGAGTCAATAATTTCGCCATTTCTGCTATGGCAGCCCTTCCAATTTCAGAAACCATTTGCTGTTGCTGCATCAAACCAGAATTCGCAGGCTGCTCCACAAGCCATTTCAAATTACCCAAGTCAAGAATCACCCCTCCGGTCCCAATCTTGCTATCAATCATGCCTCCTAATTCTTTGATCTTTACTGGTATCTGATTCTTATCAGATAAAAAATCTTTGTCCATGGAGATTATCTGAACATTTTTCAGAATCTCATTATTTCCCGTTTCTTGATTCTCTATCTTTCTCAATAATTCCTTAACCAAGGATTCAAGCTCGGTATCGCCTACCAAAACCGGGTTCTTTTTCTTGGTTCGTGCCATTATTTCCAAAACCCTATTCACTTCTTCACCTTTCTGAGTGGATGCTTGTCCCCTGCTGCAGCCGTGGGTTCAAGTAACGATTAGGCACAGGGGAAATATGTGCCACTGGAGATGATAGTTGACCTGGATTAGAAGGGATTCTCGGTACAATTCCCGCAAAGTTTGCTACAAAATTTACATTACCGACATTAATTTGATGCTGATGATTCACTTGCGTGGTGGAGCTATTCATTGATTGTTCTATGGTGGATTTTACAGCTGGGCTTGAAAAGCTTGCCTCCCTCATCACACGGCTGACACTGGGATCATCGAGTATGGATATAATCAGCTGCTCCAGCTCCACTTTCACGGCGAGAAGCGGCTGCTGCTGCTGCTCGGGGCAGCCGCGCCGTTGATTGGCTTGAGCTCTCTTGAGCGCCGCCATGAGAGCGTTGGAGATCGGAGGTTCCGTTGCTTGAGCCGACACGTTTTGGGCGGTGGGGAGTCGTTCGAGGGCCACGCTGAAGCAGAGCTCCAACGCGCGGCACTGAAGAGGGTGGCTTGAATTGGGGTGAGAACGGATGCATGCCTGCCGCAGGAAACCCGTCGGGGAAGCCAGCAAGGTGGCCGCCACGTGCAGCGGCGTCGTCTGGCCATGGTTCCGGCGTCCGGCTTCCGCTATGGAAAGGTTCAGAACGTTGGCTGCATCTGATGTAAGGGTCTGTTGAATTGTGCTTAAAGCAGCTCTCATATTATTCTCCCTTATCAGAATTAACGATTGGATTCAACCACAGATGAATCTAAATACAGATCTTCCGAACTCAGAATCTTGAAAATCGCCGCAAGAAAATGCTTGAAAATCCAAACTCGGACCAACTTTCAATCGACAACATACAAACCCCGCTAAATCCAAAGGCAAAAAACAAACTTTACAGAAACTGAAAATGGAAACCCAAATAATGAATCTTGGTCTACAGAACGATGAATTGGTTGGTTTTGGTTTATTTCAAGAATCTCTCAAACCTTTTCGTAATTATAATAAAATATACAGCAGACACACACACACATATATATATATCTTGTATATATTAATTTGTTCGCTCTGAGTTTAATGTGTTAGCTTTTAAATGTGCGAGACCAAAAAGCTGTGTGAGAAATTCAACGCGAAAAGGAAAGATGAGACTCGTTCTTCACACAAACCATTTCCCCTCTCCCATTTCTCTCTCTCTCTCTCTGAAAGGCGATAGACGATAACAATAAATTATTATTATAAAATTACACATTTAATAAATTTAATATCATCTAATTTTAACAAAAATTTATTAGTGAATTTTTATTTTTTAAAATTTAATAGATAAAATAAAATATTAATTTTTAAATATATTTTTTAATTAATAACAATTATACTCTACTCATATAATATATCGAATACAATGATAAAAAATTCAACATAATAGTTGAAGATTATTATGATTTCTTTAACGTCATATTATGTATCTTAACCAGAACATCAATATTTTTGTTAACATTTCTCAAAAAATGATTATAAATTTTAGTCAAAATTCATTCATCTAATAAATTCAAGAATTTTGATTTTTCGAAAAATATTTAATTATTTTTTAATTAAATTTAAAATTTAAATTAATTGTCAATCTAACATTTTAAGTAATTATTAAAATACTATACTTACTAAATTAATCATTAAATATATAAAATATCAATTGTACATCACATTTCAATGCACAGAAATAAATACCAATTTAAAAAGATACTACAATTGCCATTATTTTATTTTATTTATGTGGATGAAAATAGAATGATTCATTTCTCAATAATCATATTAACCACTACATCTCTAGTATAAAACACATTATTGTAACCAGATCAAACTCGATTTTAGAGTAGCCGATAACGTTCCTGATTTGAAATCTCCAATAATTATTATTTATTGAGTATGTTTCGTATGACACAGTTTCACATATCTTTATTCGTAAGACGGATTAACACTTTTAATATTCACCATTAAAAAAAAATAATTTTCAATAAGTTATCAGAATAAAATATTCATCTCATAAACTTGACATGTGAAACCGTCTCACAGAAGTATTATTTGTGCTATTGTTGATACTTCATTAAAACAGAAACCATTCATTTATACTATTAAAGACAACTAATTTTTTGATTTCATTGTACAAACAAACATATTCCAAGTTGCCCAATGTCATATCCAGAAAATTGAATACAATGTAATTTTTTTGTTATCCCACTAATGTGATCATAAATGTGACTCTATGATATTTGAATAGAAAGCATGAAAAAGTGGGAATTTTTAGGAAAGAGGGAGATTGAAGTACTTGTCAGATGCAATAATTTATGGGAATATATAAAAATAAATATGCTTTTCTTGGCAAAGTGATCTTCCCTACTTTTCTGTGTAATCTCTTTTTTGCAGTATTTAATTAAGGTATCGTGGTGTAGTCTAATGGATAATTAAATGGTACCTGATGTTATGCTCTTGCATTGTTTAATTCAAAAAAAAAAAAAAAAACTCATGGCATAGTCGATTTTGTGAGATAGATCTTATATCCGATCCGACCTGACCTGACTTGTCTTTCTAGATATGAACTGAGTTGATCTGTTTCACATATATAAATTCGTGAAATCGTACGATAGAAGACTTATTATATTCTAGAAAAATAAAGATAAACGAACATTTTTGAATGAGATTGATGAGTAGTAAAGATTACTTTATACAACTCTATTTTTTGCCATCTCTCCCTCTCTTTGTTGTCTCATAAATCGACCACTTTTTTTTAAAATAATAATATAATTTCCAATTTCCTTTTGACAAAATAAAGCCACCCATTTGCAATTTCCTGTTTGAGGAGAAAAATTAGTACTTGGAAAATACAAAGGATTAGCTCAACTTATTTATGCATGGTCCGAAAAATCAATTTTCCACGCTTAGATTTGAATTTGACTTTTTTAAAAAAAAGTGTGGATCGATTAGTTCCGCACTCAAAAGTCTTGTATCTCATGCATAAATAAATAAATAAATAAAATAGATATACAACTATTTTATTATATTTATTTAAAATATAAATAATGGAATTTGTCATTAATTAACTAATTTGTATATTTGTGATTATTTAGGAGAGGGGGTAGTTGGATAATAATTAATCACTTATGTTTGCCTTTAAACCAAAGCCAATTTTCAACTTTTTCCCACGCAACATAACTTACTTCAAAAAGGTGTGGCACGGCTATTGCCTTTTCTTACTCACTCTTGCAATCCTATTCCTCCCTTCCCCAACTTTTCCATCACTTTCTTTTCAATTATTCCACGTTAAAAAGGAAGAGTTGATTCAAAGTAATGACACTCACTTTTTTTTTTTCATAAATATAAAATTCAAATTTTTATAACAGGGATTTTGTTTTAAAAGTAGTGAAAAACTGTTGTGGTATAGAAAAAAGTAGGCTTTTTTGGTCGAATCGATTTATTTTCGGATACTTTTGACATAAATTGAATCGTGAGACGATTTCATCCATCCATTTTTTTTAAACATATAGATAGTCTATGTATGTTGTATATATTTTGGGCCAACCGAATGACAAACCCATTTTTACGACAGTTGATTAAAGCTTATTTACCAATAAGATTTTATGATAACAGCAGTAATGCAAACTATATATTTAAATAGTGATTATTTTACACGGTGATTTAAATTCAAACTTAGAATGATAGAAATTGTAGTTGTTATTTTTCGATTTACATTGAATAAATCATTGGACAAATGCAGTAGCTTACAGATCACGTTATAATTATTTATTTGGCGGTGGTTTAAATTTTTGTGATACAAGCTAATAACATACATTTATACAAAATCAAGTTATTTCAACAATCCATTTGATTTGCAGATTATTCAACTATGCCAAAAACTATAGCTTTTCAATAGAGAGATACTTTTATTTTCATATAGAATACACCTACTTGAGTGTCAATGGATTGAGATGTAAGGTTTACGAGTCAGATATGAGCTTGCATTGCTGTTGGTGTTGTCTCATATCACATTACAAAATTCAAACTTATCTTTCGTTTTAGTTGGTGTTGTCAACACCGTAGATCATCCTTACTCATTAAGATTTAATATCTCATCAACTCATACAACCAACTCTATTATAAGATTTTCTCAAGAAGTCATCAATTTCAATACTAGCTTGTCTCACCTAAGCATATTTAACCCAACAATTTGGCCCAATGACACCAGCATCCCAACAAAAAGACGAGGTCTCGAACTCGAGATTCAAGTTGCAATCTCCTTCCAAATTATAATAAAAAAAATTAGTCATTTTCTTATGTGCAAATGAATCAACCACATAACAAACTATTAATTAATTTTATAATTAAAATATGTTAAACAAGAACTTTATAATTTGCTATAATCTTGATATTATTTAGGATAATTTATTAGTCTTCAATTTGGTGGAAGTGGCATGTAAAATGTACGGTCTTTTAATTTGTTGTCCGCTAATAGGAGCAGAATACTTTGAAAATGTAAGGCAATTAGTTTGTGCATATTACCTTATAATCTAGTGTAGGTCTCTTGTGAAACGGTCTCATGAATCTTTATTTGTAAGACGGGTCAATCCTACCGATATTCGCAATAAAAAATAATACTCTTAGCATAAAAAGTAATATTTTTTCATGGATGACCCAAATAAGAGATCCGTCTCACAAAATACGACTCGTGAGACCGTCTCACATGAGTTTTTGCCTATAATCTAATTACAGGGTTTTTTACAAAAATAATTTAATTTTTAAAACTTTTTTCAAAAATAATGTAAAAAAAAAAACCTTTTCAAAACTACCCTAATCCGCTCTCACGGAGCACGGACGCTGCACACGTGGAACAGCGTCCGCGCTCCGTAAGAACGGACGCTGTGCCAGGCATCAGAAAATATTAGCGACGGATAATATAACCACACCGTCGCTAATTTGCGACGATTAAAGAAACCGTCGCCAAACCGTCGCTAATATTATCGACGCTTTATAAACCGTGGCTAAAATGTACCCAGCGACGGGTTATAAAACCGTCGCAAATGAGCGACGGTTTTAAACCGTCGCTAAAGGCGCCCTTAACCGTCGCTAAATGCGCATTTGAAACTTTAATAAATTTGCATGATGGGCTTATACTCTTGCAAGCCCACGATCCATGCCCCCATTATATTAATATCATCATAATCTTGATCGAGGATCCAATATCATTGATTGACAATTTCAACTTGTTTGTTTATATGACGCACACTTTAATTTCGAGATACTTACCTCTACGCACGCTACGCGTAATTGTATCAACAGCGTGCACATATGCGCCGCGGATAATTTTGAACTTTCAACGGCTTGCAAGTTTGCAGCCTTCAATATACGCTGCGGTAAGAGAATTTGCGCGCTGCCAAAATCCATTTTTGTTGTAGTTAATATTGTGGGTGTTCAACCGAAATGGATTTTTATCCGAAGTTTGAACACCCAAAATATTCACTACAACAAAAATGGATTTTCGCAGCGCGCAAATTCTCTTACCGCAGCGTATATTGAAGACTGCAAACTTGCAAGCCGTTGAAAGTTCAAAATTATCCGCGGCGTATATGTGCACGATGTTGATACAATTACGCGTAGAGTTAGGTATCTCGAAATTAAAGTGTGCGTCATATAAACAAACAAGTTGAAATTGTCAATCAATGATATTGGATCGTCGATCGAGATTATGATGATATTAATATAATGGGGGCATGGATCGTGGGCTTGCAAGAGTATAAGCCCATCATGCAAATTTATTAAAGTTTCAAATGCGCATTTAGCGACGGTTAAGGGCGCCTTTAGCGACGGTTTAAAACCGTCGCTCATTGGCGACGGTTTTATAACCCGTCGCTGGGTACATTTTAGCGACGGTTTATAAAGCGTCGCTAATATTAGCGACGGTTTGGCGACGGTTTTATTAACCGTCGCACATTAGCGACGGTATGGTTATATTATCCGTCGCTAATATTTTCTGATGCCTACATGGCACAGCGTCCGTTCTTACGGAGCGCGGACGCTGCTCCACGTGTGCAGCGTCCGCGCGGATTAGGGTAGTTTTGAAAAGGTTTTTTTTTTTTACATTATTTTTGAAAAAAGTTTTAAAAATTAAATTATTTTTGTAAAAAACCCCTAATTACAAAAAAACAAAATTATATTGAATAAGAAAACAATCTCACTACAAGATAGAATTTATAGCGTCAGACGGAGTCCAATGGGACAAAATAAAAAATTGAAGGGTTGCTATCAAGACCGGTGAACGTATGGTTTAGCTTTTCAAATTTAAAAGGTTAACTGGCGTATAATGATTTTGCCTCCATTCACAATAAAAATAATTTGACTACACGTATGTCTTGTTCCATTAATTACATCTCAAAAGTCAAAATAAAATAAAATAAAATAAAATAAACAATAAAAGAAGCAAGAACATGACGAGCATGATAGTAGTAATATATTGCACTATAATCATTCAACCTTTAAAACATGCATATTATCTTTGTCGCTTGGCTAACTCATTACTGTTAAATATGTGGTTGATAGTTGAAAGATATGAAAGATTTTGGGCTATATGTTACATTTCAAATTTGTTTATGAATATGATTTATAATCAGGTATGTCTTAGACATATTGATGTCCCTCCTGATCTCTGCTCGAAGGCCTCTAATGAAGTGAGCACCCTTGTCTTTATCATTGGAGGCAATATATAGGACAAACAGACAGCCCTCCTCGAACTTCAGAATGTACTCATCGACATCCATACCTCCTTGACGAAGCTCTAAAAATTCAGTCACCTTCTGAGCTCTAAGTGCATCTGGAAGTACTTGTCATAGAAAAGATCAGTAAAATCTTGCCACTTCAATGTCGGTACATCAACACCTACCTTGGTAGCATTCCACCAAATGCGTGCAGCTTTTACTAACATGAACATTGCACAACCAATTATGTCCTTGTCTTCATAGTTAAGATGATCAAATATCGCCTCAAGTGCTTTGATCCACTCTACAGCCACCAATGGATCAGTGCTTCCTGCAAATTCCGACGGATCCATCATCTTAAAAGCAGTAAAGATCCCATCGGTTCCAACTGCTTGAGCCACTTGGCCTCTCACTTGGCCTCTACCTTGGCCTGAACCTTGCAAACGGAGCAACTGTTGGATCTGCTCACTATGGACATTGGCTTGCTCTTTCGGTAACTTGCCGAACTCGTCGACAACTCTCGATGAAGAATTATCCTCATCCTCTGACGATTTTCTCTTAGGAGGCATTACTCCTACAATGTGCTCACATAATACATATCAACCGATAACAATGAATAGATGTAGAAGAAAACATACCCGGACTGTTGAAAGTAGACGAAGTCATATGCATTGGTCCGAAGAACGGTGCTCTGATACCACTAAATGTAACACCTCTGACCGATTTTAAAAAAATAGAAGCGGAATTTATAATTTTTTTAAAATAAAGAAGGATTTAAAATGAATTTCCGTATATAATCAAAAGTATAAACATGATCAATCAAATGTAGCATCAAAATATAAAAAATTTCGTTTTCGATCATGTCCAAAATACTAGCAAAATAGCTTCTTTCTTCCATCTCTTGTATGCATATGACCCTGGCTCCAATCAACGTCCTGGCTCGTCGCTCTTAACTGCATCACATTAAATAAATGAATGAGTATAAAACTCAGAAAGTGGAACTCTTACATAACAATGGATACATAACATACTCTGAAAAATATGACTTTGAAAACATTAAATACCATCAACTGTGAAACATAAATATCATAGCATGAATAACAATAACGATGATATTTCTCTTTTCTCTGATGGATTGATATCTAAATAGTATCTCTGTCTCTGTACCTATATCACATCGATATAAATCGATACTCTGTTGGGACATAAGCCTATGGTTGTTGATCAACTAATTGCATGCAATCTCTGGCTATGTATCTATCAATCCAATAAATCATTTGAACTCTCTTTTGGGCATTAAACCAAACACTTTGCATACTCTTTTTTTTTTTGTATTCCCTTTGACATAATTGAGACATAAAATGTCTCTAATATACAACAAAGTGTATTAATACATAATATGAATCAAATGGAAGGGAATAACATGTTAAAACCATTGAAACACAATACATATATTATCATGTGAGCACAAGGAAATGAATTCACTTGCTACACTTGGATCACTTGATTCTATTCTCTTGGTACACTTCTTACAACAATAAACCATAAAATGAACAACCAACATCTCAATAATCACAGACCCATACCACAAAACCTATAAAACCAACACACTCAATAATCCATAATTTCTCCCAACACCAAAAACCAAGAATAAACCATACCACAAGCTTACCTTAGCTCCTTGAACCAACAATGACCTTGTTCTCACTTCAATAATCCAACATTAGGCTTGAATCAAAGGCACAAAAGTAAGAAAATTGAGAACCCTAAGTCACCTTGGAGCTGAAGAATCAAGAAATGAGGAGAGAAATGAGAGAATAAGAGCCAACACTTCTATTATATCACTTAAAACTAAAAACACGCTTATAATGTTCATCGATCGCGGGTGCGCTAGCTCTTGCACCGCGGGTGTGCTACATGTACTGAACCACATCCCAAAATCCGAAAGCATCGACCGCGGGTGCGCTGCTCAACAGACCGTGGGTGCGCTGAAGGTTCTGCCCTGCCACCGCAGGTGCGGTCCTTTTTTCAGTGCGGGTGCACTGCCTCTTCTGTCCAGTCACCGCGGGTGCACTGAAAAAAAATGGAGTGCAGGTGCACTCTCCTCTGTAGCCAACAATAACTTTTGCATCTAAAATCGAATCGCAACGCTGCTTCTCCTCATAATTCGGCAACACTCTCAACAAGAAAGTTGAATCTCTATAACTTATAAAACCACCCCAATTGGCCTCATACCAATTGGCTCAACATACGAATTACCATGAATTAAATCGCAACAACGCTGCAATACAACTACACATCATCTAATATCAACAATACTATAAACCATAAATCGCAACTCTTAACATCAAAACTATACTTAAACTTAACCAAATAGTCAATAATCATACGAAATCTTAAACCGTACCGTTCACCAGGCTTGGCTATTATAGTTTCATCAATGGTTGATTATGACGTCACAAAATTATGGCATATGCATCTTGGGAATATCAGTGAAAAAGGTCTGGCAGTACTAAGTAAATACTGCTTTGTGGCCGGAATACCTGAAAATTAGACTTTTGTGAACATTGTATATTCAAAAAACAGTGTCGAGTGAAGTTTAACACCAGTACATCGCACAAAGGGCACATTAGATTACATCCACTCTGATCCATGGGGTCCTTCTCGAGTTCATTATGTTGGTGGTGGCAGATACATGTTAATCTTAATTGATGACTACTCGAAAAATGTTTGGATATACATCTTGAAGCATAAATATGATGTCTTTGTCAAATTCAAGCAACGAAAAGCACTAGTCAAAAAGCAGACTTGAAATTCAATCAAACATATAAGAACTGACAATGGTTTGGAATTCTATGGAGGGAAATCAGATAGTTTCTGTAAGGATCATGTGATCATGAGACAACGTACCGTAAGACACATTCCACATCAAAATGGTCTTGCAGAATGGATGAAAAGAACTTTGATAAAAAAAACACGATGCGTGCTCTCAAATGCTGGTTTAACAAAATAGTTCTGGGTTGAAGCTGCCAATACAACTTGCTACCTAGTGAACATATGTCCATCTTTAGCAATAAATTTGAAAGTTCCTCATGAGATGTGGTCAAGTTCTCCTGCTTATTTGACACTCTAAAGATATTTGGTTGTCCTACTTATGCTCACGTAAATGAACGCAAGCTTGAATCAAGGGCAAATAAATGCATTTTTCTTGGATATCCTGAAGGTGCGAAAAGGTGCAAGTTGTGGAACCCTTATACAAGAAAATGCATCATTAATTGAGATATAACTTTCAATGAAGCTGAAATGCTGAAAGTACAAAAAGAGTCGATATCTGAAAAAGAAAATAATGATACCTTGAAGAGCATAACAAAGTGAGAAACATAAGTAGCGATTGAAAGAGCTTCTTACAAAAAATTGAGAGTTTCTTTATATAGAGTTGAGATAAAAATTACCAAGTGAGTGAAAATTTTCTGGTAAACTCTCTCTATAAATTAAATTTACTGTTATCTTTCCCGTGAATTTAGACATTTAGACAAATTGTTGAACCACGTAAATATCTTGTATCTCTTTTTCATTTTTACTCATATATATATTCTTTTACAAAATGCATCACATCAAAGTTCAAAGTTTTTAAATTTTTTTCGTATCCATAACATCAAAGTTCAAAGTTTTTAAATTTTTTTCGTATCCATATATTAAAGTAGCAACCAACTTCAAATTGATTTTATAAAACTTTATTTAATAATATTATTTTATTCTCATTGTATCACTGTATTATTGATTTTTTTGTTTTTTGTTTTCCTTGAAAAAGTCCAGGTAATTTATTTTAAAATTATATTTTAAACAATTCATTATATAGTAAATTTTTTTCTATATATAAAACAAAAATGTATCTGTGTAGTATGACTGAGTGCTAATTAACGTTCATAAAACATGTATCATGCTTAAAATCATAATTTCCAAATACAACATGAATCTTATCAAGAAATAAACACTTTAATTAAGAACTGAATCACAATTAAAGATAAAATTGTGGAGTCTAGAGGGTTCTACGGAGCAAGAAAGAAAAAATAAAAGTAGCTTTCAAAACCAAAAACCATGTCTTAGCTTTTCAAATTGAAGAGGCAAAGTGGCCCCATTTTATTTTTTCAAGTCTTTAGATTTGTACCAAACTAATGCAAAATGGTTGAACTTTTGGGGATTCTGAACTGTTAATTCTCTTCCCACTATTTTTTTGGCCAAGTCTCTATAGACAAAAAACCATCGGCCGGCCTATAATTCTTCTCCTTTTCGCCTTTTGGGAACGCACGCTTTCACTTGCGATGAAGCGCTTTTCGAGAGTTTGTGTGAGTTGGAATTTTTACTACTAGTGCGATAAAATAATGACGTACTTTTTTATTCAAAAAATTATCTCTATTAACTTTTTAAATAAAACACGAGAAAGTGTATTATGTCGGCAATTATTATTATAGTGGTTGGGGAGAAATTGGAAAAAAAGCTGGAAATGCGTTTCATAGTAATAAGTTAAATAGAGTTTCATCATCTTATTTCACATTATCATATTTTCGAGTTCTTCTATCATCTCAATACATTTTTATTTGAGTGTTTTGTTCTATAATATTTACGATGTGTTTTGTTGTCATGTATTGAGAGAGTGTATGTTATCTTTGAAAATATATTTTTCCTGTGGTTTTTAATCTAATAATTTCTAAGAGTTTTCTATATAAAATCTCGATATCCAATTTTATCCTTTATTTTCATATTTATATATCAAGATATCATATATGGGTTCAACAAATGATATCAGAGCCTTGGTTTAAAATTTTGATCAGTATGCTCTGTGTTTGCAGTCTAGATTGATTTTGCACAGCAGAAAAGATTTTTTTTTGAGATTTTTTTTATTAAAACAAGATTATTTTGTCCAATCTACTAAACTGTTGTAAACATAATACTCGGTGATTACGAAATAACAAAGTTCAATGAAAGTAATTTTATGGTGCGGAAAATAAATATATAAGCAGTCTTAAGAAAGGAGAATTGCTTAGCAGATATTGGAGATAGACCAAAAGAAATGACAGACGATGGAAAATTGAATGAGATGAATGATGATGTTGTTGCTAATTTACACTTGACTATAACAGACGAGGTACTTTTAAATATCTCTGAGATAAAGACAAAAATTTATCCAGGATATTCTGACAAAGATGTACGAAGTCAAGTCAGTACACAATAAGATTACTTTTCGGATGGCGGAATCCTCATTAATGACTGATCATATCAACACTCTAAATACCCGTTTTGCCCAACTCACCTCTATGGGCATAAAATAGAGGAAAAAGAACATGCGAAGCTTGTATTTCAAAGTCAACTAGATTCATATTATCAACTTATCATCAATTTAACCAACAATATCCTCACATATTTTTAAACTTCGATGAAATTTTAACTATGGTTCTCAGAGAATAAAGTCGACATAAGAATAAGGAATATAGGTTGATGCTTCAAAACAAGCAAATGCTTTACCGATGATAAGAGGGAGATTTGTGGACCGTGACTAGTGGAAGCCAAACGTGAGGTATATCAAAGTCAAGAAGTAAGAAAAAAGATATTTACTGCTTTAAATATGGCAGTAAAGGGTAATTAAAGAAAGATTGTACGAGTATCAAGAAGGGTTCTCAAGGAAATGTGGTCAGTACTTCAGGGTGAAATATTATTCAACAAAGCAGCAACAGTTGCAGAAGACAGACACAAATTTTGTGATACATGAATTATGGATTCAGGAGCCAACACAGATTAAAGTTTGGAACTTCTATTGCCGAAAGAAAAAGCATAATAGAACTGACTCATTCGGATGTTTGGCAAGCATTGGTCGTATACTTGGAGGATCGAGATACTTGTCTCATTTATTGATGATTTCTCTATGAGATATTGGGTGTATCCAATCAATAGGAAGTAAGATGCTTTCCAGGTTTTCAAAGATTTCAAAGCGCGGGTTGAACTTGATTCTGAAAAGAAAATCAAGTGTTTGATGACTAACAATGGAGGAGAATATGTCACTGACGAATTTGGTGCACTTTGTCAACATAAGGACATCAAGAGACAGTTCATGACAGCTTAAAAACCTCAACATAATGGAGTGGTAGAGAAGTTGAACATAGTCTTGTTGGATAGAACTAGAGCTATGTTGAGGCCTGCGGGTTTAGCCAAGTCATTTTGGGAGGAAGCAGTTAATACCGTTTGTTATATCATCAATCATGCTCCTCAGTGTCGATTGATTTGAAAACTCAAATGGAGATGTGGACTCGGAAGTCACCTAATTATTCTCATTTTCACACGTTTGGAAGTTCTGTGTACATTCTCTACAATGAACCTTAATGATTGAAGTTGGATTCGAAATACAGAAAATTTATCTTCTTGGTGAGCCATCGAGTTTCCATGAGACCACTCAAAGCTCGGATGTATTCATGTGGATGCCAGCAATGATGGAAGAATTGAATGCATTAGACTCTTGTTACACTATTACAAGGGTGTAAATCCATTGGTAACATATGAGTCTATAAGATCAAGTATGGTGACAATAAACAAGTGGAGCAATATCATTCTAGATTGGTGGTAAAAAAATATGCTCTGAAAGAAGGTATTGATTTGAATGAGTTATTTTCTCATGTGGTTCGGCTTACAACAATCATATTTCCTAATGATTGTGTTGGTGAAATTGGACAAGTTCATATTTCCAGCAGATTTTGTAGTACTCGACATGGAAGAAGACATGGAGATGCCCTTGATTTTGGGGAGACCGTTCCTTGCGACTGAAAAGACCCTTATTGATGTTCAAGAAGGGAAGTTGAGATTGAGAGTGGGAGAGGAAGAAATTATTTTTGATGTCTTTAATGCTCTTAATCACACACTGCGCACTGATGATTGTTTTAGAATTGATGATGTGGATTCACTTATGTGTAATTTTGTGCAGGATGCTATGAAGGACTCATTGGGGGAGGGCTTCGGTGGTCCGGGACATTTTAGGTCCACGTCCGTCTTGTAGTGGATGCAGTGACCCAGAGGTTGGACCGCGCGGCACTATCCACTTGGCGCCTCTAGACTGAGCATTGTTGAGATCCTTTTGTGACTCCTGTTTCTTGACTACCCCGGTATCATGATCATAGCATGTGCATTTCATATAGGTCTGTATACTCATACTTTTGTACTGGGCGTTCTTATCGCTCACGTCCTCGGTTTTGTTTATTCTTGGACACCCCATTCCCTCGGGGCAGGCCTCAGGTTGGACAGCTCAGGAGGAGCAGGAGGAGGACGTTGAGTAGCTGGTTGGTTTAGTTTATCGGTATTGTTTTGATTCGATTGAGTTGTATAATCGGTATTTTTGTTGACTTTTCCGCTGTTATCTCTGATTATTGTTAATTAGGTTAATTGCATGCTTAGTTTTTGATTAGTAGGTGATTCTGGAACGGGTCACTACATTTATGGTATCAGAGCATGCATGCGATTTTGGGATATAGATTCTGTTTTGGGATTTCCGTTGACCATTTTACTAGTTTCCCCATTCTATGTTGTAGCAATGGCTGACCACTTTGGTGATGAGAGTAGTCAGGGAAGTGTAGGTCGTTGGGGTGACCAGGACGAATTGTTAAGCGTCATAAGTTACCGCATGTTTCTCTAGACGTCATTCTTTCTGTTTCTACTCCGATGGGTCATTCGGTGTTAGCTAAGCGTCTAGTGATGGGTTGTCCCTTAGATATGGAGAGTTGTTTTGTTTTGTTCATTCTCTAAGCCTGATTTCGAGGACGAAATCGTTTTAAGGGGGGGAGAATGTAGTAGCCCGAATCCCAAATTGGGTAATTAACGGATTATTGGTGATTAAGAAGGTTTAATGTGTAATTTTGACCGAGTCATGATCGGTCGGACCGAAGATGGTTCGGAAGCACTGAAGAGTTCGTAAGGTCCGAAGTGAGTTCGGTGGATCCGATCATGGCCTATAAATAGTGCCCGGATTTCTCATTTGTGACTTGCCATTCCTTGAGTTAAGTCTCCTCTTTGAGAGTTTTGGAAGGATTCTAGGGTTAGTTGTTGTTCGAGCGATAGCCAAGAGCTGCCGGGATTGGTAGCATAGCAGCGCCGGAGTTTCGAGGCAATCGACATCAAAGGGCTGTCGACGGACGAAGGTAAACCCTAAACCTTTGGTAGTAATAGGGAGTACTGGTTTTGCTAGCCGAGCATGGTAGTATTGTTCATTGGGTATGCTTTTGATGAATAGGCTTGGATTAGACCTGTTGTCTGGTTGTTCCAGTGGATTAGGATTGCTGTGATAGAGGTACGAAAGTACTATCCGAGATATCCTGGTTGAGTATACATTCATATATGTGTTGCATGATTATGTGGTGCATTGATATATGTCATTTGATGCATGCTATTATGTCACGTTTATTACTGCACGTTGCATTTCATGTTGAGCCGTATCTTCTTCGAGATAGCCTTTAAGCCACTCTCACTATTGAATTGAAGGAGGATGAATTGGACGAAGAAAGAGCGGAAATAGTGTCATACTTTAATTCCAATCATCCATGGAAGAAGCCGATAAGGATGAGATTGGAAGACTTGAGAGATCGAAGAGACTTGACTCCTCTGAAGTCAAGCATTGAGGAACCACCGGCACTTGAGCTCAAGCCTCTGCCTCTGCATCTAAAGTACGCATATCTAGGTGAGAATAACAAGTTACCTGTCATTATTTCTGCTGCTTTGACAGATGCAATGGAGGGAAAACTGTTGAAAGTTCCTAAATAGCACAAGAGGGCATTTTCCTAGAAGGTGACAGACATCCAAGGAATAAGTCCATCAATATGTATGCACAAAATCCTGATGGAGGAGAAGTATTCACTCCTTGTGCAACCACAAAGACGACTCAATCCAAAGATGCAAGAGATAGTGAAAGCTGAAAATCAAGCTTCTCGATGCAGGTATTATTTATCCTATCTCCGATATCGCATGGGTAAGCGCTGTTCAGTGTGTGCCTTAGAAATGAAGGATTACTATGATCACTAATGAAAAGAATGAACTTATTCCCACTAAGATTGTTATTGGGTGGAGAGTGTGTATTGATTATAGGAAATTAAATGATGCAGCCCGTAAGGACTATTTTCCCCTTCCCTTTATTGATCAGATGTTAGAGAGACTAGCGAGGCATGAATTTAACTGTTTTCTAGATGGGTATTCGGGGTATAATCAAATCACTATTGAACCCGAGGACCAAGAGAAAACCGCATTCACTTGTCCTTATGAAACTTTTGCTTTCCGCCGTATGCCTTTCGGTCTTTGCAATTCCCCTACTACTTTTGAGCGATGTATGACTGTTATATTCCATGATACGATTGAAAATTTTCTGAAATATTTATGGATGGCTTTTCTATCTTGGGTGAAACGTTTGGTGAGTGTTTGCAGAATTTGAACTCAGTGTTGAGGAGGTACGAGGAGACAAACCTAGTGCTGAATTGGGAGAAGTGTCAGTTTATGGTACAAGAGAGCATTGTGCTAGGGCACAAGATTTCGGAACAAGGGATTGAGGTAGACGAAGATAAAGTGGAAGCCATCAAGAACCTACCACCACCGGCTTCCATAAAGGGAGTTAGAAGTTTTTTAGGACATGCCGGTTTTTACCGGTGTTTCATTAGAGATTTTTCTAAAATTGCTAAGCCCTTCTCATCCCTACTCATGAAAGATGTGCTATGATTTCAATTGTGACTGTCTGCAGGCATACGAGAACCTAAAGGAGCGCTTGGTGACGGATCATGTGTTGGTGGCACCAGATTTGGATCTACCTTTTAAGGTAATGTGAGACGTCAGTGATACTGCGGTTGGTGCTGTCCTTGGCCAAAGGCGCAATAAGGTATTTCACACTATATAATATGCAAGTAAGACCTTAGATGAAACACGATTAAATTATGCAACCACTGAAAAAGAATTACTTGCAGAAGTATTTGCACTTGATAAGTTCCACGCATACCTTGTTTTGTCGAAATTCATTGTGTTTACTGACCACTCAGCCCTTAAATATCTGCTTGCTAAGAAAGAGGCAAAACCACGATTGCTTAGGTGGATCTTACTTCTTCAAGAGTTTGACCTCAAAATAAAAGATACAAAATGTAGAAAATGTAGTAGCTGATCATCTTTCTAGGCTTGAGCATGTTAACAAAAATTGTGAAAATGATGGGATAGATTATTGGTTTCCGGATGAACAGCTGGTAGTGGTGAAAAATTGTCCATGGTTTGCAGATTTTGCGTATTTCCTTGTTACAGGCTCACCTCCCTAACAGCTGTTAGCTAAAATGATCATCTTTCGAGTGCGAGGTGTGATTTTTGAAGAGTAAAAACCAGAAGACTCGACGCTCGAGCGGTAGGATTTGACCGCTCGAGCATGGATTGCTGCAAGAAAAAGATGAAAATAGAGGACTTGGCGCTCGAGCGGTAGGATTTGACCGCCCGAGAGCCACTTAATTTTGGAAAAATTTTATGACCGATTCCTTCCCTTATTTCTGAGTGGGGATGATATGGAAAGGATTATTGGACGATTTTGGTGATTTTTCAGAGAGATTCAGCAACCACCAAGGTTTGGAGGAGAGAAAAGGCTTGGAGTTGAAGATTTCAAGATTTCCGGGCAACATTCTTTAATTCTTCGCATTCTCATCACGTCTAGTATTTCGAGTTTATTTTCTCTTATTTAAATATTGTTTTGCTTAGTTTAATTATGACATCAAGTAGCTAATCTACATTATTTGTTGGGATTTAAGGGGATCCTACCCCGAAACCAAGTTTAGTTAATTCACATAGCGATTTTTGATTTATTCTTGATTGTGCTATTGTTTTCATTGTGTCGTTGAAGTGTAGCTAACTTTAATAACAATTCATATTGCGAGTGAGTTCGAGAGAATAGCCCGTAATATGAACGATTAGAATAATCTGTGGATTTACAATTTACATAGAAATATGAAGTTGGATACGCGTCGATAGTCATAGTCCGGTAGGACGAAATCTAAGGGATTTCATAGAGCGACATGTAATTCACATTTGATAAATAATGAAAGAGATTTAATTAATTCACTGAGTAGAATTAGTTTGACATAGCTCGAGAGGATATGTTCAATTGAATAGGAAATCATGTCGGAAGCGTAGATCACGGTCGAACGAATTAAGTAATTGACGAGGGGTAGGTGAACCAAGATTCCCAACAAATTCATTTATCTTTGAACTTTAATCAACCATTCTAACTTATTTATTTTATCATTTAATTCTTGAACTATTTCATTGAAATTTATCTAAACATTATAGTAGTAAAAAATCATCCAAATTTTTGGGCTAAAGATTTTTATAACTGAAAATTAAAAATTGCGAAATACAGTTTCTGGTGGAACAATACTTGTACTCTTGTATACTATATTATTACTTGACATCGTATACTTGCGATTATTTCGAGCTGGAATATTCTAAATTTTTACTAAGGATTTTATAGTGCAAGTTTTGTTCGATCAATATCTCGTCCAGAACAAGCAAAAGGAACTTTTTTTTCCTCATATTTGCTTTATAACGAATATGTCATAGAAAATATCTAACATGCAAAAACTAAGTTCAAACGAACTCAAAAATATGCCAAAAGAAGCTCAAACTATGCTAAATGAAGCTGAAACAAAACATTACCATCGGAGAAGACAAATTCTACTGAATAGAATAATTTCTTCATCGTCGACTCACAGCCGCTGGTAACAACTCCGCGGTTCACATATCGGCGATACAAGAATTTTAAATTGTTCTTCTCCTTTATTTACTCGATATCGGAATCTATTTGAAGAGGTTATGACTTAAATTTGACAATATATAATATCAAAATAATATAAAATAAACGTACAAATCAAAAATTACAATTATACGACAACCACACATGTAACCAAGTCAATTCGGGAGGTTTCTTAAATCCTCCGGCGAGATACACACAAAAAATATGTGGAATCATCATTAAGATCATATCATACTTGTTGATCATCGAACTGATCGGATTAACAAACCAATGGTAGCTTCCGTCATTATGTATTGAACAAAGGCAAAAGTTTCAGTAACGATCTAACATATATATATATATATATATATATATATATTGCTACTAATTGGTCGAATTATGAGTGGCTAGATGGAATTATTCCCACATGCCCCTTAACAAGTTTTGTATTGGCGCTTGGTACTAACAATATCTAAAATTTTAAATTCTATCGGGACAAAACTAGTTAAGGGCAAGTGGAAATAATTCCATATAGCCACTCATAATTCGACTAATTGCAGCCCCACTTTTGCCTTCAATTTCAAATTTTCAATGGATGGACCTCAGAGGATTAATTTATTTAGAGACATCAGGTCCCATTTTCATTATTTTCACTTGTTCAAGCAATTTACTCGCATGTGGGTGGGACAAACGAAACCCCAACTCCTACTCCCAATAAATTATATATAGCCACCACCCCACCCCACCCCACCCCACGTACTAACCCTAAAAGGTTTTGGTGGCTTCTTGCTCTTAAAGCTTTTACACTTTTTAAGCCCTCACAATCTTAAAGAATCGTAGAGATGTTGATTTAAATTTGAAGTAAAATGATGTTATTTATTATTATCAACTGTAACTTTTGTTAAAACGACTAATTTTTTATCATGCGGTTACTTTTCTTTAAGTCGACTATTTCTACATATGAATGTGTTTGTGAACAACAGAAGACTCGAGTGTGATGTAGAAAAAGGAAAATTTTTAAATCAAAACCATTTATTTGTTCCCCCTTTTCATACGCGGAAGAAATATCGTTTCATCATTTGGAGAATGAAAAGATCGACATTTTTTAGTACAAAAAGGTGGGGTGGTGGTAGAATGTGGATTGTGATGTAATTTAGGTTTGTTGCTTGTCATTCTTGGATGGGAAGGGACATCACTGTTAAATTTAGGCTTCCCACTGAACCAACCCCGAATATTGTTGCTAAAGCTAATTGGGTGGTCGTACTTTTCAGGGAAAAAAAAATATTATAATAAACAATTTCTTTAAAAAATGGCTGATTTAATTTTACCTTTCTCGGGGTTATTCTTATTTTCGGGTTCATGAACAAAAACACTAGTAGTATTTTTAAATTTTCAATCAATAATATTTTTAAATTCTTCATTGATTCAATTTTCATCCTTCTGTTGGGGATTTAATAAAATAAATCTATAAATCATGTGATTAAATCTATATATCACAACACGCCAGGAATTCATGTCGAATTATCATAAAATATAAATAACAATAAACACGTAGCAGAATGATCCATTGATTGATATAGCATCAGAGTTATGGATCTTTCAAGACAACAGAGAATCGACCACCTTATTCTTGTCTTTGATGGGAGAAGGAGAGAGATCTAGAATATGAACAATGTATATTTTCTATGTTGTGTTCTCTATGCCTTGTGGACCATAACCTTATATAACATTAGCAGTCTTCAACCCATCATAGAAGACCTAATTGGGCTGAGTTTCTACACATAAAGTGGATCATACCAATTTATTTAATACTTTGAAAACCCATAATTAATTAGATCACTTTATTGAGTCCTTTATTAGATAACTCGTCCATCTACAATTAATTAAATTATGTGAGCCTACAAAATAATTCCAACAATCTCCTACTTGGACCACATAAGTTATCCAGAAATTGTAAATGCAAAAACTGGATTGAGCTCTTGCTATCTGAACCAAAATATTCCTTAACAATCTGATCTATCAATTACACCAATATTGAACCAAAGCAGTCATCGCTACATTTAAAATCACTAGACACATCAATGATCTCAATATTAGCATAATCAACAACATAGATTAAGTATGAATGTGTAGCATGGAAATACATAAATTTGATCATAGAATAAAACCTGCATTTCCATCTGGTCCTCCTAATGACTCAAAGAGTCCAATAACAGACTTTCAATCAAATGCTAAACCGCAATGAAATGCATCACTTTATTTCAGAGTAATTCAAATAAACCTTAGTCTATACAGAAACTCAAATCATGTCAAATGAGTCAATGCTTAAACCGAATACAAACTCCCCCTGTGCATGCATATTAACTAAATGGACAACAACAATGTGTGTCACATGTCCAAAAATCTTGGGTGGTCAACCCATGACAAACGCATCCACAATTATAGAGTTTACAATAACATGCTCAATTGATACACAACCACTCTGAATTATTTCCTTCCAACTTGAAACTTCATGTCAATATCTTTTGACTTTGACAACTTTAAGTTGTTCTTTAAATATAATATAGCGGCTTTATTATCACAATTGATCATCAATGGTTTCTTAAACCAATGATCATTACCGGTGATAAAATTCGGCAACTTTATTCGGAATCCAAATATCCAACTATTTCCAAATGTCAGATTTCCGATGTGCGAGCATAAAATTCCTTAGTTCACTTTATGTACTACATAATCCGATTAATAATCCAATGTCGGGTTTCTTAAATATCTTCTCAACATTCTAATGATGTTCACAATATCTAAATAATGTTCTCTATAAATCCGAATGAGATTATCACCTGATAAAATTTATACCAGCACATATGTGGAAATAAACATCAATATATTATTCTCAATATTGATTTTCCAATTTACTCACTCCCACTAAAGTCAACATACAAAATTAATTTGCATTTAATTTCAAAATTTCATGCATGCATAATGTCAATGTCATTTAAAAAATTGATGTTTAATTTGTCAAGCTTATCAATCAAGGAACTCATATCACACATATTTGAATTTCGAAATATTGAAAATACCACATGGATAAAGGAAAAACTTGATTTTATCCAAACATGAAACTAAAATCAAATTTTGCCTAAAAAACGTGCAAAAAGTAATTTCTAAATTTAAATATCAAAAAATAAAAAAAAATATCTGTTCCTAAATAAAACTTTTTTAAAAAAAGCACCATCAATCTTATTGTCATTTTCCATAAGATGTATCTTTCACCATCAGTTTTGGAGGCGGCCTCCTTAGGCAACCCTTTCTTTGCACGCCAATTGGCGTATTTGGGACAATCCTTCTTCACATGCCTATCAGTCCTTTTGCAAAAGAAACAAGTGATCACTTTATCTTGTTTTTGTTGCTCCATATGCTGTGAAGTCCCATAGTTTCCTTCCTTATTGTTCCATTTCCTTTTCTTATTGATGCAATTACCTTGATAATTAGATGTCAAGTGAGCACTTTCAATCACATCTTGTTTCAATCTCTCCTCCTCCTGAACGCACTGCGCAATAAGCTCATTCAAAACCCACTTTTCCTTCTGGGTATTATAACTTATTTTGAATTGATTAAATTGCGCAGGCAAAGAGATCGAGACTAAATGCACGACTATATCTTCCGAGAATTCCAACTTGAATGCTTTAAGTCGAGTCACAAGATTTGACATTTCCATTACGTATTCCCTTATGTTCCCTTTCTCTTTGTACTGCATTGAGACAAGTTTATTCAGAATAGTACTTGTCTCGACCTTTTCGTTTGCAGTGAAACGATCTGCTATTTGAGTAAGGAATTTTTTGGCATCATTTTCTTCAGGAATTACACCCCTTATAGTATCTGGAATGGAATGTTTCATAATCATCATACTCATACGATTTGATCGCTCCCACTTTTCTAAATAACCCTTTTGATCAGCAGTTCGTGAACTAGTCAAAAGTGTGGGGCGATCTTCCCTTAGCGCATAATCCAAATCCATGCAGCCAATAATTATTATAACATGTTCTTTCTATTTCTTGAAGTTTGAGCCATTAAGTTATGAGATGTTGTTCAAATTGGTAGATATAAAAGATGTTATAACCAAAATCGAACAAAAAACTCACACTAAAATATAGTCCATGCATATATTTAAATTAAATAAATCACAAAATATAAGCATGCTGGTGGTGGGCCCATAAAAAATTACCTAGTACAACATTGATATTTAGTCTTTGAACAAAAATAACAATTTCTAAGTGGTACACTCAAACATCATGGTTATTAAATATTGATAATAAATCCGGTCAACAATATACCTTTCTTTGGACCGAAAATTGCATGCATGAATAAATCCGAAATTATCACATATTGTGCTAAAACTTGGCCAAAAAATGACCTTCCTTTGGGTCGATCATTTTTTGCATAAATATAACATAATTTAATATCATATAATATGTCTACAATCTGGAAATAAAATATCTTCCTTTGGGCCGATTAATTTCTGAATAGTTTTGACACGCTTTAAGACCACATAATTATGTGCTTATAATCTGGCAAAAAAATAACCTTCCTTTGGGCCTATTATTCTCTGCATAGATATAAATGCACTTGAAATTTATCTATTGTGTTTGCAATTTGACCAAAAAATAGTCTTCCTTTGGGCCGACTATGTTTTGCATAAATTGAAACACAATTTATTTTGAACTTTAACTATATCTACATATCTAAAAAAAATCACTTTATTAACATATAATTTAAATTTAACCAAATTTGAGATACAAGATATCATCTTAACTTAAAATTTTCACACGAAAATTTAATTTACTTTGGTTGGGCCAAATAAGTTATAGAGACCAAATATGCAAGAAATAAAATATTTGCACCTCAAAATTTTTCATCCACAAATATTTTATCGAAATAAACAAAGGTGATAAAATAATGAATAATTTTATATTAATTTTATTTCATGCAACTATTTTGAAATGGTCGAATTTAATTTTCACAAATCAGAATTACGGAAGTCAAAAAATAATAAAAGGTCAAAATTCTGGATTTCAAAATTTGGACAACCAAACAAGGCCTTAAATTAACCAAAAACAAACAAATTCGAAACCCTAACCCTAACCCAAAAACGGCGTCGCCACCTCCTCCAGCGATAACAGTCGGCAGCGACAATTACCCAGGCGTCGCTTTACACGGCCGACCACTTCCATATCATACCGGACCACCTACTAGTTCAAAAACGATCGAAATCCTCAAAAATCGGACGGAAATCGCGCAACCATATTGCGATTTCTGAAAATTTATCCTACGATTTCAGGCATATAGCGGTGTAGTGGTGGTCGTCCCGACGTTTTGAATCGACCTGAGCCTTCCAGATTTGGATTCCATATGGTGATCAATTTCAAGGATACGGTTTGAATATTCAATTTTTGGGGATTTTTGATTTTTTTTAAAAATTCGAAAATAAATCTGAATTTTGGGTGTAAAATTCGAAAATACTATATCCGAAGAGCATGAATTTATTCAGATACAAATTCAGAAAATTTTAAGAAAAATCGTATCTGAATCCAAAAAATCTATAGACTAGAAAATTGCATCAGATCTGGGAATAAAACATAATTTTCTGTTTCGATCCATCAATAAAAAAAAATCTCATAATTCAACATGAATGTGGCTCTGATACCACTTGTTGGAGATTTAATAAAATAAATCTATAAATCATGTAATTAAATTCATATATCATAACACGTCAGAAATTCATGTCGAATTATCAGAAAATATAAATAACAGTAAACACGTATCATAATCCATTGATTGATATAGCGTCAGAGTTATGGATCTTCCAAGGCAACAGAAAATCGACCACCTTATTCTTGCCTTTGATGGGAGAAGGAGAGAGATCTAAAATATGAGCGCCGTATATATTCTGTTTTGTGTTCTCTGTGTCTTGGGGACCATAACCTTATATAACACTAACAGTCTTCAACCCATCACAGAAGACCTAATTGGGCTGGGTTTCTACACATAAGTTGGATCATACCAATTTATTTAATACTTTGGAAACCCATAATTAATTAGATCACTTTATTGGGTCCTTTATTAGATAGTCTGTCCATCTACAATTAATTAAATTATGTGAGCCCACAAAATAATTCTAACACCTTCCAATTTAAATAATTATTTAAATTTAAAATTTCAAATAATAAATGTATTGATATAGTATCTTGTAATAAGGCCTAATTTTGAAATTCCAAACATTATACATCATATTTCCTAATTCATTTTTTGGAATTTTTTTTCCATAAATACTGGAATCCTAACAAAATGGTTAAGCTAGAGAAATGAAACAATTTTTTATTTTTTTTTGCTGCAGTAATAGATAAGATTCGGTTTCAGTAATCAGAATTCGTTTGACTCCAAAATCAAAATCTTCACATGACTAAAATTGCAATTTTTCCAACATATTTCTATACTTATTGGGGTTTTTTTGGGTTAATCTTGCTTGGGTAGGAAGAGTAATGGGAGGAGTACCTCTTGAATGATATCGTGTTTCAAGCTGCTGATTCCGATGTATGATCTAGTTGGCTGGATGAGCCGTAGAAAAAGGATGCTAGATTTTAATGGGTAAGACTAGTATTTGCTGAAGATAACGTCAACAACAAGAAATGATAAGCTTGATATTTTAAGGTGATATAAAACAATATCAACAATAAATCATGCCCTTTCAGACTCGTGGGTCTAACAAATCGATCTACTGAAACAAAGTTGCATATTGGTGTAATATAGTAAATATATATTTTTTAATTAGTAATAATATAAATTAATTCAAATATATTAAATAATGCTCCACGACATTTTTATTTTGTAACCCTAAATATAATTCAAAAAATAATAATAATAACAATGACACATGCAGCCATTACCCTTCTGAGCACATTAAATAAACTATCGAGTTAACGTAGTAACTTGCAAACCAAGTAGTTAAGTAAACTACAATAAGCAAACCTTATGCGAAAAACTCGTCTGAGAAAGTGCATGGTAAGGAGTATTGAACTTGTGATCATTGTTCAGACATTCATATAGCTAGTTCACCAACTCGAACACTTCATGAGAGGATCAAAATTGTTTTTCTTGAATATAATAATCTTCATATATATAGTAGCAATTATGTCTGTTGAATCGTTTGTTGCCTGGAATCTTCGCAAAAAATATTCGGAAAACATCCACTTTATGTAAACTAGATAAATTAAAATACAAGACAAGAAAGGGAGATTAGAAATAGATTTCTTATGCCATCATAACGTGTGAGGTCAAACAAATCTCACTTTTAAGTTGTAATATCTAATATTTTATCGAATTTTAAATGAATAATGAATAAAAAAAAAGAACTTTGTAGTTCATACCCATGTCATATCCTGAACCATTCAATGTGATTATTTCACTTTACCAAGAATATGATTAATCAAAAAATAAATAAATAAATAAAAATCACAATTTTAGGAATCATGAGCGACAAATTTGGAAACAATTTTCGTAAGTTAGTCCTATGAATTAAGGGTTGAATTTGTAATATAAATTGATTATATCAAAGAAACCATACAGATTCTTTATATATAATATAGTCAACTCTTGTGTGTGTATATATTTATTTAATTGCATGACGTGATGCCCTGATATTATTTAAGTCTTAATTAGTTAATTAACGATAATCTCCACCTTAAATGCTTGACTGATATTTTTATATGTAATAATTTAAATTTAATTTTGGAAGATTAACGGCAGACTTAATTATATGAGATATCTCAACATGTTTAAACGGGAAGTTTTGAGGCTTGGTGCAACCAAACTAGGAAACATATGCTACATGTGGAGGCACTGTTCCCACGTGATTTGGACGGACAAAATTCACACACATATGTGGTTTTACAAAAATTAGTGGACCACATGTATGTGTGGCTAAATTTGAGCTCTTGATTCTATCATGAGGATAGTGCCCATACATGTAGGATGAAATCAACCAGGATGGAATCACGTGATGTAAATATTTAGCTCGTTGTTTGGATAAATATTTTAAAAATGTTATTATTGTTTATAAGTGAAAAAACTTAAAATATGTGTTTGGACAAGATTTTGGATAAGTAATTATGAAAAAAAATTATTCTCCAAGTATAATTAAATTTTTTTAAAGCAATCTTACTTACCAACCCGTTATTATCATAAGATCTTTTTAACCAATCATGCACAAGAGAATTGTTGCGATCTTCTCTCTTCAAATCAACTTAGCAGAGTCATTACTTTACATATTTTGAAAATCGCCAATAATCATATAATACAGTGTGTGATGCATTAAATGATGAAATAAAAAAAGACATAGACAAAGTTGTTTTTGTATCATAAAAAACAAAAGTTGAAAAAAACCCTTAATTCATATGACTAAATATAATATTTATCACTAAATAATAATTAAGAAAATTTAAAGCTAACTATATACACATATATATATATATAGAGAGAGAGATTTTCTACCATTGAATTGAGTTAAAAGGTGAGAGATGCCTGCAAAATGTTTTTAGTTGTGTGTTTTTTTGTAGACTCCCTCAACGAAAAATAGTGGGCATGTCCCATATATATATATATATACTCACGAGCCAAGTGGGGAGCAGGGAAGTAAAGTGTGTGTTTCATGTGAGACCGTCTCACGGATATTAATCTGTGAGACGGGTCAACCCTACCCATATTCACAATAAAAAGTAATACTCTTAGCATAAAAAAAAAGTACTTTTTCATAGATGACCCAAATAAGAGATCCGTCTCACAAATATGACCCGTAAGACCGTCTCACACAAGTTTTTGTCGGAAGTAAATGTAATGATAACCATTCATTTAATTTGAAAATTAGGTAGATTTATTTTCATATTATCTGAAGTTTTTCTTTCTGAGAAAAATTATAAAAGTTATTTACATTAAATCTGGAAATAATTAATCAGAAGTTTATATAATATTTTCATAACAAATTGTTGCTGTATGTATTTAGCTCCATTCATTTTGTTATAAGAGATAAGTCGACTATAAAAAAGAGTGATTTTGTTATACCTTTCATTTGGATCCTTCCGCACTTTGAAAAACCTTTCAAGTGGTCCAGCATACAGCCAGTCGATAAAAAACTTATACAACCAACTACTGTTAAGTAAGTTTGGCTAGAGAATTATTTCGAATTAAGAAAAAAATTAAAAAGTTATTCACCCCTTCTAAATTCGATCCTATATTTTATTTTATATTAAAATTACAACAATCCTCTCAAATTTCCGATTTTTTTCCTACAAGTCTACAACAGATATTTATGTAGTCTATCGTGAGTGTACTAATTAATTATGTACGTTGTGATTCCCCTTGATCTTATTTAAATTATAATTAATTTATTAACGACAATCTACACCTTAAATTCTTGATTAATATTTTTATCTAATTTAAATACAGAAGATTAATGGCATACCTAAAAATTTAATGACACGGTTTATCAAAATAATGATGCGGAATATCTCAACATATTTGAACAGAATATATGAAAGTTTGGCAAACCTAAATAAGAGGATGAAATCGCAGGATGTAAATATTTAAACTTGAAAATTTTATAATTCATATTTTTTCTAAATATAAAAATTTTGCCTCTCCTAATCAGATTTAATCACGTTTATGGTGCTACGCAATCGAATTCATCTATTTTCTCAATTATGATTGTATATGCTGTAGCATGGGAATGACAAAGCCAAAACCAATTACTACCCAAGCAAAATCAGAGGCCATATTGCCAAAAAATCTTTTCAAGAATAAATATGAGCAACTAATCAAGGTAAAAATTTGTGTTAGACGGTCTCACGGTATTTTGTCAAGCTCATTGGCAGAATTCTGTCGATTAAACTCATCTAGTGTATGACTTGTGAGCTTCTGATGCTGCACAACAGGAGTGTCGCAAACTCTAGCACCTGTCAAACCAGAATCAGCTAATAATTCTAACACATATTTGCGTTGGTTTAGATAATCCCGTCCTTGGACCGAGCCACTTCAATGACAAGGAAATACCGCAAGTGCCCAAGGTCCTTAATATGAATATGAGAACGTAAAAACTCTTTGAGAGCAGAAATAGTGTGTTCATCACTTCCAGTGACTATAATGTCATCCACATAAACCAAAAACAAAGTGATATGCGAAGAGGCACGCTTAGTAAAAGGAGAATGATCATGAGGTGACTGGACAAAGCCTACCAGTCGCATAACACCAGCAAATTTAGTGTTCCATTGGCATGAAGCCTGTTTGAGGCCATAAAGGTACTTAAAAAGGTGACAGACACGGTGCTCCCCTTGAAGAGAATGACCAGGTGACACCTGCATATACACCTCTTCGTCCAAATCACCTTGGAGGAAAGCATTAGTCACATCCATTTGATAAAGAGGCCAATTCTTCGCAGCAGCAACACTTATCAAACATCGTATAGTGACAATCATGGCGGTGGGGGAAAATGTGTCATGATAATCTATCCCTTCTTGTTGAGTGTAGCTTTTGGCTACAAGACGAGCTTTAAAGCGATCAACTGTACCATCAGGGTGTCGCTTAATCTTATAAACCCACTGACAACCAATGGATCTTTTTCCAATCGGCAATGGCACTAATTCCCAAGTGTGGTTAGACTCCGATGCGGCTAGTTCTAAATCCATAGCGGCTTCCCATCGAGGGTCCAAGACAGCTTCATGATAAGAGTTAGGCTCTCTGTCGGCAGAAATGCAAGACAAGAAAGACTGATAAGGTGTAGAGAACTTGGTATAAGTGAGATACTGATTGAGAGGATATTTGGAAGCAGCCAAATTACTATGGGATAACGTAGGGCAAGAATAGTCTTTGGTCCAAACAGGAGGCTTGAGGACACGCACAGAACGTTTCTGAGGCTGGAAAATCGAGGAAGCTACATCAGTAGCAGGAGGTGGAGGCAAAGGATCAACAAATTCAACAGGAGCAGGGGGTATATCGTCAACAACTTCTGACTGAGGTAAAGAAGATGGACAAGCATGAAGTGGAGGAAAAATAGTCAAAATAGGATTAGGAGTGGCGAAGGGAAAGATATTTTCATGGAAAACTACATCTCTTGACACAAAAAACTTCTCAGCACCTAAACTCATAACTTTGTATCCCTTTTGGGTGCTGGAATAACCCAAGAACACACAAGGACTAGCTCGAGCAGAGAATTTGTCCTTCATAGTTAATGAAGTTGCATAGCATAAGCACCCAAAGACACGAAGATGATCAAAGGCTGGAGATTTATGGAATAACATTTCATACGGTGTCTTGTTTTTTATTAGTGGACTAAGAGTACGATTAATAAGATAACAGGAAGTCAAAACACAATCACCCCAGAATTTTAATGGTAATGAGGATTGAAAATGAAGGGCTCGAGCTATATTGAGTATGTGTCTATGTTTGCGTTCAACGACTCCATTTTGTTGTGGAGTATAAGGACAAGAGCTTTGATGTAGTATTCCTAAGGAGTTAAACAACAAAGTTCAAGCATTTTTGAAGAAATCGCTTGCAGTATCAGTCCGAATGATCTTTACAAAAGCAGAAAATTGGGTACATACCATTTAGAAGAAAATTTTTCAGAATCTGCAGCACCTCAACCTTAAACTGCATAAAGTAAACCCATGTTTCTTTGGAAAAGTCATCCACAATTGTGAGAAAATATCTATCACCATTATGGGTGGGGATATTAAAAGGAACCCAAATATCAACATGTATTAAGGCAAAACAACAAGATGAGTGAGATAAGCTTTTGGAAGGAAACTTAATTCTAGTTTGCTTAGACATTGGACAAATAGAACAACGAGGGAGATTCACAGAATTTGGCATAAAATGTAGCATTTGCATTCTAGATATAGACATGTGTCCAAACGTTTGTGCTAAACAAAATGATCATCAGACACATTAACTATCGAATTGATATGACCAACTGTGCTATTACAAACAGAATGAGGAAATGAAATAGAAGGTACTAGGCTGTGACCGAAGCTTGAGAATGATCTTGTGTCAAGATGGTAGAGTCCATTGAATTTTTTACCAATCCCCATTAATCTCCCAGTCTTGAGGTCCTGAAATAGGCAAAATAGAGATAAAGTGTAATAAAACAATTGTGATCTTTGGTGAATTTGGAAATTGAAAGTAAGTTGAAATCTGGCATGTGTAAGACATGGTTAAGGGTGATGGAATCAGTGAATAAAACTGAGCCTATCTTATTGACAAGAGCCTTGGTACCATTTGACAGTCTTACAGACCTATGAGAAATTGCTACAGATTTAGAACTTAGCAACATATTCGAATTCCCAACCATATGCTCATTTGCACCACTGTCAATAATCCAATGAGATGAAAGGCTCGTTGTAGTGGATATACCTGCCATATTCACAATTGGTTCTATCACAGAAATAGCCTTATGAGTGCCAAACATTTTCAAGATCTCAGCATGTTGAGCAGCTGTGAAGACTGAAGCAGCGGCTGGATTGAAATCTTCTGTGCTAGGCTGAGTTGTAGCCTCAGTTTGAGCTATATCAGTCAAGTTTGCATATGGTTTCTGATTTCGAGAATGATCCTTATATGCTATGCCATTTTGTCCTCTCTTCCTTCCGTAATTGACTTTATGCAATTTGTGACGACCAGAGGGATATCCAACAAGTTTTTAACAATAGTCTTTGGTATGCCCAGTCCAATGACAATAATCACAAGTTAAGATATCCTTCTTTTGGTTACCAAGCATACCTTGGATTGAGAAGAATGCTGTTGATGGCTCTTCCACAACAGAAAGTGATCTATGCGACTCCTCTTGGGAGATGATAGAAAATGCTTGACCAACTGAAGGCAGATGATTCATCATCAAAACTTGACTTCAAATTTGTGCATAACTGTCATTGAGCCCCATCAAGAATTGGAGGAGCTTCTGCTGCTGATCATGTGCAATATATTGCCTTGCCGTATCACATGCACACTAAGGCAGTAACCAATGAAGAATATTCATCCCACAATTGCTTCATCTTATAGTAGTAACTTGACACTATGTTATTAGCTTGTGTCAATCTCCCAATTTCTCGGTGGAGGGCAAATATTCTTGAACCATTGACTTTGTCATATTGATCTTTAAGATCAGAACAAACAGCAGACGCATCTAGTGCATAAACAATTTCCCCAAACATTTCCTTCGAAACTGAGTTCATAGTCCACGATAATACTAAGGCATTGCATCTCTCCCATTGGCTGATCAAGGAGAGGCCTCTTATACGTTCCATCAATAAATCCAGTCTTATTTTTCGCACGTAATGCAATGAGCATAGCTCGACTCCAAATTCCATAATTATCAATTCCAGACAAATGATCAGTAACGAGACACATGGATGGATGTAGAGTGGATCATTGAATCCAATATTAACCGCCATTTCAACAGATCTCAATCGAAGGCTGCAGCAAAACAATTGAAGGTGCTCGCGTACAGATCCTCACACCTGCACTAATGCGAAGCAAAATTTCAAAATTGGAGAAGTATCGATCGCTCTGATACCATGTTAAAGTATACTGAAATCTCGCGGAGAGAAGAAGGCTCCATTGTCGAACTTCCAGAATTAAGAAATCTTATTGCGGGAAAAAATTAAAATGAGTTCAAAGAGCTCAATTATTTATACTAAACTAAAAGAACTAAAAACGCATTTTTCAAAAGCGTGTTATCATTTTTAACTCTCAACACATTCTCAGTCTGGTAAATCCAATTCAGTACCTTATAAGATTGATGTGATTCCACTTCCCCATAATCCGGTTTTGGATTGTGTTACACTTGAAATCACCATTTATACAAACTAGCAGCATGTGTTACGTATGTTATATATAATATATAAATATAAAAATATAAATTAATGTAATTTAGATGAGTGAATTTCAATTGTAAATGAAATCAAGGATATATATATATACATAGAGAATATCATCTTAGAATAAAGTGATAACAATTATTTTTAAAAAACGAGAAATAAAATGTATTATATAATAAAATGAGAAACGAAAGGCGGTTGGAATAAAAGAGAAGAAATAAGTGGAGAATTGGTGATTGGCCCGCAAATTTGAGGTGGATTTGTTGACTAAGAGGTGTGTTAGTGAGATTTTCAAATTTGATTTAGGTTTTTGAATTTTTTAAGTTACGGTAATTATTTTCCAATTTTGCTTGTGAAATGCCATGACAATTTATTATGAAAGAAGGACAATTTCGTCTCATCAATTGATTTACCAAAGAAGTTTTTCAAAGGGGTGGATATATTGTAATGTGTAGTCTTTATGAGATGGTCTCGCTGATCTATTTCCGTTAGAAGAGTCAACTTAATTTATACATAAAATGAAAAAGTAATGTTTTTAGCATAAAAATAATATTTTTTTCATGAATTGAATCAGGTTGTAGATCTGTTTTACAAAATTGACCCGTAAAATCGTCTCGAACCGAGCCTGTTGAGACACATTATACACTGACGGGCAAGGTACTTTTCGGCATCTCCTTCTGCCCTGCTGTGGGTACTACTAGGGGTGAGAAAAAATACCGAAATACCGAAAAATCGTACCGAAAAAATACCGAACTTACCGACAAATCGGTATACCGAAAATTTCGGTATGATACCGTACCGAAATTTTCGGTATCGGTATGGGTACGGAATTTTTTTTTCTGTATATATCGAAATACCGAAAATAATTTTTTTTATTATTTTTTTAAATTTTAAGTTCGGTATACCGAAAAAATGTCGGTATACAGACAAAATTTTTGGTGTCGGTACGGTACCAGTATGAACTTTTTTCATAACGAAAATTCGGTATACCGAATGTGCGGTATACCGAATTTCCGGTATCGGTATTGGTATGGAAAAATTCCATACCGATATTTTCGGTACGGTATACGGTACCGTAGTTCGGTACGGTACCCCTAAGTACTACCCCCTGAGTGGACGAGAAAGAAAGGATTTCTCTGTTGCGTTGCCAATGCGTAGTAGTTCTCAAGTGTCTTAGTATCATAGTCGACCGAACGGCCGAGATAAATAATAAAATCTAGACTAGATCGTTCACGTCACTTATTTTTCAAAAGGAAAAATGGTATCGGGAATTTTCTACGATATGTTCCAAATGTTAAAGTAATTCCTGCCAAGATGACGAATCTGTTTCAAATGGTTTGAGCTTGGAAGCAACCGCTAGCCTTAATAGGGTCACCACGGGTTCTGCCTTTTGACTCCGTTAGTTCAAGTAGGAATTCCAAGGGGCGTATCAGACTTGAGAGAGCAGATAGACGCGCTGCAGAATCAGTCCTTTCAAATCAACAGCGAGCAAAAGACACTCGAAGGAGTAGTGGGACCAACCATGACCAGCTCGACGGGAGAGATTATGGACGAAGCCCCCGGTCGGGGGTAGGTAAGAGGATTTCGCCTTGATACAAAAGTTTATGCGTATTATAAATAGTAAAAAAGGATGAATGTAGTATGATATAGGAAGATAATTCAGATATGGATCCCATAATTATATGTAACATTGGAGATGCTCAAAGCTATTTTTTTGGGCCACAGCTTTCTGACTTTTGCGGAAATGGGCTTGGGCTTCACATTCTTAAATATGTGGGGAAAGAAACCAAAATTTAGGTTGGCACCACGTCACATCTATTTTATTCGTTTATCGAATAAAAAATTCACTAAATCATCGCAAGGGAACTATCAACCATACACCTTCAAAAGCACACTCTGGCGTATCCCTTCTTATCTACTCAAATTCATTTTAATATTTAAATCATCGGTATACGTAAAGTACAAATCCATAATCGACGTTCGTATATAATAGAACCGTAAGACTTGTTGCGATAATCAAATCAAATTATAATACGTAATAATTTCGAATTAAAGTATGATCCGTCGTTAATTTTTACAATACGGGTCAATGATCATTAGTAATGATTAAACTTGAAACTTCGTCAGAGATTTAATGATCTTGATCTGCTAAAATGTTCGAGAATTTAGATTCATGATGTATGAAAGTATCTTGATCACGTACTTGCATGCATGCATGCATTGTCCGCCTTTAAGCAACTAATTAACCTTAATGAATAATATTATATTTTAATTTTTGACAAATATGAAAGTAAATGGCTTTTTTTATTAGGATGGGCACTTTTTTTTTCCGACATTGGTTCATTGTTTTAGCTGTAAATTCATAAAACCAGCAGCTTCTGATGGAAAGCAAATTTCAAATCCCAAAGTTAAATGGTTTATTTGGATTTGGCCTGCAAACGACAGATCAAAAATTACAGTAAAACTAGAATCCACGCAGCATCGACGCTAACGAATCAAATACACAGATTAAATTTCCGCTCATGATTACTGATCACACACTTTAAGAGCTGATGGAAGATAGAAATTAATTAAATGTAAAATGCGTAAATAATAGTAACTAATTGTTTTTGAACAAAATAATAAACATCAATGTAGGAACTTTAATGATTTGTAACGACTTTTGTAGATTTTAAAAGTTTAGGTTTACTCATTTAAAATTTTTCAATACTTTATAGAAGCCTAGCGGTATTTAAAATAGATTTTCATAGAGTTTTAAAAAGTCAAGTGTTATTAAACATTGATTTTTAAAAATTTTATAAAAATCTAGATATATTCAATTTCCAATAGATTTTTAATAACTCCATGAAATTCATTAATATACATTAAAGTATAAGGTACGACTATAACTTATTAAAAATTATATATTTCAAAATTTATCAATATATACATTTTATTTTTTCATTTTCAGAATTTTCATTTTTTGTTGATTGTTTATTTAATAATTTTTCATTTTAATAGCATAGGAAATTATGAATGTTATAATTAATTTTGTGATTTTAAATTTATGATTTATAAAAATGAACGTAATATTCAATAACACAAAAAATGATCAAAAAAATAATGCCACTTAATTTTTGAATAGTCTTGCAATAAGCAAGATAAAAAAAAAAATTATATTAAAATTTTAAGCTATAATTTATAAAGAAATTTAATGATATAATTTATAAAATAATTTTTTATTTTTTATTTTAAAATTAAATTTTATTTCTTTATTTTATGACTTTTAATTTTGAAATTCTACAAGGTATAAAATTATAATTTTAATTTTTTTAATAAAATTATTATATTAGTTATATGAAAATCATAAATTTTATTGGCTCATAGAATTGAATGAAATCCAGTAATAGGCATGGAATCAATGACTGTAAATGAACTCATCAACCCCTTCACTCACCAATGGGATAAAGAACAGCTACAAGGCCTCTTCGGCGATCGCGACGTTAGAGAAATACTGAACATCCCTATGCACCTGGACACTGAAAGAGACAAATACATATGGCATCATGGGAATAATGGGCAATACGCAGTACGCTCAGGGTACAAAATTGCTCAAGAGATCCTAGGGACGGGTGCAGATAATAGGATCGAAGGTGAGTGGCAGAAACTTTGGAATCTAAAAATCCCACCCAAGGTAAAAACTTTTCTATGGCGTACAGCTAGGGACGTTTTACCGAATAGAGGAAATCTTCAAAAGAAACATATAACAGTACCAATCTCATGTGCTACCTGTGGAAGCGAATGGGAAAATTCCTGGCACCTCTTCATTTTCTGCCCCCTAGCAAAACAATGCTGGGAGGAAATCGATATGTGGCAACTAGTGCTATCATTATCAAACGAGGCAGAAGGCTTTGTGCAATGGCTATTCCAAATCCTCAGTAAGGCTCCTGAAACAGCAGTAGAAAAAATTGCAATGGTGCTATGGGGTATATGGAGAGCTCGAAATGAGAAACTATGGAACAGGATATCGACTACAGCCCATCAAGTTGTTGATGCAGCGATGAAATTGCTATCTGACTGGAAAGGGGTGCGAGGCATAGTGAGATCAGCCGAAACCAATGGGCAGTTGGCAAACCAGCTGCACCTCTGGAAAAAACCACAAGCACCAAATCTAAAATGTAATGTAGATGCAACACTACAGAATGATAGGACTGGGAATGGTGCTACGAGACTGCACGGGATCCTTCATAAGAGCCAGAACAAATGCCCTCCCAGGACTAGTGGGAATCAAAGAAGCTGAAGCAATGGCTTTTAAGGAGGCTCTTAGCTGGGTAGAGAACATGGACCTACATGAGGTAATATTTGAATCAGACTCAAAAAATGTAATCGACGCAATTAATTCCCGAGGTGAAGATGATTCAGAATTTGGAATGTTGATTTCTGCGTGCCGAGTAACTCTTCGTCAACGACCATCATACAAGGTCTGTTTCACACGACGACAAGCAAATAAGGTTGCCCATAACCTTGCTAGGGCATCTTGTTTCCACGCTCGTCCCATGATCTGGACTTTACCACCAGATTATATTATTGATGTTTTGCATGAAGACTGTAATGACTCTTTAGCGTAATAAATTATATAATTCTGTCAAAAAAAAAAATATTATTTTTAATAAATAAATTTTAAAATATTATTAATATTTTGACTAGAAATCATTTTTAAATTATTTTTAATATTTTCAATTAATTTGTAAACTATCATTTTTTTATAAAAAAAAATTATTGAATTTATCAAAATTTACAAATATACATACAAATCTATATATATATATATATAAGAATTAAATTATTTTACTTTTAAATAAGTAATTTCATTAAAAAAAATTAAACAAATTAAATCGAACATGTTATTCATGTCAATTAATTTTCAGTTCAAAAATAATAAAAATAATAATATGTTATAATTAATTAGGTACGAAATCTATATAATTAAATACAAAAGTTTATAAAAAATCTTATAAAAAAGTCTCTTGGAATCCACATAAATATGTTTGTAAATTTACGAGATTCTGTAAAAGTTAATCTTAAGAAATTATTATTACCCTAAAATTTTTGTTTACTGACAAAATCAAAACAACACCTAACTGTTTAGGAAAAAGCTGCAATCTTCCTTGTATAACATGAATAATTTCAACCGCTTGGTCTTCGACCGCTTGATCCTCAAACCACCTACTCTTCAACTATCAGAAAGCATAAGAGCCTCAACCGCTAGAAGAATTCCCACCGGATGTTCCAAGACAGATTTGACCTCTTCATTAAAAGAGCCATTTATTGCATTAATGCCACTATCCCAGAATAGAAAGATTGCTTATTCATCCTACAAGTCCTGATGTTAATATCAGTTTCCACAAAAAGATACTCAGCAGCAACTCTTCAAGGAATGAGATTCAAAGCTGTGCAAATAAAGAGAACATTAAATGATTTGCTGAATAACATTTAATATAGTTGCAGCTGGTAGTGACACATCATTTTCATGCTATAGGTTTACGCTACGTATCTTTTCCGATGTTGGATGATAGCATATAAAAAAAGAACTGAAAAATCCAGATACAAACTCGAACAATCTAAAAAGCTTTTCAACCACGCGGTTGACGTACTACAGAAGCTTGCATGCTCAAAGATCTGAGCGCACTTAAAGTTCATATACTTGATCGCTCATCAAGCACGCACTCAATAGAAAGATATCTGATCATTCAAGGATCAGTTTCGTGCTACTCAAAACACACCGTGTTCTTTTTTATCAGTAACCTTTTGGTTATTTGATTGATTGTGTTTTCTGGTGAACCGAAGGTTCTTAAAATCCAAATGTGTAAAGTGATTACTAAAAGTTCCAAAATAGGCAGTGTGATAAGTCCTGGTTGGAATGGGTTGTTGCAAAAAGTTTGTAAAGTCAAAGTATTTTAGTGAAATCTTTCCTAAAGAGGAAGAATGGGTGACATAAGAGTTTTTCTCTAAACATCCATAAAAATCTCGCGCCTTTACTTATTGCGTGCACTTATTTTTCAAACCATTTCTTTTGAACAAGCGACACAACTAGTTGAAGCTATCATTACAAATTGTGAAACTGTATTCCGCACTTCTCAAGTAGTTCATATTTCTAACCGTTTAAAAAAACTTTCAACCGTGTATAAACGTTTTAAAGCCAATTATAAAAAAAACAAATATTTTTAAAGAGTTTATTCATCCCTGCTCTAAACTCTTTTCCGATCCTAATAGTTAATAAAAATATATCAAATCCACAAAAATCTATAATTTAAAAAAATCATTAAAATTCCTCAAAACTCAGTATTGAATACATCACACTAACATATATAAAGATTTTATAATATTAGTGAGAAATGTCTCATGGGCGGCATGCCCGATCTATCCAACTCAAAATATTACTTTTTTGTCTAAAGTATATTTACACTACATAAAGTACCATTTTTTTCTAGTTATTATATGAAAAAATATTGTGTAATCATGTGTTGAGTCCATTTTAATTATATGAGCTTATATGCAAATTATAATGTGATGCGAGTTATCTGGTAAAACTCAAAACTTAAAAATATTATTTAAAGTTTTATTTAATGGGGTTTAATGTATCTGATATGTTGTGTGACTTCAATAGGTAGAGACATAAGTATAACTACTATTTTTATAATATGCTAAAACAAAAATATCAACGAATAATGATAGACTTATCTATATATTGGTCATAGTCCTCGAATCATATGTTATCATGTTATATATTCTCTACCCTCGTTATAGAAATAGATATGAAGAGAAACTAAATGATTCTCTCAAAGGAATATTATGTAGATCTGGAAGATCAATCAGGTATGCTTTCACTACGATTTATGGTTTAATATTTTATGATTTAACATGATAGATTTTGGGTTTATATGGATTTTCACCGAAAAGTGGTTTCAGAGACACTCGATCGTGTTGAATTATTTAGGGTTTTTAAAGATTGATGCATGGTTTTGCAATTATTTTTTTGAATATAATTTTTTTAAAATTTTCTGAAGGTCACGCGTGGGGAACCTTGAATATTTCGAGTTTTTGTCCAATTTTTTGTTTATAAAAAAATAAAGGAAAATCAACACTTTGGGTAAAATTATTTCCAAAATCGACCTAGGGCGCACTTTGGTTCAGGTGCGGGTGTGCAGGGACGCTTCTTCGAGGCGCACGCCATGCACCATTCGGCATAGCAGAACGTGCAAGCATGCCCCTACATGCCTCAAGTGTACCCATCAGGGTGGAGCACACAGGGGCGCGTCCCCAGAACGAGACACGCCTATGATCCTCAGGTGGCTCGATAAAGAAAAGGTTATGGGCTCGGATTCTGGGTGCCCCACGCGTGACCTTCAGAAAATTTCAAAAAAAATATTATATTTTAAATATTTCGGTTTAAGTGTAAATTTTCAATTATTCAAATAATGATAAGGTTATATATTTTTTGAATTGATTAATGGTTAAAACAAAATGTTTCTGAAGTTACTTTTTTGTGAAGCTAATTCGTTTGAAATATTAAAGGCTTTGAGAGTGTAATATGTATAGTATTGATCGACCCAAAGGAGGATCAATGTGTAATATAATTTCATATGCACTTATGGTGGTAAACATGTGATAGTTATTCGATTTTTCATGTGAATAACAAATCGACCCAAATGTATTATGTTATTTGACATTATAATTATTATCAATGTTTGATTGATGTGCCATAATATCACTTATAAGTTAATTATTTGTCCAAAGATAAAAAAAATTAATATTTCAATACCATGTTATGGGGTTTAAGTTATTTTAATTTAATGCCTATTTTATATGGGTATTTATTGAGCATGTATATTGCGGTTTTGTTCATTATTCATATTTGACTCTTGTGAATATTCATTCCAATATTAATTCTATTTTTATGCTAAATAGCTCGAATTTCAAATTATGACAAAAGAATTTACTGATAGTTTTCAGATTCGTGTATTTGGATTTTATGATAATAATTGACTCTTCTCCCGTCATTACAGATAAGAGTACTTTGACGAAAAGTGGGAGTTTGAAATGTGGGAGAGGTCGAATCGCATATGTATGATAATAATGAAAAAGAGTCATTCTAGAAACATTCAAGGACAAAATGTCCAGTGACATTGCTACAACTAATGAATTCCTTAAGGACCTCGAGATTTTCTAAGAGTGAAAAGTTTAAAATTGGTACACTCTTGGTAAGCCTGATTTCAATAAGGTACAAGTGCGAAGGCAACAAAAGATAGTACATTATAGAGATATCTTGTCTTGCTTCAAGGCTGAAGGCACTGAAACTTGACATCTCCAAGGATTTACTAGTGCATCTGGTTTTGATATATCTTCCTTCACAGTTTAACCAGTTTAAGTTAAGATATAACTATCAAAAAGAGACTTGGTATCTGAATGAGCTCATCTTACATTGTGTTCAAAAATCGGAAATGTTGAAGTAAGATAAGACTCAAAGTGCTCATTGTTTCTCTACCTCGAAAGATAAAGAAAAAAAGAAGGATAAGGAAGCTACAAATACACCTCCTCCAATGAAACAACAAAATAATTTTAGTGATTTTCAAAATTCTATTGTTTCTTATGTGACAATAATGAACTTATTTTAAAAAAAAAATATGCAATTTAAATTTATGTCCATGATTACTTATCACACTCTTTAAAAAGCTGATAAAAGATAAATTAAGCTAAAATGTGTAAATGATAACTACTTGTTTTGTAAAAAATAATAAACACAAAAATATATGTAGATTTTAAAATATCACAAAAATTTAAGTCAGAATATTTCATGGATCAATTTTGTGAGATGATTCTAAACCTGATCCGTCACATTCAAAGTCTACTTTTTATTCCAAGAGCGTTTTTTCACTACAAAAAAATATTATCTTTTTATTAGTTATGTTATGAAAATATATTATATGATATATGTTGATTTGAAAAAAAATAAATTTTATATAAAATATATCTTTTTTTAGATCAGATCGACCCCTAGAAAAATCTACTCTTCCGAGTTCAGATATGATCAGAATAATGCCCTTGAACTTTTGAGTAAAATTAAATGGTGTCACCAATTTCAAGAAATTGTCCCTATTTTGGCATGTGATCCCAATGTAAGAACCAAATCAAATCCCCCAAAATTCACAGAATACCATGCCACTTTGCATTCAAAGAATCAACCAAAAGAAAATAAAAGATTCATACAAGTGGACATAATACGAAGACTCGCTTGCAAACACAATCTCATTTCCCGAGACCCCCACTCTTTTGGTGATTTTGCACACTTGTTTGTCACCAGCAAATTTAAAATTAAATTCATATAATTTTTAAAGGTTCGGATCTCTTTCTTTTTAAAAAAAAACATATAAAGCCAATTGAACTACTATTTCCCACAATTATAAAAAAAAACTAAGTTCATCAAACAGATCGGATCGAGCTTAAAAATTAATTCAGTTTGGTCGGTTATTTTATTCGAGCTCAAAATTTTGCTCATCTTTCGAAAAATAGACAACAGTACCAACGAAAATAGAAATTTGTACGATTTCACCATGACTATATATATATGTGTGTGTGTGTTGGACTTCTTTGTTTTGGTTGTGGGCTTTGTCATTTCTTGTTTTCCCTATTTCTTTATTTTTAAAGTGATCGTTGATTGGGCTTTAACTAGACAATATTTCTCAAAAAACATAGTTGAATAAATGTAGGACTGCGAAGATAATTCTTTCAAGGCAAAATAGTTGGAAGATACAACCAAAGTGCGAGGGAATTATGTCCAATACACTGTTTTCAAAGTCAATTCTTAGTCTAATAAAGCTTAAAATTGTGTTCGTTGAAAATAAATGATTTGAATATTGAAAAGTAATAGTTGAATATTTGAATATTGAAAATAAGAGTTGTAAAATTAGAAATTTGTGTGTGATGATGTAGGTAATGATGTATTTTATTTTTTGGATTATGTGTAATGAAACTCTATAAATAGATATCTCATTTGTGAAGAAAATCACAATTGAGTAGAAAGAAAAATATTATAAAGTGTGTAGTTTGATAAATTTTGAGAGTTTGAGATTTTTACTTTTACCATAAAAATTTTTACTTTTTCACAACACGTTATCAGCACGAAGCTCTAAAGGTCCTACATACTTTTCCAAGCTCCAAACAGAATAAAAAGGTACCAAAAGTAATAATATTTATTTTACTGTTATTTATTTATTGTGTATTTATTTAATATACAATATAATGTTATTATTAGAAATAATAAAAATAAATTTTTCATAAACTTGTTATAAATCCTGGGAGGATGTTAAGACGACATCCCACACTCTCGGTAAGGGATACAACAAGTATAAAAGCCTATAAGGTTTTTAAACAAAATAAATTATGACACTCATTATAATATTATGATATACATAATTATTTAAACATGTCTAATATTATATATACCATTTTATTACCATAAAATTATACAAATACATACCTTTAATTTTTTGTACACCAACGGTCATAAATGGTAAAAAACGGATAGTTTTTGCCCTATAAATATGATCTCACAAACACATTCAATCACTCCAACTTTCTCTTCTTCTCTAAAAATTATTCATCATCAAATTTTTCGAAGAAATAAGAAGATGGCTTTCTCAAGGATATTTTTAATTATTTTGGTTATCATACTCACGAGTCTTGTATTTATCGGAGAATATCATCCTCGTGCGTTTTCTTTATTTTTACAAATACTTGTACTTGTTGTTTATCCGTTACTTTGTATTGCAATATTTATTAACTAATAAAATGCATCGTAATTTTTTTAGTACCACTATGTCAAATTTAACAAAGCTCGAATTTGTTGCGCTCGACATCACGGAAAAAAATTATATGCCATGGACTCTATATGTAGAAATGCATCTTGAGTCATTGGGTCTAAGCGAGACCATTAAAGAAAATGGCATATGAACGTCACAAGAAAAGGCAAGAGCCATGATATTTTTGTGTCGACATCTCGACGATGGATTGAAATGTGAATATATGACTGAAAAAAATCTCATGGCTTTGTGGAAGGGATTAAAAGAAAGATTCGAACATATAAGAGAAGTTATACTTCCGACCGCCCGGGATGAATGGAATACATTGAGATTCCAAGACTTTAAAAAAGTCAGTGATTACAATTCGGCGATGTATAGAATAATCTCGCAATTAAAATTTTGTGGACATGAGGTCACAGAATCTGAGATGCTTGAAAAAACATTTTCCACGTTTCATGCATCAAATATTACTCTACAGCAACAATATAGAGTACGTGGATTCGCGAGATATTCTGAATTCATCGCCTGTCCTTCTTGTGGCGGAAAAAATCAACGAGCTATTAATGAGAAATCATCAGTCTCGACTCACTGGATCAACAGCATTTCCAGAAGTAAATGCTGTAAGTAAAAATGAATTTAAACCTGGAAACCAAAATCAATTTCAAAGACAAGGTTTTGGTCGAGGTCGAGGTCGTGGACGTGGACGTGGAATTGGTCGTGGTCGTGGACGCGGCCGTGGTTTTGAAAATAATAGAGATAGTTATTTTTATAACTCATCTCAAAAGAGCGTCACAAACCATCCACTGAAAAGGCATAATGAGAATACAAGTGTTAATGAGAATCACTCAAAAAGATATGAAAGTTCTTGTTACAGATGTGGTACTCCAGGACATTGGTCCAAAGTTTGTCGAGCCCCTGAGCATCTTTGTAAACTTTATAAAGAATCATTAAAGGGGAAAGAAAAGAAGACCAACTTCACTGAACACAGTGACTGTTTGAGTGATTCAACTCATTTTGATGCTGGTGATTTTATGAATGATGTCTCTGGAAATGATCAATATGTTGGTGGGATAGAAATAAACAATATTGATGCTGCAGATTTTCTCAACGATTTCTCTGAAAATGAACAATATAATGGTAGAATATAAATGTACAATAATTTATTTTTTATGTATTCATAGAATAATGTTTTATTGTATAATTATGATATGTGTTATATTTAAATATATATTGCCAGTAATTTATTTCATTGCATATTTTTTTGAAGTTCAAATATGGAAAATGCTATTAGCAAAACTGAAGTTTGCATACTCGATAGTGGTACAACGCACACTATCCTCCGAGATAAAAGATATTTCTTGGAACTAAAACCAACAAAAACAACGGTGAATACAATATCAGGTCCTGTAGACTTGATTAAAGGATGTGGTAAAGCATAATTTTTGTTACCTAATGGTACAAAATTTTTGATCAATGATACTTTATATTCACCACAATCGAAAAGAAATTTGTTGAGTTTTAATGATATATATTCTCATGGGTATGATACTCAAACAATGATAAAGGGAATGAGAAATATATGTGTCTTATCACATATAAATCAGGAAAGAAATATGTGATTGAAAAACTACCAATGCTCCCTACTGGATTGCATTATACACATCTAAGTCCCATTGAATCAAACATGGTAGTTCATAATTCTTCGATATTAACCAATTGGCATGATCGATTGGGACATCCTGGTTCAACAATGATGCGAAGAATTATAGAAAATACACATGGTCATCCATTGAAAGACCAGAAGATCTTTCAGAATAATAAGTTTCAATGTAAAGCATGTTCTCTTGGAAAACTTATTATAAGACCATCACCAGGCCAAAATCCAAACTGAATCGCCAATGTTTCTTGAACGTATTCAGGGTGATATTTGTTGACCAATCCATCCACCATGTGGACCATTCAGATACTTTATGGTATTGATTGATGCCTCCAGCAGATGGTCACATGTATGTTTATTGTCAACTCGAAATGTTGCATCTGCAAGATTACTTGCTCAAATAATAAAATTGAGGAATCAGTTTCCCGATTATACAATCAAGAAAATTAGACTTGATAATGCTGGTGAATTTACTTCCCAGACTTTCAATGATTATTGTATGTCTATGGGAATCATTGTTGAGCATCTTGTTGCTCATGTACATACACAGAATGGATTGGCTGAATCATTGATTAAACGTCTGCAAAGGATTGCTAGACCAATGATTATGAAAACAAAGCTCCCTATTTCTATATGGGAACATGCAATTTTACATGCTGCTTCATTAATTCGCATCATACCAAGTGCATATCATAAATACTCCCCATTACAGCTTACATTTGGTAAAGAACCAGACATTTCTCATCTGACAATTTTTGGATGTATGGTGTATGTGCCTATTGCACCACCACAACGAAAGAAAATGAGACCTCAAAGAAAGGTTGGAATTTATATCGGTTATGATAGTCCATCAATCATTCGATATCTTGAACCTCAGACAGGCGACGTGTTCACAGCACGTTTTGCTGATTGTCATTTTAATGAGGAAATCTTCCCAATGTTAGGGGGAGAACAGAAACATACCGAAAAGGAAATTACATGGTATGTATCATCATTGTTACATCTGGATCCAAGAACAAAACAATGTGAAAAAGATGTACAACAAATTGTACACTTGCAGAGAATAGCAAATCAAATACCAGATGCATTTGCAGACACAAAAGAGGTAACTAAATCATATATACATGCTGCAAATGCCCCTGCTCGAATTGAAATTCCAAAGAAACAAATGGAAGATACTCATGATGTCATTAAACGCCTGAATCGTGGAAGGTCAATCGGTTCCAAGGATAAAAATCCTTGAAAAAGAAAATTCATAGAGAAACACGATGATCACAAAATAAAGAATGATGTTTCTGAAGAAACACATGATGATCACAAAATAGAGAATGGTGTTCCTGAAAAAACACATGATGATGAAAATGTTCTGTCAGAACCACAAACTGACGAGAATCATGAAATCTCTATCGATTACATTAATACTGGAAAAATATGGAACCGAAAAGATATAGATGAAATTGATGATATATTTTCTTATAATGTGGCAATCGACATCATAAATGATGACGACGATCATGAACCAAAATCTTTTAGTGAATGTAAAAATCGGCAGGATTGGTTAAAATGGAAAGATGCCATCCAGGTTGAATTAGATTCGCTAAATAAACGTAATGTTTTTGGACCTATAGTCCTTACACCTGAAGGTGTAAAACCTGTTGGATACAATGGGTTTTTATTCGAAAGCGAAATGAGAAAAATGAAATAGTAAGATATAAAGCTCGACTCGTTGCACAAGGTTTTTCTCAAAGGCCTGGAATTGATTATGAAGAAACGTATTCTCCTGTGATGGATGCAATTACGTTTCGGTATTTGATTAGCTTGGCGGTATCTGAAAATTTAGAAATGCGTCTTATGGATGTTGTTACAGCTTACTTATATGGATCACTTGATAGTAATATATATATATATATATATATATATATATATATATATATATATATATATATATATATATATATATATATATATGAAAATCCCTGAAGGATTTAAGATGCCTGAAGCACAAAGTTCAAAACACATGGAATGTTATTCTGTGAAATTACAAAGATCATTATATGGGTTAAAACAATCAGGTCGAATGTGGTATAATCGACTAAGTGATCACTTGATGAAAAAGGGATATGTAAATAATTCAATATGCCCTCGTGTTTTCATTAAGAAAACAACATCCGGATGCGTAATTATTGCTGTAGATGTTGATGATTTAAATATCATTGGAACGAATAAGGGAATTCAAGAAGCTGTGTCATACTTGAAGGAAGAATTTGAAATGAAGGATCTTGGAAAAACCAAGTATTGTCTTGGTTTACAAATTGAACAAAAAGAATGTGGAATGTTTGTTCACCAGACAAATTATACAGAAAAGATCCTTAAACGTTTTAATATGGATAAAGCAAATCCTTTAAGTACTCCAATGGTTGTTAGATCATTAAACATAGAAAATGATCCATTCCGTCCATGTGAAGATGATGAACATATTCTTGGTCCAGAAGTACCATATCTAAGTGCCATCGGTGCCCTTATGTACCTTACAAATTGTACAAGGCCTGATATATCTTTTGCCGTGAATCTGTTGGCAAGATTTAGCACATATCCAACAAAGAGACGCTGGAACGGAATTAAACATATATTCCGTTATCTACGAGGAACGACAGACTTGGGACTTTTGTATTCAAAAGATGCTAATCCAAGTATAATTGGTTATGCTGATGCTGGATACTTATCTGATCCACACAAGGCACGTTCCCAAACTGGATATGTATTTACTCGTGGAGGCACTGCAATATCTTGGCGTTAACAGAAACAAACGCTCGTAACAACTTCATCAAATCATGCCGAGATTATTGCACTACATGAAGCAAGTCGTGAATGTATGTGGTTAAAATCAATGACCCAACATATCCAAATTTCATGCGGATTATCATTCGATGAGAAGCCTGTGATACTATATGAAGATAATGATGCATGTGTTGCTCAAATGAAAGAAGGATACATAAAAAGCGACAGAACTAAACATATTCCTCCTAAGTTCTTCGCATTCACCAAGGAGCTTGAGAAAAATAAATGTATTGATGTTCGTCACATTCAATCAAGTGAAAACTCATCAGATCTCTTCACAAAGGCACTTCCTACGTCAATATTCAGAAAGCACATATATAATATTGGGATGCGCAATCTACGAAATTTGTGAAGAATTGTTCATGTCAACATCAGGGGGAGTTTACGTGACTGCACTCTTTTTCCCTTACTATGGTTTTTATCCCAATGGGTTTTTCCAAGTAAGGTTTTTAACGAGGCAGTACAAAACACGTAATGAAGACATCATCGTATCATGATCATCATCACAAGGGGGAGTGTTGAAAATAAATGATTTGAATATTGAAAAGTAATAGTTGAATATTTGAATGTTGAAAATAAGAGTTGTAAAATTAGAAATTTGTGTGTGATGATGTAGGTAATGATGTATTTTATTTTTTGGATTATGTGTAATGAAAATCTATAAATAGATCTCTCATTTGTGAAGAAAATCACAATTGAGTAGAGAGAAAAATATTATAAAGTGTGTAGTTGGGTAAATTTTGAGAGTTTGAGATTTTTACTTTTTACTATAAATTTTTACTTTTTCACAACAGGGTTGTACTTTTCTTTAAAAGTCGTCCAAAACCTTCAAAGTAGGACATTATTGTCAAGTCCGAAATGGATCTAACGGGGAAGACATGGGCCATTTTTTGTGGCAAAATTCAACAATATTGCCCTCCAACTTCAGATATTTATTATTTTCATTCTTTATGTTTTCCGAATTTCTGAATAAAATTTAAATGCAAACGAGCGAGTGCTTAAAAGTAATCGCTACAAACTTGAATTAAAAATTAATTTACTTAAATCCAAATGCAACTAAACAAATTTATACACATCAAAACTCTTACTTTAAATATCTTAATTAGTAATAACTTATTTTGCATTAATTTAAAAGTTCACTGTGCAAATAAATTTTGATAATTGACGTGAGAGGCTGCCATCAACTCGTTCTTCATGAGTGATATATTATCATAACACAATTTTTTTTATAAGATCGTCTTATTAGTTAATTTTGAAAGACATATTTCCTAACTAACCTGAACTGTAAGAATATAAAAATTATTACTTTTCACTTTAGATATAAATCGAATTGACCTATTTCGCAGATATATATTATCTCTCGTAGAAGACATACTATCATACAATAGTTTGAAAGCTTTCTTTTGACTATAAATAGCTAAATAGTATTAATATGTTACATTCATATGTCGTTATATTGTTGTTTATAATATTATATCATGATATTTTTATTTAATATATCGCGAGATTTTGACTAAAAATAATTTTCTCTTTCTTTTTTCAATTTGAATAAAATAATCTTAGTAAAAATATCTTTTGGTACTCCAAGTTTGAATAGAGGTTTGGGCCTCAAGGGGTACCAGAAGTTTTTAGAAAGGGGGAAGACGCTACTAGGCTGCGTCTTAGTGAAACACACATACGCGCTCAGCTCGGCCCAGCCCGGTTCGGTTCGGTGCGGTCTTTGACAAGTATTAATCTTTTTGGATCAAATTTATTTGGAGAATAAATTTTTCAGTAGCGAATTGATGTGCTTGGACAGAGGTACGCGCGCGGGTGCGCCACATCCCACGCGGATGCGCGCCTGTCGCTGGAATTCAAGCGTTCAGACAGAACTAGGCCGCGGCCGCGCAGATTCTCGCGCGGCCGCGCGCGCCTTGCTGCGCGCAGACAGAAAACTGCGCGCGGCCGCGCGTGTTGTCACGCGGCTACGCGCGCAGCGCTGATTCTGGAAAAATGCGCGTCCCTTGGCTATGATGGCATCAGTTTTTCGCCCAACCAATATATCCCTTGACTAGAATGGTGTCTATTCGAAGCACCCGATCTGGAGAAACGTGTCTCCTCAACGCATCTTGCTGCATAATTTCGTTTGGCATTTGAAAGCTACTGCACATATTTTGTTCGCTGTATTCGAGTCTTGTAGTGTAGCAAAATCTCGAATTGAAGTCGTTGTATCTTGGAGACGATTGCTTGCAACGTATAGCACTTTGAGACGGACAATTTCGTCTTGCGGAGAAAGGAAATTCCTTGCCTCGACTTGCTGTTTCTATTGCTGCGGTTTTGTTTACGTGTCCAACATATCCAGGGTAATATCTATCTAACAAATGCAACTAAACAAATGTATGCACATAAAAAATTCATACTTTAAAAATCTTTAAACTTAATTAGTAATAACTTATTTTGCATTAATTTATAAGTTCACTGTGCAAATAAATTTTGATAATTGACATGAGAGGCTACCATCAACTCGTTCTACATGAGTGATATTATTACAACACAATTTGTTTTATAAGATCGTCTCATTAGTCAATTTTGTGAGATAGATTTCTAATTACCCAACCTGACATGTAAGAAATATTATTTTTTTTATATCAAAATTAGTACTTTTTATTTTAGATATAAATCGGATTGACCTATTTCGTGGATATAGATCTATATCTCTTATAGAAGACATACTATCATACAATAGTTTGAAAGCTTTATTTTGACTATAAATAGCTAAATAGTATTACTATGTTACATTCATATATAGCTATATCGTTATTTACAATCATTATATCATGATATTTTTATTCAATATATAGCGAGATTTTGACTAAAAAAATTTCTCTTTCTTTTTTCAATTTGAATAAAAAAAATTCTTTGGAAAAAAAAGTTAAATTCTATAAATATTAGTTTCATTTTGTCTACATTACGTGTTATGATTCCAAAATAAATATGAAATAAATTAATGTAACTTTATATTTAATGATGCATGAGTTATTTTTTGTATAGTGGGATGTAACGACCATTAGCATTTTTGGACTCCCAAAGCTTGTGCCAAAGCCCTCATGAGATCGCATGTATCATTACTCGTGTTCTTGTCAGCTGTTTATCTCGCATTTTTCAGCATTCGAACTCAGTATCTCTAGGTCAAAAACATAGGTTCTTTGAATGTGAGTACCAATTGAGGAGATGCTCATGGTCATTATGGACATGAATGAAAAAAATACATGTGAATGAATAATGAGATTTAGAAGAATTCTGCAACATTTTGAGTTTGGTTGTTGAACTTGCAAGCGCAAATCTGAGAGAGTAGTAAAAAAATATACATACTTCACTTGAAAGAAACGTGCCTTTCTTCACAATGGCTTTCATAAAAATGAGTTGTAATTGTTTAGTTTTTACATGGTATTTTGGTTGGCAAAAACTTATGTGAGACGGTCTTACGGGTATTATTTGTGAGACGGATCTCTTATTTGGGTCATCCATAAAAGAGTATTACTTTTTATGCTAAGAGTACTATTTTTTATTGTGAATATGGGTATTGTTGACCCGTCTCACAGATTATGATCCGTGAGACGGTCTCACATGAGACTCACTCATTTTGGTTTTAATAGAGATGGATCTAAGAATTGATATACAAATACGATGTATTACAAGCATCATTCAAATAATATAGTGTATTTTAACATCATTTAGAATTGTCATCAACTCGCCAATAGACTTATGATGTAGTAGTGATATAAACTGAGTATAAATCCACATTAAAATAAATTTCTTCACCTTCTTAGTAATTAAAAAAAGAGTGAGTCTCATTTGAGACCGTCTCACGGATCTTAATCTGTAAGACGGGTCAACACTACCCATATTCACAATAAAAAGTAATACTCTTAGCATAAAAAGTAATATTTTTTTATGGATAACCCAAATAGGAGATCCGTCTCACTCACAAATACGACCCGTGAGACGTCTCGCACAAGTTTTTGTCTTAAAAGAAATCGCTGCAAACTTTATTCTTTAATAATGTAATTAATGTTACTTCCTCACCATTTACCAAACTGCTGTAATAACCATAGAAGGAAAGTCAAGTCTAGTCTAGTCTAGTCTTCGTTACCTTTGTTTATATATATATATATATATATATATATATATATATATATATATATATATATATATATATATATATATATATATTTAGATTAGGGAGGTTTATGCCTTGTGGGTCTCAAACCAAAGACCCGTCATAAAGTTTGGATATCAAGTCAAGAGACCCGTGAAGTTTGTAGTTTTTTCTTTGAACAAATGAATAAAAGCATAAATATTATTATTATTATTTTTAAATGATATAACTTTCTCTCAAATTCTTCAACATTTTTTTATAAATTAAGTTTGTGTTGATAATATCCACATCGATGCACCGTTTTGTCGAATGTTAAAGTACATAATTATTTTCATAATATAGATTCACATGAGATTTTTAATTTTTATGATATAATAACATACAATAAATCATTTGCATTGAATATATTTAGAAAAAATTATATTTAATATTAGAGTAGGTCTCATGTTCCACGATATCACAAATCTATATTCGTGAGATAGGTCGACCCTGTCCATATCCATAGTGAAAAATAAAAAATTTCGACATAAAAAGTATTCTTTTTGTTGGGAGATTATAGTCTAGAGAGGTTGGTTTATAATTTTTTTTTCTAAACTTTGAATTGTTCTTAACAATTTTTATGTTGTTAAGATATATTCTTGAATGAGTAATTTTGTTGGACCTCTGAAAAGTATATAAGTGTGGAATTGTCTGATTCGACTAGTGATAAACTATATAAAATGGTTTGGCTGTTTAACAAGAAATGACTTGAAATATGATTTGTAAGAATGTAAAGTGCGTAGTGAAATAACAAAATATTTTTTATGGATGTTCGGAGATAACACTCTTATGTCACAATTTCTTCCACTTAGGACAGTATTTTTACTAAAATACTTTAGTTTTACAACGTCTTGTAACAACTCACTCCAGTCAGAACTTTTCACTGTCTAAGCTGAAACTCTTAGTGATCATATTACAAATCTGAATGTTTAAAAATCTTCGGTTCACCAGAAAAACAGTACAAAAATCCAACGGTTAGTTTTGACAGCTCGAGTTGTTGATATAACACATAATATCCTAATAATCTGATGTAAACTGATAAGAGTATATTAAGCTAGAAACTTGACATTAAAAGCTAGAGAGTGCTCGAAGTTCTTAGAAAACATGCAAGCTTGAGATAAATTCGTCGTATCGTTTTTTTTTTTTTTCAAAATTCCATCTTTATTTTCTCCTTGAAATCTGCATGCACATTTATAGTTGGAAAACTCCATCGGTCGGATTTTTTTCATTAAACACTTAATTTATTATTTTTTTCTTATTTCATTAAACACTTAATTTAGTGTATTTTTCTCTAATTATAAATACATGTGAGAGTTATGACAACAGATTTATACGATAATTTAATAAGAATTTATAAATAATGAAATTTGATAGAGCGTAATGAAAAAATGAGATAGGTAGTAGGTTAGAGAAAAAACAGAGATAATCTAATCTAATTAGTTGAGATCTACCTGAAGGAGTGCGTTAAATTTTGTGGTAAAATAAAAAAAAAATGGTACAAATTTGACATATAAAATGATTATTGACAAAAACTTGTGTGAGACAGATATCTTACTTGTGTCATTTATGAAAAATTATTACTTTTTATACTAAGGGTATTACTTTTTATTGTGAATATCGGTAGGGTTAACACGTCTCACAGATAAAGATTCGTAAAACCGTCTCAAAAGAGACATACTCATTATTATTATTATGACGTTTACAAATATTATGCTATTTTGTTACTTATTATCCGATAGTGGATATAGTAGATAATATGAGTAATACAACTCCCATGCATTTAATGCACCTTAACGTTTAAACCGTATTATTTATTTTCGTGTTTAATTTGGCTGGTAGGAAGTAGAGGGTTATTTGTTCGGTCGTTCCATGCAACCAACCACCTTTTAATTAATACTAATTGGCGACAAATTCTGCGCCAAACTGTTTGAATCAACAATTGAATTTCTTTCTAAAATCTGAAGTGGGTGTTTTTTGTTATGATCTGAAAATAACAATCGAAACCGAAGATTTACTAGATTCGAATCTGTTCTTATACATAAAAAAATCGACACCGGAATCGGTAACTAATTGAATTAAAACCGTAAATCGACCTCAAATTCTTGAAGTTTTGAGGGTACATATGTAGGTTTCGTTCAATAGAATGATGATTTGCTTCTTGTTTTTTTTTTTTTTTTTTTCATTTCTAATTATGGGAGAAATAGTTTTGAAGTTTTTTTTTAAAAAAATTTAATTTCTCTGATCTACGAACCTCGATCTTTTCTGCACCACCCAGTCATTCTTCGTTTTCCAGTTTTTAGGATGTTTATTTATATTTTAATTTTTTTTGAATCTAATGTTTCACCTATTATTGAGATTAATTTTATGAAAAATATTGAATTAATAATTTATATCGACTTGATATTGCTCTAAAAATGGGTCCTCATAAACATTTTCAAAATATATGAAGCCAATGAATGAGGCCATACAATATTTGAGCATAATTCTAAAAATCAGGTAACTATAAAAGAAAATATATAATTCACCACGATAAGCTTGATGCATGCTTCATGCAATCTTGTACTAAACTTAATTCGCATTTAACATCATACATATAATAAAAATCGCAAAAGAATATTTGTAATCTCTAAAAAAATTAAGTATTGGATTTTTCTTCACAAATCTGCAAAAAAAAAAAAAGCGCATTTTTTTAGAGGTTGTAAACACTACATGAATTGATATAAAGAATTGAAATTTTGATTTCAATAAATTGGACAGTTCATTTATCGTTTTTCACAAATTAAATTGATTTAAGTAAGTAAAATTTATTTACATTCGTAAATGAAAAAATAATTTAAAATTGAAGATGTTACGTATGTCCAATAATTATTTAAAAGAAATTAATAAAAAATAAATTACAATTATAAATTACAAAAAAATTAACATAATTCTATTAAAAAATTTACAAAAGTCTGCGAAAATCTCGAAAAATGTCTATAAGAGTCTATAAAATTTGTTTTACAATTCTATCAGATTGTATAAAGGGCAATAAAATCCATCAACACCACAAAAAGTCCATATATTTAAAAAAAATCATAATTTTTTTAAAAATATAAAATGAATACACCCTCCTCAGTCCAACACATTTTGGATGCAAATTTGAACTTACCCATAAAACACACTGTATTTGTTTTCAAAACAGAACTAATTGGGGAAAGAAATAATCTAGGATATTCATACTACAGCTTTTTCTTGATTGATGGGATTTAAGAGAGCAATTTTGGCTATCATCCGTGTGCGATCAATTTTAGAATTGTGAGCATACATGACTTTTTTTCCCACCCGCAACCCCTACTGTTTTATACGTATTAGATAAATCTCATATTATTTCAATTAGTCTGTAAAGTACGTTAATCTAGTAAATCACGTTAAACAAACCAGATACGATAACCTCGCTCAATAAAATGTTGGTAAAGAGAATCATACTAATAATTATTGATCAAATGCTCACTTAACAACTTCATCCATCCGGACACCAATTAGGTCACGAGCATACATAGTAACATATACATACAGATACATATACATATATTTAAGTGGGCAATAAATGCGGGAAAAGGAATGGAAATGCCTTTCTCGAAAGGTAAAAAGATTCTCCTCCATTTATATAAAGATAAGACTCCAAATAACATTACCATTTTCATGTCTCCTTGCATATGCTGTGGAACCCTCAGCAAAGAAAAATATAGTAAGATATTTTATGCTGTCTTTTTGTTTTTATTTATTTATCAATTATTAATTATTGTTATATCACTAGATACTCTAAAAAAAATTAAATATTCTAAATATTAATAAAATAACACAATTGTCTTATTTTATGGTTTTTAAGAATTATATATTAATAAGCTAACAATTATTGATATACGGTTAAAACATGACTCTATTTTTAGTTAAATGAGATGATAAATGATGTTGAGATAAATTGAAGAGAAAAATGCACACACTACCCCTATGATATCTCGAGTTGACTCAAATACCCGTATGAAAAAAGTATTAACTAGAAAAATCTCCGTATTTTAAAATTTTGAGCTAAAGAGAAATCGTCGATATTTTTGTACACATCATGTCGAGTTTTGCGAATCGTCATGGTTTTTTATGAGTGTTGTGTCTAAAATGCTCTCAAGTTCAGGATACAAATGTAGAAGACCTCCTCTTTTTCACTTGGAAAATTTCACATTCTTAATTTTTAGAAACCCTAATCAGAAAATTATGAATCCAAATAGATTTTTGGACAATTGAATGAAAAAATACACATTCATTTATTGTCTTCGAGCCGCTTTAAATATATCAAACAAGTCATTGAGGCAAAATCTCAATATCAACTTCTGGAATCACAAATTTCGCCACCTCTATATTACACTGCTCGTCAAATCTCCCACCAATCCACAACTCTATCCTAACTATCAGGGGAAGTGTGTTTAATTTCCACTAAATTGAAAGATTAAAACGACTTTTTTTACTCAAATTATTGTAAACCTTGAATCAAACGCACAACGATGAAATGATATCATCATTTGCATCAAATGATAACAAACAAATGATAACATTTTTTGAGATATTGTTAGACATGAATTTTATTGTGGCGATGATTAACTTAAACCAGCAGACCAGAAAAGTAGACTAACTTATCAGAAGCTACTGGTCTAATAAAACTAAACCAGTAGAAAGGATAGTAATACAAAACCAGTAGAGGACGTTTCCTAACGTTGCTACCTTTATTTTTACCGTTAAAGAGTTCGAGTCATTTAATGCATTTTACCTAATTAAGTATAAAACAAGACTGATTGTTTTATAGCTTTTTTGCAGGAACTTCTTTTGGTAATAAAGCTGATTGTATCAGTTATCTGGAGACATCCTCTGATTGTGAACGTTGAACTCAGTCGATTATATATACTTGGATCAAATCTTTATACGACACTTCAATTCATATAATATCATCTTTCAAGGAACAAAGCTATTTTCTCTTATCAGACAAATCTCGAAATTCCTTGAGTACTTAAAGTTCAACACAAAGAAAAGTAGCACACGCTTCATTGCTAATATCTGATCTTTCGAAGATCATCTTGTGCTACTGATTCTTACAATCTTCACAATCTTTACATCACTTATACTTTATCAGGAAGAGTTTGTAATCTGAAAAGAGTCTTTTCAGAACTTTGTGTTTCGCATTTTTGTGAGTTGAGAAACTAAGAGTTTCAGTAGGCCGAGGTATAAGTCCTTCTGAAGTGGGTGTGTACAAGAGTTGTACTGTAATATCCAAAGTTTTTTAGTTATACCTTCTGGAAACAGGAGAAGGGGAGACGTAGAAGAGTTTATCTTCGAACTTCCATAAACAACTGCTGCCTACTGTTTTATTGTCTTTCAACTACTTCATCAGATTGTTTCCGCACGTTTTATTGTAATCAGGTGAAAGTATACGCACAAGATAAACTACTATCCCTAACAGGATTTTAGTACCTCATCAGAAAACAAAGAAAAACGAGTAGAGTTTATTCACCCCCCCTCTAAACTCAACTTCGATCCTCAATAGATATAGTCGAGTAAGGTTCTTTATGATTTTTACTGTCTTAACATTTACTGTTTTCTTTAATATTTTTTTCCACATACCAATCTTTTTCGACTTTATAATATTCTATATTTTTACAATATTGATTTATAAGAACGAATATAAATATTTTTTCGAGTAAATTGCACACACTACCCCCGTGATATCCCAATTTGATCAAGTCTCTTTATGAAAAAAATATTAGCTAGAAACTTCATGTTTTTTTTTTTAAATTTCGATCTCACACACCCAATCCCTTCTTTTATCAAAAATTTTTCCCCAAAAACGCCATCCCCTAAATCAAACACTTCAATCTTTTTCTCCATTTCTCATATCTTAGAATCCAAGTAACTTTTTTCCATTAACTTATTAACTTCACATTTGATATTTTTTGTTGCATCGGGAGCTGGTGAATGGACCAATGAAGATAAGAAGAAGGCCAACCTTTATAATGTGGCGAAGGATATATTGTATAAAACTCTCGACAAGAACACTTTTAGCAAGATCAAAATGTGTTCTACTGCAAAGGATATTTGGGAGAAGCTCATCCAGATATGTGAAGGAAATGAGCAAACGAAAGAAAACAAACTGTCTGTAGCAATGCAGAAGTTCGAAAATCTAAAAATGAGAGCTGGTGAAACTCTAAACGAGTTTGATGAAAGATTCAGCAGCCTGATAAATGAGCTAACAGCTCTAGGTAAAGAGTATAACAACAGAGAAATAGCCCTCAAGGTGATGAGAGCCTTACCCAGAGAATGGGATGTTAAAACAATGGCTATGAGAGTATCCAAATACTTGAACAAGTTGGAACTGCACGACTTATTTGCAGATCTGAAAGCCTACGAGTTTGAATTGGAAGTAAGGAGTGGAGAAGAGCCTTCAAACCTACCCACCAAGGCTCTTGCTGCTACTGCTACTGCTTTTACTGCTACTGCCACTACCTCTTCTACTGCTGCTGCAGTTGTACCTCAGGCATTACCTACTGTGATAATTGACAATACATTGGAGAAGACTGCTGAACAAATCAGGAGTGATGCTATGTCCTTATTTGTAAAGAAATTCTCCAGGTTCATGAAGAAGAACCATCGAACTTATCAGGGTCCCAATCGCAACTTCAAGAAAGATTCACCATCTGGTGATATGAGATGCTTTAACTGTGGAAAGATAGGTCACTTCATTGCTGATTGTCCTAAACCAAAGAAGGATGACCAAAAGAGAAAGGATCACAAGAGAAATGACAAAAAGACCAGAAGAGATCGAAAAGCAATGATTGCCGAAGAAAGCAAATCCAAATGGGCGGACTCTAGTTCTGAGTCATCTGACTCAGAAAGTCATTCCAGTGATAGTGATGCAGAAGAAGTCAAATGTCTCATGGCAGACAATGACTCAACCTCGATATTTGAAGAGGTATTTGATTTTGACTCCAATGAATTTACACGAAATGATTTGATTGATGCACTACATGACATGGTAAAAGAGTATTCCAGACTTTCTCAATCATTTGAAGAAGTTAAGATCGAAAATCAGAACTTAAAGAATAAGAACAGTAAGTTAACTTGCTTGCAAGTAGACAGCTGTAATGATTTACAAGTTAAGATGAGTAAATTAATAACTGAGAATGAAAGAGCAAAAGCAGATTATCAGAAGGTGCTTTCTGAAAACCAGAAGTTGTCGCTACTGGTAAATGCTTGGAACAAGTCTTCTGTTTCATTGGAAAAGATGCAAGAATTACAAAAACAGTCAGGAGATAGGAGTGGTCTCGGTTTTTGTAATAATGAACGCACTTCTGAAACTAATACTAAGCCAACACTGGATATGTGCAAAGGAAAATACATTCACTTTGTGAAATCCAGTGTGGTACAGGAACCAGAGGTACCTACTGCTTCAGTTGAAAGGAATGAAAATCAGATGAACAGAATAATGCACTATGGTCTGGGTTACGTTAAACCTAAGGAAAAAGTTGACCAGAGTTCTAGATTCAGAAAAGAATTCAACTCTGGAAGACGACATCCTATGAAGGTTAAAAACCACCAGTACTACAACTCTTAACATGTTCAGAAGAGATACAGACTGGAAAACAGAAACATAAGGGAGGAACAACATTTTAATATGCATACTGTTAGAAATAACAGACCTTCTATTGCACACACATCTTTGGATACCCGAAGTACAAGGTCACCAAGAATTGTACAAATGTGGGTCCCCAAAAGACTGATAAGGCTTGGACCCAAATAGATTTGGGTACCAGATACTAAAATTTGTGTTTGCAGGAACAACAGAAGAAAGCAGAAGTCAGTAACTCTACATGTAGGGGTGTTCATCGGTCGGTTCGGTTCGGTTTTCGGTTTTTTATTTCGGTTTTTTCGGTTTTACAAATATATAATCCGATATCCGAACCATTTTTCTTCGGTTCGGTTCGGTTTTCTACCGAAATGGTTCGGTTATTTCGGTCGGTTATTTCGGTTTTGATACAATTATTTAAATTAATAATATAAATATATTATAAAATATAATATGTTATTTTTTAAAATGATTTCGTAGTAAAATATTTAAATATAAAGTACAAATGAATTACATAAACAACTATCAACTAAGTATTATTCAAAATAATTCTTCATTCACTAATATCATCTCAATAAATAATATAAAATAAAAATAACATTATTAATTTAATTAAATTTCGGTTTTTTCGGTCGGTTCGGTTTTGTCATTTATAATCCGAAACCGAACCAAATTAATTTCGGTTTTAACATTTATATCCGAATTATAAAATTCGGTTTTCGGTTCGGTTTAGTGTTCGATTTTTTCGGTTTGGATTTTCGGTTTTTTCGGTTTTATCCGAAGTTTGAACACCCCTATCTACATGGTATCTGGACAGTGGATGCTCCAGACACATGACTGCACAGAAAAACTTACTTTCCGAGATAGTGAGTTGTACTGGACCAAAGATAACTTTTGGAGACAACTCAAAAGGTAAAACCATGGGTAAGGGTAAGATTATCCATGGTAACATAACTATCAATGATGTGTTATTAGTTGACAATCTTTGTTACAATCTAATCAGCATTAGTCAACTATGTGAAAATGGTTATTCTGTAGCTTTTCAGAAGCATTCATGTATAGTTAGAGATTCTGCTGAAACTACTGTGTTAACCGGAAAAAGAGAAGGCAATACTTACAGAATCTCTTGGAACTCAAATCATGTCAATACTCCTACATGCTTAGTTGCTTCTCTTAGCAATAAACACTGGCTATGGCACAAGAAATTAAATAATCTAAATTTCAAGTCAATCAATTATCTCAAGAAGCAGAATATAGTTGATGGATTACCTGATATTAAGTTTATTAAAAATCATGTTTGTTCTGCTTGTCAGCTTGGGAAATAGATAAGATCCAGTTTCAAGAACAAAGATAGCAAATCAACTTCAAGATGTCTGGAACTACTGCATATGGATCTTTTTGGTCCAATCCTCATCATGAGCTTAGGGGGAATGAAATATACTCTTGTTGTTATTGATGCTTTTTCTAGATTCACTTGGGTAATATTTCTCGCAGGAAAAGATCAAACCAGTAGCCTCTTGATCAAGCTTCTGAAAAGGATTCAAAATGAAAAATCTACTACCATCATTAAAATCAGAAGTGATCGGGGTACTGAGTTCACTAACAAGTATCTTGAGTTATATTTGAATGAACAAGAGATTCATCATGAATATTCAGCTGCCAGAACACCTCAACAAAACAGAGTAGCTGAGAGGAGAAATAGAACTCTAAAAGAAGCAGCTAGAACAATGCTAGCAGATGCAGACATCTCTCAGCGCTTCTGGCTGAAGCTATCAATACTGCTTGTTACACGCAAAACAGATCTATGGTCAACAAAAGGCACAATCAGGCCCCTTATGAAATATGGAAAGGGAAGAAGCCTAACGTATCTTATTTTCATGTGTTTGGTTGCAAATGTTTTGTGCTAAATAATGGCAAAAATCATTTAACTGCATTTGACTCAAAATCAGATGCTGGACTATTTCTTGGTTACTCTGTTGTAAGCAAAGCCTTTAGAATCTTCAACAATAGAACTCTTAATGTTGAAGAATCAATTCATGTTGTCTTCGATGAAGACAGCAGTGCTGCTGCAATTTCTAACATATCTGATTTAAGTAACAGGCTAGACAAGATTCATTTGGAAATTGACAGTGAAGATGATGTAGAAGCAAACATCAAGGATCTTCAAAATCCAGAAGCAGACATTCCATTAGTGGAACCAGAAGTACAGACTTTGGATCTACCAATACCAGCAGAAGACACTCAAGAACCTACTACTGGTTCTGTCGAGAACAATCTCCACATATCAAATCAGGAAGATGTCCCTTTAAACCCTTTTATCTGGAGAAAATCTCATCCTCCATCATTGGTTATTGGTAATCCAGCAGCGCCTTTGAGAACCAGAAGGCAAATGCTTAATGAATACATGCATGATGCTTTTATATCTCAGGATGAACCAAAGAAAATTGAAGAAGCTCTTCTGGATCCTAGTTGGATTGAAGCCATGCAATAAGAGCTGAATCAATTCAAACGAAATGAAGTTTGGTTTCTAGTATCTAGACCATCTCACCAAGCTGTCATTGGAACTCGGTGGGTATTTAGAAACAAACTCAATGAAGAAGGCACATTGGTGAGAAATAAAGCAAGATTGGTAGCTCAAGGTTTCAGACAGGAAGAAGGAATAGACTTTGATGAGACATACGCACCAGTAGCAAGGCTCGAAGCAATTAGAATATTCTTAGTCTTTGCTGCTTTCAAGAATTTCAAAGTATATCAAATGGATGTGAAAAGTGCTTTTCTGAATGGTCTCTTACAAGAAGAAGTCTACGTCGAATAACCTCCAGGTTTTATCGACCTTTTCTCACCTCATCATGTATTTAAATTACACAAAGCATTATATGGTCTAAAACAGGCACCTAGAGCATGGTATGACAATCTATCACAGTTTCTTATTGATCATGATTTTACCATTGGAGTAGTAGATAAAACTTTGTTTACTTTAGTCAAGAATAAGCATACTCTTTTAGTACAGATCTATGTTGATGATATCATTTTTGGGTCAACTAACCCCAAATTATGTGCAAAGTTTGGAAAATTGATGCAAGATAAATTCGAAATGAGTATGATGGGAGAATTAACATTCTTCTTAGGATTACAGATTAAGCAACTGGAAACTGGAATCTTTATAAATCAAGCCAAGTACACCAAGGAGCTTCTGAAAAAGTTCGGAATGGAAGCATGCTCTGCTGCTTCTACTCCAATGAGTTCATCTATTAAACTTGATAAAGATGAAAGTGGCATTACAGTAGAGGTAACTCAGTATCGTGGTCTTATTGGTTCATTATTATATCTAACTGCCAGTAGACCAGATATCTTGTTTGCTGTTTGTATTTGTGCTAGATTTCAATCTAACCCCAAACAATCTCATTATATTGCTGGTAAACGTATTTTGAAGTACTTGAAAGGAACTCAAAATGTCGGCTTAAAGTATCCCAATGATTCATCGTTAAATCTTATTGGATATTCAGATGCTGATTATGCAGGTTGCAAACTAGACCGAAAAAGCACAAGTGGTTTTTGTCAATTTCTTGGTGATAGGCTGATATCCTGTTTAGCAAGAAGCAGACTTCCATAGCCACATCTACTGCAGAAACAGAATATCTGGCTGCTGGAAGCTGCTGCTCTCAGATATTGTGGATTCAGCAACAGTTAAGAGACTATGGGATTCAAGCTTCCGAATCACCTATATTCTGTGATAATACCAGTGCAATTGCAATCACACAAAATCCAGTACTTCATTCCAGAACGAAGCACATTGACATCAGACATCACTTCATTAAAGATCATGTGCAGAAGAAGAACATTCGTCTGGAATACGTTTCTACTGATCAACAAACAGCAGATATCTTCACAAAACCCTTACCAGAAAATAAGTTTTCTTACTTTCGTAACTCTCTTGGTTTGATAGATTTAACTTGATTATTTTCTGTTATCTTGGTTAATCTTTATTCTTACTCGATTATTTATCATATTGAACTAACAGTAAGCTATTTGCAGAAAAGCAGAAGGGAAAAGTCAAATACGTAAATTGGAACTTTATTAGAAACCATTTCAGTACATTACACGATGCAAAAATAAAAGCAGTAGATCTACAAATGCTATTTAACCAGAAGCGTTACATTTAGCTTTTGTCTTCAGTAATATGAGCTCTCTGCAATTTGCTTGCAAAGTATTTCAACAGGAACAAGAGACTCCAGCAAGCTCAAGGCCTAGAAAGAATCTAGCAAGCTTGGGTCTTGTCAGCACTAATGTATTTTCAGATGCCTTACAGGGCATCATAGATGATTTCAGCATCATCAATCCACCAGCCCTCTCTTAATGCATTAGCATGCTTCTGGAAGGAATTGATGCTACATTTCAATATCAATCAAAGCAACAGATTTTCTTGACTGTGGACATTACAACTCCAGGAGTGTATTTCAAGGATCATTACGTAAATAATGATATCCTCAAACTTCTCTCTGAACACTTTTGCTTCGACTCCTGGATCAAACTCTAACTCTCTTTTTTACTTGAGTTTTCATTTTGGAGTATACTTGTTTAACTTCGTTCAAGATGTGCAGGTATTTATAGAGGAAACAAAGACTCTTGCGACTGTTCATGTTCAACGGTTCAGATTGAGAGATGGCCAAAAGTCACTTGTCGCTTTAATGACCACTTATTAATTGCATTTACCGAGGGGGACAGTATCTTAGTCAGACTAAGAGTTTGACATCTTTTCAGAAAACAGATATAATGTTTGTCTTTTCGATAAAACTACAAGTCTGCTGGTTTTTGTCAAAGTGCTCAAATATTTCAGCACCGTGAAACTTCCCGCAGACGTTATCATAAAACGACAAATCCTCTTCTGATTTCTTTAGTAACCGTCTGGACAGCCCGCCTTTTTCAAATTTTCAAAATCATTTGTATATCTGACAGTTTCTGCAAAACTTTTCAAACACTCAACCAAAAACATACTGACACGTGTCTTTATGTTTATTTGACGGCTGTATATTTATCTCAAATTTCACCTTTTCACCTTTACTGTTTCATAACTATCGTTATTCAGCTACTGATTTCTCTTTATCATCTCTAACTACTGCAAATTATATCTGCTTCTATCCTTATACAGAAATGGCTGGAGCATACACTATTAACGCTTATCAAGTAAATTTTGCTTATATTCTCAACATCAAGGATGAGAATCTCGTTAAAATGTTTCAAGACATTGAGAAATCGGGACTCGGAAAATTCCTGGAAGCACCAGCCGTAATTTACAAAAACGCTCTTCTGGATTTTTACGCTAAAGCGACAGTACATGAAGGAAAGATTGTTCATTCTCAAGGAGATGCATCCATCTCTATTGATGCCGCACTTCTAGGAGCGACCTTCCTTCTTCCACTCTCAGGTACTTCTAAACTATCTGATATTTCCAAGATAGATATGTCTGTTACGCTTAGCTCGTTCTCAGCCTCTGGAGAAGAAGTGTCTCCCTCTTGTCACAAGAAATTACTCAAAATGGAATATCAAATTCTGGCCGATATTGTGGCAAAAGCCATTTTGATCAAAGCTGGCACCTTCGACAAGTTGACGAAGGAGAAGGTTCAAGTGATGATTGCCATCACTAAGGGAACCAAAGTGGACTGGAGTCATTTTCTCTTTAGGATTATGAAGGATATGGTAGTCAGGAAAAGTTCTGGATTCGCTGTTCAAATCAGCGCAATGCTCAAGGATGCTGGTTTCGCCTCTACCAGTGATCAAGATGCTGCTTCAGTAACCATGATTGATGCTGCGAACGTACTTGCTTTAAGGCCTAAGCCAACCGTGGCGGAGTTTGTCGCCTTGAAAAAGGAAATGGGAGAAACTGCTTCTGAGGTTCAAAAACCTCAAAGGAAAATTTCAAAGAAAAGAGTGATCATTTCGACTGATTCGGATAAAACATCATCAGAAGAGTCTGCTGCTGATGTTCAACCACCCGTACCAACCCCAGCCAAGAAGAAACCTCGCACCATTCTTAAGATCAAGAAGACAGCAGCACTGTCTGAGATTGAGAAAGTACCTATGAGACAGGTATTTCCAGAAGTGGTTCCTTCTGTTCGATCCATTACTTCTGCGACTGCACAAGCTACTGCATCTATTCCAGCACCACCTACTGCTTCCGTTTTCAAGCCATCATCTGGAATAGTGATTCGAGAATCAACTAGTGGGACCTCTGCTTTCCGACCCATCTTGCCTATTTCTTCATCTGATAAAGGCACAGGAAAAATGGTCGAAGAACCACCAATTTTTGGACACAAAACAACTGTAACCACCGGCGTTGATCTTCATCTAGCAGAAATTGAAACCTCTGCAAATGATGATATGAATTTTTTTGATGAGTGGCACTCAGTTCGTCTTTTCCATTCTTTTGCTTACTTTAAGACAAAAGGGAACTATGCCAAAATGATGAATGCAGAGAAGAAAATTTTTCAGCTTGCAAAAACGGAAAATATCATCGAGGCCTTGCGCAGAAGGAGTTCATCCTCGATCAGCTGAAATGTCAGAAGCTAGAATCAGTTCTGAAAGTTCTTGAATCGAATTTTGATCCTAGTGTTCCTACTGCTGTTCAGGATCAAAATGTTATTGTGATTCTATCTGACAAGCTTAAAACAGATTGCGTGAGCAACTTCTTGCTCAAGAACAAGGCTTTGGCGAGCCTATTGTTTATCACATTGGCCTTGTTCCAGACTTCCAACAGGTTCAGACAGTTGAGGAAAGAACTACAGCCTCACCAAAGGCTTCTGCTCTCAGTACTCCTGCTTCTCCAACAAGGCCCATTCCGTCCTCGTCGCTATTATCTGTACATGAACTGGCTTCGGTTGAAGAAGTCATTGAGTCGATTGTTCCAACAGTCTCTACTACTCTGGAAGTAGCACCGGCTACTTCATTACCACCTTCTGTTTCTCCGACCCCAGTGCAACATATAGCAAACCAGATGATTCTTCTTTATTGCCAAATTTAGAGATATTTTCTGCTGTTCATCAAGCAGAAATGCACATTCTTCTGGATCAGCCTTCTGCACCTTCTACTAAAGAACCATCAGACTCACATGCTGTTATTGCACCAACGGAAGAAATTTTGGCCTCTGACTTGGCCGTTCCCGCTGAAGAAATTGTTCTTCCACTAGTTGCTGCTGAACCTACTGTCTCTACACTTCCAGAAGAAAGCACAGCAGACCTTGGTCCTTCTACTACTTTGGTGGATACTAATCTTGTCTCTACTGCATTGACTACCTCTCATGCTGTTTCAACTCAGATGAACTCTCGTCTTATTGAGTTTCAGCAACGCATGCTTGAGCGAACTCCATCCCCAGAATCAGATACATTCAACTTGGAATTTCAGATTGAGTCATCTGCAACGGGAACTCAACAACGTGTCTGACTTAGTGAAACGAATGTCCTGTGAAAACATTTCAGAATTCACTGGCGCTCAATCTTTCAGAGAACGCATGGGGAAACATATTTTTAACATGGCGGAAAACATGGAGAGAATGCATGCTGAAGCCATCGTTTTCAGACAGGCTATAGCGAGAAATCACAGCAATATCATTCTTGCTCAAACTAATATTCTCAACCGAATCACTGAGCATGATGATCTCTTTCGATCACTTTCTACTTCCGTGGAACTTATAGATGCCAAGATTGACTCTCAAAATCAATCTATCACTACACTGGATAATCGCATCTCTGCTCAAACTCCGTATCTGGATATGCTAACCTGATGACATTCAAAACATATCCGGAAGACTGAATGACCTCTTCGCCCATGTAGTTGCGGCTGATGCCAAAAAGGGGGAAGATAGAGGAGATCCAGCAGGAGCTAGACAATCAGAAGATGAAGCTGAACCTTCAAACAGAAGACTTCAAGAACCTCAGAATGAAGAAGTCATCTACAGGGATATTGAAACTGATTGATCATTTTCTTTGATACTTTATTGACATTATCCTTTTGTTTAAATGATTATCTGTTTTTTATTTAACGACTTTCTACTGTTTAGGTTTTGGCATCACCACAAAGGGGGAAATTGTTAGACATGAATTTTATTGTGGCGATGATTAACTAAAACCAGCAGACCAGAACAGTAGACTAACTTATCAGAAGCTACTGGTCTAATAAAACTAAATTAGTAGAAAGGATAGTAATACAAAACAAGTAGAGGACGTTTCCTAACGTTGCTACCTTTATTGTTATCGTTAAAGAGTTCCTAGTACTAGTATTAATTGCAGCATTAAATACTATACGGAGTCATTTAATGCATTTTACCCAATTAAGTATAAAACAAGACTGATTGTTTTATAGCTTTTTTGCAGGAACTTCTTTTGGTAATAAAGCTGATTGTATCAGTTATCTGGAGACATCCTCTGATTGTGAACGTTGAACTCAGTCGATTATATATACTTGGATCAAATCCTTATACGACACTTCACTTCATATAATATCATCTTTCAAGGAACAAAGCTATTTTCTCTTATCAGACAAATCTCGAAATTCCTTGAGTACTTAAAGTTCAACACAAAGAAAAGTAGCACACGCTTCATAGCTAATATCTGATCTTTCGAAGATCATCTTGTGCTACTGATTCTTACACTATTCACAATCTTTACATCACTTATACTTTATCAGGAAGAGTTTGTAATCTGAAAAGAGTCTTTTCAGAACTTTGTATTTCGCATTTTTGTGAGTTGAGAAACTAAGAGTTTCAGTAGGCCGAGGTATAAGTCCTTCTGAAGTGGGTGTGTACAAGAGTTGTACTGTAATATCCAAAGTTTTTTAGTTATACCTTCTGGAAACAGGAGAAGGGGAGACGTAGAAGAGTTTATCTTCGAACTTCTATAAACAACTGCTGCCTACTGTTTTATTGTCTTTCAACTACTTCATCAGATTGTTTCCGCACGTTTTATTGTAATCAGGTGAAAGTATACGCACAAGATAAACTACTATCCCTAACAGGATTTTAGTACCTCATCAGAAAACAAAGAAAAACGAGTAGAGTTTATTCACCCCCCCCTCTAAACTCAACTTCGATCCTCAATAGATATAGTCGAGTAAGGTTCTTTATGATTTTTACTGTCTTAACATTTACTGTTTTCTTTAATATTTTTTTCCACATACCAATCTTTTTCGACTTTATACTATTCTATATTTTTACAATATTGATTTATAAGAACGAATATAAATATTTTTTCGAGTAAATTGCACACACTACCCCCGTGATATCCCAATTTGATCAAGTCTCTTTATGAAAAAAATATTAGCTAGAAACTTCATGTTTTTTTTTTAAAATTTCGGTCTCACACACCCAATCCCTTCTTTTATCAAAAATTTTTCCCCAAAAACGCCATCCCCTAAATCAAACACTTCAATCTTTTTCTTCATTTCTCATATCTTAGAATCCAAGTAACTTTTTGCCATTAACTTATTAACTTCACATTTGATATTTTTCGTAGCATCGGGAGCTGGTGAATGTTCTTTACGATCTGCGTTCGATATGTCTCAGCAAGTTATTTTTTTCATTTAAAATTCGTGTTTCGTAATTTAATTCAGAATGGAAAATTTCCTTTGTAAGTAAATATTTTCATTTACATTACAGAGATATTTTCCTCAATCACTTGTTTGATATGTTCAAAGCTTCTAGAGTACAACAAATGAATTTGAATTTTTTTTTTCAATTTCCCAAAATCTATTTGGATTCATAATTTTTGGATTAGGGTTTCTACAAACTAAGAATGCGAAAGCAGCCAATTGAGGAAGAGGAGGTCTTCTACATTTGTATCCTGAATTTGATACCATTTTAGACACCACACTCATAAAAAACCACGACAATTCACTCAACGCGTGATGTACAAAACATAATGCTGTGTGAGCTTGAAATTTAAAAACACGAGGAGTTTCTAGCTAATACTTTTTCATATGGTGATTTGAGCAAATATGAGATATCACAGGTGTAGTTCTGCAATTTTCTTTATTTTTTTCTTCTACACATTGTATGATTAATTGCCGTAGATGTTGAGATGAAAATATCGTCACTCATTTCTCTCTTTTTTTTTTATCGAGTCTTATAATCTATACTATATTATTAAGTGTGAGACTCTTAGAGTAACTAATTTTTTGTGTCATAATCTATTTTAATAATTTTATAAATTAATAAAGTGTTAAAACTTTAATGCAAGTCACATATAGTTCAGCGAATAAAATATTTGTTTCCTAAACTTAAAGTTGTAGGTTCAATTCTTTTTTTCTCTTTCTTTTTTATTTATTTTTTATTCATATCAAAATTACAATGTAGTCTTTCACCATTTTCTATAATCATTTAAATATAAACCAAATGAATTATAAAAAAATCGTACAAGCACACAATGTGTGCGTCGGTACACTAGTTTTATGAATGTTTTTTCTTTTAAGTCGAAGCTGATAGCACGCATGCAATTTAGATTCTAATATATGCTTCCTTTTTAAGAGAAATTTGCCTCTAATTTAATATAAAATAAAATAAAGAATTTTAATTACATAACTATTCTATTTACTTTTAAAGTAAGTAATTATATATAAATTGGAAAAAATAATAGAAAGTAGACGCGTTTAATAATTTTATATTTTATTATAATTTAAAATAAGAGTTCGAATAGAAAATTCCCAGTCAACTAAAATATAATCTAGAAAACCTTTTTACCTTGTGCGACGCAGGCCTTTCTCATTGTAATGTACACCGAAGAAGAACAAATCCAAAATGAATTTTTCAAATTAGATGACTTCTTCAATTCTCCTAAGAATATGTTTTTTTTAAAAAAAATTAACAGAGGGGAAATATTTAATTTCTTGCACTGTTGTGATCTAACTAATAGTAAAGTAATACACATTTACAAAGAAATAATTTTCATATTTGCAATAGAAGAAAATAATGTCAAAATCAAGGTATAAGAGGACAATTAAACTGGTAGTTGGTGGTAATGGTGCAACTCAAATCTTTTAAACTGCATAGCAGACCTAGCGCTATGATTCGATCGTTGTATCCAACAAGAACAATTATTGCACATCAACAATAGGGCATAAGAGGTTAGAACCATGTTAATATTTTTATAAAAAGTCCGTCAGCATTTTTTAAAGAAACATGGGAAGTTAAAAACTGATTTATTTTTCACATGTGATTATTAGATATTTTGATATTTCACAAGAGAGTCGTATGCAATTTACTCTACGATGACGTGTAATTCGTGCGTGTAACAAAATAATAAATATCAAATTTACTGGAAAAAACCTAAAAAATAATTGAGATCCTACCAACATAATGGATTTTTCTTTACTCATTCAAATTTAGGCAAAAACTTGTTTGAGACGGCTTCACGGGTCGTATTTTGTAAGACGATATCTTATTCAGGTCATCCCTGAAAAAATATTACTTTTTATGCTAAGAGTATTACTTTTTATTGTGAATATCGGTACAGTTGATCCGTCTCACATATAAAGATTCGTGAGACCGTATCACAAAATACCTACTCTTCAATTTACTGGAAAATTCAATCGCCTACATATTATAGATTCAACATTTTTGTATATTTATTTATTTTTTTCTCATTAATAATTTGTCACGGTTTCAAAAGATTGTACGTTCATATAATATTTAATCGATTTTTTTTTTTGAAGGAAATATTTAACCCTTACCACGTTATTCTTGCTGTTTATTAGAATTCCGCCGCCTGGCTCATTCGCAAATGTGTTCAGAATAAAATAAATAATTAAAAATAACGTATGACGTCATTGATATATATATTTCTTGATCCAATGTGGAATGAAACATATGTATTGTTATTATCATATGATAATTGAACATCTCATAATAAACGTTTTGTTGGGTCAAATCACTTTTCATTTAATAAAAAAAATTAATTCACTTTTTCTTTTAAGTTATATATCAAATGACTAAATTATCCTATTTTTATCTAACATTCGTATCTATTTTTTTTAACATCTTTCTCAAATTTATAAGTTATTATTACATTATTATTATTACGAAATTTTAATCATATTTTGCACGTGAATTAATAATTAGATAAAAATACATAAAAGTAAGTTTTTAATAAAATAAGAAATATTATATTATCACCTCATTTGTATAAATTATGATATTTATTTTTTACATGCAATGCAAAATTATAACTTATTAACTCTCCATTTTAATTGAAAAACTAATAAATTATGCACGCACCGATGCACGTCTGTGTAAAATTATGATTATGATTTTTTTAAATTCTTAATTTTATGTTTAATTTAATAATAATCGATATAAATTAGTGAGGGGTCATAGTGTGATTTGAGATAAGTAATATCGAAAATAAGTTGCAATTGCCGATTTTGAGACAAAAATGTTGGTATAAAGATAATTTTGGAAACAAAAGAATGATGTCATCTACATGACAAATTCTTTATATATAATAGCATATGTGACGAATTCTTTACTGTATATATGATTAGTTTAATAATAATTTATAGAAATTAGTGAGAGATTGTAAGGTAATTTGAGACAAGTAATATTGAAATTAAATTGCAATGCTAAGTTTGAGAAAAACTATTGATGTAAAACAATTTGAGAAGCAAAAGATAATGTCACGTAGGTGATAATTTGTTTTATAATACAAGCGACCAAAAAGTTAAACCGTTGAGCACGTGGAGGTTTTTCTGTAATTCTGTTGATATCTAAGCCCAATCTTATAAAAACAAACCCCCACTCCCCCCTACTAAAACCACACAATTCTCTCCAAAATCTTTGAAACCATTTTCCCCACAAACAAGCCAGGACAGAATCGTCAATCGCCACCTCACGGAATGGGCTCCCCGGGAACGCCAACTCGGGTCGGCTCGGCTCGGGCTTCTCTCGTCGACTCCATACGCGGCTTCACGCTATCCGGCGTGCGTATCCCCAAGGAGGATCTCAGGAAGAAGATCACTTTCCCTGAGTACATCAGGCTCGCCATAAGGACCGCGATCCAAGCCAAGGACGCTGAAGCCGCCGCTGTGTCTCGTCTTTACGAGTCTGCTCACGCCGAGGGAGCCGAGCCTGCTGCCCCGCCGGAGTATCCGATGGTTGTGTTTATTAATTCGAAGAGCGGAGGGCGGCACGGGCCCGAACTGAAGGCTCGACTTCAGGAACTCATGGCCGAAGAACAGGTAATCGACGAATTTACAAAACTGCTTTAATTGAGTCCGTGCACCAGTTCAAATCTAACGAGTTGTAGATGGTGACGTTCATTTATTTTTCTTTTTGAAAGAATTTGACAATTCAACTGCTAGCATTATGTGTGTGCGTGTCTTTAATATTTTTTTAAAAATAATTTAATTAAAAAAAAAACTTGTTCTTTCCTATCTCCTTTCTTACTCATGGGATTTCTGATTAGTGACGTGATGAATGAGAATATTGTTTATTTGAATATTCTGCTTTTTTTTTTAAATTTTTTTTTATTTTTGAGAATTTATATTGGGTTTCGAGCTATGTTTAATTTCGTCTGTTTGGAATATTTATTTTTCTCCTTTATTTAAATATATGGGTGTATAAAAAATAGGATTTGGAATTGAAATTGGATTGGAATTTTAAGTTCAAGGAATTAGAATTCTGTTTTGAAATTTAAAAATAATTTTTTTATAGTAAAAAAATTGGTATTGCTTATTTTTAAAATTTCTTTTTTTTTTAATTAATAATATTTCTATAAATACATTTTTTTTGTAAGAACAAAAACTCATTTTAAACATATAACAAATATTTTTTTAATAAATGGAAAAATATAATGTTTATCGAGATGAAACTGAAAATAAAGTTACCAGATTTTATAAATTGGGTTTTTAATATTAAAATTTAAGACAAAAAAAAGTTTATAAAATTTTTTAAATATAAAAAAAAATTAATTGATTTTTTTAAAAAAAATTAAAATAAATAAATAATAATAATAATAGCTTGAATTGATAATATAGATTTTGCGTAAGTGGTATTTTATAAATTTTTTTTAAAATATTTAAAATTTATTACTAAGTTATACAAAATTTATAATAAAAATAATATTATTGTTTTTAAGACTCAAATCCCATTACTTTAGTTAAATGAAATCCCATCAAATACCAACTTTATTTTATAATCTCATTTTACCAAACTCTAAAAGCCAAACACACTCTAGTTCTGTATCTTTTGTTGGAAGTGCATATATACTGAACTCAGGTCTTTCTCAAAATCAGTTGGCACTTTCTTCGTGCCTTTAATATAAAAGGTAAAATCTTGTGTGAGACGGTCTCACGGGTCGTATTTGTGAGACAGATCTCTTATTTGGGTCGCTCATGAAAAAGTATTACTTTTAATGCTAAATATATTACTTTTTATTGCGAATATAGATAGGGTTGACCCGTCTCACGGGTCTCACAGATTATGATCCGTGAGACGGTCTCACGTGAGACTGTCTCGCGTGAGACTTACTCAAGATAAAAAGTAAGTATGAAGCAAACAAATTCTCTCTCCTTGTTTGGTGTTTATTTATGTATTCTGTTCTAAAGATTGTTATATTTCGTGGGAAATAATTTTGGGGAAATATTTTAAGGAAAATAGCAGAAAAGGTTTTGGGGTGTAGGTAAACAAGTAATTCTTTTCCTATATCAATCTTAAGTGCAGTTAATAACCTCCCAACATAGGTTTGTGTTTTTAGATATACGATTCAAGCATGGTATTCTTAGAAGTAAAGTTTGTACAACTCCTAGGATCAAGTGGTGGAACTTAAAGGATGAGAAATGAAATGCCTTTTAAGGATAGATTAGGAGAACACGCTTTTGAAAATATACATGGGGACGCTGATGAGACTTTGGAGAAAACACTCCATGTGAAATGGTGGCTAGAGCATTCTTGGAATAGCAAAAGGACGGGTACCACCAAATAAAAAATCTTGGTAGTGGGAAAAAGAAGTACAAGAGAAAGTAAATGTCGAAAGAACAGCCTATAATTATTCTACACTTGTAAGAATGGGAAAACTTGAAAAAAAATGCACTAGCCAAGAAAGAGGTCAATAAAATAGTTCAAGAAGCCAAAGATAAAGTTTCAAAGACTTTTATCGATAGCTTGATACTATACAAAGAAGGAAAAAGAAGGTCTATAGAATAGCTAAAGCCTGAGAGTGGAAAATAAGAGATCTAAATCAAATAAGATGAATTAAAGATGAGTCAGATAGGGTGTTAGTGAATGACAGGGAAATAAAAGAATGATGAAAGAGGTATTTTCATGACCTCTATAATGAAGGTCAAGATAACCAACCTAACTTAGGAAATTTAAGCATGTTAAAAGGAGCATAGAAACATGAGCTTTTAAGAATTCTACCTTCAGAGGTAGATGAAGCCTTGAAGACAATGAAAAATGGAAGAGGGTAGGACCCAATATATTCCGATCAAGGTATTGAAGTGCCTTAGGAATCAAGGAATTTGATGGCTTACAAAGTTATTTAACAAGATATTAAAAACGAAGAAAATGTCAGACCAGTGGAGAAAGTATTGTTGTTTCTTGTTTAAAAACACGGGAGGAATACAAAACTGGCAAATTATAGGTTAAACCATGAAGCTTTGGGAAAGAGTGATTGAAAGAAGTTTAAGAAAATATGGTAAGCTGACTGAAAATCATTTTGGATTTATGTTTGGATGGTCGATGATGGAGGCTATACACCTCCTTAAACAATTAGCAGAAACACGTTGAGAGCAGAAGCGAGACTTACACATGGCGTTTATCGACCTAGAAAAGGCATATGACAGAGTGTCGAGACTCGAGAGAAATTATGTTGAAGGTTTTGGAAAAGAAAGACATAAGAGTAGCATCTGTTGAAGTCATGAAGGACATGTATAAGGACATAGTGACAAAGAGTAAAGACCTCATGATGATTAACTGAAGAGTTTGATATAAAAAATAGGGCTGCATCAGGGATCGGCTTTAAGCTTGTATTTTTTTGTACTTGTAATGTTTGAACTCGCCAGACATATTCAGGAATTTCAATGTTGTTAAGCTTGAAACTTGGCGAGAATGATGGAAAAGAAATGTTTTAAACTTTGTTGAGTAAAGAAAAAATACATGGACTTTAAGTTTAACAATGCTATGAGATAAAAAGGCAATCATTAAAATTGGAGGTGCCAAATTTAGGGCAAGTGAGGCCTTTAAGTATCTAAGATCATTCTTATAAAAATATGGGGGAGATTTATCACATAAAACACAAGCAGGATGGTCTAAGTGGAGTATTGTATCTGGTATCTGTGTAATATAAGTTACTCCTGAAACTAAAATGGAAGTTTTATGCTATACGGATCTGAATGTTGGTCTGTTAAGCGTGCACATAAACAAAAGATTAGTCGCAGAGATTAGGATGCTAAGGTGGTTGTGTGAACATACAATAATGAATAGACTAAGAAACAAGTATATCAGAGAAAAAGTTGGGGTTGTACCTATTGAATAAAAATTGAGGGGGACACCTAATATAGTATTGACACGTTGAAAGGCGACCGATAGAGGCTCCACCTAGAAGATGCGAGACGTCATGACTATTGCTCATATTAATAGACAAAGAACAGACAAAAGAATACTTGGATAATAACAATTATGCATGATATGCATTATCTAAATAGAGATGATATCATAGGAGATAAAACATTATAGTTGACCCCACTTAATGGGATAAAGTCTTGTGTGTTGTTGTGTAAGCATTTTACTGCGTAAATGGAGAATATTCCACCCTCTATTTCAATTTATACTACCATTTTCTTTTTCCCAGGTCCACAAATAAAGCCTGTTTCTTTAATGTGAAATTGTGAAACTTATTTGCAGAAGTGAAGTAATATACTTGAAATAGGTGGCATTATTTAACTACAATCATAAAACTTTGGGATTAGCTACAAACTTATTGCTTTAACCTTTTAAGCTCGTGTCTAAAATTTCATGATAATAGGGGAAAATGGAATAAAAGAAAAGCATTTCCATTGGCAACTTCTGCAGGAATCATATATGCCCACGCTTGTTTTTTAGATGATCAATTTTTTGGTAGCTTGGTTGCATGTAAGAGATTGCAAGCATGACACTGATTTACGCCGTATCCTTTTTAGCATTGAAGAAGTGAAATTAGAGTTTAAGTTGCATTATTTCAAAGATTCTACCATGTGATATTATAGATTAGGTGTCTTTTGGAACTCCATAACTACTAGCATTAATCTCTCTGTTTAGCGTTAAGCCTAATACTTGTTAAATACCAGGAAAATGTGATGCAGAGGTTACAATGACGAACATTCATATGTGGCTTTTCTCATTTTTTCCTGTTATACGTTGACCAGGTTTTTGACTTATCAAACGTGAAGCCTCATGAATTTGTTGAGTATGGATTGTATTGCCTGGAGAAGTTTGCTAGTCTTGGCGACAGCTGTGCTAAAGAGACTCGTGAAAAACTTAGAATAGTGGTATATATTTTTGAGTTTTTTGTGCTACCTTCTCGCCTGTGCAAAAATAACTATTGCAGTAGTACATGTAGGTAATTTACACACAGACCTTGAATGTATCTAGCATATGACAGGTTGCGGGGGGTGATGGTACTGTTGGATGGGTCCTTGGTTGTCTCGGAGAGCTTAACAAACAGGGTCGACTTCCAATACCAGCAACAGGAGTTATTCCACTTGGAACAGGGAATGACTTGTCGAGGAGTTTTCATTGGGTACACATTTAATAATCTATGGCAATTTCATCTTCCCCATCGTCTAGCATCTTAGATTGGTCGTAATTTTAAATTCTTTGTAGGGTGGATCATTTCCTTTTAATTGGAAATCATCCATTAAAAGAACTCTTGACAAGGTAGCCAACGGTTCTCTTGCCCATCTGGATAGGTTAGTTTTATAGTTTGTTAAATTTGATCATCTTTTTTGACCTTTTTAGCGTTCTAGGTTACATATGTACAAGTATATTTTCTCAACAAATTTTTGGCCGACTTTTTGGGTTAAGGTATTGTACAACTGTAGAAACAACGAGGGAAAATGGGTGGGTAGAAGATTACTACTTGGTAAACGATCCTGTGGATACTCTCTTGAGGGCCATTTTTTGATGGCATAATTTCTTTAGGAAACAAAAATTTATTAATAAAATAAATATAGATGTACTTTGAAGAAGAAGGTCCTTTTGATCCATCTATAGATACTAATGGTAGATGGCTCAATCAAAATATTTAGTCCACTGAAAATAAGTTGCATCATTATTATTAATGCCCATATAGGTTGTCAACAGATTAATGATGAGGTAAATAGAGTTTTTTAGGTCTTTATCCATGTGCACAAAATGCAACAATATTGGATTTTTCTGACAATTGAGACACACCTTTTGTTCCTTTGGAGGAGATTATCATCATCACCAACTTTCATAATTTTCTGGCATTATCTCTTCCAAACATGTAGTTGGATTCACACAAGTTTGTTACATTTTTTATCCACGTCCAATGAGACCTAGATTCTTTCAGTATTTTGTTCCATAAAGATGTTGAGAAACTGCACGATAGATTGATATGATATATAAATTCATCACGGTCGTTGCGTAGAACGCTCTCCGTTGTAGAACATCATGTATATTCAGTTTATTAAGTGACAAATCCAACAAAAAACTGGAACCTTATTTAGAATAGAGATTTTCCCTTAGAGAGGAGGGTATAGAGTGTATAACATAACTAGGTCGGGTTGTTTGTCCGAGAACAAAAATAAATTTGCAGGAAAAGACACCTATGCTCTCTAACACCCAAATTCTGCTATCTTCAAATCTCTGCATGATCTTGCCAGCTCTAAGCAAAGTAAAAATGACTCTAGCTCCTCCTCTTTCTCAATGCGAACCCCCTCCAGAAGTGAACATTTAATGAAACAGAAACATTGTCATCGAGCAAATCTAATGAAGCGATAGGCATATATCTTTCCGATTCATTAAATTACATTTGTATCGCCCTTTTTATCATTCAAATAACCATAGCATTGACTGCAGCAGATTCAATGTGTGAAACCTTTGGTCTCATTCTTTCTACTTCCATACCTTCAAAAAGTTGCATTTTCAAACAAAATTTAATTTGAAGGACAAGATTGAAGGATTGATGATGGTGTGATTGATTTGATTGGTTGATTTTAGAAAAGATGGTTGATGAATTCACGTAACAGAGGTGTAAAAATAAAGATGTGTGATGTTGTAATTTGTAAGTGAGTACCTGAAATTATTGAATTTGATGGAAAAATGGTTAAACTGAGGTGGGTTTGTCAATAACTTGTCCTAATTGTTATGTTTGAAGATTATAGTTACTCTCTCTTTGAAATGGCTTATACATCTCCATTTCTCTCCAAGTGTCTCTTTTGGCAAATATATTTGCGTCTCATTGTCGCCACAAAATATTAGTAGTCTTTTTTCATAACCCTGTGTTTTTATATAGAAAGTGGCATGTACATTTACTTATCGAAATATTTGTTTTGTTTTCATTAAAAGATGCATAACCTTTGGAGTTTGACGAATGCACCTTTAATGTGCAGTTGGCATGTTCTCATATCAATGCCATCTGGGGAAGATTTGAACACCCCTTATTCTCTCAAAGCCACTGAAGAAACACCTCTTGATCTGGTTTGTAGCCCAAGTTAATTTAACTGTCTTTGTTTTTATTTTGTTTTGTTCCCGTGGGTTATTTTCAGTTAAAATTGGTACAAAAGGTAAGTAGCTCTGTACTTCATCTAGTCATGTTTAGTAGCTACCTAATGTTAGTAAAGTGCTCGTTCTATAAATGCAACACAAAGGTTATTCTCATAGCAAATGAGTTAGTGGCAAGGGAATGCATTTGGATTGTCTTCTTCAGCAGTTCATATTAAGCTTATTCAATTCAACTCATGAACTCTGATTTTTTGTAACGATATTCTTGAAGATGTTGGATCATATTATAAAAATTTATGATCATTCATAAAGAAGTTTAGGTTAAAAGATATTTTCAGGGGAAGACTAACTTTGGAATCAGAATAACGAGGATTTCATTTTTCGTTTTTTGGTTATGCGAACTTTTAAGATGATCTTTGTCTCTTTACGAGCTTATGGTCTTGTAATTGTTTTTAATTTAACTTGTCATAGTTTACAAACTAATGACAGCAACCAATTAAGAACAGGAACACCAATTAATTAGATCTTTGGACTACGGTAACAGCTTGCCAATTGCCTTTCTTGCCTTGGAAACATTTCCCTCTATAACATCTGTAGAGAACTGGAAAATAAGTGACCTTCTGTGACACTCTTTGAGTACATCTATCATATGAAGATAGCCTACAACTAGAATTTCAGAAATCAAATTCATATATTCCTAAATTTTCATCTTATTCCAGTTAAATTATGCTTTTTGATAGATTTTCTTTTCCTAAGATTCCATCTTTATTGGTGAGGCATGCATGTTTCATTGTTTTTTCAAAAATGGTGGCCAGTATCTTAAATAGAAGTCCCTGCTCTTCCTTACCATCAGTTTGTACTTTTCAATTGCAATGTTTCTCTAGCTGAACTTACATCTTAGTTCAACAAATGGTTTGATAATTTGTTAAAATCACAAGAAATGATATTTAAAACAGAAGGTTTCTGAGAAAAAAAAATGAATGGATTATTTTCTTTACTCTTACTTATGTGGCTCGGCCGCCCCATGTCTTGATATGGCAATTGCATGGGTAGTGATTTATTATTCTGTGCTCAAGTTATACTAATTTATTTATATGCGGTGCATCGCCTACTTTATTGCATCCACAGTCGAGCATCACACAAGCTTGCGTGTTGCGATGTTGAATCCAATAACTTTGTTTTAACTGGCCCCGTTTAAAGGCAATAGTACCATAAATTTATTATTTTTATCATCTTGTTGCTGAAGGTTACAGGAGTGCTTGATCTATGTTATTAATAAATGTCATATGCAGGAACTTGAAGTTGAAGGGGAGTTACCAGAACAGGTTTCCTGTTATCAGGGAGTCTTTTATAATTATTTCAGCTTAGGTCCGCTTTTGATTTTGTTAGTTTCTTCTCTGTTTAAGTTGTGCTCACATGCTTTTAGTTGAAATAATATCTTTGTTTTATGCTTGCAGGCATGGATGCACAGGTTGCTTATGGTTTCCACCATTTGCGGAATGAAAAACCTTACCTTGCTCAGGGTCCTATTTCAAACAAGGTGCAAATTGTTCTTTCGTAGTCCTATTTTTCTTTGATTTTCTTCTACTTAGCATTAGTTCTAGAATGAATGTTTAACTTAAGGAACTCGGAATTTTCTTGTTTTAAAGGTGTGTTATGTGACATTTGGATTTGACAACGACAAGATTTTGAAGATTTAGATGTGTGATTATGCTATTTCCTTTAATATTCCTTTACATTGGTTCTTAATCCTGGTGCTACTTTATTTTCATCGTATTTCATTGGCGTTGTGACTAAAGTTGGAGACGCATATTGTATATATTTTCTCGAAATACGCACAACAATCATGGACATGCTTTTATATGTCTACATAGTTTTCATTATCAAGGGGCAGTAATACATGCTAACTTTTATTTATTGCAGTTAATATATTCAGGATACAGTTGCAAGCAAGGGTGGTTTTTCACGCCATGCAGCAGTAATCCAGGTTTAAGGTATTTGTTTTACTTGTTTCAGAATATGAATTCAGTTTTTTAAATCAGAGCTTTCTATACTAACTATGTTTTGTGTATTTTTCATTATTTTCTTAAATCTAGCATTCAAGTAAATATAAATCTGTTCAAGATTGTTTTCCAATTGTAGAATTTTATAGAATGCTAACCGTGTTGTGGGTATCGGGGAATTTAATGAGATTTGGAATTGAAAATATCATTTTAGTGATGAGAGATATGTTATTTAAAAAGGGATTGGTATTTCATGGAATTTGATTTAACTAAATGTAACATGAGATTCGTGGAATTTGAGTGACGGAAAAAATAAAATCATTTTTATTATTAAATTTGTATAACTTACTCATAAATTTTCATTCTTCTTTTTAGATTTTATAAAATACAATTTTCCTACTATTAATTCACACACTTATATTAGAAATTTTGAAAAAAAAAATCAAATCAATAAAAAAATGGTTTTATATTTAAAACCTATAAATTATTTCTTCTTTTAAAACACTTCACCGTTTTAAACAAAAATTTAATTTATCAAAATTTGGTAATTACTTTTGATAAAATTTATATTTTTCATTTCTTGCAATTTAAGAAAAATATGTTGTTCATATGTTTAAATTTGATTTTTCGTCCTAAACGAAATATGGGTATTTATATAAATATGCTTAATACACAAATTTATTTTTAAGAAATAAGCAATCCAATGTTTTTTAATATCAAACAATATTATTTTTAATTGTCAAATCAAATTCTAAAATGAAACACCGAAATGGAATTTTAAATACACGGATTTAAATTTTAATTCCAATTCCAATTCTTATTTTTTCTTCATCCAAACATACTACTGTAAGAGAATATTTGTTTGTGTCACATTGTGCATGTCTTCCTTTATTGAGATATTAATTTTGAACCTTAGTTAACAAGTTTCTTCAATTTATTGCCAAGTGAACCACAGATGGACTTTACTAGTGAATGATTGCAGTAATGTACGCTCGTATTCTGGGATTCCGAATTTACTCTAATTATAGTGCTTCTTTAATAAAAATTAGTTTATTGTTATCAATTTGCTACTTGATTTACAACTCCGCATCTTTGCTCCTCTTGATTCTTTCCAAATTACGTGTGGCATTAAGATGTATAAAGCACGTTCTCTCCACACATGCTTGAGCATATTTGATGCTCTTATTTTTCAACACCTGTTCATGTCATAGGTGATTGTTCTTGTGGAGTAACAAATAATTAGGCATTGCGACATTGATTGCTGCAAACTAAGTGATTCTCCTTCGTCCTTACAGATTTATTTCTATTAAACCATGCAATACATTTTCATACCAATGTTGTGCAGGTCTTTGAAGAACATCTTAAGGATCTATGCTAAGAAGGTTAATTGTTCAAAATGGGAGCAAATTCCTGTCCCATCAAGGTTAAGTCCATTTGCTTGCTCAGAGTGCATCTGAACTTATTGCCGGCTTACAACAATTGTATTTGAACAATCGTGATCTCCATCCAGCTTCACTAGCTAATTCTTTCCATATAATTTGTTTCTGTACTTAATTTTTTGTACATTTTGAATTAACTCTCAATGACTCTTATCCATCTTCCAGTGTAAGGTCTATAGTTATCCTCAATCTTCCTAGCTATGCAAGTGGAAGAAATCCATGGGGCCGTTTAAAGCCAAATTATTTAGAAAAGGTAAAAAGTTTCTTCACATCAACTTTCCCAGTCTCTGTTAAGATATGTACCAAATATTTGTTGATTGTTTTTGTTTTCCTTAAGGCTCAGCAATTTATGTTGCTTCACGCTCATGATTCCCCATAAAGGGGCAAAAAGAGATATAATGCATTTTTTTGGCTTCATGTATGTTGCTTCACTTTCATGTTTCCCCATGAAAAGGACAAAACTTATAGTGAACCATTTGGTTTCATGTGCATTATTCATCTCTCAAGTGTTGTTATATTTTTGGCTTGATGGTGAATGTATGATGATCAATATGTTAAATAGTTGCTTCATGTAGATTATTGATTACTGTTCTCTTATTTGTCTTTTCTTTTTCTAGAGAGGGTTTGTGGAGGCCCATGCTGATGATGGTTTACTAGAAGTTTTTGGTTTCAAACATGGGTGGCATGCGTCAATGGTTATGGCTGAATTGATCTCAGCAAAACACATAGCCCAGGTACTGTAAGAACTTGGTTTAAAATGTATATTTATCAATTTTTATGTGCAATGACATGCAGACAAATGCTTACTGGAGAAATATTAAATGACATTATCTGCTAAAAAAAATACGGTAATTATGTATGAACAATAAATCTTGTTCCTTCGAAGCACGTGAAATATTTTCAAATTGCTGCATTGCTTTTCTGCATCAGGTTTTCAGCGAAATCGCTGCTGTTGTCAAACAACAAACTATGGTTTTATATACTACTAATGGGCCATACCCCGCAATTTCCAGGTCTCGGACATTCGGTTTGAACTTAGAGGTGGGGAATGGACAAAGGCGTATATGCAGATGGATGGTGAACCTTGGAAACAGCCCATGAACAAAGAATTCTCAACTTTCGTGGAAATTAAACGGGTACCATATAAGTCTGTTATGGTCAAGAGAGACTAGGTTTTACTTCCTTCTGTTTGCAAAGTTTCCTCCGCCTTTTGAAAGCTTATTGTTGTATAGATCCAATATTTTGTCTTATATCCTATTTATCGCGTAGGGGAATTTATTTTAGTCTGTCGTATACCCGAATATGCGTTATGTAAAATCTCCCAAAGGTTGTTTTAGACATCTTGAGGTTGTATGTATCTCGATCCTATATTGTTTCTACAAGTTATTCCTCAAAACACGAGAAGCTTGCAAATTCATACACGGTAAGCTATCGGTTATCATCCAGGCATATGCTCGAATTATGCTCGGACATAATTTCAGGTATACTTATAGAAAGAATGGATCGTGACTTTGTTGGAAATATTTACTAATAATATCAAATCTTATGTAGTGGTTCATGATCATTAAAAGATTTAATTATGCACAAACTTTATCTTCCACTGACCATGGATTTGTAAATATTTAGATGTGTAAAATTATATCTTCATAAAATTATTGTAATAATGTAATCATATTTTCAAATTCAAAATATCTCATCATAATAAGCTAAAATTTAAATTTAAAATTACTTTATGATGATATAATTTCTCTATAAATAGTGGTGTTTGGAATCCTTAAGTATACACATCAAAAGTTACACAACATCATCATTTGTGATGTTTGAATTGCTTATAAGAGTCTCAAACGACTAAAAGAAATACAATAAGTGTTCAAAGTGTTCTTCATGTTCAATAGTTGGAAGTAATATTATATCCATTTTTCTGTATTCAGTATAATGTTATAATGTTTACATGAATAAATCACTACATTTGATATCAGAGCGAGTTTTTCCTTTGCCATGACACAGCTAAACAAAATTTTGAAAAATACATTTTTATTTATTTTTGAACAATTTTCGAAATTCAACCTAAATTGGACAAAAAACCGGGCTAATTAAAAAAGTATGAGTGAGACAAAGTATGTTTAAAAAATAAGGAGTCTGACTTTTTTTAAGAAACAAGAAGTTGACTTTTGATTATTACATTAACTACAATTAAACTCTTTAATTTAATTAATTATGATCTTCTCTTTCTTCTAAATCATGGATATTTTGCATATTTAATTATTTGGATAAGATATGTTAAATATTGTGAGTTATTTCTTTATCTTGTATGCAATTAGAAATTATGTTACTTTTTTTTATTCAAATTACGAACTTGTTCATATGAAATTATATTTGGGTCCATAATTTTTGTGAACAAATTAAATTAAAATTTTGGCTTGTAAAAATCCATAATATGAATAATTAATTAATAATAATTATGAAATACACGTGAAAACGTGATTTGAGATAGTTATATATTTACAGATTAGATGTTGATGCCAGGCCTTAGCCATCAGTCTTCCTAGGAACATTGCTCTTTCTAAGGAGTTTGGTTATTAAAGAGACCTTAACTCTACAAATATTTCTTGAGAGCACTCTTGAAAAGTGTAAATTGTCTTATTATTAATAATTATTCTATAAAGAATTAATTGAAGCCAAAAAGTTTTCCAGTAAGCTGTAATTATGATAAAATTTCAAAATATATTTTTCTTAATTTACCCACAAAAGTTAATGAAAATTATTTTGATAGTTTTATTATAAAATTGTATAAAATATAATTTAATTAAAACTTTAGATCACATGCAAGCTATATGTCACTAGATTTTTTGTACATGATTTACATTGATAAAACATGAAATATCCTTAAAATATTTTTGTAATAAACATGTTTATTAAATTTTTTGCAGTATCATGTTAATTTATTTGCTATAAGTTGTGATATCCCCAAACTCAGAAGGGATAATTACAAATCTGGAAGGAAAAAGTTCTCTTTTAATTAGGGTGGATGAATATTGACTATGCCAAAAGAAAAAACGAATCACTTGCCATAGAAGTATTCAGTGAACCTGATGAGGTTGATCTTTATGAAAAGTTGGAGCAATTTAATCGTCTCTATGTTATGTTCATAAAGATTAATATCTCTGTTGGTATCCGTGGTTCGATTGAGGGGCATGAAAAAGTCAAGGAGACAAGGCCCTTGTCAGCACCTTAATAATGAAGTTAACTTCAATAAGGTTCACAAGTGTGAAAAGTGTTCGAGAGCATATCATGAAGATGAGGAACATATCGGCTCGATTGTGTATCTACAAGAATCATACTTTAACATAGAAGCCGAAAATGACCTTGAAATGATTTCACAAGCCATAAGTTGTAGTGAATCAAAATTATGATATGATGTCATGAAAGAAGAAATGAATTGGATGACAGCAACTTGAGTATGAGATTTTGTTTAGTTGCCTGTAGTGCGAAGACCATTGAATGTAAGTGGGTTTTCAAAATAAAGAAAGACTCATTGGACAAACGGAAAAATATAAAGCAAGGCTTGTTGCTAAAAAAATTCATTCAAAGGGAAGTAATTGATTATAACAGAATTTTTCTTTCGCTTCTAAGAAAGATTCTCTTATAATAATTTTGGCGTTAGTTGCACATTTTGACATCGAGTTCTAACAAGTAGATGTGAAAACAACGTTTCTCAATAGTAATCTAAAGGAAGAAATTTATATGAAACAACTTGAATGATTTTCCTATAGTGATGGTGAGCAATCATTGTGCTAGCTTAAGAAATCCATATATGGATTGAAACAAGCCTCCCGTCATTGATACCTAAAATTTCATGATGTTATCTCTTTATTTGGTTTCATAGTGAATATCATGAATCAATGTTATACCAGAAGGTCGGTGGGAGTAAGATTTTTTTCCTTATCCAGTAGTTAGTTGATATAATAATTACAACCAATGATAAGGGATTATATGAGATGAAACAATTCATATAAAAATTTTTGATATGAAGGACATGATTGATGCAACTTATATCATTACAGATATAATTTGTTTTTAAAAAAACATATAGCGTAAATTTCATTCCAATAAGTGGTGAATGAATTTTATTTTTCTTCGATTTATTTTAAAACCCACTAATAGATATGAGAACAAACAAAAACATGTATTTATTATTGTTCATTATAGATATATGAATTGCAAATTTCATCACAAAAATGGATGCTAATTTTTTTTTTCTTGAATTTAGTTTAGATTCAATCTATTACATAGATAAACCGACCCGGTCATATATTTTGTAAAAGAAATAGTAACTATAGTATCCATATACAAAGTTAGGGAACACCCCCCTTGTGTTGTTTTTAAAAATCTAAAGAAAGAACAAGTAATTCAATACATACTTTACGCTAAAGCTCACCATTTAGTTCTCTTCTGATTCATACTTCTGAGAAGTTTCATGTCATCACCCGATCTTGAATTCTGTTGGCTTCTAGGAATTCCTTTCCTCGACATTATCAATTCGACCCGTTTCTTGAATTTCTCTATGAGTACCATGCTGACCGGCATCTTCCATAGCTTGTCGGTCTCTGTCTCCTCCGCCATGAGAAGCAGCCGTGCCGTCGTTGCGTAATGCTTCATCATTGTCCACCACACCCACGGGAGAGATATCTCCAACAAGAACGATATCCTCAGTGTCAGTAACTTTCGAGTTCCTAAAATGTATGAACTTTTTTATGACATGATAGTCATGTATCATCTTCTTAGTTAATTTTCTTCCAATCGGTGTCGCGGAACAGAACAGAGCTAACAAAGTTACTGATCCTACGATAATAAAGAGGCCTGCAAACTCGAACACGGTGAGACTAGATGTCTGCTGCGAGATCATTGAAGTAAGCGGATCTTGGGAAGAGTATCCAGGCCCGAAATTTTTTTGCTCGATTGCTGTCATATTTGGACCTTGAGTAATATCAACGATTGCTTTGGAAAAATAAGCGGCTAAAGGGGAGCCCTTAGGGAATGCCTGAGCAAAGGACGACACATAATGTAAGTTGTAAAAATTTGAAGGAGCAGATCAGGTTTATAAATATAGTGATTTTGTGTAAGTAGAAGGATGGAAAACTTACAAAGCCAAAGCCACCAGTCCTGTACGTTGGTCCAACCATTTTGTATTCGGAATCATATCTTTTGAGAAAAAGCTTCATGTAAGGAATCTCATCAAATATGGCGTCTATGCCTCCGTTCTTACTCCCCAAAGACATAGCTTTATGGTAATCTTCAGTTGATGCATATTTCCTGAGCCTCGATCCACTGATATGTAGTTGTTCTGTCAAGAATTTTATCATAAAGGAGCCATCCTGGCAACCCACATAGTAATTCTCAGAAAAAGCAAACTTCAATTGATCTACTGTCAGAATTGCTGATAAGTTTGCTGTGTAGCTCTGCATTAGTATAAATGCCATGAAAACCCAAAAAACCAACACAAAGAACGACCAATTATTTGTCGTCGTATTCCCTAGAAAAAGATCAAGAAAAGATTTAAAGTTAGTTAGACAACAGAAGGCGTGACAGCATGGTAATAAGATTGAAAACAGAGAGAATCATGTTCAAGTGAGACATTACTTTCCGGGAAAGCAAGAACCGTCACGGGAGACAAATATCCCATTCCACGCTTCTTTTCGCTTGGCCGAACTACATCTTCGATGTTGTTAGTAGGTTGGTTCTCCAATATACGAAGAACTATTCCCATCAAAATGCAAGCTACAATAATTGCAAGCCAGAGATCCCACCTCAATGGCTTAATAAAGATCCACATGTCAAATGGTTTTCTGTTTTTCACCACAAGAACTACTCCGGATTCTGAATACGGCTGAGAAAACTCAACCTTATCTGATCGAGGAGCCCAAATTGTGGTATCCCCCACCACCATATCAAACTCCTGGTTCAGAAAGAGCCAAGGAAAAGTTTCAACTGAATTTGTGTTTTTACTCTTTCCAGAGCCATGTTTCCAATTATAGCTAGATTAAACTTATGAACAATGGAATGAGAAACTAGTTCCGGATGAAAGTACCTCAGGTATCCTGGCGAGCATGTTGTCATAAGACCAATTTATATTTTTTGTATCATTGTAACAATAAAACTTGTAGTTCAGAAAGGGAAGCATCTTCAACGAAGCCAAGAATATGTCGACTGAAAATCCAGATGCATTTGTGTAATTTGTTATAGGATCAACTGACAAATTAACAAATTCTGTGAATCCACTTTTCCAAGGCACTCCTACTCGAAGGTTACCATCAATTGTCGGGATATCCCAACCCTTGGGTCGTGCCACAGAATCTCCAGGCCAAATGATTTGTTTGAGTTCTTTTGCTGAAGTTGAGTAGCTTGTTTCACCAGTGGAGCTCAATTCTTTGACTATTCCTCTATCTGGATTCCAAAATCCTACCGTTTTCTCACCGTTTCCGATCACATTGAATATCTCATAAGAGGAAGCCTTTAATTTTCCATCATCAAGTTGGAAGTCTCCACTCAAACCTCTGAATTTTGTAGCCGACAATTCACTCAGAAGTCTTGGACCATAAGATGAGATACTCAAATTTGCACCTTCTGTCATGACTTTGGTTCCACTCTCATACCATGAATCGGAATTCACAGGTCTAATCTTCTCTAAAGCCATCGCCAATGCATTTACGGTATCATAAGCCCATAAACCATAAATATTGAGCTCCATAGTCGGACCCGTTGAATTTTTCAGTAGCATATTTCTCTTCCATCTTTCTCGAAAGCTTTGCAGATTTTTGAGTCCTTGACAAAAGGCCTTATTCCCACAACTCCCTCCATCGAACTGCGGGTTGCTGAATCCATTGAATTCATGAAGTTAGATAAACTATCGGTGATAATCCAGGCATACCCTTCCCTCATCATCCCAACCTCCTCTGCAAGGGAAAACAACCGATAACCGAGTGACGGGCTCATGTGCACGACAAAAACTCTTGTTTGCTTTGTCGGTAACTTGCGGAGTTCGTTCCGTAAATGGTAGTCCTTAACCGATGTGGGGATTGCAATCATATATGCTATCCCGACTTCAACTTGTTGTAACGCCTTGTTCAGATGTGAAAGAAACTGATGGCCGTATTCTGTATCTTCGTATAAAACTACAACTTGAGGCCATTCAAATCCACGACAGAGTTCTGCAAGAGCCTTCGCTTGAACTGACTCATCTGGGGTTGTCCTGACAGAGTAACGACTTTCACCATACGAAAGAGCCGATGTTCTTGCAGTGAACGATACAAATGGCACATGAATTCTTTCTCCGAGTTCTGCGACAAAGGTATCTTGGGTTGATCCGTGAGGTCCTAAAACCCCGTGCACTTTTTCGTACTTCAGTAATTCTTGAACTGCAATCAACAAGCATACTTGTTCACATTCATGGAAAAATCTAGTTGAAAACTCACACAGATTGTTTGAATCTGATATAGATTATAGATTCCTCAAATAAATAATATTGTAAATTTGAACTTTATGGTTTTATTTCTCTAAAATTATAAAAATAAATTCAACCTAAAGAACAAACAAGAAATTTGAAGTTTTGAAGAAGCACGTCCCAGTATGTTTTTTTCTGACTAAATTAAAAAAAAAAATTAGTTTTAAAAAATTTGATTTTTTTTACCTGCTTGGACTGGTTGCAGATGGATTATATAAAAATGGAGGAAGTGGGAAAAAATTAGAAATAAATTTTATGAGATTTGTAAGATAAATAAATAAATTTTAACTATTTTTATTATAAATTTTTGTCATAATTTTTTGTTTTAACAGTAATGTCTTACTTAAGGAAGTATCCAATGTTTCACATTACTTCTTATACGTGGGGTTCATAGAAAAATCATGGACCACATATAAAAAAAAATATGAATAATTGAATATGCACTTAGAGTCATATCCTAAAAAAAGAATTGAAATGTAACAACATAAATCATATAATTTTATGAAAGAATTTTTTTTTATAAAAAATATCGAATATTCATTAATTTCTTAACCATCTTATTAAATATTTTAATAGGTATTTTATTTCTCAAATTTCTCATACACCAACATTTTTTCTCAAAATCGTCATTGCAACTTATTTTCAATATTACTCATCTCAAATTACACTATGATCCCTCACTAATTTATATCAGTTATTATTAAATTAAACATAAAATTAAGAATTTAATAAAATTTTAAAACTTGCACGGAAGTTTTTTTTCTCAAAATTGTCATTGTAACTTATTTTAGATATTACGCCTTTCAAATTACACTACGACCCCTCACTAATTTCAATAGTCATTATTAAATTAAAAATTAAATAAAATTAAAAAAATCACATATATAAATCATTATTAGTCGAGGACAAAATTTGGATGTTACCGACAAACCATTCGATTTCATCAAACTTAAAAAGAGTTCTAATTTTTTGGCTAAGCGTGTAAAGTCAAAAAAGGAATAAAAATCATCCATTAAAATTTCATAACTAAATTGTCGAAATGAATTTAAAAAAAAAGGATGGAAGTAACATTTTGAAGGCCGTATATATAAGTTCGTCAACCTTTTAGTAACATAACATTGAACAAATTGGACCCTAACTCAACTTCAAGAATACACACAAATACACAAAAATATATTTATATAATTTTGTCCAAATTAAATATAGTCGTCAAATATTTTTTTTTTAAAAAAAATTTCAACTAATCTAATATTAAAATGGTTAAAACTTTGGAAATTCTTACACCTATTTCAATTTTATATTACTACATTTACGTACACAACATTTTCTGATTATAATACAACTTCCACATTCATAATATAAAATTAAAATGGGTTTGATCTGATAGATTACACTGAGCAAGAACAAGAAGAAAATGGATTATTACCTGCAAAGTTGATGTCAACCAGATTCTTGGCATCCTTGGTGTGTAGCTTCAATCTTGTTTTATAATTTGGATGATCCGAATAGAAATCCGTAATCGCCATATCGATGCATAAATCAACCATGGAACCGAATTCTGAATCCACATCAAGAATTAAGCCAATGTGGACTAACGATCGATTTTGCTTCGTCGAAGAAACATTATCGACATCCGAGCTAGAAAAGCCTAAAAACAAGAAGAGAGTAATCACAAAATGAGAGAGTTTAAATTTCATGGTGTTGGATTTGTGAGTACTTTCAATTGGATTTTCTGTGTGGTTCAGAGAGTTGCATATATAAATAGATAGACATTTATATGGTTTGTCATGCAAGAATTTGATGTGCACAGTACAATGTTTGAATTTGTCAACGATTGTTTTATTTCGATTAATTCTTATTTTTTTTTATTTGTCGATTCACGCGTGGTAGACTAATTGTGATCTCGTTGAAGTCAAATGGCATCCTCCATATTTTGGGAATGCGTAACTCATATGTTCTTCCCACCTCCTAGAATCAGTCAGGGTAGAGAAGTAAATGTAAATTGATGTTCAAGTTAGGTTTTGTGTTTCGGGCCATAATAGATTTATGTGACAACTATTTCATATCTATATACAGTGACGGAGCCAGGTTTTCATTTCTACTTGGAGTAGAATTTTTCAAAACCATTGTTGAGTTAATATTGACAAATGAAACACCGGATTACCGGAAAATAAGACAAAATTTTATGTATAAAAAATATCGGAAAAAAACAAGTCGCCCGAGAACGCATGGCTCCACCTGTGTCTATACAAAAATGATTAACCTAAATTATTATAGAAGTGTCACATATCCGTTGTCTCGTTGGTACGGTTACGACCCCTAGTATTATGAGGTTCACATTCTAGCGACTGTGTAAGATGCTTAGTTAGTTGGGTTAAGTTTAGATAAATCATCTGTCACATTGTATATGTAAAAAAATTAGGGGAAATTGCATATACTACCCCCGTGATATCCCGAGTTGACGTAAATCCCCTCGTGAAAAATTTATCATCTTAAAACTCCCTGTGTTTTTAAATGGCCAGCTCACGCCCCCTTGCCAGTATGGTTTATACAACACGCGCATAAAGCTGCGAATTGTCATTGTTTTATGAGTTTTTATGTCTAAAATGCCCTCGTTCGGTATAGAAATAGAAGACCTCTTCTTCTTCTTCATTTCGCGACTTCTGCATATTCCCCTTTTAAAAACCCTAGATTCATCCAAAATCATGAATCCAAATGTTGATGTAAGATATCCCCAAACTCCACTGTGCAAGTGCAATGTTAGGGCAGAGATTAGAGTTGTTCAAACCGAAACCAAACCATCGAAGGGACGTCTGTATTATTGTTGTTATTTTAAGAAATGTGGCTATTTCCGTTGGTGTTTGCCTGAAATTGTAGGAGGCGTTGATGTTGGAGGTTCCTCCGAGGTGAAGTCTGAGATGGACGCTGGGAATGCATCGACCTCAACGCCAAGGCCAGCAACCGAGAGCTCACCCGACAACGGCAATGAAGAAGTGATACTGCAATTTAAGATTTTTAAAGTCCGATCCAACACTTAATGCAGATGCAAGTTTTGATGAGTTTGTGTAATGGATGCTAGTTATTTAGTAGTAATGTTCCTTGTGTTAGGTTGCTTGTAATTTGGGGTTATTGTGCTTTGCTTGTAATTTGGGGTAAATGCAATTGCAGTAACTATGTATTGTTGATTATGAAAACTTTGTTCAATCAACTCTAATGTAATCTGAAATATAATATTAAGTCTTTGTATTTATATCTTTGTTATTTTAGTATTTTGCATCTTTTTTTAGTATCTTAAAGCATGAATGCAACATGAAATGCAAATAAATACCATTGACATAAATAGGTTGCAAATGTCAACTTTTCGAGTTTTGACATCAAAGTTTGCCTTACAATCAAAGGTACACTTGTTCCAAAAGTAACAAAACGACACAATAAACTTTGTTAGCATATCAATCTTTTACATCAAAGTTTTCCCTCCACATGATGCATTTGCCACTGCACTCACATCTTCACTTCCCATTGCACTTGCTGTTGCATTTTCAAGTGTTCTTGCACTTGCGGTTGCACTTAAAGTTTCACGTGCCTTCGCACTAGCACGAGCATGAGCACGAGCAGTGATAGAATTACCACTACAAGACCTTGCCTTCGGTGGTTTTGTTGCACTAGAGGATTGTTCTTGCTGTGAGGATGATGGATGTTGTTGTGAGACTAAAGTATATCGTGAATGAAATGGGCTTGAAGACAATGATTGATGTTGTGATACTGGAGGTGAAGTTGCTGCTCTTTGACTCTCGCTAGGAGTTGTGCCCTGAAAATATTTTGCAAAATGAAAGTTCTATGAGTTTTGTAAATAATGCACAATATTAATACCTGATTAGAAATTGTTCTGAGTCTCTTGGATGCATTTGTCTTTCTTCCCCTGCTTTGAGTTCTTGATGAGCCCTGAAAAATGAAGACAATCTCAAGCAATTAGAGCATGTGTGGGTCAAACCTTGATGAGCCCTGAAAAATGAATTCTTGATCAATAAACACAATCGCAATCGCATACCTGATAACACCTAGACCTATCATGCGTAGGATTTGTGCAACTAGATTTATTATGGCCTGTTTCCAAGCAATTAGAACATGCGTGGGTCAAACCTTGTCTTGTAGAAGTCTTTTGTACCTCATCTACTCCCTTCTTCCTTTTCTTCTTAGGTCTTCCAGCTCTTTTCTTCACCACGGGTGGCCCCAGAGGCTCGTACTCTGTCTTACAATAATCATCTTCACCTGGTACTGCATGAATCATGTAAGAATATGTCCTTTTGTAGGCTTCCTTCTTGTAATATTGGTGAACAAATTCAGACACCTGCATCCGATGTTCTCTTATTGCTGCACAAGCATGTGCACAAGGATATCCACACAGTTGAAACCTCCCACAACTGCATTCTTTTTTTGCTAAATCAACAATATTTTGTCCATTTGGAGTCTGAATCTGATACTCCATCATTCCACAAAAGAAAACAGCACAATTTCTGCTCTTTTGTTCGTTCTCATTCAATGTTTTAACAATGTTAGGACAAATCTCACCCCCGTACTTCTCTATTCCCTCCCTCTTCACCTGAATTCTTGTCATTAATTTGGTTCTAATCCATTCAAACATAGAGATTATGGGCATATCTCTTGCCTCCAAAATATAGCTATTAAAAGATTCAGTCATGTTATTAACAATAACACGGAAAATGAAGAAAAAAGGAAATGAGACCTGGCCCAATGAGCAGGTGGGATTTTGTTCAACCATTCAGCTGCAGTCTCATAATTTGGAGAAGTCTTTCTATCAGCTGCTTCTATTCTTTTCATCCACATAGCAAACTCATTCTTGTTTGTTGTACTTGCGGCTGCCCACAACATTCCTTTCAATTCTAAACCAGGATGCTTTCTTGCAAAATTTTGGTACAAATGAGGTACACAAAATCTATGTTCACACTCTGGTGCAAGCTCATTAAGCGTCTCTAACAGCCCCTTTTGTCTGTCACCGATGAATGTCCATCTCTCGAATCCGATGTCTTCCAACAACTCACTAATGAACCATCTCCAATTATCAAAATTCTCCACTTGCACCACTGCCATTGCTATTGGGAAAACATTTTCATTTCCATCTCTGCCAATAGCTACTAGAAGTTGTCCACCGTAATTTGTTTTCAAGAAACATCCATCAAGACCTATAACAGGTCGACAACCAGCTAAAAACCCACACTTCAATGCTTGAAGACTAAAATACATTCTTTGAAATGTAGGCACAAAATATGAGTGATCCCTTTTCACCAAAATCTTGCTACCTGGGTTATATTTCCTAACAGTCTCACAGTAATCCCAAAGTTTAAGATATTGATCTTCATACTTTCCTTTAATTTTTTCTAGAGCAGCTTTCTTGGGCCTGTATGCTTTATATTTGCTCACATCTACATTACATTTTCTTCTGATAAGTCTTTTAATCTTCTCCACTGGAATTGTAGGATTCTCGCACACAATCATTTCAATCCTTTTAGACAAATATTTATACGTTGCCAACTTGTTGCTACTGGCCCTAACACATGTATGTTTTCCAGTAAGGGTTTTTATCTGAAATGTTGGCCCTCCCATTACCAAACTGGCATGCAATCTCCATTCACATCCATACTTGCACACTGTAGTAATCCTTCTTTTCTCATTCTTTTGAAATACTAGCTCCACCCCAGATCTCACAGTCCAATCAACAAGAACACTTCTAAATTCATGCACATCTTTGAATTTCATGCCCACTACCAGTTCAAACGTTTTCATGTTCATTCTCTCAGAGAATACATGATGTTTTGGATAAGAATCATCATCATCAGAACTTGCCAAACTAATAAGTTCATCCTCTAACTCAATGTCGCTATACCAACACTCTGTGGTCTTTTCATTATGTGGCTTCGGTTGGCTTCTTCTTGTATCATCTCCTGCATCATTCTCTGTAGAAGAGTCTGAATCAACATCCTCATCAGATTCATGAAAGCTACCATCTAATGAGTCTTCATCATCTCCAATTGAAACATCATCAAGTCCAATATCATTATCATCTATCGGGTCACTCCCAAATGACTCACTTGTCCCCCCTTCATTATCATCAGTTGCATTCATTACTTGTGGTCCAGCCTCTGTATCATCACTAGGATTACATCCAACACCAATAATTGCATCTTTCAGTGGGGTGAAATTATTCTCAACTGACCACAATGTTATAACACTAAGATTCCTAAAGCAATTACACATCGTACGGATCTCTGCATCACCAACAATCTTCACCATTTCAGTGGTAAATGCATTTTTCGGCAATTGAAAGAAAAAATGCACATTCATTTGTTGTCCTCCAGCCGCTTTTAACATATCAAACAAGTCATCGAGGCAAAACCTATCAAGATCAACATCCGGAGTCACAAATTTCTTACCACCTCTGTAGAAGTTTTTGTGCTGCTCATCAAATTTCCCACCATGCCACAACTCAATCCTAACTGTTGATTCCATGATGTCTATAAACTGTAAATAAAAAACATTAACTTACAAAGGATATCATCGCCCAGCTCCAACGCTTGGTTTCGAGAAGGTTAGGGCAAAAGCTTCATCGGATTCCAATCCAGCAAGAATGAAAATGAAATAATTTAGCTTATTATTTAAGCAGGGACATTTTGGACAATAAAAAATTTTGTTTGACTAAAAGCATGGTAGGCATGCGTGAGCTGGCCATTTAAAAACACAGGTAGTTTTAAGATGATAAATTTTTCATGAGGGGATTTACGCCAACTCGGGATATCACGGGGGTAGTATATGCAATTTCCCCAAAAAATTATTATAGGAGTCAATTGAGATCCTTATAATTCATTTTAAACATCTATTTTTTAGAAACCAGGACTTGTAGCCGAGTGGTCTCACCTCGCCAGACTAGCTGGGTCCTCTCTCCGGGTTCGATCTCCCCTCCCGCGTGTGTTGTAATAAAAAAAAACATCTATTTTAAATCGTTCTAAGATAGAAGTATTATAATCTCCCTTTTTCAAAACGTGACGTTATTAAGATTACTTGACTCATTAATCCACCTTCACAAGTGGGTCTTGTAGACTCTTGTAGATTAAGAAATGGCTCCTACAGTATGCCACTTCACCATACATATAGCATTTTATACAATGCTATAGCTAAGCACATCTCTAATAATATTGGAGTCATTTTTTTTAAAAGTTAAATATTATAGCCTACTTCATGATTTAGTTCGATAGTCAACATCCCTAGTTCCTACATTTTAATATTATTTTGATTATTCTTTTCGTTTGTTTTTAAATTGGAGTGTCAAAGCGCATGTAGAATAGTTTATGATATTTTTTTTAGTATAAAAGGGAGAGAGGAGAGAGGAGATTCGAACTAGATCAAGGATATTGGGTGAAACTAACTGAGCTACAAACCTGGTCTCGAATAGTTTAAAATTTTAAGGATCAGTCTCACATTTTTTAGCGGATACATTACATAAAAAACTAAGAGTAGGTCTCTTGTGAGACAGTATCACGATCTGTTAAACATGTTAACTCTACTAATATTCACAATAAAAAGTAAGTACTCTTATCATAAAAAGTAATAATTTTTCATGGATGACCCAAATAAGATATATGTCTCACAAAATACAACCTGTGAAATCGTCTCACACAAGTTTTTGCCAAAAAATTAATGTATGACTCACATGATCCCTAAAGAGTCTATCCCGATTTAATTATCCAGCTACTTCTTCTTTTTTCTCCTTATTAGTTTTCATTTTCGCCCGACAAAAATCTAAAAAAATCAATAGTAGAACAAAGGTTTCCATGAAATTTTAGATTATAACAATGTATATTGAATTGGTCATGCCGTATATAAAACATCAAGTTGGACCAAAATAAGATGATACAGAACGCGAATCTGGCGCTATTGTGAAATTTCTTACAAGTAGTACTTTCAAGGATCAATATTTGATGCATACGTTAGTTGCTGTCCAGGTATCTCGAAGCATTTGCCAAAGAGTAGGTCTCATGTGAGACCGTCTCACGGATCTCAATCTGTGAGACGGGTCAACCCTACTCATATTCACCATAAAAAGTAGTACTCTTAGCATAAAAAGCAATACTATTTCATGGATTATCCATATAAAGATCCGTCTCACAAAATTTGACCCGTGAGACCGTCTCACACAAGTTTTTGCTTTTGCGAAATCAGTTTAGGTCGTTTATTTGTTCAATACACATGTATGATCCCGATTTTGATATTTTGGTGAAATTCCAATAGTTATTTTTAGTCGACTGGGTTAGCAATTCCGTCCAGAAATTAAAATTTTGGTATCTTATGTCATCAAGTTTTAGTCTTAATATGTTGTCTTTATTTTTTATATTATTATAATTTTAGTCGTTTTTTCTCTTAGTATTGATGTAATGCTGTCGTTTTTTTTTTTTATATTTGAAAATGAGTATTGGACGATTGGTTAAGGTAAACATTATTCCCAAGTTATTGGTAACCAAAATAGGAACCCCCTCTTCCCAATAAATAAAAATAAAAATAAAAATAAAAATAAACAAGATCCCTTTACATCTTTTTATTATATTATAATAAATAATTATCATACATTTTTATAAAAACTTTGCCATTATAACTAATAAAAAAAATCAATAATTATATATTTTGACAATATTTATAAATAAATAATAAAATAATGTATTTTTCTCTATCTATATTCTAATATTATAATTATATATTAATAAAATTACGGTAAAAAATATTCATAAATATGTGATAAAATATATATTTCATATCTAAATTAAAATACAAGTTGAAAAACAACGAAGTTTATCGGAAATGTCTAAACCAAATGTTTTTTCCAGGAGATTTTTTTCTCATTATATAAAACTTTCATTTGAGCAATTTTATAAATTTTTTAACGAATCAATACCATATTTCTATAAATTTAAATGGTGATTAAGGTTGTTTCGATCGTCCGACTACAATACGGCTGAGCTTCAGTTGTGGATATTTATTTTATTATATTTAGTGTTATATATGATTTATTTATTTAGTCGTAATTTTATTAATTAATTATCGATAAATAAAAATAATGTTATTTATTTTTTTATATATTAATTAACAAATATAATTATGATACTTATTTATCGTAATATCATTTTTACATAAATATACCCTTTAAAAAATTATTAATCAATAAAATGAAAATAAAAATGTACATCTACATAATTTAAAAATAATAACTGGATTTAAAAATTCGTGTATAAAAATACTTTTTACTCTTAATTTTATAACATAAAACAAAACAATTATGCCCTCGAAAAGATAGAAACCATACAATTAAGGCGGTAAATAAAAGTGTGACAAAATTAAATACAATAATAAACTTGATAATTGACTGTTGTTATCATATTTATATTGGATAAATGTCAACAGTTAAGAGCTATATGATATGATCGAATTAATCACAAGCTTTAGCTTTCAGTCAGTTAAAGGTTATAGATCCGACTGATGTCTTACCATCTTATCTGAAAATTTCCCCAAAGAACATGTAATATTAATTTAAATCAACAAGTCTTTGAATATTTTTAAAATAGGAAAACTTAGTCTTTGGTAATATCTTGGTGAAGATATCAACAACTTGATGATATGTTGAAACATGCTCTAATCTGATATCTTTCTTCATGACATGGTATCTTATGAAATGATATCTGGTGTCAATGTGCTTGGTCCTTGAGTGCAACATGAGATTATACGTGGTCGTTATAGCACTTGTGTAGTCACAGAATATTGAAGATTCATCATCTTGAACACCATAGTCTTTGAGTTGTTGTTGAATCCATAGAAGTTGAGCACAACTACTAGAAGCTAGGTATCCTGCCTCAGATATTGAGGTAGCTATCAAGGTTTGATTCTTGATAAACAAAGAGATCAATCTATCTCGTACAAATTGATAGGTTTCACTTGTGATTTTCATGTCTATTTTACAACCTGCGTAATTTGAATCATAATAACCAATTAAATTGAAACTTGAATTTTTTGGATTCCAGAGTCCAACTTTTTAAGTACCCTTATGATATTTCACGATTCATTTGGTAACAATATAATGTGATTGTTTAAGATTTGTCTGGAACCTAGCACTGATGCATATAGCAAACATGATGATCAGCCTGCTAGCAATTAAATACAACAACAAACTAATCAATCCTCTGTATAATGACATATCAACTGATGGTCCACTTTCATCCTTGTTCAGCTTAATTGAGAGCTCAAAGGTGTTGAAATTGCTGAGCAATTATCTTTTACAAACTTCTTGAGAAGTTCTTTGGAATATTTATCTTGATTGATGAAAATTCGACTATCAAGCTGTCTAACTTGAAATCCGAGGCAGAACGTCAGCTCACCCATTACACTCATCTCAAATATGTCTTGCATCATCAAAGAGATTTTTTTTTTTTTTTTTTTGCATAGTTTAGGGCTATTTGACCCAAATATAATATCATCAACATATATTTGAACTAACAAAGCGTGATCTCTTTGAACGAATTTAAATAAAATTCTATCAACTATGTCGATTGTAAAATTATAATTAACAAGAAATTTAGACAAAGTTTCATTCCAAGCTCTAAGAGTTTGTCTCAAACCTTACAAAACTTTATCTAGTTTAAAGAAATAATCAAATAATACTGGATTCACAAATCAGGAGGTTATTCTACATATATATCTTCCTGTAATGATCCATTTATGAAAGCACTCTTAACATCCATTTGGTACACTTTGAATTCTTTAGATGCAACATAAACAAGGAATATCCTAATAGTTTCTAATCTGGCTACAGGTGAAAATGATTCATAAAAATATATTACATCTTCTTGCTTATATAACCTTGTGCGGCTATTCTAGCATTGTTTCTAATAACAATACCATTTTCGTGTAATTTGTTTATGAAATCCCATCTGATACCTATAACTGATTGATCTTATGGTCTAGGAACTAAATGTCAAACTTTATTTCTATCAAATTGATTTAATTGTTATTGCATAAATTTATCCGATTTGAGTAAATTAGTGCTTCATCAGTCTTATTAGGTTTTAATCGAGAAACGAAAGCGGCATGAAAAATTCGTCAATAATATGTTTTCTAGTTCTTAAAGAAGCATAAGGGTCACCTATAACCAGTTCAAGTTGATGATTTTTACCCCACCGATAGCATGGTCCAAGAGGATTTGGATCTACAATAAGAGTATTTTGTTATTGGATCGGATCATCTTGTTCAAAAACAAGCTCAGTTTGATTTTGAATTTGATCAATTTGATATGTTGTTAGTTCACCTTGATCTTCTCGTATCAACTCAATGTTCTCTTCAGCTCTATTGATGGAAATGTCTGGCTAATAATGCAAATTATATGTTCTTCTGATCTGAGACTCCTCATCACTTTCAGATTGAAGATTAATGTTTTCCAATCTATTTTTAAGATCATTTAAATGTGCATCATGTGCATTAAGAATAATAAAAAGATGAATCAAAGACTATATAAATTGATTCTTCAACAACTAGAGTTCTAGTATTAAATACACAATAGGCTTTACTAATAAAATAATATCATAAAATATTCCAGTATCTGATTTACATCAAAGACAATTAAATGATTTTTTTTATTATTCTGAATAAAACACTTACAACCAAATACCCAGAAATATGATATTTCTGGTTGATTTTCATTCTAGATCTTTTAAGGTGTTTTTTCATGCCTTTTGTTGATCATCAATCTGTCATGAGTATAATAGACGGTGTTTACAGCTTCAACCCAAAAATTCCGTGAGATCCCAGAGTCAGCTAACATGGTTCGTGCTGCTTTCTTTAGTGTTCTGTTTCATGTCTCAGCAACACAGTTCTGCTTTGGTGATTTGGCATCTGCGAACTTATGTTTGATTCTATTGTTTTCTAGATAAGTTGCAATGAACATGTTGCTCAACTCAATTCCTCGATTAGTTCTGATCCTGTCAACCACTAAGGTCTTTTCATTTTGTAGACACTTTAGGATTTTTTCAATTGAGAACTGATATTGTCTTTGGACTTCAAGAATATGACCCACGTAAATATTGAGAAATAATCTATAATTACCAAGATGTATTTCATTTCCCCTAAGTTCATCATCGGTATAGGACCAAACAATTCCATATGAAGTAATTCCAAGCATCGAGCTGATGCATTATATATTTTGTTATTGAAGGTCTGTGTAACTTGCTTTTCTATCTGACATCCTGAACATATCTTGTCTTTCGAGAAGTCAATATTGGGCAGACCGAGTACTAAGTTGTTCTTACTCAAGTTAGCGATGGTCTTGAAATTCAAAATGATTTATCCTTTTGTGTTACAATCTAGTTTTTGTGAGCATTAACAACAAAAAATCATATCAGATCAGATGGTTGTTTGACAGACCGTATAATTTTATATGTGTTACCTGTTCTATTACTTATCAACATAATTTTACCAATTGAAATCTTAACAGTGCAAGTGTGTTAGTGAAATTTTACAACATATTCATTATCATGTAACCGACTTATGCTAATAAAATTATAACATACATTTTAATTAAAAGTACATATTTAATAACAATATTATAATGAATAATATTATCATTACTCATTGTTTTACCTTTCGAATAATCTTTAAAAGTAAATATGGGACCTTGATATTTATAACTTCAGACAAAAATTTATCATTTACTGTCATGTGTTTTGAACATCCATTGTCCAAGTATGAGGTTGATTTCTTCAACAGCTCGACCTGTTTTACCTACAATCTCATATTAATAATGATTTTGATACCCACAACTCTTTGGGTCCAAAACATATTAGTTCTTTTGAGACCTACACCTGAATTATTCTGACAGATCTTCTATTGCGTGTCTCCAATAATGGGTGTGATTGTGCTGAAATCTTACTAGAGCTGTGCGGTGTGTGCTTAATATAAATTTTCTTAGACCTTCCATTCTGAAGAGTTTTTGCTTGTTGTGAGCTACCATGGCTACCTCGGGCGAAGCTTCTTTTTCTTCAGAACGCACTCGAACTCGGGCTCCACGAGGCGTGATGAGCTGCGATCAGTTAACATGTATCTATTCTGAACTAGTTTGCAATCGTAGTAATTATTATGTTTGACCTTCATAGAATACTGTCCGATATGACTCTTATCAAAGCAGCTCAATTTGGAATGAGGACCATAACCATCCATGTTGAATCTGTTTTTGAGCTATCCTGACTTAGAAGTACATGTTCTAAATATCTAAGTCCACGATGCATTCTTTTGTTATTCTGACGAAAAAGTTGATTGATTTTAATGTCAGTTTCTAAATGTTCATATATGGTGCTTGATTTGGAAAAATCTATGAATTTAGATTTTCTTTTCTCCAGACACAACTGAGAAGAACTACAATCATTATTGTCAAAGCCTAAACATGATCTGTCCCTGACTTACTTTTGACCTCCATGCAACTTTTCAAGTGCAACATAAAACTTTTTCAAAGTGCTGACCAAATTGTTCAACCTTTGGTTTTCAAAAATTATTACTTGAAATTAAGATCACATATATCATCTTTAGTCATTATCATAGTAACTTTGGTCTTAAGACTATCTAGCTCATCAAGATGCTCACAACTTGAGATGCCAGACTTGTCTGTCATATACTTGTTTCCTGCATTGACTTCCTCTAATGTGTACGAAAGCCTTTTGTACTCCATAAATATCTCGTTAAGTGAAGTGACTAACTCTTATCATGTAAATTTTTCAGAGCAAAATTAAATCTCATCAAGGTTGTATTCCATATTATTATCTGTCATTAAGCACTTGACTGATTTTTCGTCAATTTCACTGGAGGCAGAGACGGATTTATTCTAGGGCTGTACTGGACTGTAGCCCAGCCCACTTTTTTTTTTTAGCGACGGTTTTTCAGAAACCGTCGCTAATATTTGCGACGGTTTTAGTACACCCGTCGTCGATGTGGATCGGCGACGGTTTTAATTCAAACAGTCACTATTAGCGACAGTTTTTTGAAAAAACGTTGCTAATAGCGACGGTTGTTTCAAAAACCGTCGTACATCAATGTCTTAGTCCAATCAAGTCCCGTCCATTTACAAGGATGAGACCAAATTCATCCCATATCCTCTGATCCGCCCCACCTCAATTCTACAAAATTTCTCTCCCAAGTCCCAAGCCCTTTAGCGACAGAATAGAATTGCGGACTCCCGAAGAAATCAAATTGCTCATCGGCAAGGCAACAATCCAGGTAAGAATCGGCTATACATTTTTTATTTTGTTTTTCATAGCTTCTCTGTGCGTGATTTGTGGTTTCTTGATTGTTTGTTGTTGAGTTGTTGATTGACTATTACTTGTTTATTTGTTTAATAATTATTTTATTCTTGTTTAGGATTATAACTTGAACTATTTCAAAATGGAACATCAATCTGCTGCAAAGAAAGGAAAAACATTGATATCCTCTTTCTTTAAGAAGAGAGATCGTCAAGCTAGTGAAGATACTTCAATTCCTACGGTCCTTACAATGCAACATCAATCCAGTGAAAGTCTTCTATTTCCCAATATCCAAATTCCTTCATGTTCCTCTCCTAGAGACGATCATCAGTCTTCGTCTACTTTTATTGAACGAGATCCGGGAAAAAGAAAACAGATATGTGAATATCATGTTAATGTACGAGATGAGATAAGACGTTCATATCTAAATATAGGGCCTTATCAACCAGATATGTTGGAGTATCCAGGTACAAAATTTGGAAGCCAGAATCGTCGTTTTCAGAAAAAATGGTTTCAGAAATTTTATTGGTTGGAGTATTCGCCTTCAACAAATAAGGCATATTGTTTCTATTGTTTTCTTTTCATGTTAATTCATCTAATGTAAATTTTTTTAATAATATATAACTTATCATATTGAGTTCAAGCCCCCCCCAACTCTTATTCCTGGATCCGTCCCTGACTGGAGGTATCATATCAGTTGGTGGTCTTTGAGTCTGACTCAGCCCACTAGCTTTATCTCTCTTCTGCTATCAACACTTTATGTTCTATTTTATTTCTAAAGGTTCTCTTTTCTTCTTTGATTTTTCTCTTGTCAGGACTTCTTTTTGTCCTCCTTAGGTCTAATATAGTCAGCAATGAAGTAGCACGTGCTGCCACAATTAAAACATGCATGATCAGAAGAGTTTGATTCTTTCTTGTACTTGTTCTTTTTATCGAAATTTTTAAAATTATTATTGACTTTTTCTCATGAATTTTTCAAACTTTCTGATGAACAATGACATGGCGTCATTGCTTAGTTGTTCTGCTGACTTTGATGAAAATTCTTCTTCTGCTACAATAAGAGTTTTTGTAACTTGTGGAACAAATGGCTCTTCTCATTCCTTGTTACAAAATCAAATTCATAAACATTCATATCTACAAACAGATCATGCAACTCGAGCTTATTCGGATCTTTGAACTCCTGCATAGCTATATAATTGACGTCTCATTCTCTTGGAAGAGACCTCATCACTTTAAGTGAAACCTAACTATTGCTATTCTTCTTTCCAAGAGACCACATGTCGTCATCTTGAGCTGATAAATATGTCTGCATTCGGATATTCTAGTCATCATACTCTTTTTTTAGATAACATAAGGATTTTATGAAAATAAGCCATTAAATTATATAAGATATTTAGATATTGGAATAAATATCTATGATAGCACTTGTTAGGATAAAAAATTACAATTTACAAGAGTTGAATGAAATGTTGTACAAATATGACAAATAATATGAAACTTAAATTGTGTTAAAGATCTCAAGTTAATACTCCAATCAGACTGAATAAAATGAGCTGCTATAATAACTAAGTGCGGAAACAACTCAAAGTACCAAGTGAATAAGATATACATGAGTTTAACATATCAGTTTGATCGGTAAGCTGAATGAAAATGAAAGAGGCAAGAATTTGTTTATGTAAGTTTGAAGATTAAGCTTTTATGTCTCTTCTTATTCTGTTTCCATAAAGATTCTACTAGAAGATTGATCGGTACAACCCTTCGTATAAACCCACTTCAGCTAGCTTCATCAGTCTTATTGAGCTGAAACTCTTAGTAACTTTTTCTTAACTTAATCTCTTCAGAAAAATACTTCCGACAGTTACAAAGATTATCGTAGTACAAAAAAGAACATGTATAAAAATTATAAGAGTGAACAAAGTGTGCACAAAATGATCCTTAATCGATCTGATAGAATTTTCTGTGTGTGGAGATCAGCTTATCATAAATCTACTTGAGAGATGATGAGTATTTTGAGAATGCTTGATGATGTTCAATGTAATAGTATTCTTCTTAAATTCTGATGCATCTTTTTTTATAGATGTTGCCCCCTAACATCAATAAATAGAGACATTGCTTACAAATGTCTATACTAGGTAGCCAAAAATTGTGCAGAAGATGACACATGTCCTTGTCGTGTTTCAAAAAATGATAATGATTAATTCAAATTTCTTGTACACTAGCTAAAAAGAGTAACCAACAAATCCTTATGTTTTTGCTGGCAATGCTTGGAATATACTCTGATATAACTATTTGTTGTCTTCATAGTAAATATCCAGATCAGTTTGCAAGCTGATTTTTATGCTACAAAATATATGTGAATAGCTTGGTTACATTTAAGTTGTTGTAGATGTTCTTCATATCAGTTTATTTGGACAACACAACTCTTTTTTTATCTGTTTCATTTTGTATCAGCGTACTACGTCATTCAACGAGTCATTTCAGTTTAGATGATTTGCATTCATTAATTTTGGCTAAATCAGATTAATTTAATTTTTATTCACCAAAACTTAGATTTAAATTTCTCTTAACAAGTTTGAGCATTGTATAAATGTCACTTCATCGAAAATAAAACTGCACGCCATTTTGGAATAATGAAAGATAGTCTACATCCTAAATTATATAAGATATTATTAATATTATGTAATCCTAAATATGATTTTCCGATTCATGTTGAATCTTTCTTGATTCCTTTCGTGTTCTACTTTTATCATCGATTCATGTTGAATCTTTCTTGAATCCTTTCGTGTTCTACTTTTATCATTATAATTATTATTATATTCGTTTAAACACATGTGTCTTTGCAGTATGTACTGATTGAAGAATAAACAACTAAGTTGACGAAGGCAAATAGGTGGCTACTGCGAAATTTCATCCCAGTATGCAGCCAAATTAAGTTAAGGAATCTCAAGCTACGTCCCAAGATGCTAGAATGGACAAGTACAGCTCATTGTTTAATTTGTTCACGTAATTAATTTTTCTATTTTACATTTGAAAAGTTTTTTTCTCCTTGAGTTGTGAAATTTAAGTCTTTGGATCATTATGTCATTTTCTTATAAAATGCGAGAAATTCATATCTAAGATATGGAAGTAATAATTAGTTCCAGTAAAAGATAGATTGACACCGTAGAAGCTTCCAATAGTTTGGGAAATGCGGCCTTCTTTGCTTTCCTATTTTATTATTCTCTCTTCTACCATGAATATTTACATACATGCATGGATTCAATTTTCGATGAAAAAAATACTAAAAATAAAAATTATATATGATTAAATTTAAAAGAGTAGGTGTTTTTTGTGAGACTGATCGACTCGATCCATATCTGGAGTCAAAAGTAATATCTTCAATATAAGAAGTAATATTTTTTCATTAATCAGGACGGGTAAAAAATCTGTCACACAAAATTTACCAGTGCGAAGTTCTCTTAGGAGTTTTTCTGAATTTAAAAACTGCAAGCACAAAAATATCATATTTATTTTAGTTGATACCTCGGAGATATCAAGGTCATCCATGAGGTACCCGGGTCATCTTTAGTCTGGGTTCTAGAAAGTCAATAAGCCAAGAAAGCAAGGAGAGGAGCTAGCCCGGATGCATCCATGGATAACCGTCTAGTGCTCAAAAGGAGCCAAGCTCTCAGCTAAGCCTAGGCAGTGAGAGCTCGAATAGTATAATTAATAGGCAGTGCTCCACGTTACAATTATCCTCCTGAGCACCCCATTATAGGTGTCATTTCCGGGTTCACAGGTATGAGACTCCATGTCTTGATAATCATTGGCATTTTCGGGTTCACGGGTATGAAAACAAGGTCATCATTCACTTTTCTCTTATAAATACTAGGTTTACTCGATATTAATTCATTCAAATATTCATATACAAAAGAGCATACATTATCATTCCATACTTTTCCTTCGCGAAAACACTTGACTAACTTGAGCGTCGGAGAATCTTACGCCGCCCCACTAACGTTCTTTGCTTTCTTAATGTGCAGATTCTTCGTCCCGGGTACTTCTCATCCGAGTTCTAGTGTTGCCGAGCCGTAATCTTCCTGACCTGGTGTAATTGCCCACTAAGCTCAACTCGATTCACCTCGTCGACATCATTAGTCAATAGTTAAGTTTATAAATCTTTATTTTGAAATATCTGATATTACAATTGACAATTTTAAAACAAAAAAGTACAAGAATTTGAAAGAAACAACGTAGTTATTTTTGGGATGATTATAACATTTATATTATTATATCAAGCGATAGAATTTTATGGATGTTTAGAGATGAATACTCTTATGATATTCTCTCTTCCATTTAATAAGAAATATATTAAAAGATTTTGATTTTACAACTTTTGTAGCAATCCGCTTCGACTAAGAGTCGTCACTGCTTAAGTTGAAACTCTTAGTGATCACACAACTTCAAGTTGTTTAAGAACTTTCGGTTCACCAGAAACAATAACACAATCCAACTATATTAGCTTTGACAACTTGAATTGGTAAGGTAGCACAAAATGATTCTTAGAATATCTGATATGAACATATATGCATGTGCTAACTTTAGTGGCTTAATATATGATAGTTTGAGAGTACTCAAATATATTGTAAATGCAAATTGTTAATGTGTGTAGTTCAATTGATAATTGTTTTCTTCACTTTTGAATTTGTATATCTATATTAGAAAAGCCCCCACAAAATGATCTATCGCTTTCAATCATTGTACATAACATTAAATGTTCATTTAATGATTTTTGCTTTTCTGCAACTTGAGCTTTTGATAATATGTTGAGCGTCTCGAATTGGTCCAGCTGCCAGAAATCCTATAATACAAAAAAATTGGCAGTTGGATTTGTGAAACAGCTCGATGTTATGGTTATTACCAAAACATAAAATAATTTATATCCTAACAATTTTTTATTTTGGTAATAACAAAAACAAATTGCAAAACTAGATATAAATGTTACAGATAAACAGGTTTAAAATTAATAAAACTCAAGATATCTAAACCATCTATGTCAGATCACAATATTGAACATGCTTTTTGAGTATTTTCCTTATTTTTATTTTTCTTTGGATACATTGATGGCAACATCAAATACTACTTTCATATTTGATTCCAAGATTTGACAATATGTTTCAATATGTCTACGAATGAAGGAACCATTACACGACATAAGTGTGGCTACAAAATATAATATTACATCGAAAGAGAATCCAAAATATCTTAAAAAATTACACCTTAATCCCTCTACTTACTGTAAGAGGTCATCTCGCCAAGAAGGTTCCAGGTAAAAGAAGTAATTTAAATCAAGATATTTGAGTCCGGTAGTCTCATCAATTTCGACTTTATCAGCAGAGCGTCCCAACGTAGACACTTTAAAATCGAATCTTTGATGGATTCTCAACTCTGTACATAACATATTCCACGCCACCACAAAATTTAAATAATAAAATCATGCTATAAACATGTTCGAGCTTGAGCTCGAGTAACTAGATATTTTCACGAGTCAACTTTGCGCTGGGAAATGAATACTCGATCGAGCTCGAGTCTACAAACTTTAAATCAATTCGAGCTCGAGTAGTATGGTACTCAAGCTCAACTTAGCTAGTATACATTGAATATATACATCAATATTTGTCAGATTCAAGCAGTATACATATGCAGCAAAAAAAAAAAACCAATACCAATACAGAAGCTCTATACTTTATATTAGACCTTTTTGAAAGCCAGTGAGTTAGGGTAATCAAGCAGAAGACACAATTCATGGATGTTCTCATTTGTTCTCTCTGTTCACCATCCATAGTTTTTTTGGAGCAGAAGGTTATATAACATGAACTGAATGCTATAGAACAAAAACTCGAGTAACACAAACAGAAAGAAAATAGTAACAATATTTTAACTTCAAAGCACAAAATATTCTGAAACTCACCTGTATGATACGATCTATATATCGATTCATGCTCTCGTATGACTGGACATAATAAGATATTGGTGTTGGATCCCGGTTTTCTACACGCCCAAACGCAGCAGAAGTTTTAAAATTTTTATTTATTTTGACAATCAAAATATGTTTGGACGCTCGTATGATTTTATCAAACATTCATAGAATGGAAAGAATGTTATACCTTTGGTGAATAAATCACGTGGTTCCAACTACACCGGTATTAGCGGACGTAGCTCTTGTTGTAAATCCCTACGAACTTTCTTCGATCTCCTAATCCGGTCCACGACTGGAAAGATTGTTCCTCTTCCAATTTGCACTAGAAAATTGGGAGAAGTTTTTACGTTGAAGATTTAAAATTTGAGAGAGACTCAAATCTCCTTTCTTAAAAAAAAAGGAAAAGTAATTTGGAGGATTTTTTTAACATGAAACTTTCGTGCATCCCCTTTGGAGGAATGGGTGGTGGCCATGTCTTTTAGGTTAAAAACCTTTTTATATAATAATCTCATGACCTAATACATAATTAACATTAATGGGCTTGATTTAATTAATTGGGCTAGTCCAACTAATTCAATTAATTTAATCAAAGTCCATTAAAACTTTAATTATTTATTATGTTGGGCTTGTACTCCTACAAGCCCATTAAACATATTACCCACCATATTTAATATATTAATTAATCAACTCAACTCTTGAGCTTAATAAATTAAATCAATTATAAATTCAACATTTGAATTTAATATTTAAATTATAAATTCAACTCCTTGAATTTATCACCTCCAAAATTTAATATTTAATAAACCCAACTTTTGAGTTTAATAAATTAAATTATCAAATTTTATAAATTCAACTCCTTGAATTTATTCTCTCCAAATTTCATAAATTCAACTTCTTGAATTTACTATCTCATAAGTTCAACTCTTTGAATTTATTTTCTCAAAATTTAATTATCATAAATTCAACTCCTTGAATTTACTATATCATAATATAAATTCAACTCCTTGAATTTATTCTCTCAACGGGAACAAACGATCCAGTGCTTGTGTGACCCTCAATGGTTCAGGGATACAGCTAGCCGTGGGTTCACAACTCTTTGTGATTCAGGACATAATCCTTTATTCGGGCTTACCTTAGTTAGCCCCATTCTTTTCATCAACACCTTGATCAAGAATGTCAGAACTCATTTCTAATTGCACCCATCGGATCATGGTAAGAGCGTCTAGTAGCATCGCCCCATGATCCCCTAGGTATCACTGATAGTGCCTGCAAGAACCAGTCGATTATGATTAACGTACAGTACGGTCCCTTCATCTCATATATCCCGAGCGAATCTGCAACCATTGGTTCATCGAGGGTTGCATATTAATTCGATAACTATGTGATAACTATAATAGTGGCATCGCGTGTACTATTTGGAGAACTCCTTCTCCAACGTACATCTCGTACTCTGGCCAGAGATTCCATGCACTATTATTTCATTAGATCACATAGGATATCCACATCCGTAGGTGAGCGGTGAATCCCCGACTACAATGCACTGGCTCCTATATGTGTCGCAACTGTACCCAACCTCGCCACCTGATGACTCTCCTGGAGCCGATAAACGAGTCAAAGCACAGCTCTAGCATATAGAGCCTCAGTGTTGTCCCGGGTCGTAAGGACTAATGGTGTACAATCATAACCACAGACTTATCCTCTCGATGAATGATAACCACTTGGAAAGTCCGAGGGAGGGTTGTTCTGTATAATCATCATATGACTACCCATCTGCATGTTTGGACATCTCTATGCCCTTACCAAGAAACGCAGTACACATCATCACAGATGCTAGTCTCGAGCTCAAGCGACCTTTATCCAATTTTTAGGCGTCTGAATCGACTAGGAACGAATTTAGAATATGCAGTGTTTACAAATGAGTTTCAACATCGAATTACGATTCATTTGAATTAAAGCATAATCAAGGACTTTATCTATGCTGGTTGCATGGGTATACAGATAAAGTATAACAAGACCATAAAAAGTTAAATTATATTAAAATAAAGATTGTTTATTTCACTTGAGTCAATAAATTCCCTAGCCAACCGTTGGCTTGCAGGGCATCTACTCTAACAATTGGTTCCTGGAAAAGCAACCACTCGTGTAAAAAGAGGGGAAAGGAATCTAAGTAAAATAAGAGAACACACCATCAACGCGTTGTCGATTTCATTTCGTATTCTCTAGTTTAGATAGCTAATAAGCTGGAAGATAAGACATTTAACAACCACAAATAACGATATCATTTTAAACGAATTCAAGTATATTCACAGGTAAACCACACATGACAAACAGATAGAACAATCACGAGTGAAACAAACCCAAGGAACTAAAGCACCTCGGGTAGTCATAACATTAGTTATTCAACTGTTTTGATTGAAAACTTACGTATTGGTTGAACAGTTGTTTTTTCAAGCTTGATACATTTTTGTTGCATGATAACTCAATGAAATATCATAACTTATTCCTCTTAAACATATGCATTAAGATAAATCTATCAAACCAAGAATATTTTTGAAATAATAAAGTTTTACTAAAACCTCTCTTTGAAGATTTAATATCAAATAGACAATCGGCCCTATTAGAATTCTCTAACACATATTTATAAGAAGTCGAAATATCCACACTTTTATCACATACTGATAATTAATAGATAATTAAAGTGTTATAGTTTTATCACAACTCTTCTTTAGAGTTTTATTCAAACACTTATTTGAAGAATTTAACATCAAATAGAGACTCAAAATTATTAGAAAACTCTTATACATATCTATCATAAGTCAACAAGCTTGGTGTACTTGTATGTTTCGCCGAGGGCGTGGGGCGACGGTTCTAGGGTGGAAGCGGTGCGCTTCTTGACTTAGCCATGTGATCTCGGAGATGAAATTATTTTTGTAAATCAAATTTCGAAGGAAAAAATGGATGGACTTTGCATGACCAAGAAAACGAAGATGGTAGGTCAAAGATACTGAAAAAGAAGAAGAAAGAATGACAGAAATTTGAAATGGAAAAGAAGGTGAACACCGGAGGCTATTGTGGTAAAAATATACGTTAATATCCCAAATTAATCTATCGTATTTATACTATACCAAAAAACATATAATTTATCGTATTATTTTATTTATCTCTATAGCTCTATTTTTTAAAAAAATTTAGATTTATCACATCTGCAAACCAAACGGTGCCTAATAAGAAGTAGGCAAAAACTTATGTGAGACGGTCTCATGGATCTTATTTGTGAGACGGATCTCTTATTTGGGTCACCCATGAAAAAGTATTATTTTTTATGCTAGAGTATTACTTTTTATTGTGAATATGGGTAGAGTTGACCCGTCTCAGAAATTATAACCCATTAGACGATCTCACACGAGACTCTCTCTAAGAAGTACCTATGGTTATATATCAGATTCGTTTATGATAAAGAATCCAAGATCGTCCGCGATAGGTAGTCCAATCAAATCATGATACCATCGAATTTGAACAAAGATCCGACCCACCTCAGTGCCAAGATTAGTTGGGCTTATGAATATTTTCTAAGGACTTGGGTATTCCAGTCATTTGGGCCCAGGTGAATTGGTCCTCTGGGCCAAGTTTGTAGCTCTTACATGAAAAGCTTGAAAATAATAAGATTTCGTATTATTTTCATTCTATACAATCTTACATATTACTTTTTTTTAGACGGATTTTCGAGTCAATCTAACTCATTAAAAATTAATCTCATTGAAAATATTAATTTTTATACCAAATTATTCTTATTCATAATAGTTATGGATCAGGTCAAATAGACTCTTAAGACCGTCTCACAAAAAAACTTATTCTTTATTAAACTACTTAATTTTTTCCTATTTTTTTACTACTTATTACACAGTCAATCATTTGAATATATATTTAATGTTTCTAGTCAAATTAATTTATGACAAAAACTTGTGTGAGACGGTCTCACGGGCCGTATTTTGTAAGACGGAACTCTTATTTGGGTCACTCATTAAAAAGTTACTTTTTATACTAAGAGTATTACTTTTTATTATAAATATCCGTAGGATTGATTCGTTTCACATATAAAAATTCGTTAGAAAATCTCACAAAAGATCTACTCTTAATTTATTACGTATAATATTTTTCAGGTTAGAAATTTAGAGATTATTCGTATATTGGAGAAATGCGAAGGCCCCGCCAGCCGTAGTAGGTTGGAGGGATTCGGTGTGGTGGGACTCATGCTTTTTAAGTTGCTGCCTCCTTTTCATTGGTAGATTACAAAATAGTACAATACGTGGGCCAATGACTATTGGGAAGAATCAAATTGCTTGGGAAACATATTTTGATTTGGTGAAAGGATTTGACTATTAATAATCTTAAACATGGATTTCAATTGTATCCAAAATGAATGCATTCTGATTAAACATGATTCAATTGTAAATGCTTAAATTGGTGTCATGTGAATTTTGAATTCACTTGAATTCACTCCTTCCCGGAAAAATGGATAAATTTGAAATTCATTCATTTCAACTCGATAAAATCTAGATATAGTGATTCGATGTTAATATAACAAGCGTCCATTTTTATAACAAGAGAAAATTTTGTCTATTTGATTTTATTGTCGATTTCATCATAAAAACTTATGCTCCTTAAAATTATCGCATCTGGGTGGATCCAAGTCTATATCCGAAATTGGCATAGCTTGTTAAGGGTTCATCCTCATTATTAACCAGGGGTCTGAAAGTTCCATCCCATAGTCACTTCAAAAAAAAAGCCGAGCTCAATAACATATCAAATCAAAGGGGCCAAGCTCATGAAAATTCTGACAAGTCCGAGCTCACATACTATCCCCTAAGGGTCCAAACCCATTAGCATGGCTGAGAAATCCGAGCCCAATAGCAATTAGAGAATATGAAGACATTTTTTTCAGGCGAGAGTTCTGGCCGCCATGGTTAGGGAGTCCTATCATCTTATGTCTCCTACCTCAAGCTTAATTCTACATAGGTAAGAATCATATTTCAACAAGGTAATTAGTCATTCATGTTCCTATAAATATCAGGTTATTTGCTATGATTTCAGACATATGCACTTTCCCGCTCACTTTTACGCTCTTATATCGCACCATTTGGTTTTTGCATTCATAATCAGAGCACTGATTTAATCATTAGAGAGGTCACATCGGAAACATCTCAGGTACCCCCCCTAACCCTAATTTTGTGGATGCATACCTTTCATCACCAACCCGACCACTTAGTAGCTTGGGAATTTGAAGACCCGCTCAACAGACCGAACCCAAAGTAACCTTTTGGTATTTTAAAAAACTTTCATAAAATTAGTTTAAAATTAATTTTTTGAACTTGAACAGGATAAAGGACCTGAATGTGTATATAAAAGAGAGCACTAAAATAAAATAAAATAAAAATTGATGCATATATCGAATAAGATACTAACTCTATACCACATGTCTATTGGAAATATTTTATATGAAACCTTTCTTTATTATTTAATCAATAGGAAAAAAAATTCTCTTTAAATTCAGATTAAGTATTTATATTATAAGGTTCCCAATATATCCAACCATTGCATAAAGCAACATGTAACCTGTCATCATTATGATGATCCTCAATTTGGCTTTTCATTTCATTAATGATAATTAGCAATTCTTTTTGCGTCTTAATATTCCAACATTATCCCACTTTAGTAAAGTACATTATTGATCCTTATTTGGAAGTTTCCACTCCCTTGGTAATTCAGCTCATATTTTATATTTGGGGAAATTAAAAATGTTGGTTATTTACGACGGTTTATTAATGATTTTGGTTTTCTGTGTTGTCAAATTTCAAGATTAATTATCTATTTTTCATTTTTTTGTCAGTTGTAGTCATTTTCATTGAGAGTGATAATGTGACAATACACATGTCAGTCCCAAAATAGTACCACATCAATGTTACATCGGTATCACATCAAAAAAATGAATAAAATTACAAACAAGATATATAAACTATTACTGAAATTTGATAAGATATAAAAGACAAATAACATAATCAAAATTGTAATTTTCCCTTAATATTTTCTTCTTTAGTAAACATTAAATGGGCATACAATCTAATTTATAATTTCTAATTTTCAAATAATGTTAAACAAAAACAACTCAAAATAACAAACTAAAATATATTTGTATTATTACCAAAATCTCATAATTTTTGCATAATTCATTTATTTCATACATGCTTTGTTGGTAATTGTATCTGCTGCAAAAGTGATAAATACATAGTATTTGAGATGATTTATGATTAGAAATATCGAAATTACAACAGTACAAGAAGCTATACTTTTTAGTAAAATTACAAACACTTAATTAATCATATAATTTTCTTCTTCTATTATTCAGAAATTTTTACTAACTTTTACATATTAATTTTTATGCGATGATTTCGTTTATGAATTACATTTTTATACACCTTTCAAAATTTATGGATACTGATAAACCTTATTTATTTTTACTTCCTCCGTCACAAATATATTTAAAAATAGTTATACGTTTCCAAGATTTAGTTAATTATAAAAAACAAGAAAAAATGAGTCTAAATATAGAAATTCGATATATATTCAGGACAATCGAAAAAAGAAAGAAAATTTATAAAATTGAAACAGGACGAATATCGTTGTTTTCTGGGATGATGACGTAAAACATTATTACAATAATCTTAGTGGTAGTAACACTAATGTTTTGGGATTTTGCAAAGTTGCATGAGAAAACGAGAGCAGCCAAAAAGCACAATTATTGGTGGTAACCCACGTAATTAATTATCTATTTATTTAAAAAGTTAGTGGAAAACCCACTATAATTAATATTCGGCATCATTATTATTATGTTATTAGATTTCGGATAACATTTACTAAACAACCTTGCTAATCATGAAAATTTAATAATTAAGGATGCCAGTTGAGAAGTTTGTGTTCCGTAGTACATCACACAGAGACGGATTGATATAAGGGCTGTACTGGGCTGTAGCCCACCCCATTTTCAAAAATTTAGCGACGGTTTTTCAAACCGTCGCTAATATTTGCGACGGTTTATACAACCGTCGCCGATGGGGATCGGCGACTGTTTTAATTATACCGTCGCTACTAGCAATAAAAACAGTCGCTATTAGCGACGGTTTTTCAAAAAACAGTCGCTAATGGCGACGGTTGTTCCAAAAACCGTCGTACATCCGTCCAATCAAGTCCGGACCATTTATAAGGATGAGACCAAATACATTTTATTCTTGTTTAAGATTATAACTTGAACTATTTGAAAATGGAACATCAATCTGCTGCAAAGAAAGGAAAAACATTGATATCTTCTTTCTTTAAGAAGAGAGATCGTCAAGCTAGTGAAGATACTTCAATTCCTACGGTCCTTACAATGCAACATCAATCCAGTGAAAGTCTTCTATTTCCCAATATCCAAATTCCTTCATGTTCTTCTCCTAGAGACGATCATCAGTCTTCGTCTACTTTTATTGAACGAGATCCGGGAAAAAGAAAACAGATATGTGAATATCATGTTAATGTACGAGATGAGATAAGACGTTCATATCTAAATATGGGGCCTTATCAACCAGATATGTTGGAGTATCCAGGTACGAAATTTGGAAGCCAGAATCGTCGTTTTCAGAAAAAATGGTTTCAGAAATTTTATTGGTTGGAGTATTCGCCTTCAACAAATAAGGCATATTGTTTCTATTGCTTTCTTTTCCTGAATGATGTTAATTCATCTAATATCTCGGCATTGGTCAATGAAGGATTTGACAATTGGAAAAGGGTAAACCAAGGAAAAACATGTGCTTTTCTTTCCTGGAGATTTATCAGATCAAGAAATTGTTACTTTGGAGTATGAATTGATACATTATAAACTTGATGTGATGCAGAATTTAAAGGTTTCTACACTTGTTGAGTTGTGTCAGCAATTGACCGAGAGTGGACGGTCAAGTGTTTATGTTATGTTGACTAGATTGATTCATCTTGTTTTGACATTACCTGTGTCTACTGCCACTACTGAGCGAGCTTTTTCAGCAATGAAGCATGTGAAGACGGCACTTCGCAATAAAATGGAGGATGACTTTCTTGCCGATTGTTTGACACTCTATATTGAACGAGATTTAGCTAAACATATTGATGTAAATTCTATTATTGATGAATTTTATGTTTTAAAATCTCGTAGGGCACAACTTTGTTGAACGATATAATGTATTTTTTTTAATAATATATAACTTATCATATTGAGTTCAAGCCCCCCTCAACTTTTATTCCTGGATCCGTCCCTGACATCACATATTTTAATAATTACCGTAAAATTTGAGACACGCGATATTATACAAATATGTCGAATCTCAATTCGCGTCATGATATGATGACAAATGATGTGATACGAATGAATTGGATGAGCTGAGACGGGGCAATCCACTTAATCGAATTGGGAATTTGTTAAGGGAAAATGAGCAAGAAAATATATCTCGAGGAGAAGATATATGTGTTGTATGCGATATGGTTGCAACTATATCCTCCTGCAAACAAGAAGATGAACTCGTGAATTGATGTTAGAAGGGTGTCCGACGTAGTCACTCCGATTTTTAAGTTAGCAAGTGAAGATTAAAAAGGTTATATATGTGTGAATATAAATGAATATCTTAATAATGCGAAAGATACTTGAATATAAATCATATCTGCTATTTATAGGAAGAAAATCCATGATTACCTTGTTTTCAGCATCCACTTGCTAATTAATACAAGATGACTGCACATACCATACTTCTGACAACTTTTCTGGAACGTCAAATCCATGTGATTCTGACAGTAATGGTTGTCAAGTATAAGGTATCACATACTGGTGCCCTCCAATGAAGTGCTATTTTCGAAGTGGCCCAGGTAAAAAGCCTTCCGGGAGCTTGTATGAAAGCCCAGACTTCTGGTTAGGCCAGGGTAAAGATGTCTCGGGCATTTACCTGCCTAGCTACGGACGAGCTCCTCCTGTAAACTTATCCTGAGTTTGGGCTATCCGTTTAATGTCCCAGCTCATCCATGACCCGAGCTCTTTTTGGGTATCAACAAATGAAAGGTTAGAATCGAATGACGATAGAAAACAAACTTAATTTTTTTCTTGAAAATAAATTGTAAATATTAATTAATAAAATCATATATTATAATTCCAATTTTTTTTAGAAAAAATAAGATTAAAAAAGTTTCTAGTCGATCCAACCCGATCCAAGTTTCGAATACAATCAATACTTGTTAATTTGGATTTATCGTTTGGAAATGGAATATGGAATGATGTTTGGGGGCGGGTGATGTATTGTGGGAGCCATCGAATAAATGGATTGTAATGGAGCAGTAAGATTCACAGTACGCAAGGCAAGTACATCTAAAATAAACACCATTTTAAAATTATTACTCAAATATATTAGAATTCTTTTTCTATTTTAATTAGAACAAATACCAAATCAACTTTGGCATGATTTATTACAAATTAATGTAATATTCAATAATAATAAAAGATAATCCAAAAAAATTTCTCTTAATTCTTAATAATTGAATAACTTCGCAATAACCATGATTTTTTTAATTTTTTTAGTATTTTTAATTAATATGTAATTTATAATATTTTATTCAAAATTATATCCACACAATACTAAATAATATTTTTTTCACATATATATTATCAATTCAAAACCAATGTTACAGATTAATCACTTGAAGTATTTTAAAGAAATTTAAAATATGCATGCAAACCTACATATATACACATGTAAGGATTAAATGATTTCACTTTTAAATAAGTACATTTATTTATTAATATAAATATTGAAAAATTATTTCAAACTTAATATGTTATATATGTCAATTAATTATTGGTTCAAGAAATTAATAAAAAATAATATATTATATTTAAGTATAAAATTTATAAAATTCTATAAAAATTCACAAAAATCTATAAAATTATTGCAAAAAATCTACATGAATACACATAAATCTGTGAGATTTCGTAAAAGTCAATAAAAATTTATATAATCCATAAAAGTCTATGATTTGAAAAATCATTAAAAGTAATCAAAACTTTGAATTGAATATACCCTACTAAATCTCATGGAATGTGTATATAATTAATCCATAGCAAGTCATACTCCTATGTTTAGATAGCCTATTTTCACTGTGAAAAAAACATTTGAAACGCATAATAATATAGAAAATGGGTATAGGCCTGTTGTGAATAACATTGTGCTATTTTACCAAAGAAACGTGACAATGAACAATACAAACTACTCGATGAAACTATTATTATTATTATTATTATTATTATTATTATTATTATTATTATTATTATTATTATTATTATTATTATTATTTTCTTGCTGGAATGGAACACGCAATTAAAGATGGCAGACTTGCAAATAATCAAAACTAAATTGAGACGACCTCTAACGTTCTAGCCTTCACTGTTAAAATCGTCTTTAAAATGTCATGTAATTTGAGAAAATTTAATATTTAAGTTCTTCAAAAATTATTAACAAGTAAAAAAATAATAATTATAGCCAAAACTAAAAGGAGAGCTGTCCGCATAAATAAATAGAGATGCAGTATTTTGGGCTTAAAAAAATTAATAGAAGATATTATTAAACATCCATCCACCTACTTCATATATTATTAGCAAGTGCATGCTTGATATTTTATCTTTATATTTTTTAACAAATTAATTATTTATCCCCCCATAGTAGTAATATTACTATTGTTGTTTGTGATTAAAAAAAGGTGTTTCGGAGGGCCATGCATGCTAGCTAGCATTCAGGTGGTAGAGTAACACAATCATTCCCCCGGCCAATGGAGAGTCGGACGAAGGGAAGTTATTCTCTTCCCAAACGAATGGGAAGTTGGTCGAAAAAAATGTCGTCTGAAATATGTGTTTTTTTCTTCTCTAAAATAAAATTGAAATATTTGTGTTATAATTGACCACTTAACTATTAGTCTCGCACTAAGCGATTAGTGTACCTGATGGATTGTACCTACCTGGATGTCAATGAGTCTGGTCGTCTGGCCCATGAGTCCGAGGAGAATGGTGTCTCACTGTTGGTCATGTCTCAATCACCTTTTAGATCAGTCTTACAATTTCTTTATTGATGGTCAAGTCCTCAGCATATATAGTGTTACTTATTAAGATCTGATATATCTCTTTTAAAGCTCTCCTATCCAATTAGTTCAATTGACACAACGTCGGTAACTTAACATACGAAAGCTTAACATGATGTCACTCCTCCCAGTACCACTCTCACCTATAGACACGACTATTTGTTTCACACAATTTTATTTTGTTAGATGTTACTTTATTAATTAGGGTTAATTTTTTAGATTAGTTTGTCAAAAAAATATTGATTTGAAGATTTTGGAGATAAATCCATGAACCCAAACCAAAACCCGAAAAAATTGGAGATCTCTTTCTCTATTTGGATTTCCCCACGGGACCAAAAACTTGTGGGAAAAGTTGTATCCTTAACATGATCTCATAGATCTAGGTTGGTTGGTCCATATTTTCCTTTAAAATTTCCTTTATATTTTTTTTTTCCTTCAATTGGTCTAAAAATATAAACTAGACAAAATAGAAGAAAGCCGGATCAACACATTTGACAAAAGAAAAGAAAACACATAGCTAGTTGCAAGGTATATCATACATATTTAATGGATAAAAATAGAAAGTAAAATTTAAAGTGTCAGATAGCTAGGCAACAAAATTTAACAACTTCGTACACGTAGATTAAAAAATATTTATTTTAGTGATAGCAAGTTTCAAAGTAATTAAGAATTTAATATTTTATATTTAAATTAATTAAAAAAAAATTGAATGCAAAATTGAGCAATAGTCAGGCTAAGATTTTGTTAATTGTCCAACATCGATTAAATAAATAACATGAGAGTTGTATATATTGGCTTGGACAATCCTCCCTTTTGAGCTAGCTTTTGGGAGTTGAGTTAGGTCTAAGTTCCAATCTTAACATAATATCAGAGCCCGAGTTTCAACGTTATGTGTTGGACTGCCTATAATTAGGTCACCCGTTCTGCCCATAATTGGGTCATTTGTAAACTCCACGCTCCAGATGTCCCACATCGGTTGAATAAATAATCTGGGAGTTGCATATATTGGCTTGGACAATCCTCCCTCATTGAACTAGCTTTTGGGCTTGAGTTAGGTCCAAGTTCCAATCTTAACAGATTTCCTCGACATATATTGAAACACGCGTAACAGAAAAGATTTATTTTAAAGCTAAAACAAAGTCGCAATTTCAAGCGTTCAAATTATAACTACTTCGGACTTGAAGTAAAAAAGTTTCCAATCCGAAAGTAGAAGCAAAAGTAAAGAAGACAAACACCTAAAAAAAAAAAAGCGACGAAAGCTATCTTAACCTATAGGTGTTCAACTAATTCATAGAAAAAAGTTATATTTACATATAAAATAAATTATGATATTCGTTATCAACAACAAAAATAAAATATTTGTATGACACATAAACACAAAAAAATCGTGAACAATTTCACGAGTTAATTTTGTGAGACAGTCTTACGAGTCATATAAACTATGAAAAAGTATTGTGTTTTACTAAAAATATCACTTATTATTATAAATATATGCAGAGTTGATTCGTCTCACAAATAAAGACCCGTGAAATCGTCTCATAATGAATATAATAAAACATAAAAACATGATAAAATAAAACGACAAAATAATTTACTTAATTAATATAATTTATATAATATTATGTTAGCTCGAAAATTTATATAAAATGCTGTCATAAGATAAAATCATTATCCGTTAAAATGATGAATGAAAGAAGTGCGAAGGAAAAGGCTGCGTTTACATGTTAGAACACATGCATACACATCAGCTTCGAAACCGTTCGCGTCGTTTTAGGCATTTGCACGTTACGTGTTTCTGTATTTAATCATTAAATGCCAAAGCAAAAAGTATTTTTTTAAAAGAAAAAATTCTTAAATTTTGTTATAAACTTTCTTTAACCAGTTCCACAATATTTTCCCCCCTTTATTTTAATTTAACTAAAAAAATTAAATTTCTGTGACATATTGGCGACAAATAAAAAAACAATTTCCGGTATTTTCAGCTACAGAACGCGAAAATGAATATGAAAAATTCAAAATTAAAATGGAATAACATATTTCACAATAATTATACTAAATTTAAAATATATCTGCCTAACTAAAAATTTGAAAGCGAAAATATCTCATATGTCAAGTTGTAAGCACCATTTCAGGAATGACAACTTTTCTGTAAGTGCGGATATTATATACATAAATATATATTGTCTACCAATTGTATCAGTATTTTTGCACATTAATAAAGAGACACTCATTTATTGGATATATTGAAAAAGAATTTAGAGGGGAATTTAGAGGGGGTGAAAAAAATCTTTGAAAATATTTGCTTTTTAAATTTGGTTTCAACCGTTTTTAGGCGGTTGAAAGTTTTTCTCTCAAACGGTTAGAAGTATGAACTGCGTAAAATGTGCGGAAGACGATTCAATATTTTTAATGATATTTTCAACTGGTTAACACACTAAACAGCAGGATATAGTATGAAGTGTAAAGGCTTGTGAAAAGTAAGAACATCAGATTTTTATGGATGTTCGGAGAGAAAACTCCTACGTCGTCCTTTCTTCCTCTGTAGGAAGGATTCCACCAAAAGACTTTGGTTTTACAAAACTCTTTGCAACAACTCACTTCAATCAGGACTTATCACGTCGCATGTTTTGGAACTCTTAGTGATTACTTCTGGAAATTAAGAACCTTCGGTTCACCAGACACTTCTATGAATTAGATAACCAAAAAGTTATTGAGGCAAATAAACAATCTTGTTTTGATAGCAAGAATATGATCCTTGAGAGATCGGATATTTTTCTGTTGAATGCGTGCTTGAGTGAGCGATAGAGATATGTGATCTTTGATTGCGCTCAGATTCTTAAAGTACGAAGACTTGAAAGATTCACGCTTTTTAAAGCTTGATGATTATGTCTTTCGTTGTTATCGTGTGTATGCTCTTGCATACTTCCAGCTTCACTTATATAACATGTCGTGATTCCAACGGTTAGAAAAGAAAGAGCAATGCTAACCTGTTTCCTTGGAATTATGTGTCACTATCAGCTGCAAATTCATTAAATGTTATTCAGTAATACATTTAATGTTTTCTTTGCTAGTACAACTTTGAATCTCGTTCCTTGAAGAGTTACATCTGGGTGTCATTTTATAGCAACTGTTTTTACATCAGAACTTGTAGGACACAAGTAATCTTTCTCTTCTGGGATAGTGACTTCAATGCAGATCTATCTTGAGATTTGTGCATAACATGGTTGACTTATAGCGATGCAAATCTATTTGAGTGTCCTGAAGCGGTCAGAGAATGTATTTCTTTAAGTGAACAATAAATGACTCTTTAATGACTTTGACATAAGGTTCTTCGAACAGCCGGTTGAGAACGATTGAGCTGATAGGCGGTTTGAACACTATAAGTGGTTGAACCATTATCTGTTATACATAAAACTTTGTAAATGTTTCCTGAAATAGTCAAGTGTTATTTTGATTTTGTCGATCACCGAAACTTTTGGTTAATAATAATAATTTATTAACAAATACAATTTTGATATGTTTCATACAATTTTGATATGTTTCATATCATCTGATATATGAGTATCACATTCTCGATGGACATACATATTAGCACGATTGTTGGCAGAGACGGATTTATTGAAGGGCTGTACTGGGCTGTAGCCCATCCAATTTTTTTAATTTACCTAAGTAAAAATCCCTTTCTATGTGCCCAGCCCAGCCCAAATAATTGATTTGTTTTTTAAGTTAAAAGTTGTGGCCTGTGGGCCATTGCAAGTATAGTCACCCACTTCACTTTTTTTGTTTCTTCCTTTTCTGTAATGTCCGAAAAATCCGTCCACGTAAACCACATGCATGAAAATTAATTAAATTACTTATTTATTTTATTTATTTAATCCGTCCACGTACATTCACAACCTTGCCATACATTTACACCTTATTGTCCTCTTTGTTTGTTGTTGAGACATTGTTTGACTATTACATATTTATTTGTTTGATAATTATTTTATTAGTTGTTTAGGATTATAACTTGAAATATTTCAAAATAGAACATTATTCTGCTATTAATAATTGGGATTTTCGTTTGTTTTTGGAACACATTTAATTACGTCATTGTATACTCCTCATTGATAAGACAACTGCGTTCTTAATTCCGTTTTCAATAATATGTTGTATTGTCGATTAATAAATATTTATAATTTATTTTCTAAAAAAACTTTCAGATTTTTGTTAGTTTAATTTTTATTATTGATTTCAAATTTTATATTTAAAATTAAAAAAAATCGATAATAAGACGTTTAGATAAGTAATTTAAAAAAGTTTTTAATGTTTCATTAACCGGAAAAATACTTAAAATATTTGTTTGGAAAAGTTTTTTATAAAAAAATTTATAAGGTGATTTGTATAGATTTTTCGTCTTTTAGTCGATCGACATTGCTTGAATATTTGTTTATGAGATATTGATTCTTGAATTTTGATTGTTTGTTGTTGTGTCATTGATTGATTATATTGATTCATCTTGTTTTGATATTACATGTGTTTACCGCCAGTACTGAGGGAGCTTTTTCAGTAATGAAACATATGAAGACGACACTTTGCAATAAAATGGAGGGTGACTTTATTACCGATAGTTTGACACTATATTGAATGAGATTTAGCTAAACATATACATGTAAATTCTATTATAGATGAATTTTATGTATTAAAATCTCGTATGGCACAACTTCGTTGAACAATATAATGTAATTTTTTTTAATAATATATAACTTATTATATTGAGTTTAAGCCCCCCAAACTCATATTCTTGGATCCGTCTTGTTGGATAACATAACAAAACTCTATAATATATATATATATATATATATATATATATATATATAATATTTTACGATACTTTTGACTTTGTGGAAAAGGTTTAGATCAATAGTTTTGCAAAGTTTTGGATGCAAAAAACCTTTAATTTTTATTTTTGTTAAACAGCCGTAACACTCGATTTAAATCAATAAAGTTATTTTCAATAATATAAGTTCCCCATTTGACACTCGTTTTGTGCCCCACTCAACCAAACTATACAGTAGATGATAATGATTTAAGTTAAATATTTTATATCGCAACACATAAATGTCATATATCAATTATTTTTTTAAAAAAAGATAATTATTATACATAACATGTTCTGTTTAACAAATTATTATGAATGATCACCTTTAAAGTTGTTTGTGAGATAGATAATTAATACTCACTCAAAATATAGGGTCCGGTTCCAGCAAATGACACTAATCTAGACGTAGGTTTCGAATTTGTCCTGAGCCTAAAATCACGAAAGAGACCGTTAGAAGGGGTCAGGAGGGTGTCTCGACGTAGCTCCTCCGACACTCAAGTCAGAGACTGATGATATAAGAGGGAGCAGCTAAGGGTGTTGCTGAAAAATAATATAGTGAATGAATGAATTGAACACTCAAACCTGGAATTTATAGGAGAATAACTGGGCATGTGATGAGCGTTTTACCTTGGTTGAGGATGGGCTAGGGATCCAAAATCTGATTTGAACCTGATCCTAATTGTGAAGATCCGATTTTTTTGCCTTTACCATACAATTAAATAATTGTAAGGAAGTTATAGCATAAGATTTTATTGTGTACACTTTGGAGAATATTTTCTATATGAGAATAAATTGGAGATATAAATCAAGTCATTAGATTGGGCATATCAAGGCATATTTTCGAAATTTGAGAATATATTACAAGGTTGTGATATCCTACAAACATAGAAGATAAATCATCAAACTTGGGCACAAAATCCCCTCCTTTGGCCACCATATTTTCGAAATTCATGCTGGATTCTTGCCTAAGTATTGTAAGGCATGGTTACAAGGGAAGCATACCATGCAAATTGGAAGGAAATCCTCAACCTTGCACCAAGACCATTAGATCTAGCCACCTAATTTTCGAATTAATCTAGACCATTGGATTAGGGTGTGAATCTCCCAACTTTGGTAGCCATATTTTCGAAATCAGCAAGAAATTGTAGCCAAAATTAAGGGATTTGATATGATCTATGGTATGATTTTAGTGCCTAATTTAGCTCCCACCCCTTGGCCTATAAATACCACACCCTACCTACTTATTCTTCACACCCCATTCTCGAAATTTCAGAGCTGAAACTCTCGAAATTTTCAGCAGCCACCCTAGCAAAACTCTGCCCAATTATCGTACTGAATTCGTCCAAAGATTCAAGCCGAAGAAACGCCCGATCGAAGAACGAGTAGCGATCCATCCCGAAGCAAGCAACCTACGTTTTTTAGCATCCAAGGATACTGTAAGTGGGCTAGTTTCTAAACTTTTAAATCTCGAAATTGTGTATGCATGTTTTCGATTTTTACTAGAAAAAAATAAATAGTCGAGTACAATCTTCTTCCTACTCTTTTCTTGTATTGTCGTGCGATTTTAAAAGCACTGTGAGGAGTCGACTATATACGGGAGGGAATCCCAACCACGACGTACCCTTACGCGGTGGGGGACATAACCGCTATACGGCCTCGCCCCCTTAGAGGAGTAAAAATTAGGGACTGACGTCAGTAAACCGTAGAAAGTAGATGAGTCGCAGTGCTGTGTCAAAGTTTATGCATGTGTTATGAAATACGGATGAACTCATGAATTATGTTTCGAAATTATGCATGTTGTATCTATTGTGCTCGATTTTCCCCCATTTACTGAGTATTCCCAAAATAATCACCCCCCTTACAACCCTTCCCAGATAAGCCCGAAGAACAGGTCGAGGACGAGGAGTCCGAACAATTCTGGGGATGGTGATGATTCAAGAGTCTAGATAGAGTTTAAGTTTATTATTGATATTATGCAGTTTACGCTTCCGCATTAAATTCTGTCTTTTAAGTTATTTCGAGATTGTAAAGACAATTTTATTGAGATTATGATTTATAAACTGGATTCGGTTTAAACTGTGCTACGAAAGGCTTGTCGTTTTAAATTGTGTGATTGTAAACGACGCCGGTGTCAACTCCGAGTTTCGGGGCGTGACATTTAAGTGGTATCAGAGCCGCCAGGTTCATAGTCCGGTTGGGAAAAAATCGATTTTCAAAAAAAAAAAAAAAACCCTAAAAATTTTCGGTGGAATTTTAACTCGAGGCCGATGCTATCCCCTCCGAAACGGCCCAACGATCAAGACTCCCCACCCTAATCGGGAGCCCCAGCGAAAAATCGCGAAATTCCTTCGTTTAGGCCTCCGAAACCTCGATTTTGCCGTTTTAGGAAAGTTTTGTAACTCCTATAACTTTTCGTAGGAAACTCCGAATTCGATTCCGTCAAATGTTCTGGAATCCTCTCGACGTATGCTTCGAACCCATATGTCTAATTCCAAACTTTCCATTTTTGGAGAAAAAAAATATATATTTATTTAAATTTCGAAAATTTCATATGTATTGCATATTTTCACTTGTTATATACTGTCTATTTCGGATTCTGAGCATTTCCGTTTTTGATTTCAGGAAATGGCTCCATCTACTCCCCTGCGACCCCGTACTCGTTTCCAAGCTGCCCTTCGTCTGAAGGAGCTTGCCCTTCACTACCAGTCACGCCAGATTCGGCGACTTAGAGCCCGATTAAGCGAGAGGAGGAGTGAGGTCGAAGCCTTAACCGCCGAGAAAGAAGAGATTCAAGTCCGCCTTAATCAGTCTATCTATCAAGGGGAACTAGTTAGGGGAGATAACATGGACCTACGGGATGTCATAGAACAGTGTAAGTATCAAAATGGGAAGCTACAAGAGGATGCGGATCGCTATCGCAAGGAACTTGAAGAGGAGAAGCAGCAGAATGCCAGAGGTAAGAGAAGGCTAGAAAATTCTTGTGAGGCCATGAACAGTCTAGCATATGTGAACCAGCGCTTGGTCCAGCAAGCTGAAGCCCTAAAGAATAAGATCAAGGAAAATAAGGAGGGTTACGAGCTACGCTACCAGAGTACCGTAGATCTGTTGGACGAGGCAGAGGCAAATGCTCATGAGTGGAAGATGCAGGTGGCCCAGCTCAACGCAGCAAACGCACAGCTCAGTACAGAAAACGCCAATCTTACTCACATGGTTGAGGTACTGCAGGAGGAAGAGCCGGAGGAAGAGCCAGAAGAAGAGGAGCCTATTGAGATAGATGAGCCGATAGCTGCAGTAGGAGATGGAGAGTTAGACGATTAGATCATCTTAGTGACTTTTCCTTATTACTAGGAGTTTATCCTTCCATTGTTGCTATTTTATTTTCAGTCAGCAGTACTTATTTCCATTCAGTACAATTTGTTCAGTCAGTTGTTTCTTCGAATTCAAAAATTAATAAAGTATGATTATTATTTATCTCCGTCGTGCATTGATATTCAAATTATGTTTGCTTATTTACTCAGTTGTTCCAGCATAACTTATCTATTCAATCTTGTTGATTTATACAACAAATTCTTAGAAGCGTTTAACTTGTAGGAAATGGCCGGCAGACCACCGAGACAGAACCGCAACCCCCGTTATGCTAACAACAACAACAACAACAACGACAACACTAATGAAGAGGGCAACGGGCCTCCACCCCAGTTCAATCTCAACCAGGCAGACTTAATGGCTATAGCCACGATCGTGGCGACTACACTTCAGGGGTTAGTGAACCCCAATGCTAATCAGCAGCCCCCACCTCCACCACAGCATGGGGTCAAGTTTCATTACGAGTCTCTGCGCAAGAACAGGTGTCCAACTTTCGGTGGCGCTGCCGACCCTGAAGTTAGCCAGAGCTGGCTAAAGAGTGTGGAAACTCAGTTAAGACTATTGGAAGTCCCAGATGCACTAAAAGTGGACGTGATAGTGCCCTTCCTGGAAGACAAGGCAGCTAAATGGTAGGAAGCAGTCTCGCCAGCCATGACCGCTGCTGGGCCAATCACATGGCGTATCTTCCGAGAAACATTTCTGAAACAGTACTACCCGGCGGAAGTCAGACTGCAGAAGTTAAGTGAGTTTGAGAATCTCAGTCAGGCCCCGGACATGTCAGTAGTGGAATACACCTCTCAGTTCAATGCCCTTGGTTCTTATGCTCCTGCAATTATGGCGGATGAAGTTCTGAAATTACACCGATTTAAAAAGGGGTTGAACAGCAGAATCCAATCCGCTCTGGCAGTCTACCAACCTACCAACTTTTCAGACTTGATGGGTGCGGCTATCCGAGCCGAAGCTGATATTCGTCGGAGAGAAGGGGAAAACAGGAACAAGCGACCCCCTGTCAGCCAGCCTTCCCAGGGAAAACCAGTGTTCAAGAGGCCCAATCAGTCAGGTGGACCTCCCTCAAGGCAATTCCCCGCCACTAACTATCAAGGACTCAAGCCATGCTCAACATGTGGCTTCAAGCACTCCGGGGAATGCCGAAGGGCCAGCGGTGTGTGCTTCGGATGTGGGAAAGCGGGGCACCGAATTGCAGAATGTCCTACCACTGCCAACCGACCAGCAGGGCCAAACAGAGGAACTGGGCCAAATCCGGGAGCAGGCCCTAGTAAACCAAAAGAGGATAAACCCAATGCTAGGATCTTTGCCATGACTCAGGAAGAGGCTGATGACGCAACTGAAGTCGTGTCAGGTACCATTCTAATTCAATCAGTACCTGCCTATGCATTATTTGACTGCGGTGCTACCCATTCCTTTATGTCTAAGAGATTTGCTAAGAAGTTAGGACGTAGGCCTGATAAGCTAACTGAACCTTTCCGAATAGCCACACCCACGAGTAGAGCTATAGAAACTGAGGAGATTTACAGAGATTGTGAGATCAGTATTAATAATCAGACTTTTAGCGCCGACTTGATACAGTTGATCATGGTCGATTTCGACATCATCTTAGGGATGGATTGGTTAGCGAGAAACAGTGCAGTAGTAGATTGTAAGGGAAAGGAAGTCAAACTCCGAACCCCAAATCAGGAAGAAGTCGTGTTTCACGGTAAATCCAAGGGACGTAAATCACTATTGTCAGCCTCTCAGGCTTGGAAGGCCATGAAATCCGGAGAAGATATCTACCTAGCAATGGTCAGTGAGGTAACAGAAGAAGTCGAGCTGAAACTGGAAGACATCCCGATAGTGAGAGAGTTCCCCGATGTTTTTCCAGAAGAACTCTCAGGGACAGTCCAGGACCGCGAGGTGGAGTTCGAGATCAACCTGGTTCCCGGGGCGGCACCAATCTCTAAGGCACCATACAGAATGGCACCAGCCGAACTCAAGGAGCTGAAGGAACAACTCCAAGAATTACTAGATAAAAGGCAGATTCGACCAAGTGTGTCCCCGTGGGGAGCTCCAGTACTCTTCGTAAAGAAGAAGGACGGTAGTATGAGATTATGCATCGACTACAGGGAATTGAACAAGATCACAATCAAGAACAGGTACCCTCTACCTCGGATAGACGATCTGTTCGATCAGCTTAAAGGAGCCGCCGTCTTTTCTAAACTGGACCTGAGGACCGGTTATCATCAGTTAAAGGTCAGGGCTGAAGATATTCCCAAGACAGCCTTTCGAACCAGATACGGGCACTACGAATTCACAGTGATGCCCTTTGGTCTGACCAACTCACCAGCAGCATTCATGGACCTTATGAACAGAGTGTTCAAGCCGTTTCTGGATCAGTTCATAGTGGTATTCATCGACGACATTCTCGTCTATTCTCCTGACGAGGCGAGCCACGAAGAGCACCTTCACCTTGCTTTGCAAATCTTAAGAGAGAACAAGCTCTATGCTAAGTTTAGCAAGTGTGAATTCTGGCTAAGAAGTGTGTCATTTCTAGGACACGTGATCTCGAGAACAGGAGTGTCAGTGGATCCAAGGAAAGTAGAGGCGATTACAGAGTGGCCGAGACCGAAGAATGCCACCGATATCCGAAGCTTTCTTGGATTGGCAGGATATTACCGAAAATTCGTCGAAGGGTTCTCCTCGATAGCCGTGCCACTGACGAAACTCACACAGAAGAATTCTAAATTCATCTGGAATGAGGATTGTGAGAAGAGTTTCCAGACTTTGAAAGAGAAACTCGCATCCACACCAGTGTTGATCCTACCCGCAGAAGATAAGGATTTCACTATCTACAGTGACGCATCTAAGGACGGTCTAGGATGCGTACTCATGCAAGAAGGAAGAGTGATCGCATATGCGTCAAGACAGTTGAAACCGCACGAACAGAATTATCCTACTCATGACCTGGAACTAGCAGCGGTTGTCTTCGCCTTAAAGATTTGGAGGCACTATCTCTATGGTGCTAAATGTGAAATCTTCACAGACCATCAGAGCCTCAAGTACTTGTTCACCCAGAAGGAACTTAACATGAGGCAGAGGCGATGGATCGAACTTCTGAAGGACTATGATTTGACCATAAGCTACCATCCGGGTAAAGCAAACAAAGTGGCTGATGCGCTAACTCGGAAGGGCCCAGGAAAAATGACTCTAGCTTCCCTCTCGGCCCAGCCATGTCTGCAGGAGACCGTCAAGTTAAACCAAGATCAAGACCCGGTACTGACCAAACTCAAGGAGCAAGTCAGAGAAGGGAATTCTCAGGATCATCAAGTTGATGACAAGGGGATCTTATGGATGAAAGGAAGACTGTGTGTGCCAGACAGTGATAACCTTCGCCGAGAGATAATGGCAGAGGCGCACAAGTCAAAATTCTCAGTCCACCCAGGCAGTACGAAGATGTACAAGGATCTTAAGAATAGCTTCTGGTGGAATGGCATGAAAAGAGATGTAGCTGAATTCGTCTCTAAATGTCAGATATGTCAGCAGGTCAAAGCAGAACACCAGCGACCTGGAGGATTACTGCAACCTCTGGAAATTTCCGAGTGGAAATGGGAACATATTTCCATGGACTTTGTGGTAGGATTGCCAAGGTCTAGGCAAAGCCACGACGGTATATGGGTGATCGTGGACAGACTCACAAAGACTGCACACTTCCTACCCGTCCGCATGAGTTACAACCTCGATAAGTTGGCTTCACTATACATGGACAATATTGTCAGACTGCATGGAGTGCCAGTGAGCATTCTATCCGATAGAGATCCGAGGTTCGTCTCGCGCTTTTGGAAGAGCTTTCAAGAGGCCATGGGAACGAAAGTGACCCTAAGTACGGCCTATCATCCTCAAACCGACGGGCAAACGGAGAGAACCATACAGACTTTAGAGGATATGCTGCGAGCGTGCGCTCTTGAATTCAGTAGCAACTGGAGCACTCATCTACCCTTAATTGAGTTTGCTTATAACAACAGCTATCACAGCAGCATCGGAATGGCTCCGTATGAAGCCCTTTATGGAAGGAAGTGTCGGTCACCACTTTACTGGGATGAAGTGGGAGAAAAGGCCATAGTGGGACCCGAGCTAGTACAGATGACAGTGGACAAGGTTAAAATTGTCCGAGAAAAGCTCAAGGCAGCTCACGACCGACAGAAAAGCTGGGCAGATCTTAAGAGGAGGCCGGTAGAGTTCAACGTGGGCGAGAAAGCTTATGTGAAAGTCTCGCCTATGAGAGGAGTTGTCCGATTCAGTAAGGCCGGGAAATTGAACCCTCGATATGTTGGACCATTCGAAATCTTGGAGAGAGTGGGCACGTTAGCATGCAGACTGGCGCTCCCACCAAGCATGTCCAGAATCCACAACGTATTCCACGTGTCCCAGCTGAGAAGGTACATTCCAGACCCGAGTCACGTTCTGGAAGTAGAACCACTCATAATTGAAGGGAACTTGGGAGAAGAACTGAAATACGAAGAAGTTCCTATCAGAATCGTGGATACCAAAGAACAAGTTCTCAGACGACGCATCATTCCCTACGTCAAAGTGCAGTGGTCCAACCATACTGAGCGCGAAGCAACTTGGGAAGTCGAAGAAAAGGTGCGAAAGGAATATCCTTACCTATTTGGAGACCAAGCCAATTCAAGTTTCGAGGACGAAACTTCACATAAGGAGGGAGGGATGTGAAGATCCGATTTTTTTGCCTTTACCATACAATTAAATAATTGTAAGGAAGTTATAGCATAAGATTTTATTGTGTACACTTTGGAGAATATTTTCTATATAAGAATAAATTGGAGATATAAATCAAGTCATTAGATTGGGCATATCAAGGCATATTTTCGAAATTTGAGAATATATTACAAGGTTGTGATATCCTACAAACATAGAAGATAAATCATCAAACTTGGGCACAAAATCCCCTCCTTTGGCCACCATATTTTCGAAATTCATGCTGGATTCTTGCCTAAGTATTGTAAGGCATGGTTACAAGGGAAGCATACCATGCAAATTGGAAGGAAATCCTCAACCTTGCACCAAGACCATTAGATCTAGCCACCTAATTTTCGAATTAATCTAGACCATTGGATTAGGGTGTGAATCTCCCAACTTTGGCAGCCATATTTTCGAAATCAGCAAGAAATTGTAGCCAAAATTAAGGGATTTGATATGATCTATGGTATGATTTTAGTGCCTAATTTAGCTCCCACCCCTTGGCCTATAAATACCACACCCTACCTACTTATTCTTCACACCCCATTCTCGAAATTTCAGAGCTGAAACTCTCGAAATTTTCAGCAGCCACCCTAGCAAAACTCTGCCCAATTATCGTACTGAATTCGTCCAAAGATTCAAGCCGAAGAAACGCCCGATCGAAGAACGAGTAGCGATCCATCCCGAAGCAAGCAACCTACGTTTTTTAGCATCCAAGGATACTGTAAGTGGGCTAGTTTCTAAACTTTTAAATCTCGAAATTGTGTATGCATGTTTTCGATTTTTACTAGAAAAAAATAAATAGTCGAGTACAATCTTCTTCCTACTCTTTTCTTGTATTGTCGTGCGATTTTAAAAGCACTGTGAGGAGTCGACTATATACGGGAGGGAATCCCAACCACGACGTACCCTTACGCGGTGGGGGACATAACCGCTATACGGCCTCGCCCCCTTAGAGGAGTAAAAATTAGGGACTGACGTCAGTAAACCGTAGAAAGTAGATGAGTCGCAGTGCTGTGTCAAAGTTTATGCATGTGTTATGAAATACGGATGAACTCATGAATTATGTTTCGAAATTATGCATGTTGTATCTATTGTGCTCGATTTTCCCCCATTTACTGAGTATTCCCAAAATAATCACCCCCCTTACAACCCTTCCCAGATAAGCCCGAAGAACAGGTCGAGGACGAGGAGTCCGAACAATTCTGGGGATGGTGATGATTCAAGAGTCTAGATAGAGTTTAAGTTTATTATTGATATTATGCAGTTTACGCTTCCGCATTAAATTCTGTCTTTTAAGTTATTTCGAGATTGTAAAGACAATTTTATTGAGATTATGATTTATAAATTGGATTCGGTTTAAACTGTGCTACGAAAGGCTTGTCGTTTTAAATTGTGTGATTGTAAACGACGCCGGTGTCAACTCCGAGTTTCGGGGCGTGACACTAATGGACCCATCCGGTATCAATAATAATTATAAGATCAATAATCACAAATAATAGCCTCTTCAACTTTGTTCAAGCTAGCGAAATAAGTGAAAGATTGATCTATAGTTAGAATTTCGATTTCTCTCATCAATATTTTCTCTGGTGAGTTTGTCGCCCAAATTTTGCTTATTACAATTAGTTTGACTAACGTGATCAACAAATTATTGTGTTAGTCCGGATGTTTTTTTAGTGTATATCTAAGTCCAGTGGCTATGTTTTTATAATAATAAAAATATACAATATTAAAATAATGAAAAAAAATTCGCACCCTTATGATTAAAAAAGACAATACAATATAGCCCGACTTTATCAGCCATCTTTTAATTAGCATGGCTGACATGCGAAAATCAAATTCAAGTGCTTTCCACTACCTATCCATTTGGATATATATTCAGACAGCACAAAATATGTCGACCCCTCTCCCTCTTTTTTGATTATTACAATTAAGGACACATTTCATTCAAAATAACGAATACACCCTTCTCCGTTCCCCTTCTATAAAAGCCACCTAAACTCACTCCAAGCCATCATTGCCACCTTCTCCACAGCACCCACAACCACAACCGCAGTTCACCGCCGCATAATATACTCTCAGTTCATACTTGTACGAAAATATTTAGATACATAAGCCTAAATGGCAACCATAGGGGCATCAGCGTCGTCTCCGACATCGCCGGTGCAGAGGTCTCCCTGGCATTCTCCGGTGCCGTATCTCTTCGGCGGATTGGCGGCCATGTTGGGTCTCATTGCTTTCGCTCTTCTGATTCTTGCGTGTTCCTACTGGAAACTATCTGGCCACCTCGAAAATCAGGGTGACGGTGACAGAGACCTCGAGGCTGGGGAGGCGGATGGCGGCGAAGCTAAGGCGTCATCGCCGGTTATTGAAGAGAAGTACCTGGTGATCATGGCTGGCCAAGAGAAACCCACTTTCTTGGCAACTCCCATGTCGAGTAGAGCGTCGTCTTTCGGCAGTAAAAGCAATTGCAGCACGAGCAGTGGTGAAAGTACAGTGATTTCAGAGGAAGATTATGAACAAGCAGCAGCACCAGCGGGTCAAGAACATTGAATAAATTCTTGAATTTCTGGCGATTTTAAGTCGGATCGAATCCTCGAACGAGTTCGAAAATTTGGTTTTTTGGGGTTTGTTGATCGGGATTTGGGATATGTAAATAATTTTTGTAGCTGCAGGAATCACGAAATGGGCAATATTATAAAGTTACTTCGATGCATATTCTGAGACTGTTTCCTTTCCTTTTTCCATTTAACAGATGGATGATGTTTTTGGTTGGTTGGTTTAAAGAAATTTCTTGATCATAATTATTGAAGTTGCATGCCAGCTTATACAATTTAATTTAATCGTGAAAAATATTACTCCAAATCTTTTATTTTTCATTTTTGTGTTTCTATATATCGTCTTGACTTTTAAAAATACTTATTCGTTCCATATTTTTCCTGATCAAAGACACAAATTAATGGTATTTGAATTAAATTGCATTTAAGAATATGGAGGGATTATTTAAATTGTTCCACTGGTTGCAATGGAGCGAGGTATACAAGCTTGTGCGAAAACTAAAGCCAAAGGAGAAGTTTCTTCTTTTGGGAGTATCTTGGTCCAAAATCCGACGATTAACATCAAGAGACACCATTTGGAATCCAATGAACCATGAAAAACTCCATAGACTTCAAACACTGCCACAAGCGCCTAGGATCCGCTTTAATTAGGGGCACCTCATCACCTAGCTTGCAAAAATTGGAGCCTTTTCCTCGGAAACAAAGGCGCCTAAGCCCTTGGGCCTCGCCTATTGGGGTGCCTAAGTTCCTTGCATGCGTTCTGGAAAAATACAGGACTCCCACGGGGCACTGTGCTCCCTTTTCAAGTCCCTCAGCGCCTCCCCTGTTGCTCAGGAATTTCTCAAACAGCTCTTAAACATGTTGGTCATGTGCATTTGATTAAATAAACATTATGTTTCTATATAACTGAACTGTTATCTACAGATTTATTGCCTAAACTTCTTGAATGATAAATGTTGCTAAAACTTCTTTTTAAATCACGTAAATGATTATATTTTTAAAGAGGAGTTTCTAATTCAATTCTTGAGGAGGAGCTTTTCTTTAAAAAACTATTTTTAAATATGTTATCCCTCGAACCGAAAAATGTTTTAAATCTTTTAATTCAGTTCTTGAGGGAGAGTTTTTAACTAAATATTTTATCCCTCAAACTGAAAAATTCTTTTTCGCTTAAATGTTTTTAGATGTTTTTTATTCTCACAACGGAGAGAATTATTAGATGTTTAAAGTTTCTTTTGTAAATGTTTAAAGTTTCTTTTTTTTAAAAAAAAATAAAAAAAAAATAATGTTCTATTTGCTCAATTTTTGCGATAATAAAAAATGAAGAAATTTTTGGGACATTTCATGTTCGCAATCTTGATTCCAACAATTTTGATTTTGATGTTAACAAAACTTGTTATTTTGTTTCTAATAAATTTAGCTAAGTGCGCAGAAAGCTGAACTAATCAGGCTTCGAACTGATCAGTTACCGAGTCAAAACTGAAGCTATCGAGACGCAAAGTGAAAGTGCCAACCGATTACCCAAACTGAACCAGTCTAACTGAAATATCAAAGACAAGACCAGTTCAGTTGATAGGTGGTTCAGCAGAAGACCTTCAGAATCACGGCCAGCTGATGAAGAGCCCAACTGACCAGTTCAACTAATTCAGTGTAATAAAGTTCAGCTGACGAGCCAATTGATTTCACCAAACAATTCAAGACCAGTTCAACTGACCAGTTCAGAGCATCAGTTAGGATCCGATCAGTTTGCAAAACACGACAAGCTTTTCTGAGTGGAATCCTGCTGTGCACAGCGGTATGAAAGCAATTGTCCGATCACGTTGCCTCTATAAATAATGAATGCTGCAGCAAAGCTTAAAGTCAATACGTTCAAGAATGACTTTCAGAAAGACAAGACACAAATTTCGAGGAACGAATTCAAACATCAACGAACATATTTGATGAGTCTTGATGTACGGTCACGTTGCCTCTATAAATACAAGATCAAGACCATCAACAAGGGTGTAGAACATAAAGGAAGTGTGTGAAGAAAGGGTGTGGAAAAACAAGTGTGCATATCATCTTACCAGAAGCAACCAGCCCATATTTGAGGGAACACTTCAACGTGTTATCAGCTTAATTTAGAAGCTCAGTTTCCTCAGTGTGTGAGAAAGCTTTCTTGTTATATTCATAGATCAGTTCTCACATACACACACACACACACACCATCACTCACATATATACAGAGAATCGAGCGTATTGAAAAGTTAAGTGAGTCTTGCACAAAGACATTAAACTTATGTATATAGTCTTTGATACATAGACGTTAAACGAGTGTTGGCTGGAAAGGTGTCGCCTTCAGTCTAGACTAGGAGTTCAGTTAAGTAGTAGCGTAAGTCTTAAGCTAAATGGGTTTGTACAAGGTGTTGTATAAATCAAAGTCTTATAGTAGATCCTACCCGAGGTGGTAGAAGTGGTGACGTAGGAACAGTTGAAGCCTTCGAACATTCATAAATATATCTTGTGTATTTAACTGTTTATTTAAACTGATTTGATTAGTTCGAGCTAATATCAGTTCAGTTCTCACCATAACTGAACTGATATAAGCAAGAAATGATCCATATTATTTCAGTTGACACAAGCTAAAAGCTTTAAATTGATCAGCTTTCTTAACTAAGGATTACTTCGAGTATTTTCAGCTTGGTTTAAAATCAAACTCGATTTAATTCATCGGTTTTATATTCTTAAAATACGAGCTATTGTAGCTCATTGAGAATTTTGTATTTGAAGCACCCTCCTAGGTGCTCGAATCGATCCCATCACAGTTCATTCAATAATATTCATTTCGCTAGTAAGTCATGAAGAATTATTTGACTCTTCTGCACTTGACTTATTACAGTTTTGGAGTCGGTCATTTTAAAATTCTAAAATTTACCTACAAAAAACTTTTTTATTCTGGTGTCCTCTGTCTTGTACTTCTTTTCCAAATAATCCCACAATTCTTTGGCAGTTGTCATAGTATGATATACATCATACAATGTGTCCTCGAGGCCATTTAGTATGTATTTCCTACATAGGAAATCACCGTGGTTCCAACCATCAACAACGGTCCTTCATTGTGTGTGCGTGTCGCCATCAGTAACGACAATGGGGCCGTTTTTCAGAAATCTGGTCAGGCTGAGTGTGGTTAGATCAATTTTTGAAATCAGCATTGGTGAACTTGGACGAGTTTTCACCAAAAGCGGGAGCAATAGCCATATGCATTCTGAATTCTAGAACAACAACAACAGTAGTCAAGGCAAGAATTGAATTTTTTCTCTGCAAGAAGCAATTGTCATGTATCAAAATGCTAACAATTTAAAGACAGTTATCCATAAGATACATTAATGACTTGATCAAACGATTGTAGCACAACGAATCTCTTGATATCGGCGAACATAGATGGTAAGAATTTTCAAGACAGAAAGAAACAGAGATAACAATATGAATGCAGAAGAATCAAAATCAGAAGAAAAGGCAGGAATGCAAACATAGAGGGGTTATTTAAATTTTCCACCGGTTGCAATGAAAGTACAAAACCTTATGTGGAAATATATAGCCAAAAGACATGCTGTTTCTTTCCTATGGGTGTCTCTTGATCCAAAATCTAATGATTAATATCAAGAGTCAACCTTTGAAATCCAACGAATGATGAAAAACTTGTATAGGCTGTCGAATAGTGCTTCAGGTACCGAGGAGCTGCTTTACGGGCACCTCAGTGCCTAGCTTGTGAAAATTGGAGCCTTTTCCTAGAAACATAGGTGCTTCTTCGCTTAGGCGCCTGGGCCTCACCTGCTGAGACACCTAAGCACCTGGCATGTGTCGTGTTTAATTTATGTTCACTAAGCCTAAAACATTAAATAAAAATAAAATAAGCAGGGGGCGGAGGCACTAAGGGGGCTGGGTTGGGCTCCAGCCCCCCTAATTTTTTTTTTTAAAAAAATAAATATGTTTTATTTTAAAAAATTTGTTGATTAGCCCCGATCTGTATTTTTTTCTTCAACTTCTCTATTCTTCTCTCTCAAATCATCACAATTTTGATTATTTCAAATTGCCGTAACTTCATAATCGATCGCCAGTTTTAAAAATCGATTGTAGATTCGGAAAGCCCACGGAATAAGCTTTTTTTTAATACCAAATTTTCGAAGTTTCTTTGTCGTCTTGAAATCAGCCGTCGCCCATTGGTCGCCGTTTTCACCGAAAATATGAGAAAATCTTAATGTTAGACTTTCTATCGCTCGTTCTTGTTGTTCTTCGTTAGATTTCGAATTTTAAAGATAATTTCAGATTTTAGTATTTCAAAATTTGGGTATTTTGGTTTTTTTTTTAAATTCTGATAATTGATATATATTAAATTTTTTATTGTAGTTACTATTTTGGGCCGATTGATGATATTGATAATTTTTTAGAATCTATTTGAGCATTATTTCGAATTTCCAGATTTTATATTGAGTATTGTCGATTTTTAGTGTTGATTATTTATTATTTGGATGTTTAGATGTTATAGAAAATATAAATGCGAATTTATGGAATTTTGTAGGAATTTTGGAAAAAATTCAGAATTATGTAAATGGGATTTTCGAATTTATATTCAGTAGTGTTTTAGCTCTATGTTTTTAAAGGTATTAAATATTAAATACTCTTGTTTTATGTTTTCATGAAGTCAATGTTTATATATTTTTTATTTTAATTTTTTTAGTTAATTATTTATTTTATTAAATACAGCATGGGACGGAGCCAGCCCTAAGTAATTTTAAATCCTGGCTCCGCCTCTGAAAATAAGTATTCTTTTAGTCCAAACATAAAGACTATACATGTCCGTTTTAAATCAATTATCTATATTTAATATTACTTTCTATTTTCTTTTACCAATCTATCACTATTAATTAAATACAATATCAGTTACTTCAAACCATTTGTTATATACTATTAAATCACTCATTAAAAAAAGAGTAGGTCTCATGTGAGACCGTCTCACGGATCTCAATCTGTGAGACGGGTCAACCCTACCCATATTTACAATAAAAAGTAATACTCTTAGCATAAAAAGTAATACTTTTTCATGGATTATCCAAATAAAGATCCGTCTCACAAAATACGACCCGTGAGACCGTCTCACACAAGTTTTTGCCTTAAAAAAATATATTTGTACATCTTATTTTTTGTCAAAATACAAACATACCTGTATATATTGGATATATGAAGTAATTCATTACTCTCTTTGTCCTATATATTAACACTCGTATGTACGTATTTTCACGTAGATTAAGAAACCTTTTCGAAAAATGAATTTTACAAAAAAAAAATCCTCATATTAACCCTTATATAATGAATGTTATTGTAACTAAACGAACAAATTATAAAAAAATAATAATAATAAATACGGGTTAATTGATTGCTACTTTGAATGTACATCTTAATATACAGAATATATTAACAAATATTCTGCTTAAACTTCTGTACTAAATATTCATTTGACACATGGGAAACAAGTTAATATAAATAACAAGAAAATTACATTTTCCTCGTCGCGGCGAATTGAAGTTGCAAAAAATGGTCAGAATTAAACAGTTCTCAACATTATTTGACTGTTCGCGAAATTTTCATTCAAAGCTGTGTTGGGGTTTACTGTAGCTTACCAAGTACGAGATTCTTTTTTTGGTTACATATAATAATTTTAATTTTCCTTTTTGTAGCATGAGTCGCGCATTAAATAATCAACTATCGAGTGCCTTCAGCAGTCAAACTTTGTATAATTTGTTTCTGAAACAATAAATCCTTTGTCTTGCCAAGGTCAGACATGCAATTGGTGAAAAATATTAAATTTTCCTTTTAATTTAGAAAATATATGGGCACTTGTATGCACATGTTGTCACCAGACACAAACTTATTCTCACGGATATTACTGTACCTGAATAGCCAAATTTTGCTTCGTAAAATATTTAATTGTCACAAAAACTCATGAAACTGATTTATTTGACAATCTGTTATAAAATCAATCACAAAAACTCTTATGATACTGTTTCATAACTAAATTTGTGAAGATCTCCGATCCGACTTATGAAAAAATGTAAAAATTATTATTTCTCTGTGTTTGTATGAATTTGGTCGACCATTTCACTATACTCAAAATCAATTTGCATGCATGAGTAGAGCAAATTGTACTTTAAAAATAATATTTTTCCCATTTAAAATATTTATTAAATTATTTAATAATGACAACGTATAACTTAATTTTTTTTATATGTTATTTGTTTTCACTGTGTCACGCTCCGGACCTAGCTAGGTCTGCATAAAAACAACTGCACAATAAGCGCCTATATATAAATCATTTTGAACTATCGTTTTTTTTTCACGTGAGATGGGGTATCACACACCATGATCTTTTCATTTTCGAGTGAAAACATCAGCAAACATATATGATATCGCTTGAGAAGCTAGCAAGGGAAGTGGTTCGTAGTGTGGTACACAACAGCATATGCTTTGATATGTTGAGTGGATGGCATTATTTCAGGTTTTTCAACCTTAAAATCATTATAAGTTTCGTCAAGTCTCTATATAATACAACTTATTAACCGCAAGTTGTGTGCTGGTGGGGTTCATTCATCTACCCTCATAATATACAGGGATCACATACAAATGCCACTCAAAATTTATACGATATAAAATCGTTTATTACGTCAACATTCATATTATTGGTGTAGTGATATAAATATGTCCAGGGGCATAGCTTCATTAGGGGTTAGGGTGGGCTTTAGCCCAGCCTAGTCTCGAGATTAATTTATATATATAGTTATGTAATTTAGAAATTTTAGTCACCGAACAAAATTTTTATACATGGATTTTTATGAGTTTTAAATAGCATTCTATGTGGTTATTTAATTTAAATATTTACTCATTCTAATTCTATACTATACACACACACACACACATAAATATATTGAATAAACTAAAAATATGTAAATACTAAATAATAATCAAATTCAGTGATAATTGTTAGAGTACAAAATTGTATGATTAAATTATTTGAATGAGTAATGTGATATGTTTATTCAATTTTTTTACTTACTTTACTATAATTTATTTAAAAAGTTCATTATTATAAATGATATTTATCATGTATCTTGATATATTAAATTCTTAAGATGATTTTTAAAATTTATCTAGTTAATATTATACAAAATAAAATAAAAAAATTTAAAAATACATTAAATAATATTTACATTTTCAATGTTTTTAAAATCTTGACTACGCCCTTGAATATCTCACAATCGAGAAGAGTCATGAGTTCAAACAATATTACAGCAAAGAAAACTCCATCCCCAACGTAATGAATGAAATCGTCTGTCACTTTTAATAAATATTGAAAATTTAATTAGCAATATTTCATGGAATAATTAGCTTCTCAGGGTATATATTAGTGAAAAAATAGTACCTGGTATAAAGTGTTGTAAAATAATTGAAAGAATTTTATTTGTCGATTTCCTTTAATATTCTCCTATATTTGGACTTTGTAGAATTTTCATTGATTCTGCTGACGTTCTATGTTGGGGTATTTGGTGAAAAAAATTAAAGTCTGCCTATTCTTTTTCATTCAAAGTGAATGCGAATAGAGAAGAGGGATTTTAGTTTTGGCGTGAAAGGGACGTTGCTCATAAACTTATATGAAATCGATTAAAATATTATAATGTATGTATCAGAAGTTAGTGTTGTGCTCTGGTGTTGTTAACACGAGCACACAACATGCAGCGAAAATTAAGTATTAACAAACAAATATAATTTTAATAAATTAATATCATATTTAAATTATGCACAAGTACGAATACATCAAAAAAATTCACTAGAAAAATTTTGTAAATCGTTTACATCAAAACAATACTAGTGAGAAAACAAAACCAAATTCCTTGACACTTCAAGGAATTAAAAATGCATCAAAATAAACCACATAAAAACTAGATGCATAAAATAAAAACGTATTGCTTAAAACAAACACAACCACTTTTCGATCAACACTCTGCGTCAGTATTGTTCTTGAGTGTTGTCAACACCAATCAGCAACATGGTATATGTGAATCAATCACACAAAATCTTCAACACGAAAATCTTCAATATGTGAACTCTCTGTGTGTTCAGAAAAATCCAGCAGCTCTCATACGTTGTAAAGTGATCAACCGATAAGACAAAAACGTCTCATCAAAATAGGTCCGGCTCTCGTATATTTCTTCTATGCAAGAAATCCTTAGCCGACTTTCACGTGCACTCCATAAAACCTCCAGCTAATCCTCTCGACAACAAAGTGATCCACAATCACACAAAACTTCAGCACCTGCACAATAAAGTGACCACCCGATCACATAAAAATTGTAGAGCAAATATATGTTGGACTCTTATAATTTCTTCTATGTGAAAAGCTTCCTAGTCCAACTCTCTCCTCTCCGAAAAAATCCCCTGCGGCTGTGAAGTTCTTCATATATATATCCTTTGCTTGACCTAAAATTCATTCATTAAAATAGTCCTAGAAAATATAGAAAAAATATTTTCATCAGAGATAATACTCTTTTAAACATGGATAAAATATCTTGGAGATAAAAATCATATTAAAACAAATCATATAATATCTAGATATAAATCAATCAAGTTTTTATCATCTAGAAATAAATCAAGTAAGATATTATAATCTAGAAATAAGTAAACCAAGATATTATCGTTTAGAATTAAATCAATCAAGATTTGATAATCTAGAAAGGAAAAATCATAAATTGATAATATCAATTTAGCAAAATAATAAAGGAATAAAATATTCCTTTCTTGGCGTAAGAAATTTGATTGTTAAAATTAATAAATAAAAATATTACTTCAAAATAAATTATAAAAATTAAAAGTAACTACAATTATTTGCAGGAATTCATTAATAAATTAAATGGTCTTAGTGGTATACATTTTTTTAAATCTTGTGCTATACATTAAAGTTATGCATAACAGAGACAAAAAAAAAAACTTGGGCTATATGTTTTTTAAAGTACCTCAGATATTGTGCCTCTATTCAAATTTTAATTTTCAGTTTAATAAATTTTGTGGTTTTATTTTTAAAAATTCAGAGTTAAAATTTTTACACAATTAATGTATTGAAATTTTTTAATTTTTGAATATTTTTTGAAAAAAAAAATACCTATTAAAAATCTAAAAAACTTAATTTTGGTTTTAGTTGGAGAATGAAATTGATGCCCCCTAAAATTGACACATTTGGACGGATCCAAGCCCATATCAAAATTGGTCATTGTTTTTTACGGCCCAGGCTTCATTATGGGTCAAAAGCCCATATGTCCGAGCACAATATTCTGAGCCTAAAATTCCAAGTCCCTCAATTTTTGATATGATTCTTCATACACGAAAAGCAAACACGCTCTAAAACAGAGTCACACCATCGATTCGACGAAATAAAAAATGTTGGGTTGTCCCAATCTTTTTGAAACAAATAAAGGTTTGTGATATTCAACTTTAAGCTACGAAAAACTTATCAACAAATATTCACGAAGATAAACAACTGATCTCAAACGAACATTCAAAGAACTCATTTTTGATAATCCGAGTAAAGAATAATTGACAAACGCCACAAAGATTAAATCTTTGACAAGTTTGATTTTTGGTGGTAAAAAGCAAAGCTTTGAAATCTGTATTATAGAAAAAATACAATAAAAATCGTAAGTTTGGGTTTCTATCTTCAAATCTGTATCGTGGCGCTATGAGGCGGCGAATTCTAAGGCGCGTTGGGGCAGATCTTTTTCACCTCTGTGGGTGCGTCTAGCGCGCTGGGGCGAGTCTTTTTCCCCCTTGGGGAGTGCCTGCCTCTGTCTGGCGCACTAGGAGCATGTTTCTGGCTTTTTAGGCACATCCTGGCTGCCTTCCAAGGTCATTTTACACTCAAATACTTTGTTGCTCAACACGTCTTTATGGAATGTTCCCTTTAACTCATTCAAGCGTTTGAATATGCTTGATTCTTCATCTTTAATCATCATCAAGCTTATAGGGTCGAGACAACTCAACTCTTTGAATCTCCTCCAAAAATTTAGCACACATACCCGGTCAGATTCATATCATATGTAGTCAAATCGATCTTCTCAGTGTTATTCCTTAGAAGCCCGAGCCCTTCAGTGTGGTTGGGAAGTCCGAGGTCCAATACAGTTATGGAATAGGATAAGCTCCGATAAATCCAAGATTTGATCAAATCGCATCAAGATAATTCAAAAATCCTAACCGCCATGCATGATGCAAGAGTCCTAGATGTCCTACTGTGATCTGTCACTTGCATCATGTATATTTCTACCTTGACAAGAACTTTATTCTTGTAAGGTAACTAGCTCATCTTGGCTCTATAAATATCATGTATGGGTTAACATTTGAAATACACACATTCTCTTGCTCACTTAGTATTACCGTATCTATCTCTTCTAAGTTTTACTCCCCGGACTGACTTAAACTTCAGAGAGGTCAAGCCGGAAAAATCTCGGCACCCCTAACCCTATTTCTCTCTTTGTAGAGTTTAGAGAATCGAAATGACCCACTCAACTGTGAAGATTTGAAGATCCGCTCTCCAGACTGAACCAGAGATAAAATTTTGGAATCATCAATTGGCGTTGTCTGTGGGAACGTGAAGAAAAAGAAGATAAAATTGTAAATCTAAGAGGAAGAAAAAATATGTTTAATCGTCAAGAGAACCTAGAAAACGAGAATCGTAAGGATAAGAACCATGAATAAGAATACCATGAAGAACAATATCATGGGGAATGGAATCATCCGAAAAGTTCATCATCTTCCGTGCAAGAGCACATATTGGGCTTCTACGGAAGAGCCCTTGGTCTTCCTCGAACAATTTATGTTCTTCCAAGGTTCTCCCTGAAAGAGTTTTTTTTTTTTTTTATCTTCAATGGAAGATCTCATCACGATCTTCCTCTGAGCACACCTTGGTCTTTTGCGGAAGAGCCCCTTGGTCTGCCTCCAAGCACACCCTGATCTATCTCGAGATTGTTTTTAATCTTCAACGGAAAGGCCTTTTGTCTTCCTCCGAACAACTCATAAGGTCACATTTTGGTCTTACCTAGAAAAGCACCTTGTTTTCCTATGAAGAGCACATCCTTGTCTTCTTCGAAAGAGCACATCATGGTCTTCTTCCGAACAGCTCATCATGCTCTTCCACGAAAGAACAAGTCCTAGTCTTCCTCATAGAAGAAAATCCTGAAGGGCAAGAGCCGATCCTGGTCATACTTGGAAGAGCTAATTTTCGGTTTCCTCGAAAGAACTCGCTATGGCCAACCTCGGAAGAGCCTACCATTGTCATTTTCAAAAGATGTTACTCCTTGAGAGCTCTTTCATTAATAGACTTTATTATATTTGTCACACAGTTATCTTTGAAATGTCTAATGTGGTAAAATCATTAAACACAATAAAATATAAGCCCAACACTTGTTGTCCATATTACAAGAACATCTCCGGACAGAAAACTCTGAAAAACATGACAAGCTCGGCACCATTTAAGCCCACGAATGTGGTATTAATAAAAAAACTGACCAACTCGACATCATTTTAGTCTACGAATGTGTCATTCACAAAAGCCCGACCCTCAACTTGGCATCATGTAAGTCCCTGAATGCGGTATTCACAGAAACAACGCCCATGAATGTGGAATTCATGAATAAGCCCGACTAGCTCAGCACTATGTAAGACCACAAATATGACATTGATAAAAACAAAGTCCACAAATGAGGCATTCATCAAATCCCGACCATCAGCTCGACAATATGTAAGCCCAAGAATGTGACATTCATAAAAACAAAGCCCACGAATGTGGCATTTATGAAGAAGCCCGACCAGCTCGGCCATATGTAAGTCCACAAATGTGGCATTCATAAAAACAAAGCCCACAAATGTGACACTCAACCTAAAGCCCGACCCTCATCTTGGCATCATGTAAGTCTATGAATGTGGCATTAAAAGAAACAAAGCCCACAAATCTAGCATTTATGAATAAGCCCGACCAGCTCAGCATTATGTAAGACTACGAATGTGGCATTCATAAAAAAAGTATATGGATGTGACATTTATCAAAACCCAACCACTATGTAAAACCGTGAAAGTAATATTCATTAAAACAAAGTTCACGAATGTGGCATTCACCAATGTCTGACCATCTCGGTACTATGTAAGACCATGAATGTGGTATTCATAAAAACAAAGTTCATGAATTTGGCATGCATCAAAGCCCGACCATTAGCTCGACACAATGTAAGATCAGGAATGTAAAATTCTTAAAAACAAACTCCATGAAAGTGACATTTATCAAAGTCCGACAAGTTCGTCACTATATAAACCAACAAATGTTGAATCCTTATATCAGCCCGTTCTTGGGCTAGGAAAATTTAATTAGTCAATCTTGGTTTCAAATCAAAAGAGCTCGAGCATCTATCCTATTCAGATTTTATGTTTATTACTTAAGCTAATTTTGGTTTCAATTTAAAAAGGCTCAGAAAGCCATCATGTACATATTAGGGTTTTATGTTTATTACTTGGCCAATTTTGGTTTCAAGTAAAAACGGCTCGGACAACCAACATGTTCCGTTTTTTTTATTTATTTTTTAGCCAATTTTGGTTTCAAGTCAAAAGGTCTCGGACAACCAACCTGTTCAGGTTTTTTTATTTATTATATTTAGCCAATTTTGGTTTCAAATCAAAAGGCTTCAGACATCCATCATGTTCGTATTTTGTGTTTGTTAACCAATATAGGTTTCAAGTCAAAAGGCCGGACATCCATCCAGCTCGAGTATTACGAATTGATCAAAGTTATGAACGTAAATAACGAAGCATAAAAATTTTCATAAATCCGAACCAGCCATTACAAATCAAAAAGCGTTGAGCACGACATACAAAAAAAATAAAAATTAAATTAAGGGGAACTATGGGTCGACCTCATCTCCACCCTTGGCCTGGTCTTCCAGCTCGGAGATTTCTCCTTCCTCAAGCATATCATCAAGAGCCTTATCTGAATCCAAGAATGAGATTGTGTGCTCAGCCTCAGGATAGCCATTAGCTCGAAATTGGGCCAAGCAACCCTTGAATCCTTCTTAAATGTAGACCACGGCCCTTCTGGCGCAAAGTCTCTCAAAATCCAAGGATTGAATTAACTCCTCCCTTTTCCGAGCCTATGTGGCCTCGGCCATCCCTTCACGCTTCGGAGCCTCGTCAGCATTGAAGAGGGTGGGCTCGGCCGCAATAGCCTCATCAGAGGGCTCGGTCCTCTTCTTCTTCAACTTGGCCATTTTAGCCTTCATCATACGATTGTCAGTATATAAAACAAATAAAGGTAAGGGTCGGAAAAAAGAAAAATGGGGAGAAATCAGAAGTAAAAAGGTCGGACGACCCTATCTATGTCCCCGCTCAGCTCCATGTTTTTCTTGCAAACTTGTATCTACAGAGCAAGTCATCCTCTATCAAACTCTCAATGTTAAAACACTTGATGCTCATGGTCGCTAAAAAGCTCGTCAAGTCATGGGTCAGCTCGGCTAACTTATCGAGGAGGGTGAAATTCATGACCCAGTTCATGTCATAGTGCCATGACTTGGTGGACTTGACAAAAGATACCTATTGTGTCATCATCCTTTATTGGAGTCTGGCTTCCCCTTCAAGAATTTATACTCGGGTGTATGGATAGGTAAAAATGACCCGGGACGATTTTCTTCATCTGAATAATTTGAAAAGGTTCTCAATATCCATGGGTACCTGAAAAAACAAAATAAAATGCCCAATGCTATAAAATTGGAGCTAAAAGAATTCGGACTTAGATGGCTCAGATATATTTGAAAGTATTTATAAATGGTCTGGATAATTTTGGGCACGGGTAATCTAATGCCCATTTCTATTTGATCAACGCATCTTTTTAAAATATTTGATCAATATGAATGATTTTTAATGAAAAGGTTGGTGGAAATAGTCTTTCACACATCTTTTTAAAATATAAAAGTAGGAAGTTGTATTTATTAGACATGACATAATAGTAAAACATTTGGATAATAATGTGAGGATCACAAGATCAAATTACAACGGGGATGAAAACTAAATGATAGTCAATTAATAGTGTATATAGGCTATGGCTGCATTTTGATTTTACTTGATAAAAGAACAAGGGAGAATGTCATCCTAACTCAAGATTAGGCGAGTAAGGCTGGATCCCGGTGGACCTAGAACGATACTACTTGCTCCAAATGATAAGAATCCAACAAAACAAAGACTGGAATTGGCTCTAAAATCTTGTTAATAAATTTAATGTCCTTTTTTAGATTCAACTTCACGTCGAGCGTCAAGGATTTTAGGAAAAAGATAAGAAACGTACAGGATCTAAGGAGCAGGAGCTCTGTCACACTTTTGAAACATTTTTTTTCAACAATGGTGCTTCTTATCGTCATTATAAAAAGTTTTTTTTATAATTAGTTTTTAAAAAATTCAAAAATACAATAGATCTATCATTGCAACGTCCGTCAATATTTGGAGCTAATGCTGTAGCAACTACAACGTCCGCTCTCTTTGGCAGTAGAAAGGGGAGCGGACGCTGTCACATTGCAGCGTTGTAGACGTACAACACTGCAGCGTTGTAGACCTACAACACTGCACGTTTGCAAAGGCAACAGACGCTGCAACATAGTGGCGAACCACCTTCAACAAACTACTAGATCGTAATACTCAAATCATCTTCATATGTGAGATACTATATTCGACCGATCTGTTCTTGATGATAATATTAACACCCATCTTTATCAACACCCAAATATAAGATAATCTCGATTGTATCCATCGAACTGATTGGAGAAATTGTAAATATAAAATCGTCGTTTAAATTTTTAGAAAGAGTCGATAAAATGTGAGAAAAAGTTGTCTTTATAATGAAGTGACTTGAAAATTTCAAATTTAACTCAATCCGAGAATCGCAGAAAGGATTTTCCGCCTGTAGCATCACCTGAGGCGCTGCAGCTTCTAATTTAATATACAGCGTTGGCCCTTGATGGTGGAGTTTTGCTGTAATTTTGCAAATTTCCAATGTATTTTTTAAATTCCCTTTTTTAAAAATTAATTATGAAAATCCCCCATCATAAAAGCGTAGCTAGGTGTCAAATTAGTTGGCCTTATTATTGTTGCTATAAAAAAAAGGTTTGAAAATAACTAGTCTTAGTAAGTAACAACCATCAAATGAAAAGTATGTATCATTTTTATGCTACTAAGTAAGACATTTGATCTTGAATTACCTTATATGCGCATGCCTGCCTGACTGCTTTTTTAACTACAATATCTACAAATCATGAATACATATTGATGTCAACCGGGCAAATCGGGTAATAGCCGGGTGGGCGATTTGCCAAGTCAAGTGTTTGGATATATGTGCGGATGTTCTTGCAAGTTACTGATGGTCCGGGGTGGTTGAGTTCCCTGTCACCTGGAGGACAGTGCCCGGGATGATTTGAGTAATAACCCTGAAAACACAGAACGTTAGGGAAGCGCCGGAAGTTGTTCCGGCGTATCCACTCCGATGCTCAAGTCAGTAATGTACGCAAAGGAAAACTTAGAGGGAGTAAGAATATTTGTGAGTGCTTGTGAGTATTCCAAAAAGAGTTACCCCCTCTGTAGTACTTACGGGGGGTCTTTATAGATGAGGCAGGTAGATGACTTACCCGCCGAATTCGGATAGTGGTCCATGATTCGGGGTCATGGGCCATGTTGTCAAGTAGTGGGACACGTACTAAGAGTTGACCTGGTCATGGAATGGGGTAAAATAGGCTCCGCGATGTCAGGAAGACGTGGTGATCAAGGAGAGAATGCGTCTTTTTCTCGGGTGTTTTCCACCCGAGTGCCTCTGAGGTGTTTCTTGAGCCGGGAAGTTTTTACCCCGGATATTAGCTGATTACTCCCCGGGCGTCCTTCCCACCAGGTCACTGAAGGTAATTGTACTTCAATATCTTTTCCCCGTTCTGATCTTGCCCGAGTTCGAGAACCTTCCGGGTCAGGGTCCATACCCGGGCCCGGGTTCTCTTGGGGGCATCACCACTCCCTCCTAAAAAAGTCGGGCTAGAGTCTATCTCGCTGTCCCGATTAATAAAAGATGTTCTCCTGGTGATACAGGAGTCTTCTATGACTCTGCAGATGTGGATACCCTTGCTGATGTCGTCGTAAGCCCTAAAATTCAAATTTATTTTCAACGTTCCGTGTTTCGAGGGCTGTTACAATATCTCGATATTGACGCCTGTCTTTTCGCCTGCCCTGCGCAACTTCCAATATTCACCCTAGCCGTAGATATATTCGAGAATCAACGATCGGGATATATTCCTCTTTCCTATATATATCTGGTATCCCCTATCCCTTGCTAATTACTTCCATAAATATGGCCGATGCTAGCAGCTCGAGAACTCCCGGGATGACCGAAGCCCTTAGGGAGCCCAATCTGGAAGTTCAAAAGTCCATCATAGAAGATGAAGTACTGAACGAAGTTCTTGGCTATTGGGAAGAGCTTCAAGAACTGAAACTTCTTTACGATTCCGGGGAAGCCACCACTCTTGCCCTGGCATCCAAACTAAGGAAAGTGCGCAAACAACTACACTTAGCTGAGTGGGTGGACATCTTCACGGATGGTCATGTATATCAGCTGATGCTTCGGAAGGAATTGAAGCTCCTGAAGAACATTCTCGGCTCTTCCAGCTTCATGCAAGGCTCCACTCCCCCGCTGTCGGCTTGGTTGAAGATACGAATAATTGTAATAGAAGAGAAATATGACGATGTAGTATGCGCCAATGTATATGGTTGAATAAGAATTTATTTTAGTTCCTTTTCCTCTATCACCACTCGGCTTATAACCACTGTAAATCCAGTGACACATCATGAACGGGGCAAAACCATCTGAAATAATTTACTAAAAACTTCTGGACTTGATATCTCCCGGGCGATTAACCCCAATGCTGGGGCCTTGCGTTCCCCGGGCTGTGAATCACCTGCGGGAGCCTCGGGCTTCCCGGGCTCCATGAAATGCCGGGGACTCGTGTTCCCCGGGCTTGGATGAGTGCCGATACCCTAAGACTTCCCGCCCCTCGGTATGGTGTCCCCTACACAAATTTCGATCTTTGATACTAAAGTTCCGCCGAGGGACGCCCCATTTCCCAAGGTAATAATGACGCTGTGACATTGATATTTGTTCGCGTCCCTTTGACTACCTGGAACAATTTTTCAGGCGTTTCCTGATCCAACACGCATGCTTAAACCAACGGTCGCGATTAATCTCTCCTCCATAAATGCGTAGTCGTTTCACATGGTTGGAAACTTTTCGGTTTCCTCCAGACTACCGACCTTTTGCCTATAAATAAGTAGATGAAGGCGAAGTGAGAGCGATTGTTTCGATCATGCCGAGTTCAAGTGAAACTACTGTTAACAGCAGTCCGTATGGTCACTTGCCACCCTCTACGCGCGTTCATTTAGAGTCGTTGAAGAGGACCATCGAGGAGTTTATTCTGGCGAAAGTTATGTCCACTTGGCATAAGATTCATAATCTTGTGCAATCCTTCCAAGACGGTCTGGCCTTTACCAGGCCACAGAGAGCATTGGCCAGGAGATACAAACGGATATTTTATGTGACGCACGTGACCGAGCTAGCCACTGATCAAGTTCTGCTTCAGGCGATGCTGCGGAAGGAGTGGAAACAGCTGCGCAAGCTTGCCGCTACCGAGTCCTTTGCCAACCTTCCCCTCCCTGAGCTTCATAGCTGGATGTCGGACTGGGAGGATCATGTAGGCTCTAGGCTGGCTACTGCGATATTTCACCGATTTTATTAATAAAATTTTATTTTGCGCACTTCGCTTGTGCTCTTCCTTCAAGTTTATGGATTTTAAAGTAAAAAACCGGGGTTTAAAACCTTTCGGACTAACGATAACTTGCCGGGGCCTCAAACCTCCCGGGCTCAAAATAACTTCAAAACTTTCCGGGTCTAAAATAACTTGCCGGGGCTTCAAATCTCCCGGGCTTAAAATAACTTGCCGGGGCTTCAAACCTCCCGGGCTTAAAATAACTCGCCGGGGCTTCAAACCTCCCGGGCTTAAAATAACCCGCCGGGGCTTCAAACCTCCCGGGCTTAAAATAACTCGCCGGGGCTTCAAACCTCCCTGGCTTAAAATGACTTGCCGGGGCTTCAAACCTCCCGGGCTTAAAATAACTCGCCGGGGCTTCAAACCTCCCTGGCTTAAAATGACTTGCCGGGGCTTCAAACCTCCCGGGTTCGAGGTAACATGCCCGTTATCTTTTTTGAGGGACATGTAGGATGTCATGATGACACGTGTTCCTTTTTCCTTTCTAACGGTCGACAACGTTCCGTCTTCCGAGGACCCGATAAGTCTGACACCTTCATAATTACACGTCCTTTCACCTGCTAGGTGCGACTTACGATGCGAATCTGATCATTCATATCCCCCCAGATCAACGGCGGAGATCCGTGATCCGGGTGTGTTTTTCTGAACCGACGCAGACCTTTGGATCATGGCTAGATCTACGGCCCAGGTCGTTTTTCTGCTCCTATATATATCTCCTTCCCCAACCCGTCATTACTTTCGCCAATTTTCACTAAGCCTCCGCGTCTGCAACTCTGTCATACTGCCGATCAATCCCCAGCGATCAAACCACCACTTCTCTTCCAAACACCGCGTAAGTTCCCCTTTTTCCATTATGTCTTCCTCCCGTACTTCTTCTACTTCGGGTAATATCTATCAGGGCTCCTCGGAATTTGAGTCGGAGGCCCTGCGCGATAGTCCCCCGATTTTTGCCTCCCCCGTTTCTACTTTTCGTCCTCAAAATTCAACTCTTCCTTTTCCTCCCCTCAAAAAATCTAAAACTTCTCGCGGAGCTGGACCCTCCCGTCCCCAGAAGAAAAAGAAGAAGGTAACTTCTTCGAAACCTTTAGCCCGGGCTATTCCTTCTCCTGCCCGGGCTACTGATTCTGGCCCCTTGCCATGGTTTTCTACCATGGTGAGCTCTCTCCGAGCCAAATCCGCCGAGGAGATCCGCATCCTTGGCTCCATCCCTGTTGACCATGCTATTGTCATCCCTGGTCCCAGTGATCGGGCTGACAAGCCACCAGAAGGATATCTTACCTTCTTTCGAGACCAGGTCATCAATGGCCTCAGATTTCCCCTTCACCCTTTTTTCATTGGGATATCTTCCCTTCTTGGCATTCCTCTCAACCAATTTCACCCTAATGCCATTAGGATGATGACCTGTTTTTTTACCCTCCTCTCCATGCACCCCGACATTCCCCTTGAGCCTTGCCTTTTTAATTTTTTCTTTATCTGCTACATTGGCGATTACGCCTTTTCGTTCAAGACCCGGTCTCACCATAAACTTTTCGGAGATATTCCTTCTTCTGTCAAGGACTGGAAACGTCGGTTCTTTTACATTCGTCCTGCTAAACTCCCTGAATGCCCGATTGGGTTTATTTCTACCCTTCCTGATCAACCGGGTCTTCCTGAGAACCACCGCATACTTGACTCTTACACCCAGTGTGAGGAGGTGGTAGGCGGTAAGGTGTATAGCTCCTCTACCCTCCTTGGTGAAAATTTATTGGTGACTTACGGTCTGAGCCCCGGGGTGGAGGAGCCTACCGATCGCATCATCGAAGAGTTCGATGCCTTTCGCCCCGGTAGGTTCCTTTCGCTAACCCTTATTGTGCTGCCTTTCCCTTGGTAGATCACATAATCTAACGGGCTGTTTTATTTCCTGCAGACGCTGAGATGAAAGAGGCCTTTGCCCAAAAGTTGGCTGAGGAAAAAGCGGCTAGGAAAGCTGCCCGGAAGGCCGCTGCTGCTGAAAGGAAGGCACGAGAGCAGCGGGGGTCTTCATCCCAGGCGGCTACTGAAGACCGGGTCGAGGAGGAGCTGGCATCCCAGATGCCTGTCGAAAAAGGGACCTTGGCTACTGCTGAGGCCGGGCAGGCTGGTACCTCTCCTAACGTCCAGACTGCCAAGACCTCCGAGCCCAAGGAGCGAGGGGTTATTCTAATCGAAGGGGAGGACGAGTCCTCAGACCGGCCCCTCCAAACCACTAAGAAAAGGAAAGCTTCAAAAGAGCTTGTCCGTGTTGAGCCCCGGGTGGTTCAGGGGTCCGGGCTTGTCCCGCCAATGTCTACAGATGGCACTACTTCCCCCTCCCCCGCAGTGCCCGAGACCATTTTCTCGGCCGGAAGTTCGTCGATAGGCTTCCACACGCTGAAGCGAGTGGCAACTCCTGCCGATGAGACCATGCTTCTGGCTTCGAAGGCCGGGGATCTGATGATGGAGAGTTTCAATCTCCTACTAGCTGTAAGTGTTTTCTTTCCACCACTCCTGCTTCTTTGCTTCATCTGTATACTTTCTTCCTTATGCATTTCTTGGTTTATTCCCAGAGCGGGCAAATGGCTAGAGCGGCTTTTGAGAAGATGGGTGCTTATCAAAAAAGCACTGAGGCCCGGGCAGCCTCCGCCCAGGCTCTCCATGATGAGGCCCAGGCCCGCATAGTTCAGCTCCAAGAGCTCCATGCGGATGCCCTCCTTGGCCAGAGCACCACAATAGACTGCTTGCAGGGCCAGCTCGGGGAGGCTCGGGCAGAAATCGTCTCGCTGAAGGCTCAATTGGAGAAGGCAGAGGCCAGGGTTGAAAAGTTAGATTTAGATGCACGGGCTGCCCTGGATAATTTCGTGCTGGCCACTCAGAGGGTGGCTGAGCTGGAGGCTACTCTTGCAGCCCGGGAAGCGGATCTTAAGGCTCGGGCCATTTTAGAAGAGGAGTGGCGGGCTGCTTTCCTTGCTACTGCAGAATTTCAGCAGCTGGTGATAAATAAAGCCTTTCCTTATGTAGTGACCCGTTCCAGAATCACCTACTAGTTGAGAACTAAGCATGCAACTAACTTAATTAATAATAATCAGAGATAACAGCGGAAAATACCAACAAATGATAGTTATACAACCCAATCGAAATCAGAACAACTCAAAATATATTCGGTACAACCATATCGAAATAGAATAGTACTGAAAACTAAACCAACCAGATACTCACTGTCCTCCTCCTGCTCTTCCCGAGCTGTCCAACCTGAGGCCTGCCCCGTGGGAATGGGGTGTCCAAGATAAACAAAACCGAGGACGTGAGCGATAAGAACGCCCAGTACAAAAGCATGAGTATACAAGCCTATATGAAATGCACATGCTATGATATGATACCAGGGTAGTCAAGAAACAGGAATCACAAAAGATCTCAAAATGCTCAGTCTAGAGGCGCCAAGTGGATAGTGCCGCGCGGTCCTACCTCTGGGTCACTGCATCCACTGCAAGAACAGACGTGGACCTAAAATGTCCCGGATCACCGAAGCCCTCCCGACCCGTCGGCCACTGTGTACTCTCGGTGTCCATGCGTCCACAAGACAAGACAGGGCTGAGCGGCCCCACAAGATATAGCTTATCTCGAAAGAGATACAGCTCAACAGTAAAGGCTATCTCGAAGAAGATACGGCTCAACATGAAATGCAACATGCATCATACAACGTGACATAATAACATGTATCATATGACATATAACAATGCAGCAAATAATCATGCAACACATATATGAATGTATACTCAACCAGGATATCTCGGATAGTACTTTCGTACCTCTATCACAGCAAGCCTAGCCTTACGCAACACCGCTAATCAGGTCTAGAACAAGCCTATGCATCAAAAGCACCCAATGAACAATACTACCATGCTATACTAGCAAAACCAGTACTACCAAAGGTTTAGGGTTTACCTTCGTCCGTCGACAGCCCTTTGATGTCGATTGCCTCGTAACTCAGGCGTCGCTACACTACCAATCCTGGCAGCTCTTGGTTATCGCTCGACCGGCAACTAACCCTAGAAACCTTTCAAATCTCTCAAATATGAGACACAACTCAAGGATTGTCAATACAAAATGAGGAAATCCGAGCACTATTTATAGGCTATGTTCGGATCCACCGAACCCACTTCGGAACGTCCGAACTCCCACGTGTCCATCAGCTCTTGACACCTCACGATCGGATCCACCGAACCTACACTTCGGAACGTCCGAACTCCCACGTGTCCATCGGCTCTTGACACCTCATGATCGGATCCACCGAACCTACACTTCGGAACGTCCGAACTCCCACGTGTCGATCAACTCTTGACACCTCATGATCGGATCCACCGAACCCACTTCGGATCGTCCGAACCCTTCGGTGCTACCGAACCATCTTCGGTCCGTCCGATTATGACCACGGTCAAAATTACACATTAAACCTTCTTAATCACCATTAATCCGTTAATTACCCAATCTGGAATTCGGGCTACTACACCTTATTTCAAGGCGGGCTTTAATAAATGCAAAGCGCAAGTGAGGGAAGCCGGCCTTCTGCCTCTGGAAAAGAAAGGCATACTGGACTTAGCCCGGGCTGTTAACTCCCTGCCCGAGGACGGTGCTGAGCTCCCGGCTGAGGAGGAATCCGAGGTGGAGGAGGACTCGGGGCCAGAGACTGCTTCTTAATATTTTTTGCACTTCTTTCCTCTGGTAGTTGTAATATTTTTCCTTAATGAAATTTCTCCTATTCGTCCCTGGGTCTTTGTTTTGTAAATAAGAAGAATCCGTCAAGTGTTGGAAGGTAATCGGGCTTTCCAACTTAGTAATACATTGACATGAAGCCGGGGCATGGTACCACCCAGGCCCTTAATAATAAACTGAAGGGAAAGCCGGGGCGTGGTGTCACCCGGGCCCTTAATAATAAATTGAAGGGAAGCCGGGGCATGGTACCACCCGGACCCTTAATAATAAACTGAAGGGAAGCCGGAGCTTGGTACCACCCGGGCCCTTAATAATAAATTGAAGGGAAGCCGGGGCTTGGTCCCACCCGGGCCCTTAATAATAAATTGAAGGGAAGCCGGGGCTTGGTCCCACCCGGGCCCTTAATAATAAATTGAAGGGAAGCCGGGGCATGGTACCACCCGGGCCCTTAATAATAAATTGAAGGGAAGCCGGGGCATGGTACCACCCGGGCCCTTTAAAATAAATTGAAGGGAAGCCGGAGCATGGTACCACCCGGACCCTTAATAATAAACTGAAGGGAAGCCGGAGCTTGGTACCACCCGGGCCCTTAATAATAAATTGAAGGGAAGCCGGGGCTTGGTCCCACCCGGGCCCTTAATAATAAATTGAAGGGAAGCCGGGGCTTGGTCCCACCCGGGCCCTTAATAATAAATTGAAGGGAAGCCGGGGCATGGTACCACCCGGGCCCTTAATAATAAATTGAAGGGAAGCCGGGGCATGGTACCACCCGGGCCCTTTAAAATAAACTTTCCTGAAGCTTGCTTTTTATTGCCAAGTATTTACAAGGGATTTACAAAAACTTCTAAGGAAAATATTTCTTAAGATGGAAAGCATTCCAGGGCCTTTTGAGAGGACGGCCTTGCCCATCTTCAAGATAATAAGTGCTTGAGCTAACTTTGCGCACCACCTTGTAAGGACCTTCCCATCGGGCCTCAAGCTTGCCAACATCTCCAGCCGGATTTGCTTTTTTCAGGACCATATCTCCTATCTGGAATTCCCGATGTCGGACCCTTTGGTTATAAGTTTTCATCACCCGACGCCGATAAGCCTCCATTTTGATTGCCGCTCTTTCTCTCCTTTCTTCAATGAGATCGAGTTCATTGGCCCGGGCCTTATCATTATCCTCCGGATATGCGTGCACCCGGGTTGAGGTTTGCCCGATCTCGGCCGGGAGCACTGCTTCAGAACCATACACCAGGCTGAATGGTGTTTCCCCAGTAGCCGTTCGAGGTGTGGTACGGTATGCCCAAAGAACACTGGGCAACTCTTCTACCCAGTCTTTTCCAACTCCGTATAATCGAGCTCTGAGTGCCTGGACAATAGTGCGGTTGGTTACCTCAGTCTGCCCATTGGCTTGTGGGTAAGCAACTGAGGTAAAAGCCTGAGTAATCTTCATCTCCTCGCACCAAGCCCTGACTTTATTCCCCTGGAATTGCCTGCCGTTGTCAGATATAAGCTTTCGGGGAATCCCGAACCTGCAGACAATATTTTTCCATAGGAATTTAAGAACCTCTCCCTCCGTGATTTTAGCCAGGGGCTCTGCTTCCACCCATTTAGAGAAGTAATCAATCCCTACGAGCAAAAATTTTTTTTGAGCTCGGGCCACAGGGAAGGATCCCACGATATCCAGGCCCCACTGATCAAAAGGGCAAGAGGCCCGGATAGGCTTCATCAGGGCAGTTGGGTGGTGATTAATGTTGCTATACCTTTGGCATCCCTCACATGAGTGGACCACCCGGGCAGAATCTTGATGCATAGTAGGCCACCAGAATCCAGCGAGCAAAGCCTTCCTAGCCAGGGAGGTTGCTCCAAGATGATCTCCGCAGCAGCCCTCATGAATCTCCCTTAGAACATAAATGGACTCGTCCCCGGAGATACACTTGAGAAGGGGACCTTGGAAAGACCGCCGGTATAGGATGTCATTGATCACAACAAAACGAGCTGCTCTCTTTTTGATTTGACTGGCCTCCTTGGCATCCTCGGGTAGATGGGACCGGGAGATGTAGTCAAGGATGGGGGTGGCCCAATCATCTTCCCGGGTTTTAGGTGGCTCGGTATCCACTGAGGATACCAGGCTAGTGTGGTAAGATATACCCGGCTCCCGATAATCAGCGAGTGAAGCCGCCATTTTTGCCAGGGCATCGGCTTCAGTATTTTTCTCTCGGGGAATCTGTTCTATGCTCCAATCTGTGAAATGTGCCGATGATTCTCTGATGATAGTCAGATATTTTATAAACTTATCCTCCCGGGCCTCATATGCTCCTTTTACTTGTTGGGCTACCAACTGCGAATCCGTATAAATAATGACTCGGATAGCTCCAACATCCCGGGCCGCTTTTATCCCGATGATAACGGCCTCGTATTCTGCTTCATTATTGGAGGCCCGGAAGTCCAACCTCACTGCCAACTGTATTTTTTCCTCGGTGGGTGATATCAATAGTACTCCCACTCCACTGCCATCTTTACAGGAGGCCCCGTCTGCAAATATTCTCCAAATTCCGCCAGCCTCGGGAACAATCATCTCGGTGATAAAATCTGACAAGGCCTGGGCCTTAATTGCCTTCCTGGGCTGGTACTCGATGTCATATTCTCCCAATTCTACAGTCCACTTTACTAGCCTTCCCGAGATCTCGGGCTGAGTCATGATTCTCCCGAGAGGGGTGTTAGTCAGCACAGTGATAGGATGGGACAAGAAGTATGGGCGGAGTTTCCGTGCTGTGATCACCAGAGCTAGGGCCACCTTCTCTACCTCCGTATATCTGTTCTCGGGCCCCTTGAGCGCGTGACTCACATAGTAGACCGGCCTTTGATCGGTACCTTCCTCTCGGATCAGTACAGAGCTAACAGCATGCTCAGTGGCCGAAAGGTACACCCAAAGTTTCTCCCCGGGTCCAGGCTTCTCAAGGACAGGAAGTCCGGCGAGATGATTCTTCAATTCTTCGAAAGCCTTCTCACATTTTTCATCCCAACCAAACTCTTTGGCTTTCCTTAGAGCTTGAAAAAAGGGGTAGCTCCGGTGTGCAGATCGAGAAATGAAACGTGATAAGGCGGCGATTTTCCCTGTGAGCCTCTGCACATCCTTGACTGACTTTGGGGATGCCATTTCAGTAATAGACTTGACTTTATCCGGATTGACCTCGATTCCTCTCTCGGTGACCATGAACCCGAGGAACTTGCCGCTCTTAACCCCAAACGTGCATTTGGCCGGGTTTAACCTCACCCCATACTCTCGGAGAGTAGAGAAAGTCTCTTCGAGGTCTGGGATGAGCTCATTGTGTGTCCGAGATTTCACCAAGATATCGTCCACGTAAACCTCTACATTTCGCCCGGCTTGCTTGGTGAATATCCTGTCCATCAATCTTTGATATGTGGCCCCGGCATTTTTTAATCCAAAGGGCATGACCACATAGCAAAAGGTTCCTCCCGAGGTAATGAAGCTAACCTTCTCCTGATCTTCCCGGGCCAAGGGGATCTGATGGTACCCCTGATAGGCATCCATGAAGCACAGCAATTCATACCCCGATGTCGAATCCACCAGTTGATCAATCCGGGGCAAGGGGTAGCAGTCTTTTGGGCACGCTTTATTCAAGTCCCTGAAATCAACGCACATTCGCCACTTACCGGATGATTTTGGAACCAAGACCACGTTGGATAACCAGGTGGGGAACTGGACCTCTCTGATCTGCCCGGCTTCCAATAATTCTCCCACCTGTTCCGCAATTATTTTGTCTTTTTCGAGACCAAAGTGCCTCTTCCTCTGCTTTATTGCCCGGGAGCCCGGGATGATATTTAACCTGTGCTCAGCCACGTGAGGGGAGATCCCTATCAATTCTGATGAGGACCATGCGAAGATATCCGCATTCTTTGTTAGGCACTGTAGTAATTGAGCCCGGGTTACTGGCTCAAGATCCCGGGCTATCCTTGTTGTTTTCAAGGGCTGCCCGGGTAAGATGCTTACTTCCTCCTGCTCCTCTCCCTCCACCATGTATACCTGTTGGGTAAAGTGCACCTCCTCCTTCCCTGGTCTCCTATTCTCTCCACTTCGTCGGGTTCTTTTATTTTCAACTTTGACGGTTTCCGCGTAGCACTTGCGGGAGGACGGCTGGTCCCCCTTTACTTCTCCGATTCTATTCCCCACTGGGAATTTTAGCTTCTGGTGGTAAGCCGAGGCCACGGCCCGCAAGGCATTCATAGCAGGCCTGCCCAAGATGATATTATAAGATGTGGGGGCATTTACCACCGTGAAAACCGTCATCACCGTCTTTCGAAGGTCTTCAGCTCCTATGGTGAGGGGCAAGGTGATTTCCCCCCGGGGATAAACAGTGTGACCAGCAAATCCGAATAACGCCGTTTCTACTGGCTGCAAACGGTAGTCTTCCAGGTTCATCTGATCCAGGGCCTCCAGGAAAATAACGTTCACTGAGCTCCCTGAATCGACGAAGACCCGGCGAATGTCATAATTTGCCACCTTCGCTTGGATGACTAGGGCATCGTTGTGTGGGAGACTGACTCCCTGAAGATCCCGAGGGCCGAAACTGATGACCGGTCCTTCACTCCTTACTGTATTTTCCACTCCGAAACTCTCATGCCGGGAATGTGCCTTTCTGGCTCGGTTGGAGTCTCCATCTGTCGATCCTCCCGAAATCATTTTAATCACCCCGAGGGTCGGTGACCTTCCTCCGTCCTTATTTTCCTTGCTTGGAGATACTTGACCGGTATCACCCTTCCTCTCCTGTCTGATCGGGCCTTTGTTCCCCGGCCCATACCCTGCATCCCTGTTCACCCATGGTGGTCCCCGGGATTTCTTCGTTACCTGCTCCGAAGCACCAGGGCCCGACTGGGAAGGGGCCCGCTTCATTTTCCGGCATTCGCTCGTGCTGTGGGCACATTCTCCGTGATAGGAGCATATTTTCGTGATATAGGACAGGTTTGGGGGCGACTGGTATGACCTGGCTTTCTTCTCATTGTCGCAAATATGGATTCCTTCACCCCGGTGTGGCTTCATTGGGGTGTATCGAGAAAAACGCCCAAGATTATTTCCTCGGGTGTGGTCATCAGTTTTTACCACCCGGTCACCCCTTTCTTTACGGGTAGATTCCCTTTTCTGCCGCTGTGCTTCCTCCATATTTATATACTTCTCTGCCCGGGACAGCAGATCTTCAAAATTCCCGGGCTGCTTCTTCACCAAAGACCTGAAAAAATCTCCCTCCTTGAGTCCCTGAGTGAACGCTGTAGTTTTGGTTTCAGGAGCACAAGTCGGCACCTCCAGGGATGCTTTATTGAACCGGCGAATGTACGCCCGAAGAGATTCATCACCGGATTGCTTTATCTCGAACAAGCTAAAGGCGGTCTTCTTATACCTCTTGCTGCTGCTAAAGTGGTGCAAGAAAGTGTCTCTGAAACCTGCAAAAGATTGTATGCTCCGGGGTTTCAACTTTTCGAACCACCTCTGGGCAGAGTCTACTAAAGTGGTGAGGAACACCTTGCACTTGATTTTGTCAGAGTAGCAATGTAACATGGCCACATTCTCAAACCGGGTGAGATGCTCGTCAGGGTCTGAGTTTCCATCATACTCCCGTATTTTGGTAGCTTTGAAATGGGCTGGGAGGGGCTCACTTACAATTTCCAGGGAGAAAGGGCATCCCTGGGAGGCATCCGGGGCTGAAACCTGAGATGACCCTGCTTTAGCTTCCAGCTCTTTCACTTTCTTCTTTAAATCTTCTAGCTCTTGGATCATAGCAAAGGTAGGAGCTTTGGAAAACGCCTGGGAATTCTCTTCTCGGTCTCTCTCTTTTTCAAGAGGAGACTCTCCCATTGCCTCATTTTCCTTTGAGTGACTGGATTCAGGTAGGCCCCTTTCGGCAAGAGCTTTTTGGACCGCAGCAGCTATCAACTGAGCCAACTCCTCTGGGAGGTGACTGGGCAATGAATTTTCTTGACCTCCTTCCGGATTTTGGGGACCAGAGTGGTTCCCCGTAGTTTTACGAGTGGTAACCATATCTACGTCTTTAGTTACAGTTTCCCACAGACGGCGCCAATGATGTCAACCGGGCAAATCGGGTAATAGCCGGGTGGGCGATTTGCCAAGTCAAGTGTTTGGATATATGTGCGGATGTTCTTGCAAGTTACTGATGGTCCGGGGTGGTTGAGTTCCCTGTCACCTGGAGGACAGTGCCCGGGATGATTTGAGTAATAACCCTGAAAACACAGAACGTTAGGGAAGCGCCGGAAGTTGTTCCGGCGTATCCACTCCGACGCTCAAGTCAGTAATGTACGCAAAGGAAAACTTAGAGGGAGTAAGAATATTTGTGAGTGCTTGTGAGTATTCCAAAAAGAGTTACCCCCTCTGTAGTACTTACGGGGGGTCTTTATAGATGAGGCAGGTAGATGACTTACCCGCCGAATTCGGATAGTGGTCCATGATTCGGGGTCATGGGCCATGTTGTCAAGTAGTGGGACACGTACTAAGAGTTGACCTGGTCATGGAATGGGGTAAAATAGGCTCCGCGATGTCAGGAAGACGTGGTGATCAAGGAGAGAATGCGTCTTTTTCTCGGGTGTTTTCCACCCGAGTGCCTCTGAGGTGTTTCTTGAGCCGGGAAGTTTTTACCCCGGATATTAGCTGATTACTCCCCGGGCGTCCTTCCCACCAGGTCACTGAAGGTAATTGTACTTCAATATCTTTTCCCCGTTCTGATCTTGCCCGAGTTCGAGAACCTTCCGGGTCAGGGTCCATACCCGGGCCCGGGTTCTCTTGGGGGCATCACATATGTTGGTGAGAATGCGTCCAATACTAACAAATGGATGAGAGAATATCGCCACTTATTTTTGTGGCGTTCTTTCGATGCTTAAGTCAAAGACAGTAGAAAAACAAAAATACACGGGGGCAAAAAACTTTTGTTCAACACTGATAAAAAAAATACATGAACTGTTACATGTTTCGTGATTAAGTTAAAAGACAATTAACTTGTATGCTACAAGAAGCTTACTCAAAATCCAGTCTATTATGTATGATACATTACAGAGTTGTAGGGAGAAGTGGCAAATATCCATATTTGCATTGTAGGGTTTCCTCCATTGTCGGGCTTGGGATTTTTAGAATTGGATTGGATATAAACATTGGTTCGTGGACCATTGCTTGGGCATGGAATATACGAATATATATGTGCCAATCATAAGACTCATTAATTAAGGATTTTAATGCCATCAAATCAATTATAAAAGAATGCCAAAAAAACGACTATGGACTTTTCTTTATAAATTTGGAAAAATTTGTAAAGAAAAATCCATAATCATTTTTTTAAGCATTTGCCACCGTTGATAATGTCTGTCCAAAAAAATTCAAGAATAGAGAAAATGATTTGATCATGAGGATGATTATTCAAAAAAAAATATCAGTTTAATTATTGATTGGTAATGGAAAATTATATTAGAGTATGTATCTTGTGAGACGGTCTCATGAATCTTTATCTGTGGGACGGATCAATCCTACAGATATTCACAATAAAAATTAATACTCTTACCATAAAAAGTAATATTTTTTCATGGATTACCCAAATAAGAGATCTGTCTCATAAAATACGATCCATGATACCGTCTCACACAAGTTTTTATCATTATATTAAATTATTGTGGATTTGCTTGCAAGTCCACATGTACGTACCATAAATAATATGTTGTGTCATTCCAATTCATGACAATAATTACCTATACTTTCATTTTGATCCTTCTTTATTTTAATTTGAAAAATAATGTTTATTTAAAAATTTTGTACACGTTTAATTAGCTTATCGCAAAAAAAAAGGTTTACTTGATTGAGATCTTGCTTTTTCTCCTCACTTTTTTTTTTCTTTTCACCCCAATCTTGATTTTTCTTCAATGTTTGAGGGGAGTCAAGTAACTTGTCCAAAATATTAGAATTTGATATAATTATAACATGGTACATTCTATTTCACATGCATTTGTTTACAAACCTTTCATAATGATCGGTAAATCAAAATATTGGGTATCGGCATTTATTTGTTCCGAAAATGGCGATTTTTTTTAGATAGGGCTTATTTTTATTTTTATTTTCATTTTTATTAAGGTTGCATTGAAGATTTGAGCATTGATTTGAAGAATTAATTTCAAATAACATAAATGTTGGGATATTTGACATTCTTTTTAATTTCTATTGAATTGAAAGGAGATGTTGGGAACTACTAATTACGGGCTTTGTGATGATAGCAATTGAAATGTGACGTTCATATTGATGTACAAATTAAAAAGATTAGAGTTATATCATTATATACCAACTACATCTTTTAATACAATGAAGGGTGCTCGATCATAAAATCGATATCAGAGCCAAATATTATATATTCGATTCACATTGATAACAAGAAGCACAATTATTGAGACATGGATTGTTAGGAATTAATAGTTGCCCTACTACTTGGTGTTCATACCATCCTACATACGAATTTCAAATCCTCTTTATTATATTTTATCAAACAAATAAAATGTATTTAAAATCCATCACCTCATCCAAAAACAACCAATAGAATTTTGTATTTTTTTTAAGTAAAAATTTGTGTGAGACGATTTAACGGGTTGTATTTTATAAGACGAATCTTTTATTTAGGTCATCTATGAAAAATATTACTTTTTATGCTAAGAAGTGTTGTTATTTTTCAACGTTAATATCCGTAAAGAAAAATAAACCTCGAAGTTTGTTTAGGTTGCTTTGGACATCGCCGAAAACAATACAGTTAAAATAGGAATATATAATAATAATATAATAAAACTAGACAAAATGTAGGTGGGATAGACAAGTGGATGAGTCCCAAAAAAGTGGGGCCTTGCCCACGTGAACTTCACGCTGTTTGGGTCGGGGGACAACACACTATCTACTTACGTGGAGCCCACCTCAATCATTTTTTTTTCCAAGATAATCCTAGTCCTGTCAAATTGTGTTGTGTCCGTCAGAAAGCTTAGCATATTGTAAAAAATCCGGTGTTCTACAAGTGAACAAAATATATCGAGATAAATTGTCATTTTATTCGGGATGAAATTTATAATGATATTATCACATGACCATCTCATGTCCCGACCTACGTGCAACTAGGTGACTTGTTTACAAAAATGTTAGGTAAACAATCATTCGAACATTAACTTCTCAAGTTGGGCATTCGAGACTTGCATGCTCCAACTTAAGAGGATATTGAGGTGAGAACGAGGTAGAAAAGAATTTGGATCAAGACATGGGCGCGCCTTAAAGACGAACGAAGACCAGCGGCTTGTAATATGTATAGTAATAAAGATGTAAATATTCAAACATATGTTTTCTCTTTTAATTATAATTTTCCGATGATTTGATTTTGTTTTAGTCAAGGAAAGATATGTGTGTATAGGTTTTTCATATTCTAAAAGAGAATAACTGAATTCCAATTCGAAATATTATGTTCAAATTGAATGAAAAGTCGAGCAAATAGTAAAAGTCTTTAATCAATCAAGAAATAATTATGTGAATATATAATTTTCAAACTGTTATGCTTCGGTGTCACATGAAAATCCACACAATACATATACACATACAAATTTAAGGGTAAATTTTATCATCCGTGTCAAAAATTAATTAAAAGATGAGATGACTCTGTTTACCTGAAATCAACAACTAAGAGAAAAAGACAAAAATTTGTGTGAGACGGTCTCACAGATCGTATTTGTGAGACATATATCTTATTTGAGTTATCCACGAAAAAATATTACTTTTTATGTAAGAGTATTATTTTTTATTGTGAATATCGGTAGGGTTGACCCGTTTCACAGATAAAGATTCGTCAGACCGTCTCACAAGAGACACACTCCTAACAAAAAAAACATCTCAAACAAATGAGAGGACTGGGTAAAAAGTCATGTAACAAGAAATTCGTACTTTGAGTTTTTTATTTTCAAAAGTATCATTAATAAGTAAATGGTAGTTAGTTTAAAATACCGAGTCAATTGTCAACTTATTTGAATTTTGACCACAAACGAAAAAAATTGGTATATAAAATTATTTTAATAGTATATATTGAAATTAAAATATTTTCAAAAAAAAATGGAATATCTATACATACATATAATATGAAGATTGTAACTTTGTCGTTTCACTCGTTTGGTTCGTGGTTGATATTTTAGAATTGAAAAGAAAATGGATATAATTGAAAGATAGACTAAGATTTTTATTTAATAATAATATCATATATATATATATATATTAAATTTTTTTAACATATAATATTGGTAACTATGATATACATAATTATTATTAATAGAACAATAATATATCATACAAATCTTTTCAATGTTAACCAATAACAAATGTTTGAATAGTAGTAATTCACTTCTTGTTCTTCGTCGGAAATATGAAGAAAGTTTTCATCGATTGATCGAATGAAAGATGAATATTTGAATTATAATTTCATAACTTATATTGAAATAAGAATATGTCTCTTATGAGACGGTCTCACGAATTTTTTCTTGTGAGACAGGTCAACCCTGTTGATATTCACAGTAAAAAGTAATACTCTTAGCATAAAAAAATAATATTTTTCATGGATGATCCAAATAAAAGATCTGTCTCACAAAATACAATCTCTGACCGTGTCACCCAAATTTTTGGCTTGAAATAGATATATTTTTCTTGATTGAATGTAGTTATTATTAATTAATTTTTTATATTTCAGAGTTCAGACATTAAGTAATTTTAACTCTATGTTATTTTCAACAATTGGAGAACAAATATTTGTCTAAATATGCTTTCATTTATTTCACAAATAGAAAGCAATTAATAAACTTAATTAATACAAGATTACAAATTAAGAATTGTAACATTAAACATCTTGATTATTCAACCCATCGGATCAGAACGATGGAACGACGCCATATCCAGCATCAACGATGAAGTTCCCTGAAGCGGAGCCAAAAAACCGGTTGATGTCAGGTTCGGAATCGGTTCTTTTCACAAACCGGCCTTTAATCCGTGGCCGGATTTCTGCGTAAGCCTTTCGCGAAGCATAACGAATCGTCTTCTCGAATTTCCTGTTCTTCTTCTTCTCTTTGTACCTCAGAACCCTAGCTTCCCTGTCCATGTCCACTACCTGGCTGCCCTGATTTCCGCTAATATCAACGCTGGGCATAGTTCTTGCAAAAGGGTACGATGTTTCGGACAGAGTACTTCCATCAGGAACAACGCCCACCTCCATTGTAGACGATGAAATCTGAGTTGAGATTCAGTCATTCTCAGTTGTTACTCAATTGTTGGATTGGGGAATAGACGGGCTTCGTCAGAATTTTAAAATAGAGTCGACAGATATTAAAAAATTTTAAATATTTTAATGTATTTTTAAAAAAATTTGGGTTATGTTTTGTATAATATAAACCAGATAAATTTTGAAAATAATAACATTTTATTTTAATTTTTTAAAACCATTTAATGTATCTAGATAGATATCATATATAATAATAAATATTTTAATAAACTCCCAGTAAGTCAAAAATTAAAAATATGTGACATTATTCACTTAAATAATTAAACTATACATTTTTTCATTTTAAGTACTATTGCTTAATTTATTTGTTATTTATTTTTTATATATTTTTTATTTTATTCAAGATATTTTTGTAATTATATACTTATAATTAGATAACACAAATATATATAAAATGTAAAATTAAATTGAATAAATACATAAATAAGACAACATACTGGTAGAAAAAGCATAGAAATTCGTGTAATTAGTTCAATACTAAAATTCCAAAAATACATTAATAGAGATATTGTACTTACGCTGCGGCTGTGAGATGAGTTGTTGTAGCTGTTGTAGGAAGTGATGCTGGATTTCTTGAAATCGATATCGAACTGGATTTCTGGCGAGTTGTCCACTAAATGTGCCGTGACCGGCGGTTTTGTGATTGTTTGCACGGGGACGACGCTGTCACTGCAAGGCTGCGTGGAAATTGGGAAGCTGTCGAAATCAAGAAACTGATCCGAGTCCGAGAACAAGATTTCCGTTGGCTTCACGAAACGGTTATTTTCGAGATATTTGGTCGAAGCAATCGGGTTCGTGGAAACCCAAGAATCGGTGATGTAGCTGTTCTGTGTGATGAAATTGTCTAACTTATCAGCGGAATCGCTGATAGGTGCTGGAAAGGCGGTTGCGGAGGACTTCAGAAGCATAGATTCAGCAGTGTCGTAGAAGGGAAAAACAGGGGAGCGCTCGTGGCGGCGGGCGAGAGGGTTAGCACAATGGATGTCGTTGTCACAGGAGACGCAGAGGGAGGCAGCGTCAGCCTTGCAGGTGACGGCGGCAGGTGCTTGCTCACACACCTCACACATCCACACACGTTCGTGCTTGAGCGTCGAGATGTTGTTGTGCACCTTGGAATCACAGGGCATGCAAATGAAGGCGGATTCTGCCCTGCAGAAAAGCAGTGCCGCCGTGGACTTGCAGTAGTCACAAGGCTTGGCCGCCGAGTGGAACGCCGGCTGGAAACACCTTGTCCTGGCCGCTCCGCCACTACTCATTTTCATATCTAGTAGTATTCTTTGGGAAACTCGGATTTGGAATGCTTTCTCTCCAGTAATGGTATGAATTTGCTGCCTGCTGGGGCTGTGTTGGCTTTGTACGAAGAGGGGGGAAATCTCGAGGCTGACAAGTGATGGTCCAACACGTGGCGATCATTTCAGCCACAATAAAGATTTGATGATATTTTTGAGATTAATCTGTGCTACTGTTTTCTCTATATTTAAATATAATTAGATAATGTAATTCTCTCATATTTTTATTAGAGTTTAAATATATTTTGATAGTTGAAGAACTAACATTTGATCACATTAAATGATGATCCAAAAATTAATATTTAACCATGTTAATTGGAGAAATATTCTTGATACAGAATAAAATCATATTTTTATGTCAAGTAGTTATCTTTGACGGTGCTTTTTGATTTATATGTATTAAAATTTATATTAAATAAAATTGTATATGAAAAATTTAGATAAATATTAAAATTAAAATATACAAAAATGGTTTTGTATAATAATTTTTATGTTATAGATCATATGATCATTTAAAAATCAAAAAACTAAAAAATAATAATTTATTAATATATGATAGATAAAAATGAAATATATGTATAACTAAAATAAGTTTGTATGATTTTTTTATTAAATAAAATTTATTTTTTATAATTTGAGAAGAATGCTATTTCTGGTTTATTAAAAAACATATTGACACTAAAATTAGTTATTATATGTATGTCTCTCAACCTTAATAATGTAGTGTATATCGAATGGTTAGTTTAGATATATATATATATATATATATATATATATATATATATATATATATATATATATATATATATATATATGGCAAAAACTTGTGTGAGACGGTCTCATGGATCGTATTTGTGAGACTGATCTCTTATTTGGATCACCCATGAAAAAGTATTACTTTTTATGCTAACGGTATTACTTTTTATTGTGAATATGGGTAGGGTTGACCGGTCTCATAAATTATGATCCGTGAGACGGTCTCACATGAAACTCACTTTATATATATATAGTGTAAATCAAATGATTTTTCATGTTTAATTTCTTGTTACTTTTTTAAAGGTCGTAAACATTATCTAAAACTCATAATATTCTTGATCTGACTAAAATGATTCTACAAATATAATAATTTTTTTTTATAAAAAAAATTATTATATTTGAATATTTGATAATGAATAATGATATACAGTTATATAATTTGATGCTTCAGGCATGGTGTGTGATGAGTGGTCACAAGAAATAGCTCCGAAAGGAACCGACTTTTCCATACTTTTCTATGGAGTTCGATCTTGCTTTTCCTTGATGTAGAAGAATCACGAGTTTTTCTACTCTCCAGTAGGAAAATAAATTAAAAATAAAATTAGCAAAAATTTGTGTGAGACGGTCTCATGGGTCGTATTGTGTGAAACAGATTTCTTATTTGAGTCATCATGAAAAAATATTACTTTTTATTGTGAATATCGGTATGGTTGATTCGTCTCACAGATAAATATTCGTGAGACCGTCTCATAAGAGACATATTCAATAAAATTTGATCAAACAAGTAAAAAAAATATATATAAAAGAAGAAAAAGTACGACCTTATAGGAGATCCAACTAAAATGGAAAGAACTAAGAGATCCTGCACTTAAACAGAAACCAAGTACATAATATACCTCAAAAACTATCACAAAACGATTTCACAAGGTAAATTTTGTGAGACAGATTTTCAATCCGACCCTACTAAACTAATGAAAAAGTATAATTTTATATAACAAAATATTGGCTAAATTCTCGGTTCAGTCCCATATGTTTCGATTAGTTCCCGATTTAGTCCTAAACGAATATAATGGGCCGATTTAGTCCCGAAAGTTACAAAAGTTGTCTCAATCCTATTTTCTGTTAGTTTGCTGTCAAACTTAACAGAGTAGAAGCTTGACTTCATAAATCAATTAGAACAAAATTAAAATCCCCAAAAAATCGATTCTTTTCTGTACGCTAAAAATTCCCAAACTCCTCAATTTCTCCCCCCTCAAAATCCCCAGAAAAACTGATGCTATCTCTACGCTAAAAATCCCCAGAAATCCTCCATCTCGCCATCTCTCGCTGCCATCAAGGTATGTACGCCATGCTTTTGACTGTATTTCTTGAAGCAGCGTGAAATCAGATGTATAGCCGCATCTGTAATATCTCGAAGCAGCGTGAAATCAGATGGTGAAATCAGTTGTTAAATATTTCAGCGAAGTATCATTTTTCGTAAGCTAATTGCTTCTTATTTTTATTAGCGGCCGAAGGTTACATTGCTTGAAATGGATTTTCAGTTGAAGGTCGTCCTCACTCTCTCCTTCCTCAGCCGATGACTTTCTCTATTTTCAGTTGAAGGTTGTCACCTCAAGGTTCATAAGTAATGGCTAAACGCAGTAACTCGACAATCGAGATTACTCCAAACTATGGTAATTTATTATATTTTCACTTTTCTTACCTTAATTTTGTATCATGCATTTTTCAGTCAAAACTTATATTGTTTTTTCGTTTTTTATGTGTAGGTTTACTTGGTAAAGAAGATTTGATTACTATAAAATGCATTACAGGGGAAGGTTTGAATGTAGAGGAGAACACGATGAATACGTTGGGGAAGTTGTGAATATTTCGACTTTTTTGATCTTGATAAGCTAGCAATGGTTGAGTTGTGGGGGTTTGCAGATGATCTTGGATTCAAAAATAAAGATGCTATTATGTTTTGGCACAAGATCGGGAATACGCTAAATAAAAGGAGATGTTTACAAAAGGATTCAGATGTGTTGGAAGTTAGAAAGAATATTCCAACAAACTATGAGGTAGAAATTTATATGGAACACTTAGATGCATATTCAAGTGATGGTCCAAACGAACATAGTGGAGTTCAAGCTGTTGGTGAATTTTTTGACATCGATGATGCTGGGGCCCTTAGCTCCTAATCGTTATTATAACACAATTTGATTAGGGTTAAGTAATCACAGCGGAAAACGGGTTCAAAATTTCTTTACAATGAGCCCAAAATATCTCTTTTAATATTTAAATACTAAAAATAGTATCTAAATTCAAATCATAAAACACGCCCACACGAAATCAAAACCAATCATATACAAACATATCATATCCTCGGGACATGCCCCGATATATAGATACATATATATATATATACTGGGAACAAGACATAAACATAAACCTCATCCCAAGCTGTGGCTCCCACCAGAAGTACCCTCTCCGGTCTCCTGATATCCTGGAGTACCTGCCATTGTCCACACACAGAGACAACAACAGCCCCTTTGGGGGTGAGCAAAGCTCCGTATGGAACAACCAATCATATATACTACAGATATCTAAACAATGATATATGGTATGCAATGCATGTATGTCGTGGAGGTATCAGGTCAAATGCCCATCCACTGAGCACATGTCAGAATCAATCGAATCGCTATCAAATCAAATCAATGCTCGAGCTGGCACACCGGCCGATATGGGAATACATGTATGATAGCGTCGACGAAGCGCCATCAATCCCACTATCTCATATCCAATCATATGGGGCCACAATTGTCTATGCTTTACGGGTCATATAATACCGGCATAGCGATTGTGTTCACGCGATTGTGTTCACAAATCCCGGAATCCAATCAAATCATATCAGGGTATCCAAGGATCATAGCTCAACGTGCATGTCATGTATCGATGTATGCATAAAATGATGTGTGTTAACAAAACATTTATTTAATACATCGATATCTCAATCTCAATGTCATGTATGCCACATCAAATCAATAAATAGGCATTTAGACACGTATTCCAATCCAATCCAATCAATCCAACATATATCATATAATACAGATACCTGTCGTATGTTACCCGGTCGCAACATACCTCAATTCTTCGTTCCAATTGATGTAGCCTGAAGATATTGATATAACACTTTATCTACATCAATAGCATATTCATTCCAATCAATAACATACTCCAAAATCATTAACATGAGTTTCAAATATCATTTGAAACTTCAAAAATTCATATCAAATCCAAATCATATCATAATTCAATTCCGACTTCGAATACGAGTTTATTGTCGGATATTCTACTACATATCAGAAATTCAACTTCAAATACATGCTATTCCAGCACCTTGATTTTAAAACTGCTGAAATCAGAAGAAAATTACCTCAGTCTAAAGCCCTCGACGCGCAAATAACAAATATATAATTTGTTTCGCGTTTAGACGGCGTCTTGAAGTCGATTTGGACGAAAGAAATCGAAAATCCCTCGACTTTCTCGAACTCTCTGTAATTAACTGACGAAGGGAAAAGAAGGAAAGAATTTATCCTTATCCCACCGCCTCTCGCGCTCGGGCGGTAGAATTCTCGCGCCCGAGCGCGAGACACTCTGCCCCCGAGTACAATTGCACCGCGCTCGGGCGGTAGGAAATTACCGCTCGGGCGCGGCATGTTCTGTCCGAGAACATGATTTACATCGCGCTCGGGCGGTAACAAACTACCGCTCGGGCGCGAAGTATTCTGCCCGAATACTCTCCAACTCAACCCTGGCGCTCGGGCGGTCATTTTCTACCGCCCGGGCGCCGCACATTCTGTACAAAATATAAAATTTGTACTAATTTGACGTCCGGCCTTTCCAATCGAGCTCTTACAACGTCAATTCATATCCAATACTCATGGTCAAAATACACATCATATACATAATCACATATCAAATTCATTAATTATCGATAATCACATAGGATTTACGATAATACGATACACGGTCCTTACATTTCTCCCCCTCTTAAAAGATTTCGTCCTCGAAATCTCAAACATCACTATATACATAACATCGGAAATATATATATGTCACCAGTTATAGTACATATCAAAACTAAAATCAGAAAAAGGGTCAGAATACATCGAATACAATGGAATAGATGTTGTAGAATCAAACAAATGCGGATACGAATCTCGCATCTTGCTCTCCAATTCCCACGTCGATTCTTCAACACCATGTCGTGTCCATTGCATTCGTACCAGAGGAATCGATTTATTTCTCAATATCTTTTCCTTTCGATCCATAATGCGAACATGTTGTTCAACATAGGAAAGAGAAGGATCCAGCTCAACCTCATCAGGTGCAAGTACATATGATGGATCTGGTTCATATTTCCTCAGCATAGAAACATGAAACACATCGTGAATGGCAGATAGAGCTGGTGGCAATGCCAATCGATACGCAAGATCACCAACTCGCTCCAAAATCTCATATGGACCAACATATCGAGGAGATAACTTCCCTCGCATGCCGAATCGAACAGTGCCTCTAAAGGGAGATATTTTCAAAAACACTCTGTCACCTTTCTGGAATTCCAAGGGTCGTCTTCGCTTATTTGCATAACTCGTTTGACGATCCTGAGCAGCTTTCATCCGCTGCCGAATCAACTGAACCTTATCGTTCATTTCCTGTATCATTTCAGGTCCAGTCAATTGTTTCTCACCAATCTCATCCCAGAATAACGGTGATCTACATCGTCTCCCATATAGAGCTTCAAACGGAGCCATACCGATACTCGTCTGAAAGCTATTGTTATAAGAAAATTCAACCAATGGTAAGGCATCTTACCATCCCATTCTGAAGTCCATCACTACAGCCCGTAACATATCCTCTAACGTTTGAATCGTACGCTCAGTCTGGCCATCAGTTTGAGGATGATACGCAGTACTCATAGCCAAACGCGTACCCATCGCTTCCTGAAAACTACCCCAGAATTTAGAAGCAAATCTGGGATCACGATCAGATACAATCGAGACTGGCACCCCGTGCAGTCTCACAACATTCTCAATGTATAAACGGGCCATTCTCTTATAAGAATAAGTCCGTTCATACGGAATAAAATGTGCAGATTTCGAAAGCCGATCAATAATCACCCAAATAGCATCACAGCCCTTGGGCGAACGAGGCAAATGAGTCACGAAATCCATAGCAATATGTTCCCAATTCCATTTCGGATATTTCAAGACTATGGAGCAATCCTCCCGGTTTCATTCTCTCGGCTTTCACTTGCTGGCAGACAAGACATTTAGAAATAAACTCAGCAATGTCCTTCTTCATACGTCTCCACCAGAATTGAGGTCTCAATGTCAAATACATCTTCCGACCTCCAGGGTGAATACTGTATTTGCTACAATGTGCTTCACGAAGAAGGGCATATTTCAAATCAGAGTCATCAGGAACTACCAGCCGACCATTAAGTCGTAAAGAACCATCAGAAGAAATCTGAAATCCAGACTGATGTCCAACAGATACAAGTTCTTTCGACTTTTGGATCTGAGCATCGCTTCGTTGGGCCTTTCGTATTTTCGATATCAAATTCGGCTCAATTTGCAATGCTGAGACAGTGACAGAATTCCAATTCGAGTGAAAAGTCCAGCCAGAAGTACATATATCCTCATGTACCTTGGCGACACAAACAGAAGCTAAAACAGAATCATAAACTTTACGGCTCAGGGCATCCGCAGTAACATTCACCGATCCAGGGTGATATTGAATCTCACAATCAAAATCCTTCAGGAGATCCATCCATCTGCGTTGCCTCATATTCAAATCAGATTGAGAAAAGAGATATTTCAGACTCTTATGGTCCGAATAGATAACAAACTTTTCTCCGTACAAGTAATGGCAGCCAAATCTTCAAAGCGAACACAATGGCAGCCAATTCAAGATCATGAACAGGATAACGAGTTTCATGAGATTTCAATTGACGAGACGCATAAGCAATCACTTTGCCATGTTGCATCAGCACACAGCCCAAACCTTTACCAGACGCATCTGTACACACCACAAATCCTCCGGTACCTGAGGGAATAGTAAGCACAGGTGCTGTGGTTAATCTCGTCTTCAATTCAAGAAAACTAGCTTCACATTCATCTGACCAAACGAATCTCTGATTCTTCTGTGTCAGTTGAGTAATAGGTTTAGCTATCTTCGAAAATCCTTCAATAAAACGACGATAATATCCAGCTAAACCCATTGAAGCTACGGATCTCAGGAACATTCGTAGGTCTTGGCCAATTCAATACAGCTTCGACCTTCGAAGGATCAACAGATATGCCATGTCTCGAAATGACGTGGCCCAAAAATACCACTTTGTCCATCCAGAATTCGCATTTGGACAATTTGGCATACAAATGACTAGTACGAAGAGTTTGAAGTACCAGTCTCAGATGTTCAGCATGCTCCTTTTTCGATTTCGAATACACAAGAATATCATCAACGAAAACAATAACGAATCGGTCTAGATAATCACGGAAGACACGATTCATTAAATCCATAAAGATAGCAGGAGCATTCGTAAGACCAAAAGGCATAACCAAGAATTCATAGTGGCCATACCTCGTACGAAAAGCAGTCTTGGGTACATCTTCGTCTCGAACTCGTACTTGATGATACCCAGAACGAAGATCAATCTTCGAGTATACAGAAGTACCTTGAAGCTGATCAAACAAGTCATCGATACGTGGAAGTGGGTACTTGTTTTTCACAGTAGCCCGATTCAGTTGTCTATAGTCGATACACATTCGCATCGTACCATCTTTCTTCCGAACAAATAAAACTGGAGCTCCCCAAGGTGATACACTCGGTCGAATATATCCCTTATCGAGAAGATCCTGTAATTGTTCTTTCAATTCTTTCAGTTCCAAAGGTGCCATGCGATAGGAAGCTTTAGAAATAGGCGCAGTCCCCGGCACAAAATCAATACTAAACTCAACTTCTCGATGAGGAGGAAAATCAGGAATCTCATCGGGAAATACATCTGGGAATTCTTTCACAACAGGAATCTCAGACAAGGAAGACTCCTTCTTCGAAATATCAATAGCGTAGATAAGATAACCCTCATCTCCGCTAGTCAACAATCGAGACATTTCCAAGGAAGATACCAATGGAATTTTGGCTTGGGAACCCTTGCCATAAAAATTCCACTTAGGTCCATCAATCGGTCGAAATCGAACCACTCCGTGACAACAATCAACAGTAGCTCGATTCGTCGTCAAAATATCCATGCCAACAATACAATCAAAATCGTGCATTGGGAGGACAGATCAGATTCAGAAATATCACATTATCCTCGTATATCAATACCCAGTTATGCACAACTTTCTCAGACATAATAATCTTTCCTGCTTCGGAGTCGCAGGGCAGGCTGCTGAGCTGACACTTAAGGTGGAGGAATATACTGTAGACCTCCTCGCCTTAGTCCAGCTTCGGCTGCCTTTGCTCGCTCAACTGCCTCTGTGTAGCTGGTAGGCAATCCAGAAACAACATAAGTATATATAGCAGGATGTAATCCATTTACAAACCTGCTATATTTTGCCTTCGCATTCCCAGCTACGTGAGGTGCATACTTCAACAAAGTAGAAAACTTTGAAGCATACTCTGCAACAGACATCGTTCCCTGCTGCAGATTATTAAATTCATTCTCCTGAGCAGTATAATAAGAAGGAGGGGAATACTGCTCCAAAAACTGGGCCTTGAAGACATCCCATGTGACTTCAGTCCCGGCCTCTTTCAATCCAATCTCAGCGGCTTCCCACCAAGATTTAGCTCGGTCCTTCAACTGATATAAAGCAAGTTTCAGTCTCCGAGCCTTGGAATACTCAACAATATTAAACAAGTGCTCGATATCCTTCATCCAGGCCTCAGCTCTTTCAGCACTCTCAATGCCAAAGAACTTCGGTGGTTTCAGATCCTGGAATCGAGCCATCACAACATCCATGGACAATCCTTCAAATTGCCCAACAATCCTCTCAGTACTGCTACTCGCAGTTTCATTTGTGTGATCCATCTACAAGTCAAAAGATGAATATCACAATTTCATATCAATTCATAATCTCATCATCTCATATCATCAATCTCATCAGATACTTACTCAAATCAAATCACATAAGAGCAAGTAATACAAATAAGTCAAACACATACGCACAATTCATTTGTGCCTATTCAAGTGTACACAAGACTCAATAGAGCATTCCCAGCTATGCTCTGATACCACTCTGTGTGGGGTCCTTAGCTCCTAATCGTTATTATAACACAATTTGATTAGGGTTAAGTAATCACAGCGGAAAACGGGTTTAAAATTTCTTTACAATGAGCCCAAAATATCTCTTTTAATATTTAAATACTAAAAATAGTATCTAAATTCAAATCATAAAACACGCCCACACGAAATCAAAACCAATCATATACAAACATATCATATCCTCGGGACATGCCCCGGTATATAGATACATATATATATATACTGGGAACAAGACATAAACATAAACCTCATCCCAAGCTGTGGCTCCCACCAGAAGTACCCTCTCCGGTCTCCTGATATCCTGGAGTACCTGCCATTGTCCACACACAGAGACAACAACAGCCCCCTTGGGGGTGAGCAAAGCTCCGTATGGAACAACCAATCATATATACCACATATATCTAAACAATGATATATGGTATGCAATGCATGTATGTCGTGGAGGTATCAGGTCAAATGCCCATCCACTGAGCACATGTCAGAATCAATCGAATCGCTATCAAATCAAATCAATGCTCGAGCTGGCACACCGGCCGATATGGGAATACATGTATGATAGCGTCGACGAAGCGCCATCAATCCCACATCTCATATCCAATCATATGGGGCCACAATTGTCTATGCTTTACGGGTCATATAATACCGGCATAGCGATTGTGTTCACAAACCCCGGAATCCAATCAAATCATATCAGGGTATCCAAGGATCATAGCTCAACGTGCATGTCATGTATCGATGTATGCATAAAATGATGTGTGTTAACAAAACATTTATTTAATACATCGATATCTCAATCTCAATGTCATGTATGCCACATCAAATCAATAAATAGGCATTTAGACACGTATTCCAATCCAATCCAATCAATCCAACATATATCATATAATACAGATACCTGTCGTATGTTACCCGGTCGCAACATACCTCAATTCTTCGTTCCAATTGATGTAGCCTGAAGATATTGATATAACACTTTATCTACATCAATAGCATATTCATTCCAATCAATAACATACTCCAAAATCATTAACATGAGTTTCAAATATCATTTGAAACTTCAAAAATTCATATCAAATCCAAATCATATCATAATTCAATTCCGACTTCGAATACGAGTTTATTGTCGGATATTCTACTACATATCAGAAATTCAACTTCAAATACATGCTATTCCAGCACCTTGATTTTTAAAACTGCTGAAATCAGAAGAAAATTACCTCAGTCTAAAGCCCTCGACGCGCAAATAACAAATATATAATTTGTTTCGCGTTTAGACGGCGTCTTGAAGTCGATTTGGACGAAAGAAATCGAAAATCCCTCGACTTTCTCGAACTCTCTGTAATTAACTGACGAAGGGAAAAAAAGGAAAGAATTTATCCTTATCCCACCGCCTCTCGCGCTCGGGCGGTAGAATTCTCGCGCCCGAGCGCGAGACACTCTGCCCCCGAGTACAATTGCACCGCGCTCGGGCGGTAGGAAATTACCGCTCGGGCGCGGCATGTTCTGTCCGAGAACATGATTTACATCGCGCTCGGGCGGTAACAAACTACCGATCGGGCGCGAAGTATTCTGCCCGAATACTCTCCAACTCAACCCTGGCGCTCGGGCGGTCATTTTCTACCGCCCGGGCGCCGCACATTCTGTACAAAATATAAAATTTGTACTAATTTGGCGTCCGGCCTTTCCAATCGAGCTCTTACAACGTCAATTCATATCCAATACTCATGGTCCAAATACACATCATATACATAATCACATATCAAATTCATTAATTATCGATAATCACATAGGATTTACGATAATACGATACACGGTCCTTACAGATGAAGATGTTGTCAGGGATGATATGTTGTTTGATGCATTCATTGACCATGAAATTCAATCTACGAAAGGAAAGGATACGATTTCTGTTGAGAGAGAGAATGTAGATAATCTGCAATTAGTGGTGCATGAGCTGGAGGATGGTGGCGACGAAGAAGAAGATGTTTGTGTGGACAATGAAGATTTGGATAGTATTCATGATTCTGACGAGGAAGAAGCAAAAAATTATCCAAAGTTTGATCCAAAAAGAGAATCTGAAAACCCGGACTTGAAGCTTGGTATGATTTTTTGCTCAAAGAAAGAAGCGAAATTTGCGATTCAAACTCACTGCATTAGAAGAGGAATGGCAGTGAATTTTGTGAAGAATGATAATATTCATCTTTGGGCGAAGTGCAACAATGATGATTGCCGGTGGATTATTCATGTTGCAAAGATGACTAATGACAGTTGTTGGCAAATAAGAACTTTTGATGACAAGCATAATAAATGTTTTCGGGAATTTAGCAACAAGAGCATCAACTCAACGTGGTTGGCAAAGACTTTTTCTAGGATAATAGCGACAAATCCTAAAATGGGAACCGATGAGTTGAAGCAAGAGATTTGCAGGACATTGAATGTAAACATTTCGAGGAAGGTAGCTTATGTAGCAAAGCGAAAGGCACTAATGCTGGTGCAAGGGACTGCAGAGGAGCAATATCGTCAAATAAGGAAATATTGTGCTGAACTCAAAAGATCAGATTCTCGAGCCACAGTAGTTTTGAAGTTGACAGAAGACGAAGAAGGGCCAAGGTTCCAAAGATTATATGCTTGTTTTTCAGCGTGTAAGCAAGGGTTTAAGGATGCATGTCGTCGTGTCATTGGTGTTGATGGATGCTTCTTAAAGGAACAACATGGTGGACAATTGCTAGTGGATGTGGGATTAGATTCGAATAACAACATATTCCCAATATGTTATGCGTTGGTTGAACGTGAAACAAAAGATAGTTGGACTTGGTTTCTCCGGCTCTTAGATGAAGACCTTGGGATTAGTGGTGCTCAGTATGACTTCACATTTATGTCAGATAAGCAAAAAGGTTTGATTCCAGCACTTGAATCTTTATTTCCTGATTCAGAGCACAGATTTTGTGTCCGACACTTGCACAGCAATATGAAACGTGCTGGATTCAAGAGTTTAGCTGTTAAGATCACCTTTTGGGCTGCGGCAAAAGCGACAAGAATTGAAGATTTTCGAGTTCAAATGAATGAGATGAAAGGTATTGAATCGGGTCAATCCATCTCACAAAAAACTTACTCATAATACAAAAAGTGGCAAAATTTGTATTCGGGATATGGAAATTTGGAAGAAAAAAAAAATTATTCCAAAATTCTCGAACTAATAGGCACACTTTTATGTGGATAAAGATTGTGTCTTTAATAATTTTTAAGGAAAAAAACAGATTTCCAACTGTTTGATTTGAATATGATATCACATTTGCAAGTGCCCCATTTGGATACGGAATTATATATCGGTTCCCTATATTTTGTCTAGTTAGGTGCATAGATAATAGTCGGCAATGCCTTTTTATTTTTATTTTAAAAAATCTTCAAAATAATCATTTGATATATTATTTAAAGTAAATATCTTTATTCTTGTTCTTGTACTGGACTTCTCATAATTGACAAAAACTTGTGTGAGACGATCTCACGGATCGTATTTGTGAGACAGATATCTTATTTGGGTCATCTATGAAAAAATATTACTTTTTATGCTAAGAGTATTACTTTTTATTGTGAATATGGGTAGGGTTGACCCGTCTCACAAATTAAAATCCGTGAGACGGTCTCACATGAGACTCACTCTAATTAATTACTTGCAAGAGTGGTAATACACAAAACAACATAATTAACAATATGAAAGGGATTGGTAACGCTTGCTGTGTGTTACTTTTGCCATTGAAAATTGTTTTGTGACAATATGGATACCAACCAAGAAAGGCAAATTTACTTCTTTTTTTTCCATTTTTTTTTTTGCCAAAATCGAAATTAATCATCAGAAATTACTTAGTTGATGGCCGATTATGCTAGGTTGGAAAATTAATTAAATAATGTCATAGACCGGCGATATCAAACACTAAAGTTTTCATCGAAACAAAAATCTCCAAATTTATTTCTCAACTCAACATACCTTAGTGTATTAAGAAATATAAAAATTAGATGAGAAGACATATAGTATTGGTGTTAAATCCTTATTTTTGGTGATATTAAACAATAATTCTTTTTATTAGAACAAGCTGCCATTATTCGTGTATTTACGTAGTCGACTGTTTTGACAAAGACAAAGAGGAACACACTACCGGTGTTCAAAAGCTGGGTAAACGACTGCAAACTATTTATTCTCTCTACCAGTAGAGCTACTAAACCAGTTACACTAGGTTAGTCTGTCATTCGACCAAATTGCTCCAAGATATACTAAAATAACTCTCGACCGAATAGAGTTAATAATATTTGTGAAAGTCAACAGATTAGTTGATAGCTTTAAAATAGAAATATTTCACATATCCTATCAACTCTCAACTAGCATAAAGTATTATATTAGTCCGTTGTATGACTGCTTTTGTACAAAATGGTCTTTTAAAACCACAAAAACAAGAAAAACATTCAAGAGCATTTAGTGAAAGCTGTAGCACATTACATTGATGTGTCCATATTGTCGGACTACGATGCAAAGAGTCATTGAACAGGGAAAAGGACTCAAGTACTATATATAGATAATGCAAGTAAGAAATTGACATAGTTAAAAGAGATACATTCGAAGCAACAATTGAAAAATAAATTTACATACTCAAAAATTTCTAAGCACACTTCTCATATATATCATAGTAGCTCACTAGCTCATTCTTCAAGATATTATCATATCTACAAAGATCACTTAGAGCTTGAAAACAACTACTCGGTCATTTTCTGGTGGAGACAGTTCGAGTAGCTTCAAACGTTTTGAATCTTAGGATTCATTCTTTGTTATATATGTGGTGTTTTGTTGTTTGACTGAAAGACACAATCGCTGTAAAAGTTACTAGGAGTTTCAATTTAGGTAGTGGATAAGACCTAAGATTGAAGCGGGTTGTTATAAAGAATTTGTAAAACCAAATTCTTCTAGTGAATTCTTTCTTAAGTGGAAGAAAGAGATACGTAGAAAGATTTTGTAGTTGAACTTCCATATATCATGTGTCATTTACCTATCTTGTTGACTATCTATATTTATGTATATAATAATCAAAGAAATCATTAGACAATTCTCCCGCACTAATTTTAAGTCCGACTATTTCCTTAGAATTGAGAAAAATGGGTATTGCATAGCTAACACAATCAAGACCGATCCGAAAAATCTTAAATTTTTTTAATCACCTCCATTTAAACATATTACTGATTATAACACTCTGTTAGTTCAAATATATGTAGATGACATTATTTTTTGGTCATTAACCCTAAACTATGTCAGAAGTTCTCTGAGCTGATGCAAGACAAGTTTGAAATAGCATAATGGGTGAGCTAACATTCTTTCTTGACTTACAAGTTAGATAGCTCGATACTGGAATCTTCATAAATCAAGCTAAATACACCAAGAAACTCCTCAAGAAATTTGGTATGGAAAATTTCTCAGCAGTTTCAACATTAATGAGCTCCTCAATCAGACTGTATAAAGATGAAATTGGACCATCTCTTAATGAGTCACTATTAAGAGGATTTATTTGTTCCTTACTGTACTTAACTGCCAACAGATCAGACATCATGGTTGTTGTCTGCATATTGCTAGGTTCTAGGAAAATATTAAACAATCTCATTATTCTGCTGTTAAATGTATATTGAAATATATTAAGGGTACTCAAAATGTTGGACTCTAGTATCCAAAAGATTTTATTTTCAATTTAATTTGTTATTCTGATGCAAATTATTCCGGTTGTAAAATAGACAGGAAATACAGAAGTGGAACTAGTCAATTCTTAGATGACAACCTAATTTCCTGGTTCAGCAAAAAGCAAACCTGAATCTACTTCACCAGCTGAAGCAGAATACCTAGCTGACAGAAGCTGTTGTGCTCAACTCTTGTGGATACAACAACAACTCAGAGACTATTTTGTTCAAGCTGATAAGTCCTACATCTTCTGTGAGAACATAAGAGCTATTGTAATTACATATATTCCAGGGCTACATTCAAGAACCAAGTACATTGACATAAGACATCATTTCATATGAGATCATGTCATGAAGAAGGACATCGGACTAGAACATGTCTCAACAGGTCAACCAGTGGTAGAATTTTCACCAAGACATTACTCGAGTCTAAGTTTTTTATTTTAAAAATATTTTAGGACTGATATATTTAAATCGATAATGCATGATCTTAAGGGGAACTTTAAGATTGAGCTAATAAGACAATAGTCGTTGTCATAAACACAAATGATCTGACATCTCAAGCTAGTTATCAGCTCGACTTTATCACATTGCTCTTATTTGTCAACAAGCTACTCAAAAGCAAACTGAAAAAAATGGTCAACTATTTGCATTATTATGACACATATTTCATTTAATTTTACACGACATATTTATTTACCGCCTTAACTTGTACGGCTATGATGTTTCACTTTTTACCTTTCAAATTTTGAAAGTCTCCACAAACGTGCTGACACATGGACTGATATTTTTGTCCGACATGACCATATATATATATATATATATATATATATATATATCCATAAGTTTATCACTTCATATTATTTTTCAGAGTTCCAATATTCTTTCTTGCAAATCAAGCTTACAAGCATCTGTATTTCTCTCAAAACTACTCATTAACAATCAAAATATCTTCATTCGTCAGTCACACTCTTCAAATCAACTTCGATCCAGTTTATTTATTGTTGGATAATGACATGGTGGCTATGTTCAAAACTCTAGAAGCCACCGGATTGAAAGAATTCCTTGGTTGGTCTAGCGACTCCAAGGACTGAAAATGAAGATGAATTCTATAATGTCGCCGATCAAACCTTCTCCATCCATCAGTAGCAGTTCACTGAGACCTTCGGTCTGCCAATAGAAGGAATCATGGAGTTCAACAAATTTCCATTACAACCATTGAATAAATGAAAATCAAGTTTTCATCGTCAGGTGCTCCTCTCAAATCATTCGAAAATAAGCAAGTTTCACTGTCAGGTGCTTCTCTCAAATTATTCGGAAAGAAGAAAGATATGAATATTGAATTAAGAATGATGAATGAAATAGTAGCCATACCCTTAATAGCAAAGACAGGCTCATTCGATGCCTTCATAGTAGAAATATTAGAAATGATGACTGTTATCACAGCAGACATAAAAATCATTTGGTCTGTTTTCTTGTACAACATATTAGTGGCAACGTATTCTCATCCTCAGACAAACTGCACCAATGATTTGTTGCACCAATCTGTCAACTGATGAAAAAGAATCAAGCTCAACTTGGACCGCTACCCAATCTACACGTTCATAAGGTGATAAAAAAATTCTATCGATGTTTACAGATCAAAGAAACTCATCACCACATATGACCTATTGAAGGTGAAGAAAGAAGTTGCTGAAGAAAAGAACAAACCAGTCAAAAGAAAACTAAGAGTTGAAATGTCTGATTCAAAAGGAACTGGTTCTGATAAAGAGAAACTATAACTCACTCAAGTATTCTCATCGGCTCCTCGGAAGAAGAAAAGAACCAAGAAAACCAAGCTGATAAAGCACTTCAACGAACCTATTAGACTAGCTCTCATCCCATTTGTTTCGATTAGCAAGGTTCTACCCAACATCAAAATAGTTTAAACAAACATTGTCTCTCAAGAATAGGTCTTACCTCATATTGACCCCAAAGCCAAAGGAAAAGAAACCCTTATTGAACCACCCAAGTCGTTGTCAGCAATTCAAACAGGTATTAATATGGTCATGCAAAAAGTGAAAAATAGAGTTCAGATTCAGCTGAAAGAAGTCTGATAAATGGGAAAACAACAGAATGTTTGGGCAGTATTCATATATTAAGACTCTGAAGAAACTCAAACATATGACATGTCAAGAAAATAAAATTCTGGAATGGACCGAGACTCAGATCATTCCCGAAGCTCTGAAGAGAAGAGAATTTATGACCATGATGATAAGTAAGTGTGGTCTATGGTTTCTGATAAGCAATAAAAGACAAAATTTCAATCCTCATGACCCAATAGCAAACAATGACTCTGCAGTCATTAGTCAGTTGGAGATGGGTGCACATGGGCTGTACATGAGAGTTAATCTAATGAGAGCAAAGCTCCAACTGCCTCTGTCTATTGAAACGCTTCACAAATAAAGTCCTTTAGATCACATGGATTTGGAAGAACAAATCAAACAGTTCGATAGGGAAGAAGAAACGATGACTCAAGATGACCAAGGAACAACATCTTATCCCTCCATTGATCATATTCTTAAAGATGTTTTGCATCTGGAACAAGGTGAACAACTTAAGGAAAGATCAGTGCCCTCACACTGTTCAGAAGCTCTTTCTAGAATTTCGCTGCTTACAACAACAAAGATGTTGCAGACCTTGTACAACACGATTATTCTTAAAATAAATCGAACATTTGATTTATAGACTAATGCACTAATCACAATGTCCAAACCACGACAATCAGTAGTATGATGAATCCCAAGTCTGATTGCATCCCCAACAGAACATACATATGTCTCACCTCCTCAAAAGATCTACACAACAAATCAGAAGAACATAGCATCTTCAACTCAGATCCCATCAATTGATGAGCTAATTCAAAACATGTTTCAATTTTGTCCACCATTACTCAACAAAAGCTACCATCTCAAGAATAAGGAAATACACCAACAGGACAGATCGTTGATGACCCCGAACAACAAATACCTATATCCATTCACACAAAACAAGAAGCACCTGCACGTGAACTGACACACACTTCTCCACCAATCTCACCTCCAAACTTTCAGGATCAAGATCAAGGATATGACCCAGAATTTCCACAATTTTATGGAATGTATTTCATTCATCAATCATTGAAGAATATGCATAATTATATCATTGGACTTCGGGCAGATCGGATGACATCTTCTCTGGATCTTGATCATTCAAGAAAAATCTTTCTGAATAGATTACTGAAGTGCTCAAAATTATGAATATGCACTCAAGTCAGATATATGAACTTAATCATACTCAAAACAGGCATACTATTGATTGTATCTACTGAATTGAGAAGCCAGAAGTCGTGCTGACAGGATATATCGAAAACCTTCGGACTCAGACCTTCGAGATGGTTACGTTTTTAAAAAGTGAAAAGGGTGATTTCAAAAATGGGGAAATCCAAAAGAATAGGACAAATCTCAATTTTCCTCCTCATCATCTATGCACAAGAAGCCACATGGTGGAAGTTCTGGTGGTAGTGGTCATGGTCATCATTACAACAGTTCAAGTAACACATACAAACCAATCGACTCCTCTTATCACATATTCAAGAAAAGATAAACCAGGAGATAAACTCTTACAAAATTTTCATGTTTATTGTTGCACATTATTAATATATGTTCTTATATCTTATTTATAAGAGACAACTTAGTTCTTATATCCTACATGAACGACCCTCAACCCGTTCATCACAAGACTCGCGCGACCCATATTCACGCCTACTGTCCCTCTCCTCGCACCAGGTAGGTACCAGCCATCCAGGACCATGACTAGACCCCCTTAGGACCCCAAGACATGACCAACAGCATCCCACAACCTGTCCCTTCAAGAACCCTAAAACCGAAAACCCTAGCTTGTTTTTTAACCCAAAAACTTGCAGCCTATTTCCTTCCTTGTCCAGCCCTTATCCAAGCCTCTATGGACCCTTAATCATGCTCAAAAATATCCCTTCCCATAGCCCTATCATGGCAGCCACTTTGTGCAACAAAAGCATGGATTTTAAATGAAAACTCAAGTTTTGATAATGTATTACCATAAAAACAAAATAAATGAGGGTATCATATTTTACATGCAAACATGTATAAATACACATAATATGGTATGGACGATGAGTGAAAAAAGATTGAGGCATGCTTTTGCGTATTTCAAGCATAAAAAACAATTTGAGATGTGAAAAACATTGGTGGAGAGGGACGAGAACTTGCAGCATTTTTAATCTTCAAAAGTGGCGTGAAAGCCTTTGAAAATTAATGTGTGGCCATGTGATGGCTGATAGGGAGAGTCCTAGTGTTTCTAGGGTGAGGCGTGTGATTTTTGAAGTAGACTAGGGTTTTGAAACTCAATCTTTTAATATATATATAGTTGGGTAGGGGTTTAGGCCCAATAACCTTAGTGTAATAGGCTTTTAGGCCGACTATAATATAGTTAAAATATTTTATTTAGGAAATTTTTCGAAAATATTAGTAAAGTTCATAAAAAGTCCTTATTTTTCATCAAAAATCAATTATCGGTTTAAAAATACGACTCGGTGTGTAAAAAATCTAAAAAAACACCACTTTCAAAAATATCATATAAAATATACCATTTATTAAATAATTAAAAATAATAATTTAATAAAAATATTTCCCTTTACGGTCTCCTGTCTTCGTTCCTCGATCGCATCTCGAATAACCTTTAAAACACAATTTTATGCATTATAATATAAAACCCTATTTTAAACATGTAAACATGCCTACCACATTCAATAAATGCAAATAAAATAATTTAATTAGGCATTTTTCACTTTTTCTAGATTTGCATGCAATTGAATTACGTTATCGCATTTTGGACCTCACACATAAAAATTAAAAATGCAACAATAATTTTTCAAAAACCGTCTTTTGTCCAGCTTAAAGATTTGGATGGATTTTTAAACTTCATAACTCATGTATTTATCTCTATCTGTCTCTTTCCCACCTCTCTATCTCACCATCTCTCATCTTCAAAATGTATTTGTTGAGTTGCGGAAACGTTAGAAATCTTGATTTTGATGATAAAAAAAAATTTGTTGTGTTGCTAACATATTTCATTATGTGTGTAATTGATAGATATCTAGTTGGAAGATTTGAGAACCTAGAACTCAAATTTAGTCAAGTTGAAAATCTGACGAGCTAAAGTATTTAAATAATATCGCGTAGTCAGGTGATCAAAATGACCAGAAACCAAAACTGCTTAATAGAAAACTCACATTTTTACAAGTGGTGTTTCAGACCGGCTTGATTAGTTCAAAATTATCTAAGCGAAATATTGGTTGTAAAATCGAGCTATATGTCACGGATACAACTGCCACCTAGACATGAGCAGTTTTGATATTTTAATCATATCTCACAAACCAGTTATCCAAATGACCAGCAGGAAAATGATTGGAAATAAAACTCAATTTTCTACAAGTCATAACTCGTCCTGGCTAGATAGTTCGGATGTTATCTATGTTAACCAGAAGCCGCAAGTTATAACTGGATGAAGAACAAGTTTTGGATTGTATATTTTGGTAGTTCAAGTCTATCTCTCTCATACAAACTCGAAATTGAGTAATTCTTGACTATTTGGAAATTTAAGAGATAGAACTAAAACTTTTATATTTATCACTTTGCCCAAGGATCGAAGAATCGAGATTTATAATTTTAAAAAAAGAGCGGCTAGACTTTGACCAACTCCAGCCGCAGCTAGACTAGACCAAATCCAAACTCATCTAGACTTATACCAACTCGAGTCCATACCACATCTAGCCACATCTATTCTTGGACCAACTCCAGCCGAACCGACTAGACAAATACAACAGAATCCAGCATAAAACTAGCCCAGTATTAAAAATGGTCAGCAACTCAAATACGGCCGTTTAAATTTCAGAAACCATTATAAACTTTTCGAACAATCATATTATTGTATTTAACCTTTATATCATTCTTGGAGGCTATAAATGCAACACTTTGAAGATCAAACAACAAGATTTTGATGGGGATTAAAAGTATGTGTAGATTAAACAAGAAAGATAAGTTAAATGAGAGAAAGTCCAAGAAATGAGGTATGAGGAACAAAAAGAGAGATAAGCTTTAAAGATAAATCCTCTACACCAAATCAAGTTTGTAGAACACTCTTCCATGTTCAAGTATTAAATTATACATTATTTGAAGAGATTTCACTCACATAGAAGAGAGATGTACTTCATAGAATAGTTGATTGATAGACTTTGCACAAAAATGTAAAATATTGTGTTTGTAGTCATGACATAAGAGACATTAAACATTATGTAGATTGTAAGGTTGAGAAATTCAATTGAGAGTGTGACATCTTCCTAAGTAGAAGAATGTGTAACGTATGAATTGTTGTTAGTTTAAGTGTGTATGAGTGAGAGTTGGTGACCTCCTTGGAAGTTTTTGTGCTTCAAGTTTCTGATGTTGCGCCACTTCATCTGGTTGACTAGGTAGGTCGTAAAAAAGTGACGTCAGATCATAACAGGTAATACTGTCTCTATTGGGTACATGGTCGATAATAGGAAAAAAGTAAGACTGATTTTTAAGGGATATGAGAATACACTAACAGATGACATGCACCAACCCGGACTCATGTGCCTAACAGTCTGACCCATTAGCACACAAGTAGGTTCATTATGCACTGCCACGAGTATAAGGAAATAAAGTTGCGCTTTGCCTAACAACTTTAATTTTTGGCCTAGTGGTAAGTGTTTGATCCTAACAATTAGTATCAGAGCAAAGTCATGAGTTCAAATATCTCGAGAAGCATATTTCTATACTTCTTGGGATGGGAAATTGTTGGTTTAAACATGCATGAGTCATAGCAGTACTGGGATAGTGGCCTCCTGGAAGTTCTCGTGCGTCAAGCTGGTGATGTTGCATCGCTTGATCTGGTTGTCTAGGCGGGCCATAAAAAGTAACGTCACATATCAACTGGTGTATTGTCTATGTTGGACCGAACCGAAGGTAAGTAAATGATAAGATTGATCTCAAAATAATATAAGACAACACTAGCAGATCGACACGCACATCCCTAGATTCATGGGCCTAACAGCCCGACTCATTAACAAATAAGTAGATGCACTTTGCATTGTCATAAGCTTAAAAAAATAAAGTTGTACCTTGACTAACAGCAATAACTTTTGGCATAGTGGTAAGTATCTGATCCTAACAATTGTTAATCTCCGAAAATTCATAAAGAAATTCGTGCATATTTATTTATAGTTTTTAATTATTGTTATTGTTTTGGTAGGTATTTGAAGTATTTTACGTGTTCTTTCAAATACTAAAATATTGCATACAAAATATTTGATAAAATGCTTCAATCAAACCATTTTTTTATATATTCAACTTGACTTTTTTCAAATTTTTTACAAAATGTTTAATCGATTTTTAAAGGGTTATGTTGAGTTTTTTATGCTCGATTTAAAACCGAACTCAATATAACTTCTCGATGCTCCGTTCATTTTTTAACACTTCAATAACGAACTATTATAGCTCATGTTTTGCAAGAAATTTTAAAAGAGTTTATCCACCCTTCTCTAAACATCTTTTTGACCCCAACAACATTTCTATATATACACTAATTAATTATCTCTTTTCATCTTTATTTTTTTCCCCCAGTTTTTTGGCTGATTAAGGTACAAATACTTTTAAAAAAAATTAATTAACTTATTTTTTAAAAATTTGAACTCTAAGCAAAAATTAGTAATGTCATATAAAATTTTGAATTTTGGAATCGATCTTGTGATTTCTAATCTTTGATTCATATCAATTATGATAGTATTCATAATAATGAGAGATGATCCGAAAAATTAAAGCTCGACTTAATTCTTAAATATTTGAACAATCACGCAAAAACATGATTAAAAATAAAATTACGATTTAATTCTATAATTTACAGAGAAATTTTATGATAATATTGATAAAATATTTAGTTTATTTTGTTGTTTAAAAAATTAAATTTTATTGTATTTATTTATTATTTTTAAACTTACAATTTTACCAGGCCTAAAATTATAATTGTTATTTTTTAAATATAAGTATTACACTACATAAGAAAATAGTGTATGTCCATAGAATTGAAAGGTATTAACGATTTTTTAAAAATAAAACTTGAATTTTTTTATTAAATTTTTGAATAATAATTGATTTTTTTTATTTTTTATAAAATTTTCAGTTAATCTATAAGATATCATATTTTTTATTCAAAAATTATATTTACATAATGGCAAATAATTATACACACACACATATAAATAATATAATATATATATATATATATATATATATATATATATATATATATATATATATATCATAAAAACTCTTGTGAGATCGTCTCACAAGTCAATTTTGTTATATGAATCTCTAACCTAACTCAACTAATGAAAAAATATTATTTTTTATGACATAAATATGGATTGAATCGACTAGACCTGGTCACGATTTAGGTCTGGGCCTGGAACCATGACCTTAACCAGCCATAGACAGACCGATTATGGTTTTTGCTTTACAAACCTTCAAATTGTCTGGTCGACCAGGTCGAACCGACGTATTGGCTATTTTTTGCCTTTTTTATTTTTAAATGTACCGCCAGGATCAAATGGTAATTGAAGTTCAACGATCATGATCAAGTGGGCATTAAACAACCCATGACCAGGTGAGTTCAAACACGTTGGATCGAAGGGGGTTTGATTCTCTCTATTTTCGGGCCGGGCGGCCGTCGGAGCGGGACTTCTTTGGGAAAAAGGACCATTATTATTATTAAATAAAAATGAATGGCCACAATTTTCATCAACGGTCACGATCAGGCGACCATTGTTCAACGGTCGACCAGATGGTTGAACAAAACCCGGACAGACGTGTCGATCGTTACAATTTTTCATAATTTTTACAATTTTACTCTATAAATACCCTCACCTCTTTCATTTTTTCCACACAATTTTCTCACAGTTCTTAACTCTCTTACTCTCAAGCTTTATTTTCCCTTCATCAAAATATCTATTGCCAATTGTCATTTATCGTCAGTTGTTCATTTACTTTCCTAAATCCTAATTAATTCAATTTTATTTTTATAAAATTGATGTGATCAAATAGTATGGATAAGGGAAAGAGTATCATGTCCGAGTTGGATGATCGCGATATTATTTCATTCAATATCAACGATTATGATATGGATTTTTTCTGATGAGGAGCAACATCAAGAAAAAGAACTCCGACTAACACATCATCCAATTCAAGAAAGTATGAGCAATCTGACAGCCTCGAGTACTCGAGCGGACCAAGTGGTGCCTCGGCAGTCTCGCACTTCATCTAATATCTTCATCAAATATTTCAAAAAAGTGACGCTTTCCTCCGGTGATTTGCAAGACAAATGCAAATATTGTTCGAAAACTTACAAATTCCAACAAGAAGATGGTTATAAAACGTTAAAGTGACAGATTGAGAAGAATCGGCTAGTGAAAATTGGTATTGATCTTTCTCAAACTCAAATACCGACATTCGCGTCTCAAATTTGTAATTATCATCAACTATTTAAATATTTTGAATCTCAATTTATAAAAGCAACAACTAGATATTGTGAGACTGGACAACTTTCTTTTTAGTTTAGTGATAAACTATTTTTGTGAAAATTGGCTTTCAACCAACCATTGCAAATCCTTCTATTAGACGTATCCTGTGAAATATTGAATTAAATGAACACTTATAGAATTAGTTCTTGAAAAAAAAAATTAAAGAATTTGCTAGTTTAAATAATAAAATTTCTTTGTATTCGGATATTTAGATTGATCATTGACAATATTGTTCATATATGAGTATTACATATCATTGAATTGATAGTTCTTGGAATATTAAAAAAAATTGCTTGTATATTTATATGTTTTAACGAACCACATGTGACACAAAAATATTTTTTAACTTATATTTGTTATTTTAGAATAATATTGTTTAACTTCTCAAGTTTTTTCAATTTATTTTGATAATGCTAGTACAAATACTGTTATTTTTAATTATCTTATTAAAATATGTAAACCATCATTAGGTGATAATTTTTTCATAGTAGACGCATATATCATATTTTAAATTTGTGTGTTCATAATGAATTAAAAAATATTAGAATATCATTTTAAACCAATTAGGACTTATTCATTATATGTGCACACGTCCCCAAGTTGTGAAACTATTATCATCTTTTGATTATAAAAATTTATTAGCAATGTCAATTCAGGTGGGTCGGGCCGGGTTGACACATGATAGTATGAAAAAACTGCTCAACTCGAACCTGAACGAACCCAAAACTCCCAAACCAAACAAGAACCCGGCTAACTCGAATCAACCTGATTTTGATTTTTTAAATTTTTTAATAATTAAATAAAAATTCGAAAAAATTAATATTTCAATTTAAACACATAATAACAAACCCTCTTTTATATATACTTTTTCTAATTGTAAAAAATTAAAATTATATTTATTAAATCAAATAAACAATTGTTTAAAAAAATAAAAAAAATGTACAAAATAAATATTAAATGGTGGAAAATTTATGATATAAATATAAAATAATTTTTTTTAAACATGCAATATATAAAAATGTAGACAATATTTATTATTTATATTTTTTAACAAAAATTAGAATTTTCGAGTCAACCAAAGTTTATCAGAACCTTATTACTTTTTTCGGTCAGATATCGGGTACAATCTAATCTAACTCAAACTTGAAAACCCTAACCCAAAACTGATTTTTTCCGGTCGAACCGGGTCGGGTTGGCTGGTCGGGTCTTATTTGACACCCCTAAGATTTATTGTGTGCATTTTTCATCAAATGTATAAGCTCGTGATATTTTAAATGAATGGAACATATGCACTAGTATCGAGCAACTTTAAAAGTGTTTAATGATGTCAGCGACCAATTATCAGAGTTCATTTAGGTTTAGCACATTATTGTAACATTGTGTGTACTTTTAGTGAAATATTCAATCTAGTAATGATGCATTGAATATATTTATGTCATGAAAGCAAAATGAGAAAAAAATTTAAAAATTCCTGAAATATTTTTATGTGTTCTTTTTATAGCAGACTTAAATTTGATTATTTACAAGGAATGCTAACATTATATTATGATTTTGTCTATTAAAGAAACAGTTTCATCTACCTTATTGATTTTGTTTAATATGATAAATCACTTAAATGATATTTATAATGAATATACTACAAAATATGGTGTACAAATTGTAGAACATGGAGCACAATCTGTTAGCATTAGTATTACAACTTCTAAACTCACTTAAGCCCAACTTTTATTAAGGTAACAAACGAAAAATTCACGAGGATCCTCAGGTTCCAGTCGAAAAATCGAGAATTATTTTGCTACTATTTTTAATTTCAATGATGAAGATGAGGAACATTTCGACGTATTGTGATGAGGTACAAGTATATTCAATTTTGTCTATAGCTAAAGAATTTTTAGATTGCCTTGTTTCAATAGTTGCAGTGGAGCAATCTATTAGTGTGAGATGAAATATATCAGATGAGAGATATTCTAGCATAAGACCGAAAAATTTCGAAGTTTAATGTTTGCTCAATGATTGGTCAAAAGCCGCTACCCGAACACAATATATTAAATGTGATAAAGACAACCAAAAAAAATGAGGGAACATTCGGAACACGATGAGAGGAAATGTTGTTGATTGAACAACGTCATTCTTAAAGATAAGTATGTAAAGGTAACCGAATTACATATGCTTTGATTCTTCTACATGAAAAATAGATACGTAGGCCACTTATATAGTTATACTATACATTTATAACTATACAAGTGCAAGGCTTTTTTAAAATTTATATTTTTAATTCTTTAAATGTTTATCAATAAATAAAAATGTTTTTTATTCAAAAAAAATATAAAGGTTAAAATTAAACGAATCTAAACCCGGACGTACGGTTCAGAACCCGATATACGATTAAAGATCGGGATTTTCCCAACCTAATTCGATGGGTCTTGTAATGTCCACTATTTTTTAACTTTAAAATCCTACTAATTTTTTTTTTATTAAGCATAAAATTCGAACTTCACATTCAAATTAACTCAACATTTTCATGGCCAAAAACTTAATTTAACATTTATAATCTCAAGTGCATAAAATCCCTAAATCGCCAATTAACAAAAATCCAACTTCTACATTTTAACATGATCAAAAATAACTGCAAAATAAAGCATAAAAATCTCTAATAAATTATTATCAAAATCTTTATTTCAAAACTTCGATTATCAAGCTAATGCGGAAAATAAATATCTATCGGGATTGTACTGCCGGCCTCGATCCACTCAAGCGTCAGCGCTTCCCTCAACCTCATCCTCTTACATGCAACATTCAAACCTAGTGAGTCTAATGACTCAGCATGTTTTAAACATGAGTAACAAATAATACATATCCAAGCACATGCATTAAAATCATACTTTTATTCAAAATAAGCTAGCATAATATGTAAGCATAATTTAATCATAAATCATCGAATCATAAAGCTTTCAATCATTTATCTTTTTGGGTGAAATTTGATCCTTTTAAAATGACTAGATGTATCATCTGTTCAACTGATCAGTCTTAGCTTACCATTGTGAATGGGGACGGGCACTAAGCACCGACTTAAAATGGAAATACGGTCGTTGGGCTCTCCTCTGGGGCCTTCTCCCTCACGATATTCCCAAAAATCATATATCATATCCTTTTTGTCACAGTCAATTCACATCCTTCAAAATATTTTTCTTTTCTTCTTGATCATAAAATATTGTGTCATTTCCTCATTTGTAAAATAACATTTTTAACAGCAAAAATTACACAGTTTTACCATAAATCATAAAATTTCATAAATTCATCGTAAACGTTTTAAAATATCATTTAACATGCGTTATGATTCTTCGGGACGCTGTCAACCCTTTTTGTATTACTCAGGTGTAAAATGATCGTTTTACCATTGGACCCTAAAATCTCGATTTTGACTTTTTCTTACTTTTATCAACTCGAGATTATCCCAAATATTTGTTGAAGCCTAAATTTGACTTCTAATTTTTTTATTTAACGTAAACTCGAGCTTTTTGATTTAATTCTTCTATTATTAAACCACGAAGTGTTTAAATATCGAAACGTAAACTCGAGTTTTTTGATTTAATTCTTCTATTATTAAACCATGAAGTGTTTAAATATCGAATTAATCTCAACTTTAGTATTTTATTCGAAAACTTTAAACATCAACTTTTTATACATAAACTACTCTCGTGAACCATGAACCGACCCTCGTGGACCATGGTTCAAACCATTTTTTTCTTCCTAGCCTAAAACAAAAACCTAATACACTCTTGGACTCTCGGCCTCACCCAAACCACGAGCCACCCTTGACCAGTCCATGACCAACGCTCTCCTGGACCCTCGTCGAACCCTCCTGGACCAGCACACCTAGCCCCAGCCCATGTGCGATCAACTCTCTAGTCGCGCGAGTTCTCTCCTACTATCATCGAGCCATCATGGGCCATGGCTGTACCAGGCCCTGACCCGACCCACAGCCATCTTCCTTAGACCCTACTAGACCAACCCTAGCCAGCCCCCAACCGAGCCGCGAGCCACCCTAGCCGCAGCCTCCCTTGTGCATGTATGGTGGAGTCCTAGTTCATGAGGACTCTTCCCAAGCTGCTATACTCGAGTCCTAGCCATGCTAGGACTCTTCCCAGCCTTGACCATGTCATGCCCAGCCCATAGCCCTGCCCTGACCGAGCCACACGTAGCCGTGCAAGCTAGCCGATGGCTTTTTCATGTAGGAACCATAAGAACCCTAGGCCCTTCCTTCACCAAGCACGGCTCCTTTGCCTATGACCGACCCTCGATTTGTTCCTAAAACGACTCCTTTACGACCCATAAACGTCCCCTTAATGGCAGTGTGTCCTTAGAATTCACAACGTTTTTTAAACAAGCGTTAAATCGTCAAGAACATTGAAAATATTTGTTCTATCGTTAAACGAATCGTGCATAAATATTTTTCATGCAAAATAAATAAAACAAGCATAATATGATTTGAATGATACGTGGAATTTAGGAACGTGCCTTTGCATTTTAGAACACTCGAATATATGATAGTTGTTGTGGGACACGAAAAAGGACGAATGAATGACGAGAACTCCTTGAATTTGCTCTTGATATTTTTCGAAAATATGTGTGTGTAGTGTGTGTTTTGGACCTACTAATCTTAGGTAAAATAGACTCAATAACACCTATTTATTTGAAAAGTAAAAGTTTATAAAAATTAGTTTTCAAAAATAATAATTTTGATCTTTTAAAGTCCATCATTTGCCCAAAACCGACTTCTTGGATAAAATCAAATTCGTCTAGTAAAATAGTTCGAACTCTACTATTATTAGAAAATTTTAATCATATTTAATAATATTAACAAGCCTTGAAAATATTTATTGAAAAAAATATTTTATCTTGATTGTCACCGGTCTCGTTTCCCCAGCTTATTATCGAATATTCGGATAAAATATTCAATTATCATGAAATCATGCAATGCATCATGGAAGCAATTAAATAAAACAATTAAACAATTTAAATCATTTGCATTCATGTGATTTACGGGTTGGCTTTTTTGACTTTACAGGTTTGATCCGGAGCCAGATTCGCACTCGGGCTGGCCCATGACCATGTCTAAGATCGACCCGTCTAATGGATATAGACCTTTGATATCGTCTTACAATAGAACTCACATATATATATCTGTGTGTGTGTGTGTGTGAGAGACTTTTAAATAAGTTCGATTTATTTACATTAATATATAAAAAATTCAAACTAAAGATATTATTTATATTAAATAATTATTAGTTAAAGAGAAATCAATGAAAAATAATAGTTATGATCAAAGGTCCAAATTCACATATTTATATATTTATATATATATAAATAAAATCTATAAAATATTGCCAAAAATTTACAAGAGTCGATGAAATTTTGTTTACACATTTGTGATGCTTTATGAAACTCAACAAAAATCTATTAAATTCACAAAAAATTATCAATTAAAAAAGTCATCTAGTCTGTGGATTATATACACCCCACTATCATATTAATATGACATAATGTTAATATTAATATTATAAATGAAGTGGATGTCGATCAATCTCCAGCTGCTTATGCGAGACTTGAGATGTTACTACTCACGTGTATGTGGTCGGGTCATTTGAGAAGAAGGCCCCTCAAAGCTAATATCCCTTGACTTATGCCATACCAGCATATACCTCCAAATCGCTCTTTTTATTACGAAAATGACACAAAGACATCGATCATTGATTATATAAGTGACAATTCCTTACTAGCTGTATCATTGCTAAGATGGTAATACCTAAATTAATGCCGCACCGCTTCATATAAAAATTCATCAAACAAAATTCCTTGTACATATACTGAATTATGCAAACAGAAAGCGAACCATGTGCTCTTGATGAATAAACGAAACATAACTTATCCTCAGAATAACTAGGATAGATGTCATGGAAAAAATATTTGAGCTATAAGTTTGTTATTTCCGGTGAAACTTCAAACTTAACATTCGACGCTATATATTCCACAAAACATAACAGAAGACAGACAACCTAGTAATGGAATCCGTAACAACCGGATATTTTCCAGATCCATCTCAGCCATGCCATAACCAACTACGCTGTTTATAGTCCAAATTATCCACCTCCCGCCTTGAGCGTGTTACTCAACCTGTTCAATTGGTGATAGAAGCAGAAGTAATGCGAGAGAACAAAAATACTTGTAAAGGACAGCAAGACTGATACGGTAACATTGTTTCATTAAAATGAGAATAGAAAACTCTTGATCCTAAAGAAATAGAATTGTCTTTTAGGGAATATAGAGAGTTGGACTTGTCCATCACGAACATCACTCCACAATTCTAAATGAATTTGATGTGGAAATCGCAATATCGCCTATCCTGATGTTCTGGCAGACTCACTCTGAAGACTATACCCTGTTTATCAATGTTACGTGCATGCACCATTTTCTGACCAATAATGAGAGCCTTCATAAGTATTATTGGCAATGACTCAACGTCCTTCCATAGACTGGTCTTTTAACTCTTAACAAAAGTGTGGCCGTTAAGATATAAGCTACTGAACTCTGAGAACTAATTTAATCTGTATGAGACCCTCTAAAGTACGGTCTCTCAATTTCTTACCAGACTTGTAACAGCTGGTGCACGCCATTTGATTGAAGAACCTAATGAATGAACATCTAAGCAAAAATTCAAAAGGATTACTGTAATGTCCGAAAATCAGTCCAAGTAAACCGCATGCGTGGAAATTATTTAAATTGTTTATTTAATTGATTTAAAATGCATAAATGATATATTTTATTATGATTAAATGTTTAATTGCCTAACTTTGCATGATTTCGTGTAATTAAGGATTTTTGTCTAGATATTCGATATTAAGCCGGGGAAAGGAGACCGGGACGACTAAGATGAAAATATTTTTCGATAACTATTTTTTAGCTCGATAATATGATTAAATAGGATTAAAATTTTCTAAAAATGCTGAAGTCCAAAGTTTTCGAGGCGAGTCTTATTTTATTCGAGAAGCCGATTTTAATCAAACGAGGGGCTTTTATGGACCCGAAAGTTATTATTTTGAAAAAGATTTTTGTAAACTTTTATTTTATGATTTAAATGGGCCTTAATGGGCAACATTTCGACATAAATTTTCAAATTTTTAACGTTTATACGCATATATGAGACGTGTTATGAATTCTAACGGGATTGCTGCCAAGACGAGACGTTTATGGATAGTAAAAAGTGTTGTATAAGTGGTAAACAAAGGCTGGACAGTAGCGAAGGACGTTTATGGTGGAGGCTTGAAAGTAAGGGTTTTCCTTGAACGTTTTGGGATGTTTCCATCGGCTAGGTGGGGCAGCACACCAGGGCTTGGGCCAGGCTCGGGAAGGCTGCGTTTAAGGGCCAGGAAGAGTACTAGGCTGGCTGGAGGGATGGCTCGGCGGTTGGAGGCCAGCCGCGAGCCCTAAGGGCTTGTTGAGACATGAGGCCCACGCATGAGGGAAAGAAGAGGAGGACCGCGCGGCTTGGGGCTGACTCGGGGCTGGTCAGGGTGAGTCCAGGGTGGTCCAGGAGGGTGGCTGGTGGTCTGGAAGTGGTCTGGTCCAAGGTGGCTCGAGAGTTTTGGGTGCGATGGCTTGATTTGGGAATAAGGGTTCGAATATGGGTTAGGGAAGAGATGGGGCCCGAACCGGGGTCACGGGGGATGGTTCATGACTCACAGGGGTAGTTTAGGGATAAAAAGTTAATGTTTAAAATTTGGGATGAAAAATATTAAGCTTTGAATTAATTCGGGCTCAAAACGCTTTTCGATTTAGCTAGTAAGTAATTGAATCGAGAGGCACGGCCGCACGGGTGTACGTTTAAGAAAATTAGTAGAAGTCAAAAATAAGTTTATATGATGGTTCAGGATAGGCTCGAGTTAAGAAAAGTAAGAAAAAAATAAAAAACAGGAAGTTCGGGGTGCAGGACTAAAATTATCATTTTACATCCCGTGTAATTCGAAAGGTCTGGCAGTGTCCCGAGGAATCATAATGCATGCTAAATGATATTTTAAAATGTTTATGATGAAAATATGATATTTTTAGGATGTGCCGAGGCTAAACGATTTTCCCAATTTATTTTGAAGAGGATGCAATATTTTATAAATAAAAGGAAAAGAAAAATATTTTGAAGGATGTGAATTGATTGTGGCATAGAGAAGGGATCCGTTTTAAGAAGGAACGGTGAACTTACAAATTTAAAGGGAATATCGTGAGGGAAAAGCCCCAAAAGAAGCTCGTTTACGAGAAAAGGCCCAGAGGGAGCCTAAGATCGGATTTCCATATTTGGCCACGGCCCAGTGACGAGAGTTGCTGACGCCCCGCTCCCAGGTACTTGGTGTATATATAGACTGATCGGTCAACCAGAGGATGAATGATAAAGGATAAAGAATAGTCACTTACAAGGATCAAACTTCACCCAAAATGATGTACGATGATGAAATGATTTGTGATATTGCATGCTTAATTGATTTACGATTTTAATGCTTACGAGTTCTTATATCAGCCTATTATAGTAAATGATGTATTTTAAAGCTACATGTGCATGTATATATATTATTTGTTATGTATGGTTAGAACGTGTTGAGTCATTAGACTCACTAGGTTTAAATGGTCGTAGGTGAGGATGATGTTGAGGGAGGCGCTGACGCTTGAGTGGATCGGGTCCGGCAGTACACTCCTGAGAGACATTAGCATTTCCGAATTAAGTTAAAGTTTTTTTTAAATAAAGTTTGAGGGTTTATTTTATAAAGATTTTATGCTTTGGTTTGAAGTTGGAGGTTGAGTTTTCCTTTCAATTGAGGTGATTTTACAGTTGACGGTTTATGAAATTTTATGCATTTCGAATTTTTAAATATGATTTATTTTGTATTGTGAGTTTCGACTTTTAAGGTATATTTATGGTAAAAAAAATTAGAATATTTTAAGGGAAAAATGAGTAAGGGATGTTTCAATTACAGCATTGTCATGGACCCCACTAAAAGCTATTTCACTTGGCAAAGAAAAAGAAATTGAGAAACATCAGGTACGAAAGCGGTGAATTGAGTTTACCAGTCCAAGCCCTCAAAGAGGCCCTCCCCTTTTATTGCAGATGTTTTAAAAATAGCCCATTGACGATTCTTTATTTTGTGCAACTCTAAGGCCTCAGTTATAGAAGCATCATCAAGTGCCCCAGGTAGATCCTGTAAATGGTAGATTTTTTGTGATGCATCAAGCACAAAGTAGATTGAAACTCTAAAAAACACCAATGTTGCTGCTCAATTAAGCAAACCTGTTTGTTTGCAAACACGAGGACAACAGCACCTTTCAGCTCTTCCTCCTGACAGGAAGCAGTAAATTACATGTTAATAGTAGAATGGGGAGTCACAGATCAAGAATATATTCAAGCTTATTTAACATGATATTTAGAACATATTTGAGTACATAAGAAGGGCTTGGCAACTTCATGCAAGAATCATATGAGATAAAATATAAACAGCAATGTTGCTCTTTTAGACTCCTGTGATCAAGACAGGATGGCCTTGTATTTAAATTGTGAGTTAAATATGGGAACTGGGGAAAGATTTTTCAAAATTATCTTAATTCTCTTCAGTAATCCACTCCAGCTCAAGTTGATTCCTGGCCTGGGGGAAGTAGAAATCCACTCCAGCTCTCCCAACGCTAAAGATGACCGAAGTTACACAAATTCTTTTTACCCACTTATTCATTTCCAATATTGATGAGGAAAACTGTAAAACCAACACTTTACATCTCACAGTCTTAACTACAACTTGTAAATGGGTTGTAATTTAACAGCCAAATCACGCATTCTACCTCTCAAACCAACTCATGCAAACTCAAAGTAACTCTTGTAGAGAGCTAGGAGATGTCTGTTTCAACTTTTGTATGCTCTACCTTTCCTCATCGTAATTTACCAATTACCACTGCCTAGTACCTACCAATCATATCTGAAAATGAACTAAAAACAAGGCAAGTGTGCTTCAATTAATCTATAATCTAAACTGCCCGAGAAAGACTGCCCAAGATGTTATATCTAAAGCACAAAATATACACCGGATACAAAAATCGAACATTTCCAATACGGGGCAATAATAAAGATGAACAAAAGCAAGAGCACCTCCAGTGTCGCGTGAAATTCCTCTTTTGCAACCACAAGTCTATCAGTATCACTCGAATCAACAACATATATAATGGCTTGAGTATTGGGAAAGTAGCACCTCCAGTAAGGCCTGGGAAACAAAATAAATGAATGCCCCATTCAACAGGTTTCAGCTATGAAAACCAAGCACAATATGATTATCATATGCATCATGAGTTCAAGCGGCTGATAATCTTGGGAGATGCGAAGAACTCCTTGAACACAAATCACCAAACAATTGGACTACAATAGGGACTTGCACTTAAAAGAGGAATAAGTTTTTCAAAGACCAGTTCGCTTTAACACAGAGAAAGAATAAGTTCAAAGCAAAATCTAGCGGGATGACAATAATTCTGTTTTTATTTTATCCTGTGCTTGATGGAAGAAGTACCTAAAATCTAACGATAGAAACTCATGCCAGAAGATCATTGAGATGCAATCAATTCTCGTTGTAAAATGGAAGCTACAATTATCCCATGAGTTCAACACAGTAATCAGTGGAACGAACGCTCACACCATTTTATCTCTTTCACGGTGTGGAAAGATCCCAACGATGTTGAAACACAGATGAAACATTGTACAGAAACAACTCAATTCATGGAAATCAGAGCGTAAAGTGACATACAGTCATTGCCATATATTGAAAAAATAAAATAACTAATAAAGAAATATAAGGGAGAAGTTGGCTCAAATTATCAATATTGAAAAGCACAACCCCTGTTTGACCAATAATATTTGAAAGTTGTAATTTCAGTTAAGTTTATTTTCAAAATTTCAATCAAATAAACTACTTTCCCTTTCAAATCACCTATCAATACGTAATCAGTATTTACTTACAAGATAACACTTTTCTCCCTACTTTTTTCAACCATTATGCTATTTCATATCTTCAATACACGATCACTAGATATCATTTAATAATTTATCATATCACCATTCTATAGATATTTGAACACAATCTCATAAATAACAAAAATATTCTGGGCTTTCTTAAAGATAGTGAACCAACTCCATAGCCCAATTGTGAGAAGTCAACTGTTGTTTGATTTATATCGGTAAGCTCATTATGCATGATATATGACTGAATATACAAAGTTCAACAAATTGTTTAAGCTAATGATAAAGGAAATTGAGTACATTCAGAATGAATTCCCACAGATATTGCCATTGAGAGGATGTAGGGGTACTCGTCTTGGAGCTAGAGCATGAAGCTGTTTATGAACAGCAAAAAATCTACTATTGGAAGATTACATTTAAGCCCCAATGAAGACCATTGTCCATGTTTCTTATATAAACTCAGCATAAAACCCAAATAAGGCTTCACCGACCACCGTAGAAGTTCAAGACCAGTATAAATTCCATTGGACAAACTTATCTTCTTCAAGGTGTATCATTACAATAAGAAACGCAATGCTCTTCTCATAAATCTTTAGAGAAGACGGCAAATCCCGTTTAATTAATTGTGATATTCTTTATTTATTTCCTCCAAATGAAGACATCATGCCTAATGCATGCCTTCACTATCTCAGTCACTAAAGCAGATTTTCCATCCAAAACTGTTAGAAAATAAAATAAAGATAAAATCAACAAGGAAACAGCAATATGGAAATTAATAGCTTGGGAATTGTACAAGAAACTTCCACAAAGCCTACATCAGGCAAATAAGCTCTACACTTCACGGCGGTCAGAATTACCTAATACTAGTCTGTCCACCTGCAAACAGAAAAGGGAACACATCTTTGTTAAAGCCAGACATTAGAATGAGTTCATTTAAACAAGTTGTAAAGAGATAGTGAAACTACAAGCGACAAGTAAAATATCAATTTCTTGATACAAAAAAAATCAAGTGAATATGTAGCTGATGACTATTCGGTTTTCCCAACTACAGTATGGGTTCCAACGAAAGCTCTGTGATACGGCCAAATAAACAATGGAATCACAAAAATTGAAACTTAATATGTTAACAGTTAGCAATCAGGAAACATTCATATATTTGTACCAAACTGCAAAACCAAAGGAAAAAATTTGAATTATCACACCATGCAAGAAAATTGAACTAGCACTTCATTAAATTCCACAAAAAGAAAACACAATGACAATAATGTAAAAGCTCATCAAATAATGATATCCATAAAGCAAAAAGTAATAAAATGATTGTACATAGAAAATAAAGAATGATCAAGTCTGATAGAATATGACAAAGGAGTTATAAGGATCATCTACATGCTCCTGAAAAATTAGTGGATTGGGTGCTATATATTTAAACATATCTTCATCCCAACTAGCAACTACAGTTAATCTATAATCCTGATCCACACTCATAAGCCAAAGGGGTAAATTAAATTTAATCAAAACGAGACATCCACAAACTTGCAGAAATAACAACCCTACAATTATCTTTAATCCTTTTCCACCAAAGCATCCCAATACCAACACAACCGTTTTGTTGCCACCAAAATTTTAAGCAAGCAATTGGTTAAGAGAGAAGTGAAACTAAGAAGCAAGTTTTTATCAGTTGAAATGACAAAGTCATACCCTCGAACCAAATAACCAAGCATCTTGCACTTATCCGTTAGAAGGCCCATGAATCATAATTTGATTTGCAATTCATGATAATACCTTTCAGTATTCTTTTGTCATCTTAATTTATTCCATCCCATGGCTGCATGCAAACTATCATTTTCTAGCACCATTAAACTGAATGAGTTGCTCCATTCCCTGTTAGAATCCTACAGTATCTCTGTCTCCAAAAAGCCTAAAATTTCTCAAAAACTTCCTTCAGCCTCCCCAAGCTACATCTATAGCAACAAGACTAATCACGAGAGAAGTCTTGAGTTTTAATGGGATAGATAAAATGTTCATAAGATAGGTATAGAGTCAACCGATTCTATTAAACCCAAAAAAACTTTGAAAAATAGTCAACCTTTGTTATACAACAAACAAAATTAAATAAATTTTAGTATTAGCTTGAATCTACAGTATAAGAAGTTTATCGTATCATATGCATGCTGTCATTGTATATACTGATTCATTTATCACGTAGAAGATAAATTGGTGATATTATCTTCATGACATATCAGCTTACAATCAAATTGCATAAAGTTAAAATTTACAATATAGGACTATTAATGACTTTTTTATTTTAATTACAATCTAATCACCATTGCGTGAAGATGACCCTACCTAGTATTGTGATCTAACAACATTGCTATTAATAAATCATGTAATTAAGAAATAATCGAAAGGTCCTCCAGAGCCATCATAAATAAACTACAACGAGAAAACTCTGTAATTCGCAGACATCTCTTTGATTTTCACAAACTATAGCAACTTTTGATAGATGCACATTCAAATGTGCGTGAAACTACGGAAATGAAAACATTATTCTCATATAATTCAACGACACAAATATAGTTTATACGAAAAGCAAAGATTTGAATGTAAAAAAAGAAATGTTGAGTAACTCGTAAATTATCGAAAAAAACTATGAAATAGCAAAATAAGATAGGAAGGATTGATAGGGGAAGGAGGGTTATTTCATATAGTTCAACAAATTAAATGAAGATTCAAGAATATAAATTGGGTAGTAAGCTTCATCAAGAGAACAAATGTCTATAGTATAGATATTCTGACAATCTGTAATCTTCTGAAAAGGTCTTATGCTGACAATTTGTAATCTTCTGAAAATAAAAAGAATGCCTATGAAGCAAGGATTTGTCATGATTCCAGATACCAAGATTCAATCTCCTTATGAGCTCATTCTACATTCACCACACCACTAATTTCACTTATAGCATTAACTCGGAAGCCCTTAAATCTTCTTGGTTTTTAGCTTAAACAAACGATGAACTGTTGGTCTGTTATTTCGTCATACACGCCACAACTCACAAAACACCATTTCAGAACAAATGAGGATCTCTAATTGACCAAATTCTACAAATTCAATTCAAATAAGTTGAAATCCATACGACAGAAAAGGTAGATTATCATCAATTGAGTGTAAATAAACTTACCTAAATCCCAGACTTGAAACTTGATGTTGTTATATTGCACGGTTTCCACATTGAACCCAATTGCTGCAATGACAGAATGACTTGTCAGTTATCAGCTTTAGAAACACATTTTTTCCCACCTTGAGCTCTTACATCTCTCAATCGACTTCAAAATTGACACAGATTAAAAAACTAGATTAGCTTCTAGACAGCCCACAATAGTCGCAAGTCAGTTGGAGATCATAAGGTGATAATCCAAAATATACTATCTAAATTCTTTCTTCCATAAAGGCAATTGCACTGCTAAAACATCAAGCTCACAATACAACTAACATGCTATGTCATTATCCTAATTACACAAGAAAGAATTTAAAAAAAAAAATTGAAACAATGAATCCGTACTTGGAATAGTGGAGACTACTTCACCCATCTGAAGCCGATCTGAAAAATTAAAGAATACGAAAAAATAAAATAAAATCATCGCACGAGAAGAGATCAATGAAACGAGGTCGGATAAAGTAAATGCATACAAAGAATCGTTGTTTTTCCAGCATTATCGAGCCCCAGAACTAGGATCCGAGCCTCCTTGTTTCCGAAAAGCGAAGAAAACAGCCGCGTGAAAGCTATTCCCATTCCCCCGCTTTTTACGTTAAAAATACCAATCTTAACACCTACACTTGACGCCAAATCACAAGATCGGATCAAAGAAACACCGCAGCACCCTCTAATTCTTCCTGAAGGAAAAATGAATCTTCAGATATCCTTAATGCCAAAATTAGGAGAAACTGAGCTAGTAAGCAGTTGAAATCGCGCACAAGAAGAAAAGGTATTGGGATAAAAAAAAAATTAGGGTTACTTCGAGAAAATGGAAGTTATGGCGGTGAATTCCGTACAAATGGAGGGATTGCTGGTGAGATTCGGCGTGTGATCAACGTCGGAGGCGTTGTTCTCCATTTCATATAATATGATTTATAAGCTGTCATGGGAAGTGAAAGGGTCAATAAAAAATTATCGAGACTCATTTGAAATTTAATTAAAATGAAGGGGTGAAACAGAGTTGTCTTAATAATGGATTAATTAAGACAGACTGATAAAATTAGGTAATATCTCATTTATATTTTTATAATTTGGTTCCTTTCTCCATTTTAAAATCTCGATAATTTGGTTTCTTCGTCCACTTTAAGATGTTGACGTCTGTTCTCTAAAATGAAATCAATGAGATATTGAAGCAAAGATCATTTGAAAAACGTAAATATAGTTTTACAAACGTAGGTGATATTTATAATCAATTTTTTATAATGACCTCTTTGTTTACAATGGAAATGAAAATGTTCCTGTAATTTACAAGTGTTGGGTTGATTCAAGGGTTTGGGTCGAGTTTTTGGGGCTGGTTTTGATCGAGCTGCATCATGTTGGACCGGGTATTGCTTCGGTTTTAGAATATATTTTGGGTCGAGTGTCATGTTTTTGGGTCGTGAGTCGTCATGTTGGGTCGTGTTTCGTCAGATTGGTCGAGTGATATCATGTTTGGTTGTGTTTCTTCATGTTGGGCCGTGTTTAGTTATGTTTTGTCATGTTAGGCCGAGTGACGTCATGTTTGGTTGAGTTTCATCATTGTGGGTCGTGTTGCATCATGTTGGGTCTTATCTCATCATGTACGGTAGGGATGGCAATGGGTAGGGTATGTGTCGGATTTCATGCATCTATCTTCATACTCATTTATTAAATTCATCCCAATACCTATCTCCATACCCATTGGGTATTGAATTTCATCATCATCCTCATACACATCGGATTATCGGATACGCATACCCTACCCAAATACCCTATTATCATATACAATTGAATTTTTTCAAATTTAAATTGTTTCAATGAAGTTATGAATATTTAAATATTTAAATGAACAATAAGAAAAATTATTAATGATAAAAATTTGCAAAATAAACTTTATAGAAAAAATAACAAAATATTAAAAATAGTATATTAGTTGAATAAAAGTACGCAATTCAACAAAAATAAAGTATTTTTCAATTTTTAAAGTCAAACATGAAATAAACTTACAAATGGAGAATATGAGAAATTGAATGAAAAATAAAAGAGCGATAAAACCTTGAAACGTAAAAGTGAAAGTGAAAGTGAAAGTGAAAGGGAAGAGAAAAGAAAAAGTATCGATTTACTTGTATTTGAGAAGATGAATATTTAATATAAATAAATATAATTATTATATATATATATATATATATATACATATATATATATTAATTTAAACGGGTATTCGGGTCTGGTTTGGGTCGGATTATATCAAACCCGTCTCCATACCCGAACCCGAAAATCCACATACCCGATTACCCAATTATTTAGTCGGATCTAAAAATCCCTCCATACCCTCTTCTATTCAGGTTCGTTGGAAATTGTCATCCCTAATGTTCGGTCGAGTGTCATCATTTTACGTTGCATCTCATAATGTTTGGTCAAGTTCCTTCATGTTGGATAGGTTTTTTATTGAAATAAGTATTTTGAATTAATAATTTTTCTATTACACTAGATTGATTGTAGCATGTAATATATATTTTATAATTTTTTAGGACATGTCAATAGTCTTTGTCTTTGAATATGATGGTGAATGAGAAAGTAATGAAAATAATATATTTAAATGAGATCAATGATCTATTAGTAAGTGAACAACTATTCTTTTGGATTCCGAAATTTGTTCGATGGAATATTTACGATGTGAGATATAAAAAGTATGAATCTAAGTGGCACATAACAATTGAGATTGAGTTATCTACGTGAAGTATTGTAATATCCGTCCTATGTATACCAAGATTAATAATAACGATTTGAAAGTGCACTTATATTTTGGTTTTGCAAGAGACGGACATGTGCTTTATGACGAAGTTGAACACACTTTGTATTGTGGACGTTGATATAAATGTGAATGATGGTCATGTGAATATTGCGTACAATGATGGTAATGGAAAAGATTTGTATGATGACTATTTTGATCGAACTTTTGTCTCTGATGATCATTGTTGCAATAATGAAGTATTGGAAGATGTGAATGGTGTTTTTTCAAATCAGAATATAGAAATAAATAATGTGCTTAGTTGGGAAAATGATGTGGGGCACATGGCTGAGGTGTATGTGGATGATAATATTTTCATCCAGCAAAATGATTTCGAGCACATTGTTATGCATTCAAATAATACTGAGATTCATATGCAAGCTAGTAAATATACATGTTCATTCACTGATGGTTCTAACATCTATATCGGTCAGATATTTTCAAACAAGGCTGTCGTGAATAAATTTTTTTCTTTTTTTGGTTTTGGTTTTCTCATTACATTCAACTTCATTCGACAAAAGCGATACATATACACACACATATATTTTATAATATAATCACATATTCGGGTGGGGTATATGTAAGATGTTGCTATCCACCTCCATCCCCGAACCAAAAAAATCTTCATACCCATATATTTAGTCGGTTAAAAAAATTGCTCTATACCCTTCTCAATTAGGTCGAGTACCTGATTCGCCAACGAATTCGGAGAAAACTAACATCCTTAATATAGATTTGAAAATTAAATTTTTTAAACCTTAAATTTAATATTTGCATAAATATATACATAATTATTTAAAAATCGGAATTCAGTAAACAAAAAAATTTAATATTATTTTAGTAGTGTTAAAGTTTATTTAATTAGTTTTCTTGTTTTAAAAATTTATATAACTCTGATTGATATTCTTACATATGGTTATATAGTTTTGAAACTTTGATAAATATATTTGTATATATATATATATATATATATATATATATATATATATATATATATATATATATCTTTTTTAGATTTTCAAAATTTAAAATACATTATTCATTATATTATATTAATATTTTATATAATATAATTGTATTCCTCCGACCGGTTGGAAATTTCTCAAAATAGACCAGTTCGATTACCTATCCGATCATAAAGACATTGATTATGGGCATAAGATGAGATGTGGAACTCAAAACCAGATTAAATCGCGACATCCAATCGTAAGATGAAATAATAAATTAAAAGACAATGATAACATAATAATTTTTTTAACTCCATTATTCTACAATTCAAGGGTTTTTATTAAAAATAATTTAAATTTTAAATTTTTTTTCAAAAATACTTTAAAAAAAAATATGTTTCAAAACTACCTCAATCCGCTGATGAGAAGAGCGGACGCTGCCTACGTGTAGAAGCGTCCGTGCTTTGTAAGCGCGGACGCTGCTCCACGTAGGAGCGTCCGCGCTTGTCGTGGAGCGTCCCCTCTTCTCTCATGCCACGTGGCCCTTATTGATTGGTCCAAGCATTATGAGTGTCATTTGATTCTGATATAATCAATGCTTTTTTAGAAACGCCCGAGGTCGACGATTCCGCCTTCCAGACTTTGGTTGCTAACCCTGATTATACTGTGATAATCGACACCCTGTGTCATCCAGGGGCGATCTGGAAACCAGTAGGGGGATCACCGAGTAGTTTTGATGAAAAATATCTGAAGGCCGATAATGCTCTTTGGTATTTGTTTTTGGCAAGGAGAATGATGCCGGTGTCACACAAAAGTGAAGTTCAAAAAGAGCGAGCCGTGGTGCTATATGCTATATCTCAGGGTTACCCAATCAATGTGGGAAAGATTATCAATTCTCAAATTTTGATAAGCGTTAATAATAGACATATCGGTCTTTTCTTTCCATGTCTCATATCAGAGTTGTGTGCGATGGCAGGCGTTGTGTTCCGTGATGATGAAGAGTGGCTGCAACCAATGAAGCCCATTTGTATCCAGGACTGGCAGCGTAAGTATGCTAAACGACGTTTAGATTCAGGACGGATGAGGGCGATACAGGTGGATCGAGCACCGCCGTCCCGCGTCGCCAACAACCCCACAGACGGTCTCTAAACGAGAAAGTAGATGAAACTCTTGCCTTCATGGCACACCAGGAACGAGTTAACTTGAACCACAATGAACATATATCATATTTGGAGTCCATGATGCATACAATGATGGCCCATAGAGGTGTTGACCCAGGGACCATTCCTCCACCTCCGCCGTTCATTTCTCCGTTCAATTTTCAGTATGACTATCAGCCACAGGGGAATGCATCGGGAGTGCCACCACCAGATAATGACGAGGATGAATGAGGTATGTGATCTTAACGCATATCAACAGGTTCAAAAGAAGAACAACAAAGTCGAGGATATGGAAGTCAATTATGTTTTTTCATCTTATTTTTCGATTGTGTATCTTCTTCATTTCAGGTGTGTAAGATGTAAAAGAAATTGGAACGTGTTTGTTTATATTTTTTATTTCAGTTTTGTTTACTTGTGTTTTGTTTCCTGCACTTATATTAATCTGATACTGATGAAATTAAAAAATTTACAATCAGGTAAATAACACTATACTTATGAAATCATAAAATTCACACGGTGCAACAACGCAAACTGTACAACAATTGAAATTTTATATTCACAATTAATTAGCAGAATCATCGTCATAATTAAAATGATACAAATGGCTCCCTGTTCCACAGTCAGGTGGATTGCGTCTTCTCGTCCCTCTACGCAATCCTATATTTTCAGGAATTCCTTCATTTGAATAATCTGGATAAGTGATAGGGGATATAACATTCCTCTGCGGTCGAGTATCATTCACATTATGCTGATGTCCGACGTTAAGCAAATTCGTGAAACTTTGTGTGTTCGACCAATAAGGAGTCTGAAAATCTGTCTGACCAAACGGACGAAAGTCACCATACCCTGAATCACCGAAAAAATCATGATGAGTATTAGAGGTTCCTGCAATATTCATTTCAGCTGACGTAAAAATCGTAGAGCCTCCTGCAAACCCACTTGGTTGCCCAACCATGTCAACTCTCCCTCCAAATGAAGACTGATGCGAAAACGGAGAAGGCGTACTAAAATTTTGTTGAACATTAAATTCTCCAACAAAAGTATTGTACGGTTGTGGTTGAAAACCAACGGCAGTAACTGCAGGTGAGTTCGTGCGCACAGTTATTCGATTGTACCATTCAAAGTAATCTTCATCAGTTTGCGTCGTTCGCCCGTATCGCACCTCTTTACAAACATGTCTCAGCCTATTATTCCACAACTCAATTGAATTCCTATGATAATCTCTCCAGTTGGTGTTGCGATGTCCTATTCTCGTGATATTATGCATATCGTCATTGTCGACGGCAGACCCTGGAATTGATTGCCGCCTTCGAAATTGTCGCATTACCCGATTAGGACGATGCATCTCCACAATGTCAAAGCAAATAAGGGGACAAACACATCGCCATATTTTGTTGTCGTATGAATCAATAATGGTCTTCACATCTATGTCATTTTTCTTGTATACGTTCCAATTAAACTGCAAAAAAATTATTAAAATTGAATATTAATTTCATCAACAAAAACTAAATAGTTTTCGGCTAATCACTATTACGTATTAAAATTTTATAATACCTCATTATTATTCATACGATCTAGCGAATCCCTTATAATTCTTACAGAATGTGTTGGCGAATGTGTGTAACTAAACTCATACGTCCACCTACAGTTACAAAAAAAAATTATATATCAAGAAAATATACAAGATAAATATGATATTTACAAAAATAATTTTTACATATTACCGTGCACCATATGGAGAAACTGGAATTAAAGCATCCGGATCAACGGGAGGTACAACTAATGTTAACCCATCTCGATCGGGATTAACACATTTAATCCTGCTCCATGCCCAAATCTGCGTGTAATAATAATAAAAAAATTTAACAAATTTAAACAAAATATCGTGTTAAATAATCACATCACATTAATGATACCTGCAGGATATATAAAGGTTCAGCCATTGTAGACTTCTCTACACGTGTCGCGTTGCACAAGTCACGATATAGAAATTCTAAAACCTGCACTACCCCAACTATAAGACTTCACGTTATCAAGATCTCGTAACAGTTGCAAAAAAATTAGTCTAGCTGACCCTCCTTGATAATCAGGGAACATTATTCCTCCAATAATCATTAACGCAACACAACGAGTAAATTTCACAACATCTACCTCTGAAGTTTCATCATTGACAGGGTTAGATATACAATGATCATGTAGTGCTGTATGACCACCTTTCAAATATTTTGATGCTGGCAAAAATCCCAACATATCCAAACATATGTGTTGCCATTCCTCAACTTTATGCGATACGTCTACTCCGGTTACTGCTTCACCATCAATTGTCAGTCCTCAAATTATTGAAACATCTTGTAATGTAACTGTTGCTTCACCACATGTAAAGTGAAACGTGTGTGTCTCACGTCTCCAACGTTCAACAAACGCAGTAATCAAATGATTATCAATAACTTGCGAGCCACATTCTAAAACTCCATAAAAACCCATATGATTTAAATATGACAATACACGCCTGTGTAAGTAATTATCGGTATATAACTTCCAAATCAAATTGTCTGACCTTTTCACTTTGACAATATCATCAACGGTTAATGAAGATACGCTTGATGAAATATGGGTCGTCTGTAAATATAGGACACTAAGATCTTCTGGATTTCTATTATCTGTCATTTTTGAAAAATGCTGTAGATCTTCTCAACTTCTTCAAAAATTATTGTGCGTAGGAAATGAAATGATAAACGAGAGCACGACAGAGGAAGATAAATGGAGGAAAAAAGAGGATGAGGAAGAAGATAAGAATTGACACTCATAATGCTTGGACCAATCAATAAGGGCCACGTGGCATGAGAGAAGAGGGGACGCTCCACGTAGGAGCGTCAGCGCTTGGTAAGCGCGGACGCTCCTATGTGGAGCAGCGTCCGCGCTTACAGCGCGGACGCTCCTACACGTAGGCAGCGTCCGCTCTTCTCATCAGCGGATTGAGGTAGTTTTGAAACATATTTTTTTTTTAAAGTATTTTTGAAAAAAAATTTAAAATTTAAATTATTTTTAATAAAAACCCAAAATTCAAGTCAAATGTGAGATGATGAAAAGATATTAAATCTTATTTTTCACATTAAACAGTGTCTAGTTTTTTTTTTTTAGAAAAAATAAAATCAATTATCTTAACACATCTAATTTTACTTAATATATTGTAAAATAAGTAAACCAGGTAAGTCCAGTCAGGCCAAAACCAATATTTGTAGTATATAATTTTACACTCCTGTAGTCATTTTTTTAAGACCAAAATTTTGCAAGAAATTAAATTATTTTCTAATCCTTTTCAAGTTTTTTAACCCATTATTGTCTTTCTTAATGTTGATCCCGTGGTTGGATATAGTTTTTCATTATAATAAGTTTTATTCATTTTTTTATTATTATAATATAAAAACCCGAGACATTTAGTTATTTAACTTTGGTCAACTTTTTAATTTGAAAAATGACATTCTCTCGTGTATTTCAATACACTTGGAGAAGGTTTTATTTTAAAAAAGGTTGATCGATTCTAAATAACAAAATATCCCAAAACGCTGATGATTCTTTAATTTGAATTTTACATAATTCAACTAAAAACTAGAAATTTTCAAAGGAACAAAATAACGGTCCTAGCACATTTGTAAAAATTAACGATAAAGTCGAAGCTTAGGGATTTGAGATTGTGGTTATCTTTATTTTGGTGTGAATTGAAAAGAGAGGTGATTGTTTAAATTAAATGAAAATTTGAATAAGAAATTGATGAATATTTAATTAAAATTTTAATATATTGTCTTTAAAAAGGATATTTTCAGAATGTTGGTTTCATCATCAAAAGTTAATTACTCGAATTTAAATTTAATTAATGATCATCATGATCATAGTACATTCTTCCTAGTTGTGAAGTCGACTACATGAATATTAATTCTTCAAACTAAGTGATTTTCTCATATATCATCTCTTAACTTTAATTAATGATAAATAAAGAAAATATCCACGTGTGCAACTAAAAGTATTTTCACAGATTATATATAGAGATATGAGAAAAATCGTATGGCGTAAAACAGCTTTGCTCGAAAAAAAATTTGCAAGAGTCTTACTGTTTTGGAAATAATTTTATTTTAAATTCCCATTATATTTAAAGAATTTGGCAAGAAAATAAATTTTTTTATCCGTTTTACCCAAAACGCTTCCACGTGTTTTCGTAATTGTGTCGTACATTATTATTTCCAATAAATTTGTTGAGTGTAATAATTGTCTCTACTTGGTAGAGTGATCGAACCGTGGTGCTTGTGCTGCTGTGCAGTGAAATGAATTTTTTTTAGCATGATACTTCTAAAACAATTTCGAATATATACAACTATCCAATTCATTTTGTATGACCAAACACTTAGCGTGATTTTAGTATTAATATCAATTATAAAATCGAACATTTATCAGTATTAATATCAATTATAAAATCGAACATTTATCGTTTTACCAAAAGTTATAATTTATAATAGCATTGCAACTCGATCTTCTAAACCATATCCCAAACACTATATTCAGTTACTCTATTAAGCAGTTGAAATTATTGTACTCCATCACACTTCTTTGACAAGGATTTTCAGTATTTTTCAAAATTTTTATATAAAAGATGCATACCAAGTAAACATTAAAACCAAAATGCAAGGGTAAAAATTCTATATAACTAGAATAGATTAAACACAATTAATTAATTGATCAGATTCCAAAAAATGGAGGGAAAAAGCTTACATAGCGAATTAATAGTGTCGAATATCAAGTGCAAACTATATAAACTTAATTGAGTTCAAGATTCTCCTTATTTGCATTAATCAATGGCAATTATGAGAAATCCCACAGAAACATACATGAGCAAAACGGGGTAAAGTGCAAGAGCTTTTCTCCTCGGGTTTACAGCAGAACTCATGAATGGATAAGCTGCCCACGAACTCCACGCCAATGTCACCGCAACTACGATAATTTTGACTATTACGTTGTCTTTCAACATGCAAATTAAGGCACCGACGTCGAGAGGAAACAGGCAGTAGCCTAAGAGACTCAGGCTCTGGAAGAAGATGATGTGACCACCCTAAAACATCCACGGAAAATCAGAGTGAAAATAAGGTTTTTTTGGTACAACCGGATGAGCATAGATTATTGTTAAATTTGTTTATATAGAAAGAAAATTTATGAGGGCACGGTGTGTGCAAGTGAGTAATGAATTGGACATAGTCTATGTTGTTCGGAGGAGATATCTCTGGTCTGTCCTTTTTTTTTTCTCCGTGAGAGGGAGAGAAGAAATTACCAGCAGTAATACATTCAGGGTTAGAATGACAGCACCCGCAGCGAGAAGCGCAAATGCAACAGCAAAAACTTCGGACTGGATAGGATACAAATTGGCAAATGAAAAGTTAATTAACCAAGAAGAAAACTTTTGACATGATAAACAATTAACCAATCCATAGTTATTAAAAGCACCCAAGAACACCTAGACTCAATGCCCAGTGAAGCACAATTCTTTTGCCTAAAGGCCTACCAAGGCTCAGTCCTTCAAGGTGCACACCTTGGCCTTGAAGCATATACATCTAGACGTGCCACGAAGGCTCAGGACCTCTTTCACCTCAAATGAAAGGAATTGCACATCATAAGTGAAATCCAATTTAGTCTAATGACTACTTGTTTTATGGAAGTTCCATGGTTCATCAAATTTATATTGGATGTAATAATGCACCTAAACATTAAATATTATTCATTATGCACCCCACTTCATTCTCACTTTGACAAGATACGTGCTTTGAACTTCACCTGTATCCAAAGCTACAGGGCACGGTGTGCCATAGCACACTTTGAGCTTTTATAACTATAAAAACTAGCAATTTTATGGCATATATTATACAAATTATACTTTTCAGAAGAACACAAAAATCCGTCGCAACCTGTCTGGTATTAGAATAGATGTTAGGTCTTTAATAATCTTATGGGTCCTAATGTTCTTATGGGCCCTAATGTATTAGATTTAGCCGTAAGAGTTTCGACGTAGGGGAGAAAGAAATAAAACATGAGGTGGTGATGCCCCAAAGGAACCCGGGCCCCGGGTACAGACCCTGACCCGAGAGGTTCTCAAACTCGGGCAAGATCAGAGCAGAGAGAAAATATCAAAGTGCAATTGATTTCATTAAGCCGGGGTGAAAAACGGGATTCCGGATCTTCAGACGCCCGGCAAGTTGTGCACTCAGTTATCTGAGGAATTCACAATGATCCCAGTGAGTAATTAGCAAATACCCGGGGTAAAAACTTCCCGGTCTGAAAAGTACCTCAGAGGCACCCGGATAGAAAATACCCGGGAAGGAGACACGTTCTCTCCCGGACCACCAGGTCTTCCGGATATCGCGGAGCCCATCCTCCCACACTTCATGACCAAGTCCACTCTCAGTACATGGCCCGCTACTTTGCAACGTGGCCCATGACCCCAAGTCATGGACCACCATCCGAACTTTGCGGGCAAGTTATCTACCAGCCTCATCTATAAATACCCTCCGTTGGTATTTCACAGGGGATCGACTCTTCTCTGAATATTCACAAGCACTCACAAATATTTTTACTTTCTTCCTCAGTTTTCCTTTGCGTGCATCACTGACTTGAGCGTCGGAGTGGATACGCCGGAACAACTTCCGACGCCCCCCACCCCTTTTTACGTTCTGTGATTTCAGGATTAATACTCAGGTCATCCCGGGCGCTGGTTCTCAGGCTATAGGGAACTCAATCCTCCCGGATCACCGGCCATTCATTCTAGAAAATTCAAACACCAGACTTGGCAGATTGCACACCCGGCTATTACCCTATTTGCCCGGTCGACATCATTGGCGACGTCTGTGGGAAACTGTAGCTAAAGACGTGGATATGGTTACCACTCGTAAAACTACGGGGAACCACTCTGGTCCTCAAAATCCGGAAGGAGGTCAAGAAAATTCATTGCCCAGTCACCTCCCAGAGGAGTTGGCTCAGTTGATAGCTGCTGCGGTCCAAAAAGCCCTCGCAGAAAGGGGCCTACCTGAACCCAGCCACTCAAAGGAAAATGAGGCAATGGGAGAGTCTCCTCTCGAAAAAGAGAGAGACAGAGAAGAGAATTCCCAGGCGTTTTCCAAAGCTCCTACCCTTGTTATGGCCCAGGAGCTAGAAGATTTGAAGAAGAAAGTGAAAGAGTTGGAAGCTAAAGCAGGGTCATCTCAGATTTCAACCCCGGCTGCTTCCCAGGGATGCCCTTTCTCCCTGGAGATTGTGAGTGAGCCCCTCCCAGCTCATTTCAAAGCTACCAAAATACGGGAGTATGATGGAAACTCAGACCCTGACGAGCATCTCACCCGGTTTGAGAATATGGTCATGTTACATTGCTACTCTGACCAAATCAAGTGCAAGGTGTTCTCACCACCCTAGTGGACTCTGCCCAGAGGTGGTTCGAAAAGTTGAAACCCCGGAGCATACAATCTTTTGCAGGTTTCAGAGACACTTTCTTGCATCACTTCAGCAGCAGCAAGAGGTATAAGAAGACTGCCTTTAGCTTGTTCGAGGTAAAGCAATCAGGTGATGAATCTCTTCGGGCATACATTCGCCGGTTTAATAAAGCATCCCTGGAGGTGCCGGCTTGTGCTCCTGAAACCAAAACCACGGCGTTCACTCAGGGACTTAAGGAGGGAGATTTTTTCAGGTCCTTGGTGAAGAAGCAGCCTGGGAATTTTGAAGATCTGCTGTCCCGGGCAGAGAAGTATATAAATATGGAGGAAGCACAGCGGCAGAAAAGGGAATCTACCCGCAAAGAAAGGGGCGATCGGGTGGTAAAAACTGATGACCACACCCGAGGAAACAATCTTGGGCGTTTTTCTCGATACACCCCCATGAAGCCACACCGGGGTGAAGGAATCCATATTTGCGACAATGAGAAGAAAGCCAGGTCATACCAGTCGCCCCCAAACCTGCCATATATCACGAAAATATGCTCCTATCACGGAGAATGTGCCCACAGCACGAGCGAATGCCGGAGAATGAAGCGGGCCCCTTCCCAGTCGGGCCCTGGTGCTTCGGAGCAGGTAGCGAAGAAATCCCGGGGACCACCATGGGGGAATAGAGATGCAGGGTATGGGCCGGAGAACAAAGGCCCGGTCAGACAGGAGAGGAATGGTGATGCCGGTCAAGCATCTCAAAGCCGGGAAAATAAGGACGGAGGAGGGTCACCGACCCTCGGGGTGATTAAAATGATCTCGGGAGGATCGACAGATGGAGACTCCAACCGAGCCAGGAAGGCACATTCCCGGCATGAGAGTTTCGGAGTGGAAAATACAGTAAGGGGTGAGGGACCGGTCATCAGTTTCGGCCCTCGGGATCTTCAAGGAGTCAGTCTCCCACACAACGATGCCCTAGTCATCCAAGCGAAGGTGGCGAATTATGACATTCGCCGGGTCTTCGTCGATTCGGGGAGCTCAGTGAACGTTATTTTCCAGGAGGCCCTGGATCAGATGAACCTGGAAGACTACCGTTTGCAGCCAGTAGAAACAGCGTTATTCGGATTTGCTGGCCACACTGTTTATCCCCGGGGGGAAATCACCTTGCCCCTCACCATAGGAGCTGAAGAACTCCGAAAGACGGTGATGACGGTTTTCACGGTGGTAAGTGCCCCCACATCTTATAATATCATCTTGGGCAGGCCTGCTATGAATGCCTTGCGGGCCGTGGCCTCGGCTTACCACCAGAAGCTAAAATTCCCAGTGGGGAATAGAATCGGAGAAGTAAAGGGGGACCAGCCGTCCTCCCGCAAGTGCTATGCGGAAACCGTCAAAGTTGAAAATAAAAGAGCCCGACGAAGTGGAGAGAGTAGAAGACCAGGGAAGGAGGAGGTGCACTCTATCCAACAGGTATACATGGTGGAGGGAGAGGAGCAGGAGGAAGTAAGCATCTTACCCGGGCAGCCCCTGAAAACAACAAGGATAGCCCGGGATCTTGAGCCAGTGACCCGGGCTCAATTGCTACAGTGCCTAGCAAAGAATGCGGATATCTTTGCATGGTCCTCATCAGAGTTGACAGGGATCTCCCCTCACGTGGCAGAGCACAGGTTAAATATCATCCCGGGCTCCCGGGCAATAAAGCAGAAGAAGAGGCACTTTGGTCCCGAAAAAGACAAAGTAATTGCTGAACAGGTGGGAGAATTATTGAAAGCCGGGCAGATCAGAGAGGTCCAGTTCCCCACCTGGCTATCCAACGTGGTCTTGGTTCCAAAATCAGCCGGCAAGTGGCGAATGTGCGTTGATTTCAGGGACTTGAATAAAGCGTGCCCAAAAGACTGCTACCCACTGCCCCGGATTGATCAATTGGTGGACTCAACATCGGGATATGAGCTGTTGTGTTTCATGGATGCATACCAGGGATACCATCAGATTCCCCTGGCCCGGGAAGATCAAGAAAAGGTTAGTTTCATTACCTCAGGAGGAACCTTCTGCTATGTGGTCATGCCCTTCGGGTTGAAGAATGCTGGGGCCACATACCAGAGGTTGATGGACCGGATATTCATCAAGCAGGCCGGAAGGAATGTTGAAGTTTACGTGGACGATATCTTGGTGAAATCCCGGGCACAACTTGACTTCATCCCAGACCTCGAAGAAACCTTCTCTACTCTTCGGGAGTATGGGGTGAAGTTAAACCCCGCCAAATGCACATTTGGGGTAAAGAGCGGCAAGTTCCTCGGGTTCATGGTAACTGAGAGAGGAATTGAAGTCAATCCGGAGAAAGTCAGGTCTATCACTGAAATGACGTCCCCAAAGTCAATCAAGGATGTGCAGAGACTCACGGGAAGAATCACCGCCCTGTCACGTTTCATTTCCCGATCTGCACACCGGAGTTACCCTTTCTTTCAAGCTCTAAGGAGGGCCCAAAAATTTGGTTGGGATGAAAAATGTGAAAGGGCTTTCGAAGAATTGAAGATCCACCTAGCCAGGCTCCCTATCCTGGAGAAGCCTGGACCCGGAGAGAAGCTCTGGGTATACCTTTCTGCCACCGAATATGCTGTCAGCTCTATACTAGTCCGAGAAGAAGGTACCGATCAAAGGCCGGTCTATTATGTGAGTCACGCGCTCAAAGGGCCCGGGTGATACCATTCCCCTGCTTCCCTTCAACCTATTATTAAGAGCCCGGGTGATACCATTCCCCGGCTTCCCTTCAACTCATTATTAAGGGCCCGGGTGATACCATGCCCCGGCTTCCCTTCAATCCGTTATTAAGGGCCCGGGTGATACCATTCCCCGGCTTCCCTTCAACTCATTATTAAGGGCCCGGGTGATACCAGGCCCCGGCTTCCCTTCAATCCGTTATGGAGTGCCCGGGTGACACCATTCCCCGGCTTCCCTTCAACCTATTATTAAGGGCCCGGGTGATACCATTCCCCGGCTTCCCTTCAACTCATTATTAAGGGCCCGGGTGATACCAGGCCCCGGCTTCCCTTCAATCCGTTATTAAGGGCCCGGGTGATACCATTCCCCGGCTTCCCTTCAACCCATTATTAAGGGCCCGGGTGATACCATTCCCCGGCTTCCCTTCAACCTATTATTAAGGGCCCGGGTGATACCATTCCCCGGCTTCCCTTCAACTCATTATTAAGGGCCCGGGTGATACCAGGCCCCGGCTTCCCTTCAATCCGTTATTAAGGGCCCGGGTGATACCATTCCCCGGCTTCACTTCAACTCATTATTAAGGGCCCGGGTGATACCAGGCCCCGGCTTCCCTTCAATCCGTTATGGAGTGCCCGGGTGATACCAGGCCCCGGCTTCCCTTCAATCCGTTATTAAAGGCCCGGGTGATACCATTCCCCGGCTTCCCTTCAACCCATTTTTAAGGGCCCGGGTGATACCATTCCCCGGCTTCCCTTCAACCTATTATTAAGGGCCCGGGTGATACTATTCCCCGGCTTCCCTTCAACTCATTATTAAGGGCCCGGGTGATACCAGGCCCCGGCTTCCCTTCAATCCGTTATTAAGGGCCCGGGTGATACCATTCCCCGGCTTCCCTTCAACTCATTATTAAGGGCCCGGGTGATACCAGGCCCCGGCTTCCCTTCAATCCGTTATGGAGTGCCCGGGTGATACCATTCCCCGGCTTCCCTTCAACCTATTATTAAGGGCCCGGGTGATACCATTCCCCGGCTTCCCTTCAACTCATTATTAAGGGCCCGGGTGATACCAGGCCCCGGCTTCCCTTCAATCCGTTATTAAGGGCCCGGGTGATACCATTCCCCGGCTTCCCTTCAGCTCATTATTAAGGGCCCGGGTGATACCAGGCCCCGACTTCCCTTCAATCCGTTATGGAGTGCCCGGGTGATACCATGCCTTGTTTTCTCTTCGATTTATTATTACGTTGGGGTCAAAAGCCTCGGATTGCTTATCTTTCGGGGCTTAATATTATTAAGTATTATCATTCAGAGGTTATCCGAGCCCGATTATTGACCGCTACTCGGCAGATTTTTAGTATTTACAGGCTAAGGCATGGACACAGGGATGAACGGAAAAAGTTTTTTACATCAAGAAAACTATTACAACTACGACGAAAAGAAGAGGGGTGGAAATACAACAGATCTAGGCGGCAGACTCCGACTCTGAGTCCTCCTCCACCTCGGACTCTTCTTCGTCTGGGATCTCAGCACCACCATCCGGCAGGGAGTTGGCGGCTCGGGCCAAGTTTAGCAGGCCTTTCTTTTCTGGAGGTAAAAGGCCGGCTTCTTTCACCTGCTCCTTGCATTTGTTGAAACCCACCTTGAAATAAGGAAAGGCTTTGTCGGCTACTAGCTGCTGGAATTCTGCAGTTACAAGGAAAGTAGCCCGCCACTCCTCCTCTAGGGTGGCCCGAGTTGCCAGGTCCACCTCCCGTTCCACAAGAGTAGCCGCCAACTTATCCGCTTTCTCGGTGGCCAACCGGGAATCATCCAGAGCGGCCCGAGCGTCTAAATCTAGCTTCTCTGCTCGGGCCTCCATCTTTTCCAAGTGGGCCTTCAGGGAGCCAATCTCTGCCCGGGCTTCCTCAAGCTGGCCCTGCAAGCAAGTTATGGTGGTCCCCTGACCGTGGGCCTCCTCCGCATGGAGGTCCCGGAGCTGAGCTAGGCGGGCCAGGGCCTCGGCATGAAGGGCTTGGGCGGAGGCGGCCCTGGCCTCGGTGCTCTTTTGCCAGGCACCAAACTTCTCAAAGGCAGCTCTAGCCATCTGCCCGCTCTGCGAGTAGACAGAAAATACGTAAGGAAGAAGGTATACCGCTGCAACAAAGAAATAGGAGTAGAGTAAAGAAAGTACTTACAGCCAGCAGGAGATTGAAGCTCTCCAGCATGAGATCCCCTGCCTTCGAAGCCAGAAGGATGGTCTCCTCGGCAGGAGTTGCCACCCGCTTCAACATATCGAAGCCCAGCGACGAGCTTCCGGCCGAAAAGATGGTCTCGGGCATGGTAGGAGGAGGGGACGTAGTTGTGGTAGGGATCAGAGAAGACCCAGTGGGAGAAACTGGTGGGACGAGCCCTGAACTCTGAGCCACTCGGGTAACCACCCGGGGTTCCACACGAACAGGCTCTTTTGAAGCCTTACTTTTTCTGGAGGTCTGAAGGAGTTGGTCCGGGACCTCATCCTCCTCCTCAATTGTAATAACCCCAAGCTCTTTAGGCCCGGTGGCCTCAACAATAGCAGGGGTCTCTCGTTTAGCGGGCACCTGGACGGCCCGCTCTTCCTCAGCCTGGTCCCCAGGAGCCTCACGGGATGTAGCCTCCCGATGTTCCCGGGCCCTTCGCTCAGCAGCAGCCGCCTTACGAGCAGCCTTTCTAGATGCCTTTTCCTCAGCTATCTTCCGGACAAAGGCCTCTTTCATCTCGGAGTCTGCAGAAAATAAAATAGCCCATCAGAAACAGATAAAGCGGAAAAGCAAATAAAGGAAGAACAAAAAGAGCAAGCAGAAGAAACCTACCAGGGCGAGAGGTATCGAACTCCTCGATGATACGATCGGTAGATTCCTCCACCCCGGGGCTCAGCCCATAGGCTACCAATAACTTTTCACTGAGGAGGGCAGAGGAGTTATACACCTTACCCCCTATCACCTCCTCGCCTAGGGTGTAAGAGTCAAGTGTGCGGTAATTTTCGGGAAGACCCGGCTGAGCAGGAAGGGCGGAAATAAACCCAACCGGGCAGGGAGGGAGGTCGGCGGGACGGATGTAAAAAAACCGACGTTTCCAGTCCTTAACGGAGGAGGGAATATCTCCGAAAAGTTTATGGTGAGACCGGGTCTTGAAAGAAAAGGCGTAATCGCCAATGTAGCAGATAAAGAAAAAATTAAAGAGGGAGGGCTCAAAGGGGATATCGGGGTGCATGGAGATGAGAGTGAAAAAACAGGTAATCATCCTAATGGCATTAGGATGAAACTGGTTGAGAGGAATGCCGAGAAGGGAGGATATCCCAATAAAAAAGGGATGAAGAGGAAACCTGAGACCATTGATCACCTGGTCTCGAAAGAAGGTAAGATATCCCTCTGGTGGCTTATCAGCCCGGTCGCCAGGGCCCGGGATGACAATAGTGTGGGTAGTAGGGATTGAGCCGAGGAGACGTATCTCCTCGGCAGATTTGGCTCGGAGGGAGCTCGTCATGGTGGAAAACCATGGCAAGGGGCCAGGAGCAATATCCCGAGGGGGAGAGGTGACTACCCGGGATGAGGGTGTTAAAAAGGTTGCCTTCTTTTCCTTTTTCTTCTGGGAGCTTGAAGGCCCAGCCCCATGGGGGATTTTAAGCTTTTTGAGGGGAGGGGGAGAAGGAGTTGGATTCCGAGGGCGATAGGCGGAAACAGGGGAAGCGGAAAGTGGACTATCACGCAGGGCGTCTGACTCGAAGTCCGGGGAGCCCCGGCGATTCTGGTCCGATGTGGAAGAAGTATTAGAAGAAGACATGACAAAAAAATGAACTTACAAGGATTTTGTGAAGAAAAACGATGGTCTGAACGCCGAAGGTGCAGCGGAGTTTTTGCAGAATTTCGAGACGCGGGAGCTTTAGTTTGCTGAAAAGTTGAGAGGGGTGGAGGAGAAGGCATATATATAGGAGTGGGGAAATGATCTGAGCCGTATATCTAACCATCATCCGAGGGTCCACGTTGGTTCAGAAGAAGGCACCCGGATCATAGGTCTCCACCGTTGATCTGGATAGGTATGGACGGGCGGGATACACCTCGTAAGTCGTACCAGGCATGTGAAAGGACATGTAATCATGAAGGTGTCAGACTTATCAGATCCTCGGAAGACGGAACGTTACCAGCCGTTGGGAGAAGAGAGGGGGCACGCGTCGTCATAGCATCATGCGCATTATTCAAAAAAGATGGCCGACGTGTTATTTTAAGCTCGGGAGTTTTTAAGGCCCCGGCAAGTTATTTTAAGCCCGGGAGGTTTTAGGCCCCGGCACGTTATCTTAAGCCCGGGAGGTTTTAGGCCCCCGCACATTATCTTAAGCCCGGGAGGTTTAAGGCCCCGGTACGTCATTTTAAGCCCGGGAGATTTGAGGCCCCGGCGTATTATATTAAGCCCGGGATACTTAGGACCCGGGCGTGTTATCTTAAAGTTTTGGGAGGTTTTAGACCCCGGTCTTTTATCCTAAGCCAGTAAATTCAAGAAAAGTGAAAAGCAAAATACGCGAAATAAAGTATTATTAATGGAACCGGCGCCGTATTACAGCTGCCATCCTAGAGTCTACACGAGCTTGCCACGCAAACATCCAGTGATGCAGTTCAGGGAGTGGGAGATTGGCAAGGGACTCGGTCGCAGCAAGCTTGTTCAGCTGATTCCTTTCCTTCCGCAGCATCGCCTGCAGCAGAACCTGATCAGTGGCTAGCTCCGCCACGCGCGCCACATGAAATTCCCGCTTGTATCTCCTCGCCAGTGCCCTCTGCGGCCGGGTGAAGGCCAGGCCCTCCCGGTGGGAGCACACAAGATCGTGAATCTTACGCCGAGTGGACATGACTTTCAAATGAATAAACTCCTCGATAGTCCTCTTCAGCGAGTTTAGGCGAGCACGCGTTGAGGGGGGCAAAGGGCCATAGGGGCTGCTGCAGACAGTGGATTCGTTCGAACTCGGCATATTGAAATGTTGTTTTCACCTCACCTGCATCTGCTTATTTATAGGCAAATGGTACTGAGTACGGGGGAAGCTGAAGAGTTCCCGACCATACCAAACGACTGCGCATTTATGCAGCGAAAAAGTTAAGCGCCGCCGTTGGTTTAAGAATACGTGTCAGGAAGCGCCTCGTAAGTTGTTACGATCAGTGGAAGGGATGTGAACAAATATCAATGTCGCAGTGTCATCATTGCCTCGGAAAATGAAACGTCTCTCGATAAGATTTCAAGGTTAAAAATCAGAGGGGTGTGGTGGTGACACCATGCCAGGGGTCGGGAAGTCTTAGGTTACCGGTATTTCGTGAAGCCCGGGGGACACGAGGCCCAGGCGTGTCATTTGCGGCCCGGAAAACATGAGGCCCCGGCGTTTGTGTTAATGTCTCGGGAGGTATTAGGTGTGGGAATTCTAGTGAGTCAGTTCATCAGATAATGGTATACAATTTGTGATATACATATCAATTGATGGATTCATAAATGGTCATATCCGAGCAGTAACAGAGAAGGGAACTGAAATAAAATTTTTATACATTGGCCCGTACTACATCGTCATATTTCTCTTCTATTACAATTATTCGTATCTTCAACCAAGCCGACAGCGGGGGAGTGGAGCCTTGCATGAAGCTAGGAGAACCGAGAATGTTCTTCAGGAGCTTCAATTCCTTCCGAAGCATTAGTTGATATACACGGCCATCAGTGAAGATGTCCACCCACTCAGCTATGTGTAGTTGTTGGCGCACTTTCCTTAGTTTGGATACCAGGGCCGGGGTGACGGCTCTCCCAGAATCGTAGAGGAGTTTCAGTTCTTGAAGCTCTTCCCAATATCCGAGAACTTCGTTAAGCACTTCGTCTTCTATGAGGGATTTTTGGACTTCCAGGTTGGGCTCCCTAAGGGCTTCAATCATCCCTGGAGTTCTGGAGTTGCTGGCACCGGCCATATCTGTTGAAGTAATCGGCAAGGGATAGTGGAAGGGTGGGAGGACACCATATATATATACAGGGAGGAGGAGTGTATCACGATCGTCAATTCCCGAATATATCAACGGTTGAGATGAGTATTGGAAGTTGCACCGAGCAGGCGAAAAGACAAGCGTAAATATCGAGATATCATAACAGTCTTCGAAACGCGAAACATTGCGGATAAGTTTGAATTTTAGGGCTTACGACAGCATCAGCAATGATATCCACATTTGTAGGATTCTAGAAGACTCCGCTATCACCAGGAGAACTGCTAATCGGGACAGCGAGACAGACTCTAGCCCGACTTTTTTAGGAGGGAGTGGTGATGCCCCAAAGGAACCCGGGCCCCGGGTACAGACCCTGACCCGAGAGGTTCTCGAACTCGGGCAAGATCAGAGCAGAGAGAAAATATCAAAGTGCAATTGCTTTCATTAAGCCGGGGTGAAAAACGGGATTCCGGATCTTCAGACGCCCGGCAAGTTGTGCACTCAGTTATCTGAGGAATTCACAATGATCCCAGTGAGTAATTAGCCAATACCCGGGGTAAAAACTTCCCGGTCTGAAAAGTACCTCAGAGGCACCCGGATAGAAAATACCCGGGAAGGAGACACGTTCTCTCCCAGACCACCAGGTCTTCCGGATATCGCGGAGCCCATCCTCCCACACTTCATGACCAAGTCCACTCTCAGTACATGGCCCGCTACTTTGCAACGTGGCCCATGACCCCAAGTCATGGACCACCATCCGAACTTTGCGGGCAAGTTATCTACCAGCCTCATCTATAAATACCCTCCGTTGGTATTTCACAGGGGATCGACTCTTCTCTTAATATTCACAAGCACTCACAAATATTTTTACTTTCTTCCTCAGTTTTCCTTTGCGTGCATCACTGACTTGAGCGTCGGAGTGGATACGCCGGAACAACTTCCGGCGCCCCCCCCCCCCCTTTTACGTTCTGTGATTTCAGGATTAATACTCAGGTCATCCCGGGCGCTGGTTCTCAGGCTATAGGGAACTCAATCCTCCCGGATCACCGGCCATTCATTCTAGAAAATTCAAACACCAGACTTGGCAGATTGCACACCCGGCTATTACCCGATTTGCCCGGTCGACATCATGAGGCAAGAGAGGGGTTCCAGGCATTCTGTTATTTTTTATCATGAATTGTAACTAGCAGTGCTAGGGAGAGTACAGAGGCTACCTCTGGTTTTTTTTTTCCTTTGTTTATTTCATCAAATCAATACAATCGCATTATATTTTTGTTCTTTTGTTCTTGAGTTTTGTTAAGCTCAGGTGAATTCTACCAATATATTATTCAATCACAGCTTTCCAAACTAATTTTATTTCCTTCTCATAATCTGGTCACAGAAAAATCGTAGCAGAATATTTAGTGGATATAAGTTTAGGGTTCAATATAAAGCAACCAAATTCGGCAACCCAAGGAAAATTGGAACCCAAAAGCTAAATGGATCAGAGGAACTGAAACACATAATCTACACAAAAAGTGAATTCTAAACAACAGAAGTTTCCATATCGTTTTGTTAGCATTATGTTACCAATTTTGCAGTAGGGGAAACTCAATTAAATGTAAGAAAATGAGGAGAAACTATGGTCGCAAGGAAATTATAGTTCAAGATGCAGGTAATGTAGTATATGGTTTTCTTCTTCTGCATCATACTCTTCAACTCAAACATGTTATCAATGGCGGAGCCAGAATCACGTGTGTGTGTGTGTGTGTGTGTGTGGCGGGGAGGTGGGTGTAATGCCTGTAAGATGCAAACAAATTTATCAAACTGGGGTTCACCGGTACACATAGACCCAAAATAAATGTCTGTAAGATGCAATCCTTTCCAATCTATTAAATAAATTTCTAGTACTTCTCAGATAACCACTGCTACAGAAATGAATATATGAACTCTCAACAACACTCTAAAGGAATTGAAACCAGCACTTTCCACTTCATTCCAGGCTAAACGTGCCCATTGCAAATTATGAGCCTGTCTTTAGCATTTGAATTGCTCATCAGACGTGCATGACCACGTTAAAATTAGACATAAATGTTTAGCACAAAACACAGTGAGTGCATCTCACTCTAAGAAAATGGGTACAAAATAAAAATCACATGGAACTGAAAAAAGAACGGTAATTATGATCTTGAATCAGACTTGCAATTAAAATCTACATTCACGCTCTCTTGCATGCATAGACAGCGAGCACAAGAAGAAATTCAAGCAACCTAATCAGTTTAACCCGAATAGTAATAATGATAAAATGTAAAGCCGCAAGACAGATAGCCGCCACACCTTCTTAACGGAAGCAGACCAGGATAAAGTAAGGCCGAGGAATACGATGAAGAAAAATGGTCCCCACAAATCCCAGTCTCTCAAGGCCTTACCCGGATCCTCCCTATATGGATTTGGGAAAACAACCAGCTTTAAATTGCTCCCTATCCTCGAGAAATCCCGCTTCACCGTATCCCATACGGGCTCTGTCAGAGTATTTGGCGGCGACCCAAATCCAGATGCGGATATATTGGTGGTGGCAGAGGGTAAAGGTGGAGAGGAAATCGGAGGCCTGGGAGGAGCTGCGGCGGATGGGATGGGGGTGGGCTTGGGGATGGTGGGAGGAGGAAGATTTGAAGGTATGAAGGAGGGAGGAGGCGGGGGAGTGGAAGAGACGGGGATGGAGGCGCGTGGAGGGGACGGAGGGCGGGCGGGGAGGACGGAGGTGGGGTAGTAGTTGATGAGGTTCTCGATTTCGTCGATGTCCGATTGCGAGCTGGAGTTGAGCGGGATTGTGTCACTGTGAGACATTCTCGGTCTGGAAATGAAGCACTAATGTGTAAGAGCGACCGCGGCGGCGCCGGTTGTGGTGGCGCGGTGGGGGTAGGGGATGATGGAGATCGGAGAGCCAACTAGAGCAAACTGATTTGTTGTGGTAAAATAATTTAATTTTAGGTTATTTTTCGTTTTTCCTTTTTCTTCAAAATTAAGTAACGGTGACATTGACCTTTGCAATAGTTGAAGTTTTTGTCAATATAATAATATTCTTCTTTTATATGTATCATATAAAAAATTGAAATTTGAAATAAATTTAAAATTTCTGATTTTAAATAATTTTTTACATAAATTGTATTATTCATGGAAAAAAAAGCTTTAAAAAGAAAGATATGTATTTTTGGGATTATAGAAATTAATCTAAAATATGATTTTATTTTGGCAAAAACTTGTGTGAGACGGTCTCACGGATCGTATTAGTGAGACAGATCTCTTTTTTTAGTCACCCATGAAAAAGTATTACTTTTTATGCTAAGAATATTACTTTTTATTGTGAATATGAGTATGGTTGACCCGTCTCACAGATTATGATCCGTGAGACGGTCTCACATAAAACTCACTCTTTTATCTTTATCATGCCTCAATTAATATGGTAGTGTTTGTAAATTCTTATAAATGATTATAAAATTTTTCTAGTATAGATACATATAGATTAACCCACTGTTTTTCAAGAAAAAATTTATTTCAGTTTTTCTTTGGATTGGAAAAGCAAATTTAGTTTATTAATAAAAATGTATATCTATCTAAATTTTGTTTTGTAGTTTAGATTTTACCTCAAATATAAAATGGCTAACATTTTATTGTATTATAGTTAATACAATAAAAAAAACAATGCGAGAATATAATGATCCAAACATACAAATTAGTCGCACAAAATATTTTCCAAAAAACTCATGCTGCGTAAGCACAAAACAGCTAAAAAAAGGCCAACAAAATCCCATGGTAAAAATTATTATTGGCATGGAAAATCATGTTACAACAATCATCCAATTTTTTGCAACATTTATGCGATATCACCACAGTAATTTAATAAGGTCAAGTAACCCAATATATGAAAATTTTAACCCACTTGAGGCAGGTAAAAAATGAATCAAAATTCAAGTGTATAATGAAATTTCAAATCCAGCTGAATTAACAGTATATTCAGGGCTTGAGAGCAATAGCAAGGCCAAGTTTTGGGGCATTGCTAGCTTTTGTGTCGTACTCGGCTGAAAAGGTCACGAGTGATTTAGGCCTCCACTCTCGTTGGCTCAAAATAGCAACTTTTCCATTGTCAGAGAATCTGGTCTTCACCAATGTGAGAGGATTGATCTGGTGCACACTTCCGATGCTGAAACTGTTCTCAAAGCTGGATAATCTGCGAGTCATTTCAGCTGCTATCTCTGTTCCGTTCACAGGATTTACTGAATGAAGATATGAAGCCTTAATGGTTTGTCCCTTATCGGTCCTGTCCAAGTGAAGATTGAATTCCAGCACAAGTATTGTACAAATTTTGTCTATTAGGAATGAGGGTCATTTAAGGTACCCAAAAGACTAGAGGTTTCGGTTATTAATGGTCAAATAAATTACTCATGCAATTGATTCCACGTTAATATAAATTTACACAGAAAAATACTTTCCTTTTAACTTGCCTCTGCTTGATAAATGTGCCTCCAAATTTGAAGTTTGAAGTAGCAGTGCACATTTTACTTCGGTTATTATTAATGGTCAAATAATGTGTTGGGTTCTATGATGGGTGGGTGAGAATATATAGCGTATATTATATATAACAGATTAACTGGAGTGAAGTAAGAGAATCATGAAGCTGTTACATACAGTACAAGGGCCGCAGAAAAATCAGGCTTGTCGAAGCTTATTCCAGCATTGCACTTGGTAAAAGAAGAAGATGTAGTATCAAAACTAATTTCACCACCAATCGCAATATCTTTGGAGCCAACTGCTGCAGCAACCTCCAGAAGAGGAGTTGGGTTCAGACCAATACTGGAATTGATGGCTGCACGACGATGAAAGTAATGCACATCAAGCTGAAAATGTGAAAATGTCAGTTGAGGTTAACTGTTCCAGAACTTGGTTATTTTTCAGAACTACACACACAATAATTTTTATAATCCCGAACTCATGCATAGCTATAGTGCATGAGTTACAGGAACAATAAAACGTAAGCGAAACCAAAAAGGAGAGACAGAGCAGGAAGCATAACAAAGCCCGGTCAATCAGGAAAGGAATAGCTGCCCTACCGCAAGACCAATAGAGCTTTCCAGAAGTGTAGTAGAAGTTGTTAGCAAAATAGGTAGCCCCGACAGTGATGTCAACCATTTAAGATAATCCAATGCAACAACTTTCAACATAGACAATATTCACTAAGACAAACCAACTCTATAATGGCTAGTTTGCTTTTGTCATATTCCGACTATTAGTTTTTTTGTGCACGAACATACAGAGTGAAAACAGCACTGAAACGATCTTACCAAAGCATATTACTTAAATACAGAACACACATAAAAAAACTTATATAAAGCTTCGGAACCAATCAGTGGAACTACTGACGCCAATCAATTACATATTAGAGTAATTATGGGAGATAAATTAGATGAATATATGAATAACAACATACAATATGCATTTATGGCCAATCGGGTCGTGTGAACTTTGATGTAAAGCCAGAGTATAGTGATATGAAGGTGTAAAATTAAATTGTGGTGATCTACGATGTGTAGAGACAAGACAGTGTAATACCCATGTGCAGTGTACTCGAAACTGTATAAATCTTTTGTAGTAACAATCGATGAAATTTCATCTGCTATTTATCATTACTGTTTCACTCAGCAGGTCAGGACATTTTAGATACGTTTTAATTGCAATTCCAATAGAGACATGTTTTTAACCTTACCATCTCGCTATTGTTTTACAAATAGATTTCCCTATACTGTTTTTTTACCACTTTTTTGCTCTAATGACGTGTTTCAAATAATCACAAACAAATTAACCTCAGTTATGGAATCCTATCATCGAGGCATTCGAGTGCCAGTGGACAGAAATGTTAAAGATTAGTTGTACAGTGGGTTATTTGACTAAGTCCTAGTATTTTAAATTAGCAAATCTAACTAGGTTATTTTCTAGATTGCCGGCAATTAGTTAGTGGGTCAACATGGTGTACTGGATAGTAAACGTGAGGTAGTGGAAGTTATATTCATCGTAGTTTAAGTCTATTTATTTGTAATTTCTCAGTTATAGAAAGTATGATTTGGTCTTCCTCTCTTGGCTTTATTTACTCCTTTTATACTTTGCTATGTATTGAATTTTGAATTGTTCTACAGTGGCACCTGAGCCAAGTTAGCAGAGTAAGGCAGAGAATCACAAAGTAACAGCTTTGTTTATTTGTTTATTTTTTTGCTGACTCCGAAAGATTTGAGCAACTTGCGATCCCACGCTTTGATAGTCTATGATCATTGGAGCAATTAATGGAGAATTTCTTACTGTAGGTAGTCTCTGCAGGGATATTCGATCCAGCAGCTGGTGCAATTTTATCATATGCACAAAAAACAGCACTAGAAGGGCAGCATCTAAAAGATCTCAAGGCGAAAAATTTCCTGTTCCAGTCCTTTGATCGATCAATCTTGGAAACAATTCTTAGCAAAGAAACTTCCAAGCAAATATGGATTTCGATGAAAAAAGTTTCAGGGATCAACCAGGACAACGAGGCAGCAGCTTCAGGCACTTCGATCCAAGTTCATAACACTTTGGATGAAGTTGAGAGAATCAGTTTCTGATTTCTTCTCAAGAATAATGGCAATTATTAACAAAATGCGCATTCAGGGTGAGAAGACGGATGATGTGATTGTTATTGAGAAAATTCTCCGATCAATGAGGCCAAAGTTTAATTATGTTGTTTGCACTATTGAGGAATCTAGAGACCTTGATGAACTATCAATTGATTAGTTGCAAGGGTCTTTGTTGGTTCATGAACAGAAAATGTCGCGGGAAGACAGAAGCTTTGACAAACAACAATGCTTGGATAGCTAATAAGAATGGTTTCATAGAAACAATTTTCAAATGTTTGTTATGTTCCTAACTTGAAAAGTAATCTGTCAAGTGCTGGTCAATTGCAAGAGAAGGGTTGTATAATAACAATTTTCTTGTGAAATATATGATGCCTCAAGAGGTGCTATTGTTGTTACTCAAACGGGTTCGAACAGGCTGTTTCCATTAGAAATTGAAAGTGTCCAATATTGTTTAATTACTGAAGTAGATGACACCTCATGGCTTTGGCATTTTCGTTAGGGTCATTTGAGTTTTAACGGCTTGAAGACACTATCAGAAAAACACGGTAACCGGTCTTCCTCAAATTGTCCCTCCAAACAATGTGTGTGAAAAATGTATAACTGGGAAGCAACACCGGGAGCATTTTCCACAAGCAAAATCATGGAGGACAAAGAAAGTCTTGGAGTTGGAATATTCCGACATCAGTGGACCGATTAATCCGCCTTCTAATGGAGGTAAAAGGTATCTCATTACTTTCATTGACGACTACTCTCGCAAGACTTGGGTTTATTTTCTGCTGGAGAAATTCGATGCGTCTGATATGTTTAAAAGCTTCGGGGCATGTATTGAAAATGATGCAGAAAGAATAATTAAAACTCTTTGCATTGATCGTGGTGGAGACTATTGTTCAAAAAATTTTGAAAAGTTCTGTTGTGATCAAGGCATAAGAAGAGAACTCACAGCTGCCTATACCCCGCAACAAAATGGTGTATCGGAAAGGAAAAACCGAACCATCCTCAATATGTTGAGAAGCTTGTTGGCAAGAGGAAAAATTCCAAAGAACTTTTTGCCGGAGGAAGTGAATTGGAGTGTTCATGTGTTGAATAGAAGTCCTACTTTTTCTATTCAAAATATGACCCCGGAGGAGGCTTGGAGTGGATGAAAACCAGTTGTGGATCATTTCAAAATTTTTGGTTGTATCGCACATGCCCATGTCTCGAACGAGGAGAGGAAGAAACTTGACGATAGGTTAAAAATGTGCTTCTTGGGGTCACTCACAAAGAAAATTGTGACAAGCACAGATGTTATTTTCGATGAGTGAAGCACCTGGAATTGGAAGGACAACAGCCTTCTCACATTGTTTTGGACAGAGCCATTGAAGAAGGCGAAGAAAGACTAACAGATTTTACAACAAAATTCTAGAGAATCCACGCCTGAAACTTGAAAGACCACAAGATCATGTGGCACCCTATGTAGCACATATATTCATAAAAAATATTTTCTAAAGTATCGGGCACAAATACAGATACACGGATACGGAAAAATCCGTGTCGTTGACTTTTTTAAAGTTTGACAAGTCGGATACGTCTTGAACACGGCTAAGATACGCCATGGACACAACGAGGATACGTTTCGGTAAAATTTTTTATTTTTTTTGACTTTTTCTTTTTAAATCACTGCTCTGAAGTTGTACATTATGTATATTTATATAAATATGTATATATATTTTAAATTAAGATATATAATAATAATAATAATAGCAATTTACGGATAGTCAATACAACAAAATTCATGACGACGTTCTTTCCAAGAGTTGGAAAATGTAATGTTATATAAAAAATTTATATTTTATATAATATGATAGAGAATAATGAGAAATAAATATATAAAAGTAACACAAAAGTCAAAATCATACCCGAAATTAAATTAAATGATATAACCAACAGACACTTAAATGTAGTATATTTTCAAGGGAGATTAAATCCAATTTTGAATTTTAAAAAAATTGAAAAGACTTCACATTAATTACGTATTTATTTCTTATTCGTTTTCAAATATTTAATATGGTAAATAAATACATTAATACTAATTGTTATTTTTTTATAGAATTTCTAAGATGGGAACTTTCTAAATATGACAAAAACTCTGTTTTTATAAAAATATATAGATTGCAAGAACATTTGATGGAAAATATGTGCCAAAACTTAGGGAAAATGGAATATAAAATTTATGGAAAATGGCTACGAGTCTAAATGCACCAAGGAAATTGAATTTCTATCATGCCAATTTTTTAATGTCATCAAATGCATCGTCTAAAGCAACACTAAATTATAAATAAATGAAAAATATAATACAATGGGTCAATTTGACTCTTATTTAATTACATAAATTCATCTTCAATGAATTGATTTGACATATTTCCTATGAATTTAGGAAAAACTCAAAACACGCGAGAATAAGAGTAGTGGTTTTTTTTGTTTTTTATTTATTTATAGAAAAGTAACATTTTGTTGCAACATAATTATAAGAAAACTTGAAAACAATGATAAGCACAAATTGAATAGTATTTGATAATTAATTCTTAAGAAATCTAAAAACAATGATGCGGAACAAATGGATGGATGTTTGACAATAAAAATACATTTTTCACTGAAAATAGTAAAAGAGAATAGATATATTTAATTTGTTCTATCTATAATAGTGTGAACAAAAGGAAAAAAAATTCATCAGAGAAATAACATTTGTCGAAACATAGTTCTTAGGAGTTAGGAATCTAAAAAATAATGAAACAGAAATAATGAATAGATGTTTGATAATAATAAAAAAATATTTTTCACTAAAAATATTAAAAGAGGATATATATTTAATCTACTTTGCTTATAAAAGAGTGAACAGAAAGACAAAAATTTTCACTGTAAATTTTCTACTTTGTCTTTAAATTGTGTTGTTTAGGGGTGCCACAAATTAGGTAAAAATGGGAATAGAAAATTTATGGATAATGAAAAATGGCTACCTGTCTATAAATGCACCAAGAAAATTGAATGTATAATTGAATATTATGCTCAATTGTTGAAAGTCATCAAATGCACTGTATAAAACAAAATTAAATTAAAATAAATGAAAAATATAACTTGTAAAAATTATTTAACAAAATATTTTTTCATTCAAAAGGAACAAAATATATTAACTTGTACAAAATGAGAGAAATTAATCATAAATTGTTCTTGTATAATTTTAGAAAACATTTGTTTTATTTTAATTTTATTCGTATATTTTAATTTTATTCGCAATTAATAAATAACCATAAGAGTCATTATTTAATGTATATAAAGTTGTACAATCATATTTTTTTTCGAAACCGACAATCATATGTTTTTAATATGAATGATATCAACAATTAATAATTATGTGCTGAGAAAGGTTGAGAAATATAACTTTGGACTTTGGTGATTGAGTTTGTTCGACATCTACTGCCTGTATTATCTTATTTAACTATGTATTTGATTCCATATATTAATTTTTTTATTTTATTATATAATTGGTATTTACATACTTCATGCTAGTATATATATATATATATATCTGTGTGTGTGTGTGTGTGTGCAAGATACTAACGAACTTCATAACTGAACAGATAAGCTTAATTTTTAGACAACATGGTTAAACAACAAAGCTAGTACCTTTCCGGACTTGTTGTCGGGCACATTGAAGCTAATTGCCGCTTTTGTCCCATGTAACACATCATCTACAGTCACCTTAATAAAAACCTGAAAACCATAGTAATATTCCTTATAAGAATAGAAAATATAATGATATGATAACCAGCCAAGAGTGGAAGAGAATTTCTCTAAATAAGTTCTTAAGTACTCTCCTTAAATGAACCTATACAAATACTAAAACTCTGAGTCAATCTGAATCTCGTGAACTTTTTCTTACATTCGAGTAAGTATCGACTTTCACATCAACAGTAGCCCTTCCACTTCTGTACTGTGTACTTATATCACCAATAAAATTTTGATCCTTCTTTATACCAGTAGCTGTAATTCCCTGTCAAAATATAACTCACTTGTTAAGAAACTCACAAAGTTAATTGTTTCACACACGAAATGTGAAGAAATTTCAGAATGTTGTGTACATTTCGACGAGCACCGAAGTCATTCAATATGTCAAATTAGTGTATATTGACACTGTTTTAAACACCAACTTTAGGAGAGGAAACATTATGCAACTGATTTAAAATCAATAATTTCCCCCTTGGAGTCCAACTCCGGTGAACCCAGCTCAACGAAGAACAGGACGACTTGAATGTTCCTTTTTTAAATAAGGTTCATAATAACATAGAATACAGAACTTGAACATGAGATCTAGTGAAATAATAGGTAATTTGACAACCAATTTAGATTTAAATACAAAATTGAATTTAAAAAGACAATACAACCATTCCAGTAGAACTTGGGATTGACAAGATGAACTTCTGATCATAATTGTAATCTTTGGTTAAAAGATCTGCATATAAAAAATTTTCAAATCAATAAATTAGATCAAAAAGGTTTTCTGGCAGATTGAAAACAGTACTCTTCAAATACTATACGTTCAGTAAATCTTGCTAGACTATAAATTTGAGCAGGAAAAAATAAAAGAAAAGATTACAACAAAAAATAAACCCAAGATGATAAAGCAATGTTCAAACAAGATATTAGCCATTTGTAACCAGGCTCTCTATCCAACACATCAGAGGTCATAAAAACATTTTGAGAAACTTTAATTTTTCAATAGCTACTTCCCTGCAGCTTTATGTAATGAAAAATAAGATTGCAAAGTTAATCAACATTGACAAACTTTTCTCCACAGAAATAGTCTCCCAGTATTTTTTTTAATAAAAAATTGCCAAAATCAAGCACGTCACAAGAAAAACTATGAAGACCGCAGATTCTTTGAAATATCCTTGCATGAATGATGCGTACCAAGTTTCTAGCTGAAAGCTACTATCAACTTCCACAGAGGCATAGACCATAGATAGTTAAACACAAATTGGTATGCCGTTTAGCGTAATATTTATGATCCAAAGTATCATTATGTGAAACCATATATTGTCTCACAGCATCATTTTTATATTACATAACAAAATATTTACTACATCGAACAAATTGAATTGATACTATTGACAATCTAGAGGGAACAAAATCAGAATTACGTAAGCTAAGGAGTATAATATAGTCATAAAAGACCCTAATTCCAAGTGTTTCGCAGGAAATAGTGCATAAGCTGCTTTGGAAAATAATTAAATCCGAAGATATTTTTTCTCAAAAAAGAATACATAACAGATACTTGAGGAAAAGGGAACCCACAAGAGCCGTCTTATTGGCATGTGACCAAAAAAACATGTTAGTTTCTTTCATGGCCCAACAAGAGTAAAAATATGAAGTTAGCAACGGAAATGAATCGTGCATAGTACTCATCAGCACAAATTTGAAGTTTCACTTTTAATCTTAACAGGAAAAACTCAATACATTCTGTCAAAATAAATTGATACCGTGATTCAAAAATCATTCCTACTGATAACCAAACCACCATTTTCATAGCATATCTATTTTCATCTTCAGGCTAAGATTAAAATTATAGAATCCATGAAATCAAAGTTGACCATTACCAATAGCTTCATAAAGACATAACATTCCTTTGAAATACGAAATCAGGACTCTTGTTAACGTGGTAATATCAATAGTTAATAAAAACTCACAAGATGTGTACTTACGCCTGGGCCCTGGGCATAAAGCACACATCTCGGTGTGCCTTAAAAGCCAAAGGAGCTATTAAGGAGAGCCCCAAATGAAAGGATTGTGTACTTCAAATGGAATCCAATACTACAGTCATTTATATTTTTCAGTGCTATAAAGGATGTTCATAAAATTACTCAATAGCTTGTAAATGATAAAATATATGTAATCTAACACAATTTTCATCTTAAATCAAAATTTAAAAATAGTATTGTTTAGTGTGCGTCACTCACGGAAGGCGCACATCGGACTTAATAACTATGGTAATACCGTCATATCAAAAACTAACACAAAGGACCAAGCAAATAGTATGTATATTAAGCTGAATATATCATATCGTACATATAAAACTTGATAGACCTTGAAACATACTCGGGCAACAATCCAAGATCTCATAGCTCACGCAACCCATTTATATAAGGAATCTAAAATTCACACACATAAATAAATTTAACAATGCACCTCTAGCACGCCTGCCAATTTCTGAAAATGGAGCGGGGCTTCCCGCCATCCTTTTTCGAACAAAAAGTTCAGGTTAAACCTGCAAAACTATTAGCAAACAGCTAGGAGTTAAATTCCATAACCAGAGACACGCAGCTTCCCAAAACGAAAATAAAAACTAGAAAAAGGGGATTCATACAATAAATAATCGGTAATGCAAGTACCACATCGAAGTCAACCACATAACCAAAGGATAAACATTACGTTGATTTTACCTTGAGATAGAAAACAGAATCCACAAACCACAAGTAACTAACATAAGATTGATATTAGAAATAAAAAAACATTGAAAATCGATTAAAAGACGGTTTACATAAGAAATGTTACGCAGAAAAATATCCAACCGCAGATGTAGAAAAGAGAACGTACGGATGAAATAAAGAATCGCCGCCAAGCAACGACCACCGAGACAAGGCCGTGTGAATGAAAAGATGGAGGTTTGGTGGAAGAGACGGAAAGACGAGGGTTTAGACTGTAAGCTCACTGGACTAGAAACGGGCAGACTGATATTATTACCTGTCAGTGATGGTGAATGAAACAAATATGAGAGTCTATTGGGTGGTCACGGATACTGTGTTACTCGCGGGTGAACCCTTGCTTAATGTTGGGCCTTCTTTATATTCTATACCGTGGGCTGTATGTATGTATGACTGGACTTAGACCTCGCCACAAATTCATGGCTAATCGCATGATAATAAACTAACATAAATTTGACTGAAATTTTAAAGCTAAAATTAGATATATTTTAGCTAGACTATGGTTAGAAATTTGAATTTATTTAATAAATGAATTGGCAAAATAAAATAAATAATTCAAATTCACCCCAATCATTAAATCGATATTACGAAAAGATTAGACCAATATAAAAAATATGTAAAAAAATGTGTGAAGATTAATAAGTATCATTAAAATTTTTGGTCAAAATGAATTAAAGAGAGATCCTCCCACTCATACCTTTTTTCCGAGTGACAAAAACTTGTGTGAGACGGTCTCACAGGTCGTATTTTATGAGACAGATATCTTATTTGGGTCATCAATGAAAATTATTACTTTTTATGTTAAAAATATTACTTTTTATTGTAAATATCGGTAGGGTTGACTCGTCTCATAGATGAAGAATCTTTTCAGGTTTGGAGAAATGTTGGTTACAATTGGATCGTTCAAGTTTCAACATATCATTCCAAATTTGATACATTGGTGTAATCTATGTACTTTATAAAATAACTAAAGGGTTTATCAACACCCACAAAACAAATAAATATTGAATTAGAGGTGTGTTATTTATTCATTCATTATTATCGTTTATTTTTTCTTTTTTTAGGAAGAAGAAGAAAAAGAAGAGGAGGTGGGTTATTTTGGTTTAAATAAATAGTGAGTCTCATGTGAGACCGTCTCACGGATCTTAATATGTCAGATGGGTCAACGCTACCCATATTCACAATAAAAAGTAATACTCTTAACATAAAAAGTAATACTATTTAATGATGACCCAAATAAGATATTCGTCTCACAAATACAACATGTGAGATCGTCTCACATAAATTTTTGCCTTAAATAAATAAAATTTTGCTCACTCTTGTTTATGAATGAATATCCTAGAAAGGTAAATCGCCACCTGGAATATTACAAGCGAATTTAAAGTGGATTTGTACCAAATGGAATTATTTTTACACAGTTTCCTCTTACCACATTAAGGGAAAAAAAAGTAAAAAAAAAAAAAACAATAGTAATAATAGAGGCTCATTTTACCGTATTTAGTCAATGCCGGTGGGATTGATTTCGAAGAAGTACCAAAAGTCTATCTGAACATTTTTCCCATTATTCTTTCGTATCTCTTTTTTTTTTTTTTTTTAATTATTAAATTAAATTATCTTGTGGAGTTTTTGAGCGATATCCCTCGATCGGAGCCATTTGTTTGGTATAAGTTGACACTAGTTCTACAAACCACAATATATATAAATTTAATCATTTAAATGTTCATATTGTTGTGAAAAAGTAAAAATTTATGGTAAAAAGTAAAAATCTCAAACTCTCAAAATTTACCAAACTACACACTTTATAATATTTTTCTCTCTACTCAATTGTGATTTTCTTCACAAATGAGAGATCTATTTATAGAGTTTCATTACACATAATCCAAAATATAAAATACATCATTACCTACATCATCACACACAAATTTCAATATTTACAACTCTTATTTTCAACATTCAAATATTCAACATTCAAATATTCAATACACACATTTTAAATATCATTTTTCAACACTCCCCCTTGTATTGATGATCATGATACGATGATGTCTTCATTACGTGTTTTTGTACTGCCTCGTTAAAAACCTTACTTGGAAAAACCCATTTGGATAAAAACCATAGTAAGGGAAAAAGAGTGCAGTCACGTAAACTCCCCCTGATGTTGACATGAACAATTATTCACAAATTTCGTAGATTGCGCATCCCAATATTATATATGTGCTTTCTGAATATTGACGTAGGAAGTACCTTTGTGAAGAGATCTGATGAGTTTTCACTTGATTGAATGTGACGAACATCAATACATTTATTCTTCTCAAGCTCCTTGGTGAATGCGAAGAACTTAGGAGGAATATGTTTAGTTATGTCGCTTTTTATGTATCCCTCTTTCATTTGAGCAACACATGCAGCATTATCTTCATATAGTATCACAGGCTTCTCGTCGAATGATAATCCGCATGAGATTTGAATATGTTGGGTCATTGATTTTAACCACACACATTCACGACTTGCTTCATGTAGTGCAATAATCTCGGCATGATTTGATGAAGTTGTTACGAGCATTTGTTTCTGTGAACGCCAAGATATTGCAGTGCCTCCACGAGTAAATACATATCCAGTTTGGGAACGTGCCTTGTGTGGATCAGATAAGTATCCAGCATCAGCATAACCAATTATACTTGGATTAGCATCTTTTGAATACAAAAGTCCCAAGTCTGTCGTTCCTCGTAGATAACGGAATATATGTTTAATTCCGTTCCAGTGTCTCTTTGTTGGATATGTGCTAAATCTTGCCAACAGATTCACGGCAAAAGATATATCAGGCCTTGTACAATTTGTAAGGTACATAAGGGCACCGATGACACTTAGATATGGTACTTCTGGACCAAGAATATCTTCATCATCTTCACATGGACGGAATGGATCCTTTTCTATGTTTAATGATCTAACAACCATTGGAGTACTTAAAGGATTTGCTTTATCCATATTAAAACGTTTAAGGATCTTTTCTGTATAATTTGTCTGATGAACAAACATTCCACATTCTTTTTGTTCAATTTGTAAACCCAAACAATACTTGGTTTTTCCAAGATCCTTCATTTCAAATTCTTCCTTCAAGTATGACACAACTTCTTGAATTTCCTTATTCGTTCCAATGATGTTTAAATCATCAACATATACAGCAATAATTACGCATCTGGATGTTGTTTTCTTAATGAAAACACAAGGGCATATTGAATTATTTACATATCCCTTTTTCATCAAGTGATCACTTAGTCGATTATACCACATTCGACATGATTGCTTTAACCCATATAATGATCTTTGTAATTTCACATAATAACATTCCCTGGGTTTTGAACTTTGTGCTTCAGGCATCTTAAATCCTTCAGGGATTTTCATATATATATTACTATCAAGTGATCCATATAAGTAAGCTGTAACAACATCCATAAGACGCATTTCTAAATTTTCAGATACCGCCAAGCTAATCAAATACCGAAACGTAATTGCATCCATCACAGGAGAATACGTTTCTTCATAATCAATTCCAGGCCTTTGAGAAAAACCTTGTGCAACAAGTCGAGCTTTATATCTTACTATTTCATTTTTCTCATTTCACTTTCGAATAAAAAACCCATTTGTATCCAACAGGTTTTACACCTTCAGGTGTAAGGACTATAGGTCCAAAAACATTACGTTTATTTAGCGAATCTAATTCAACCTGGATGACATCTTTCCATTTTATCCAATCCTGCCGATTTTTACATTCACCAAAAGATTTTGGTTCATGATCTTCGTTATCATTTATGATGTCGATTGCCACATTATAAGAAAATATATCATTAATTTCATCTATATCTTTTCGTACCATATTTTCCAGTATTAATGTAATTGATAGAGATTTCATTATTCTCGTCAGTTTGTGGTTCTGACAGAACATTTTCATCATCATGTGTTTCTTCAGGAACACCATTATCTATTTTGTGATCATCATGTGTTTCTTCAGAAACATCATTCTTTATTTTGTGATCATCGTGTTTCTCTATGAATTTTCTTTTTCGAGGATTTTTATCCTTGGAACCGACTGACCTTCCACGCTTCAGGCGTTTAATGACATCATGAGTATCTTCCATTTGTTTCTTTGGAATTTCAATTCGAGCAGGGGCATTTGCAGCATGTATATATGATTTAGTTACCCCTTTTGTGTCTGCAAATACATCTGGTATTTGATTTGCTATTCTTTGCAAGTGTACAATTTGTTGTACATCTTTTTCACATTGTTTTGTTCTTAGATCCAGATGTAACAGTGATGATACATACCATGTAATTTCTTTTTCGGTATGTTTCTGTTCTCCCCCTAACATTGGGAAGATTTCCTCATTAAAATGACAATCAGCAAAACGTGCTGTGAACACATCTCCTGTCTGAGGTTCAAGATATCGAATGATTGTTGGACTATCATAACCGATATAAATTCCAACCTTTCTTTGAGGTCCCATTTTCTTTCGTTGTGGCGGTGAAATAGGCACATACACCATACATCCAAAAATTCTCATATGAGAAATGTCAGGTTCTTTACCAAATGCTAGCTGTAATGGGGAGTATTTATGATAGGCACTTGGTCTGATGCGAATTAATGAAGCAGCATGTAAAATTGCATGTCCCCATATAGAAATAGGGAGCTTTGTTTTCATAATCATTGGTCTAGCAATCATTTGCAGACGTTTAATCAATGATTCAGCCAATCCATTCTGTGTATGTACATGAGCAACAGGATGCTCAACAATGATTCCCATAGACATACAATAATCATTGAAAGTCTGGAAAGTAAATTCACCAGCATTATCAAGTCTAATTTTCTTGATTATATAATCGGGAAACTGATTCCTCAATTTATTATTTGAGCAAGTAATCTTGCAAATGCAACATTTCGAGTTGACAATAAACATACATGTGACCATCTGCTGAAAGCATCAATCAATACCATAAAGTATCTGAATGGTCCACATGGTGGATGGATTGGTCCACAAATATCACCCTGAATACGTTCAAGAAACATTGGTGATTCAGTTTGGATTTTGACTGATGATGGTCTTATAATAAGTTTTCCAAGAGAACATGCTTTACATTGAAATTTATTATTCTGAAAGATCTTCTGGTCTTTCAGTGGATGACCATGTGTATTTTCTATAATTCTTCGCATCATTGTTGAACCAGGATGTCCCAATCGATCATGCCAATTGGTTAATATCGAAGAATTATCAACTACCATGTTTGATTCAATGGGACTTATATGTGTATAATGCAATCCAATAGGGAGCATTGGTAGTTTTTCAATCACATATTTCTTTCCTGATTTATATGTGATAAGACACATATATTTCTCATTCCCTTCATTCATTGTTTGAGTATCATACCCATGGGAATATATATCATTAAAACTCAACAAATTTCTTTTCGATTGTGGTGAATATAAAGCATCATTGATCAAAAATTTTGTACCATTAGGTAACAAAAATTGTGCTTTACCACATCCTTTAATCAAGTCTACAGGACCTGATATTGTATTCACTGTTGTTTTTGTTGGTTTTAGTTCCAAGAAATATCTTTTATCTCGGAGGATAGTGTGCGTTGTACCACTATCGGGTATGCAAACTTCAGCTTTGCTCATAGCATTTTCCATATTTGAACTTCAAAAAAATATGCAATGAAATAAAATTACTGAAAATACATATGTAAATATAACACATATCATAATTGTACAATAAAACATTATTACATGAATACATGAAAAATAAATTATTGTACATTTATATTCTACCATTAAATTGTTCATTTTCAGAGAAGTCATTGAGAAAATCTGTAGCATCAAAATTGTTCATTTCTATCCCACCAACATGTTAATCATTTCCAGAGAAATCATTTATAAAATCACCAGCATCAAAATAAGTTGAATCACTCAAACGGTCACTGCTTTCAGTGAAGTTGGTCTCCTTTTCTTTCCCCTTTAATGATTCTTTATAAAGTTTACAAAGGTGTTCAGGGGCTCGACAAACTTTGGACCAATGTCCTGGAGTACCACATCTGTAACAAGAACTTTCATATCTTTTTGAGTGATTCTCATTAACACTTGTATTCTCCTGATGCCTTTTCAGTGGATGGTTTGTGACGCTCTTTTGAGATGAGTTATAAAAATAACTATCTCTATTATTTTCAAAACCACGCCCGCGTCCACGACCACGACCAATTCCACGTCCACGTCCACGACCTCGACCTCGTCCTCGACCAAAATCTTGTTTTTGAATTTTATTTTGGTTCCGGGGTTTAAATTCATTTTTACTTACAACATTTACTTCTGGAAATGCTGTTGATCCAGTGGGTCGGGACTGATGATTTCTCATTAATAGCTCGTTGTTTTTTTTTTTCGCCACAAGAAGACAGGCGATGAGCTCAGAATATCTCACAAATCCACGTAATCTATATTGTTGTTGTAGAGTAATATTTGATGCATGAAACGTGGAAAATGTCTTTTCAAGCATCTCAGATTCTGTGACCTCATGTCCACAAAATTTTAGCTGCGAGATTATTCGAAACATCGCTGAATTATAATCACTGACTTTCTTAAAATCTTGGAATCTTAACATATTCCATTCATCACGGGCGGTCGGAAGTATAACTTCCCTTATATGTTCAAATCTTTCTTTCAATCCTTTCCACAAAGCCATGGGATTTTTTTCAGTCAAATATTCACATTTTAATCCCTCGTCGAGATGTCGACGTAAAAATATCATGGCTCTTGCCTTTTCTTGTGATGTACATATGCCATTTTCTTTAATAGTCTCGCTTAGACCCAATGACTCAAGATGCATTTCTACATCGAGAGTCCATGGCATATAATTCTTTCCCGTGATGTCGAGCGCAACAAATTCGAGCTTTGTTAAATTTGACATGGTGGTACTAAAAAAAATTACGATGCATTTTATTAGTTAATAAATATTGCAATACAAAGTAACGGATAAACAACAAGTACAAGCATTTGTAAAAATAAAGAAAACGCACGAGGAGGATATTCTCCGATAAATACAAGACTCGTGAGTATGATAACCAAAATAATTAAAAATAACTTTGAGAAAGCCATCTTCTTTTTTCTTCGAAAAATTTGATGAAGAATAATTTTTAGAGAAGAAGAGAAAGTTGTAGTGATTGAATGTGTTTGTGAGATCATATTTATAGGGCAAAAACTAGCCGTTTTTTACCATTTATGACCGTTGGTGTACAAAAAAAATAAATGTATGTATTTGTATAATTTTATGATAATAATATGATGTATATAATATTAGACATGTTTAAATAATTATATATATCATATCATAATATTATAATGAGTGTCATAATTTATTTTGTTTAAAAACCTTATAGGCTTTTATACTTGTCGTATCCCTTACCGGGAGTGTGGGATGTCGTCTTAACATCCTCCCAGGATTTATAACAAGTTTATGAAAAATTTATTTTTATTATTTCTAATAATAACATTATATTGTATATTAAATAAATACACAATAAATAAATAACAGTAAAATAAATATAATTACTTTTGTTACTTTTTTCTTCTGTTTGGAGCTTGGAAAAGTATGTAGGACTTTTAGAGCTTCGTGTTGATAACGTGTTGTGAAAAAGTAAAAATTTATGGTAAAAAGTAAAAATCTCAAACTCTCAAAATTTACCAAACTACACACTTTATAATATTTTTCTCTCTACTCAATTGTGATTTTCTTCACAAATGAGAGATCTATTTATAGAGTTTCATTACACATAATCCAAAAAATAAAATACATAATTACCTACATCATCACACACAAATTTCAATATTTACAACTCTTATTTTCAACATTCAAATATTCAACATTCAAATATTCAATACACACATTTTAAATATCATTTTTCAACACATATATATAGTATATTTAATTTTTTTTACACATTATAGAATGAATACGAGTGAAAATCGAACATATGGATAGCGTCCACGAATCACTACAAAACTAGTGTGAGTGTAAGACAAAGATTGGCCATACCCCTAGGCGTCAAACTTTGTTTACGTTGTCGCATTTAAATGAGCCATCTGTCCCCAACTAATTAATATAAAAGTTCATTTATGTTCTTTTACACCCACCCACCCCCAACAAAAACATAATCATATCCAAATAAATATCCAACACTCCTTTCATTAAATAAAAATTAATTACCATCTATTACTTATGTTTTAAAAACTTATATCCTAATTTGGTAATTTTATATATATAAGAACATATATTGGAAAACATTTTTTTAAAGAAAATTTATTTACATATATTTATATATATAATTTTGATATGAAGTCTACTTCTCATGCTCATTTCCATATCTATATATTTACTTGTTAGATTTATGACTAAATATATTTCATAGATATGATACATATCATGTCATAACTGTATATAATTTTTTCAGAGAATATGTTTTTGGTGAGACAGTGTTACGAATCTTTTTCTGTGAGACGGGTTAACCCTATCTATATTCACAAAAATATTACTCTTAGTATAAAAAGTAATATTTTTTCATGGATGACTCAAATAAGATATCTGTCTCACAAAATACGCAAGTGACACTGTCTCACACAAATTTTTACCATATTTAAAAGTAGGACAGCTTGCTAATTGCACCTTCCTTGCCATTTTCCTCCTCCAACCACAACCTGTACTTTTCCCCTCTATAAATCCCGACGCATATTCTCAATCCTCAGCATCAAGTCTCACAAGTTTTTGAATAATTCTTCTCAGACACACAAAAAAAAGACTCACGTTTTATTCAAAATGGCTCCAAAGTTTTCGCCGGTTTCACTTACACTGCCTCTTCTAATCATCGGTACTTCGATCATGTTTACGCTTGCTTCCGCCAATTTCTACAAAGATGTCGACGTGACATGGGGAGACGGCCGAGGGAAAATCGTCAATAATGGCGAGCTTCTCACTCTCACTTTGGACAAAACCTCGGGCTCTGGATTCCAGTCCAAGGACGAATACATGTTCGGAAAGATCGATACGCAGCTCAAACTTGTGCCCGGAAACTCAGCCGGAACCGTGACCGCTTATTTCGTAAGTATAATCCATCTCTCTCTCTTTTGTTTCTGTAAGAATATTTAATCGTACGACGTTACGAGTAAACTAATATAATGGGTCGTTTGCATCGATCTGTTTGCAGTTGTCTTCACAAGGGGCGACACATGATGAGATAGATTTCGAGTTCTTGGGGAATTTGAGTGGCGACCCTTATATTCTGCACACTAATGTGTACGTCCAGGGTAAAGGCAATAGAGAACAGCAGTTCCATCTTTGGTTCGATCCCACTGCTGATTTTCATACGTATTCCATCCTATGGAATCCCCAGCGAATCATGCAAGTCATTAATTTTTTCGTATTTTCATCGCTTCACTTATTTTATTTTTACTGATAAGCATTCTTTTCCATGATCTCCAGATTCTCGGTAGATGGCACACCCATCAGAGAATTCAAGAATCAAGAATCGCGAGGAGTCCCCTACCCAAAAAATCAGCCGATGAGGATATACTCGAGCTTGTGGAATGCCGACGATTGGGCGACGAGAGGGGGACTGATCAAAACCGATTGGAGTAAGGCTCCATTCGTTGCTTCGTACCGGAATTACAAGGCTCATGCATGTATAAATTCGCCCTCCGGTGCATCGTCCTGCTCTTCTGGTGCCTCCAACGGCAAGAATAACGCATGGTTAAACGAAGAGCTTGATGCCACGAGCCAACAGAGATTGAAATGGGTGCAGAAAAATTTCATGATATATAATTACTGCGCGGATTCAAAGCGATTCCCACAAGGTTTCCCCGCAGAATGCACAATATTAATGTAGTAGTATATATGGTAGAATTCTTTTGTTTGTTTGTTTGTTTTCTACACTTGTGTATGTAATAAATCAATAAGTTGCTAATAATTAATACTCTTCTATTAATTTTTTTTTTTTTTTTACAGAAATAATATTCCACCACATTAAATTTTGACAAAAACTTGTGTGAGACGCTCTCACGCATCGTATTTATGAGACATATCTATTACTTGGGTCATCCATGAAAACGTATTACTTTTTATGCTAAGAGTCTTACTTTTTATTGTGAATATTGGTAGGGTTGACCCGTCTCACATATTAAGATCCGTGAGACGGTCTCACATGAGACTCACTCCTAAATTTTTAGCATATAATTTACACTATTGATCATTTTACAAATTAACATTACATTCATTTGATTAATTTAACCGTTTTTAATTAAAAAAAATTAATCTTTACACTAGTTTTTAATTTTGAGTGTGTCTCATGTGAGACCGTCTCACGGATAATAATCTGTAAGACGGGTCAACTCTATCCATATTCACAATAAAAAGTAATACTTTTAGCATAAAAAGTAATTTTTTTCATGAATGATCCAAATAAGATATCTGTTTCACAAATACGACCCGTAAGACCGTCTCACATAAGTTTTTGCCTTTAATTTTTGTTTGACACATAGATATGTTATTGAATTTTTAAAACTCGATAAAAATATATTTTAAATGTTCCTAGATTTCTATAAAATATGCAAAAAATGTAATTGAATATCTCTAAATTTTTAAAACTTCTAAAAATCATTAAATCTTTTACATTAGATACTCTCGGAGTCTACAAATTGAGGCGATTCAATTTTTATTTGGCTTTGGGGTCCCAAGTCCCAAGATATCAAAAAACATCATGTCATAACAAGGGCCCAATTAGGCTTAACTCAAAATTGAAGAAAACAAAATATTAATTACTTGAGTTTTGAGTGGGAAAATTTATAAAATAATTTCAATGAATTATTTAATTTAAAAAATGATCTCTTAATACACAATACACATGATGTGGTCATTTTCTTATAATTAATCGAGGTTAAAAAAAAAAATACCTTGCGGTTTAGTTGGTCATGTACTCTACGTACATATGATAATATAATGTTAATATTAATATGAAATTTAGTTTGATGTACCCTATTTTTTTTTTAAAATATTATAAAGCATAAAGGGCTAAAGTAATTTTTTTTTTTTGGTTATCACGTAACTTTTTATAAACAAAAAAATACTCAAATAAGATTACAAATTCCATCAGTATATTGTAAAAACTTACTTTAGTAAATTTTTAGCTCATTTGTAACAAATACATCTTAATAAAATAGTTTTGTTTTTTTTAATATTTATCCATATTTTTTCAACTTTTAAAATAGCATACCATCAGTAGTATAATAATTGAATAATGCTAAGAGTACAATAAATATATGTATAACATATTTACGATAATTATATCATGAGATTTTTCTATTATATTGTGAGATGTTATTATTATCTCATGAGATTTTGTATTGAATTTATCATATGACTTTTGATAAAAAGAATTTTTTATTGAATTTTTTGTGCTGTAAAATTTGTTAACAAATTTGGTGGTACTTGTGACATTAGTCTTCTTATATAAAAAAAATTAATTTTTAACAATTTTAATTGTAATATAATTTCTAGACTTTTCACACGTGCAGTATGTAGCAGTAAAATGTATGCGCATCGGTCATCATTTGCCAATGGACGCTAGTTTTTATAAAAATGAAAAATAAAAAATTGGTTAACCAAATTATCCAATGTTCATCGAAAAGTTGCAACTTAATCTAAAAAAACAAGAACTCGACTACAAGCAAATCAAGTAAATCATACTAACAGCATCGATCAATTGAAAACAAGGATTTCACTACCTACATTTACGAGCAAGGTCCCGGATGTGTGCTCATACAAGAAAGAATGATGATTGCATACGCATCAAGACAGTTAAAGTTGTACAAGCAGAATTACTCTATACATGATCTCAAGCTAACAACAATTAATGGTTTTGACCTCAATTTCTCTACGTTTTGTCGAGAGATTCTTGAAAATAAAGTTGTTTTTATCTCGATATAAATTGATTATTTTACTATATTTAAATTTTTAAAATTATTTCTAATCGTTTAAATTTTAACTTTATTTATATATGATTATTTAGATTTTAAAATTTGTTAAAATATAGTATTTTAATAATATTAGAGCGATTTATTTTTTGTTTAAAAATATAGATATAATTATATTTGAATATATATACGTTGTTTAGATTTTAAACCTTGATAATATATTTTATTTATTTATATGTTTTTAAAATTTAAAATATATTTTTACTTTATTAAAATATTATTTTACCTAATATAATAGTTTTTTGATTAAGATAGATTCGATCACTTATTCGATTATTAAAACATTGGTGATACTAACGGGAAATCTAGGGTCCGATCCCAACGAGCGTCACTAGTTCAGACGTGGGCTTTAAGATGACCCTGAGCCTGAAATCAAGAAAAAGACCGTTAAGAGGGGGCCAGGAGGGTGTACTGGCGTAGCCCCTCCGACGCTCAAGTCAGTGACTGAGGTTATATGGGAGGAGCAGCTAAGGGTGCTGCTGAAAACAATATTGAATTTTTTCTAATCATACGCTCAAACCTGGTATTTATAGGAGAATACCTGGGTCCTTGATGGACCTGTCTTCCACCTGGGCTTGGGATGGGCCAGGGGTGATGGGCTCATCCATGAGGTATCAATTGGTAATTAATAACTTTCAAAGTGTCATCACAAAATCATGTTAAATAAAAATTGTACCATATTGGTTAAAAAAAATTGTACCATATTTCCAAGAAAATTGATTTCATTTCTTATTGACGGGTGCCGTATTTGTTCTAGGTGACAGCATAATATTATATATAATTCAGCATTAATTTATTTTATAAGAAGATTCTCCCGTTGAATAAGTTGATTGGTTTTTTTTTTTTTTTTTTTTTTTTTTGTCTGAGATATTCTACAGTACTCATAGCATAATATTGTACATGAAGTTGGGAAATTCGATCGATCACACACTCTACACACATGTGTGATTCATGTGATATATATGAATCCCTAAGTTTTATGAAAACTAGTGACTTAATTGATCATTTGGATATATCTTGTGACAATGGCAGCAATCACATTTTTATGATTATATAATATAATGTGAATACTATAAGTATGTAACTTCAATAATGTGAATACTATGTGCATGTAACTTCAAGATGTGTTCGAGTCGGTGAAGTAGGTGAGCGGCTTACTAATGGTGGAATTCGATTCCCCTACCAACATTTTCTCGGGAGAGTCTGTCGTACATTGTTTGTCCAATGCAGTTTATGTGACTAGCGTGATTTGCAAACTATTGTGTCATCCCAAAGATTTACCAAATATGCATCGAAAGATAATAGTTGCGAGTTCCATCGTCATACAAATATATATAAATGTACATGGGTATGTAATATATGTTGCATGTATGTATAAGAGGGGAAAATAATGACTACAAGTTATATATAATTATCCTCAAAGGAAGGAATGTAATTGGCATTATTCTTGAGACGATAGTTTGATGGTGATTGAAGAGGATGATGAGAATATACTTAAGATATACTATTCTCAATAATGCATGGACATGTGCAATTTCGTTGATTAATAATCTTCTTGGTTGTGTTTGAATAGATATATTTATAAAGATGAATTTCAAATTATTAGACTTGTTTAAATGAGATAATACAATTGAATTCAAATCCACTCTGTATCAGGTTAAACATTTTCAACGATATTTGTGATGAATTTCAAATACGTTCAAGATCGATGTCATTTAAAATCTATTTTCCAAGTCAAATCATATCCTCTAAATCAAATCCATCAAAGTGCAACCATAAATTATCATAATCTGTCATGAGATTCTTTAGTATAAATCATGGGATCGTCAATTAGTACTAAGTTTAATATCATCTATCATTATCTTAGTTAGATATCATTTTATATAGGGGGTTGGGAAGATGATAACCAAAAAATAAAAAATAAAAAAATCTGCCTTTAATGCTAACAATGAATATTATTGTATTTTACAATTGTATTTTGCATCTAAATTTGAGGTTGTATGAGCTTTTTGTTTTTAAAACAAAGGAGTTAAATGCCAATTAATAATTTACATATATCATTAAAATTTTAAAAATTAGAGTAACTAACTTCGGTTTCACGTATGATTGTTGACAAACCAAAAAGACTCTTGTAAAATTTAAAAAAAATATTTCTTTTATTTAATAAAAATATCATAAAACTTATTTTAGTAAATTTGAAAAACTCTCGACTTCCATTCTCAACTTTCTCCTTACTCCTCATTCTTTTATTTATTTTTTTAACTCTCCAATTTTTCTAAAATTTTCAAAAAAATCCTTAATCTTCATGGATTCTGGTACGTGTGATTGTTATACCTATCGAGCTTGTTCTTTAAAGCATATAGCCTCGAGACATATAACTACACAAGATTTCTAGCATATATATTATGATCAGATGATCGATTTTTTTAATAAATGGTCCATCATGCTTCCGTATAATAAATTGAACAATTTACCTTTTTTACCAGAGTGCCGTCAGGTTATATCCACCGAGTTTTACAGATTTCTCCTCACATCTCAACCACACGATCACAACAGATGGATTCTGATGCAGATTCTTTCAACCACACTTAGCACAACCCTGTTTCGTTTCCTATCTCAGAGTATATAATAAAGTAGTTCAATTTATAATTAATACATGAGATGGACAAAAACATTGGTCTTTTTATTTAAACATAACAAATTATTATTAAATAGTAATCTCTTGTAGAGGAGGAGGAATTTGTTTAAGTAGCTGAAATTAAAACATACATAAACTAGATAGTATATATTACAATGTTTTGAAAGAAAATGAAGAGTTTGAATGATGTCTTCTTCTTCTTTCTGTCTTGCTATTTATAGAAGCCCCTTACGCATTTGATTTACGGACTTCAAACTCTTGTCATAGCTTTTTATTGTCATTCAGCTGTATTTGATACTATCTCTTGAGTGGGTTTAGTGGGTGGTTGAGTGACCCTTCTTTTTCTTGAGTTGTAATTTTCTAGATTATTAATCTAGGAACAACTTGTTCTTTTAATTGTATCTCCTGGCATTATCAGTAGATATGTGTTTGCATCATATCAGCTGAAATCTCATTCTCTACTTCTTTTAATAGTTTGTATAGATCTTTGAAGATTACTAGCTACTTTCTCTTAACAATTCGTCTTTTGGAAACCTTGAAATATGTAGAATACATTTTCTGGGGTTCCAAACATCGTTTTAATTCTTGTGTGATTTTTTGTTCCCATTTAATCTATATTTATAGGTGTATTTCTTGGTCCAAGTCTTTTAGTTAGTGGGCAAATTGCATGCCTACTTACTTTTGTCGGAGAATCTTTTTCTTTTGTTATCCCTAAGGAAAAATGATGGTAGTCCACTTTATTTTTGTCGCGGAATCTTAAATTTTTGGTCTCCCCGAGGAAAACGTGGTTGTGGTCTTTCACCACTTGGTCATGTATCTGCAAGATACTTCTTATCTGATCTAGGTCTGAAGCCCTTGCCAAATTCTTGTTCTTTTTGATTTGGGCATTCTAGGCAGATCTGTTCTGATCATCTTCCCACATGAGCCATGTTGCAGAATTTCCGACGAGTTTCTTTACTCCTCGACAGCTTGCTATTCCAGAAAAGATTTCTTTTCTTTTCAAATAAATCTTATGCAAAACTTGTTGTTTTTCCTGTCATAGTATTTAACAAGAAAGCTCCGTATACTAAATTATGATAAAATTTAAACGGAAACTTGACTTTGTCCATCCTGGTTAGACAGACTCATAGACCTCACGCTCTTCTGGTGGAAATTTCATCTTCAGTTATTGAAGCAACAAGGGGTGTTTCTTCTGTTGGAGGATCTTTGATGATTTTTTGCACATTAACATCTGGTCTTCTTAACTTGATGAAAAAGAAAGGCTTCGTGAGAGCATTTTCCTGTTGGTTCTGGTGTTGTACTGAAGAAATATAGCTCCAGAATGTCTCTTATGAACAAATAATTGTTATTTGCCTATGTCTCATGAACCGCTTCTTGAATCCATTTAGGTAGTCCTGAAATTTCGGGGAAGTTAGGTGATGTAGTATAAACTAAGGCAAGAGCCCCGAATTCATACTAGAATTTTAATTTCTTTGGGTATGAATTTGGTTTCATCCATACCCTATGATATTTTCTTGAAACATCAACCCTGATTGTGGCAGGGTTAATACCTACTCTTGTTTTTAATTTCTCTCACATTTTTTGATATACCTGCAATGGAGAAATTGTAGCTTCATCAATATCAACCGTAGATTTTCCCATGTCTATATTAGGTCTATGGTTGATCTTTCTCTCTTCGATTCCCGAGGTGAAGGGTTGACTTGAAGACTTGAGATATGAATATGGAGTTTCAATTTTTGTTTCAACCGACTCATCTGGAGATGATCCCGACTTAATACTTGTGCTAGGGATATTTGAATCCCCTGCTCCGGGTATAGAGTTTTGTACGCGAAAACTCTCTATTTTGGAAACCAGTGGTTTCTCAATATCTTGGAGGTTAGGCCTTTGTATTACAGACCATACCTGAGTATAAGCCTGTAGACATCATGTTATTATATCAGAGACAATTTTCTTATCGGCTTGTTGTAGCCTACCCGCAACTTCTGCATTTAGGGCAAGCTTATGGAACTCGTTTTGAAGTATTTCAAGGTGTTCCTTCATATGCCTTTGCATTTTTATGATGGCATCAATATCACCGCCGTCCATCTCTTGATAAAAAATCTGCAAGAATATTTTCATGAGATTTAATGATCACAATATCAAAATATAATTTTGACATAACCCTTGCCATCTTAATAATCTGGCCATCTCGGGTTTAGATTCTATTTTATTCCTCGAGAATGCTTTTACCTGTGTATTATCAACTTTTTAAATAAATTTCTTTGAAAGTAAAAATAATGGCCATTTTTCAAAATTCATTTTTACTATATAAAATTCTTTTTTGTTGATATGTCATCTTATGGCTTATGCATCTGAGAAGAGTCCACTGCAATATCTGCATGGCTACTCTACTTCTGTTGTGAGCTTTGTTAAAACTGCCGCCCACCAATGATCAATGACATCTGTATATAATACCAGATAATTTTCATCCTGAGGAATAGCCATTTCGGAAGATTTTTACAAATCTTCTTTGGTTGACAAAGTCCCTGTGTGTTCTTTCATTCATATAAATTTTGCATCTCTTTTCAATAATAGACTGAACATTTTTCTATGTTTTGCGAAGTTTTTAATAAACATCCTAGCAAAATTAACAACTCTCAGAAAACTTTGAAGTTGTTTATTTTCTTTTAGCTCGTTGGTAAAATTTTGCACTTTTTCTACTATATGATCCTGCAAAATTATACCATATTCATTGATTTCTATTCCGAAGAATTCAATTTGTCTTGTGTCAATGATTGCTTTCTTTTCAGATAGAACCAATCCTTCTTTTCTACAAACATTAGAGAAAATTTCTATATGCATAATATGTTCCTCCATATTTTTAGATGTTATTATAACATCATCAATATATACAAACATAAATTTGAAATAATCTTTAAATATATTATTCATTTTCCTTTGAATATCTGAAGAGAATTAGCCAATTCTATTGGTAATACCTCCCAGATATAGTGTCTTCGTGGTGTGGAGAAAGCTGTGACTTTTTTGCTTTCTTCCTGCATCCGAATTTTATAAAACCCAGACTTATAATCAAATTTAGAGAATATCTTTGCATTGCGTATGCAACAAATTAGATGTTCTCTACTAGGTATGAAATACCCATCAAACTCCAGAATCTTATTAATTTCTTGGTAATTAATAAATATTTGTGTTTGTTTCTTTTTATTTCACCATGATTTCTTACAAGAAATCCTGTGCTACTATATGGTGAAATTCCCGCTTTGATTAAGCTAAGGTCCAGATGTTCCTTGATTATAATCTGCATATCTCTTTGATCATTTATATTCATACTCCTTTCCTTCCTTAATTTTAAGACATGATTTGCATTGATTTTTATCCCACCATGTCAAGAGATCTTCATTGTAATTTTCTTTCATCTTTTTCTTCACATTTTCTAATGATACTCTTGATTCATACTCTACCTCATTCTGATGTAGAGCTATCTGGAGGCATTCTATTTCTTCTGGTTGGAACTGCTTATCTGCTCTTAATTGGAGCATTGTTTCTCTAGATCATCTATAATCCTTCATTTTTGGATTCAAAAGTTTCCTTCATCACCACGCTTGCTGCGAAACTGAATTGACAATTTTCTATAAAATGTCTCTTTTAGTCTCTAAAAATTTTCTTTGTAGGTGTTATTCACGTGCTTCGAGATATACTCGATGTTTGAGATGATAGATATACTCAATGCTTGAGATGATACCCTACTTCTTGACGGTCCACTTCTTAGCCCAGATTTATAAGATATGGCCTTTTGTCTATACCAATCTGTTCTTGGTTTCCAATAACTTCTTCCACTTCTAGCATAAGGATGAGTTCTAAAACTTTTCCTCTTTTGTCTTTGTGGTTTACTTCCAATAATTGTTGGAAGATCATTTTCTTTACAACACAAATGGATACGTTTGTTAATACCCTTTAATCGTTTGTAATTCTTTTGTAATGATGTCAGATGACACCATTCTTGACTATTGTTGGAACATTTCATGTTCGTAATCTTGATTTTGATATTAACAAAACTTGTTATTTTGTTTCTAATAAATTTAACTAAGTGCGCAGAAAGCTACCGAGCCTAAACCGAAGCTTTCGAGATGAAAATTGAAAGCGCCAACTGATTGCCCAAACTGAACCCATTCAATTGTTATATTAAAGACCAGTTCAACTGATTGTCCAGCTGATAGGTAGTTCAATAGAAGACCTTCAGAAGCCCGGTCAGCTGATGAAGAGCTTAACTGATGAAGAGCCCAGCTGATCAGTTCAACTGAATCACTGAAATCAGTTCAGCTGACGAGTCAACTGATTTCACCACACCAGTTCAAGACTAGTTTAACTGACCAGTTCAAAACATCAGTTAGGATCCGACCAGTTTGAAGAACACAACAAACTTATCTAAGTGGAATCCAGCTGTGTGCATTAAGAAAAGCAATTGTCCAGTCAAAGGAAAATAATAGACGTTGCAACAGAGCTTAAAGTCAAGACGTTCCAGAATACTGTCGCATGGGACAAGTCACAAATATCGAGGAACATATTCAACTGCAATGAACATATTTGATGAATCTTGATGTATGGTCACGAAGCCTCTATAAATACAAGATCAAGACCATCAACAAACAAGTGTGTGAAGATCAAAAAAGAAGAGAAAAATAAAGCATGCCAGCCGCTTCGTCTAGAAACAAAATTCTCAGTTTGTGAGAATATTTTCGTGTTGCATTCATATATCAATTCACACACACACACACCATCACTCACACATACAGAAAATTGAGTGTACTGTTAAGTTGAGTGACTCTTGCACAAAGATATTAAACTTGTGTATGTAGTCTTTAACGCATGGACGTTAAACAAGTGTTTGCTGGAAGGTGCTGCCTTCAGTCTAGGCTAGGAGTTCAGTTAGGCAGTAGTGTAAGTACTAAGTTGAGTGGGTTTGTCCAAGGTGTTGTATAAATCAAAGTCTTCTAGTGGATCCTACCCGAGGTGGTAGAAGGGGTGACGTAGGAGCAGTTGAAGTATCCGAACATCCATAAACATATCTTTACTTAACTGTTTAACTATTGTTTTCAAACTGATTTGATCAGTTCGAGCTATTATTAGTTCAATTCTCGCTATAACTGAACTAATACATGCAAGAATTGATACCCTTTATTTCAGTTATTCAGTTTACACAAGTTAAAAAGCTTTCAAATTAGTTAGCTTTATTAAAGAATGATTATTTCGAGTGTCTTCCGCTTGGTTTGAACACCAAAATCAATTTAATTCATCGATGTTTACATTCTTAGAACACGAGCTATTGAAGCTCATGAAGAATATTGTGTTTGACGCACCCTCGAAGGTGTTAGAACCGATCCTTCAACTATTAAAATAATCTACCCCTATAAATTGTGCTTTAAAAACGGTAGCCATTCTTCCGGCTATCTCGCTAAGAGATTCTACGGCTAGGACTGATTCTTTGGTTTCTAACGAAGTCGTGTCCCAAGCAATTTTAACTGATCTCATGAGACTCATTTCCAGAAGTTTAATGAATCCTTCTCTATTGAGATCGAGTGTGCAAGCTGCGATTCTCATAGCGGATGTCCAATCATCTATGATATCTTTTCTATTTTTGAAATCTAATACATCTAGGTCAAGCATAACCCCATAAGGATGTATATGGTTTAAAACAGATTTCCCATATGGTGTTTGATGCAAAAGAATTTGATTTTTCCTTGACCTTGTTCCCGCTGTGTGTGATTCTCCACCAGTGTAAAAGTCTGATTGGGATTCTCTCATATTTATATTCTGAGATCCCAAACTTTCTCTTAGTGGTTCTTGCGAAGATGATCATGTCATGGTTGGTTGTTGGCCCTTAATTATGTTCATCTTTAGATCTACTGCTTTGAGATTTGCAAAAAATTCTGCAAGATCTTAAAGATCCTCTAGACCAATCTTTTCTAAAATTGTCATCGGATTAATTTCTTTTCTGAGTCTGTATTGATTAGAACGATCATTTTTCTTCTTCAGTTAAAGGTTTTAACATCAATTTAGTCTTCCCTCTTTGATGTAATTAGGGTTCAGTACTAAATGATGGTGGTAACCTTCCTTCTAAAGTCATCTTACTAGAACTTGGTCATTGTTCTAGGTTTTGAATTCTTATTCGAATATCCTTTAATATTCCAATAATTTCTTACTAGTTTTCAATAATATTTTCCACATTTTGTGGTATATAATACAACATATTTCCATAATTATGTACTGTATTTTGAATTCTCTAAGATCTATTGAAAGTTTAGAAGAATATGTACTATTTCTAGAAAATTGTTATTTTGAATCATAAGTTTAGCCTAGAACTCTGATAAGTTCCCTTGTTTTCTTGAGATTCAACCTTGGTTAGATATTTTTTTTTTCGAAAATTCCAAAAATTTGGAATATATTCTGTAAATAATTAATCTCGAACCTATGTTCGGATACATGTTATTTGAGAAAATTCTCCTCCTCAAACATTTGATTACTTTATATTAATAAATTTATATGTTTGAAATAATTTTACCTCGACTCTGATATCATTTTCCTCAAGAAAATCAATCATTAAAATATATAAGGGTGTTTTAGTTAATTTTTTCTTGTTGAGGGAGTTGGACAAAGTTTTTTAGATTTATGAAATTTAGGTAAAATTAAGTTTAGATTTGGAAATTTATTTCTAATTTTCTCTTATAATATGGTAATAGATAATCATATATCATTTTAAAAAATATTATATATATACATTGTGTTATTTATTGATATAGATTTTTTTTATATATTGAACCTCGTTGTGAGTATTTATGTGAACACTGACTAATATAATGACGTCCATCTACGGAATGTACATATATATTATATATATATATATATATATATATATATACAAACCTGAAAATAGTGTTTTGTACACAATCTTACAAAACTCATTAGTGGTTTTGTATTAATTAACGTTAATGAACGAACTCTGCGCGGTACAAATAAGAGGAAGAGAGAAATAATCACTGATTCGAAGCACTCAAAATCCGCCACGTGTCTCGTAACCTGGCACCTCCAGCATCCCCAGCCATGGCATCTCATCTCCACAACTCACCCCTTTTCTTCTTCGACATGAACCATAATCACAAACTCCTCCACTCCATTTCTTTGATACACACATATCTATCTATGCAGCTATAAATTATGAAAATTGTTTCTCCTTTTTTTTTCGGATTTTCTAGGAAAGACGACATATCACTTTGTTTTTTTTGTTGTTATTATTTTTGATGCAAAAGGGTACTAGGGATCTATTAGATTTGGGGGATTTTCCGGAGTTTTCTTGAATTCGAAATTTCAGGAAATTCGGGGCTCTGGTGTTTTCGGAATCCCCATTCTCAGGTGAATCGCTATTTTTTTTTCGTTTCCGATATATGTGTGTATTCTCTTTGTTGTGGGATTTGATCAAATTTACGTATTAAGAGTAATATTTGGATGAAAAGTTTGGTTCTTTGAGACGAATATGCGCTCGAGAGTTCTGATGTTGCTGCTTTGATTTGGGGCACTTATAAGAAATTTTAACCGCTGGAGTATTTAGTTAATTTTAGCCATCAAGATTAGTTTTTTTTTTGTTGTTGGATTTTATTGGATTTTTTTAATCTTTAAGTGTGAAAAGTGGTGTAATTTGGGTTCTGGATGAGGAGTTGAGGAATGGAGTGGGAGCATACCTTTTTATCATGAAACCGATGGGAATATGTTATGTGTAATTATCAGGAAATCGACAATCTAAACGAAGTGGAAGTCGAACGTGAATGCCAATTTTTTGATCAGCAGCATCAATCTGTATCCTTGATGGATTGCACCATGGTGACTGCTGGCTCCACCCCGAGCTCTAATGATGACATTCCACGTGTTAAATTCTTGTGTAGCTTTTTGGGTAGTATATTGCCTCGGCCCCAAGATGGTAAACTTCGATATGTTGGAGGTGAGACACGTATTGTGAACGTCCCGCGTGATATAACTTATGAAGAACTTATGGGTAAAATGAGGGAGCTTTTGGAAGGTGCAGCTTTGTTGAAATACCAACAGCCGGATGAGGATCTTGATGCCTTGGTATCTGTTGTCAACGATGATGATGTCACAAACATGATGGAGGAGTACGACAAGTTAGGATCCAGGGACGGGTTTATCAGGTTGAGGATATTTTTGTTTTTGCATAATGATCCGGATGGGTCATTGCATTTTGGTGATGGAGATGAAAGGGATAATGAGAGGAGGTATGTGGATGCTTTGAACCTTAACGAGTCTCCCGAGTGTAGAAAGCAGCCTGGGGAGTCTTTGGCAGCGGTGCCTTTTGACGATGGTCATGTTTCTGAGCAGTTCTTTAATCAGATGAATCTAGAGGGTAGCTTCCATGGTCAAAGAAACATGGAATTACCAATTGCTCAGATGAATTTACGGCGTCTAACAATACCTCATTTGGGTTCGGGGCAACCTCAGCAACCGATAGCTCAAAGATATAACGAGATTGAGACACCATGGAGTCCTGGCTACTATTCCCCAAGGCATCCTGGAAACATGGATCAGAGGCAATTTGCAGAGTTTCCAAGTTCGCCTTCTTCCCGCTGTCGAACTCCATATGGAGACTTTCCTGACAGAATTTATTCTGAGGACTATAGTCGACCTCCAGTCAATACCCAATTCATGTATGAACAACCTCTGCAGTATTCAGACAATGTGGTGTTAATTCCAACAGGATCTGCTGTCAATGAGAAGGCTGGTTTTCCTGGTAACATACTCCAAGGGTTCAGCGCTTATGAACGTAACAGTATTTGTGAGAGTTGCCGGATGAATTTTCCAAAAAATCAAGTTTATCCTGAATCTTCTAGGAAGGCCAGTGAACAGTCACATCTCGAGACTCCTAACCTGGGAAATGGGTATATTCAGGTCCCTAATTCTTGCTCAGAATGCCCTCCAAACCGGGAAGTGTACATGTTGAGTTCGGATGCAAATATGCACCCTGCATATCAAAATGATCCTCGATTTGTGCATCCTAAGACCCATAATCATGAAAGAGGATGGACTTCACCACATCAGTCAAATCCTTGGGCCGAGGAATCAAGACCACATATATCTGTTGCTGGAAGGTTAGCTGATGGCTACACTATCGAAAATGGTATGAATATTCTCCATGGTCGTGGTAATGTATGTGATGGACACCATGTGCAATCACCTTACATCCATCATGAAGATCAACGATATGCTCGGTCTGGGTTAGAGTATGGTAGTCAAGTTTTTCAAGACCATGCTGTTGCAAGTGGATCACATATTCATCTGCCATCTGCTGACGGAACTCGCTTTGTAAATCCTGCTTATAGATATGTGGATGATAATCTCCACCCGGCACCCCAATGTCACATTCCTTCACAAGCTCTATGGAGAAATGGTGTTCCCTCTTATGAGGCATCAGTTTCACATCAGCTCGCGAATGGCTCTGTCGGTACTGGAGTCATCCGAGGTACAGTGGAGGGTAGTCCCAGGGTTCAAGCTTTTTTGGAGAATCAGAATCTTTGGGCTGATTCATCCCAAAAAATCGTCTTCAATGGGTCTCACATACCTGAACATTTTAATCTCCAAACTGTAAAATTGACTCCTAATATGTACACTGTGGAGAATCCTCAACAATATGGTCTGGAACCCGTCCAATCAGCAGCTGAGTTGACTAAGTTTGGTACTTCCAAAGGCCCTTTTCAGAAGGCTGACCCAGCATCTTTAGCAGATGATAAATCAATTCCTCTTGCTGATGCTAGTATAGATTTCAGAAATGATACAGATATTACTAAAGAATCAAATCACGCAGGAGCAGTAGAAAATTCTGTTACTTGTGGCATTATGGAGAATAATTCCAATGGTTTAACATCTTACGCATCCATTCAATCAAATGTTATGGAACCATCTATAGAAAATGGTGGGATTGCAACAGTAGAGGCAACCAATGTTGGTTTTCCTAAGGAGTCCCTGCATGTCCAGTTGGAAGTCTTGCCGGAGTTAACTGCATGTGTAGAAGAGGCGGCCTTGCGAAGTATGAATGAGATGAAGTCTAAAATTCAAGATGATGCCGCTTTGGGGGCTGAGCATAAAGTAGTTGCAAATGAACATACTCAAAAGGAGGCGGATGGAGTTGTAAGTATCGAGTAAATTTTATCATTAATTTACTGTCCTTTTTTTTTACTAAAACTCTTTTTCTTGCTTTATATAGGATGCCAACACAGAATTGGAAGTAGATTTTGATAACGAAAATGTTTACAATTCTAAGATAGAGCCGACAAAAGCTGAAGCAGAAGCGATTGATCAAGGATTACAGGTTAAATTTGATATTTTATTAGTTTATGTGATCTTCATGCCATCGGAGAAATTTTATGTCCATCATAAATGTTTTAATGTTAAATAGTTTTTTTTCTGATCGTGTGCAGCCATTTATTGTTTCTACATTTTGTTACCCTTGTAGACAATAAAAAGTGCAGATCTGGAGGAGATCCGGGAGTTAGGTTCTGGGACATATGGTGCAGTCTATCATGGGAAGTGGAAGGGCTCTGATGTAGCAATAAAAAGAATAAAAGCCAGCTGCTTTGCTGGAAAGCCTTCTGAAAGGGGACGACTGGTAACCTTTTCCTTTCAATTAAATGCGTAGTTGCTTTAAAACAATCTTCATTTCCATGTTGGAATTTTTAATCCGATGTTTATTATATACAACATTGAGTATTTGTGGACGTTTGCCGCAAAATGTTGTGTTTTATATTTTATTCAATGAATCAATATTTTTAAAGTTCTTGCCTATGATTTCACCAACAGGACGAACTAGTTGGAAAATGATATAGTCTGTTGTCTTTTTTAGAATCCTCTTAAAATGCTGATGAAGTAACCTTTTTGTTCAGATCAAGATAATTTCTGAAGCAAATGTGTACCTGCTGGTTTGTTTATAGAAAGAGCAGGTGCTGATGATAAATTGTGTAATTTCTGGAATGACTTATGATACATTTGGTGAAGTTCAATGTTTCCTTGATGAACACTGACATGACCTTATAATAGTTCTTCGTTTGCTACTGGTGATTATATCTTCCTATGTATTTTGTAACTTTTACTGCAATGTGGTCAGTATATGAACTGAATTATAACGTGTTTTTTGGTTTCTTTGCATGTTTTGTTCTTAAAAGACTTGGTTTAGTAACTTGTTTAGATTTTTCCTGTCATATTGGGTTTTAAGTTTTAACTCAATCTTTCTTAAACATAGATTGCGGATTTCTGGAAGGAGGCGCTGATATTAAGTTCATTGCACCACCCAAATGTTGTCTCTTTCTACGGTGTAGTTCGTGATGGTGAAGATGGATCTTTAGCAACAGTGACCGAGTTCATGATTAATGGATCTCTTAAACAATTTTTGCAGAAGAAAGACAGGTTATTTTCTGTCATTGGCCTGCATATTGTAAAGCCGATGATTGATATGCGATGTTTATGATTATTTTTTGGGCAGAACAATCGACAGACGCAAAAGACTAATAATAGCAATGGATGCTGCATTTGGTATGGAGTACTTACACGGAAAGAATATCGTCCATTTCGACTTAAAATGTGAGAATCTGCTGGTAAATATGAGAGACCCTCATCGTCCAGTTTGCAAGGTAAGTTTGGTAACTGAACAAAGACATTTGAGTTTCTGTGTTTAGTCCATTTACTGCATTTACTACATGATTAGATGTGGATGAAGGGCAAAACTAAAACTCGAAAATTTTAGGATGGGCAAAATATTTTAATATGTATGATAACCTAAAACTCTAAATTAATATAAATTTAAGATGAAGCAGGTTACAGTCAGGGACGAAACCATGAACTTTCAATCTTGTGGGCGAATTTTTTTCGATCTTTTCGTACTCCTGGTATTAATTTTGTCCCCTAATACAATACACAACTCAAACAAAATTATTTGGACATTTGACTAGAAAATGCCCAAATAAAAACCGATGAATCATCATACGCTTAAGGAACACTCATTATTCCATATTCATTTTGACCTTGGCTTTCCAACAACTCAGATTCAAGGAGATTCTTAAAAAATATTCAACCCAATATTTAAAAAAATAGTAAAATAATCAATAATCCCAACATACAATTAACAATAACATTAAAAACATCACACCAAAATTTATCAAACAAAATTATCTCTAAAATATTTAATACAAACCGAAAATTTGCATATTTGTAAGAAAAGAAAAAGATCCATTAGTTTCTCGATATTAGGCTAAGGTAATTTATATTTTGACAATTCAAAAATTATGGGCTTTTCTACTAAATTTTTTTGGCTTAGTTCTCCAATATTAAGCAAGGATAATTTAAGACATATTTTAAAAATTATAGGCTGAACTATTAAATAAATTTGGCCCAAAATTCCTATTAGGTTGCCCACATAGTACCATGGCTCTTGTCAACTTGCCTCTGGTTCTCAGGATGTCTGCTTGAAAGCATCAATGTAAAAGTTTATTTGCATGGCAACTTAACCTTATTTTGTTTTATTATCTGAAGGTCTTTGTTTGGCTTTGATATTCTCTGGGAGTTGGGTGATTTGGGAATATGATTTTTTATTTTTATCTAAACCCGTTTTCTTTCTACTGAATTTCATATTAGATTGGGGATCTTGGCCTATCGAAGGTGAAACAACACACTTTAGTGTCCGGGGGTGTTCGTGGGACATTACCATGGATGGCACCCGAACTCCTGAGTGGGAAGAGTAAGGTTACTGAAAAGGTAATTGTGCTTAAATTTGAGCTGCTGTACCTGTTTTTTGACGTCTTTTTCACGCATTCATGCAGATGTTGTTCTATTTATATTTTACATTTTCATTCTTCAGATTGACGTTTACTCGTTTGGGATTGTCTTGTGGGAGTTGCTGACTGGTGATGAACCCTATGCAGATATGCACTGTGCTTCCATAATTGGTATGCTCCATATTTTTGAGCATTTGATTCTTGGATGGTCACCGTTTGTTTTATCTCTCGACGAGTCCAATTTATATAATAACATAAATTTGCTCGCTCTATCTCATTATTCTTCAATTTCTTGAACGCTTCGATTTTAAATAAGAAACGTCCTAACTATAACACGTAGGAGGGATCGTGAACAACACATTACGCCCACAAATCCCAACATGGTGCAACCCCGAATGGAAGTCATTGATGGAGAGTTGTTGGGCATCTGATCCATCAGAGAGGCCATCATTTTCAGAAATTTCTCAGAAATTAAGAAACATGGCCGCAGAAATGAATTTGAAATAGTCCTTCACCAGAAACGAGCTTTCATGTGCATATCCCGCCTCGAAGAATTTTATGGCTGCAGAACAAAGCGTGTGCCGCCTTAAAATAAAGCATCCACTAACTCGGGTAATATTTTCCATCGTGTTTAGTGGAGTGTAATAACGTGTCTTCGGACACGCTATTACTCGGGAAAACTTATAGAAATGTAATTTGTTATACTTCGAAGTGGTATTCGACATGATGTTGCTCTGTGCAGCTATGCCTCTTACAGTAGTATCGGTTGTATACTTGAGCTGGTTTGTTTTCATGCTCGTGTAGAAGGTTCTTGTTTGGTATACGCTGAATAATTAATAGAGAAGTGTTATAACTTACAAGCTGTTATTTTATATGTAAATGCTATATTTCTTGTTAATATTTGATGTTTTTGGGGCATAAATGAATCGAATTGACTTTTTGTAAATGAGTTTGAGCATTATTATTATTATTATTATTATTATTTTGATTACCAAGAGCTAGTTCAAATTCCAGCTTGTTTAGAAATCTCTAAACTCTTAGACTGCGTTTGGTAGGAGTGATGAGATAAGTAAATGATTAGTTTTAAGAGTGATTAAAAAATGAGAGATACGGATTAATAGTGTGGTCGGATAAATAACATGGTGTTTGGTATGATTTTTAAACGATGGATTATTTATGTTCACTTTAATGTAATGATGTAAATGCCCCCATTGCTGTTTAAATATGTATTCTTTTAATAATTATACATATACTCCAAATGTACAGTAAAGATAAATTAAAGAGAAAAAAAAATATTTATTAAAAACAAATTGGAGTGTAGTGAGTTGGTGAAAAAGTCGGGTACATTATTTGAAGCACGAGGTTTTCCTCCTCAACCCAAATCTTAACCCTAACGTCCTATGGCAAACGGGGAAATCTGATTCCGATTTATGATCTCTTCATCGCAACTTCGCGAATTTGGGTGGACGGAGCACGACTGAAAAGGTGAATTTTCTGAAGAGTAACTGTTGAAAATTTTTCTTGCTACCTCTATTTAACTTTTTTTCCACCAATTACCGGTGTCATACGATTTTATGTTTTCGTTGGTGGTGTAACGTAGTCGTTGCTGTGAATCGTACTGTTTGTGTTCGAGCAACGGTCATTTGAAGGTTGTGAACAACGAGCGACCGCCATTGACGAGAGATGAGAAGAGTTTCGTGTTTTTGGTTGGTGAGATAAGGGGTAAATGTGGTAGGGAAATAATAAATATGTGTTCCTGTTCATTTCCGGATTGTGTGTACCACCCAAAAAAAGGGACTACTGTCTCATCTTTTCAAGCTACTACAGTGTCGCTATCATGGGCTTCCAGTTATCATGTGTGCCCTAAAAAAGGAGTCAAACAAAGGATAATATATTAATCCATGCTTAATCCTCCGGTAATCAATCAAACCAAACGTAGCCTAAAATAAATATTTTCTTATGAGTTCAACTAGATGTTCAGATAGGGCTGGCAAAATTCCCAAAAATCCCGACCCATCTCGAATTTCGTCTAATTCCAGTCCCGAAATATCTAGACTTGTCATTTTTTTGACCTGAGTTGTCGGAATTTTTTCCATCCAGATCAATGTAGGAAGAGGAATCAGATATATAATATGTTTCTGATGGAATTTTCGTCTAAACTCGATTATATTAATAATTAATTTTTTGAAAGACTATTATAATATTATTAAAACATTGTGTTTGATAGATTATAATTTTACATACTTATTTAAATGGAGCCATAGATGACAATTTTAGGACTTAAATTAAATGATTAACTAATTCATCAAAATAAAGAAATCACATATGCAAATGTTATAATTATAATTCGAATAAAATTATATTATAGAAAATAAAAGCGAGTTTATCATCAAATGATTGAAAATTATTTTTTGTTCATAAAATGTTTTTTTGTTTATATTTTATATATATATATATATATATATATATATATATATATATATATATATATATATATATATATATATAATCACTAAAAAATTTCAACTAGGAGAATACTGATTGATGTCAAATGGACCTTGAGAAGGTTGTGTGGTAGTTTAACGAGACAATGATTTGGGTATGCTAATTTTTGTTTTGGATTAATCAAGAAGTAATTTCAGTTTATTTGTAATATGTCAGAAAAAATGATTTAATTTTTAATAGTTATATACATTGCCTGTCGTGCTCGTATTCACGCTCATCAGAATTTAAAAATTAACGTGTCTTATCCAAATTCAATGGATTTAAAAATTATTTATTGAGATATATTCTTCTTATTGGCCTATAGGATCCCAAATGTCCATGATCCTGAACATTCGGGTCTTAACACTTATCGGGTTCGGAATCGAAAGAGAGATTATCAATTCTTATCGGGACGAGTATTGAGTAGGACGTTACTGAACAGGCATCTGCGCGATCCCACCCCTGTCGTTTGGATCTTAATTATCAAACTCTATGATGAAAAAAATCTCGGACCACAATTGAAATCTGTTACGTTAGTTCATTTTTAATACATGCATAAATAATTGATAAATATATAAAAATTCGAGTAGTTATTCCATAACACAGTCTCACGGATCTATAACCATGAAATGTGTTGATGTGGTCCTTACATGCAGTAAATATTATTGATATAAAAATTATTTTTTTAATGGGTCGAGTCGAAAATTTTTCTAACAAACCAAATCATTAGACTATCTCACGTGAGTTTTTGTGTTGAAATTTTTGCCTAAAGTCATGCATGTACTATGCAAAAAAATATATAAAACTCGAATATGATCGAATATATTTGAGTTTTATAATTTTGAATATTCAAACTTGTGAAGGGACTTGATTATGTCAAGAGAAAAAAATAGTCTAAGTATCTTAAAAACTTTTACCGAAACAAAATACATTATATAACCCAATAATTTGTATTAAAAGAAGCTTCTAGGAAGATCAAAATTTGGTTGATATTTCAATTTTCATCAATATAACATCAGGAAAGTTGTACAGCAACACTGAAAGTTGATTTTTTCACAATCCATCACAGAAACCAAACACTTCGATAACTTTATGAAAATTATAAACCATATATCGTAGACATTAGTTTAATTTCCATGTTTTCGACATCTTAGGTGGGATTTCTGTCCTTTTTTTAATTTTAAAAAATAGATTTTTAGGCACAAATTTAAAAATTATGGCATGAACAACTGAATTAACGAATCCTCAGAGGTCAAATTCGGTGACACCACATATATCATTTCATTCCTCTATTCCTCTGGAAGCTCCATAATTTTTTGTACCTAATTCTCACTGGTTATAATGTCAACGGCCTCTCACGTGCTTCCCCAAGTTCCATTCACACGTCTTGGGTGCTTGGATTTAAGAAAAATGGATCGACGGTGAATTTGAAATCTATAATAATCATCGTTGAAATTGCTTAACTTAGCAAGAGCTTTATTTGAAGTTAAACTGAAGTATGTTCATCTGAACCAGTCAAAGAACTTGAAAACATGAATTTCAAATCCATAATTTTAAGTTCATGGATGTCAGCACGACCTAAAAGAGGTTTTAGAAACACGTTATTATAAAAGATTTTAATCTATCGAAAAAGGGTTTTATGTTTTCTCGATATTTCTCAGTCTGATACTTGCAAATTCGTCATATCTTTTAACAGTCGATGTCCCGTGAAAATGTGTAAGCATGAACTTTGTAGATTAAATTCTTCTCCATGAGGTGGTATATTATAAATTAGTAATATATCAAACCAATTTCCATAATAATTAGTTAATTTCATAAGCTCAAAATTTTAACTAATTTACAAGTGTAAGCCATACAATTTATGTGTGGATTGATAAGGGAAAAGTCAATTTCTTGGATGCCAATAACGACTAGTTGGGTTAGTTGAAAAGAAGGGTTTGACAAATGTTAATGAAACCAGTACTTAATTTATAAAATGGTTTAGGGGGTTCAGTTTGAGCTCAGCAGCTGCGTCTGTTTCTTGCGTAGTCTCTTAATTATTGTACGTAAAGTGCTTTTAGATAATTACAGCTTGATTAAATTAATTAAAACAAGTATACAAATGTCAAAAGGATTTCTTTCATAATATATATATATATATACTGTCATCAATTAAGTAAAGAGTTTTCACTTGCCTCGACTTTAAAATCCCAATGGAAAAAAAAATCCTTTTTAATACAATAATTTATTAATCATGTATAAAAAAAACTAGTATTTAATGAAACATAATCCTTGGATTTCATATAATTATATGTTTAAAACAGTGTTTGCAATCACTAAAAAAATTTCTTGGTCTCTGACCTCAAATTTTAGTTTTGTTTTGTTTTTTTTTTTTAAATCCAGATTCTGGGTTAGCTTATGTTTAATTTAATTAAAAGTCAACAACTAATGAGATTTTTGTTTCTACAAAACTGATTATTATAAAAAGTTAGTATTAGATCTACTTATTTATCAAACACCTCATTTCTGATTTTTCAACTTTTCACTTATATTTTCAAATATTGTCCACTTCTTATGTTTCTTCACTTGTCTATAATCTATAAATTTAGTCACTTTTGCAAAATCATAATATTTTGCTTACATTCCTTAAATGAGTTGAGTTTAGTATATCATGAGGACATTATCATTGTGTTGTGTTTGGATTAATGAATTTGATTTTAATGGAGAAATTTGATTTGTCATGCTTATCTCGGGTGCATTTGAAATTCGCTATAACTATAAACATGATAGTTGCATAAGTACTTGATATGAAATCGATATTGTGTTTGGATTGGAGTATTGAAATTTTATTTTATATGAAATATAATATTACTCAAATGTTGGGAAATTCTGGAATTATAGATCAAATCTTAAATCAACATCTTATTTATTTAAATATTTTAAATATAAAGTAAAATGAATTATTGAGTGAACTTGAAAGTCATTTTAATTAATATTAAATATTATATAAACATAAAATAGATAAATTTAAAGTTTATTATCGTATTTCTCGAATCAATAAAAATATATTTAAAAAAATTTAAAATTCACATATTTGAAATTTATGGATTTGAATGAAATATATAGTAAGTCAAAGCAAGTACATAATTTTATTAGCGTGTGTCTTTGTCAAACCCGTTCGCTGATTTTTTTTTTTTTTTTTTTTTTTTTATGACTCATACGTCATTTCCTGGATTTAATATAAGTAAACATCAACTCCTACGTCGTTTGCCAGGTGGCCTACAATTAATTTGTATCTATACTGTACGTAGATGCAACAAATTAATATAAAAAATATTAGCACTTTATCGTGAATTTTAGAAATATTTATATATGATTCTTATATTTTTTTAGTAGGAAAAAATTGTAAAACTCATCAAATAGAGAGTATGTTTCTTGTGAAACGGTCTCACAAATATTTATTTATGAGATGGGTCAACCCTACCGATATTACTTAATTGATGACAGTATATATATATATATATATATATATATATATATATATATATATATATATATATATATATATATATATATATACTGTCATCAATTAAGTAAAGAGTTTTCACTTGATTGATGACAGTTGTGTTTTTTTTTTTAAATCCAGATTCTGGGTTAGCTTATGTTTAATTTAATTAAAAGTCAACAACTAATGGGATTTTTGTTTCTACAAAACTGATTATTATAAAAAGTTAGTATTAGATCTATATATATATATATATATATATATATATATATATATATATATATATATATATATATATATATATATATATATATATATATATACTGTCATCAATTAAGTAAAGAGTTTTCACTTGCCTCGACTTTAAAATCCCAATGGAAAAAAAAATCCTTTTTAATACAATAATTTATTAATCATGTATAAAAAAAACTAGTATTTAATGATTGGATTTCATATAATTATATGTTTAAAACAGTGTTTGCAATCACTAAAAAAATTTCTTGGTCTCTGACCTCAAATTTTAGTTTTGTGTTTTTTTTTTTAAATCCAGATTCTGGGTTAGCTTATGTTTAATTTAATTAAAAGTCAACAACTAATGGGATTTTTGTTTCTACAAAACTGATTATTATAAAAAGTTAGTATTAGATCTACGTATTTATCAAACACTACTCATTTCTGATTTTTCAACTTTTCACTTGTGTTCTCAAATATTGTCCACTTCTTATGTTTCTTCACTTGTCTATAATCTATAAATTTAGTCACTTTTGCAAAATCATAATATTTTGCTTACATTCCTTAAATGAGTTGAGTTTAGTATATCATGAGGACATTATCATTGTGTTGTGTTTAGATTAATGAATTTGATTTTAATGGAGAAATTTGATTTGTCATGCTTATCTCGGGTGCATTTGAAATTCGCTATAACTATAAACATGATAGTTGCATAAGTACTTGATATGAAATCGATATTGTGTTTGGATTGGAGTATTGAAATTTTATTTTATATGAAATATAATATTACTCAAATGTTGGGAAATTCTGGAATTATAGATCAAATCTTAAATCAACATCTTATTTATTTAAATATTTTAAATATAAAGTAAAATGAATTCTAAATGAAATAATTATTGAGTGAACTTGAAAGTCATTTTAATTAATATTAAATATTATATAAACATAAAATAGATAAATTTAAAGTTTATTATCGTATTTCTCGAATCAATAAAAATATATTTAAAAAAATTTAAAATTCACATATTTGAAATTTATGGATTTGAATGAAATATATAGTAAGTCAAAGCAAGTACATAATTTTATTAGCGTGTGTCTTTGTCAAACCCGTTCGCTGATTTTTTTTTTTTTTTTTTTTTTTTTTATGACTCATACGTCATTTCCTGGATTTAATATAAGTAAACATCAACTCCTACGTCGTTTGCCAGGTGGCCTACAATTAATTTGTATCTATACTGTACGTAGATGCAACAAATTAATATAAAAAATATTAGCACTTTATCGTGAATTTTAGAAATATTTATATATGATTCTTATATTTTTTTAGTAGGAAAAAATTGTAAAACTCATCAAATAGAGAGTATGTTTCTTGTGAAACGGTCTCACAAATATTTATTTATGAGATGGGTCAACCCTACCGATATTCACAATAAAAAGTAATACTCTTAGCATAAAAAGTAATATTTTTTAATGAATGATCCAAATAAGAGATCTGTCTCACAAAGTACGACCCATGAAATCGTCTCACACAAGTTTTTACCTCACGTAGGTGATCAAAATTTGCTTTTTCCCCCTCCCCCACCCCTCAAATATTAGTCTTTTTTTCTTCTAATTTGAAATTGATATAAGACGCTTAATAATATACAATATCATGTCAAATAATAAATAATGTCATTTCAACAAAATTCAATGTCATATCATCATTATAATGAAAAAAACTAAAAAATAAACCAAAATCATATTTAATAATCATATAACCAAAAAAAATAAAATGATACCAACCTATGTAACCAATTTTCACTATTCTTTCTTTTCAATAATTCAATGGCCTCTTATACGTACATCAAATTAGCATAAATGAATTAACATTATCTCACGTAGAATGCAGATAATCATTTAATAAAAATATGAAATATTTCTCTTTTAATGTTATTAATATTATTTTTGATTGAAGTACTTTATTTCAAAAATGGATTTATAGAAAAAGATTTATTTTTAAAAATAGGGATTTATTGTTTATTGTATTTATATATATAAAAATTAAACATAGAAGTTAAGGATTTTAAATGTGATGTGAAGGGTACTAATTAATTTTAACAATAATATATGGAGAATATAATTAATTATTGTATATGTTATATTTTCTTCGTATTTTTCACACTAGGTAGTAAATGTTGATTATGTTTTTATGAGCTACAACTAGGTTGTGCACTGAGTAAATATCAAGATTCGTGTCTCGAAGCGCGGATGTCGAGCTCCTAAATTTTAAAGCTTAAGCGAGATTAGAACATGCTTAAGCGTGAAAAAATATTTTTTATCTTTAGTGTGATTGTAGTTATCTCAAACCAATAAATAGATAAAATAATACATAAATATGATAAATTTAAGTCTGATGCATTAATTCTTATATTTATAAAACATAAAAATCTCTAAATTACAATCTTTATTTGTTTTTGCAACTAGACCACATTAAAAAATGTTAAATATTAGTCAAATAATTATCAGACACGCTTAATCATAATTCAAATTTAAAAATAAACATCTAAATTATAAACTTAATTTATTATTTTAAAATAAAAATACATACATTCAAAATAAAAAAAATTTAAAAATAAATAGATGCGATTAATTGTGTTTAAGAATACTTAATTAAACGCCTTAATTACGCTTAATTCAGTCAAAATACAGTTTAATAATTTTTTTCCGCTTTTCTCCAAAGCGGGGCGTTTTTGTCGAGCTTCAAACTTAAGCGAGTTTAAGCAGAGTGAGCTTAAGCGGGATTTTTAGAACGCTGGAAAATATTATATATCAGCAGTAGCATGCAAAAACACACAATAGATAAACCTGCAGAAAGCTGTCGATAGACTCAAGCAGAGAAGGGTTAGGTAGTCAATGATTATTTGTGATATTTAATGTTAATATCTGATCGATGGTGTAATACCCGGTCCAAGAATGAACGGATTTAGAGAATATGCAGGTATGAGTTTAAAAGATTTGATAGTTATTACTCATATCATCAAGGTGCATATTTTTTCGAGAGCTCATCATATAAGAACTCCAAAGTTAAATATGCTTGACTCGAGGAAATTTTTAAATGAATAACCTCTTGAGAAGTTTCTCAGATAGTGTGTGAGTGAGGATATAAACATGCAGAAAAGACCCGTATTGATACAGTGAGATAGTGGTCGAATATGGAACGTTACAAATGGTTTTAGAGAGTCGCTGATAGGAACAATGAGAAATAAGTGCTATGGAGGCAAAGTGCTATGTGGCGTGAGAGCCACCTGTTGAACCTACAGAGAAAGTTGCTACACGTACGGGAATCACCTCTTGAATTCGTAAGAGCCGACTCTAGATTCTAGATGCTGATGGATCGATGAGATAACCGCGACGAGGAAGTCACATTATGAAGGAGGGGTAATTATGATACCCCCATCCAAGAATGAATGAGATTCCAAGACTGTTCATGTATGAAACTGTACCGTTGAGAAAAACATAAGTATGATAAGTACTAATTATATCATCAATGTGAATCTTCTTTTCGTGAGCTCATCACATAAGAACTCCAAATTTAGGCGTGCTTGACTTGAAACAATTCGGAGAAAGGTGACCCCTTGAGAAGTTTCTCTGTGAGCGTATGAGTGAAAACATAAACACGCTGGAAAGACCTGTGTTGATACAGTGGTGAAAGTCATCGAATTTGAGGTGCTACAAATGTTATCAAGACGTTCGCCGGCAGAAATATTGGGAAATAAGTGCTATACAGGGAAAAATGCTATGTGACATGGTAAACACATCTTGAATCCGTGGGGAAAAGTGCTACACGCACTGGAGCATCTCTTGAACCCGTATGAGCCAATATAGATTTGCAGTGTTGGTGGATCGATGAGAAGGAGGGGTGGTTGTCATACTCCATCCATAATGAATGAGATTCCAAGAATGTACATGTATGAGATTTTACAATTGAAGATGCCTTAAAAAAAATCTTCAGAAATTCGAAACTACAGTGTGATGTCCCACATCTTAAAAATTAAATATTTAAAATAAGTTTATAATGGCTTACAATGGACTTCTATAGCAACTTGAGTTAATCATTTTTGTAAAGAGATGGCGAATACGAAGTAGTTGCTATAGAAGCCCATTGTGCAATCACGCAGGTGCGGGCCTGGGCTCGGGGCGTGACAGATGGTATCAGAGCCGGTTACCGGCATGGAACACCGGGGAATAAGTTCTATGCGGGGCAAAGTGCTACGTGCATGATAGCCACCTCTTGAACCTGCGGGGCAAAGTGATACATGACGAGAGCCATCTCTTAAACCTGTAGGAGCCACCTCTAGATTCTCGGCACTGGTGGATCGAGTGGTCAGGCCACGATGAGGACGTCGTGTTCTGAAGGAGGGGTGATTGTGATGTCCCACATCTTAAAAATGAAATATTTAAAATGATTTTATAATGGCTTACAATAGACTTCTATAGCAATTTGGGTTAATCATTTTCGTAAAGCAAGGACGAATACAAAGTAGTTGCTATAGGAGTCAATTGTGCAATCATGCAGGCATGGGCCCGGGCTCGGGGCGTGACATACATGGTCGCCACATAGTTTATCTAGTGCTAAAAAGGCGACAATTCACACATATACAGTTTTTCAGGAAACCTGGAAAGCACTGAGCATGCGGTTTCGCCTATTTTGAGCACGTGGTCCTACCCGAGAAGAGATCAGCACGAGGGTCGCCCTCGCGCGAGCCGTACGGAATTTTTTGAAAAATAAAAATAAAATTTTTTACGGTTTAGGTTTATTTGGTTTATGTTTAAATTATCAATAATTCAAATAACGATAAGGTTATATATATATATATTTTAAAATAGCTAGATTATAAAATAAAATATAGCCAAATGAGATATTTTATGGAGATTAATTTTATTTTGAAATAAAAAATATTTTTGGTACATGTGATTTATATGAATATTTTTTGGCCCAAGTAAGGTTAATATTTAATATAATTACATATCCACTTGTGATGGTAAATCATGTGATGGTTGTTTGATTTTTTTATCTGTTTGACTGTTGCACCAGAATATCACTTACAAGTTAATAATTTCTGCAAAGATAAAACGTTAATGGAGTGCGTGATATCTTGTTTATGGGGTTTACGTTTTTTGAACTTATTGATTATTTTATTTGGATATTTGGTTGAGCATACATATTTGATTTTTTGTTCAATTTAAATTTGACTCATGCGAAGATTCATTCCAACATAAATTTTATTCATATGTTAAATGGCTCGAACTTTAAATCATGATAAGAGAATTTACTGATAGTTCTCGGAATATGGATTTAGACATTGCGATAAAGATTGACTCTCCTAGTGCCATTGTTAATAAAAGTATCTTTGAAACAGAGAGTTTGAAAGGTGGAAGAGGTTGAATCGCATGTGCATGATGATAATAAAGAGAGTCATTCTAGAAACATTCAGGGGCACAATTTCTAGTGATATTGCTACGACTAAAGCTTTTCTTCAGGACCTCGAAAAGAGGTTTTCTAAGAGTGAAAAGTCGGAAATTGGTACACTCTTGGCAAGCCTCATTTCAATGAGGTACAAGGGTAAAGACAACATAACGGAGTACATCATGGAGATGTCTCATCTCACGTTTGAAAGCACATAAACTTGACTTCTCTGATGACTTGTCTGTGCATTTGTTTTTTATTATCTCTTCCTCCACAGTTCAAACAATTTAAGGTAAGCTGTAACTCTCAGAAATAGACTTGGTCTCTGAATGAGGTCATCTTGTATTGTGTTCAGGAAGTGCAAAGTTGAAGCAAGACAAGATAGAAAATGCTCATTATGCCTCTACCTCGAAAGATAAAGTAATTAAGTGAAAGGATAAGGAAACTGTAAATACACAGCCTCCAAAGAAACAACAGAAGAATTCTAGTAATTCTTAAAGTGCTGGTTGTTTTTTCTGTGGAAGTGATGGGCATATAAAAATGAAAAGCACAAATTATCAAGCTTGGAGTTCTAAGAAAGGTATGCTTCTGAATATGATTTTTTTTAGGTTAAAATTTAACTAAGTGCCTAGACACACATGTTTGATAGATTCCGGTGCAAAAATTCACATCAGTTTATCTACGCAGGATTGCCGAAACCAAGTGATGCTGAAAAATTCATCTATGTTGGTGACGTAACAAATTTGAAGTTGAGTCAATAGGGAAATTTATATTATCGTTAAAGAGTAGAATATATTTGGATCTTTTTGCAATATTTGTTGTACTGTATTTTAGACGAAATTTGATTTTTATTTATGCATTGGACAAATTCGGTTATTCTTGTTCATTTGAAAATGGAATATCCATTTTGTTTCATGATTCAAAATTGGTTGGCTCTACATTTTTATTATTATACAATATTCTTTATTTTTTGAATGTTATTGCTTTATTTAAGAATCCCTGCAAATAAGTAGAGGTACTAAAAGAAAATTAACTAGTGAGAATTCAGTTGCTTATGGTACAAGATATTGGGTCAAATATCTGAAATGTGAACAAGGAGACTTGTGTCAGACGAAATTTTCGAGCCTTTAGATTACACAGATTTTAATAATTGTGTTAATTGTATGAAGAGAAAACAAACAAACAAACGAAAGGAGATTTGAGGCCAACAAGAGCTCTAATGTCTTAGAACTTATACATACTGACATTTGCGGACCATTTACTTCGGTTTTTTAGAATGGTCAACAATATATTATAATGTTCATAGATGAATTTTCAAGATATGATTCAGTTATCTCATTCATTAAAATGCACAGTTATTAGATGTGTTCAAAAATTATAAAGCTGAAGTTGAAAATGAATTTGACTTAAAGATTAAAAGCGTCAGATCTGACCGTAGTGATGAATACTATGGTAGATATGACGGTTCATGTGAACAACATCCATGAACTTTTTCTAGATTCCTATAGGAGTGCCGTATTGTCCCACGATACACTGTGCCAAGTTCGCCCAATATGAATGGTGTTGCTAAAATACAAAACAAAAGTTTTAAAGGCATGTTGAGAAGTATGATTAATTATTCTACTTTACCAAAATCACTTTTAGGAGAAGCACTAAAGACCACAACGTATATCCTAAACATAGTTATAACTAAAGCAGCAACCAACACCCCTTATGAATTTTGTACAGAAGAAAAGCCAGTCTGAAACATATTCACGTTTGGGGGAAGTTCAGATGAGGCAAGGCCTTACAAGTCTAATGAAAAAAATTGGTCTCAAATACAGCCAGTTATTATTTTATTGGATATTCCAAAAGATCTAGAGGTACAAGTTTCTATAAGTAAATTAATTTTTGAGTTAAGAAATGTCCTGTTCTTTGAGGATGTTAAGTTTGCAGAGGGAAGAGGAAGATAAAGTGAGGAATATTATCTTTGAAGAGGAATATGTAAATATTCTCAAAAGTGTCTTGGACATTGATCATGATCATATTCCTTACTATGACTAAGACACAGTATAGAAAAACAATATTAGAAATATCCTTCAATTCTAGATGAACAAACTCAAATACCTCCAGAACTTATGCTATTAAGGAGATCCACTAGAGATTTATTAAATGCAATCCCATATGATTATATTGTATTTTTTCAAAAACATGAGGCATAAATAAGAATGATGGATGGTGATTTTATCAACTTCTATCAAGCCATGGAAAGTTCTAATTCTAGAAAGTGGAATTATGAGATAAAGTCCATGAAGGACAATGATATATGAGATATTCTCGCATTGCCTAAAGATGTGGAGTCCATTGGTTGCAAATGGATATATAAAACTAAGAGGGATTCGAAAGGCAATGTGAAAAGATATAATGTTCGTCTAGTCGCTAAGGCTTTACACAGAAAGAAGACATTGATTACAAAGAGACTTTCTCTCATGTTTCTTCGAAAGATTCTTTAAGGATTATAATGGCTTTGGTGAGGCATTTCGATCTTGAGCTTAATCAGAAGGATGTTAATACCATGTTTCTAAATGATGGCATTGATAAAACGAATTATATGGTACAACCAGAAATTTTTTATCAAAAGACACAATAATATGGTTTGCAAATTAAAGAAATCCATCAATAGACTCAAGTTGACATCTCGATAATGGTATTTCAAATTTCATCAAGTGATCATCTCGTTTGGTTTTGCGAAGATTTTTTTTAATAGTTGTGTGTACCATAAGTTCAGTGGGAGTAAGCTTATTTTTTAGTTTATATGTTGATGACATCCTACTTGTTAGCAATGATGTAGAGTTGTTGCATGATACCAAGAGATTTTTAGCAAAAAATTTTGGGATGAAAGATGTTGGTGATATTTTTTTTGTACTGGGTATCCAGATACATCGGGATTTCTCTCGGTATTCTTGGATTATTTTATAAAGTCTATATCGAGAAAGTTCTCAAGCAAAATGAGATACAAGAATGTAAACAAACGGATACCCCCGTGGATAAGGGTGATAGATTAGTCTCAAACAATACCCCAAGAATGATTTTGAAGAGAAGGAAATGCATAAGATTCCCCACGCATCTGTAGTATGGAATCTTATTATGCTCAGATTTGTACACGTCCAGATATAGTGAACATGACAGGAATGGAAGATATCTAAGTAATCCAGGAGTGAAACATTGAAAAACAGTCAAAAGAATTTTATTGTACCTACAGATAACAAAATATTACGTTATCATATATCGGAGGTTGGATCAGCATGAAATCGTTGGGTAAACTGACTTCGATTTTGATGGATGCCAAGATAGTATGAAATCTACGTCGGGCTACATCTATCTCCTTGCTAGAGGTGCCATTTCATGGAAAAATGCTAAATAGTCTCTTATATCATATTCCACCATGACAGATGAGTTTGTAGTGTGTTATGAGGCATCCAATAATGGAATATGATCGCTAAAATTTGTCATGGGATTCTGTATAGTTGATGCATTGAAAGACCACTAAGAGTACATTGTGACAATAAAGCATAAGTTATGTATTATTATAAAAACATGAGCTCGACGAAGTCAAAATTAACATATTGACATCAAGTTCATGGTTTTTAAAGAAATAACTCAAAGTGACAAGTTGTTTATTGAGCATATCGGTACAAACTACATGGTTGCGGATCCATTTATTATAAGGGCACCCACATTGGTTGGTTAATGGGTGTTAATAACACCCATTAATTTTCGCCCACCAATGTGGGCGCAAGAATTAATAATCTTGGCTAACATGGCAGCCAAGAAATTCATCAGAATGAACGGCGTTATTTCGAAATTTGCGACGGTTTTTCGTAAACCATCGCAAATTTGCGACAGTTTTTCGTAAAGCCTCGCAAAGTGAAAAGCGTCGTTTTTTTTTAAAAAGGTCGCTATTTGCGACGGTTTTTTAACACCCGTCGCTATGTGCGACGGTTTTTCAAAAACCGTCGCTAATTATCACCAACGGCTATTTTCAAACGGTAAAATTATGCACCAACGGCTATATTCGAAATTACTCACTATATATACTAATCAATTTCTACAAATTCATCCCACAACATTTATCTTTTCATATTTTTAAGCCAAATGAGTGACAATAGTCAGAACTCACAAAATCGACCTCGATTTGTTTCTTCTACACAATATCCACCACAATTTCCAAATTGGCCGTTTGTTTCAAATTTCCAAGGTTATGAAAATCCTTCGAATCATCCAAATTACACCTCCCGAGCTCCGTATCCACCGCCTATACCTGAATATTGGCAAAGTATAGGCAACCCAGATTTCATGCCGCCTTATTTTTATGGATTATATAATCCACAATCCACCAATATGCCAATCGAAAACGAGCCGTCAACTCCTACGTTTGTCCCAGAGACTCAGTTGTCCGACCGTGAAACACGAGTTGATCTCGAAAATGTGCAAAATGCTGATGTAGATGTTAAGGGTACGAAGAAGCGAATAATATGGAAAAAGGAGGAAGACGAGCTACTAGCGAGATCGTATGTCACAATGAGTGATGACCCAGTCATCGGCAATGATCAGAAGGGGAATGATTTCTGGAGACGTGTTGCGGACTACTACAATGACAATCGTCCCGCTGGTTCATCTCGGAGAGCTTTAAACGTGATTCGATCTCATTGGCACAATACCGTCCAAAAAAAGGTAAATCGCTTCAACGCAAATTATAATAGTGTTTACAATACTTATCGAAGCGGCCATAGTGATGAAGACATATTGCGGTTTGCATATGAAAAATATCGTGATGAAAATAATGGAGTTGCATTTAATCTGGAGCATGTGTGGAGAATCATGAAAACACGTCCACTGTTCACTCCACAGTATGATGATCACTTGGTTGGTACAAATAAAGCGAGAATCTCAGAGTCGGGGACTAGCAACACCTCATCGAACAAAGATGCGAGTATTGATTTAGATATAAATGAAGAAGAGATTCGTCCAATTGGTCAAAAAGCCGCAAAAAGAAAAGGTAAAAACAAAGCAAAATCATCGATGGAGGATTTGACAACCAGATACGACACTTTGTTCGAAAGTTTTACTCAGTATACAGACATAAAAAAGAACGAATCTGAATGGAAACAAAAAGAACTTGCAATAGAGGAGATGAAAGCAAAAGCGGCTTTGAACAAATCTGAAGCTAAAAAGAGCAAATATTTGCTTAAGGAATACGAAATCCTTTCGAAAGACACTTCACAAATGACGCCGTAGCAGCTTATAGTTCATGAACATCTGTGTGACCAAATTAGAGAGAAATGAAATATGTAATTTTCGATTGATGTAATTCTCTTTTCAATTATCGTAATTCGTTTTCTTTGTATTTTGTGTTTTTTTTAAAGAGATTGTGTTGAATAATATTTTAAATAAAAGAGTCCAACTTTTTTTTTCATTTCTTAATAATATTTTAATGAATATTGGAATTAAGTTATTTTTAAAATAATAATACTATTTATTTTTAGTAATATTTGTTGTAAAATTTTAAAAATATTAGAAAGATATTGAAATATTAAAAATAAAAAAAATGAGTAAGTGGACAGTGAGACCCATAAATAATGAAAGTTGAAATTAAATGAATGTGGGTGTGTGTTAATAATGGGGAAGTGTTAATGTAATGAATATGTGGCTCGTGGACCCCATCATTTTTGATGAGATGAAGAGTTATTAACATGGATTAATTCCAACGGATGCGGATGCCCTAAGACTACCACCCAAACAGTTTCATGAGCACATTACTTGTATGAGTGTTACGTCTGTTGATAAAATTAAGTTTTATTGGAAGTTTTTTATTTTAAATGTTTTTCAGTTATAGACATTTTCAGTTACAGTTTTGTAAACTTATTTTCCGCATAAATAAATTTCAAGTTAAGGCACAATCTGATTATAATTTAAAGTGTGATATCAATAAGGTTTAAGGAGGATAAATTGAAAATAGACATGTTATGATCACATTGTATGAAATTTTCTTGCTACACATCAACTTCATAATCCATGTGTAGTGACCCGTTCCAGAATCACCTACTAATCAAGAACTAAGCATGCACTTAACTTAATTAAAAACAATCAGAAATAAAGGCGGAAAACTGTCACCAAAAGATAGTTATACAACCCAATCGAAAATCCAAGACAACTAAACTAAAAGGAAATATACGGTACAACCATATCGAATCAAAAAGATACCGAAGAACTAAACCAACCAGCTACTCAACGTCCTCCTCCTCCTCCTCCTGAGCTGTCCAACCTGAGGCCTGCCCCGTGGGAATGGGGTGTCCAAGATAAACAAAACCGAGGACGTGAGCGATAAGAACGCCCAGTACAAAAGCATGAGTATACAAACCTATATGAAATGCACATGCTATGATATGATACCAGGGTAGTCAAGAAACAGGAGTAACAAAGGATCTCAAAATGCTCAGTCTAGAGGCGCCAAGTGGATAGTGCCGCGCGGTACTCCTCTGGGTCACTGCATCCACTACAAGAACAGACGTGGACCTAAAATGTCCCGGATCACCGAAGCCCTCCGGACCCGTCGGCCACTGTGTACTCTCGGTGTCCATGCGTCCACAAGACAAGACAGGGCTGAGCGGCCCCACAAGATATAGCTTATCTCGAAAGAGATACAGCTCAACAGTAAAGGCTATCTCGAAGGAGATACGGCTCAACATGAAATGCAACATGCATCATAAAACGTGACATAATAGCATGCATCATATGACATATATCAATGCACCACATAATCATGCAACACATATAAGAATGTATACTCGACCAGGATATCTCGGATAGTACTTTCGTACCTCAAACCAGCAGATCCTAACAATCAGTCCTAGACTCACGCCTGCGTCCGCAGTCAGCCCACTGGTGCCGCTAGCTCCAAACTAGAGCACAGCTCCGCTACAACACTAGTAGCTCCCCGCTAGTGCCCGAACCTCGGAAAAAGACTAGAAACCTGTCAGAAACGACTGAAATGCTCTGGAACACTCTGAAATGGCGAGTCACAAATGAAGCCTCGCGCCTCTATTTATAGCCAATGTTCGGACGCTCCGATCCACTTCGGAAGCTCCGATCTGGTACACTTCGGACGATCCGAACCCACTTCGGACGATCCGAACCCTGCATGTCTTCCACGAGTACAGCCACCTGTCCCGGACGATCCGAGTCTTGATCGGACGATCCGAACCCTTCCACGTGTCCAGACACCTGGCTCGGACGGTCCAAACCCACTTCGGATGATCCGAACCCTCTTCGGACGATCCGAACCTGGTTCGGTCTTTCCGATCCCACCGAAATATAATTAATCCAATAATTAACTCAAATTAGGAATCGGGTTACTACATTCTCCCCCCCTTAAAAAGATTTCGTCCTCGAAATCAGGTTTATAGGATGAACAAAACGAAATAACATCATCATTATTACATCTCAATTGTTGTTGAATACAACTGATATTTGGATTACAACAGAAAAACACACACACCTGTAGTACATCTATAATACAACTCAAAAGAGCTCTGGATGCTCTAAACGCATACGACTCTCTAACTCCCAAGTGGCTTCTTCAGTGCCTCTGCGCTGCCACTGAACTAAGACAAGAGGAATGATCTTATTCCGCAATACCTTGTCTTTGCGATCGAGAATCCGCACTGGTCGTTCCACGTAAGACAAATCCGAATTAAGTTGAACTTCAGAGGGATGCAAAATGTGAGACTCATCTGCTACGTATCGTCTCAACAAAGATACGTGGAACACATCGTGAATACTTGATAGGTACGGCGGCAATGCAAGTCTGTAAGCCAAATCTCCCACGCTTTCCAATATTTCAAATGGACCAATAAATCTCGGAGACAGCTTACCCTTGAGACCAAATCTCAAAATCCTGCGAAAAGGTGAAACTCGGAGAAACACTTTCTCACCTGGCTGAAAATAAAGAGGTCGCCGCTTGGTGTTCGCATAACTAGCCTGTCGATCCTGAGCGATCTTAATCCGTTTCTTGATTATTGCAACCTTATCAATAGCCTGCTGGACTAACTCCGGTCCCTCAACATGTCGTTCCCCAACTTCATCCCAAAATAATGGAGTACGACAACGTCGCCCATACAACGCCTCAAATGGTGCCATACCAATACTACGATGATAGCTGCTGTTGTATGCGAACTCAATCAAAGGCAAATGATCATGCCAAGCGATTCCGAAATCCATAACACAGGCTCGCAACATATTCTCAAGTGTACGGATAGTCCTCTCCGTCTGACCGTCGGTCTCTGGATGATAAGCTGTACTTAAACTTAATGAAGTACCCAATGCCGACTGGAAACTACCCCAAAATCGTGAGGTAAAACGAGGATCTCTGTCACTGACAATACTAACTGGCACCCCATGCAAACGTACAATCTCTTGAATATACAATCGAGCCATACGATCGAAAGTGAAATCACGGTTATATGGCAGAAAATGAGCAGATTTGGTGAGTCGATCCACCACTACCCAAATAGCATCACTATTCCTCGAAGACAATGGTAAGTGAGTAATGAAATCCATCGCGATATGCTCCCACTTCCATTCGGGAATAGGTAAGTTCAACAATAATCCTCCCGGTCGACGGTGCTCTGCCTTAACCTGCTGACAAACAAGACACTTGGAAACAAACTGATAAACGCTGCGCTTCATCCCTTTCCACCAAAATCGTGTCCTCAAATCTTTATACATCTTGTTGCTTCCTGGATGGACACTCAACTTGCTTCGATGAGCCTGAGCCAAGATCTCTTCCCTCAAAGTATCATCCTCTGGTACCACAACCCGATTAGACAAACACAGAAGTCCATTAGACTGATAATGGAAATTGCTATCTCCACCAACTAATCGGGCTAATCTCTGAGTCTTGAGATCAGACATCTGTGCATCTCGAATCCGAGCGAACAAAGCTGGCTCAGATAAAATGGTAGCAACACGAATGCTCTCCATACCTTTCCGATGTTTGAAATTAAATCCCAATGAACAACAATCCTGGATAGTACTAATCATAGCACTGGTCTGAAGTGCAGAGGCTCTCACCTTGCGACTAAGAGCATCGGCTGTGAGATTCGCAGAACCTGGATGGTATTTGATCTCGCAGTCATAATCTTTAAGTAGATCCATCCAACGACGTTGTCTCATGTTCAACTCAGCCTGAGTGAACAGATACTTCAGACTCTTATGATCAGTAAAAATTTCAAACTTAACCCCGTACAAGAAATGACGCCAGATCTTTAGCGCAAACACAATAGCAGCTAATTCTAGATCATGAATAGGGTACTTCTCCTCGTGAGGTTTTAACTGCCTGGATACGTAAGCGATCACATGATCATTCTGCGTCAACACACACCCTAAGCCTTGAAAAGAGGCATCGGTGTAAACACTGAAACCATCAGATCCTGACGGTAACGCCAAAACAGGTGCAGAAGTCAGAAGTCGACGAAGCTCTCTGAAACTATCTTCGCACTCAGATGACCACTCAAATGGAACATCCTTCCGAGTAAGTTGCGTCAATGGTCTAGCTACCTGAGAGAAATTCACGATGAAGCGACGATAATACCCTGCCAGACCTAGAAAACTACGGATCTCAGCCACCGTCGTAGGACGTGACCAATTCAGCACTGCCTCAATCTTGCTGGGATCCACAGAAATTCCTTCCTTGGAAATCACATGACCAAGGAATACTACACGATCAATCCAGAACTCGCACTTACTCAGCTTAGCATACAATTGCTTCTCGCGAAGAATCTGCAACACAATCCTCAAGTGCTGGATGTGCTCTTCCACACTGTGAGAATAAATCAAGATATCGTCGATGAAAACCACAACAAACTGATCTAGAAAATCCCGAAAGACTCGATTCATCAGATCCATGAACACTGCTGGCGCATTCGTCAATCCAAATGGCATAACTAGAAACTCGTAATGCCCATATCGAGTACGAAATGCAGTCTTGGAAATATCATCATCTCTAACTCTCATCTGATGATAACCCGATCGCAAGTCAATCTTGGAGTAAACAGAGGTACCCTGAAGCTGATCGAACAAATCATCGATACGAGGTAATGGATACTTGTTTTTGATCGTCACACGATTCAGCTGGCGATAATCAATGCACAATCGCATAGATCCATCTTTCTTCTTGACAAACAATACTGGAGCTCCCCAAGGTGAAACACTCGGGCTAATATAACCTTTATCAAGAAGATCCTGCAATTGCTGCTTCAATTCTCTCATCTCTGACGGAGCAAGACGATAGGGGGCACGAGAAATCGGTGCAGTCCCTGACATTAACTCAATGCCAAATTCCACCTCTCTAACCGGAGGAAAACCAGGAATCTCATCTGGGAAAACATCAGGAAATTCACAAACCACTGGAATATCATCTATACTAACACTACCTATGGAGGAATCAATCGCATAGATGAGGTAGCCTTCCCCGCCCGCCTCTAAAGCACGACAGGCTTTTAGAGCAGATACCACTGGCATCGGAGGTCGCGCTCCCTCACCATAGAAAAACCAACTAGAGCTCTCAGTCGTACGAAACTGAACAAGCTTCTGGTAACAATCCACGGTAGCTCGGTAAGTAGTCAATAGGTCTATACCTAGAATACAATCAAAATCTTCCATCTCCAGGATCATAAGATTCGCAATCAATTCGTTACCCTCAAAATCTAAGGGACAACCCATCACTAGACGCTTTGCTAACACCGAATGACCCATCGGGGTAGAAACAGAAAGAATGACGTCTAGAGAAATATACGGTAACTTATGACGCTTAACAAATCGTGCAGAAATGAATGAATGTGATGCTCCGGTATCAATAAGAACAAAAGCAGGAATACCACATAAACGAAAAGTACCTGCTATGACTCTCTCCGTTTCATCTGCAGCCTGATCCTGGTTCAGCGCAAAAACCTGACCTTGGGCACGAGGTCGAAGATTTGAACTACCCACTGCCTGACCCTGCCTCCTCTGCTGAACAGTCGTCTGAGATCCGGAACCAGATCCTGCTCCACCTCGCAACTGAGGACAATTTTTCTTGATATGACCCATCTCTCCGCACTGAAAACAAGCTCCCGCGGCTGATCGGCATTGCTCCGATGGATGGTTCTTCCCACAATGCACACAGGAAACCTTCTTCTTACCAAAGCGGAAAACACCGCTAGACCGTGATCCAGATCCAGAAGAAGAAGAACCTGACTTCTTGAAAGACTGAGATCGAGGGCTCAAAGTACTCGGAGGTCTAGAAGAAAGAATAGCCCTACCACGCTGGAGACTGATCTCTGCCTGGCGACACCGGTTCACTAACCCATCATAAGAAGTAGGATTATCACAGACAGTGACTCGATCAAAAATCTCCTGGTTAAGACCCTGGAGGAAATGGTCATACTTGGCCTCAGAACTGCCACTGATATGAGGGGCAAATGGTAACAACTCGAAGAACTTCTGCTGATATTCATCAACAGACATACTCCCCTGCTTAAGATTCAGGAGCTCAATCGTCTTTGCCTGGCGAAGGGCTGGAGGAAAATACAGCTGCATGAAAGCTGCACGGAAATCGGCCCAAGTCACCCTACCCTGAGACTGGACTATCGGCGCAGAAGTCGATCGCCACCACTTGCGCGCACGGCCCTCGAGAAGAAAACTAAGGGTCTCCATCTGCTGCTCCTCGGTGCACTGGAATGCACGGAAACAACTCTCCATGCGCTCTAACCAATCCTCAGCATCATCGGGAGTCTCACCGCCGACTAAAGGCTTAGGCCCCATCTGAATGAAACGGTGCAAATCAAAACGCCTAGGACCATCCCGACGATGACGATGTTCACGATGACGCCTACGATCGTCCTGGTCACCCCAACGACCTACACTTCCCTGACTACTCTCATCACCAAAGTGGTCAGCCATCGCTACAAGATAGAATGGGGAAAATGGTAAAATGGTCAACGAAAATCCCAAAACAGAATCTATATCCCAAAATCGTAAGCATGCTCTGATACCATAAATGTAGTGACCCGTTCCAGAATCACCTACTAATCAAGAACTAAGCATGCACTTAACTTAATTAAAAACAATCAGAAATAAAGGCGGAAAACTGTCACCAAAAGATAGTTATACAACCCAATCGAAAATCCAAGACAACTAAACTAAAAGGAAATATACGGTACAACCATATCGAATCAAAAAGATACCGAAGAACTAAACCAACCAGCTACTCAACGTCCTCCTCCTCCTCCTCCTGAGCTGTCCAACCTGAGGCCTGCCCCGTGGGAATGAGGTGTCCAAGATAAACAAAACCGAGGACGTGAGCGATAAGAACGCCCAGTACAAAAGCATGAGTATACAAACCTATATGAAATGCACATGCTATGATATGATACCAGGGTAGTCAAGAAACAGGAGTAACAAAGGATCTCAAAATGCTCAGTCTAGAGGCGCCAAGTGGATAGTGCCGCGCGGTACTCCTCTGGGTCACTGCATCCACTACAAGAACAGACGTGGACCTAAAATGTCCCGGATCACCGAAGCCCTCCGGACCCGTCGGCCACTGTGTACTCTCGGTGTCCATGCGTCCACAAGACAAGACAGGGCTGAGCGGCCCCACAAGATATAGCTTATCTCGAAAGAGATACAGCTCAACAGTAAAGGCTATCTCGAAGGAGATACGGCTCAACATGAAATGCAACATGCATCATAAAACGTGACATAATAGCATGCATCATATGACATATATCAATGCACCACATAATCATGCAACACATATAAGAATGTATACTCGACCAGGATATCTCGGATAGTACTTTCGTACCTCAAACCAGCAGATCCTAACAATCAGTCCTAGACTCACGCCTGCGTCCGCAGTCAGCCCACTGGTGCCGCTAGCTCCAAACTAGAGCACAGCTCCGCTACAACACTAGTAGCTCCCCGCTAGTGCCCGAACCTCGGAAAAAGACTAGAAACCTGTCAGAAACGACTGAAATGCTCTGGAACACTCTGAAATGGCGAGTCACAAATGAAGCCTCGCGCCTCTATTTATAGCCAATGTTCGGACGCTCCGATCCACTTCGGAAGCTCCGATCTGGTACACTTCGGACGATCCGAACCCACTTCGGACGATCCGAACCCTGCATGTCTTCCACGAGTACAGCCACCTGTCCCGGACGATCCGAGTCTTGATCGGACGATCCGAACCCTTCCACGTGTCCAGACACCTGGCTCGGACGGTCCGAACCCACTTCGGATGATCCGAACCCTCTTCGGACGATCCGAACCTGGTTCGGTCTTTCCGATCCCACCGAAATATAATTAATCCAATAATTAACTCAAATTAGGAATCGGGTTACTACACCATGTCATCCAGTTGTGTTGGAATATGTGACCATTGATGGGTCTAGTTACCTCGAATGTAGCAAATCCAGCTTTGATCCTATGTTGATGTGATTGATGAACCGGATTGGTTATAGATACATTTTGGAAAGACAAAATTTCTGAGCTCATAAGGTTGTCTTCACAAACATAATTATAAGATTATACATATAGCTTGAATGAGAGATTGTTGGATTATTTATATGAACTTATATGTGAATAATTATGTGTTGTGAGTTGTCTATTAAGTTAAACCTAAAACTAAAATGATCGGTTAAAGTTTTAGTTATTAGACTTTAATATATCTAATAGGTTGTAAGCATTTAATTTATAAAGACAAAGAGTAATTTCTGTTTTTATGATGAACTTAAACAGAAATATCAGAAGATAATGATAAACATTATCTACATATGGTTATGATCTCTAGATCACGCGTTTATCACGTTCCTTATTCTCTCCTCCATTTAGAAATAGTCAGGAGAGAAAATTAAAGGATTCTCACAAGAAAAAGAGTGCGTTGATCTGGAAGATCAAGACATGTTCTAAAGAATTCATTATTATAACTTCAGGTACGCTTCCGCTTAAGTTTTCAATCAAAGTATTAAAGATTTGACATGATGAATTCTTCGATTTATGGATTTTACTCAACACTATATACATGTGAACCACATCTTGAACTTGTAGAAGCCACTTCCAGACTTCTGGTATTGGTGGATCGATGAGATAATCGCGAGGATGTCACGTTCTGAAAGAGATGTGAATGTGATACCCGGTCCAAGAATGAACATGATTCCAAGACCATGCTGATATAAGACTATATATTTGATGATGACTTAAAAGATTTGATAGATACTACTCATATAATCAAAGTGTATCTTCTTTTCGGGAGCTCATCACATAAAAATTCTAAAGTTAAGCTTGTTTGATTTGAAATAATTATATGATGAGCGACCCTCTGGAAATTTTATAGGGAGAGTATGAATAAGAACATAAACATGTTGGAAATACCCGTTTTGATACAATGAAGATAGTCGTCGAATCTGAGACGTTACAGATGGAGTAGCGAATACATTATTAATGAAGAAAAATTTCCAAAAAACTATTACAATTAATTAACTGGATTTCGAGTCGGGATGAATTAGAATGCGACAATAAAAATAAATAACAGATGAAATTGAATTTAATGATACATTATTTTATGAAGAAAAATTCTAAAAAAAACATTACCGTTAATTAGTTTGATTTCGAGTCAGAGTGAAATAGAATGTTACAATAAAAATAGACAACTGATGAAATTGATTTTGATCTTGAAAACACAAGTATGAAAATGAAGTTATTAAATAACAAAACGATTAATTTATTCATGATTTATCAGATTTTATATGTAAAAAATAAAATACAGATAAATGTCCACTCAAAACTCAAAACTCAAAATTTAATTTCAGCCATTGCTTATTTAATTCCCGGCATATTTAACTACCATAGAGACTTCCTGTCGAAGCAATGTGTACTAAAAGAAGACGCCAATTTAATTTATTATTCGAAGTCTCATATCTGATTTGTTGCTCTACCAAGCTAAAAGTCTTCTAATTATGGGAAATTTGGGATGACTGTGAAAGACGTACGGTCACCACCAGTGTCAATATCAAGGCATATCGCCCATAAGTCAACACTTTATATTTCTACACACGAGTATGCTTCAAAGTTGAAACCAATATGGACATGTTAATTGTTACAATTCTACACACCAAGCATAAATTCTAAATGTGAATTGATGTAATTTTTGTCTTTTTTTGGATATGAAACTGACGTGGTCACCGTGCGACGTCTATATGGACTTAACATGAAGCTGATGTGCATGTAACATCATATCAAACACTTCATAGTTTAAAAGGTAAAAAAAAAAAAAACAAAATTAACACACAAAAGATTAGTACTGAAACTGGACATCAGAGAATACCAACACAGTAAATAAACAAGTATATAATACTAAAATTCCAGTTTTTTCCTATAAATATAAATAGATAGAGTTTTTATCAAGAGGGGATGTGAGATTAATACCCTTAAAATAACGCAGATCTTCACTAATACAAGTGAATTAAGGATACAAAATCCAAATTCATCAAATCATGCAAATTAACATGCTCAAGACGCCTCATTTACTTGATTCTTATTTTATGAAGCAATCAAATCAAGATTGAACTAGAAAATTCAAATATCTTTAAGAAACCATTTACACTAATTCTAGTTTTAGACTAATAATAGATATATATATAAAAAAAAAGGGTAGCTCAAATAATCTCTTCAATGAATTTAATATATACATAATATCTTATAATTTTTGAAATTCTCTTTTTCACTAACTCTCCTTAGAAAAAGAAAATGAACACAACAAAGGTCTTCTTTGCTGATGAAAGAAAGTGCAATGTCAATGGAGAGAGAGATTCTAGCCTTAAGAGAAAGACAAGCAGAAGCATGCTTTCTTCTTCCTAAAGATCTGACTCCATTTAAGTATTTATTTTAAATTTGTTACATCTTTTTAAATTTTGATTGTTTTCTCCTTGTAATTTCTATCCAAGTGCGGTTCGGGACCCTTTGTTTTTTTATTATTTAATTTAATATTGTTAATTTTTAGTAGGGAACCAAGGTCAATCAATTGGGTTCTCCATTTCCAAAAGTTAGTGAATTTTTTAAGAAATATTATTTTTTAATCACCCCTAGTTTTTTTAGTAATTTAATCGAGATTCATTAAATCTTTTAAGCCAACCTGTTCAATTACTTTTAGGAGTATGTACCAAATTATTTATATATATATATATATATATATATATATATATATATATATATATATATATATATATATATATATCATCACTAAAAAATTTGTAATTTTTGTTTTATAAAAAAATATTATTAGTGAGATTTTGTGAGAAAAAAAATATATATTTTACTAATCAGAATTTTTTAGCTCGTTGTGGGCGAGGTAGAAAAATATTTCAACCGAAGAACATGATAGGATTGACAAGATATTTGATATTTAATCCTGTTTTTATATGTTCTAGCTTCTTTCTAATCATTTTCTTACCTTATTAAACATTACCTTATCGATAGTGGCCGTTATTTTTCAATGTATATCAGATAAATTTAGAACAAATGTAATAGTTCGTAAATTACGTTAGTCAGGTAAATGACATTGGACAAACAATACGTGACAAACTCACCTAAAATAATGTTGGTAGGAGGAATCGAACTCTTGATTATTAATTAACCGTTGGCTGCCTCGAAACTCCATTTTCGAAGAAATTTCGTTTAGATCCCGTCAGAATTAAGGGGATCCAATTGTATAAAGTTATGTTTTATTTTACTATTATATACGTGCGAATATAGATTATTACATCAAATTTCAATTAACACCAAATCAACGGCATGCTAGAAATTATGACGATTACAATTTATACAAATTATTAGTAAATATTTTTGATAAAAAATTACTGAAAAAATTCGGAGATCAAGTACAAGGGATATTAATTAACCTCATGAGTCCTAAATTTAATTGGATAAATTTGAATTTATATTGTTGATTAAATAATTAACACAATATTCCTATAAAACAGTCTCACATCTCAATTTTATGAAACAAATCTCTTATTAAATTTGACTTTAAAAAAATATAATTTGTACGTAAAAATTATTACATTTTGTTTTAAATATATATTGAGTCGATTTGTTTAGTAGATATGAACGTTGTTCTTCGATTAATCATTGTACTGAAACGTGACTTTCTTACATATTGTCAGAATGATTAGATGATGTGAAACATTTCGATCAACTACTAATTACGAGGACAGAATTACCCCCAATAATTATGGAAGTTGGCGACAAAAGTGAGCATGTATAATTTCTTCTTTCTGGAAATGTGTGTGGATCAGATTATAAGCACGTAGTTAAGGAAATTGAATTGACAAGTTTTAATTATAAAATGTATATATATTTTAATAAAAAAATTACATATAAATTTTATATGTATGTTTAGCATCCGCTCCTGTTATGATTATATAATTTTACAAAAAAAAAATGACTAAACTTCAAACAATGGGAGAAAGTTAAAGTCATATTTTTAAAGTTGATCTTAATTAGTGCTTAATTTATTACTCTTAAATCTATCTAGTAGTCTCTTGTGTGACGGTCTCACAAATCTTTTATCCGTGACACGAGTCAATCCTACCGATATTCACAATAAACAGTAATACTCTGAGCATAAAAAGTAATACTTTTTCATAGATGACTCAAATAAGAGTTCCGCATCACAAAATACGATCCATGAGACCGTCTCACACAAGTTTTTGTCAAATCTATATTACTTAGAATTCCTGAAATTTCACACATAATAAATGCAACCACCCCAAAAAGCAAATGATTATAGTATAAATATATATTTTTGAAGGAAATGTAATTATTTTTTTGACATTTTATAATAAACAATATTTAATGATCAGAGACTAATATTATAATATCACGACTGAGCTAATCCAAAACGGAATTGATGATATCCGAGAGATAATTGCAGAAACCCTAGAGATGAAGGAAGCTGTGAGACTTTCCAAGCATTACATCATCATTTTCCGACCTATAAATTAAGGTCTTCCCTTATGAAATTTTGATCCACAACAAAAAAACTTTTTCATCTGTTTCCAGATTTATCTGCCTGCACCACGGGATCAAAGAAATCGATCGAATACTAATTAAACTATAGCCAGCTAGAAGATGGGAAGAGCTCCATGTTGTGACAAAGCTAATGTGAAGAAAGGACCATGGTCACCTGAAGAAGATGCCACACTCAAAGCTTATATCGAGAAGCATGGGACTGGTGGAAATTGGATTGCTCTTCCTCAGAAAATCGGTATGCCAACATTTATACACACACACACATATATATAACATTCGTTATATTAACCATACTATATATGCATGAATTGGTGTTGTTTTTGGATTTTGATTTGAGGGATTTTCTTATCAAATCCAAATTTTAGTCTGTGTATATATACTCGCGCTTAAATTTGATTTTTTGACATGAAACTAGTAAAGTAGATGCTCTTGAAGCAAAATTGTAGCTTTAATTTAAGTGAACATAGAGGGTTGGATATCTGGATCACCGGATATGATATGATATCGATTTTCCAAGTTCATATGAATTGATGTGAATTATTTATTACTACAGGGATTAAGAGATGTGGGAAGAGCTGCAGACTAAGATGGCTGAATTATTTGAGGCCGAATATTAAGCATGGTGGATTTACTGAAGAAGAAGATAATATAATCTGTAGCCTATATATAAGCATAGGCAGCAGGTAAATTTTTTCCACTTAACTATTTACCTCAACATACACCAACAAAGAATATAGAAATCCTCGAAAACACATGCAACGGCCGCTTCAGCCAGAGCTACTTGTCTTTTTGCCGTTGTCTATGATACTCTTTGTCTGAAAATTCGAGAAATCACATGTTCATGGTTATAAATCATATGATTTTTCTGGAGGGGTTTGGCAATTTCTTTTTCATTTCGCTTGTTATTGATCATAATATTCAAAACCATATTACATGTTAGGGTTTCTTGATTTTAAATATCTTTTTCTTTTTTTGGGTTTTCAAAGGTGGTCAATCATTGCTGCACAGCTGCCTGGAAGGACAGACAATGACATCAAGAACTACTGGAACACGAGATTGAAGAAAAAATTGCTGGGAAGGCGTAAAAACTCCGTCGCGAATCAACGTTCGATTAACGATCACACAAATAGCGGGGGAGAGGGCACCTGTAGTGTAGAAAACCTAAGCAATTCAACCCTGGAAAGGCTTCAGCTTCATATCCAGCTTCAAAGCTTTCAAAATCCGTTCTCTTTTTACAATAACCCATCACTTTGGCCTAAACCGAATCACCCGCAGCAAAAGATGATCCAAACCCTTCATTCTTTGGATGAGAATCAAAACATCGTCAACCCTCAATCCGTTGCTGCCACTGGTCTTGATCACAATTATCGCAGTTTAATCAGCAACTTAAAGACTCCAGATGAAGCACTTTTAAACAATTCTACTTTCAATATCGCAGAAAGCAATTTTCAAGACTCGAATCAGATTATGGGGCAAATGGACAGTACAGGAATTTATCAGTCGGGCGGTTCAGGTTTCACTCAAGGAGAAATGGATGAATTGCTGAATATCAAAGCTTCCAACTTTATTGCAACAGGCCAGAGTGCTCAGGTTTCTGAATATGATAGTTTCAAGCAAATGGATGTATCGAAGGAGAATCTTGCATGGTGGAGCAACGAATTTGAGGCAAATTCAGCTTCTTCAAACTCGTGGGATTCGGCGAATATGCTTAATCAATCTGGAGAAATAATGTATCAAGAATATGGATTAGGATACAGTATGCAGTGAGAAAATCGAAAGATGTGTAGGATATCGATGAGTTCTATTTTTTTTTTTTTTCATAAAAGAGGGGAAAAGTGGAAAGATGGTGATTGAAATGTTTTGTAAATTGTGTGAATAAAGTTATGTTCTTTGCCTATTTTCGCAAGAAAGTATCGTTCGTGACATGACTTCAATTGGTTTTCACCTACTTTCATTACTAGAATATGTATTAACAATAGAGAAAATTGTAATTTTAGTCAAGTTCATCTGTTCTTTGTTTTGATTCTTTAACTTAATTCATATTTTATGAATAATTATTTTAAGATTATATTTTAGTATCTATTTTGAGTTTTGATTTTCTAATTAATCAAATTTTGGAATTAATATTTCTTTACTAGAGTACTGGCATAACACTATGTTAAACTATTTTTTTTTTATTATCTTTAAGTTTTGATGATTGAAAAAATAAACAACATCAAACTGTCACTTGATCATTTCATTCCTTCACAGGAGTTCAAGTAATTGCTGACTTTATTACTCCAGCTGTAAAATATCCTCTAATAAGTAATCGGTTCAAGCTATTGAATGCAGTACACGAGTTCAAATAGTTGTTTTCCAACCCACTGCAGAAAGATCGGTATTGAGAATTCCATAAAAAAAGGTGCATTTCAAGCCATTCAGTTGAAAGCTCTATATATAAAGATTAGAGAATATCCTACCAACTTCCGAAATGACAGGAAACCACTCTATTCGGATATAGTGTGTCAGCTTTATTAAAAGCATGGACTTAAAGTCAAGAGAGCATTTATGATCATTTAATTATAAGTACGGAGTATGTCCATATTGTCCGGAAATAGTATAGATTATCGTTGAAAAATAGTTTCGACTTTTGAAGCACTCTACTATAAATATGCAGTACATCTCGAAGAAGAAGCTTACCCGAAACTATTTCAAATGGATGAAATTTCAAGAAAACAAGAGTCTGCATATTTCTAAAATTTTGGAGCACACTTGAGAGTTCTTCTTTCTGACTGCTCAACCAATCTAACGCGTATCAGAATATATCAGACCTACAAATTTCAATTTGTCCTACCTCAACCAAGTCAAGCCGTCACAAAGTTGATTATTGGGTCATCGTTATTATTTGTTGTGTTGCCTGGTGAACCGATGGTTCTTGTCACGCCCCGAGACCGGGGTTAGTTGACACCGGCGTCGTTTAACAATCACACAATTGAAACGACCAGCCTCGTAGCATAGTATAAACCGAAAACCAGTTTATTATTCATAATTTCTCAAAAAACAACTGTCTTTACAACTGAATTAAAATAAATCTGCGGAAGCGTCTTACATAAAATTTAAATTTGCTAACTTCAAAAAAAATCTCTAATATTAAATCTCGAAATAACAATTACTCACCATCCCCAAAATTGTTCAGATTCTTCTTCTTCTTCTACATGTTTTTCGGATTTATCTGGGGAAGATTGTAAGGGGTGAGTATTTTGGGAAATACTCAGCAAGTGGGGGAATTTGAATATCATATAACATTTTATAACAATTTCGAATCATAACATAGCATGCTTTTCAAAATCGTAACATCAGATTCATAACACAATAACACTGCGATTTTTCACCTTTCTATGGTTTACTGATGTCAGTCCCTAAGTTTTGATCCTCTAAGGGGGCGAGGCCGTAAAACAGTTCTATCCAACTGTTAGGGGCCATATATTGGAATTCCACCCATCTTCAGGGAATTCTCACAGTGTCAATCAAAAACGTACCAACTTTCGTAAAAACGTATAGGCAAAACGACGGTACTCAACCGCATTTTTAAACCAAAAACCGAAAATTTAATATGCATAAAACTGAAATTTAAAACAGCCCACTTACCTTAAATTCTTGAAAAAACTAGGTTTCTTCGAAATTCCTACTTCCCTGGCTGGACGGCGGCAGCGCTTCGCTGTGCTCGAAAACTCCTAAGGGGACTAGGGGGAGATTCTCGAAAATTTGGTGTGCAATGTGGTGTGATTTTTGAGTCATAGGGTCCTCCTATTTATAGGGGTTGGCTGCTATCGGGATCGAGTGATATCACGTTGAAATCTGACTTAAATCTTTTATCTCGAATCGTGATATATCTATCCGTGATTTGTTTGAAATTTAAATCTTTTATCCCATACAAATTTCGAAATGTGATAATAATCTGATATGGTCCCGATTGTACAGAATCCCGGGTTTAACCCAATCAAATCTTGAGGATTTTATATTGTGATTTTCGAAATTTTGAAGGATTATTAGGGGATGTTTCGAATATCATCAGATATAGAGCAGTCTACGCGATATAAAATACAGACTGGGAAAAATTTAAAAGTTCAACTACCAGGATTTTTGGAAAATAATCCAAATATTATTTGTGGAAAAAAATATCAATAATTTCGGATTTAAGTAAGCAAATTTATGGGATTTAAGAAATATAATTTTTATTATTTTAGGAAGTCAAAAATCTACCGAATATTGGGAATTAGACACAAAAGTCGAAATTTCACAGACTGGGCAAGGCATAATTTCGAAAATTTACCTTGGGATATATATATATATATATATATATATATATATATATATATATATATATAAATTTCGAAATTTAGGATGAAGAATAAAGGTAGATTTTATCACGATTTTAGATGGAGATTTGATTCAGATTCAAACGCGATTTGATACACGATTAGGATAGCAGCCAACCCCTATAAATAGGATGGCTCAGTGTCTCGAAAATCACACCATATTTCTCACCTAATTTTCGAGAATTCCTCCCCTAGTCCTTAGGATTTTCGAGCACAGCGAAGCGCTGCCGCAGTCCAGCCACCAGAGTTTTCACGTTTTCTTCAAGAAGTCTAAGGTAAGTGGGCTTGTTTTAAATGTTGAATTTTCGTGTGATGCATTTTCGGTTTTACAAAAATTCGGTCGAGTACAATTCTTCTTCTACCCCTTCTGGTTATGATTTGTGCATAAGTTTTATGTTGACACTGTGAGGATCCAACTGGATATGGGAGGGAATCCCAACTATGATATGACCCTCATACGGTGGGGATATAACCGATTCGGCCTCGCCCTCTTAGAGGAATAAAAATTAGGGACTGACGTCAGTAAACCATTGAAAGTAGAGGAATCTCAGTGTCAGGTCAATGATACGAATGTGATATGAGTCAAATTATGCATGGTGTGTGTGGGTAAAATTTCGAATTTTATATGCATGTTGTTGTGTACTCGAACGGACCCCACTTGCTGAGTATTTCCCCAAATACTCACCCCTTACACCTTCCCAGATAAATCTGAAGATAAATCAGAGGAACAAGTTGAGCAAGAAGAGTCAGATCAATTTTGGGGATAGTAAAATTATTTTTAATATTGAGAATTATGCTGCAAAGATTTAAGAATTTTAGTAGGTTTATTTTCATTGTAAACGCTTCCGCAATTTATTCAATTTATTCAGTTGTAAAGAAAATGATTATTTTTGACGAATTTATGAAATAAACTGGTTTCGGTTTATACTGTGCTACGAGGCTAGTCGTTTTTTCGATTTTGTGATTGATAAGCGGTCACGCCCCGAGCCCGAGCCCGTGCCTGCGTGACTGCACAATGGGCCCCTATAGCAACTACTTCGTATTCGTCCTCGCTTTACGAAAATGATTAACCCAAGTTGCTATAAAAGTCCATTGTAAGCCATTATAAACTCATTTTAAATCTTGATTTTTTTCGATGTGGGACAAGGGTATCACGATCATCTCTCCTTCAGAACGCGACGTCCTCGTCGCGACCTGACCCCTCGATCCACCAGCACCGAGAATCTAGAGGTGGCTCCCCGCAGGTTCAAGAGGTGGCTCCCGTCATGTAGCACTTTGCCCCGCAGGTTCAAGAGGTGGCTCCCATGCACGTAGCACTTTGCCCTGCATAGCACTTATTTCCCGGTGTTCCATGCCGGTGACCGGCTCTGATACCACTAAAATATCACGCCCCGAGACCGGGGTTAGTTGACACCGGCGTCGTTTAACAATCACACAATTGAAACGACCAGCCTCGTAGCATAGTATAAACCGAAAACCAGTTTATTATTCATAATTTCTCAAAAAACAACTGTCTTTACAACTGAATTAAAATAAATCTGTGGAAGCGTCTTACATAAAATTTAAATTTGCTAACTTCAAAAAAAATCTCTAATATTAAATCTCGAAATAACAATTATTCACCATCCCCAAAATTGTTCAGATTCTTCTTCTTCTTCTACCTGTTCTTCGGATTTATCTGGGGAAGATTGTAAGGGGTGAGTTTTTTGGGAAATACTCAGCAAGTGGGGGAATTTGAATACCACATAACATTTTATAACAATTTCGAATCATAACATAGCATGCTTTTCATAATCGTAACATCAGATTCATAACACAATAACACTGCGATTTTTCACCTTTCTATGGTTTACTGATGTGAGTCCCTAAGTTTTGATCCTCTAAGGGGGCGAGGCCGTAAAACAGTTCTATCCCACTGTTAGGGGCCATATGTTGGAATTCCACCCATTTTCAGGGAATTCTCACAGTGTCAATCAAAAACGTACCAACTTTCGTAAAAACTTATAGGCAAAACGACGGTACTCAACCGCATTTTTAAACCAAAAACCGAAAATTTAATATGCATAAAACTGAAATTTAAAACAGCCAACTTACCTTAAATTCTTGAAAAAACTAGGTTTCTTCGAAATTCCTACTTCCCTGGCTGGACGGCGGCAGCGCTTCGCTGTGCTCGAAAACTCCTAAGGGGACTAGGGGGAGATTCTCGAAAATTTGGTGTGCAATGTGGTGTGATTTTTGAGTCATAGGGCCCTCCTATTTATAGGAGTTGGCTGCTATCGGGATCGAGTGATATCGCGTTGAAATCTAACTTAAATCTTTTATCTCGAATCGTGATATATCTATCCGTGATTTGTTTGAAATTTAAATCTTTTATCCCATACAAATTTCGAAATGTGATAATAATCTGATATGGTCCCGATTGTACAGAATCCCGGGTTTTACAGTTCTTAAACATCTAGGCCTTGTAAAATGATAATTTATAATTTCAATCTAGGCAGTGTGATAAGACTTAACTGAAGTGGGATAATACAAGATATTGTAAAATGAAAGTCCTTTAGTAAAAATATTCCTAAGTAGAAGAAGTGTTGACGTATAATTTTTATCTCTGAATATCCATAAAAATTTTCGTGTCCTTTAATTATGCAATTTCAACTTCTTGCACATTCAAATTTTCAGACCGCTTCTTTTTAAATTGCCAATCGTTGTGTCATCACTAGCCTAATCGGACCTTTTCCACACTTATCTTATATCAAGTGGTCCGCTAAATCTAGCAGTTCAAACATACTCTTAACAACTTAAAACCTGTTAAGAACGACTTAAATTTTTTAAAATAATTTTAAAAAAGTTTATTCACCCCCTCTAAACTCTAACTCAATCCTAGCAAGCTGTAATCAGAGCAAGTTGTTTGTTGAACTCTGATAGCTACACTTTTAAATGACATCATTTAACAAGATTGCTATGTTTTCCAAAGATGATTACAACGATTGGAAAATTCGAATGTAGACACATCTAGCGACTCAAGATGATGGCATGTGATATCACAGATAGTCCAATGAAGATACCGAAAGTAAATTCAGTCATTTTTGTAATAGAAGGTGCTCCACAGATGGTGAAGAAGCATCGGTCTGAATAATATGGACAATGTGGACAAAGATCAACAAATTGGAGCTTCATGATTTGTTTGCTGACCAGAAAACCTACGATTTTGAGCTGAGAATCAGGACATAAGATGAGCCATCTACTTCGCAACCCATCAAATCTTTAGCCGCCGCAACATCAAATCCAACCATTGCGGAAGAAGCTTCTAGATATATAATAAGTGACCAAATAAGCAATGAGGCTATGCCATTAATTGTAAAAATTAGAAAATTTTATGAAAATGAGCTAGTACAAATTCAAATCTTATCGTAAAAAATATCAAAATGATGATAATCAAGCTTATTTTAAGTGTGAAAAGTAAGGCCATTTTATTGCACACTGTATCAGTCTAAAGATTAAAGAAGATCTTTCAAGCAGAAAAAAGAGGAGTGCTAGTTTCTAGGGAAAGTAGAAAAAAATGGACCGTCTCAGACTCAGAACAATCCAGTTTGAAAACCACATCAAGTTAAAGTGACGATGAGAATGTCCAGTGTCTCAAGGTAGATGTTGAGCTGAAGACATCTGAAGTTGAGATGAAAACTGCCAATGACATGGTATTTGATTTTGATTCAACTGAGTTTACACGTGAGGATCTTTTTACAGCATTGTATGACATGGTAAATGAGTACAAAATACTTTCGCAATTATTCCATCAAGCCAAGACATAAAACATAAAATTGAGAGATAAGTTACCAATTTTAGCTACTTGAAGCGAAAGAGGTTGACAGACTAAATGTAAAATTTAATATGTTAGCGGCAAAGAATGATGAGATGCGAAAGTGTTCCAAGCAACATTAAATAAAAACAAATTGTTGACAATTTTAGCCAACTCTTGGAACAATGCTTCTGCTTCAATAGAAAAGATGCATGAGTTGCAAAAATCATCCGGTGATACAACTGGGTTAGAATTTGTCGATAATGAGTGCAACAATTTTGAGGCAAGTAATCGATCATGCCTAGACAAGAGAAAGTAAAAAATAATTAATTTTGTCAGGTTTAGCACGATAAATGAACATGACCAGCCTAAATTTCAACTCAACCGAAATGTAAATTTTGAGAACAAAGGCAAGCATTATGACCTAGGATAAATTCGAACATAGAGTTCTAAGTCCAACGAGTCATGACTAAAAAGCATACAAAATCAAGCCGGTCATAACGACATGAAATGGTCTCGCAACAGTGATAAGACAATTTATGACCAATTCAAAAGAGATATTGATTGGAAGGGAAGAATGGACCTAAACAACAATCAGTAAGAGAGAGAACAAGACACACATCACCTATTTTGGCACACAATCGCACCCAATTGGGAACACAAAATGGAATATCTGTTCGGACAATTCAATTGTGGTTCTCGAAATTGTTAATCCTTTCAGGATCCAGCTACTCATTGGTACCAAAGTCTTATTTTGATTTTTGCAGGAACCAAAAAACGAGGATTCTTAAAGAATCTATCCGGTTCTTGGATAGTGGGTGTTCGAGGCACATGATAGGTGACATCAAATTGTTGTCAGAAGGAATTACTTACAAAGGACCAAGAATCACATTTGATGATACTTCTAAAGGTAAGGCTGTGGGTAAATGTAAGATTATCTATGGCAAGATAATAATTAAATATGTATTACTTGTAAAAATCTTTGCTATAACTTGGTTAACATAAGTCTGTTTATGACAATGAATATTTAGATGAGTTTCAAAAGCACACATATACTGTAAAATCTGCAAAATATGGCATAATGCTAATTGGTCTAAGAGAACAAAAACTTATAAATATAGCTGGAATGAGGACAACCCAAGTACTCCTACATGCTTTATTGCTTTTCATAGTAATAAGAACTGACTTAGGCACAAACGAATTAATCATATAAGCTTCAAATCTATTGTTAATCTCAGCAAACAAAAACTGGTATCAGGTTTGCCTAACATTGTTTTTGCTAAAGATAAAGTCTGTTCTGTATGTGATTTAGGTAAACATGTTAGATCAACCTTCAAAAATAAAAGAAGATCCTCAACGGCTAGAAATCTTGAACTTCCAAACATGGACTTGTTTGGTCCAATATCTATTATGAACTTAGGAGGAATGAAATACACCTTGGTCGATGTTGATGATTTTTCAAGGTTTACATGAGTGATATTCCTGAGTTACAAAGATCAGATCACTACCAAGTTAATCAAACTTCTGAGGAGATTATAAACTGAGAAAACATTTGTAGTGGATAGGATTAGGAGTGACTGAGATACATAGTTACAAAAAGACTCTTTTCATTCTCTTTAGAAGATAATGACATCAAGCATGAGCTGTTAGTCGCTAGATCACCTCAACAAAATGCTAGCAGAATTTGGATTATCACACAGGCTTTGGGCGGAAGCTCTTAATATTGCATGCGATTCACAAAATAGATCTATGATCAATAAGAATCACGGAAAGGCTTCACATGAGATCTAGAAAGGCAAACAACCAGAAATTTCATACTTTCGTATTTTTGGTTGTAAATGTTTCATTCATAATAATGACAAAACTTGTTTAACCGCTTTTGATGCTAAATCTGTAAATGGTGTGTTTTTAGGATATTCAATTGTCAGTAAAGCTTATAGAGTATATAATTGTAGAATTATGACTGTTGAAGAATCTTTGCATATAATATTTTATGGATCATCTATATGACTTAATAATATAGTAGCAATATGCACGATTTAAGGAATATATTAGAGGCTACTAATATTGATTCTAGCGGTGATAATGAGATAAAATTTAGAAAAATGGCTAGAATCAATCATGAGGAAAATCTAGTCTTCCATGAAGAAATTTTCCATATCAATCATTTCGAGAAACTAAGCCGATGCACAATCACCGGCCAGAAATTCTTCAAAAAGGAGATGATGCTGAGGACCATGAATAAGTAGCAGTTCAACATCCAGAACACAACTCATTTGGACCTAGCCTCATGTGGAATAAAAATAATCCACTTGAGCTGGCCATTGAAAACCCAACCGCTCATCTTAGAACTATATAAAAAAATGATAGATGAATTCATGCATGTTGCATTTGTATCTCAGCTTGAACCAAAGATGATTGATGAAGCTTTATAAAATTCTAATTGAATAGATGTCATAAAAGAAGAATTAAATAAATTTGAAAGAACTAAAGTGTGACATTTAGTTCCAGAATGGTCAATATGTATGAAACTGGAACTAAATGGGCATTCAGAAATAAAATAGATGAATACAGTTCGGTAGTAAGAAATAAGATTAGATTAGTAGCTCAAGGCTATAAACAAGAAAAAAGACATATAATTTGATGAATCATTAGCTCATGTTGTTAGACTTGAGGCTCTCTTGCATTTGCCTCATTTAAAGACTTTAAAGTATACCAAATAGATGTTAAATCATCATTTGTGAATGGTCTACTTAATGAAGAAGTCTATGTTGAATATCTTGGTTTTAATAGTCATACTCATCCTATTCATATTTATAAATTGGATAAAGCACTGTATGTGTAAGGTCCAAAACAAAAACGACGTAATCCAACTACATGCAAATCTAGGGAATATGGGAAATAATTAATTAAATCATTTTAATTTCTTAAATTGATTAATGTTTGATACGTTTATATGGTTTAAAATAGTTTTCTTGAATGCATAAAATTTTATTTTTAAAGGTTATTCGAGTTGCGATTGAGGAATAGAGATTGAGAGCTGAAAAATAGAAAATATTTTTATTAAATAATTGTTTTTAATTATTTAAAATAAGGTTGATGATTTTTGTTATTGTTGAAAATAAGGAGTTTTGAGGTGATTTTATACGCCGAGACGTAATTTTTATCGATATTCGATTTTCAACGAAAATACGAACTTTTTGGCAACTCGGAAAATAATTTCATGAATTGTCCTAACTGAAATAATTTTTAAATGCACTATTGGACTTATTGGGCCTAGTATAACTTATTATTGGGCCAAGCTTGCACACAAGTTATTTATCAAATAATTAGAGCCCAAAACCCTACCCCATATTTTTATAAACTCAGGCCCTTCACCCCTAAACCTCACAAGACTCCTAGCACCCTCTAAACACACGCACACACGCATCAACAAGCAAGGAAGACATATGTTTTCTTGAGGTAATTCATCCAACGGTTTCTCGTCGTCGTTCGTCGCATCATCAACGTGTTTTCGTGCGTTATATACGCAAAGACACGCCATAATTCTTCCTTTTCACATCTATCACATCCTATATGTATTTTATTATGATTTGTATGAAAAAAATGTCTCCCTTTTGATTAAATTCATTTTTTATGTATAACCATGTGAATAAGGTATGATTTTTGGTCAAAACTCGTTTTATAGTTACATGAAGGGGCTGCCATGATTAAGGATCGTTTGTGGAACGTTTTTACACAAGTTTAAGGGTCCTAGGATGCATGGTATTGAAGCCACATGAACTAAGAACAAGATGGAACCATGTTGTGCGGTTTGATGTCAAAAGACTCGGTTAAGGGGAAAACCGTTGCATGGCTAGATTTGGCTTGACCAGGGCTGGGCAGGGACGTGGTTGGGTCAGTAGAGGAGTCCTAGCCACTCTAGGACTCGAGCGCAGCGGCTGGGAAGGAGTCCTAGCTCTTCCCGAGCCATATCGCGAGGGGCAGCTGTGCGTATGGGAATGGGGCTCGGCCAGGGTGGTCAGGGCTAGGATAAGCTAGGTCTCTTTGGTCCTGAGAGGTTTCACGAGGGGCTGGGTTAGAGGTTAAAGGTCCTACCTAGGGTTCGAAGAGTTCTAGTGTGGTAAGGAACTCGCGCAACTGCTGTATTGAGCAGGTTGCTTCGCCACGGTCCAGGGCTGGTTCTAAGGGTTCAGTAGGGTCTAGTGGAGGTCTGGTCAGGGGGCGGCTCAAGGTGGCTCGGGCTTGAATCGATAAAACCGAAAGTTGGCTCATAGGTTTTGGCTTAGGGTTTGGTCCTTAAGGTTTAAATGGCTAAGGGTCCGAACATAGTTCGAGGGTTGAATCATGGTTCACAAGGATAAATTAAATATAAAAGTCTATGTTTTAAGTTTTGGAATTTTATAATAAAGTTTGAATTAATACTAGAATTAAACGCTCTACGAATTAATAATCACGAAATAATTAGAAAGCCTCGATTTTAGGCTAAATAAAAATATGAGAAATTTAATTTAAGCTTAAATAATTATTTGGGATGGTCTAGATTCAATGAAAATAAGAAAAAGGTCAAACTCGAGGAGTTTTACGTCTAGGGGTAAAACAGTCATTTTACACCTGTAAAATAGTAAACATCGTGGCAGTGCCCATAATGCTGTAAAATATGTTAATATGATTATTTTTAATTTTTATGGAATTTTATGATGAAACGTTAACGCTAAAAGATATGTTGCATGCTTGGTTTAAAAAGAAAAATGATTATTTTATGCATGAATTTTATAAAGTGATGAAAATATGAAATATTGAAGGAAATGGAGTAATTGTGACTAATACGATGATACGTGATACGATAATATGATGATATGTAAGGCCAAGACTCAGTTGACGGATGAGAGTGTCGCTGATTTCCCCGCCGCCCAGTACTGTGGTTACACGTAGATGGATCCATCGACCTTTAATACGAAAGTCACCATTAACAATTTGAATTCAACGGAAAGGAAAATGTATACGTATATGATGAAAATGAATAAGTTTATGATGATATGAAAATGTTTGAGTTTATGCATGTTCATGAAATGTTATTTTAAGTAAGAGTATTTCCACAGTTATATGTGATTACATACGTATTAGTTGTTATCAGATTATAGTTTGCAGAGTCATTAGACTCACTAAGAGAGATCGATGCAGGTGAGCATGATGTTGATGTTGGTGGAGTTATTGATCGGTTGATCTTGCTGGATTGAAGTTGCACATAACCCGAGGACCAGAATATAATATATATATATACTAGTGTATTTTAAAAAAAACAAATAGTGGCGTTTCATCAGTATGACTTGAAACAAGCACCTCATGCAAGATAATACACCTTAACTATATTCTTGCTTGAATATGACTTTGTAATTGGAATACTCGATAAAACATTGTTTAGAACTAAAGGCGATCATTCATTATTTGTGGAAATATATGTTGATGATATTATATTTAGATCTACTAAAATTAAATTATGTGAAAGATTAGTTAAGATCATGTAGAAACAGTTTGAAATAAGCATGATGAGTGTCACGTATTTTCCGCTCGCAACCGCAACGACAGTCAAGTTTTAATATATGAGAGTAAATTATCGTTCCTATGAGGAGTGTATAAATAAAAATATATTAATTCTTGTAATTAAAATAGTCACGACTATATCTAGAAGAATCAATAAAAGATTTGATTTACTTAAAACCAATTAATTGTAAATAAATATAAATCTGATCACCGAATTGAGAAATATCACTGAGAGAAAATATCTAGAGGAGTGATTTCACTAAATTTCCATAATAATTATTTCCGGTTGAATTTATATTCATGAATTCCAATTATTTAATGGTAAAAAACAATTAATTATTTTATTCTCTCTTTCCCAAGTGGCGAATAAATTGTATCATTCAAACTCTGATCCAAACATTTCCAATAAAAATCTAAGTTTAAATGATAAATGCAAATGATGCTCTTACCTAGGCCTCGTTAAAGTTATAAATCTTCCGAACAATATAAACATTCAACGATGTCTCTAATGATCTATAATCCTAGTCCCTCTCCCGAGTTGTAGAATTAATCAGACAACAAACAATCCCAATTAAACTAAAAAAATTCAATCGTCTAAACAACAAAATCAGAATTATCGTGTTCACAAAGCTATGTAATCCTCTAGAATAGAAAAGTTAATTAGTTCATAATGAAATCTAAACATGTAAGGTCCAAAATTAAAATGATGTAATCCAACTGCATGCAAATTTAGTGAATATGAAAAATGGTTATTAATTGATTTTAATTGTTAAATTGATTATGTGACATGTTTATATGATGTTTTAGTAGTTTTCTACTTACATGCATTAAAATGTATTTTTAAGGGTTATTCGAGTTGCGATCGAGAAATAGAGATCGATGGATGAAGAAATGGAAAATGTTTTTATTAAATAATTATTTTTAATTATTTAAAATTTGATTGATGTTTTCTTATTTTTAAAAATATGGGGTTTTGATGTGATTTTATACGCCATGATGTAAATTTTATCGAAGTTAGATTTTTAACAAAAATACGAAAGTGTTGGCAACCCGGCTAATAAATTCACAAAATTTTATACTCAAAAATAATTTTTAATATTTTAATTAAACACTAATGGACCTAATTAACTCTCCTAATGGGCCTAAGCTTGATTAGTGTTTTCAATTAAATATATAATTCAAGCCAAGTGTTTTAAAAGTCGCCGTTCTTCGCAATCTTCAACGTTAATTCGCGCGTAAAATACGCAAAGACATGCCATATTCTTTCCTTCAAACATCTAACACACCATAGTATTTACTTTAATGTGTTTTGCATGAAAAGGAAGTTACATCATGTCATATTTTCGTACAAGCATCTCATGTGATTTTTAAATCTTGTATTTTCATCCAAAACCATGTTTAATATGATCTTAAGGGGCTGCCATGTTTAGGGTATGGATTAAGGGTTGTTTTTCACAAGTTTAAGGAGTCCTAGAACACTTGAAACATGCTGCACATGTACATGAACAAAGCTGGAACCAACTTTATGTTTTGGTGAACTTGGGGCTCGGTTTTAAGGAGGTTGGTTGCTAGGTTTGGTCAGGGCTGGGGCCAAGGCTAGAAACGGTCCATGAAGGGTCAAGGAAGGGGCTAGACTTGAGTCGAGGGCTGGGAAGGAGTCCTAGAAAGCTAGGACTCCCACTCGAGAGCTTACATGCAGGCGCGCAGGTTCAGTAACTTGTGCAGGGAGAATTGGCTCGGCCGGGGGGCTCTGCACTGGGCTAGGCTAGGTCCATAGGGTCCTTGGATGATGGGCAGGGGTCGGGCTAGGGGCTGGAATGACTGGGCTGGCTGCTGGTTCGAGAAACGTGAGGGAAGCGCAGGGCAGCGAGGGTAAGCGCGAGGCTACTGTCTTGGTGCAGAGCTTCATGCGTGGCACATGGGCTCGGGATCGGGCTGGGGGTGGCTCAGGTCTGGGACTTTTCTAGGGTCAGTAAGGGTCATGGGTCAAGTGGTTAAGGGCTAGAAGAGTCCTAGTTGAGTTAGGAGTCCTAATGCTCAAAGGAATTTCACACACACACATGCTGATTCTGTAGCTCGGTTCCAGGAGGGTTTGAGCGCCTTAGGGGCTGGTTGTTTGTGCTGGGCTTGGTCATTAGGGCCCCTAGATGGGTTGGCTCGGATTTGGCTCGAGGTGGCTCAGGCGTGGCTCGAGTATTTTAGGAGATGGCTGAGTGTGTCCTTACATGTGTCAAAAACGAGATTTTAAAGATTTAAAATTGGAACCATGGGTCCACGGGTGTCGTTCATGGCTCACAAGGGCATTTAAGGTAATGAAAATGTTATGTTTAAAATTTGGGATCAAAATAATGAGTTTTGGATTTATTCGGGATTTAATCGCCTCACAAAACATTAATTAAAGAATTAACTGAAACACCTAGATTTAAGCTTAGTAAAATTATGAAAAATTATATTTATGCTCAAATAATTATTAAAAGTCTAATTTTTTAATTTAGGAATTTTTTATTAAAGTTTGAAATTATTCGGGTTTAAAATGCCTTAAAACTAATAATTAAAAAGTATAGTATTTAAGCTAAATAAAATTATAAGAAAATTAATTTAAGCTTAAATAATTATTTGAGACATTTTAGAGTCAACGGAATTAGGAAAAAGTCAAAACCTGAAATTTTACGTCTAGGGGTAAAATAGTAATTTTACACCTAGAAAATTAGTAAACGTCATGGCTGTGCCCTGAATGGTGTTTTATACGTCAAAATGTTTATTTAAATGTTTAATGAATTTATGATTATTTATGGAATTTTATAATGAAACACGATAACGTTAAAAGATATGTTGCATGCTCTTTTTTAAAAGAAAAATGATATTAAATGCATTATTTTTATAAAGTGATGAATATGTGAAATATTAGAGGAGGTGAAGTAATTGTGACTATTATGATTATATGATGATATGAATGTGGATATCGTGATGGAAAAGACCCCAGAGGGAGTCCATTTGTGGGAGAAGGCTCAGAGAGAGCCCGTCAATGGGAGAATGCCCCAGAGTGAGTCTGACGATCGTATTTCCATATGATGATGATAGGCTAAGGCTCAGTTGACTGGTGAGAGTATCGCTGATGTCCCTCCCGCCCATTACTGTGGTTACATGATAGATGGATCCATCGACTTTATGATGATACGAAAGTCATAATTAACGATCCAAATTCAATAAAAGGAAAACATATATGCTTATGATGAAAAATAAGGGAAATTTGTATGATAAAATGATGAATGATATGGAATGATCAAAATTAAAAATGTTTATATTAAGTCTATGCATCTTTATGAAAATGTTATTTTACGTAAAAGTATTTTCACTGTTGTATGTGATTTTTATACGTATTATTTGTTATCAAGAATATGTTGCGTTGAGTCTTTAGACTCACTAGGTGTGATCGATGTAGGTGAGTATGATGTTGAGGGTAGTGGAGGTCTTGATGCTTGATCTGACTGGACTGAAGTTGCACATAACCCGAGGACCAGTGATATTATTTTTTTCGCACTTATGATTTACGTTTATGATTTATGTTAAAGATTTTACGACTTTTTATTTATGCTTTGAGTTGTTTTTGAGAGGTTTTAGTATGAGCTATACTTTTCAAATTATTTCTGTTTAGGTTTGGTAAAACGTTTGACGATTTTACGATTTGAACTATTCCTTTGATTTTTCAAATATTAGTTGGTTGGTTTTATTTTAAAATGATGTCAAAATATTTTTATATGCTTGTGTATATTCGGCTGATTCAATACTAAGTGTTTTTTTTATAAATTTCCAATAATTTTTAAGCAAAATCAGTAGTGGACGTTTCAAAATATACAAAACACGTTCAAAGGTTTAGACATCGCAACACAACAAATAAAAAGGGAGAAAGAATTAGATGACAAATCAGTAGTGGTGTCTCTGTCCCCAGATTCGTCTGTCACGCCCCGAGACCGGGGTTAGTCGACACCGGCGTTGTTCAACAATCACATAATCGCCAAACAAAAAGCCTCGTAGTTCAGTATAAACCAAAACCAGTCTATTTCATAATTAACTCAAAATAATCTTGTCTTACAGTGATAAATTCCAAAACGAAAAAAAATGTGCGGAAGCGATATACAACTTGAATCGAAACTTAGGAAGAACATAAGTGAGAAATCTTCATATCTCGAAACTTCATCTCCAACTCCAAAACACGTCTTATTCATCCTTGTCTACTTGATCTTCATTCTCATCTGGGGAGAAATGTAAGGGGTGAGTGTTTGGGAAACACTCAGCAAGTGGGGGCCGATCGATTACCACAAATACATATAAATATAATTTAAAACCCATATTGCAACTGATTTTTTTCAAAACGTAGCATCTCATATCAGATCAGAATCGGAATTGAAATGCGAAACAGAGATTATCAGACAATTCAGAACAGAACGAATCAGAACAAATGAAAACACTGTTATTCATCTCGTTATCCATGGTCAAATTGTCCCCAATATGTTAGTCCTCTAAGGGGTGAGGCCGAAACACAGTTTTATACCCATTGATGGGGGCCGAAACACAGTTTTATACACTGATGGGGGCCATATATAATTTACAATCGTCGTTCCATATCCCACTCGAATCATAACAGTGCACCACAAAATCAGATGTATCAAACAACATTTATCGGAATTTTTGAATGAACTCAGCAGAATCAAAGAACACCGGAAATAGAAGAACATATCGTACATCGATCGAGATTTTATAAAATATATAATAGCATTTTCCGAAAATAATTTGACATACATAGACGCATGTCATGAAATACTTATACAAGTTTAAGTTACAAAGAAATACATAGCAAAAGCCCACTTACATGATTTCGTTTGGATTAAGGCGCTAGAAGGACATGCTAAAAGAACTTCGTTCGAACAAGGTTACGGTAGAGCTTCGACTAGGCTGCTGCAAATGCTAAATTTCGAATTCTTGAAGTTATGGGGAGGGAGTTTGCTTCTTATATAGGCTTGAATAATCAACTATAAAGGTAAACCCGTATCACTCCAAGAATGTCGCCGATTGCTTAATCAACGCGATGATTGCACTTTTCTCTCCCGAATGAAGGTGGCCTCTTCTTGATTCAAGATACACACCCGAGATTCATGAGTGATTTTGGTTTTCCTTAACTGCAAATGGAGAGTGATTTCCGCTGCATGAATCTCTTCCAAGATTGGTGCACTTCCATATGGTGATAAATGGTCAATAATGAAGAGACCATGATTATTCAAATTTTTATGATTATGATTGTATGGAACTAAAAACGTCGTGCCAAAAATGAGTTGAAATTTCCTATGACTTATATAGATTTTCTCGTTGCAAGATTTCGGGTCTTCACATCGTCGTTCTTCGTCTTCGTGATCAATCATTTTGCTCTGATTCTTCTTCTCCAACGTGTGCTCTCGTCTCTCAAGTGAATTCTCTCCAAAACTGACTGTCCTTCTTTTTGTGACCTAGGTTTTTTTCTTATATTTTTGTCTGGGCCGTAAATTGAAAGCCCATTTAATTTCTCATAGGTACTATAGTCGTGGCATTGCCCTAGGCGCTCGTGTGTCGAGGGTGTTGCGCCGTGGCGCTGCTATGCGCTTGGTTCTCGGCATTGTAGCGCCGCGGCGCCTGATGGTCAGCGCCTAGCCGCTAGTTTTGGTCCTTCAAGCCTTAGCGGTACAACGCTTGATCCTTGGTACTGCGGCTCTTGTCCACCAACATTTCACATTAAAAAAAACCTCTAATTTCCATCAACCATCCAATATTTGTTTATTTCCTGCACGACACAAATTCTGTCCGAAACTAATATAATTCAAATGGATTCTCATATAAATTAAGTCCAATTCTTGCACTTATCAATGGGAGAATTGACATTCTCCTTGTATTACAAATGAAGCATATTGAAAAAAACATCTTTCTCAACTAGGAAAATTTTAAAAAAACAATTATTATATAACTCTGGCATGAAAAATTGTGCATTTGCTGTCACGCCAATGAACTCATCAATCAAACTCGACAAAGTTGAAGGGAAAATCTAGTGGATATCACTATGTATAGAGGAACCAAATGGAACATAACTCAGTCATCTGCACAGTTCAAGGAACCAACATCACTATCACCTAGAAGCTATTTGCATAAATGTTTGATCTACCAACGGTTGGCATCACATCCTTCTCATCTCTTCTAGATGGTAACTATGCGAATTGGAAGGTGGAATTATCAATATCTAGATCTCCATTATCTGTTCCTACTAGTCAAAAATAGATCTGAAGGTGGAGTATTGGCTGCTGACAGAACCGTTGCTGGCCAAAGCAAGAGCTTTTGACAAGATTACCACAAAAAATTTATTGTCTCAGCCACCATCGCCTCAAAGTTGGCCATTAATTGGTTTGATATCCTATTGAAAATTTTCACAGCTATGACGAAGAAAGAAGCCCAGTCCCAAGGGTTTGCTATTCCACTGTGCTAATGGAGGATGCGAAGCTCCACAAAGTAAAATTGTTTGATTGTGCTACATATGAATCATATCGTCTGAAAAACCTACACACTGGAGTTGAATGTTGGAGGTCAAGAAAAAAAGGTCCAAGATGAACAAAGGAAAGTTCCCAAGCCGACTAGGAAACCGACCAAACGACAAAGACGAAGCTGGTGCTTTCCTCAGATACGGGCTCTGAAGAAGCTAGGGATAAGGTTGCCCTAACACATGTATTCTCTGGAAAGAAAAACAGAGGACTAAGCTTAAAATAAAGAAGATCAAAATGATAAAGCACGTCTCTGAGCCTTTGGTACCAGCACTTATCCCAACCGTTCCAATTTATAGTTTGAAGGGTATTAGGATGGTTGTACCTAAAATTGTCACAAGCTGGTTTGGACTGCCTCTCATTGACCCAAAGGCCAAAAGAAAGGGTGTTCTGGTCAAAGAGCCCAAATTTTCAAATGTTCAAGCTGCCCTAAACTTGACAATGGAAAAGGTCAATGAAATTTCAAAGGAATGGATGATACATTTTGACAAATGGGTAAAATTCCACACCGTCGTTCTGTTCGATAAAATTGGCATACCAATACTCTAAAAGAATTGGACTTTTTCGAGCTGAAGATGCTCAAGTGGGCAGAAGCAAATGTTATCTCCCAAGCTCTTCAGCGGCGAGATGAGGCGGCTATGATAAGCCAACTCGAAATGTATGCACTATCCCTATCCATGATGGTGAAGGTCAAGAGACAAGATATTCAGTTTACGGTGGATGAAAATGCTGCTTCAGTCTTTCACTTGGGAAAAAGTCAAGACTGATTGACAGCCAGCTTCTGAGACAATTTCAATAGTTTTTGGGGAAATTCAAGCTGCTGCTAAAGAAGTTCAAGTTGTTGTTGAAAAAGGTCAAGCTGCAACAGAGGAAATTCCAGCCGTTGCTCAAGCTGACAATGAGATGATTGAGCAATATCCAGCCGGAAGCTCAGAGGATCAAACTGATGTTGAAACCATCATTCAACATGTCAAGCCAAATACTTAAAACAAAATGAGAATCTAATACACGTGCTACTCGTAAATTTCTTAGTCAAACTCATACAAATCTCACAGTGATTCCGCTGATCTCTATGGATGAAGCTTTCCATTCTCTGTCCCAATTTAAGTTTGATCAAAGTAAAATGGATCAATCTCTCCAATGATCAAAGATTTTACAACTGAGATGAACATCAGTATGAGGGAAAACCACATTTGGTATATCTTACAAAAATTCTAGTCGCTGATCAAATATTTGAAGATCCTATTTCTTCAACAAAAATTATGTCTGGTCAAGATATTGTTATCTTATCTAGACAGCCTGGCACAGACAAAGTGGCTGATCCACTCTCTGAAGACTTGGAAATTCTAGCTATTGACTTAACTGTTGACCTGTAAGTTAATAAATCATATATTCCAGTCCTCCAACGTCTATCTTTTCAACCGGGTTCTCCATTTCTTGAAGAAAAAATATCCTTCTGATCTAAATTTGAATATCTTATCAGAATTTGACGACAATTCTCCAAAAATATGCTCGATCAAGTCTACTCCCAAATTAAGGATCTCTCCATAACAATCAACCATGTCAAAATCAAGTATTTTGCTCACTCTGTTGCATTTGAATCATTTTGAAAGACATTATGCGAGATCTTGGCTCTTTATAAAAAAGTTGTAGTCTTTTCACCACTGATCTAGCATTTGTCAAATGTTAATCTGAATCTTTGGGCCTAACCTTGTCAAGTTAAATTAACACATCCTAGCTAACAATAAAGGCCTGACTAGATCATATTCACACCACTCTTGGCCGCTAGTTACAAGAAATCTTGGAGTATATGCAAAAGGTCGATGTCAAAAAAGGAAAAAATAGAAGACTATAAAATCCTGAAGAGCAGAAAATAGGAGCAGAAAGGATTAATTTGAAGATGATAGGAGACAATCAGAATAAGAAAGAGAAAAAGAGGAGATAGTAGTGGCAGCAGTTCGAGGATTTTGTTTCGACTTTGTAGGTGTAATAAGTTTTCAAATTTATGCGTTTGTAGCAATGTAATTTCATTATCTCAATGAAATACCATTCATTTTTATGATCTTACATTTTTTTTATAACTGATTATATAATTTTACAGCTTTGTTTTGTCATCACCAAAAAGTGAGATATTTTTTGAATATTTTCTATTACCCTTAGTTATTGGTGATTGATACAATAAATAATATCAAGATGTTGAAATATCCATCCACTCATTTTATTATAAAACATGTTTTTCAGACCACTTGATTATTTTAACCTGTTCTATCCAGAAATCAAACTGCTTAACTTAATTAAACTCTAGCGGCAAGGCATCCTCTGACAAGTAGCCAGTACAAACTATTGAACGCAGTGCGTGAGTTCAAATCGTTGTTTTTTAACAGCACGATATAAATATCAGTATCGAAATTCCCAAAAGGATGGTGCATTTCAAGTCATTCTGTTTAAATCTCAATATATAAAGATTACAAAGTATCCTACCAATTTTCGAAATGACAAGAAGCCATTCTATCCGGATAGGGCTTGTCAACTTTATCAAAAGCATGCACTTAAAGTCAATAGATCATTTACGAGCATTTAATGATAAGTACGGAGTATGCCCATATAGTCGGAAAATAGTAAATATGATCGTTGAAAAGAAATTTTGACTGTTGAAGCACTCTACTATAAGTTTGTAGTACATATCAAAGAAGAAGAGTACCTGAAACAATTTCAATCGCTGAAATTTTCAAGAAAACGAGAGTCTGCATATTTCCAAGATTTTTTTAGCACACTTATGAGTTTTTCTTTCTGACTACTCAACCAAAGCACATGCATATCATAATATATGAGATCTACAAAGATCAATCTATGCTACCTGAACCAAATCAAGTTGTTACAAAGCTGGCTATTGGGTCATCATTATTATTTGTTGTGTTGTCTCGTGAACCGAGAGTTCTTAAACATCCAAACCTTGTAAAATGATCACTAAAAGTTTCAGTCTATGCAGTGTGACTTATCCTAACTGAAGTCTACTGTTATAAGACATATAGGCTTTTAGTGTAAGCCTTCTTTAATAGAAGAAAGGGTCGACGTAAGAGTTTTATCTACGAACATCAATAAAAATTTATGTGTACTTTACTTATGCAATTTCACTTTCTTGCACATTCAAATTTTCATACCGCTTCTTATTAAATTGTCAACTGTTGTGTTTATCACTGTTTTAATCGGACCGTTTTCACACTTATTTTTATAACAAGTGGTTCAATAAGGTTAGCCATTCAAAAATACCTCTTAAAAACTTAAAAACAGTTAAGAACGACTTAAAGTTTTTCAAATAATTTTAAAAAGTTTACTCACCCTCTTTAAACTTTAACTCGATCCTAGCATACCGAATAACTCAGCAATATCCGACATCAATGTCATATTAGTAATGTGTGGTGTTATGCCAAATGCTACAAAAAGAACTAAAAAAATAGTAAAATATAAAATAAAATAAAAAAATCATACTAAACTAAGAAAATGTTGACTAAACAGAGGATCAAAACTAAAAAAAAAAAAAAAACTGAAAATAGACTAATATACATAATTAAGGAATTTTATGATTTACCCTTGTAAAGATGTATGACTAGTGTATTTAATATTTCGGGAGTCAAATTATAATATAAGAAGAGTATGACTAGTGTATTTAATATTGAGTGAGTCTCATGTGAGACCGTCTCACGGATCATAATCTGTGAGACGGGTCAACAATACCCATATTCAGAATAAAAAATAGTACTCTTAGCATAAAAAGTAATACTCTTTTATGGGTGACCCAAATAAGAGATCTGTCTCACAAATAATACCCGTGAGACCGTCTCACATAAGTTTTTGCCTTTAATATTTCGTCAGTCAAATAAAAATATAAGAAGAGTTGTTAAAAACAAACTAATCCATAGTAATAAAATAAAAAGTCAATTAAAATGTTAAAAATAAGTTAATATAATTTATTTACATGAAAAAAAATAAGATATAAAAATGCGTCTTCACATCCCAATTATATACATACATAAAAATGTGAATCATTCACTATAGTTAGTGGTTGGGGACAAAATACACTTACTAACTAAACAGCTGGACTGCCTTAATTTTTATCCCCCTCAAAGAGAGACAAGCAATGCTAAGGTGGCGAGAAACTCGTTTTCATATGTTATAATCCCACAATTTTTTTTTTTTTACAAAATTTAAATGGCAAAATCCTACTTTTGTTTCGTAATACTGCTGCTACTCCCCTTCAATATTTCGAGTATGTTTTTATATTATTTTTTTGTTCGATCTCTCCTCCTTTTCCGAGTTTGTGCATCGAATCGCAGAGTTCGCTTTTAAATCTATGCTTGTGTTTTATTTTATTTGAAGTTTACTAATTGCTCAATTAGTTGAATTTAGTCTGGTTTGGAATCAAGCAGTTGTTAATTCATTATTCATTCAAATCGTTCTTAATTTGATTTTACTTCCTACATGAAACTTCTGAATAGCTTAAATAAAATTCTATTTTATGCTATGTGTTGATGTTGGTTGTTTTTCCATTTTGAAAGATGGGTTGGATTTGAAATTTGTTTTGAAAAAATGTTCATTATCTTTATACATACATGTTCTTGAATTTCCATTTGGGTTGCAAATCGAATCGGTCGAAAAAAATAATAGGTGCACATTTAAATGTACGTGCAAGTTTGTGCAGATTCTGAGGTTTCCATAAGAAGAAGAAAAAAAAACTCTATCTTATGTGATTATTATGATTGAGAACTCATGTGAGTATGCAATGTAGGTTGGATAATCTATCCCAACGAATGTAATACGGGGTGTATCCGAATCATCCAGTGGCCATCCGGATTCGCGGGACTACACATCCCCAAGTTCACAGTCCAAATCATCAACGAGGCATGGCATTCTAAAGGCGTATATAATGTTCAGATTGCTTGTCCTGCATTTGCATCCACAACTCTCATCAGTCCGGCAATTTTCCGCAGGACCGATTTGGTCCATTGTCTGCTGAAAAATGGAAGGATGCTTAATCCGGGGGAAGTCATCACTTTTGAGTATTCAAATATACTTCCTTATCCTCTATCAGTTGTGAGCATGAAATGCTTGTGACTGATTATCAAGTGAGATTAATTTCTTTTTTTTTTTTGTGCGTGTGTGGAAAATGTTGGATTTGTATTCTTGTTATTTTTTATTTGAAAATGAAGATGGGATTTCATTTAAAAAGTGGGAGAAAATGAGTCATTTGGCTAACCAAAATGTTTGGTAGTGTTAATATATAAATTTGTATCACTAATTCGTTTGTGATTTTGATGAGAAGGGAAATAAAGAGAAATAGGAACAGTTGATGGACTCGAATGCCATTTTCGGGATTATGAAACTGAATATTTTGTGGAGTTTTTATTAGTCTAAAAGGGAGTTGTCAGGGTTTAATATTTGGAAATTTAAAAATTCTATATATTACATTATTCGGCCGCCGATGCGGTTTCTAAAAATCGAAGCAGTAAGCGATCATCTAGCACCTAAGAGCCATCTAAACAGTCCTAGTTGGTGTCTTTTAGAACTCTTTTCCAACTTATTACTCCAGGCATATAAATTTTTCCACCAATTGATGATAAATTTTTGTATTGTGTGTATAACTTTTCAGTTCAAATTCCGAAAGCTCGAGAATTTTTCACTCTATCATATCATTGGAAAAAACATAATTAGGCTTTTACTCTCGAATATTTAAAAGGGAAATTTACATATTTTTAATCTAGAAAGTTGCAAATTTTTGATAGTGTAATTTACATGTGAGTAGGTCTTTTGTGAGACGGTCTCATGAATATTTATCTATTAGACGAGTCAACCATACTGATATTCACAATAAAAAGTAATACTCTTAGCATAAAAAATAACATTTTTTCATGGATGACTCAAATAAGATATCTATCTCACAAAATACGATCTGTGAGACCGTCTAACACAAGTTTTTGCCTTTACATGTTTTCCAATGTCAGAACTCAATTGACGATCTTAAACCACTAATTTCAATTTGTATTTTAAATTTTAATAAATTCTTTATCTGAGTGTTGATATAGCGCTAAAATAAAGACATGACACAAAAAGTTTTGGTGTTGATCTAAACATTTCTGACGTATCTGATGTTACATCAACAATCCAGTGAAAAATGATTAAAATTGAGAAAAAATGCAATTAGTGGACTTAAACCATGAATTGGTTGATAACATAACAAAAAAACGTACAAGTTATATGAACATATTTTTTTTGCTACAATTATATATTTCTCTAATTATTTACAGGAAAATTTACTTTTTTGTTTTGTCTGCTTGTAATTTTAGTCATTTATGTTGTCGAATTTCAGTTTTATGTATCTGCCAAGTTTTTTTTTTTTTTATAATTTCAATATTTTTCATTCAGAGTGTCACGCCTCAAAACTCGGGATTTGACACCGACGTTGTTTAGCAATCACGTACACAATCGAAACAACAAGTTTTCGTAGCACAGTATAAACCAAACCAGTTTATATATCATAACTTCAATCCAAAGGAAATATTTTCTTTTACAACCAAAATCACTAAACGACAGAAACAAATGCGGAAACATAAACTGCATAATAATAAACTTAAACTTAATCTAATTTCTTGAATCATCACCATCCCTAGAATTGTTCGGACTCTTCCTCCCCGAGTTCTTCTTCGGATTTCTCTGGGACATGTTGTAAGGGGGGTGAGTATTTGAGAATACACAGCAAGTGAGGGAATATCGAGCACAATAAAACAACATGCATAAATTTCGAAACACATGACTTGCACACATACTTCATAAACATGCATAACATTTACCAGCCACAGTGATTTATCTAACTTTCTATGGTTTACTGACGTCAGTCCCTAATTTTTACTCCTCTAAGAGGGCGAGGCCGTATAGCGGTTATATCCCCCACCACGTAAGGGTACGTCATGGTTGAGATTCCCACCCATATACAGTCGACTCCTCACAGTGCTTAAAACAGTATGACAATGTGACACAAGAAAAGGAGTAGAAAAGGACATGTACTCGACTGTATTTTCAAAAACCGAAAAATTCACATATGCATAACCGAAATTGTTAGATTTAAAAAAAGCCCACTTACCGTATGTATTTATGCTAGAAACGTAGGTGTTTGGCTTTGAGAATTGGATCGCTTCTCCTTCTTGCTCGGACGGCGCTTCGGCTTTGATTTCTTGGACGACCTTGAGACGATTTTTGTGCAGAGTTTGGCTATGGAGAGCTGCTGAATTTTTCGAAACTTGCAACCAGAATTTTCGAAACTATAGGTGTAAGAATGGCTAGGCTTGATGGTGTATTTATAGGTGAGGGAAAATGGTCTAAATTTGGTACTCAAATCCTACCAAAAATCATGGTAAATCTCACAAATTTGACTCCAATCTCCCTTGCATTTTCGAAAATCTTGCTACCTAAGTTGAGAGATTTAATCCTTGATTCTTTTCCCTTTTTCTTGGATAGAATATTGAGATGCCAAGTCAATGGATTTTCGAAATTCTTTAGAAATTATCAAGCCTCAATTCTTTTAATTTGTATGATACTCAAATCTTGCAATATCTCCTCCCAAAAATTCGAAAATATACATGCCTTGGTATATCATTATTAACTTGGCAAAACTATTTCCAACAATTAATTTCCCAAGGTGCATATCTTATTATTATTATTTTATACAAAATCAAATCCTACAAATTTCCTTACCAATTATTGATTACATTAATGAAAATTTTCGGTTCTCACACAGAGTGCTGATGTGACCCTATTTACGTCATATCTGGAGGTGTAAATGAATCAAATCGAGCAAAATATGATTGAAAATTTAAGGCTCGAATTTAGCTCGAATCACTTTTACTGGAGTTTGAGCTCTCTATGAAGCTCGAAAATTTTAAAGTTTTTGCTCGAATTTGGTTCGATTAAAACTCGAGTTCGAGTGTGGCTCGAAAAATTTGAACATGTTCGCGAACTATTAGAATCATTGATCGAAAACAAGTACTCGAAAAGCTCGAAATTTAATAGTTAATTACATTTGGCATAATATTAAGGCTCATGAGTTGAATGCGGACTATCGAAGGAAAAAAAAATTTAGGCTCGTACGGTTCAAAAAAAATTTCGAACATGTTAGAGTTCGGCTCGAATTCGATAAGCTCGAATACGAATCAAATATTTTTCCAGTTGGATTGAAAATATCATCAACTGGCTCAGTCATATCATTGTCATATTGGTGTCACATAAGAATCACGTAGGAAAATTATTAAAATTTACCAAAAATACACATAAAAAAGATAAAATAATAAAAATGAAATTTGAGAATATATGTGACTCAAATACAAAAAAAAAATGAAATTTTATTTTATTTATATCTATTTTTTAAAAAATTGGGAATAAAATTTTATAAATAGACCTCGGACTAAGTGACATTTCTTTCTTATTTGGTTGTCGCGATGGAACCAATCAAATGTGACTTGACTCGCTAAGTCAATACAGGTAGTCTATACGTGTAAACGATACGTCACATCAATCCATATGAAAATCTTGATCTGGTCATGCATGCAGCCCAAACAATGCGTTACTGATATTTTTGCTTGGAGACCAAGTTCAAAGGACATATAAATACTCTGCATATCATAGGCGATAAATAAAGATCCACACGATATCACCAATTGTAACAATTATACATACATATATACACATCTGATTTTTGGATATATAACATACTCATGTCGAATATATTCGGTTCTGAATTCGCAGAAGTTTATGTAATCCGGAAGCTCCACAAGGAGAAGATGAAGAAAATGGAAATGAAGGATCAGGAAGACAAACAAAAGTCAGGTAAGGAGGAAAACAGATGCAGTACTGCTGATTCAGCTGCTGCGAGTTGCTTCTTTCCTATGATCAAGCTCAAGAAAATTCATCCTAAATAATTTTTGAACCTCAATTGATGCTAAAATATTCACATGTGTAATTCCGCATCTTATTGTAATTATATATAAAATTAAACAGTGCGTGTACCTTTTTGTCTTAGTTTTCTTTGACCAAATTATACATGCAGACAACGTAATTGTTATCATCTACGTGTGTAGTTTTTTTTTATGATGATTAAATTATTAGTTGCTATTATTCGGTGTGCACTTGATTAACCCTCGAGCTAACGTAGTAACATGGAATCTACGTTAGTCCGGTAAGTCATATTGGGCCCAATTAATTAAACCCTGTGAAAAAGGTTCGTTCATGAAAGTGTTGGTAAGGGAAATCAAAGGCATTGGCCACGGCTCCACTATTATCACTGTTGCGTGATTTCCGCTCGCGAGCGCAAAATATCAAATTTTAATACATGATGAGTAAAGTATCGTTTTTAATATGACTGAAAATTTATATTCACATTAAGTACTATAATTAAAATAATCTCAATTTTATTTATAAAATCCAGGCAAAGATTTCAATAAACTAAAATAAAGCAAATAATATGAAATTTTAAGGACGACTTTGGATGCACAATATAATACTATTCTACATACAAGATTTCACCCAATTTTCATTCATGCAAATCATATTAATTGATAATATCACCTATTCCAATTTAGAGGCCAAGAAACCTTAAGTGTTATTTACATTGTCTCTCGAACACGGAGTAAATTTTAATATTATTATTTCCATATCGATATCCTTATCAGAAATAAAACATCAAAATAATTTAACCAAGTTTATGGTTCTCTTTCAAACACCTCAAAATAAATTATAGGTCTTCCAAACTCTACAAATATCCTAGGTTGTGTCTTCCTATATATGATCCTATTCAAAATCTCCTCTCTGAGTGTCAGATTTCGACTAAATATAACATTCAATTTGTGGTTAGTAAATTGAAACTCAAATAAAAAAGAAGAGTATGTCTCTTGTGAGACGGTCTCACGAATCTTTATCTGTGAGACGGGTCAATCCTAACGATTCACAATAAAAAGTAATACTCTAAACATTAAAAATAATATTTTTTCATTGATGACCCAAATAAGATATCCGTCTCACAAAATACGACCCGTGAGGTCGTCTCAAACAAGTTTTTGCCAAATAAGAATACACAAATAAATTTTAAGAACAAATAATAATAGAATCAATATCTAGAAGCAATCAATAAGTTTATGATGAATAATTAAACACATAGACGTATTAAAAAATATCATCAATAATTCAATGCAAAAAATAAAACTACAAAGTAGATGAATTTATCCCGTATTGTGATTCAATTATCCCTTTTCGTTCTCTCTCATGTGTGAGGATCCAAATTTTTAGAGATATAACTAATTAATTAATCGCACACATGTATAGGACTTTATTTTCAAAATTTTGGTATTACATTTTATAATAATAAAGTCGAAAATGTTAAATAATACATGGTATTCAAAAACTTCCAAACCAATAAATACACGAAATTCGAAATCCAGTGTAGGAAATGTATTAATTTTGAAAATTTAGGTCTGAGATATCAATCCAATTGGAGAATCTGGCAATATATACAACTATGAAAGCAGATTCTTATGGCTTGTGGGGAGCAAATCCAAAGAGGATATTTAAAACTAAAATTTTATATGAGCCACATAATTTATTTTGTGTGACTATATTAAATCTTGAAAAATATGTTCTAACAATTGTCTTTTTAATTTGAAACAGGAGAAAAACAACACATACCACTTGACGGTTGAGTTTGTGCACATAATTTATTTTGTGTGACAATATTAGTATAATGATAATAATGAGTATCTCATCAATCTCAATTCACATGTTTCAGTATAGTGTTCTAAAAAATGATGGCAAAAACTTGTGTGAGACGGTCTCACGGGTCGTATTTGTGAGACGGATCTCTTATTTGGATCACACATGAAAAAGTATATGCTAAGAGTATTACTTTTTATTTTGAATATGTGTAGGGTTGACTCGTCTCACAGATTATGATCCGTGAGACGGTCTTATATGAGACTCACTCAAAAATGATAAGCAGGAGTGCGGCCACTCACTGCCTAAATATCTGACATTTTTTCTTTTTTACCTAAATATCTAATTTTTATTATTTATCTTTGTATTTTTCCGATAATTCATCTATATCGGATTCAAGATCAAAATCAAAGACATATTTTCCTCTTTATATTATACAATATGATTGAAAAATTATGTCAAACAAGTTTTTTTAAAAAAAAATTTAAAATTTTAAAAATTAAAAAAATCTATATATTACATTAGGCGGCCGCCGATGCGGCTTCTAAACGAAGCGGTGAGCGATCATCCAGCACCTAACAACCTAAACATTCCTAGTTGGTGTCTTTTAGAACTCTTCAATTTCCAACGTACCCCAAGCATATAAATTTTTCCACCAATTGATGATAAATTTTTGTATATTGTATATAACTTTCAGTTCAAAATCCAAAAGCTCGAGAAATTATCACTTTATCATATCACTGGAAAAAAAACATAATTAGGTTTTTAATCTCTAATTTTTAAAAAGGAAAGTTACATATTTTTAATCTAGAAAGTTACAAATTTTTGCTAGTGTAATTCACATGTTTTCCAATGTCGGAACGCAATTGACAATATTAAACCACTAATTTCAATTTGTTTTTCAATTTTAATAAATTCTTTATCGGAGTGTTGATATAGCTCTTGAAAATAAAGACATGACACACAGAGTTTTGATGTGGATCTAAATGTTCCTGACGTATCTGATGTTACATCAACACTCAAGTGAAAAATTATTAAAATTGAGGAAAAAAAAATGCAATTATTGGACTAAAATCATGAATTGATTGATAACATAACAAAAAAACGTACAAGTTATATAAACATAATTTTTTTGCTATAATTATATATTTCTCTAATTATTTATAGGAAAAATTACTTTTTTTTTATTTTGCCTGCTTATAATTTTAGTCATTTATGTTGTCAAATTTCAGTTTTATATATCTTTCAAGTTTTTTTTTATAATTTAATATTTTTCCATTGAGAGTGCTGATGTGACCCTATTTACGTCACACCTGGAGGTGTAAATGAATCAAATCGAGCAAAATATGACTGAAAATTTAAGGCTCGAATTTAGCTCGAATCACTTTTACTGGAGTTTGAGCTCTATATGAAGCTCGAAAATCTTAAAGTTTTTTGCTCGAATTTGGTTCGATTAAAACTCAAGTTCGAGTGCGGCTCGAAAAATTTGAACATGTTCGCTAACTATTAGAATCATTGATCGAAAACAAGTACTCGAAAAGCTCGAAATGTAATATTTAATTGTAAGACCGAGTGCTTGTCGCTTTACCAAAAGCTATAGCTGGTGGTAATTGTGCAACTCAAATCTTTTAAACCGCACAGCAGCTTAAACACCACAGTTCGATCGCTCTACCAAGCAAGGACAATTATTGCACTAAAAAATCTCCCTCTCAATAATTGCACTCCTTGCAATCAATGAGAATCGAACCCGTGACCTTGGCTCTGATACCAATTGTAGGGCCGAGTGCTTGCCGCTTTACCAAAAGCTATAGCTGGTGGTAATGGTGCAACTCAAATCTTTTAACCCGCACAGCAGCTCAAACACCACAGTTCGATCGCTCTACCAAGCAAGGACAATTATTGCACTAAAAAATCTCCCTCTCAATAATTGCACTACTTGCAATCAATGAGAATCGAACCCGTGACCTTGGCTCTGATACCAATTGTAGTACCGAGTGCTTGCCGCTTTACCAAAAGCTATAGCTGGTGGTAATGGTGCAACTCAAATCTTTTAACCCGCACAGCAGCTCAAACACCACAGTTCGATCGCTCTACCAAGCAAGGACAATTATTGCACCCAACATTAATTATATTATATTGTAAAATATTAAGGCTCAAGAGTGGATGGCAAACTATCGAAGTAGAAAAAATTTAGGCTTGAACGGTTCGAAAAAAATTTCGAAAATGTTAGAGTTTGGCTCGAATTCGACAAGCTCGAATACAAATCAAATATTTTCCAGTTGGCTTGAAAATCTCATGAACTGGCTCAGTTCGTTTACAATTTTAGTCATATCATTGTCATATTGGTGTCACATAAGAATCACGTAGGAAAATTATTAAAATTACCAAAAATACACATAAAAAAGATAAAATAATAAAAATGAAATTTGAGAATATATGTGACTCAAATACAAAAAAAAAATGAAATTTTATTTTATTTATATCTATTTTTTAAAAAATTGGGAATAAAATTTTATAAATAGATCTCGGACTAAGTGACCTTTCTTTCTAATTTGGTTGTCGCGATGGAACCAATCAAATGTGACTTGACTCGCTAAGTCAATACAGGTAGTCTATACGTGTAAAGGATACGTCACATCAATCCATATGAAAATCTCGATCTGGTCATGCATGCAGCCCAAACAACCGTTCAAAGAATATATGCGTTACTCCTATTTTTGCTTGGGGACCAAGTTCAGAGGACATATAAATACTCTGCATATCATAGGCGATAAATAAAGATCCACACGATATCACCAGTTGTAACAATTATACATACATATATACACATCTGATTTTTGGATATATAACATACTCATGTCGAATATATTCGGTTCTGAATTAGCAGAAGTTTATGTAATCCGGAAGCTCCACAAGGAGAAGATGAAGAAAATGGAAATGAAGTATCGGGAAGACAAAAAAAAGTCGGGTAAGGAGGAAAACAGATGCAGCAGTACTGCTGATTCAGCTGCTGCGAGTTGCTTCTTTCCTATGATCAAGCTCAAGAAAATTCATCCTAAATAATTTTTGAACCTCAAATGATATGATGCTATATATATTCTCGCGTGTAAATCCTCTTATTGTAATTATATATAAAACTTAAACAGTACGTGTGTACCTTTTCTTTCTTTAATTTCTTTGATCTCCGCCCGGGCTAAAATTTTAAACTCTATAATTTTTTAATATATTAAATTGATCTATCCGGACTAATATTATATAATTCCAAAATTATATAAAATTTACATATAATTTTTTTTTAAAAAAAAATTGGGCCACCCGGGCTAAAGCTCGGGTACAGGAGCCTTTGGCTCCGCCCCTGAATGTATCCGTTTTCATCTATGTTAGTGTGTATTTTTTTAAAATGACGATGAAATCCGTGGTTGCTATAATTCGTTGTGCACTTGGTGAACCCTCGGGCTAACGTAGTAATATAGAATTCACGTTAGTCAGGTAAATCATATTGAGCAAATTATGTGCAACATGTACGTTCGAGAAAGTGTTGGTAGGGGAAATTGAGCTCATGACCATTTATCAAAATTCAAACGCTCACTCCATTAACTTGGACACTCATAAGAGCGTGTATTCTTTGGCATCGGCCACTGCTCCAGTATTAACATTGTTGCGTGATTTTCACTCGTGAGCGCACAATGTCAAATTTTACACTAAGTACTATAATTAAAATAATCTCAATTTTATTTTTAAAATCAAATCGAAGATTTCAATAAACTAAAATAAAGTAATAATATGAAATTTTAAGGACGACTTGATACACAATTTTAAATGAGTTCTACATACAAAGATTTCGTTCAATTTTCATTCATGGAAATCATATTAATTGGTAATATCAATATATTCCAGTTTATAATTCAAGAAACATTAAGTGTTATTTACCGAGTATCTCGACTAGCTAATAAATTTGAATATTTAATTTCCATATCGATATCTCTATCACAAATCAAACATCAAAATAATTTAATCAAGTTTTATGATTCTCTTTCAAACACTTCAAAATAAATTGTAGGCCTCCCGTGTGAGAACTCGAATTTCCAGCATTTCAGTAGCAATGCAAACTTTCCAGCAGAAGATAATATTTCAGAAGCTGGTATTTTTCCAGCAGACATATATATTTCCAGCAGGCATGTATTTTCCAGCAGACAGAATCCAGCAGCAGAAGAGCGAGAAACAGCAGCAGCAGAAGGGCGAATTCCAGCAGAATGTTACTGATTCTACTTAGGACTTGTAACTGAAGCATTTATCATGGAAGTAAGGCGGTAATGGCACATAATGGCCATTAAGTGGGAGGCTAACAGTCAGAATCTCGCCTATAAATAACACTCTCAGACCTCTGAATTGGTGTTACACAAATCTGAGATTATCACTTGAATTTTTCGAGCTAAGGAAGGGTGCTTATTTTCGAGCAGTAGAAGCCAGTAGCAAGAACGAGCATATTCCAGACTTCTACCGAAACCTTATTACAAATTACAGTAAGTGGGCTTATGTATAAATATCTTGAAATCCGTTTGATAATTCTGGTTTAAGTTCAGTTTCTGTATGATTTCCGATATATGATTTTGAAGCACTGAAACTCCCTAGTGAACTAATGTTAGGAATATATATTCTGAACATCTCTTAATTCTGATTCTGATTCTGGCATCACCCCTTAGAGGAGAGAACATATAGGGGACTGATATCAGTTTAGCCAGGAAATTCACTAACGTGTTCAGTGCTTACTAATTCCGATTTCTGTTCTGAAACCTGTAAATTCTGAATTTTGATTTCTGTTATGAAATACAAGCTTTCTGTATATTACTGTATTACTGTTTCCGTATTAAAATGATTTTCGAAAACTGAGAGTTATTCTCGCCCTCGCTTACTGAGTGACAATCATATCACTCACCCACCAAACCTATCTCAGATAAGAACGAGGAAGAGTTGATAGAAGAAGAGGAGCAACGTAAGTTTTGGGGCTGGTGATGAAGATCGTTGTTCTTAAGTTCTGAATTATGTTTTATATTCCGCTGCATCTGTTCAGATATTGTAATTTGATGGTTTTACGTGTCCGCTGTAAAACATTTGTCATTGAGTTATAACAGACAATGATTATTATGAATAAAAGACTGGTTTTTGAAATTCTGTACTTCTGAGGCTTGTTGTTTTCGAATGTAAATTTGAGAGCAACGCCGGTGTCAACCAACCTCCGTCTCGGAGCGTGACATCCCGAACTCTACAAATACCCTACCTAGGTTGTCTTCTCATGATCTTATTCAAAATCTATCTCTAAATGCTAGATTTCGAATAAACATAACATTCAATTTGTGATCAGTAAACTGAAAGTCAAATAAAGCAGAAATTCACAAATAAATTTTAGAACTAATAGTAATAGAAAAATAATATTCGAAATATGAAATTCAAATCATGCTACATCAATATCTAGAAACAACCAATATGTTTATCATGAAATAATTGAACACATACACATATTAAAAATTATCATCGATAATTCAATGCAAAAAATAAAAATACAGATAAAAGTTAAATCTCTGATCCCCAGATGAATTTCTCTGTCTTGTGATTCAATTATCCATTTTTCGTTCTCTTATGTGTCTCAAATTCATGTCCCAAGCCTCATAATTGAATGCGTAATTGTATGATTGTGTTGTTTGGATATGTTGTGTTTTCCGGGGGAAAGGATGATGAAAAATGTTATGCCCCTTCAAAAACAGTTGTCCTATTATATTTATATCATTAACGGATAAAAAAGACACAAATCCTTGTACAATATAGGTTTTACGTGAACGGCGGTACCTTGCGCTCGAAAATCGACTCTTCTGCCCTTTTTTTCATATTTGCTCATTTTGTCGATTTTTATGCTTTCTTATATAATATGAATATAAATAAATATTAGCTCATGTATATGTTCAAAATAAATGAAAAATATCAAATTAAGGACGTATAAATATGAAAAATTAAGGACTCATCAATCACAATAAATATTTGTTTGTTCATGCAAGTTTGGAACAACTTCCGGATCTTTCAATAACTCACGAAGCCAAATTGCCTCTTTTGCTGCTTCACAGGCTGCTACATACCGGGCCTCCATAGTAGAATCAGCAACACAAATTTTCTGGACACCTCTCTATATAATGACTCCATTCCCCAAAGTGAACACCACACCAAAAAGTGGATTTTCTGGAGTCTCTATATGATTGGAAATAGAATCTGTAAGTCCAATAGGAATTCAATCTCCACGAGAATATACTAGAATATAGTTTCTTGTCCTTATCATATATTTTGAGTATATGCTTCACTGCGACCCAATGATCTAATCCTCTATTAGACTTATATTGACTAACCACTCCCATTGCAAAACATTTTCGTGCATTGTCTCGTACACATTGGTTACATGAGACTACCCACTCCTGATGCATAGGGAATTTTTCTCATATATTCTTCCTCTTGTGGTGATTCAGGACAATACTCATTTGAGGGATGAACTGCATGCCTAGAAGGTAAATTGCCTTGCTTGGAATTTTGCATCGCAAATCTGACAAGAATGTTTTTGATGAATGATGTTGAGACAATTCTAGAAGCTTATTTTTGGGATCTCGATTAATCTTAATACCAAGAACGTAGCTTTTTTCTCCCAAATTTTTCATTTGGAATTGACTGGCCAATTCTTTACACTTGATGAAATTTTCACATCATTCTAATGAGTAGAATTTCATCCACATAAAGAATTAAAAGGACCACTCTATCCCCTTTGATTTGCTTGTATACATGATGTTCATCCATATTTTTATGAAAATAACACGACTTTATTGCTTCATCAAATTTGATATTCCAAGATCTAGAAACCTTATGAAGACCATAAATAGATATTTGCAGCTTGCAGACTTTATATTATTGGAATTTAGCCACGAAACCCTCTGTTTGTACCATATAAATGGTTTCCTCAATATGGTCGTTCAAGAACTACGTCTTCACATCCACTCGTCATATCTCATAATCATAATGAGCATCAAAGGATAAGAGAATCCGGGTAGATTTGATCATGGCAACTGGAAAGAAAGTATCATCATAGTCTATTCCTCCCTTTAGGGTAAAACCTTTTGTCACCAACCCTAGTGTTGTAAGTCTCCACTTTCCCATCGGATCCTCTTTTTTTCTTATAGATAATTTGCAACCAATTGACTTAACGCCTTCAGATTGATCTACAAGTATCCAAACCAATTTCGAGTACATAGACTTCATTTTGAGTTTCATGGCTTCTTTCCATTTTTCTTGATCAACATGAACTATTACCATCTTATATGTCAATGGATCATCATCACCTCCATCAGTGACTGCAACTTGTGTTTCTTCTTCTTCACGATAGCGAAAGGCAATCTTATTCCCTTTAATACATAGTGGTGGAGGTGGTGGTGTTGGATCTTGAGTATTGGTCTCCAATCTTTGTTGTTCAACAACTAGTGTTCGTATATGGCTGTTAATCTCATTAGCCAGCAACTCTTCCAGAATTATTTTACTTCGTGTTTTGAGATTTCTCAAATCCGAAAAAAATGTGTTGTCCATTTTCCTTCATGAATAACTTTTATTCGATGAAAATAACACACAAAAGGTGTTAAATGAATACTGAGATTCAATACATGCTATTAACATTAGATCTAACAAACAAGAATAGCAGAAAAAAAAAAACGATATAATTTTATGAAACCAATAAATTAGCTACCGATCCAATTTATCCATCAAGATGAATATAAAATTGTAAATCATGCATAACTGAAAAAAATTATTGAAATTTCAAATCATGCTATTTAGAGTAGATGTAGTCAAATGAGTACAACATTGATCAATCACATATTCATCATCATGAAAGCAATGTAAATATATAGATCGATCGTAATTGCCTACACACACAAAAAAACGTATTAAATTAAAAGAGAATATTGAACACTCTAATATCACTTGTTGGCTTCATAAATCGAATTTCAAAATTTTATTTGTGGAAGTTTGTTATTTATCGAATCGCATAAAGACAATTTTATATTAGTTCAACGTATAAAATCTATATTAATTCAATAAATAATCAACTAGAGTTGTAGAATATACCGTTGTTGAATAAGATGGAAGAGCACAAGATTGACACTGTAGTCCTTCCATGTTTAGTCTCCGATACCAACAAACATGTGGGTGTCTCTCACTTTTTCTTATTATTTACTTATATCTCATATTCTCAATATTAGAATGAATGCACACCCTTTTCTCATTTTCAACTCTTATATATAATTTGAAAATGAAAGATCATATCTTTATGATCCATGGAAATTTTCGAAAAAACATCATCCGATTTGATTTTATCTCCATTCTTGAAGATTTAAAAAACTAGTAACATTCATCACGTTGAAGTTTGAAATACTCTAAGTTTTGTAATGACAAGAATAACATCGAGCTGTTTTATTGTACGGCTGCCGTTCTTATGTATTTACAGGTTTTTATCCATAAGTCAAGCTACTCATTGTATTATCAAAAGCTCAACTTGAAAACATCATTAGAAGATCATCACTTAGATTTTTTCTAACCGAACCTTTTTTCGATAAAGTTTTCTGAATCAAACCGTTCAAATTCTAACCACTCTCCAACCGACTAGTTATAAGCAGATCAAGATGGGTATTTGGACTCGAGTAATATTAGATAACATGTCATGAACATTATCCCATGAACTCTCGATTGACATGAATGTTTCCTAAAATATCAAGATTCAAGTAACTTTTTAGAAGATAAAAGATATAAATCAATAAAAAGCAATGAAGCATTAAATGAATATTTAATGCAGTGTATGATGAAGAGAAGTTGAAAATACCATGTTGTCGAAAGACATGACATATGATCATTGAAAATTTTTTCCTACCGATGGTAACTTTGGGTATAGATTTGCAAATTTAGGACATCAAAGACAAAAAATTCAAGAATTTTACAATCTTCAATATACAAGATCTCGAGAACTCTTATTCTTTCCAATATCAAGCCGCTTATTAACACACTTATATTCTACATCATATCATCTAGGATCAACTTGTGTCACCTTACTAACTCTAGTTGTTAAAAGCTATCCGTTGGAAAATCTATTGTTTCTAATGAAACAATAGTTCTTAAATAGCCAGAGTTTGTTGTGAGAAGTTATCACTCAAAGTTTTGATTAGGAAGTGATAAATCATAATCAAAATGGGTTTGTACAAGGATTGTAGTATCAATGTTTTTTAGTGAATTCTTTCCTAAGTGAAGAAATAGCGACTTAAGAGTTGTTATCTCCTAAAATCCATAAAATCTTCTTCTCTTTACTTGAGCACTTTCTTTTTCAGCCTGTTAATTTATCCAACGGATGTGTTAATCGATTGCTTGCATTTATATGTGTGTGTGTGTGTCTATATATATATATATGTATATATAGACATATATATATATATATATATATATATATATATATATATATATATATATAAATATAAATAGCCCTTGTTTAGTCGGACTGTTTCTGGCCTCAAAATTCTTTTTATTGGTTCAGTTCAGTCTAGTCTTCAAAAAAAGTTATAATAGCTAAAAAATATTAAAGCCAGCTCAAGATTAGCAAAATATTTTATAGTGTTTATTTACCTTCCTTTTAAACATGATTTTTTATCCCGCTCATGGCAGCAGGTTTTTTCTTGAACTCTAATATTTATATATTCAAATGAAATCTTTTAACAATAACCCTATGTTCTTAAAAGAAGATTATGATGAATGAAAAATACAAATGCAGGCATACCTACCCTCACCTGACTATGACATGTGGTATGTCATTAGCTAAGGTCCAACAATGTTCCTCAAAGCCCATACAACCGTAGTCATATCCGAGCGTTCACCTCAACTTGTTGAAATGCATCGATCAAAATGTATAGCTGATGATAAAAGAAAGCTGATTTAGATAACATGGCTGAATAAATCCTTTGCAAGACCCTTGACAAGAACATGTTTAGCAAAATCAAGACATGTTCTACTGCCAAAGAGACCTGAGAAAATTAAAGCTTACCCAACTTTGCGAAGGAAATGATCAAACGAAGGTGAACAAAATGATCGTGGAAATTCAAAAATTTGACGATGCAAAATGAATCATGGCATCGTTGAATTTTCTTCGTTGGAAAGCAATACTCTAACCGTAAACTTGCTTTGAAAATAACAAAAGCATTGCCTAGAAAATTGGATGTGAAGATAATGACAATTTAAGAGTCCAAGGATCTCAACAAAGTTGAGCTGCATGACCTATTTGCAGATTTAAATGTATATGAGTTCGAGCTAGTGATCTGGACAGAAGAAGAACCTTCCACTCCTCAACCCATCAAAGCTATAGCCGCCACAACCCCCACTCCAACCTCTGTTGAAGATTCTTACAATATAAAATCTACTTACCAGATAAGCAACGCAATTATTTTTTATGAAATTGGCAAATTTATGAGAAATAATCAATTCTCAATTTAATTCTTATCGTTAAAAAAATCAAGCTTTGTTTTAACTATGGAAAGAAAAATCATTTCATTACATATTGTAGCAAGTCAAAGAAAGACGATAAGAGGCCATGTGAAAATAGGAGATCCAAAAATAATAAGAGATTTTTCAAGAAGAAGAAGAAACAAAAAATTCTTGTTGTTGTGCATAGCAAAATAAAATGGGTGGATTCAGACTCAGATTCATAAAATTCAACTAGTGAGAGTGATGAAGATAAGGTCTAATCAGGGACGGATCCAGGAATAAGAGTTGGGGTGGGCTTGAACTCAATATGATAAGTTATATATTATTAAAAAAAAAGTACATCATATCGTTCAACGAAGTTGTGCCTTACGTGATTTTAAAACATAAAATTCATCAATAATAGAATTTACATCAATATGTTTAGCTAAATCTCGTTCAATATAGAGTGTCAAACAATCGGCAAGAAAGTCATCCTCCATTTTATTGCGAAGTTCCGTCTTCACATGCTTCATTGCTGAAAAAGCCCGTTCAATAGTGGCAGTAGACACAGATAATGTCAAAACAAGATGAATCAATCTAGTCAACATAACATAAACACTTGACCGTCCACTCTCGGTCAATTGCTGACACAACTCAACAAGTGTAGAAACCTTTAAATTCTGCATCACATCGAGTTTATAAATGTATCAATTCATACTTCAAAACAACAATTTCTTGATCTGTGAAATCTCCAGGATAAAACTTCTTCGCAAGCTTGCAAATATCATCACTGTTAAATGAGTCAAATGAATTTTTAGGATCTAAAGCTATACTAAGAGAAAGAAGTTTCACCGATTACTCATTGAACCGAGTATTTAACTCCATCAAAATGAAATCTATTGCTGCATTAAAAACATCAAAGTGGTAATGATGTTCTATTGAATAAACCGTCGCTAATTAAAACCGCCGATCCACTTTTTTTTTATTTTTTAATAATTTAGCGACGGTTTTAGCAATAACCGTCGCTAATATTTGCGACGGTTTTTGATAAAACTGTCGCCGATCCCCATCGGCGACAGGTTTACTAAAACCGTCGCAAAAGTAGCGACGGTTTTCACAAAACCGTCGCTAAAACCGTCGCTAAATAAAAAAAAATGGGCTGGGCTACAGCCCAGTACAGCCCTAGCGTAGATCCGTCTCTGGGTCTAATGTCTCATGGAAGATGTTGAGCCAGATATCACAGATGTCGAGCTGGATACTCTTGATGATATGGTATTTAACTTCGACTCTGATTAATTTATACGAGCATATCTTCTCACGATACTCCAAAACATGATACAAGAGTTTAAAAGAATATCACAATCATTCAAAAAATTCAAGGTAGAAAATAAAAGTTTAACAGATAATTCAAGTGACTCTAGTAGTTGCTCACAACGAAAATGTAGCGAAAAGAACTTGATAGTCTAATGGTGAAACTCAGTCTGATTGTAGCTGAGAATGATGATTTGGGAAGAGTGTTTCAGGTAAATATCAATTAAAATAAATGATTGAAGCAATTATTCAATTCATGTAATAAGTCTTCTATCTCAATTCAAAAGATGCAAGAAATTCAAAAATTATCCGGAGACAGAATTTGTGCATATTGTATTGATTAGTCTTCTATTTGTCATCGGTGTTCTAAAATTCTTCGTCCATCGTCACGACTTTTGGCTAGAGGCGTCGCCAAATTCATCGATCGACTAGAAGGTTTTGTATTTATTATCTTTTATAAAAAAATCAAAATAATAAAATTAAAACTAAGTCTCCAGTTTATAGTTTTAAACTTAAGCAAAGGAGGAGCGAGAACAAGCAGCAGCAGTGAGAAACAAGAACAACTAGAAAAATTTACGGATTTCTTTCCATCTGCCGCCCCCTCTTTCGCCACTCTTGCATGTCACTGCCAACCTCCTCCCTCCCTCCAGTCACGTCCTCCAGAGTATTCCAGTGTTGAGTTGTGTGTTAGGTTTTTTAATTTATTGCTCAATGATTTTTGTTTTGAATGTTTTGATGATACTTAGATACTTTCTTTCATGTGATTTTCTGGAATGATTTTTTATGATTATATCAGGGTGATAATTTTTCTGGATATGATTTTTGGTGATATAAGTGATGTGATATTGTTGCGTATCCTTTTTCTTGGAGTGATTAGCATTTTTCCTGGAATTAGGATTAACATAAACTTGGATGGAATATTTACAATACAAGTATACTTGAAACGACGGTAGGATGATTGATGATTCTCGTTAATATTTAATCATTCAACTGTGAGATTTGTGTGGTGCAATTAACGTTGGCCTTGCCACCATTGCTGGATTTAGTATTGTGATTTCTTTACTCTAATAACTTCCCTGAAGTACCTTATACTTCTCTATTTTCAGTTGCAACTGAAATCAAATTTTTGATTATTTTTCTTAAGTTTTTGTTGGGTTAAGTTTTCTACTTACGTACTGCTTTGCTAAAGCGTTATTCTTTTTGTTATCTTTCATGTGCATGCCAGAGTCATAAAATATGCAAACTTCTTCAATGAATTTAACTTTCAACCATTATTGAATTTCCCAGTTGGAGGATTCTACCAACTAGCGATCTGTTTTTTTTTAAAACCTCAATTATGCATCTTTGTTCTTTCCCAAGAAGAAAATATATATACTAATCATATTCATCTGTCATTGTTCTTTGTCTATCATGTCTGGTCATCATTTTATCCACTTTAGAGTAATATATCTAAGTGCAAAGTAGCAGTAGCAAGTTCTATTAGCTAATTGGTAAAAATATCTGGCTTTCATGAGCAAAACTTATAATGCTATAAACTCTAAAGATGACGTTAAAATTGTTGTTTATGTTAATTCAGCATAAAAGGTAACTTTGTTTTTGTAATCTATATTTTTTTAGCTTTTTTTTTTCTTCTAATCTACTGGAAAAGGATGAAAATGATATTTTGAGGCTTCTGGAACAAACATTATTAATTGTGAATGAAAATGGCGAGACTATATCTTTTGAAGCATCTAATTCAGTGTCGAAAACATAGAAAGATAACCCTTTGAAGAGTAATTCGAAAGATTTTGGATGAGAATTTGCGAACTTTGTGGTTCCTAGAATTTGGATAAGTTGAAATATAAGTTGTGTAGAAAAATGATCATTGGTAGAGTTTATTAGAAGGAACAACATATTGCCAATATCAAAAGAAATGTTTCCCCACGTAAGGATTTTTCGGACGAGGATAAAATGAAGTGTAAGAATTCAATTGAAAAGAAGAAAGAACAAAAAAGAAACACAAGAATACATATGAAGAGGGGGTCAATGAGTCCGGTCTTCCTATTCATGCCATTGACAATGATAGCTTCAAGTAGTTTGTACAAGTGGTTGGTCAATTTAGACCGGGTTATCATCCTCCAACTCAATACCTATTAAGGAATCCCTTGGTGAAAGAAGAGGTAGAAAGAACTATAGGTCTATTAAAAAAGCAATAAGAAGAATGGACTTTGAATGTTTGCTCAATTTTGACCGTTGCTAATTGGAACGACCAGAAAAGAATAAGTATTATGAATTTTTCTTCTAGAGAAGCATCGGATGAAGCACACACCGAGAATTATATATTTGAATATGCAGACAAGTGCATGAAAGAACTTGGGCCACAAAATGTAGTTCAAATAGTAGGAGACAATGTTTCAAATAATATGACGGCGAAATATTTTTCGAAAGAGAAGAGGTCATATATATTTTGGATTTCATGTGCAACTCACATCGTGAGTCTTATGCTTCAAGGAATTGGGAACCAACTTAAATTCAAAAGCTTGATAGTCCACTACATTTGGCCGCCTACCTCTTGAATACCCTTATTACTCCTTCAATGGCTGGAGCATAGAAAGTGAAAAGGTGGTTACGGATGGATTTTCCACTTGTATTGAATCATTCTTTTCCAATGATATTGATAGCCAAAGTGAGGTAGTAAATGTGGACTTGTTGAAGTATATAAACAAAGAGGGCGGATTTGGAAGAGAATTGGCTAAGGTGAGATACGCAAAAAATGACGAGAAATATGATTTTCGTAAGTTTATTTTTAAATTTTTATCGTTTGTTCCTTGGTTTTCTAAATGTTATTGTTTCATTTGTTTATTTAGTTGGATGGTGGCATCTTTATGGAAATATACCAAACTTGCCAAAAACGGATAAATATTTTTTCCTTTCAAGTTCTTCTGGTTGTGAGAGAAATTAGAGTACTTTTGAGGAGATAAGCACTTAATTACTTATTGTATATTTATTATTAACTTTTTAAATATGTAATTCAATATTAATATTTTCTATTTAATTTTGTTAAATTTGTTACGTTTGCTATGTTTGTTATTTACTCAATAGAGTTTCATAATAATTGATTTAAGAATTTTTTCCAATTCAAATAAAAATAATTCAAGTAATATTAATCAAGGTTAGCAAAGAAAGAAATTATATATTTCAGCCCAATGAGTTTGCTGGTATGAAAATTTAGCGGGGTCATGTATTTGTAGTATAAAGTTATTATTTTAAGAAATTTCATGTATACAAATTTTAATAGGGCAATTTTCCCATGATAATTCTCTACGATTGACTATTGAGTTCTCTTTGCGGGCCTTACCGTCCAACTTTCCAGCTTTTTTGCATTAATTAGAAATAAGTTTGAGGGGGTAAATCAACGGATATACATAAATACAAATACAAAAATAATTAATGCAATTAATTAGATTCCAAAATATCTCTTTAAAAAAATTATATTCCTAAATAAAGTGGAAGAATTGATACATCACAAAAACTCACATGAGATTGTCTCAGTGATCAATTTTGTGATATGTATCTCTCACCCGATCAATGAAAAAATATTATTTTATATGTCAAAAATATTATTTTTCAATATATATATATTTATATTTATATAGCGATATGTAGCGGTTCGACCTGTCTCACGAATATAAATCCAGACTTACTCTTGAAACAAATACTTTGGCAACTGGTCCGGAAATCTTAGCCAAGAAATTCAATGATTATCATTAGCAAGATGGGCTAAAATTCGATATATTAAATTTTATATGTTGATTTTATTGCACTGCATAATCTTGATCTAGCCAAATTGAAATAAAAAAAACGAGTAGTAGTACAAGATCTTCCACCCCATGCACCGTAGTTTATATATATATATATATATATATATATATATATATATATATTGGATTTGATTAATACGGTCTTTCTCCGATGTAGTTTCCCGGCGGATCATAATTACATGTCATGAAAACTCCCCGTCCACCATAGCAAACAACTCGGGCACACCCGATTCTCCTCGTGTCCCTCCAAACAATCTGAGTGTAATGCCCGCATACCATTCCATAGGCACAAGAATTCGACCGGTACTTGTATCCCTGCCTCTCCGACACCCATGCGTTGGCGGCCTGAACCGGTGTCCACCCGTTGCCGCTACCCCAAAATATGTTCTCGCCATAGGGCCCATTCGAGTGCTCTAACGCACAGTCCACACGCCTCTTGTTCGCATACCATGCTGCGTACTTTTCGAGCTTCGCATCCCGCACCAACGGCGGCAATCGCAGGACGGCTCGGGCGGCGTTTTGGGGACCCAAAAATTGTTGGGTGTAACTTTGGGGTGTGACAGCCGCATTGGTGTAACTTATTGTGATGATGAAGAGGAAAATGAGAATAAAACCTTGCATGGTTTTCATTTTTTAGCTGCTTCTATTTGTTTTCATGCATCGGATATCTATAATTTGAACACGACTGGTTCTTGTCTTACGTTGAAATATATATAGGAAGGCATTTTAGGGTGATTGATTTTTAAAGAGATCACAAAGTCAACGATCATTGGTGGCACCCATGTTCGATAATGATTGCCACGCACATCTTTTGCTAGTCAAATTTAACCATGATTTTTGCCCTTCACATAGTAAGTAATTTATGGATATAAAGTATATTAATTAATTTGTATGGGTCGCGTGATTGTACAGTTTCTTTATTTTTAAAAAAATTTACTTGGATTTTAATCGAAATTTTGTGATTTATATTTTAAGTCACGATTATGAATAATTTAATAAAAAGAGCATTCTTATTTTCTGGGATATTCGATATTATAGCTTAACGTATGTTATGTTATTTGGATAACCTTTGACATTTGGCTTAAGATTTCTACCAATATATACATACAATCAGTAGACAAAAAGCTGTGTGAGACGATCTCACGGGTTGTATTTGTGAGATAGATCTCTTATTTGGGTCATCTATGAAAAAATATTACTTTTTATGCTAAGAATATTACTTTTTATGGTGAATATCGGTAGGGTTGACCCGTCTCACAGATTAAGATCCGTGAGACGATCTCACATGAGTCTCACTCCAATTAGTAAATTTACGGTCTTTACAGTGTGTTTGGCAATCAGTATTTGGGAGGCTTTCATGGGATTTGTATTTCAAAATCTTATTTTTACTGTTTGGCAAGATGATTCAAAAAAAAAAAGATTCGGATTTGTTTAGAATTTTATGGGATTTCATGAGTTTTCAATAAGTATATCCAAATCCCATCAAATTTGATAAGATTTGGTGGGATTTAGATTTTAAAAACATACAATTACTTGTATATCCAACACATCATTCTCATTAACACATCATTCTCCACCAAAAATTTCTAAATTTTTAGACTTTTTTTCCCTTTAACATTTTTTTTAGAATTTGAAAGATTTAGTTTAAATTTCATAAGTTTCTTGTGTTATTTACTGATTAATATAATAAAAATTATAGTAATTATCAAAGCTTCTTTTTACGTTTAATAATTAATTTCATGTTAAATTTTGAATTGTTTGATGATTTTTTAATTATTATTTTATGTGCACTATGATTAATAAATAATAATTAATTTTTGAATTTACAAAGAATTATTAATTCCTAAACTTCTTTGGGTTATTTATGCTTATATGATTTCTAAGAGTAACTTAGTAAAATTTTAAAATTCCAAATTCGGATCCTTTTTTCTCCAAACAAGAAATGAATTTGTAAGTACCATTTTTAAATTTTAAACCAAACACCAAATGGAATTTCAAATATTTGAATTCCAAATCCAATTCCAAATCTCATGAAATCCTCTCAAATTTTAGTTGCCAAACATACTGTCAAGCTTCTTCTTCTTTTTTTTTTTTTTGGTTATTAAAAATCGGTGATGATAAATTTTTCGTTTTTGTATATATTATAAATTGGATGTTTAATATTTATGAACGGAGACATTTTGTCTTTCGATATGGTCGGAATCATCGGCTCTATCAAAGTATAATCACCTCAATTTGCGGGAGATGATTTATATCACCTGCTCTCACTTTCTCTCACACTCGACAAACATGCTTCCTACCAGTGATTTTGTGTGTCTGTGTATTGAATTTTAACATATCGGATTAAACTTTTAATTATCGTACAAATTATAGTTGACCTTTTATTTTGTTGTTTCTGATATATTAAAGAGTGTTGTAGTACTAATTGGAGTGATTTCAGGAACTAAATCATGTGTTTTAAAAATTAGATAGTAATCATGAATAATTCATGTCATAATAAATAAATTATATATTAAAAAAACGAGTAGAATGTTCGAAATTTTATTACATTGTATCAAGAGCAATTACATCTGAAATGAAGGTCAAAGAAAGTAAACTCATCTTACTTGACACTAAACATTGAATCGGTGACTCTGGCATGAGTCTTCTGATTCGTTGATCTATATGCAAAAGAGAAACTACAATTTGATAAATCCAAATTTAGAGTTTTGCAGTCATCTATAATTAATCCAAAGCTTGAAGACTCTGAAATTGAATCATTGGGCTACGTCAATGCCCATTTGAGCATGATATTCAACAATGACATTTTGAATTTTCATTCCTTTGAGCCAGTTGAGTGCTTTACCGAGGCCCAAAACGTCCTTTATAATTGGCTCCGTTTGGTACATATGATAGGATAATTAAATGATTAATAATTAGAGTGATTAAAAAATGAGATATCTGGATTAATAGTATAGTGGGATAAATAATATGATATTTGGTATGATTTTAAAATGATGGATTAATTTTGTAAATTTTAATGTAGTGAGCAAAATGCCCTAAATGGTAATTAAATATATATTTTTAAGATAATTAAATATTTATAATTATAATTTACATTTATTAAAATATATTTAAATATATTTATTAGAAATAAATTTGTATATATGCATTTACTTTAATAATTAAAATAACAATAATATTTTGAATGTTAATGTTAAATAAAGTCTTAGTAGTCTTAAACCGGGTCAAAAATTGATTATTAATATATCTTAGAATTTTAACCAAACATTAGATAACTATGGGATTATTCATCTATCCTTATTTAATCAAATCAACCAAACACAATATTAGGGTGTGTTTGGTTGAGTGGATTAAATAATGATAGATTAATAGTCAAATATTTATCGTTAAAATTTAAAATGTTTTAATAATCATTTTGACCCGGTTTAAGATCCAATTTTATTAATCAAATAGTTATCCATAAAATTGGATCTTAAACCGGATCAAAATGATTATTAAAACAACTTAAAATTTTAACGATAAATATTTGACTATTAATATATCCTTATTTAATCCACTCAACCAATGAGTACTAACTATATTTTTCCATACATTAAATTGTAGATATTAATCGACCTTGTACGAATCTTTGAGGATGGAACCATAACCTAAAAAAAGGTTAGAAAAAATAGTCGCATCGACATTGCGTTTATTTGTCTCTCTAGAGGCTTGCTCCACCGTGTTAGCTAATTATGTGAGGAACAAGACCGGTGTCTTGCTAGAGGTATTCTTGCACTGAAAGATTATCATTTTCTTGCACTTTTTACTTTCAAAAGTTTAAGAATTTTAGTTTTAAAGATCAAAACGTTTATTGAGTGTCGTATAATTTTAAATCCATTTATAGGTGTTTAAATGATTTGCCATTGCATTCTAAATGCATTCTAAGAATTTTCAGTAGGTTATGTATATGTCCTATTGAAGTGAGTGTTTACAGAAGTTGTAAAACCAAATTTTTTCTAATATTTTATAGAAACAGAAGAAGTTGAGACATAAAAGATTCAGCATTTGAACTTTTAGAAACAATGCTTTTGTTATTTACTTTAAGTGCTATTTTAGTTCTTGTTCAATGTATGAGGTGTGCTGATTTTCAATTTGGTACACGAAATTATGCCGAACTTATTCCGCACTTATATTTAAAGTTCAAATATCGTTTCAGCTGCCAACGCCAGTTGAAATCACTATATTCAGTTTATTGAAGAAAAATTTGTAAGTCGTTTATTCATCCCCTCTAAACATGTACACCTAGGTAAGAAATGTGGTATCTAGTTATAAGGGGTAGTTCGTATATCTCGAATTGGGCACGGCCACTAGTTCATATTTCCTCTTATCGAAGTCTTGTTTAAATTTAGTACTCAAATGAAAAATGGAAGTATTTATTTGCAAACTTTAGTCATTACCGTATGTTTCCCTTTAATCCAGCAGTAAATAGGTGACTCTCTAGCGTGAAAGTCAAACATTTAATTCGAAGTTCAAGCGTTATTTGTCTCAGTCATGTATTTCACGAAATTTCTCATTATGCCCAATATTTTAACGGCATCATGACATTCACACATAATATTATCATCACAACTTGCCTTGTGCATACTTCAGCTTGAGAAACTGTGGGCGTGCCAGGTTCAAAGTACCAAATTGATTGAAGAATTTTAAAATAGAGTAGGTCTCATGTGAGACCGTGTCACGGATCTCAATCTGTGAGACGAGTCAACCATGCCCATATTCACAATAAAAAGTAATACTCTTAGCATAAAAAGTAATACTGTTTCATGAATTATCCAAATAAAGATTCGTCTCACAATATACGACCCGTGAGACCGTCTCACACAAATTTTTGCCAACGTGAAAACCAAATTAATTCGTTAGTGTTGACAATTCAAGCATAATTTGTGTTCATGCTATTTTTCAAAGTTTGGTTCAAAGTTAGGCTACCAAACTTTGAAAACACATCCATCATTCACACTACACCAACCCCAAAATTTTTCCTATAAATACCATACATTTGCATTCATTCAATCCATCCCAAGACAAGCAAAACACAAGCATTTGAGTGTTGTATAGCCTAGTCATTTAGATAGATTTTAGTATGCTCTGTGGTTGCGGCAATGTCCGATCTTCCACATCAGAAAGAATTTTCTATGTGATTAGAGTTGTGTGAGTTCCACTTCGAAAGTGAGATTGAGTATGTAATCCAAGAATAATTATTCTTGAAGTTCTTGGTGTCCCCTAAGTTGTTCTAGGGAGAGTTGTTGTTATCTCCTATTGTTGTAGGAACGATTTGTACCCATTATTGATATAGTGGAGATTTCTTTTGTTAGACTTCGGTCTCGTGGTTTTTCCCTAATTTGGGTTTTCCACGTAAAAAATCCTTGTGTCGTTTTCTTCATCATTGTTGATATCGTTAAAATATTTTGATCCGATATTACCGCTAAAGGGAAAAGAATCAACCCTTCCGCTGTAATAAAAGTAATTTGGCTATCTTTCCCAACAAGTGGTATCAGAGCCAGTTAGAATACATGGAAGAATCCATTGGAGGGATGTTTAAACTCAACGGATCAAATTATTCCATATGGAAGGCAAGCATGTTGGACCTGCTATATTGCAAAGATCTGTATTTGCCATTGAGTGGTGATAGTGCCAAGCCAGAAAACCTATCAAACGAAGAATTGAACATACTGCATCGAAAAGCTGTCGGTTTCATACGACGCTTTATCGAACATAGTATCTTTCATCACTTCGCGAACGAGAATAAAGCTGATGCTCTGTGGACCAAAATTGAAGCTATGTTTGAGAGAAAGAATGCCTTGAACAAAGCTTTGATTATCAGAAATCTTGCACGACTGAGATACAAAGAAAATGCAAATATGACAGAGCATCTGAATGCTTACCAGGGTCTAATCAACCAATCTATCACCATGAAGATTACCCTGGATGACGAAGTTACGACACTATTATTACTGAGCTCTTTGCCAGATAGTTGGGATACTCTTGTTGTGTCGCTCAGTAATTCTGCTCCTGATGGAAAACTGACATTACAAACAGTCAAAGATTGTCTTTTAAATGAAGAGTCCAGAAGAAAGGAGCAAGAAGCTAACTCTGATACTAAGACATTAGTTACAGAAATCGTTGATAATCGAGGAAAAAATTACACCAGAGGACCTCATAAAGAAAAGACAAATCCAGAGGAAAGTCCAAGACTAGAAAAGAATTCAAGTGCCATTATTGTGGAGGTCCAAATCACTATGAAAAAGAATGCAAAAAAAAGAAGAGAGATCAAAGGAATGGGACAAAGTCGGAAGAGAAAGACACATCTGCAGTTACATCTGATGGAGATATTATCATCCTTGGTGATGATGCATGTATCCGTATATCATACCAGCAGACTGATTGGATTATTGACTCGGGAGCTTCATATCATATTACTCCACGCAGAGATATGTTTGTGTCCTACTCAAGTGGAAACTTTGGCAAAGTTAGAATGGCCAATCAAGGTTTGACTGAGGTCGTTGGTATGGGGAGCATTGTCTTGGAGACAGATACAGGGTGTCATCTCATTCTCAGAGATGTTCGACATGTTCCTAGATATTCGATTTAACATCATCTCTCCAGGCAAGCTTGATGATGATGGTTGTTCCAGTCACTTTGGTGAAGGAAAATGGAAACTCACCAAAGGATCTCTTATTATTGCTAAAGGTATGAAGCAAAATTCTCTTTACCTCATGCAAGCAAAAATATCAAATGGAGAGGTTCATGCATCTACAAAAACCTCATCCATTGAGTTGTGGCACAAGAGACTTGGACATATTAGCCAGAAGGGAATGGAATCTTTGGCTAAGAGAAAACTCCTTCCTGAAGTATCTGGTATGCATTTGGAAACTTGTGTTGATTGTTTGACCGGAAAACAACACAGAGTTGCATTTCAAAGTTTTTCTTCATCAAGAAAAACTCAACGCTTGGAGTTAGTACACACAGATTTGTGTTACATGAAAGATAGAACTCTCGGTGATGCGCTGTATTTTGTGACCTTTATTGATGATTTCTCACGAATGGTCTGGTGCTTTGCGCTAAAATCTAAAGATCATGTCCTTGAGGTCTTTAAGCATTTCACGCAAAAGTTGAAAGAGAAACAGGAAAGAAACTGAAGTGTATTCGTTCCGACAATGGTGGTGAATACAGGGGTCCGTTTGAGCAATACTGTGTAACTCATGGAATCAGGCTCGAGAAAATTGTTCCGAAAACCCCTCAGCATAATGGTCTAGCTGAGAGAATGAACATGACAATTTGTGAAAGGATAAAGTGCATGTTATCACACTCCAAATTGCCCAATTCTTTTTGGGGCGAAGCTATGAGAACTGCAATTGATTTGATCAACCTTTCTCCATCAGCTTCGTTAGATGGTGATGTTCCTAACAAAGTTTGGACAGGGAAAGATGTCTCATACAAACACTTGAGAGTGTTTGGTTGCAAAGCCTTTGTTCATATACCAAAAGATGAAAGATCCAAGCTTGATGACAAATCCAAAAAGTGCATATTTTTGGGTTATGGCCATGAAGAGTTCGGATACAGATTATGGGATCCATTGAATCAAAAGATTGTTAGAAGCCGAGATGTTGTATTCCTCGAAGATGAAATAGGTTCTGATGTGGAACACAACAAACAATCACAATCATCCAATTCAGAAATTCCGGTAAATTTAGATCCAGTTTATTTCCCCACAATTCAGGATCACACGGGAGAAACACAAACTGAGCATGATGAGATAGTTGAGCCAATAGATGCTCAAGACAACTCTTCAACTCCATCTTCAGAAGCAGAGATCAGAAGGTCCACAAGACAAAGAATACCTTCTACGAGATACAACCCACATGAGTATGTGATGATCACTGATAGCGGAGAACCAGAGAGTTTCAAAGAAGCTGTATCAAGTACACAAAAAGATAAGTGGATTGAAGCGATGAAAGAAGAGATACAATCACTTCATGAAAATCACACCTACAACTTAGTAAAGCTACCAAAAGGTAAGAAAGCACTAAAAAATAAATGGGTTTACAGGTTTAAGACTGAAGAAAATAAATCACGGCTAAAGTACAAAGCGAGGCTAGTTGTAAAGGGTTTCAGCCAGAAGAAAGGTGTTGATTTTGATGAAATTTTCTCACCAGTGGTGAAGATGTCCTCTATCAGAGTTATTCTGGGACTTGCGGCTAGTATGAATCTGGAAATAGAACAACTTGATGTTAAGACTGCATTTCTTCATGGTGATCTAGATGAAGAAATATATATGGAGCAACCTGAAGGATTCATAGTTAAAGGCAAAGAGGATATGGTGTGTCGACTAAACAAAAGTTTGTACGGGTTGAAACACGCTCCAAGACAGTGGTACAAGAAGTTTGATGCATTCATGATGAATCATGGATACAGCAGAACCAGTTCTGATCATTGTGTATTCGTTAAGAAATATGATCAGAATGATATCATCATATTATTGTTGTATGTTGATGATATGTTGATCATTGGTCATGATCCAAGCAAGATAGAAAAGCTTAAGGGGGAGCTTAACAAGTCTTTTGCAATGAAATACTTAGGACCAGCAAAACAGATTCTTGGAATGAAGATCTCCAGGGATATGGCCAATAAGAAATTATGGTTATCACAAGAACAATACGTTGAGAAAGTTCTTGAAAGATTCAAAATGGATAAGGCAAAGGCTGTTGGTACTTCACTTGCAGGTCATTTCAAACTAAGTTCCATTCAATGTCCCACAAGTGAGGAAGAAAAGAAAGAAATGGAAAGGGTTCCTTATGCTTCAGCAGTTGGCAGTCTGATGTATGCGATGGTATGTACGAGACCTGACATTGCTCACGCAGTTGGCATGGTAAGTCGATTTCTCTCGAATCCTGGCAAAGATCACTGGTCAGTAGTGAAATGGATATTCCGATATCTGAGAGGTACTTCTAAGCTTTGTTTGAGATTCAGAACTAGTCAAACTGTGTTAGAAGGTTATACTGATGCAGATATGGCTGGTGATGTTGATTCTAGAAAGTCCACATCCGGATACTCGATGACATTTGCAGGGGGAGCAGTCTCATGGCAATCAAAACTTCAAAAGTGCGTGGCATTGTCCACAACAGAAGCCGAGTACATAGCCACAACTGAAGCATGTAAAGAACTACTATGGTTGAAGAAGTTTCTACAAGAGTTAGGCTTGAGACAAGACAAATTTACGCTCTACTGTGATAGTCAGAGTGCAATTCATCTGAGTAAGAACTCCAGTTTACACTCAAGGTCAAAGCATATTGATGTAAGGTATCATTGGATCCGAGATGCGTTGAACGAGAAATTGTTACATCTTGAGAAGATACATACCGATGATAATGGTTCTGATATGTTTACGAAGTCATTGTCCAAAGAAAAGCTGGAAAACTGTAGAAATGTGGCAGGTCTGTTTGAATCTACAAAATGAAGCTTGAGGGGGAGAATTGTTGACAATTCAAGCATAATTTGTGTTCATGCTATTTTTCAAAGTTTGGTTCAAAGTTAGGCTATCAAACTTTGAAAACACATCCATCATTCACACTACACCAACCCCAAAATTTTTCGTATAAATACCATACATTTGCATTCATTCAATCCATCCAAAGACAAGCAAAACACAAGCATTTGAGTGTTGTATAGCCTAGTCATTTAGATAAATTTTAGTATGCTCTGTGGTTGCGGCAATGTCCGATCTTCCACATCAGAAAGAATTTTCTATGTGATTAGAGTTGTGTGAGTTCCACTTCGAAAGTGAGATTGAGTATGTCATCCAAGAATAATTATTCTTGAAATTCTTGGTGTCCCCTAAGTTGTTCTAGGGAGAGTTGTTGTTATCTCCTATTATTGTAGGAACGATTTGTACCCATTATTGATATAGTGGAGATTTCTTTTGTTGGACTTCGGTCTCGTGGTTTTTCCCTAATTTGGGTTTTCCACGTAAAAAAATCCTTGTGTCGTTTTCTTCATCATTGTTGATATCGTTAAAATATTTTGATCCGATATTACCGCTAAAGGGAAAAGAATCAACCCTTCCGCTGTAAGAAAAGTAATTTGGCTATCTTTCCCAACAGTTAGTTATTATATCTTAAGTCAATATACACATTTATTGTAAAAAAGAAACTCCTACCATGATTGGATTTTATATATAAAAAACATAAACAATGGAAATTATTAGAAACTGCAATGAAAAGATGGAAAACGATGTAAAATAAGAACTAAAGCAACAATATTTTTTTTATAGCGATAAATTTGTGTGTTCCTTTTCAGTCTTCGATCCCCATCACTTTTGAGCGTACAAGTTAGGAACCGTGCTCGCGCTCTTGTTTACTGCAATTAATTGTGAAACTAATTTGGCCCTCAAAATTACTTATCGTCGTTGGACAATAGTTATGGACTTGTTCAATTGGGTTTATCATATATTGAGCATGATTTTATTTCTATTCAAAAACTATGATAGCATTTTGTCGCGCCTTTATCTTACGCTATTAAAAAATATGTTAAGTTTAAATGCATCTGTCAGAGAAAGTGTCATACGTGTATTTTGCTCCTAAGTGATAAAAGAAAGAAGAACTCATCTTCGTTTCTTTTTTTTTTATTACCTTCCTCCTCGCGTATGTATAAGACCAAAATCCATTCGATTTTTAAAAAGATTATTAATCCTTAACTTTTCGAGGAATCCTTTATCAATGGTTGTGAATGACTGATTTTTTCAATCTTTTCGACCTTGTTTCCGTAGGAGCAAGTCAGGAAGATTGAGAAATAGAACCATCCGATTTGATTCGTTCTCAATAGCCATGAAATGATCATCTTAGGGTGATCCTTTTGTCGACGGATGCTCCTATTACACTCGTAGTCTCTGAAAGATGAGAACCAAGTATGTAGCATCGACATCGAGAATTCAAGTATTATATACATCATTAGTCCTGATCCTTTGTAGGAACTATCTGTGAGAACCTGAAATTCCAGCAGTAGCAGCAACTAACAATTAGCATGAGCTAACAATTCCAAAAGCAGAAGCTAATAATTCCAGTGGAACTCATATTTCAGAAGATGATATTTTCCAGCAGACAAAATCCAGCAGTAGAAGAGTTCAGTAGCGAGATTCCAGAAGATAGCTACTGATTTTGCTCAAGACTTGTAACTGAAGCATTTAACATAGAATAAAGGCTGTTAATGGCAATTTGAAGACTAACAGTCATATTTTGACCTATAAATAGCACCCTTAATCTCTGAAATTGTTGTTATCAAAATCTTGAGTTATCACTTGAAATTAGAGCTAAGAGAGTGCATTTTTCGAAGCTGTAAAATCCAGTAGCGAGGCAAGCAGATTTCCAGACTTCAACCGAAACACTTTTTAGCAAATTACAGTAAGTGGGCTATGTATAAATATCTTGAAATCAGTTTGATAATTCCTGTTTTAAGTATTTCTGATCTCTGATTTTTGAAGCACTGAAACCTAGTGAACTAATGGTAGGAATATATATTCTGAACATTACTGATTACTGGCCTCACCCCTTAGAGGAGAAAACATATAGGGGACTGATATTATTTTAGCCATGAAACTCACGAACATGCTCAGTGCTTACTTGTTAAATTTCTGATTACTGAATACTGATTTCTGATTTCTGATTTCTGTTATGAAAATAAGAATTTCTGTATATTATTCGTATTATTGTTTCTGTATGAAAATGATTTCGAAAACTAGGAGTTATTCCCGCCCCCGCTTACTGAGTGACAACCATATCACTCACCCACCAAATTCATTTCAGATAAGAGCGAGGAAGAATTGTTAAAAGAAGAAGAACAACATCAGTTCTGGAGCTGGTGAAGAAGATTGTTATTTTTCTCAGTTCTGATTTATGTAATTAGATTCCGCTGCATCTGTTAAGACAATATTATGTTTGGTTTTACATTTCGCTGTAAAACATTTGTCTTGAGTTTGTATCAGACAATGATTATTATGAATAAAAGACTGGTTTCTGAATTTTGTACTTCTGAGGCTTGTTGTTTTCGAATGTAAATTTGAGAGCAACGCCGGTATCAACCAACCCCCGTCCCGGGACGTGGCACTATCCGTAATAATTAACCTGAAAAATGGATCTGTTTATCATAAAGAGATTCATCGTTCCTGACCCTGCTTCACCTTAATTGTTATTTGAACAAGCCAAAGTTTTGTCTTGGTCCGAGTGGGGATAATATTTCTCTTCTGCATGTCCATAGAGTTTTGAAAAATCCAAACATCTCAGAGATAGATAGAGAGGTAGGAATTTCTCGAACGCCTTCGTATATATTAGGAACCTCTCTCATAATCAAAAATACATTTGATACCTAATTAATGTGGCATTATTTTATTTGAAAGATAGAAGTGATAATCCACCCTTAATATTATTCGATGTATATTAGATAAATCTTTGATCAAACTCAACAATCTGTAAATCATACTAGCTATGTAAATTGTACTAGGCAAATCTTGTACGACGAAGTCATCCGAGAAGGTGTTGGTAGGGAGAATCAAAATTCTGACTACTGACCAAGCATTCACCTATTCCACCAATTGGAACATTCCCTAGAGACTGGAAGATACATTTTGATCTAGTTGTGGTTCCAATTATGCGGTAGCTAGCAGTCGAATTTATCAAATTTGAAGATTCAATTACTAAAATTGGTTTGATTCTGATAAAAAAAGATTAGTATTAAAATAATTTATTTATCAAATACTACTAAATTTTGATTTTCAGTTTTTTTTTTACTTTTGCTTTCAAATGCTATTAACTCCTGACTTTTCTCTGTTTCTTCGTAATCTATTAACTTGTTATTTTTCTAAAGAAGACACTTTTGCAAACACTAAAAAGTCATCATGTATGTCAATTTAAATGTAAACATCTTGCATGAATAGGAAAATGATGTGTACACTTAAGGTTACATTCATGCTTATATATTACATGATAAATTAAAAAGTACTTTTGAATCCAACTAAAACTTCTTCTTTTTATTTTTCTATTTCCTTTGAACAGGAAAATATGGGATAATACCCATTTTCGTCCTTTTCGTTAACCGCTTTTCCCATTTCAGTCCCTCATGATTTTTGACTGATTAATTAATCCTTCATGTCTTCAAAATATTCTCGAATTGGTCCCTACCGTTATCCTGTCGTTAAGGCTAACGTTGACTTGACATTAGCGACGGTTTGACTTGACATTAGCGACGGTTTTATAAAACCGTCGCTAATTGGCGACGGGTTTTCAAAACTTCGTCGCTAATTAGCGACGGTTTATATTTTCATAAAATAAAAAAAAATTTAATAATGTAAAAAAAAACTTAGAATCGGACTATGCTAACAATATTAATGATCTTAACTAACACTTAAAAATTTACAAAAAATTAAAGCGAAAAAGTTTAACCTAAGTCGAAACTAAAATCGTGTAAGAGAGAAAAATTTTAAGTGGGGTGTATTCAATTCAGAGTTTTGATGACTTTTAATGACTTTTTTAAATGATAGACTTTTATGGATTTGATAAATTTTTATTGACTTTTATGGAATCTCACAGATTTATAAACAGATTTATGTGGATTTATGTAGATTTTTTTGCAAGACTTTTATAGACTTTTGTAGATTTTTTTTAATAGCATTTTATAAATTTTGTACTTAACTATAACATGTGATTTTTTATTAATTTCTTTGAACCAATAATTAATTGACATATATAACATATTCAATTTGAAATTATTTTTAATATTTATATTAATAAATAAATTTACTTATTTAAAAGTTAAATTTTTTAATCCTTACATGTATATATATGTGGGTTTATAAATTTACTTATTTAAAAGTTAAATTGTTTAATTTGAAAAGGTAAACTTTTTTGCTTTAATTTTTTGTAAATTTTTAAGTGTTAGTTAAGATCATTAATATTGTTAGCATAGTCCGATTCTAAGTTTTTTTTAAAAAATTATTAAAATTAAATTTTTTTATTTTATGAAAATATTAAACCGTCGCTAATTAGCGACGCGTTAAAACAGCGTCGCTATTTAGCGACGGTGTTTAACAGACCGTCGCTAATAGCGACGGCGCAGACCGTCGCTAATAGCGACGGTGTTTAAAACGCCGTCGCTAATTAGCGACGGTTTAATATTTCCATAAAATAAAAAAAATTAATTTTAATAATTTTTTAAAAAAAACTTAAAATTTATTTTGTGGAAATAGTAGCGACGCTAATTAGCGACGGCTTTTGAAAAACCGTCGCTAATGTTTACCGTTTTTCACAAGTCAACGTTAACCTTAACGTCAGGATAACGGTAGGGACCAATTCGGGAATATTTTGAAAACATGAAGGATTAATTAAGCAGTCAAAAATCACGAGGGACTGAAACGGGAAAAGCGGTTAACGAAAAGGACGAAAATGGGCATTATCCCGGAAAATATTAATCATATGTATCAATCTAATATACATACAACACGACTCTTTTTATTAGCACATGCGTTTAAATTTAATGCTCATGACATATACCAGCTAGCATTGACAACTACTAAGCAATACTAGCTAGTATTTATTTTGATATATAACACATGCATTTAAATTAGTAAAGATATATAATATATATTACATTAAGTTCAAGCTCACTCCAACTCTAATTCACGGGTCCATACCTGAATTTATGTATATATTGATCTATATACTATGTCGCAGGAAGTCGTATTCATGTTAGAGTTTAAATTAATTCCTTGGAAAGTATAATCCATAGGATCTTTATGTAGGATTATCGAGAATCAATAACCGAAAATAAAACACAAAAGTGTTCCTGAATCCGTTGTCTTGAGAATCCGAAGTGGTATGGAACAATGGAGCACCTCCGTTTGGTACGCGTGATAGGAAGTAAATGATTAATAATCAGAGTGATTAAAAAAATGAGATATACGGATTAATAGTATGGTGGAATAAATAACATGATATTTGGTATGATTTTAAAATGATGGATTATTTTTTAAAATTTTATTGTAATAACCAAAATGCCCCAAATACTAATTAAATATATATTCTTAAAATAATTGGATAGATAATTAAATATTTTTAATATAATTTACATTTATTAAAATTAATTTAAATATATTATTAGAAATAAATTTGTAAATATGCATTTACTTTAATAATTAAAATAGCAATAATATTTTGAATGTTAATGTTAAATGGTTTTAGTAATATTTATAATATTATTGTTTTTTCTTAAAATAATTATAAATATTCTTAAAATAATGTGATATATAATTAAATATTTATAATTAATAATTAAAATAATAGTAATATTTTGAATATTAATTTTAATGTTAAATAAAGTTTAGTGATATTATAATATTATTGTTTTTTAAAATAATTATAAATATTCTTAAAATAATTAAATAGATAATTAAATATTTATAATTAATATTTATTAAAATTAATTTAAATATATTTATTAGAAATATATTTGAAAATATTACGATAATCATTAAACACAATAAATTGAATTTAATAAATATTTATTTTCATAAGAGATAAGAGGATAAAAATGTAATTTTTGGTGTATTGATAACTTATCCCACTTAATTCGTTAGATTAATAATCAAATAATTAATCATAAAATTAGGTATTAAATCGGGTCAAAATGATTATTAATATATCTTAAAATTTTAACCAAACATTAAATAAGTATGTGATTATTCATCTATTTTTATTTAATAATATCAACCAAACACAACCTAAGGGTCCCTTGGATAAATATGCAGAAGGAATACAACTTTCTGAGTATTGTTGGGTCTCGTGAGTGCTCCACGTTTGGGAACCAAAACCCTACTTATAGTATAGTAAGTTTCATATATTTTCATTTTGGCACCTCAACAAATTGAAAATCACCTAATAGTATATATGTATTTAAATCCGCGATAAGATAATGATATCATTTTAATCCAAAATTTAAACCTTAGTATATCACTTTAGTTTGATTATCCGATGACAGATATGCACATTTAATTTTGAACATGACATTCCAAAATAATTCTAATAATCTACCACTTGGACTACATATCTCACCAAACAAATGTGCATTACCTTATGATCTCAAACTTTACTATAATACATAGGAGTGTCCCTTAACAATCTCATCCATTGATCATACAAGCAAAGGACTAAAGAGGTTTTCATCACTTTAAGCATGAATCAAACCATCAATAATCACATATACCAATATAACCAAATGACATAGATCTATCATGGAAGCATAGCATGGAAATTACATGTAATGTGATCTAATGTCATTTCTTAATTGGTCCTCCTTAATCCTAAATGAGATCAACCATAACAACACTAACAGAATGTAATAAATTAAATGTTTTACTTAACCGAAGTTCCGAACTAAATAATGAAGGTATACCTTTAACATATGAGCATTTCAATGCACAAACTCCTACTAAAACTGAACATCACGAGGAATCACAACACCCATGCAAGCAACTTGCTCGTGAAAGATTGTGGGCGTCGAACCTTAGTGAGCTGATCCACAATCATTGAGTTTCTTCCAAAATGCTCCACAAACAACTAGACACTCTATATCATTTCTCTAACAATAAGGAATTTCATGTCAATGTGCTTCAAATTTTGACAAAGTTCTTTTATTTTTAGACAATGTGACTGCTAATTTATTGTCACAAATATCCTTATATGGTCTTTCAACACCATCTATAAACCGTAGTCCGATGAAAAAATTCACTGTCATATACCGTGATGGAAGTGGCTATAAGTGACTGTTCAGGCATTTTTCCAAAATACAACCCCTCCAACATGTAAGAATACATAGCCTAAAGTGGATAGTATTGGCATCTCAAAATCAAAATACCTTGTGATCTCAAACTTATCTGATTTTTTTATGTGAGCGTATAATCCTTATCTCTCTACTAATATTTCGATTATGTATGAATTTCCAAAGATCTATATCGGGGTTACTTAAGTTTCTTCTTGACATGCCAACAACAAAATCAATTTCAGATATTGTGCAAACCTGGGAATAAATTAAAGCCCATACTGATGCAACATATGAAATCTGCTACATTTTCTTTATTTCCGTATCACATTTTTGGCCATGATTGAGACTGAATTTCTCTCCCTTAGCAACAGGGGTATCTCTAGGTTGGCATTTTTGCATGCCAAAATTTTGCACCATGTTCTGTATGTAGCCTTGATGCGATTCTTCGACCACAAAAATCAAGCGCGCTCAAAACTAGATTCACGCCCTCAATTCGATGAAACAAAGAAACAGTTGTGTTGTCTCGATCTTTTTGAATCAAGTAATTGTGTAATATTCACATCTAAATTACGAAGAGTTTAACAACAAATATTAACAATACAAACAATCGATCTCAATCGAAACTTCAAAGAACTCGTCTTTGACAATGCGAGTGAAGAACAATTGACAAACGCCACAAAGTGTTAAACTTTGATAAGTTTGATTTGAGAAACACAAAAATGTATACAAAGCCAAGCTTTGAAGTTTGAGAGAAAACTCAAACAAAATATAAAAGATATCAAAATTTAGTTACCAAATAACTTACGACTCTAAATTAGTTAAATAATATCTCTTCACGCAGGCGGTGCGTTGAGGCGGTAATGTTTGGCTGCCCTAGCGCCAGGGATTCTGGAATTCACCATCTTGGGCAGTACATGGCGCGCTGGGGCGGTAATGTTTGGTCGCCCGAGCGTGGGGCTCTCGATTCTGGGTCTTGATTTGGCCTCCTCTTCATAATTTATCACTTGAATAACATTGAAATATCTTCCAAATTCATTGCTATGCATGTCGAATTGTTTGAAGCTTCAAATCTTGCTTGTACGATCTTGACAACACAACTGTCTGAATCTCCTCCCAAGATTTAGCACGTCATGCCCGACCAGATTCATATCATGCCTTTTATGATAATACAATAATATATAGTGAACAATCACAATGTATTTGGATTCCCAAAACAAAAAGGCTTCCCAAAAATCTTTCATTTCAAATTTCTTAGTATAATGCAATTAATTTGAATCATTCGTGGCAATTAGAATGTCTTCCACATAAATACCAGAAAGATACACTTAATCTCACTGAATCGTCAACAATATTTGTCTCAAAGCCAAACAAGACTACAACGTGATGAAATTTGTGATACCACTAACGAGAAGCTTATTTGAGCAAACAGATGCATTTATTTAATTTACAAACTATAGACTTTGAGTCTCCAAAAACAAAGTTTTCTAGTTACACTGTATAAATCATTTCATAAATGTCACTATTGATCTTACACAAGTGAGGTCACTTTGGTGACTTCTTACTTCAATGAATTCACTATAAATATTGGACAACCTCTAGGTACGTGTGATTTATCAAATTAAATTTCACTGAAATGAGTGAATCCAGTAATTGCCCATAATATCCAAATTTTATAATTATTAAAGTCAATTTAAAATAAAATAATTTTATAATTGGGTCCTAACCTTTAAATGAACCATAAAAAAATATTAGATTTATCTCTTAATTTTTTTTAAAAAATTAATTTTTAATTATTCTGATGGGCATGGCCCTATCGAAAATGGGCCTTAAAACCAAAGCCGAACCCTGTTTCGAAACTTAGCCAGATCCATCCAATTAGAGACTGGGCCAGTTCCAAAATTAATTAATTACTTTTTAAAAAAATCTGAAATATTAGGTTGGATCCAACCCAAAATTTAGTTGGGCCAACCATCAGAGGCCCAAATGAGAGATCATCTCCTTCGTCTTCAACATAACAACTTCTTTCTGCTGCTGCCGCCTTCCTCATCTCCGTCGAGTGACCGTCGCCGATTCCTTGAACGCCAGAAGAATTCCCGAAGTTGGCCGGAAGTTTTTGAATTCACACAGCTTCACAGACGCGATTTCATGGCCTCCAAGCAACGATATCCGGTCAATCGACGGTGGGCCGCATGGTGGCCCATTTTGCCATAATCCGGAAGCCCTTAAACCTTAACCTCAATCTTCGAATTTCCCCTTTTTTTATTTAATTAAAAAAAAATCGAAAAATTAAAACTGAATCTACATGAACTTATTCAGAATCAGATCTAAAAATTCAGAAAGCTGAAAAACCTAATCTGAATCCAAATTCGAATATTAGTAAAATTCGAATTCAATTTTCAATAATTCAATAGAAGTCAAGTCTATAATACCACATGTTAGAGTTTAAATTAATGACTTGAAAAAATATAATTCAATTGATTTTAATGTCGGATTATCAAGAATCAATAAGTAAACAAAAAATAGCACCAAATATATATATATATAAATATATATATATATATATATATATACAATTTTATTAGTAAACAAATTATTAGAGCTTATAAGCTCTAAAACAACTTATAATATGTTATTTAGAGTTTATAAGCTCTTCAAACACTATTTTATTTGAATTATCTGATGACAGACATGCATATTAATTTTGACGGTCCACTTTGCCTTAAATTATATACATAATGACGGTCCACTTGGCCTTAAATTCCAGAGTTATTTTTCACTGTTCATAATGTTAGTTAGCAGAAAGTCATGTACTCGTGTTCAGACACTGATATATAATAATCGATCACATGCCCACGCCCCTGGATATTTTGGTAAGAGTATTACAGAACTAATTACATACTAATTACATCTAAAATCTTAGATTTTTCCATTGCTCTTGTAATTTGTATACATCCATCATCTAATATTGGATCCACACGTGATAAGTATACTTTAGATTTTACAATTGATTCGAGGTCGGGTCGCAGTCGCGGTCGCGCTAGGGCTAGGGCTAGGGCTAGGGCTAGTTAAGTATAGAACTTTTATTAGTCGAATGATTATGCATTTGATTAGTTTTTAATCCATGACATAAGCACATGTAGGTCATTTTATTAGATATTTACATATATTAGAGATACTGATGCATACATTTAATTAGTTAATTAGAAAAACAATTTTCAGTTTCCTAGATTTGAAATAATATCAACCTTATAGAGCAGGTACATATAATCAGAAAATGTAGTATGATATGCATTTGTGTTAGTGTGTGACAAAATAATATCAAAGAAAGAAGCCAACTTTACATGAAAATTAACAACTCTTGAATCATCAAGAGAAAAATAACTTCACGATATCTTTAAAGCGGGGATAAGATCTCTAGCTGGAACACTGTAGCCAACTATTATCCAATTATAGTATTTACTTTGTATATATATATAAAGCAAGTTGCATAGATAAAGTCCTGGAATATGCAAAAGGTACCACGAGGTCCGCATCTCAACATAAGATCATTAAACTCATTAGAAAGTGTACAATATATTTTAAATATGTTTTTAGTCGAATCAAACGTCTAAAATAAAGATAAATGTCGTTTGAGCTTGAGACTAACATCTATGATATAAACGTCATGTTTCATTGGTCCTTTGATTCGAGACAAGACTATGCGTACTAACATGCACTTTGATATGTTTATCGATTCCATTGAGAGTCATCATATGGCAAGGTTGAGTGTAATTTTGAAATACATAGGAGTCAATATATTGTAGTATGTGATTCATCGTTTGTCTACGTGTGAAGATATCCTATGTGATCTGACAAGTTAATAGTGCAATGACTCTCTAGTCAAAACAAGAAATGTTTTAGGGAAAAGTGTTTTCCTAGTTTCATATACAATATCGATATTATTACTCAAAAATACATCACATCGTTATCAAATTCAAATACAACTCTATATATACCATTGATTACAGATTCGAACGGATTTGTAAGTGGAATGGACCGTACTTACGTTAACCATACTTAAATTTCTTGCGGGCACTATCACTGATACCTAGTGGATCATGATACGATGCTACTAGACGTTTTATCATAATCCTATGAGTGTCATCAGACTTAATTATGACAATCTTGATCAAAATGCTGATGAAAATAATAAGGATAATTAGAGAAAGCGAATAGAAATAAATGTTATTTTGAATCAAATGAAGTAGTGAACCCACAACTACTCGTATCCATAAACAATAAAAAGTGACACAAGTATCGGATTTTATGTTCTCGTTGAGATAATCAAGTTCAAAAAGTTGAATTTGATGAATGTAGTTTTATGGAAATCGAAAATATTGCTTATAAAGAGTTTATAAGTTGATTCTATGTATTAGAAAATGTGGAAGTTAGCTTAACTGTTATTTTTGTAAAGAGAGTGAAACTGCCTATTTTTGTAAAGAATTTCACAAAACTTGATGTTGCTAAAAATTGATAAGAGAAAATTTTGATATTCGAAATTTTCAATTTTCATTATAGGAACAAGATTTATATCATCGATACATCGATGATGTATGATCTGATCGCGGTTATAAGCAGTTCACAATTCTTTATGTAGCAAATTTACTAATTAAATAATAATGGTTACTACTATATATAAATGATTCTTATAGAATATTTAAAAAAAATCTAGAATTTGATTAATTAATTGATTAAAAATTAAAAAGAATTAAATAAAAAACAAACGCATAGAACTAAAAATAATAATTTTCCCCAAAATTTCAGAGCCGCATGTGGATTGAAGTCTGAACTCTGAAGATCCCAAAATAAAAGCTAGATTTGCGTGTAATTTAAAAATAATGATTATAAAAAAGTCAGAAAAAATAATTAAATAAATTTGATAATGATTGCATGACCGACGGAGAATAAGTACTGGTGTAGTTTTCTGCTTTTCAGTATAACAGTTCGGAAACAGATGTAATTATTATAAAGTGAGTAATTAATTTTTTATATATTTATTATTATTATTTTTATTATTAATGTTCACTGTACTTCTTTGATACATTATTGCCGCACACCTGGCCAATTTAACCTGGACTTGGATCCGAATCTTAGTTCGCACTCAAACTTGAATCGGAACCGATCCGTTGTTAACGGGTTGGTTAGTCGGGGTATAAAAACACCGATCAGATGAGTTTTTACCCGATGGGTTGGTGGGTTTATCTATATATGTCCGACAATTTTTTTTTTTATTAAAATAGAATAATCGTTGTGCAAATATGCTCTATTTATTAAAATTATTAGTTAGAGATGAAAATCAGGAATGATAATTTTGATAAACATATCCCACAATTCCACGGTATCACATTTCTACATGTTAGCCAAGTATGTAAAAAAAAATTTTATCTTGTTTTCAATTTTTTTTTTAAATTGATAAATGTCGAATCAGATTAGATTCCCAGTTAACTGGACACAAACCCCCTACTCTATGACCCAGATCATAACCGAGCACGAGTGGACCGATTATAGGTCAGGATTTTTCCGACCCAGAATCGGACAAAACCCGACCCACGGGTCAGGTCTATAGCTATGCCTGAAACATTTTCTAAATTTCGAATCATTGGTAATCTTCCAGATTGTACACATTTAAATGTAATTTTTTTGGATTAAAAAAAACAAAAAGGGGATTTCATGCCGACAAATAATTGATTGGACACAAACATTAACTTGTACAGAGCGGTCCTAAAGCAGTGATTCCTGCACTGTACGTACGGATTGACAATTATAACAAGATTTATCTGTGATTCTGTTTCTTAGTGGCTGGGGACTAACGATGTTGAAATATCATAGTAAATAAATTATATAGATATTTATTTTAAAGCTTTTGATCTTTTCCCTGGAAAAAAAAATCAAGAATTTGAGAAGTTTCTAAATTCTTAAAATGTACAGTTTTAAATTAAAAACAGTCGAAAATGAATTAATACATAAAAATCTTTCTATGTTATTAATTCATAGCTAATAACTAATGTAGTTGTAAACTCTCAATCGACCGAAAAAATATTATATTATAAATTTTCAGAGAATTTATAAGTTTTCATAATATGTGTGATATTTTTTTTAAAAAAGTTTATGAGTTGTTTTATAGTTTATGAATTTTCTTTGGTTACCAGCATATTTTTTTAAAAAAAATTATTATAATTAACCCTATGATTTTTTTGGTGATATACTTATTTTAAACGAATATAAATTAAATTACCTCTCCAAGAAAAAAATTATACATTGAATTAGGTCAAATTTTAAAGTGCTTAAAACTAAAATGATCTTTTTAATTAATATTCAAATATATAGCGTTTCTTCCTTATTTTGTAGAACACTAAAAAAAATCAAATCTATTTACAAAGGAATTTAGTACAATCAAAGAAGGAAAGAAACATACATTTTTTTATTGACATCAAAAGATAATATTATTCCTTTAAAAAATAGTTTTTATCTCTGATTATTGTAATCTAAATTGATTTCATTTATATTCATCAGTTAAACAGATGACACTTGACAAACAGTAAGATTGCATTGATTTCCTTAGTACTAGTCATTTATAGTCGATTCAAATCCGAACATTGAAAAACACATATAAAAGGCCAACAATTCTCTCAACATGAAACATATCTCATGTGAAGCAAGCCCAGCAGCCTGGGAAGGTTTATTCGTCGGAGTTGTGAGTATGGAAACTTAAATTCCGCACTGCTGCTGAATACAACTATCATTCTAAGAGCTTTGATGAAAAAAAATACTTGAAGCACACTCTCAAAAGCCATATGAGATCTTTTTAGAGACCATCTTGTACTATTGTTTTACTTATTATATTTCCATACTTGTATTATCTTTTGGTAAGTTTTTATGTTCAAAAGTTTGTTTAAGACTTGTAAAGAAGTCGATACCAAGAGTTTCAGCATGCAGTGTCAAGTCCTACTGAAGTGGTTGTTTACAGAAGTTGTAAATATCAAAGTCTTTTAGTGAATACCTTCTGGAAGTAGAAGAATGTATGATGTAGAAAGCTTGTATAATTTCAACTTCCAGAAAAAAATAATGTGGCTGTTTTTTACTTCTACCATTATTCAAAAAGTTCGATAGACACATTCAACATTGCATTTCAATTTTCTGCTGATTTTTGACGGTCGAAAACAGACTTCTGTAATTAACACCAGTATAGATCACCTGACAAGAGTTTGATGATTGGAATATCAGAATGCGAGCTCATCTGGCAGCCCAAGACAATGACATGTGTACATCAATGTCGATAGACCAATCAAAATCATGAAGACCAATACTGCAGTAGCCGTTACAGATGGTGCACCACAAATGTTAGAGAAACCACGATAAATGGATTACTGATAACAAAAAGAAGGCTAATCTGGATAACATGGCAAATTACATACTATAAAAGACTTTTGACAAAAACACATTCAATAAGATAAATATGTGTGTCACTGCGAATGAAATATGGGACAAGTTAGTTCATATCTGTTTAGAAAATGAAAAAATAACAATCTCACAATAGCCACAAAAAAAATTCGAGAACATCAAGACGAACTCTACAGAATATTGAATGACTTTGAAGAGAGATCCAGTAGCATTATAATCAAGATGGAAACTATTGAAAAAGAGTACACCAACAAGGAATTAGCCTTGAAGTTATGAGAACTCTTCCAAGAGAATGAGATGTAAAGATGATTGTCATGAGGGAATCGAAAAGTCTATACAAGTTGGAGCTACATGACTTGTTTGATGACTTAAAGGTATACAAGTTTGAACTAGAAACCAGAAGCGAAGAGGAGTCCAATCTTAATTGCCCGACCAAAGCTCTTACTATCACCGTTGCTGAACATATCCAGGAGAAGGCTGCTGAACAAGTGAGCAATGTTTCTATGTTATTGTTTGTTAATAAATTCTTCAAGTTCATCAAGATGAACCACATAACATGTCAGAATCCTAATCGAAATTATAAGGAGACACGATATGGTGACATGACGTGTTTCAAATATGAGAACATTCATTATTTCATTGCTGATTTTCCTAAGCCAAAGAAAAATGATTATAAGAAAAGAGGACACAAAAGAAATGACAAAATGTCTCGCAAAGATTTTAAGGCAACGGTATGTAGAATATTGTGCCGTGAACTTTATCTGATTTGCTTGATCTTGAAATTATCCCTTGTTTTTCTCTTATCTGAGCAATGCAGAAATGTTGGATAACAACTTTTGATATTAATTTTCTTTGGACCAGTCGGAAAATATACGATCTTCGAGGCTTGGAATATTGTTAGAATCAAAGTTGCGGATTTTGAGAAATAAAGTTTCTGAAGGTTGCAGTTCTGATCGGCTCTACTGAATTAATTTGAAATGAAACTACCTAAACTGAATTTTTTTGAACTGATAATTAATGAGTTAAATAACCGGAGGCAATCAAACTTATCAAAACTAACTGAATCTGTAAAGAGTACTGAACTATCAGTTGGAACTGATTAGTCATACAGTCAGTTCAACTGATCGGCTTTATAGTCAACTGATAATTAGGTTGACTCATCATCAGTTAAAGCATAGATACCAACCAACAAATCGTATACAGCAGACTGCGACTATCAGAAAGAGCTCCGCATAACAGATTGTCACAGTGTACTATTGTCAGAAGAATGTTGATATATTCAGAAAGGAAAAATAAATAGATAAGTATTAATTAATGCATTCAGTATTACCATTGGAAACGAAGCCTATAAATAGCCGAGGAGTTCAGCTGAGATAAGAACTTTTGCACAATTATTCTGATTTACTTTCGAATTCAGATATACACGTTCAGTTAAAATATTCACACAGAAAAGCTCACACTTCATAGAAACATTCATAGATTTCAGGCTATCATCTGAGCTAAAGTACTAGAACCTTACATTGTTGTATTCGATCTTCTAAGATCAGTTGTGCTAAGAAGAAAATTAGTTGTATAATGATAAATTGTAATGGAAACTAAGAGTTTCAATTTGACATTGTTCAAGTCCACACTGAAGTGAGTTATTATATCTTCTGTATTTAATCAAAGATTTTAGTGGAAAACGTATCATTGTGATAGAAGGGGTGACATAGGAGCATTTAAAGTCTCCGAACATCCATAAAATCCTTGTGTTCATTATTTCAGTTATTCGTTAAGTATTCAATCTATCAGTTAGTTTATTTCCGCACTTATACTAGTTAACTATACTAGTTAACTTACTGATACCAACAAGAAGATCATTAGAATCGGTTTGTTACTAAATTGATTCATTATTTCAGAAAAGAGTCAATATCTCAAAGTGTTTATTCAACCATCTCTTTTAAACACTCAGACCCTTCACCGATCCTAACAAATATGATATATCTTGAGTGGTCAGACTTTGATCCAGAGGCCTGAGAAACCTGAAATACAAAGAGCAAGAAGCTAGATCCTGTAACAACTCGATGTCGTTAACATTTCAATGACAAAAAATTTAGGGTCATAAAAATATTCTAACATAAAAAGACAATCTGAGAGCTGCATATGAATATGTGAGAAGAGAAGTATATTCATTTTGTGAGATCCAGTACGATATATGAACATAAGGTACCTCAAGTTTGAAAGAAAGTAAATGAGATGGCAAATGTAGGCATTTTGTACTCAGATATGTTCAATATGAGAGGAAAACTTATCTGAATAATAGGTCCAGTGGAGGAATGTTTCAGTAGAGAACATCTCAACGAAGGTCAGAAATTAACGATTCCAGAACAGTAGAATTGTTCAAAAGAGATGCAGATAGGAAAATAGAGACAACAAGGGAGGAAAACATAATAGAGCATATTTTGTGAAGAATAATGTCAGATCTTCTTTTCCACTCACCTAGAAGTTACCCAAAATACATTTTGTGAAGAATATTTCTGTTTGGTAGAATTTCATAAGTACACATGCATAAATAATTATATTGATTCTAATGTTTTGTTGCAAGGAATAATAAGTGGAAATACTTAAAAGATTAATTTGTAATATATTTAACCCGATAGTCCTACATGCTTCGTTGCATCATCTTTTGATAAACACATGTTATGGTATAAACGTTTGAATCATTTAAAATTTTGATCAATTTAACTTGTGTAAAATGAATCTGGTTGATGGATTTCTTGAGATATAATTTTTAAGAATAATGTATGTTCAACATGCCAACTAGGTACACAAGTAAGATCTAGCTTTAAAAATAAAGGAACTAAACTGACACCTAGATACTTAAAAATATTACACCTGGATTTATTTGGATCAATTCCGGTAATGAGTTTAGGGGGAATAAAGTATACATTGATCATTATTGATGATTTCTCTAAATTTACATGAGTAATATTTCTTGTAAGGATCATATATGTTCTCAAATTGATTAAATTGTTTAAGTGCGTGCAAAATGAAAAATCAGTTTCAGTAGTCAAGATCAGAAGTGATCATGGTATTGAATTCACAAACAAATCTCTTGAGATATATATGTCAAAACAGGAAATTCAACATGAATATTTAACAGCGAGAACCCCTCAGCAACATGAAATTGCTAAAAGAAGAAATAGAACACTCAAGGAAGCAGCACAAACAATGTTTGCCGATTCATGTACTTCACAAAGGTTTCGGGCAGAGACAATAAATATTTCCTGTTATACTCAGAACCTAACTAAGATCAACAAGAAAGCTAGAAAGAAACCTTATGAAATATGGAGTGAGAGGAAGCCAAATCTATCTTATTTACATATTGGATTCAAATGTTATATACACAAGAATTTTAAGAATAACTGAACATATTTTGATTTAAAATCAGACGCTGATATTTTCTTGGTTACTCATTAAATAGTAAAACATTTAGAGTGTTTAACCAAAAAACACTAAATTTTGAAGAAGTGCTTGTAGTTTTTGATGAATCTTTTAATATTCATGAGAAATCTAACTTAAATGAAGTATTAGAATGGATAATATTCATCTAGAAGAAGACAATGAAGATGATATGCCCAAAAGATCTACCATGTCTCCAAAACCTGATGTTTCAGAGATACATCAAGTAGCAAACATCAGTAGAGGAAAATAAAAAGTGTCTACTGATCAAATTATTCCAGATGATAATGAAGAGATCTCATCACAAGATAATCCTGATCCAACTCAAGCAAACATCTTCTCAAAACCAAGTTATATGTGGAGTAAAGCTCATCATTATTCACTGATAATTAGTAACACTTCAGCACCTTTCAGAACTAGGAAACAAATTATAAGTGAATATGTGCATGCATAATTCATTTCTCTATTAAAACCTAAGAAAATTAACGAGGCTCTTACTAATTCTAGTTGGATAGAAGCTATGCAAGAGGAATAAAATCAATTCAAGATGAATAATATTTGGTATCAAGTTCTCAGATCCTGTCATTATATATAGTAGATGAGTATTAAAAATAAATTATATGAAGATGGAATAGTAATTAGAAACAAAGCTTGATTAGTAGCTCAAAGATTTAGACAAGATGAAGGGATATGTTTTAGTGAAACTTGCTCCAGTAGCCCGACTATAAGCTATTAGAATTTTTATTGTTTTTACTACTTAAAAAAATTTCACGTTATTCCAAATGTATGCCAAAGATTTCTTCCTGAATAGTTTATTATAAGAGGAGGTATACGTTGAACAATCTATGGGATCTATGGGATTTACAAATCATATACCTTCAAATCATGTATAAAAGCTACATAAAGCTTTAATTGTATTAAAGTTGGCACAAAGGGCATTGTATGATACTCTGTCTTATTTTATAATCAAGCGTGAATTTTTTATCGGATCAGTAGACAAGAAACTATTTAGGTTCTCTAAAAATGATAGCATCTTAGTTATGTAAATTTATGTGAATGACATTATTTTTGGATCTACTAACACATATTTGTGCGATAAATTTGTCAAGTTAATGCATGAAAAATTCAAGATGAGCATGATGAGAGAACCGCCATTTTTCTAGGTGTACAAGTAAGATTACTTGAAGCTGGAATCTTCATTAATCAAGATAAGTACACCAAAGAGTTGCTAAAAAAGTTTGGTATGTGGACATGTTCTTCAGTAGAGCCTCCAATTAGTTCATCAAACAAGCTTGATAAATACAAATGGAAAATTTAGGTAGAGGTAACTAAGTAACAATGTCTTTTCGTAAAGGCGCAATTCATTTGTGAAATTGTTCGCTTTGGCATGTGGCCTCACGGTTTTAAAAGGAATAACAAGGGGTTGTTACACACTCATTTAAATACCCAACATCTCTTCCATGGTTTGGAGATGTGAGATATCGTCTAAGAGCCTTCACCCCCCTTTCAGGACTCAGCGTCCTCGCCGAGGTTTGTCCCACCATCTCAAACCCAGGCGGAGTCGATTTAATACCAAATGTAACGACTCATCCCACTTGTGAAATTGTTTGCTTTGGCCCGTGGCCTCACACTTTTTAAATGCGTAACAAGGAGTAGCTACACGCTCATTTAAATGCCAGCATCTCTCCCGTGGTTTGGCGATGTTTGATTTTGCCTAAGGGTCTTCACCCCTCCTTTTGGGCTCAGGGTCCTCGTTGAGGTTTAAGGCTCTTACACGAAATCTCATGCCAAATCACGGGAGAGATGCTGAGCATATAGCAACCACTTGTGACACGTTTTAAAGCCGTGAGGTCACAGGCCAAATCAGACAATATTACAAGTGGGCTGAGCCAAAACGGACAATTGCAGAGCCAGTGTGTGTAGACGCCGCATGTTGTGAAACATTTTTAAAGCCATGAGGCCACGGGCCAAATCGGACAATTTCATAAGTGGGTTGGGCCACTATGTTTTACTTGGATGTTAGTAGATCAGATAAAATGTTTTCATTTTGTATTTGTGTCAGATTTTAATATGAAACTAAGCAATCACATTTTATTGATGATAAACAAATACTGAAATACTTAAGGCAATTCAAAATGTTGGATTATGATATCCAAAGATTTCTTATTTAATTTAGTTGAATATTCAAATGTTGATTATATCGAGTGCAACTTAGACAAAAAAGACAAGTGGTTCATGTCAATTTCTTGGTGATAGAATCATATAATGGTTCATTAAGAAGCAGACTTCCATCACTACATCAACTACATAAGCTGAATATTTAGCTTTTGGAAGTTGTTATTCTCAGTTGTTGTGGATCCAGCGGCAACTACGCGACTATGGAATCCAGGCTTCTGAATCACCTATTTTATGTGACGACACCAATGCCATTGCGATCACATATAATCTAGTATTACATTCTAGAACCAATCATATCGATATTAGAAATCATTTCATCAGAGACCACGTCCTAAATAAAGATACTAAATTAGAATATGTGTCAACTAAACAAGCTGATGATAACTTCACCAAACCAATACTCGATGCTAAGTTTCTTATTTCCAAAATATTTTAAGATTAACTGAATTTTTTTAAATTTATATGCATATTTTTAGGGGGAATTCCTTGTTGGGTATCTAGCACAAAATTTTTGTGCATATCTCTACTGATTACCTTGATAAATCAAATGGTCTCCTGAACAAAGTCTTCTACTAATATTTTCAACAATATATTGTTTCAGTATCCTTTATAAAATAGTGTAATTAGTTCGAATTCATTTTCTTTCATTAACCTTCTACGGATAGCCAATCAGTTTTCGCTTTTCAAATTCTAAATACTCAAATGTTTAAATTTTTGAAAATCCTTTATTTACTCATTTCAGTTATTTATTACTGAAGTCTAGGGATGTAAACGATCCAAACCAAGTCGAACAGTATCAGGCTTGAGCTTGGCTCGTTTAAGATTAATTCAGCTCAAGCTCGAGCTCGAGCTTGATTCGAGCTTTTATAATCTGGCTTGAGTTTAGCTCGTTTAAGATTGATAGAGCTCGAGCTCGAGCTCGAGCTTTTATCATCAGGCTAGAATTCGACTTGTCTTGAAATTACTAAGCTTGTGAAAAGCTCGAGTTTGACTCGTTAAAAGCTCGTTTATGATGTTAATCAAGCCGGGCTCGAGCTTGGTTTATTAATAGCTCGTTTATCATATTTAACAAGCCTGACTTGAGCTCGGTTTGTTTTCGAACTCGTAAAACATACAATTGAGCTCGAATTTGAGCTTGATTCGAGCTTATTAAAATTAAATATATCTATGAACTAATTTTATATTAGACATAAAAGTTTAACTTTTATTAGTACTAATATTTTTATTTGTCAACTCAACAAATGAGTCAAGCTCGAGCTTACGAGCCACCTAAACGAGCCGAGTTCGAGCTCGCGAGCCTATTAACGAACATGTTTGCGAGCTCACGAGCCGAATATGCTTAGGCTTGAGCTTGGTTTGATTAAGTAGTCGAGCTCAAAATCGAGCTTGAGCTTGGTTTCATATGATTAACAAACGAACTCAAACAAGTTTTTTATCGAGCCGAGCTCCGAATAGCTCGCGAACGGTTTGGTTTGTTTACATCCCTACTAAAGTCTGAAAATAACCACTCACAAATTAACATAGAGAAACATATATGCCTCTTTTCTCAATCATTCGAGGAACTAAAAGCAAAGCAGGTAAGCCTAACTGAAAATGATGTTGAACCTAATTGGGAATAGTCGGGAGAAGTATTAGGTCTTAAGGCTGAAATTGAGAAGTATTATGCTTGGATTATCTTCCTTAGTTCCAAAGATCACACAACTGCCCAGCTTATAAATATTCTTAAATCTTTGCAAATATGATAACCTCAGCAGTAGACAGAATAAAGAGAGAGAGATGCACTGAATTTATCAATAGACTACTTCAGCCTATCTTGAGGAAAATGGCATCAAGCTTGTATTCGATGAGTCTTATATCTACCATGATAATAGTACTAATGTCATGCGTGATTCAAGTAACAGATTAAATGATACTAAACTTTAATATAGCAGTGATCTGGAGATAGATTTGAGAAGAATGACCGAAATCACTCACGAAAATATTCAAGTCATCCATGAAGTTACAACACAAGATCAAGCCGCTGAAGAAATCTAACTGTTGATCAATTTTACAGTATGACATTCATCAAGAAGAGGATAATGCTAATGCTAACACTGTGAAAAACAACTTTTTACTTCATACATTAACCGAAATCGTAGATATCAAATTACCGAAGTAGACACGCGTTAAGTAAAAAAGTATGCTTTTACTTCACTTAAAAACCGAAGTCGTGTGCCATGAAAAAGCGAAGTCTCTCACCGATCCAAAGAGTCGAAACCGGTTCAAAGTTGAATTTATTCCGAAGTAAAAAAGGTCTATTACTTCATTGGTTTTGTAAATTAACGAAGATAATGATCACATATAATTTCACAACTTACATTGATTGACGAAGAAAAATACTTCTTTTACTTCGCCACAATTTGAATTTGTCGAAGTATATTTATTTTATTACTTCGTGATTTATTCGTATTGTAGAAGATAAATAAGTCAGCAATAATTAAAAGTTTAAATAATTGTAAAATATTTAATATCAACCTATAGATAGAATCAGAGATTTGGTGGCATGGGTGCTACCCCACAACAATGCATAATTTTCAACTCCATAAAAATTTCAGGAAATTAGCAAAAGTAGCTCAAGTGAAATAACATTACCTTCAATGCACAATGTTCACAGAAATAATGCTAGCACTTTGTCATGACATGATCTACAAAAAGGTTCTCTTCAAATGAAACATGCAAAAGGTAGCGAATTTTCATCTTCATCATCACATATCTCTAGAATCTTCATCTCCTTCTTCCACGATAGTTCTTTTCTTAGGTCATCTCCAACCACAAAATTTATTTTGGTGTAAATTTTACGCTAAAATAGTGCGATTTCTGTACCAAATACAACATCCATCTCCAATCCATTTAATTCAAATCTTACACCAAAAATAATATTCTCGAAATATTATCTTTATTTTACATATATTTCTCCCCCTTTGATGTCTTCCTAAAGCAATTGCATGCTGCAGAAAAGCTCCAAATTTAACACAATAATGACATAACAAAAGTGCAAACCCAACAGTGTCAACATTAATTCGAGAACCTTCTACTGAAGCATCTTCATTAGCGTTCGAACCACCAGCATTCTGTTGATCTATTAATTTGTAATAACTTTATATATTTTATTTTTTAGTATGATGTAATTTATATTTACATTTTTTTACCAATTTTTTGAATTTATTAATTTTTTTATACAACCGTTCCGCAACCGTTCCGCAACATAACATTGGAACTGGAACGGTCGTTGCCGTTCCAAGCACCACAACCGTTCCGGCGAACCATGGTTGAAATTGCAACTTAAATTTAAAGTGAAGTCCGTGTTTTTTAATATGCGAAGTCTAACATAGTCTCTTACTTCTTCAATTCTATCTACGAAGTCGATTGCTATCTATTAATTCGGAATTTGAAACTGCCGAAACAATTAGTGACAATAAAAACCAATTTTCTACTAATGAAATACAGATCCAACCGCTCAACAGTAAGATCCAAATTCATTTGGACCAAGTCTTTGGTGGAACCAGAATCATCCATTTGAGCTGGTCATCGGTGATCCAACCGCTCCTTTTAGAACTAGAAAACAAATTATAGATGAGTTTTTGCATGCTGCCTTTGTTCCCAACTTGAACTTAAAGAAGATAGATGAAGTCTTAGAAGATAGTAAATGTATACATGTTATTCAAGAGAGACTCAATCAATTTGAGAGAAACAAAGTATGGAACCTAGTTCCCCAATCGATTAATGAACATGTAATTGGAACAAGATAGATATTTAGAAATATAATGAATGAAAGTGGATCAGTCATAAGAAATAAGGCTAGATTTTTAGTTCAAGGCTATAGACAAGAATAAGTAATTGACTTGAATCTTTGATTATCATTTTGTTTTATTGCCACACTTGATACCATTAGAATATTTCTAGCATATGTTGCCTCAAGGACTTTAAGCTCTATCAAATCGATGTTAGGTCAATGTTTCTTCATCATATATTAAATGAGAAATTTAATTTTGAATAGCTTCCAGGGTTTGTTAATCACATTAACCATATCTATGTTTACAAACTAGATAAGACTTTGTATGGTCTAAAACAAGCATTTCGTTCCAGGTATGATATATTGTCTAAGTTCATAATTGACCATGATTTTAAAATTGGAACAATAGATAAGAATCTATTTAAATTTTTTAAGGGTGATCATGTTTTACTTGTACAGATATATGTTGATGACATCATCTTGGTTCCACTAACCCCAAATTGTGTGAGAAATTTTTCAAGCGCTAGAAATATTTGAAATGAGTATGATGGGAACATTCTCTTGAGTTGCGAGTTAAACAGCTGGAAATGACATCTTCATCGGCCAGACCAAGTACACAAAAGGTATACTCAAAAATTTTGGCATGAAGAATTGTGTTGTTGTCAAAACCCTCAATGAGCTCTTCAATCAAGCTAAACAACTAAACACATGCTTAAATCTCTTAAAGAAACTCCATGTGTGGGTATTTGGTATCCTAAAGACTAAAGTTTTAACTTTGATGGATATTCAGATGCAGATTATATAGGTTGCAAAATTGATAGGAAAAGTACAAGCAGTTCATGTCAGTTTTTGGTAGATAGAATAATCACTTGGTTCAGCAAGAAACAAACTTCTATTGTCACATCAACAGATGAAGCAAAATATCTAGCCGCCGAGAGTTGTTATGCAAAATTGCTCTAGATTCAGCAATAAATTAGGATTATAGAATTCAAGCAGTTGAATCCCAAACAACTTGTGATAACACAACTGCCATATCAATCACTTTCAATCATTTTCTTCATTCTCGGACCAAACATATTGACATCATACATCATTTTGTCCAAGATCGAGTCATCAAGAAGAACATCAGGATGGAGTACATCTCAACAGACCTACAAGTAGCTGACATATTCATTAAACCTCTACCGGACACTATGTTTTCTTGTTTGTGTAATGTGCTTGGTTTAGTTGATTTGAATTAATGCATAAATTTATGGAGACCAAAATTAAATTTGGTAAAACAATATACTAAGTCAGTACGGCTGGAGTTTGTGGAAGTTTGTGGAAACTTAATCTGATCAATTGCCTTACTTATTCTCTCTCAAATAAATTAATCTTATTTGAATGGTCCAATTTCAAACAGCTCAACTTTTGAAATAATTTAATTCCATATTTATTGTTACGACTATTATTATCCAATTTCAAAATACGTTTATTTTTACTCGGATATATGAACCATCTAAGATCATTTTTGACTTTTCAAATTTCAATTAATGACATAAAGACACGTGGAATGTCATGTCTATCATATCAGATTGTATATATGATTCAATTTCACCAATTGTTTTTCTTTCTGATTACTTGTCTACTCAAACTCTTTGCTTTCTTGCTCTCTTTCTCTCTCTTATTTTCTTGTGTTCTAACCGCTCTGCAGATCACATTGAAATGTTTCACCCAAATTACTTCAAATTACTTAATAATATGAAAAAACCTTGGCAATCAATTTTGTATCCATCCTATCTATGAAAGATGATGTTATGATGCCAATGTTCAAGCTGTTAGAAAGCTCTGGTCTCCGCAAGTTTCTTGGTTGTGGATTTCACTAATCAGAGACATCCTTGAATGAGCTATTTGAGACAGTAAAGATGGAGCATGGCTCAGTTCTCTGCACAATGGGTGAGATGAGTTTTAACATATGCCAGAAAATATTTGCTAAAATGTTCGACCTACTAGAATTCGGACTTACATCTTTTGCTTCTCAACCAGATGGGAACTACGATCAGTGGAGGATCCAGTTTACCATCTTGGGCTTTCCTTTGGATAAGCCCATCACCCAGAAGAAGTATTTAAAGCCAGATTATAGGTTTCTGGCTTACATTGTAAACAAATATTTTTCTAGTCAAAGTTGGAGCTTTTATAAGATTACTACATGATACCCCATGGATGTGCCCATTACCCCTGGCTCATCCCTAGCTCAAATGGAAGACAGGCCCATCAAGAGCCCATTTATTCTCTTATAAATACCAGGTTTGAGTGTTAATTCATTCATTCAATATATTATTTTCAGCAACGCCCTTAGCTGCTCCCCCCATATATTCTCAGTCTCTGACTTGAGCGTCGGAGGGGCTACGCCAGGACACCCTCCTGGCCCCCTTCTAACAATCTTATTCTTGATTTCAGGCTCAGGATGATTTCGAAACCTGCATCTGGACTAGTGACACTTGATGGAATCGGACCCTAAATTCCCCGTGAGTATCACTTGGCGTTGTCTGTGGGAAATTTCAGCTGAGACGTAGAGTTGGCATGTAGGAGAGGGAGCAGAAGAACCAACACAGGATCGTCGCGTCCTCAGATGGGACTCGAGCAATCTTATGTTGAGATGAGACAGAAATAACCGCGTCTTGAGACGAGGCATGAACAACCACGTCTTGAGACGAGGCAAGAACAACTTTGTCAAGAGACGAGATCCGAACAGCCTCGTCACGAGACCGAGGCCGAGCAACCCCCCCCCCCCCCCCCCACCCCCATGAGAACGCGGGGAACTTGACCCTAGAACAATTGGGTCAATTTATTACCCGGACAGTGGACGAGGCTATGAAGAGGAACCAATATTCTATGTTTGCTGAAGGATAAGCCACTCTACAGGAGCGAGAGGAGAATGCTGAGGGTCATCAAAGCAGGGTTGAAGAGACGCAACCCATCCAAGGTGGGGAGAATCCCGAGATGGAGTAGATGTGGAAGGAGATAAGAATGTTGAGGCAACAATTGGGAAACATATTTCCAGTGTCCACGAAAGAGAGTCTTTTTCCCCCCTCCATTTTGGAGGAAGGGCTTCCTCCAAGTTTCCGACAATCACATGTGGGAGAGTACGATGGTCGTACTGACCCAGAAGAACATTTGGGAAGGTTTGAGAACACATCTTTGTTGCATCAGTATTCAGATGTAGTTAAGTGTAAGGTGTTTCGGGGCACGTTGGTGAGGTCAGCCCAGCAATGATTTAACACCTTGCAGTCCAACACTCTATGATCTTTCGAAGATTTTTCCGCTGCTTTCTTGCACAGATTCACTAGCAGCAAGAGGCACCAAAGATATTATCTAAGCCTGTTCGTGATTAAGCAACAAGAAGTTGAAACTTTGCGAGAATTTATCCAGCGTTTCAACAATACAGCGCTGGAGATACCAGCGGCGGCCCCAGACATTATGATAAATGTCTTCACCCAAGGACTGAGAGGAGGAGAATTCTTCAAATCACTAGTCAAGAAATCTCCGTCGAGCTATGATGATCTGTTAGCTCAGGCGGAAAAATATGTAAATCTAGAGGATGCCCAGCAGCACAAGAGGATGGAGCAGCGGCCTGGGGGAGGAAGAGTTGAGGGAGCGGGAGAGGAGGAAGGAAGAGAGGTGTGAGTGAGAGAGAGGAGGATAAAACTTGAGGTAGTGGATATTTCTCATCTCATGTTCCTCTGAATAGGAATCAAGACAAGGCGATGGAGGTGAGGGAATCAGAAAGGAAGTGGAAGAAAGTGCAGAGGGTTGAGAGTGATGCTAGATTGCCTCCGTTTCATAGACAAGAGAAAAGAAGAGCATAAAGAAAAGTTGGAGAATACGCAGGGCAAGGCTTTAAAGAGACCCTGGAATGCTTACCACCTTAGGAAATATCATTCTGGATTTTATCATTGATGTATTTCATCTTTGAATTTTCTCTAGTAAACAGTTGGAATTCAATAAAATCAAATTCTTCTTTTCAGTTCATGAATATTGTTGGATTATAAAAGTGAGAAAACTTTATTTTCCTGCTAAGTCATTTCATAGCAGAGGAGCAGAGGAGACCTGCTAAAGCATCGCCCATCAGAGGAGCAAAATGTTATTTTCTTGCTATGGCGTTGCCTAACAGAGGAGTTAGAGGGTGATGGTGAAGAATTTTTATTTTCCTGCTAAGGTGTCATCTAGTAGAGGATTTAGAGGGTGAAGACGGAGAATTTTTTTTTCCGGCTAAGGCGTTGCCTAGCAGAGGAGTTAGAGTGTGAGGGTGGAGAATTTTTATTTTCCAGCAAAGGCATCGCCTAGCGGAGGAGCTGAGTTAGGGAGGAGAAAAATTTTATTTTCCTACTAAGGCATCACCTAACAGAGGAGCAGAGGTGAGGAGGAGAAAAACTTTATTTTCCTGCTAAGGCATCACCTAGCAGAGGAGCAGAGTTAAAAGGGAGAAAAATTTTTATTTTCCTGCTAAGGCATCGCCTAGCAGAGGAGCAGAGTTTGGGAGGAGAAAAATGTTATTTTCCTGCAATGGCGTCGCCTAACAGAGGAGTTAGAGGGTGAGGGTGAAGAATTTTTATTTTCCAGCTAAGGTGTCGCCTAGCAGAGGATTTAGAGGGTGAAGGTGGAGAATTTTTATTTTCCTGCTAAGGCGTTGTCTAGCAGAAGAGTTAGAGTGTGAGGGTAGAGAATTTTTATTTTCCTGCAAAGGCACCGCCTAGCAGAGGAGCAGAGGTAGGGCGGAGAAAAGTTTTATTTTCCTGCTAAGGCATCGCCTAGCAGAGGAGCAGAGGTGGGGAGGTGTGAAGACCGTGTAATTTGGGAGGCACCAGTCTTGGGAGAAATCCTTGCAAACTCAAGAATTCACTCTCCAATTTGCATTAAGAAACCAAAATCACTCCCTCATCATGCAGCAAGATTCTCGGAGTCCACGTTCGAGAGAAGTGCATCAATTAAGGAAGGATGATTATGGAATGGGCATTTCAGCCGGGTGGTACAGCCCTATTTATATGGTGTCCAACTAGCAATGAGATCACACCATATCGAGCCTGCAATTTCCGAGCACATCATTCCCCTTTCTCGAAAGTTTTCCAGCGACCAAAGTTTCATCTAGAATCTCGAGATTTCCGCAGCGGTTCGAACAAGTTGTTGTCCATTGTTCTGTTAGCATTCCCCGTCAATCCTCAAGCCAGATTTCAGCCCCAAGTTCGAAGCGTTGCTGCAGCGGTTTGAAGTCTAGATTCCACCACTTCCGAAGCCTTCCAGTAAGCCATCTCTGTCCAATTTTTTTTTGCTTCCGTAGGAGCCCTCTTGCAACAAATTCACGAAGCTTTATTTGTCATCTTCGAATTGTGCAGCAGCAAGTTGAGGTCCCTGTACCAGTAACCATTCAAAGCACCAAAATCCTCCCCACCAACTCACCTATTCTCGAATATCTTCTTTGGATTGTAAGTGGGTTTCTTTTGTTTATATAAAAATTGCACAAATATGATTATTTTAAGTGACTATTAGTATTTATAAATATGATTCATTATTTAATTGTTTTAAGGTAGACTTTTGAAAATATATATTATTATATAAAAGGTTTGGGCACAATAAATCCTTTTATTTTGTGAACATGATATATGTAGGAAATAATTTAAATACGATTTTAAAAATTCGATCGGCATAATTTATTCATTTCCATTCGGTATAAATTCCCTTGAATTATTCACTGATTCGATATCGGTTATAAAATTCGAAAGCATGTTGAATTATTTAAAAGCACTGTAATGATTTGATTTAGCAATGGTAAAGGAAATTCCGAACTTTGATATACTTTGTTTAGGCCCTGATGCGGTGGGTTATAATAACCGTTCCTTTGGCCTCGCCCCTTAGAGGAGTAACATATAGGAGACTGATCAGTAAAACCATAGAAAATGAAATGATTTTCAGTGCTATATTCGTATTTTTGTTATTATTTGATTCAACATGCTTAATATTGAAAATTCGATAATTTATTCGTATGTATATCCTCGATATTTGTTATGCTCGATCGGCCCCCATTTACTGAGTATTTCCCCAAAATACTCACCCCTTACATTCCCACCCAGATAAGAACGAGGAACAAATCGAGGGTGAAGAGCAAGATTACTTTTGGGGATGGTAATGAAGAAAACTCCATTTGAGACCAGTCGAATTATTCTGTCTTTAATTTTATCATCATGTATTCCGCTTCCGCATTTTATTTCTATCGCATTGTAAAGACGATTATTGGTTATAAAAAAGACTGGTTATTTTGATTTACTACGAGGCTTGTTGTTTTACAATTATGTGATTGTGAGGCAACGCCGGTGTCGACTAACCCCGGTCTCGGGGCGTGACATTTAAGTGGTATCAGAGCACACCAGGTTCATAATCCGGATGGGAGACTGCCATAGGAAATTTGACGAAGTCAAATTTTGGCAAAAAGCTTAACCATTTTCTAACCAACTTTGTCATCAATATCCTTATGATTCATTCTTTAGAACCCTTGGAAAATATTCCTCGTTTTGTATAATGTTCCTTGACCGCTTTTCCGATACTTGTTAAACCTTTCCTCTCGTTATTTCAGGAAATGGCTCGCATACGTTTAACTGCCCGTAAGAGTGTAGCTTCGATTACTCATAGGGAGACATTTCAGCTAGACAGTCCCCTACCTCGCACGCGCGCTCAGTCTCTTATGCGTTTAGATGATTTGGCTCTAGCACGCCACGATAGGACAGCTAGGAGGCTAAGAGCTAGCAACCTGGAGAGGAGAAAGCATGTGGAGGATCTGACTACCAAGCTATTGGCAGCAGAAAAGAGGATCGATCAGGTATATGAGATGTTCCAACTCGTTAATGAAGATAACGGCGAACTGCGAGAGTCACTACAACTGACGAGGGGCCAAACCAAACGAGCTATGGATGAATTGGACCGACGTACCGTAGAATTGGCTGAAGCTCGTCATGCACGGGTAAAAGATAAGGAGAGAATGGAAGAGTCCTGGAAGGTGGTCATGCAATTGTCAGAAAATAACCAAAGGCTATCAAGGGAGATAGACGAAAGGAAGGCAAGGGAGAAGGCACTCATCCAGAAGGATCAAACAAACTGCGCGCGTGCAAAGAATGAGTTGGACGACGCGATAGGGAAGATTCTGACTCATAGGGAACAGATTGCTGAATTAGAATCGAAGAATTAAAGCCTGCAGATGCAGCTGGCAGAGTTTTTAGACCCGGATGTGCCGGAGGAGGATTCCGAGGAGGAAGAAGCCCCACCTGACGAAGCCGTGGGGAATGGAGAGATAGCGGATTAGAATATTTTAGGGAACCATTTCTTTTTTTTTTTTGTTTATTTCCGTTGTTGCTAATTTCCATTCCAGTAAATTCTCATTCAGTTTATTCTCATTTATGTTTATTTGAGAAATCAATAAAAGTTGTTATTTCAGTTACTTGTTGGCGTCAATTTATTTTTTCGCACAAATTATTCAATGAATTCTATCTATCAGTTTGTGCAACAAATATCTTAGAAACTTGTACACTTGTAGGAGATGGTCGGAAGACCTCCCCGAAACAATCGCAACCCGCGATACGCAAACGTTAACAACCGCAACAACAATGATGAACATCCGAATGCTGACGGCAATCCACCTCCCAGAGTGGGCCTGAGCCAATAGATTTAATGGCTATAGCCACCATAGTGGCAACAACTATCCAGGGTTTGGGAAACCCCAATGGTAACGGTAATCAGCAGCCACAACCACCACCGGCACAGAATGGGATCAAGTATCATTATGAGTCCCTTCGTAAGAACCGTTGCCCAGTGTTCAAGGGAGACGCCGACCCTGAGAGTAGCCAGAGTTGGTGGAAAAGCGTGGAAACCCAACTGCGACTGCTAGAGATACCTGAGGCACTTAAAGTAGAGGTGATAGTGCCATTCCTGGAGGATAAGGCAAGCAAGTGTTGGGAAACCGTCTCACCTATCCTGACAGCCGCCAGAGCAATCACTTGGCAACAATTCAGAGATGTCTTTCTCAAACAGTACTTCCCAGCAGAAATCAGACTACAGAAATTGAGCGAATTTGAGAACTTCTTGCAAATTCCAGACATGTCAGTGGTAGATTACACCTCTCGATTCAATGACCTTGGAACTTATGCCCCGACAATCATGGCAGATGAAGTTCTAAAGATGCACAGGTACAAGAAAGGATTGAGCAGTCGTATCCAGTCATCATTAGCAGTCTACCAACCTACAAGTTTTGCTGATTTAATGGGAGCAGCGATAAGAGCAGAGACAGACATCAAGCGGCGAGAGAACGAGAACAGGAATAAACGACCTCTTACGGGACAGTCATCTCAAGGGAAACCACCATTCAAGAGACCAAATCAGTCCAATGGGTCAATCAAAGGTGCCTCGTCCCACCCAACTTACCAAGAACCAAAGATGTGTCCCAAATGTAATAACCGTCATTCTGGAGAATGCCATAGACAGACGGGAGCATGTTTTAATTGTGGGAAATTAGGGCATCGAATCGCTAATTGTCCCGAGCCATTGAAGAGAGGTACCAAGCCTAATGCTGACACTAACCCCAACAAGGCAAGGGAGAATAAGCCCAACGCTCGTGTGTTTGCAATAACCCAAGAAGAAGCAGATGATGCAAATGATGTCGTGGCAGGTACTATTTTTGTCAATGAAATGCCAGCTTATGTGTTGTTTGACAGTGGTGCTACTCATTCATTCATATCTAAAAGATTCACTAAGAAACTAGGGCTTACACCTGAAATACTAGTCGAACCATTTAGAGTAGCAACTCCTACTAGTAAGACAATCGAAACACATAGAGTGCACCGGCAGTGTAAGATCTGTATCCATGAGCATCTATTCCAAGCAGAATTGATACAACTGAAAATGGTGGAATTCGACATCATCTTTGGAATGGATTGGTTAGCAAGAAACAATGCGATGGTAGATTGCAAGGGAAAGAGTGTTAGGCTCCGAACCCCGAGCCAAAAAGAGGTCGTGTATCATGGCAAATCCAAGGAACGGAAGTCACTTCTTTCCGCATCCCAAGCATGGAAAGCCGTGAAATCCGGAGCAGATATCTATCTAGCAATGATTAACGTAATGAAGGAGGAGATTGAACTTAAACCAGGGGATATCCCTATCGTACGAGAATTCCCAGACGTCTTTCTGGAAGAACTACCAGGGACAATCCCGGATCGTGAAATTGAGTTCGAAATCAACTTAGTACCCGAAGCGACACCCACCTCCAAGGCACCGTACAGAATGGCACCAGCTGAACTTAAAGAGCTAAAGGAGCAACTTCAAGAATTGCTAGACAAAAAGCAGATTCGACCAAGTGCGTCTCCATGGGGAGCTCCAGTACTTTTTGTCAAGAATAAAGATGGGAGCATGAGGCTGTGCATTGACTATAGGGAATTGAATAAGATCACTATCAAGAACAAGTATCCTCTTCCGAGAATAGATGACCTGTTTGACCAGCTTAAGGGAGCCACAGTATTTTCCAAATTGGATTTGAGGACGGGCTACCACCAATTGAAGGTCAGGGCTGAAGACATCCCAAAGACGGCCTTTCGGACAAGGTATGGACACTACGAATTCACAGTGATGCCCTTTGGTCTGACAAACGCACCAGCAGCCTTTATGGACCTAATGAACAGAGTATTCAAGCCGTTCCAGGATCGGTTCATAGTGGTATTCATTGATGACATCCTTGTCTATTCTCCTAGCAAAGAAGATCACGAAGAGCATCTCCGCCTCACTCTACAAACTTTAAGGGAGAAGGAACTCTACGCCAAATTCAAGAAATGCGAATTCTGGCTAAACAGTGTGTCCTTTTTAGGGCATGTGATATCGGAAGCAGGAGTATCAGTGGATCCAAAGAAAGTGGAGTCAATTCTAGATTGACCGAAACCGAGAAACGCCACAGACATTAGAAGCTTTCTCGGACTGGCAGGCTATTACAGGAAATTCGTCGAAGGATTCTCTTCCATAGCCGTGCCATTAACAAGGCTTACTCAAAAGAATTCTAAATTCATTTGGGATGACAACTGCGAGAAAAGTTTTCAGACATTGAAAGAAAAGCTTGCGTCTACACCAGTGTTAGTCTTGCCCACTGAAGATAAGGATTTCACCATCTACAGTGACGCGTCGAAGGAAGGGTTGGGATGTGTACTCATGCAAGAAGGAAGAGTGATTGCATATGCATCAAGGCAGTTGAAGCCGCATGAACGAAATTATCCCACTCACGACCTCGAACTGGCAGCAGTCGTCTTTGCTTTGAAGATATGGAGACATTATCTCTATGGCTCCAAGTGCGAAATCTTCACGGACCACCAGAGCCTCAAATACTTGTTCACCCAAAAGGAATTAAATATGAGGCAAAGACGATGGATTGAGCTGTTGAAGGATTACGACTTGACTATAAGCTACCATCCAGGTAAGGCAAACAAAGTAGCTGATGCTTTGAGTCGGAGGAATATGAGTAAGGTTACCTTAGCTGCACTCTCCGCTCAACCATGTCTGCGAGAAATCGTCAAGTTGAACCAGGATCGAGACCCAGTTCTAGTAAAACTTAAGGAACAAGCTAAGGAAGCAAAGTTTCAAGATACTCAGATCGACGACAAAGGAGTCCTTTGGATAAAAGGACGATTGTGCGTACCAGACATCGATAACCTTCGACAAGAAGTAATGTCAGAAGCACATAAGTCGAAATTTTCAGTCCATCCTGGCAGTACCAAGATGTACAGAGACCTAAAGAAGAATTTCTGGTGGAGTGGAATGAAAAAGGATGTTGCGATATTTGTTTCCAAGTGTCTTGTGTGCCAACAAGTCAAAGCAGAGCACCAAAGACCTGGAGGACTTCTTCAACCTCTAGAGATTCCAGAATGGAAATGGGAACATATCTCCATGGACTTTGTGGTCGGGTTACCAAAGTCTAGACAAAGCCATGATGGCATCTGGGTAATCGTAGACAGACTCACAAAATCTGCCCATTTCTTACCAGTCCGCATGAACTATAATTTGGACAAGCTAGCCACGTTGTACATGAATAATATCGTACGATTACATGGAGTTCCAGTCAGCATCTTGTCAGACAGAGACCCGAGGTTTGTATCTCGTTTTTGGAAGAGTTTTCAACAAGCCATGGGAACTAAGGTCACCCTCAGTACGGCCTACCACCCTCAGACCGATGGTCAAACAGAGAGGACAATTCAAACTTTGGAAGACATGCTGAGAGCATGTGCCCTAGACTTTAGCAGTAATTGGAGTGAACATTTGCCTTTGATTGAGTTTGCTTACAATAACAGTTTTCACAGCAGCATCGGAATGGCGCCGTATGAAGCTCTGTATGGGCGAAAATGTTGGTCACCACTATATTGGGATGAAGTAGGAGAAAAGGCCATCACTGGACCCGAATTGATCCAAGAAACAGTGGATAAAATCGCTATAATCAAGGAGAGACTCAAAGTTGCCCAAGATCGACAGAAAAGTTGGGCTGATTTGAAAAGGAGACCAGTAGAGTTTATAGTGGGAGATAAAGCGTACGTGAAAGTATCACCAATGAAGGGCGTGGTTCGATTCAACAAACCAGGGAAACTGAACCCCAGATATATTGGACCTTTTGAAATTCTGGAGAAAATTGGTACACTTGCATACAGGTTGGCACTCCCACCGAATATGTCTAGAATTCATAATGTCTTCCAAGTTTCACAACTAAGAAGATATGTCTCAGATCCAAGCCACATTCTTGAAGCTGAACCACTCTTAATCGAGGGAGACTTGAATGAAGGACTTACTTATAAGGAAGTCCCGATCAGAATCGTGGATATCAAGAACCAAGTGCTAAGGCGACGAACGATTCCATACGTCAAAGTACAATGGTCTAATCATACCGAAAGAGAAGCCACTTGGGAACTCGAAGAGAAAATAAAAGATCAATATCCCTACCTTTTTGAAAGACAAGTTAATCCAAGTTTCGAGGACGAAACTTAAAATAAGGAGGGGAGAATGTGAAGACCGTGCAATTTGGGAGGCACCAGTCTTGGGAGAAATCCTTGCAAACTCAAGAATTCACTCTCCAATTTGCATTAAGAAACCAAAATCACTCCCTCATCATGCAGCAAGATTCTCGGAGTCCACGTTCGAGAGAAGCGCAGCAATTAAGGAAGGATGATTATGGAATGGGCATTTCAGCCGGGTGGTACAGCCCTATTTATATGGTGTCCAACTAGAAATGAGATCACACCATATCGAGCCTGCAATTTCCGAGCACATCATTCCCCTTTCTCGAAAGTTTTCCAGCGACCAAAGTTTCATCCAGAATCTCGAGATTTCCGCAGCGGTTCGAACAAGTTGTTGTCCATTGTTCTGTTAGCATTCCCCGTCAATCCTCAAGCCAGATTTCAGCCCCAAGTTCGAAGTGTTGCCGCAGCGGTTTGAAGTCTAGATTCCACCACTTCCGAAGCCTTCCAGTAAGCCATCTCTGTCCAATTTTTTTTTTGCTTCCGTAGGAGCCCTCTTGCAACAAATTCACGAAGCTTTATTTGTCATCTTCGAATTGTGCAGCAGCAAGTTGAGGTCCCTGTACCAGTAACCATTCAAAGCACCAAAATCCTCCCCACCAACTCACCTATTCTCGAATATCTTCTTTGGATTGTAAGTGGGTTTCTTTTGTTTATATAAAAATTGCACAAATATGATTATTTTAAGTGACTATTAGTATTTATAAATATGATTCATTATTTAATTGTTTTAAGTTAGACTTTTGAAAATATATATTATTATATAAAAGGTTTGGGCACAATAAATCCTTTTATTTTGTGAACATGATATATGTAGGAAATAATTTAAATACGATTTTAAAAATTCGATCGGCATAATTTATTCATTTCCATTCGGTATAAATTCCCTTGAATTATTCACTGATTCGATATCGGTTATAAAATTCGAAAGCATGTTGAATTATTTAAAAGCACTGTAATGATTTGATTTAGCAATGGTAAAGGAAATTCCGAACTTTGATATACTTTGTTTAGGCCCTGATGCGGTGGGTTATAATAACCGTTCCTTTGACCTCGCCCCTTAGAGGAGTAACATATAGGGGACTGATTAGTAAAACCATAGAAAATGAAATGATTTTCAGTGTTATATTCGTATTTTTGTTATTATTTGATTCAACATGCTTAATATTGAAAATTCGATAATTTATTCGTATGTATATCCTCGATATTTGTTATGCTCGATCGGCCCCCATTTACTGAGTATTTCCCCAAAATACTTACCCCTTACATTCCCACCCAGATAAGAACGAGGAACAAATCGAGGGTGAAGAGCAAGATTACTTTTGGGGATGGTAATGAAGAAAACTCCATTTGAGACCAGTCGAATTTATTCTGTCTTTAATTTTATCATCATGTATTCCGCTTCCGCATTTTATTTCTATCGCATTGTAAAAACAATTATTGGTTATGAAAAAGACTGGTTATTTTGATTTACTACGAGGCTTGTTGTTTTACAATTATGTGATTGTGAGGCAACGCCGGTGTCAACTAACCCCGGTCTCGGGGCGTGACAGGAGGAGAAAAATTTTATTTTCCTGCTAAGAAATCGCCTAGCAGATGAGCAGAGGTGAGAAGGAGAAAAATTTTATTTTCCTGCCAAAGCATCGCCTAGCAGAGGAGCAGAGTTTGGGAGGAGAAAAAAGTTATTTTCCTGCTATGACGTCGCCTAACAAAGGAGCAGAGTTGGGAAAAGAGAAAAATTTTACTTTCCGGCTAAGGCATCACCTAGCAGAGGAGCAGAGTTTGGGAGGAGAAAAATTTATTTGGTTTGTCGATAACAAAATATGTTTGCTGCTGTGAAAATTACCGGGATCAACCTGCCCGGTAATGTCGTGGGGGCTTGGGGGCAACGCCCCCAAAAGCTCTTCAGGAACCTTGCCAAAAGCTCTTCAGGAACCAAGGGATGCGGGCGATGGGACAGTACGAGGCATTGTGCTAGGCGAGAGTGCGGGCTGGGTGTGCGAGGCAGGGGCGCTCGTGCTGGGCGAGGGGCTCTAGGCAAGCGTGAGAACTCGGGCGACGGGCGAGCTGGCGGAGGGCGAGGCGAGAATGGCGAGGAGAGCGAGGGTGTGAGATGCGGCGAGACTAGGCGAGCGTGCAAGCAGGAGCTCGGGCGAGGGAGAGAGTAGCGAGGAGGGGCGAGAGCGAGAGTGCGGGCGGGCGTTCGAGCGAGGGTGAGAGTGGCGAGGAACTACGAGGGCGAGGGTTGGAGGCGAGCAGGCGCGCTGGGCGATGGGCGCGCAGAGCAATGCTGCTGGCATGCGATGGGCGAGTCTGTGTGCGGGGGTCTACGCGTTATGAGAAGGCGCGCTTGGGGAGGGCGAGGCAGGCGCTGGGCGAAGCTGCTGGCAGGCGCGGGGTATGCGCGCTGGGCGAGCCCTCGGTAGGGAAGAGGCGGCTGGGCGAGAGGCTGTGGGCGAGACTGGGTTGTGGGGCGAGCGTTCGAAGGGGCAGGCGCGCGGGCATTCGACGAGGGCGAGATGAAGGTGTGGCGCGAGTGTGAGAGGGCTCGGTGGTTGGGCGAGGGCGTGAAGGCTAGGTGGTTGGGAGAGGGTGAGACGAGTGTATGTGGGAGTGTGTTGTTACCAGGCAATGGAGAGCAGGTGAATGAATTTCAGTGGAAATTCTGTATGGGAGAAGTGAGAATGAAGTAAGGAGGTGACCAGAGCAGGGAGGAAGCCCAGATCAAATCTTTCCCCACAGAGCAGGATTGCGACTTGATTTGTTTCCAAAGTTTTGGAGACTGACGAGCGGAAGGAAGAGAATGCACAACTCACGCCCCGTAAACCGAGGACAACACAATTAATCGAACTTTGAACTTGCGATTCAGTTCGACTCGAGAGGGGGAGACTGATGATATCCCATGGATGGGCCCATTACCCTTGGCCCATCCCCAGCCCAAATGGAAGAAAAGCCCATCAAGAGCCCGTGTATTCTCTTATAAATATCAGGTTCGAGTGTTAATTCATTCATTCAATATATTATTTTCTGCAGCGCCCTTAGCTCCCCCCCATATATTCTCAGTCTCTGACTTGAGCGTCGGAGGGGCTACGCCAGGACACTCTCCTGGCCCCTACTAACGGTCTTATTCGTGATTTTAAGCTCAGGATGATTTCGGAACCTGCGTCTGTACTAGTGACACTTGCTGGGATCGGACCCTAAATTCCCCGTGAGTATCACTACTGATAAGTTTCTCGCTATGGCTTCCATCGATTCTAAGCTTGACATCAACTGGTCATATATTTTGTTTAAGATCTTCACAAAACTGGTAAAGAAGGAGAATCGATCTACATGCTTTGCAATTATTCTCTCTTATTATTGGAATAGATTAAAGTACAACTGGTGGACGTGACCAAACTCCACAAGGTCAAGTTGTTAGATTGAAACATAGTCAAAGAATACCGGAAGAAAATTGTTCCAAACGGGAAAACAAAAATTGATGGCGAAGAGTGAAAAGGGTGAAGAGCAGACTCTCAAGAAGAAGAATGACACCAAGAAACTAGCTGGCAAGGCCATGACGCCTACTCGAGAGAAAAAAATGAAATTGGTCTTATATTTTGATTCATAAGATGACAGGGAAAATGTCACTTTTACTCAGGACTTCAGCGCCAGTAAAAAACTTAAAGAGTCTAAAGAAAAGGCTGAGAAGATCAAGGAGAATGATGAGAAGTCCAAGGTTGGGAGAATCAAGCTGATCAAGCATATAAACACTATGCTTGTTCTTTCTCCAATCTTATTCATTCCCATCTTCATATTGTCAAACGGTGTAACAATCGTTGAAAATGATATCTAATATGTGAGATCTGGGCTACCTCTGATAGATCCCAAGGTCAAAGGAAAGCAAATCCTTGTGTCAGCCTAAAAATTTTAAAATGTGCAAATAGACATAAACCTAACTATGAAACAAGTCAATTGATGTGCCAAGGATAAAATGGAAGAATTTGATAGTTGGGTAGATTTCCGGACTATTGTCCATTTTGATGTGATTCCAAAGGAAAAATGGTAAAATAAGTTGTTGCCATCTCCGGTTCTTGGAAACCCACCGCTCTTCTTCTTATCGCTCTGCTTCTAGCTATTCGGATAGACCACACCTCAGAAAGAAAGTTCGCTATTCTATTCAAGCAGAAATCCCGGGAATGGGCATCCATTATCAGATGTCTAGGCACAAAACAAAAGGAGAGATATGCCAGAAAGACAGGATACGGGTACTCTACCCTAGAATAGAAGATGATTAAATGAGTAGAAAGCCAAGTTATTTCTGAAGCTCTCCAGCGACGAGGATTCATCTAGATAGAACTAAAGGAAAGATTACGCGCCTTCTCATTCAACAAAGGCATCAAAATTTTGTAGCCCGTGGTCCAATGGCCAAAGATGATGCAGCCATCATTAGTCAACTTGAAATGGATGCACTTTTTTGGTCTATGAACGTAAAGTTGAAGCGCCAAGAATATGAGCTTCCAGAGGATGACGAAGAAGAAGAAATTTCGGTAGTTTTTAATTAGGAAAAATTCAAGATGGCATGCAGCCTAAAAATTTAAGAAGTGTAGAAGCCAGCCTCTCAAGGTCGAGTCGTTCAATCAGAAGAAAAGATCCATGGTTAAGGATCAGACTGGTGGTTTGGTGGATCAATCTTAAATTTCAAAAGATCAAGTTGTTATTGATGAAAATGTTATTTTCTCCTCTTCTCCAAAACTGATCATTTCTGAGGACCTTCTGAAGGTTTCTCTAACCTTCATCGACAAAGTAGTTCGATTGCTTTTGGAGACTTATCAAATGGTTCCATCCTCTCTGATCATTCCAGATCTATCCGTTGAGAAAGAAAACTCCTAAGCAGACAAAGATTTGAACCTAAAATCTCCGGTTCTTGAAGAGACATATGAAGCTCAATTAATCTCTCCTAAAGAATAGCCTGGTAAGGAGATTAAAGTTCATAGTGATTTTCTAGAACAAGTTCAATCTAAACTTGTAATTATCCAAGACGAAGATGAAATGATGAAACCAGAGCACGATGTTGTCCAACCGATTCCATTTTAAACTGATAAACTTTCAGAACTTCAAGTCGACCGCTCTTCTATTCCTAAGATGATTTCTTGGAAAAAAAAATTAGAATCCCCTACAAAGTCGTCATTTGATCAATTGATATCTCAGCTAGTTAATATTTCCCATCTGTCAATTATATTGAGATCAATAATTTTTCCCACAAAATAATGATTTGCAGTTAAAGAGCCAAATTATGAATAATATCAACGCCATTAAGTCTCAAGTTTGAATTTCTGTTGTTACTCAAAATACTATCAAGAATCAAGCTGTCAATACAAACACTAAACTAATAGCTCAAATTTCTTGTGTTTAGAACAATATAGAAGTCGAGCTACAATCCCAAGCAGCTAAATTTCTTCATCATATGGATGAACTACTTGAATCCATGGACGTCCAGCGGCAAGAAATCTTAGAATACATGTAGCATGGTAATGACAAAAAGATAGAAGTAGAGTATAAGAAGATGCAAGGGCATAAATGGTAGGCTGGGAGGGCCAGGTATGAAGAAAGAAAAATAATAGAAAAAGAAGAAGACAAAAGGAAAAAAAGAGGTGGCAACATTAGTTCGGCTATATAAGATATGATCTTACCATATGTGTATTTTTTTAATTGTAAAACTGAAATTTCATTCCTTCAATGAAATTCATTCTTTCAATTCTATCTCATTTTAATTTGTTGGGTGCAATAACATTCTCTGCTTGGTAGAGTGATCGAACCGTGGTGCTTGAGTTGTTGTACGGTTTTAAAAGATTTGAGTTGCACCATTACCACCAGCTATAGCTTTTGATAAAGCGGCAAGCGCTCGGTCCTACAATTGGTATCAGAGCCAAAGTAATGGGTTCGATTCTAATTGATTGCAAGGAGTGCAATTATTGGGTGCAATAATTGTCCCTGCTTGGTAGAGCGATCGAACCGTGGTGCTTGACTTGCTGAGCGGTTTAAAAGATTTGAGTTGCACCATTACCACCAGCTATAGCGTTTAGTAAAGCGTCAATCGCTCGGTCCTACATAATCGATTTCATGTAATATCTTGTATAGATTTGCAGCTTGGATTTTTCATCACAAAAAAAGTTGTTAGAATAATATTTTTTTTACTATAAGTTTTGGCGATTGAAAAAAAAAACAGTATTGCCTCATTACAGAAAACCAGAAATTACATTGTTTTTTTATTTTATGTTTCTGACAGCTGATGAACAATTCAGACCTATGAAGTTAATTAATATTTTCAACCTGCATCTCTCTCAAAATTCTGACCGAAACAAGCTTTTAAATAAATATTAAATATAGATGTTATGATCCAACCATCGATAAGAGATATACAAAGCAAAGTGGACACTTGTTTTCCAACTGTTCTAAAACTACCTACTTTTGTATAAAACTATAGTATCCTACGAACTCTCGATGTGATAGAAAGTTTCCCAGTATGCCTAAAGTAAAGTTACTTTTCGAAGGCTATTCAATCTAAAGAAGAAAAATCAAAGGGAATATTAAATGATATTTATTGCAGTGTACATATAGATAGAAACAAGAAAATTATGTGAGGAATTGATACAAATGATCGTTGAAAAGATTATTCGACCATTGAAGCTTTCAAAGAATTCTCTTACGCTATTTCTCTTGAATTCGCGTATTATCTTATCTGCATCTTAAAGATCTTTGAACGCTTTTAAAGCTATATATTTTCAAGTCGCTCACTAAGCACATCCTCAACTGTTCATATCAGATCTCTAAGGATCATCATTGTGCCACTTTACCAACTCAAGCCGTTACTAGATATATGTTGGTTTTGTTTCTAAGTATCAAGTGAATTGAGGATTCTTAAATAGCTAGAGTTGTAAAGTGATCACTAAGAGTTTCAGCGTAAACAATGGATAAGTCCTATTTGAAGTTGTTACAAGACATTGTAAAGACTAAGTCTTTTAGTAGAAACATTCCTAAGTGGAATAAAGAGTGACGTAGGAGTTTGAGTCTCCGAACATCCATAAAAATCATTTTTCATTTATATTACACATTTAATTTCAGTTATTTATTTTTTCCATCTTATTGAGATGATATTTTAAATATATATTTATCACTAGCATTATTGGATTATTTTCCCACTTTTCAACTTTTCGCAATTTTCACCTTTAGTTGTTTAGTAAAATAATTGTTCAAGAATACTTTTTTTAACAGCCTCATACTGTTAGAAGAGCTCACTTCTAAGAAATTTCTTTTACAAAATTTATTCAATTCCTCTAAATCATGTTCTGATCCTAACAACTAATTTTGATGTCATGATCTGGTTTTATAAAAAAAATACAACTTTTCTCAAATTACAAAACATTATATTTTTTGTCTAATCGCAAAAATTATCAAACCTATTTTATTAAATTTTGCTTCTTGTCTACCTACCATATCTTAGTGAAATACTTCTTTATCTTTACCTATATTTTTAACTTTAAATTAAATAAACATATCACTGGTAACATAAAAAAAATTTATAAAAACTTTTTAAAAGTTTAAAATTTAAATATAATATCTCGAATTAACGAAAAAAAATTTGTTTAACGATAATTGTTTTCAATATGTATGCATGTATCATGAATGTGGACTTTAAATTTTATTTCAAAAAAAATATTTAACACTAAATCTTTTTAATATATATGCATGCATTGTGAGTGAAAATTCAATAGTACTATATTAAACTTTAGCCTAATAGACACAAACAATTTGGCAAGTTTGGTATGAAAAGTTCAGAAATTGCATTAAGAGTCACTCGATAATTTTTATCATTAGTCTGTGTGCTATATTAAATTGACATGCTTAACAGACTGGTTCGGACAGGAACCGGGTCCAGTATGAGTGAATCGGACGTGAAACCATCTTCAATTCAGCTTTTATTGGTTTGAAACGGTTCCGGGTACGTAACGGGCACAATAATTTTTTTTAAAAAAATTAAATGCCTTGGGCCAACGGCTATAATTGCATCCGTTGGCCCAACGGCTACTGAATACCACATTTATAATTTGCAATTTGGCTCTCAACGACTATTGAATACCACATTTATACTTTGCAATTTGGCCCTCAAAATATATTTATTTTTTATCCCACTTTTTTACTATAAATACAATATCACTTTGTTTATATTTTCACACATCAATTTTCCATCAACTCTACATTTCTTTATAATCAATTTCTTTCTATACTATTATTTCTGAAAGTATATTCAATAATTGTGCTATAATTTTATTTACACTCAATATTCTCTTTATGATTATTTACTTACTATTTCACAATTTATTCATATAAATAATTCAAATTTTAATGACATCATCTTCAAACCGTGGTAGCGGTGGAGGTGAAAACATTTCCGAATTTGATGAATATTTTGGCTACATCCCCGACTTTAATGAAGTCGAACCTAGCCACGAAGAGGAAGAAGCCATAGAAGCCCATAACAAAGATGTAAGGACGCCATTGTCTACCCGAACAAGCAACACGATGACAACGAGAACAACGACAGGGTGAGCAAAGAGAAGCAAAATTTGGGATCAATTCGATATTTAACAAGGTACAAACAACTTTTTTTTATTTAAAATTTGCAAAACCAGATAATCTTATTAAACGGGTGGTGCTTTCGGTGGTACCGACATTTTGAAAAAATATTTAGTTAAGGTACATAAACTTTAATCTGTTATGCTACAACCATTCAGTAGGAAACCTACCCAACAACAATTTAATCCTTCAAGTGGTAATGGCATTCACAATTACAGAAGATATTTCTCTAAATATCATCGTAAAATTTGTTACCAAATGCCGTCAACTTGTTATAATAGCTGAACAAGAAGGTTTTTTGAATTTATATGTACTATTCAACCTGGTTTTCTCAAGATTTCTAGATATACGCTTAAGACATATTGCTTTGATATATATAAAAAATACCCAAAAAAAATAAAAATTAAAATCTCATCTTTCAAATATTTCTTATAGAGTTAGTTTGACAACTTATATTTGGACTAATTAGAAACATGAATTTTATCTTGTTGTTATATGTCATTTAATTGAGGAAACTTGGACTATACAAAAAAGAATTTTCTCTCTAGATCATTTAGAATCGTCACATAGTGCATACACTATAGCTAGATATGTTTTAAATGTTGTTAACATTTATGGCATACAAAATAAAATAATGTCAATCATATTAGATAATTTGAGTGTCAATACTCTTGCGATTAAATATCTTAAAGATTAACTAAAATCGATTTTAGATAGTAAATTTCTTCATGTTAGATGTTCATGCCATATTATCAACTTGTGTTAAATGTATATGTGATGAACGTATGTATATTTTAATAAAAAAAAATTAAAATATGTGAGAAATTGTTACGTAAAGAAAGCATGGACGTGATTGGAAAATATTAGTAGAATCAAATGAGAATAAGTTTAAAAAAAATTTTATTTCTGTTCAAACTAAATTGAATATTTTATATCACTTGCTTCATATTTTGTTACTTTTTCAAGATTTAGTTACTTCATATTACAATAATATTAAGGTAGAGTCTTTAATATTTACTGACGATGATTGAAATATTTTAAGTAAATGTGTTTCTTTTTTAGAAATTTTTAAAAAAAGAAATTGAGAAATTTTCTGGCATTAGCTACACTACTTCATGTTTCTACCTTTATTTTTCAATATGTTTTACAAATTTATTGAATATCGTAATGATTTTGTTATGCGTGATTTTCTTTTAAATATGAAAAACTAATTTTAAATATTGGGATAATATCTCAATTATGCATGGTTTAGTAACATTACTTGATCCTATCAAAGTCAATGTGGGTTAGACGTGTTTTTGAATATTATGCTAAATTCTTTTGGAAGAATATTGATGTTCAAAATAATTCAATCATGCATCTCTCCGAGAATTGTTTGATTTGTATACTAAAGAATAATGTGAACCGAATGTGCAGCTGGAGGAGGGGCCAATATATAAAAGTAAAAATAAACCATTCAACTTCTTTCAAAGTTTGAAAAATATAGTTCAAAAAAAAATCGGTGACAACTATAAATTACAATGAGATTTAAATTTATCTAAGTCAATATATTAAGACTACAGAGAATTTTAATGTTCTTGATTGACGGATAATAAATTCTCAACTTTATCAAGTGTTAGCAGCAATTATAAGAGATGCCATACCCGTTCAAAGTTTAAGTGTTGCTTCTGAATCAGTTTTTTAGTATGTAGAAGATTCATTGATGAACAAAAAACTAATTTAAAACCAGAAACACTTAGCATATTAACATGCTTACAAGATTGGTTTGCTGCTGAAAAAAGAATAGAACCGCCGGAGTGATCAACAAATTTCAAAGCTCAAGTTTTGACGAAGATACCGAGTATTTAAAATATATTTTAATAAATCGTGATGAATTTTAGATGTTCAATTGTATAATAGATGTTTACGTTATTTTATTATTATGATTAGTCTGTATTGTTTAAACTTAAAATACTAAAATTAAAAAATGTCCATTAATTAAATTATTTTTATATTAAATAATAACAATAGTCGGACCCGAAACCCGGAACTTGTTCGAATCGGACCTGAATCGATCTATAAATAATAGAGACGAAAAATTGGTAGGTTTGGTATGACAAGTTCAAATTGCGTTAAGGCCCCTCGTTAGCTTTTGTAATAATGATATTACATATATGTTGATATAACCCAACTTAATCGCAAAAAAGACAGTACAAGCACGTAAAACGTACGTCAAGATACTAATATATAAAATGGAGGGGCGAGCTTACTAAATTACACGAAATGCCAAACTAGGGATTATTCCATCCTACCCTGCAGGTACTGCCTGCAGGGGTACATCCAAAGGTCGGAATTTTTTCTGGCCCAATTTTTTTTTTAAAATTTTTTTTCTCCCATGAAGTGGAATTACAACCATTCATATGAGGTGTGGGCACTGCCCCCACACCCAGGATCGAACGAACACCAAACTAGTTCGAGTTTAATACTGGACCGAGTTTAAACTTATGTGTTGTCGTCCCTAATTGAGTGGTCTTACACCATGGATAGTTATTTACATCTATAATCTATTATTAATTATACACGAGAATACTAGATTGATTTATGTCTCACAAAATAGTACCGATATAGACAAATCATAACATCATATTAATTTCATTAGTGTTGAAAAATATATTTAAAATGTGTGTATTGAATATTTGAATGTTGAATATTTGAATGTTGAAAATAAGAGTTGTAAATATTAAAAATTAGTATGTGATGATGTAGGTAATGATGTATTTTATTTTTGGATTATTTGTAAAGATTTCCTATAAATAGATCTCTCATTTGTGAAGAAAATCACAATTGAGTAGATAGAAAAATATTATAAAGTGTGTAGTCTGGTAAATTTTGAGAGTTTGAGATTTTTTACTTTTTACCATAAATTTTTACTTTTTAACAACACGTTATCAGCACAAAGCTCTAAAAGTCCTCCATACTTTTCCAAGCTCCAAACAGAAGAAAAAGGTAACAAAAGTAATAATATTTATTTTACTGTTATTTATTTATTGTGTATATATTTAATATATAATATAATGTTATTATTAGAAATAATAAAAATAAATTTTTCAAAAACTTGTTATAAATCCTGGGAGGATGTTACGACGACATCCCACACTCCCGGTAAGGGATACGACAAGTATAAAAGCCTATAAGGTTTTTAAACAAAATAAATTATGACACTCATTATAATAATATGATATGATATACATAATTATTTAAACATGTCTAATATTATATACACCATATTATTGCCATAAAATTATACAAATACATACCTTTATTTTTTTTGTACACCAACGGTCATAAACGGTAAAAAAACGGCTAGTTTTTTCCCTATAAATATGATCTCACAAACTCTTTCTGTAGTGCCCAATTTCAGTACACGTATAACCCATGCATTTATTTAATTATTAAATTATTTAATTAATTTTAAATGAGTTTTAGCCATGCATAAATTATGAAAATACATTATTTTAAATAATTCATGTTTATTGTGATGCACGTTAAAATGTTTTTCGCGTTTCATGTTTCAGGCGATTATTCGAGGCGAGATCGAGGAAAAGACCGGTGACGATGTTGGCAATTTAGAATGTGGTATTTTATTTTTAAGATTTAGGGTGGGGCATTTTAAATAAATTATAGAGTTTTAGTATTTTAACGGCTTATTTAGGTATGGAGGAATTTAAGAGTTTAAAACTTTTAAAATTGGTGTGTAATTATTTTAATTGTAGAGTTTAATTAAATTGGTGTGTGTTAACTTTTTTATTAGTATTTTAAATAGTTAATTTAGCTAGAGTTCCTCCTAATTAAAAAACACACACACGTTTTCTACACTCACACACACTTACACGTTTTTACACACACTAAAACACACAACACACTCTACACTTTCATTTTTCTCAGATTTTTATTATTTTGAAAGATAGAAACCTAGGGTTCCTCCTACTCTAGTGCAGCCGCCCTCCCTCTCCATATTCTCCAACAAATTTTAGTGATTTTATTGCGAGAAAATCGAGCCACCGTCGTCCCGGATCAAGCCTCGCGCTGTCTCCGCTTCGATATCGCCGTTTCGGTAAAAATTTATCATCAAAAGGCACGTATATTTTGTTCTTGATGCATCGATCATGTCATATTATGCGTGCGTTGTTATTTATGCGTAAAACCATGTGTGCGATGTGTAGAAGTTTGAGCAATCATGTTTAAATCGCTTTTGAAGCCCTTTTTAGATCTGAAATTTACGTTTTTACTGTTCTGGTTGAAACTGAGAATTTTCAGTCAAGATTTTGAGAAAACTTTCAACTAGAAAATTGTAGAACATTTTGATGCCTTCGATTTGATATAAAATTCGAGATTTTTGGAAAAAAATCGAGTGAGTTATGACGTTTTTCGTGGGACTGCTCAAGCTGCGACTTTTATGTAAAGTGTGTTCTTGAAGTTATTTGTTGCAGGCTTCGTTGGACATCGCCGGGCTTGTGCTACTGCATTTATATATGTTACAAGATGTATTTAGGTGTTATTTGGTGGTTCGTTTGGGTCAGGTTTGGCTTGGGATGTAATAGAAGTCGTAGGAAGCGAAACGATGCCTAATTACGAGTTATTGTTGTGTTGGAATTAATTGTTGATGCTTAGGGACGTTTGGGGCGTTTTTACGGGTTTGAATCAATGTAATAACATCCTAGGATGAGTCTAGAGGTGTTGGTTCATGGTCCTTAGGCTTGGATTGAATGGGTGAAAGATTAAGTTAGCGAATTTTCGTGAATTTGCAAAGACAGAGGGTACCTGGACCCCGGCACGGAGTCCGTGTCCTTTTTCCTTCAAAAATACGAATTTCCAGAGTCTACCTGGACCCGTACACGGGGTCCGTGTACACCCTTTTTTAAAAAAAAATTAAAAAAAATTTTTATTTTTTTTTAGGATTTGCTTCGGGGTTCTATATCATGGTTTAGCACAATGGTTAAAATTTATTTATGTAAAAATATAGGATTTGTTTTGTGGTTTTACGTCATGGTTTAGTACGATGATTAAACGAGGTCAAGCCAGGAGCGAACTAGAATGTCCTAAGCTACTTATTCACTTTGGTGGTGAGCTCGAGTACCTACGTCTAAGACATGCAAGTTAAGTATTTAAAATTTATGTTAGTTTGTGCAGTAGCGGCCCAAAGTGAGATCCAACGAATCCCTCAACGCCAAGTAAGTATGATGACGTGCAAAGAAAATATTTTAAGTTTTTGGAGGTATGCTAAATGTCTTGTGACCAAATTATGTTTAGGATTGGAGAGCGTTAAATTATGAACAGGGACCAATCCGCCCGTTAAATTATGAACGGGTTAGATCGTGGTTGGAAAGCGTTAAATTATGAACGGGGACCAACCAGCCCGTTAAATTATGAACGGGGATCTCATGTATGTGGCAGTGGATACGTCCCTGTCAGCCCAGTGATGTGGTTTGTCTTATCAGGCGTTTATTACGTTATGGGTCACTTGCTTTGAAACATCCTCTACGCAAAATGATGAAGTTATGTATGTTCAAGTATGCAGTATTTTTATGAAAGTTTATGTTGATGGCACGTCTAGTTATGTACGTACGTATGTTCAAGTTCATTTTGCAAGTTCAAGTTTCAAGTATGTATGTTCTATTTTAAAGTGCATGCGATTTTATTACGTAGTACTCGTTATTCCAGTTTATATGTGTTGAGTCTTTAGACTCACTAGACTTGATCGATGCAGGTGAGTATGTTGATGAGGAGACAGGAGATGGCGACCAAGGGGCAGGCTTGGACTGAACGGGAGGCTAACCCGAGGACCGCAAAGTTTATGTTTTTACGCAAATGTTAATTTACTCTGATTTCATATTTTGATGGAAATACTTTGAGCAAAACTTTTGTGAGCAAATTTTATTGTGGTTATTTTGAACAACCATTTATTATGGGGGACTTGGTTGAGATATTTCATGGCAAACTTTGAAGGTTATTTTATGTTTAAGAAAATTTTAAATTTTTCCGCAAATTTTGAGTATGAAAAGTACGGTACGTTACACTTTTAATCACTCCAACTTTCTCTTCTTCTCTAAAAATTATTCTTCATCAAATTTTTTGAAGAAAAAAGAAGATGTCTTTCTCAAGGTTATTTTTAATTATTTTGGTTATCATACTCACGAGTCTTGTATTTATCGGAGAATATCCTCCTCGTGTGTTTTCTTTATTTTTACAAATGCTTGTGCTTGTTGTTTATCCATTACTTTGTATTGCAATATTCAGTAACTAATAAAATGCATCGTAATTTTTTTAGTACCACCATGTCAAATTTGACAAAGCTCGAATTTGTTGCGCTCGATATCACGGGAAAAAATTATATGTCATGGACTCTCGATGTAGAAATTCATCTTGAGTCATTGGGTCTAAGTGAGACAATAAAAGAAAATTGCATATCGACATCACAAGAAAAGGCAAAAGCCATTATATTTTTGCGTCGACATCTCGACAAGGGATTGAAATGTGAATATTTAATTGAAAAAGATCCCATGGCTTTGTGGAAAGGATTGAAAGAAAGATTTGAACATATAAGGGAAGTTATACTTCCGACCGCCCGTGATGAATGGAATAAGTTAAGATTCCTAGATTTTAAGAAAGTCAGGGATTATAATTCAGCGATGTATCGAATAATCTCGCAGCTAAAATTTTGTGGACATGAGGTCACAGAATCGAAATGCTTGAAAAAACATTTTCCACGTTTCATGCATAAAATATTACTCTACAGCAACAATATAGAGTACGTGGATTTGCGAGATATTCTGAACTCATCGCCTGTCTTCTTGTGGTGGAAAAGAACAACGAGCTATTAATGAGAAATCATCAGTTCCGACCCACTGGATCAACAGCATTTCCAGAAGTAAATGTAAAAATGAATTTAAACCTGGAAACCAAAATCAAATTCAAAGACAAGGTTTTGGTCGAGGTCGAGGTCGAGGTCGAGGACGTGGACGTGGACGTGGAATTGGCCGTGGTCGTGGTCGAGGCCGTGGTTTTGAAAACAATAGAGATAGTTATTTTTATAACTCATCTCAAAAGAGCGTCCCAGACCATCCACAGAAAAGGCATCATGAGAATACAAGTGTTAATGAGAATCACTCAAAAAGATATGAAAGTTCTTGTTTCAGATGTGGTAATCCAGGACATTGGTCCAAAATTTGTCGAGCCCCTGAGCATCTTTGTAAACTTTATAAAGAATCATTAAAGGGGAAAGAAAAGGAGACCAACTTCACTGAACTCAATGACCGTTTGAGTGATTCAACTCATTTTGATGCTGGTGATTTTATGAATGATTTCTCTGAAAATGATCAATATGTTGGTGGGATAGAAATGAACAATATTGATGCTGCAGATTTTCTCAATGATTTATCTGAAAATGAACGATATAGTGGTAGAATATAAATGTACAATAATTTATTTTTCATGTATTCATATAATAATGTTTTATTGTATAATTATGATATGTGTTATATTTAAATATATATTGCCAGTAATTTTATTTCATTGCATATTTTTTTGAAGTTCAAAAATAGAAAATGCTATGAGCAAAGCTGAAGTTTGCAGACCCGATAGTGGTACAACACACACTATCCTCCGAGATAAAAGATATTTCTTGGAACTAAAACCAACAAAAACAACGATGAATACAATATCAGGTCCTGTAGACTTGATTAAAGGATGTGGTAAAGCACAATTTTTGTTACCTAATGGTACAAAATTTTTGATCAATGATACTTTATATTCACCACAATCGAAAAGAAATTTGTTGAGTTTTAATGATATATATTCCCATGGGTATGATACTCAAACAATGAATGAAGGTAATGAGAAATATATGTGTCTTATCACATATAAATCAGGAAAGAAATATGTGATTGAAAAACTACCAATGCTCCCTACTGGATTGCATTATACACATATAAGTCCGATTGAATCAAACATGGTAGTTGATAATTCTTCAATATTAACCAATTGGCATGATCGATTGGGACATCCTGGTTCAACTAATGATGCGAAGAATTATAGAAAATACACATGGTCATCCGCTGAAAGACCAGAAGATCTTTCAGAATAATAAGTTTCAATGTAAAGCATGTTCTCTTGGAAAACTTATTATAAGACCATCAGCAGCCAAAATCTAAACTGAATCACCAATGTTTCTTGAACGTATTCAGCGTAATATTTGTGGACCAATCCATCCACCATGTGGACCATTCAGATACTTTATGGTATTGATTTATGCCTCCAGCAGATGGTCACATGTATGTTTATTGTCAACTCGAAATGTTGCATTTGCAAGATTACTTGCTCAAATAATAAAATTGAGGAATCAATTTCCCGATTCACTACAAGAAAAGTGGGTTTCCACGGTGTGCAATATGCGCCGCGGAAAGGTATACACAGCGTGCATTGCATGCTGCGACGCACGCTGTAAAGTTGAAAGCCGTCTTAAGTATGACACTATTGGCGGCATGCGATTTACGCTGCGGTTTAGTCTAATAACGGCGTGCAGAGTATGCTGTTGATAGTTAAACTATTGGCAGCGTGCATATGTACGACGTTCATACACTATCTGCAGCGTGCAATATACGTCGTTAATGTTAAAAAAACATCTAAATATTAGCGACGAATTGTGACAAATCCGTCGCTAAATATTAGCGATGGTGTTTAAATTTAGCGACGGTTAGCAAAACGACGGTATTTAAATTCAGCGACGGTTTTATAAACCATCGCTAAAATCTGCGTAAAAATAAAAAAAATTACTTTTATAATTTAGTAAATTTTTTTTAAAAAATACAATACATCTATGATAAATAAACTCATGATCTTAATTAAAACACCTAAAAAATTAACCAAAAATTGAAACAAAAAAATGTACCTAAATCAAAATTAAAATCGTATAAAAAAGAAAAATTTTAAGTGTTGTAAAATAGTGTGTGGGAAAGTAGAACGGAAATTGTATATTTATAGACAATTTGCAACTATTACCGACGGTTTCCCAATAAACTGTCGCTATTAGCGACGGTTTATACATAATCATCGCTGATTTACGGCATTGAGCGACGGTTTAGAAAAAACCGTCGCAAAAAGCGACGGTGTTATATTATACAGTTGCCGATTTAAAATGGCGACAGTTTAAAAACCGTCGCGATGTTTAAATTAGCAACGGTGTCTCTAAAACCATCGCTAATTGAAAATTTCGCAAGCAAGCCGTGAATACATAGGGTATTAACAGCGCACATTATAGCACGTTGGGGATAGTATATAACATTACTTTCCGCAGCATGCTTTTAATGCACGCCGTGGATGTATATGTTATTAACGGCGCGCATGAAAAGCACGCTGCGGAAAGTATATAACATTTACGACACACATAAATTGACGCTGCAGATATTACTTTCCGCAGCGTGCTTTTGATACACGCCGTTATTTCTGTCAAGTGAAACAATATTAACAGCGCACATATTGATGCACGCCGTTAAAAGAACTATTCGCAGCGTGCTTTTAAGGCACGCTGTTGATAACGTGCTGCGGAAAATCATTTTTCTTGTAGTGATTATACAATAAAGAAAATTAGACTTGATAATGCTGGTGAATTTACTTCCCAGACTTTCAATTATTATTGTATGTCTATGGGAATCATTGTTGAGCATCATGTTGCTCATGTACATACACAGAATAGATTGGCTGAATCATTGATTAAACGTCTGCAAATGATTGCTAGACCAATGATTATGAAAACAAAGCTCCCTATTTCTATATGGGGAAATACAATTTTACATGCTGCTTCATTAATTCGCATCAGACCAAGTGCATATCATAAATACTCCCCATTGCAGCTTGCATTTGGTAAAGAACTAGACATTTCTCATCTGAGAATTTTTGGATGTATGGTGTATGTGCCTATTGCACCACCGCAACGAAAGAAAATGAGACCTAATAGAAAGATTGGAATTTTATATCGGTTATGATAGTCCATCAATCATTCGATATCTTGAATCTCAAACAGGCGACGTGTTCACAGCACGTTTTGCTGATTGTCATTTTAATGAGGAAATCTTCCCAATGTTATGGGGAGAACAGAAACATATCGAAAAGGAAATTACATGGCATGTATCATCATTGTTAGATCTGGATCCAAGAACAAAACAATATGAAAAAGATATACAGAAGATTGTGCACTTGCAAAGAATAGCAAATCAAATACCAGATGCATTTGCAGACACAAAAGGGGTAACTAAATCATATATACATGCTGCAAATGCCCCTGCTCGAATTGAAATTCCAAAGAAACAAATTGAAGATACTCATGATGTCATTAAACGCCTGAAGCATGGAAGGCCAGTCGGTTCCAAGGATAAAAATCCTCGAAAAAGAAAATTCATAGAGAAACACGATGATCACAAAAGAGAAAATGATGTTCCTGAAGAAACACATGATAATCACAAAATAGAGAATGGTGTTCCTGAAGAAACACATGATGATGAAAATGTTCTGTCAGAACCACAAACAGACGAGAATCATGAAATCTTTATCAATTATATTAATACTGGAAAAATATGGAACCGAAAAGATATAGAAGAAATTGATGATATATTTTCTTATAATGTGGCAATCGATATCATAAATGATAATGAAGATCATGAACCAAAATCTTTTGGTGAATGTAAAAATCGACAGGATTGGATAAAATGGAAACAAGCCATCCAGGTTGAATTGGATTCGCTAAATAAACGTAATATTTTTGGACCTATAGTCCTTACACCTGAAGGTGTAAAACCTGTTGGATACAAATGGGTTTTTATTCGAAAGCGAAATGAGAAAAATGAAATAGTAAGATATAAAGCTCGATTTGTTGCACAAGATTTTTCTCAAAGGCCTGGATTTGATTATGAAGAAACGTATTCTCCCGTGATGGATGCAATTACGTTTCGGTATTTGATTAGCTTGACAGTATCTGAAATTTAGAAATGCGTCTCATGGATGTTGTTACAGCTTACTTATATGGATCACTTGATAATGATATATATATGAAAATCTCTGAAGGATTTAAGATACCTGAAGCACATAGTTCAAAACCCAGAAAATGTTATATCTGTGAAATTACAAAGATCATTATATAGGTTAAAGCAATACGGTCGAATGTGGTATAATCGACTAAGTGATCACTTAATGAAAAAGGGATATGTAAATAATTCAATATGCCCTTGTGTTTTCATTAAGAAAACAACATCCGGATGCATAATTATTGATGTATATGTTGATGATTTAAACATCATTGGAATGAATAAGGAAATTCAAGAAGTTGTGTCATACTTGAAGGAAGAATTTGAAATGAAGGATCTTGGAAAAACCAAGTATTGTCTGGGTTTACAAATTGAACAAAAAGAATGTGGAATGTTTGTTCACCAGACAAATTATACAGAAAAGATTCTTAAACGTTTTAATATGGATAAATCAAATCCTTTAAGTACTCCAATGGTTGTTAGATCATTAAACATAGAAAAGGATTCATTCCGACCATGTGAAGAAGATGAAGATATTCTTGGTCCAGAAGTACCATATCTAAGTGCTATCGGTGCCCTAATGTATCTTACAAATTGTACAAGGCCTGATATATCTTTTGCCGTAAATTTGTTGGCAAGATTTAGCACATATCCAACAAAGAGACACTGGAACGGAATTAAACATATATTCCGTTATCTACTAGGAACGACATACTTGGGACTTTTGTATTCAAAAGATGCTAATCCAAGTATAATTGGTTATGCCGATGCTGGATACTTATCTGATCCACACAAGGCACGTTCCCAAACTGGATATGTTTTTACTCGTGGAGGCACTGCAATTTCTTGGCGTTCACAGAAACAAACGCTCGTAACAATTTCATCAAATCATGCCGAGATTATTGCACTATATGAAGCAAGTCGTGAATGTGTGTGGTTAAAATCAATGACCCAGCATATCCAAATCTCATGCGGATTATCATTCGACGAGAAGCCTGTGATACTATATGAAGATAATGCTGCATGTGTTGCTCAAATGAAATAGGGATACATAAAAAGCGACAGAACTAAACATAATCCTCCTAAATTCTTCGCATTCACCAAGGAGCTAGAGAAGAATCAATGTATTGATGTTCGTCACATTCAATCAAGTGAAAACTCATCAGATCCCTTCACAAAGGCACTTCCTACGTCAATATTCAGAAAGCACATATATAATATTGGGATGCGAAATCTACGAAATTTGTGAAGAATTGCTCGTGTTAACATGAGGGGGAGTTTACGTGACTGCACTTTTTTTTCCTTGCTATGGTTTTTATCCCAATGGGTTTTTCCTAGTAAGGTTTTTAACGAGGCAGTATAAAAACACGTAATGAAGACAATCATTATGATCATCATCACAAGGGGGAATGTCGAAAAATATATTTAAAATGTGTGTATTGAATATTTGAATGTTGAAAATAAGAGTTGTAAATATTGAAAATTAGTGTGTGATAATGTAGGTAATAATGTATTTTATTTTTGGATTATTTGTAAAGATTTCCTATAAATAGATCTCTCATTTGTGAAGAAAATCATAATTGAGTAGAGAGAAAAATATTATAAAGTATGTAGTTCGGTAAATTTTGAGAGTTTGAGATTTTTACTTTTTACCATAATTTTTTACTTTTTCACAACAATTAGAAAGTGTGATCAATTGAGAGCGGACACACAATGCTCGTACTATGAATGAATACTACGTTTGTGTTGCGTCACCACTATGTATATTCAAAAATCTTATTTTTTTATAAATAATATATATTAAAGTTAAGTTATTATTATATATTACTGCTATCTTATGAACAACGAGATTAAAAGATTGAACGTTTTTATTTTATCAAAAATTATAGTTGATAATAATTATAAAATTTAAATTTTTTAAATTGTATAACAACTGATTTACCTAGTAGGAACAATTACTGCACATAAACAATCTTACTCAATAACTGCACTATCTGTAATCAATGTGAATCGAACACGTGACTTTGGTTCTGATAATAGTTGTAGTATTGAAATATTGTCACTTTACTAAAAGTTATAACTTGTGATAATTATACAGTTCAAATCTTATAAATCTTACCATTTACAACAGCCGGGTCATATTTCAATTGTTTTACTAATCAGGGACAATTATTATACCCAACAAAAAAATTATAACTTAATATTATAAAACATCATTACAATTTATCTTTATTTTTTTTTATAACAAACTATTTATTTTAATAAAAAAAAACAAAACTAATTTATTATGAATACGAGTCGCATGGGATTTTATAATTACTAAATTACTGTATTTGAAAACTGTTATCCTTCTTCTCTGATATTTGCTTTAAAAGATAGAGAATTATTTCACGCAAAAAATATCATGAAATTCGGGATTAAATACGTCAAAATAAAATTTTTATAATATGTTTAGATATATAAAATTAATTAATTATTTTAAAATGTTTAATATTATAAAATCACTCTTTTATTAGAATAATTTTCAGATTCAATAAATTTTAATAAGATTATTACAATTTTCAATGGTCAACATGTAATATAGAAGATTTAGTGTTGTAATATTTCATTTTCAAATTCGATCATATTCCAATTCTCCCTATAAATACAATCCTATGTTCTTATCCAAAGGCCACAAATTTCTTATATATTTCCCTTTTTCATTTATTTATTCCTATGTTTTCTGGCACGGTTCGGAAAATCTTGAACAATCTTCAGGCATAGGGAAAAATGAAGGAGATTTGGACAACAATGGCTTCGATAATGGGCGTCTGGGCTTTCTGCCAGAGCCTCCTTCACACAGTTTTCCCACCCGAACTCCGCTTCGCTTCCCTCAAATTCTTCCACCGCCTCTTCAGCTATTTCTCTTCCTACTGCTACTACGATATCACGGAGATCGACGGAGTAAACACCAACGAGCTTTACAACGCCGTCCAGCTCTATTTGAGCTCTTCTGCTTCAATTTCAGGCACTCGTCTGAGCCTGACTCGGGGATTGAACTCTTCCTCGATCACCTTTGGTCTATCAAACAACGATCGTTTGATCGACTCGTATAAAGGGGTTGTGATAGAATGGGAGCATATTGTTACCCAGAGGCAGTCGCAGACTTTTTCTTGGCGCCCATTGCCGGAGGAGAAGAGGGGGTTCACTCTCCGAGTCAAGAAGAAGAACAAACAGTTGGTGCTCAGTTCTTATCTTGATTATGTCATGGAAAAAGCTAATGAATTGCGGCGGCGGAGTCAAGATAGGTTGCTTTACACCAATTCGAGAGGTGGGTCTTTGGATTCGAGGGGTCATCCTTGGGAATCCGTGCCGTTTAAGCATCCCAGTACTTTCGACACATTGGCCATGGATCCTTTGAAGAAATCTGAGATTATGGATGATCTTGTGGATTTCGCCAATGGGGAATCCTTCTATCAGAAGACTGGGAGAGCTTGGAAAAGAGGGTATTTGTTGTATGGTCCCCCAGGGACAGGTAAGTCTAGTATGATTGCCGCCATGGCTAATTTTCTTGGATATGATATTTATGATCTCGAGTTGACTGAGGTGAATACTAACTCTGAGTTGAGAAAATTGTTGATGAAGACTAGTTCGAAGTCCATTATTGTTATTGAAGACATAGATTGTTCCATTAATTTAACCAATAGAAACAAGAATGGCTGCTCTTCTGGTGGCTCTGGTTCAAGGAAAAATAACTATGATGTTTCATCGCTTCCGGGCTCGGAAGATGCCGGGAACACCATAACTCTTTCTGGGTTGTTGAATTTCACTGATGGATTGTGGTCTTGTTGTGGGAGTGAGAGGATTTTCGTGTTTACGACAAATCATATTGACAAACTTGATCCTGCGTTGTTAAGAAGTGGGAGAATGGATATGCACATAAACATGAGCTTCTGTTCATTTTCGGCTTTGAAGATTTTGTTGAAGAATTATTTGGGATACGATGAGATTGACTTGGAGAAGGAAATCTTGGAGGAACTGGAGGCGGTGATTGATGAGGCGGAGATGACACCTGCTGATATCAGTGAAATCTTGATCAAGAATCGGCGAGATAAGCGTAAAGCAATAGGAGAACTGTTGGAGAAGTTGAAAATTAAGGCTGAAAACAATAGGTTGAAATCAAGAAAGAAGGATGATAATGGAGTGGAAGAAGATGATGAAGAACAAGAGAAGAGAGCTCTGGATAGTCCTAAAGAGGGTAGTGACGATCAGTTGCAAGGAAATTGCAGTAAATTCGAGGAAAACGATGGTGGGATTCAAGAAAATGATGACGAGAAAATCCATTGATTTCTTATCACTGTAATTTATTATTTAGTATTTACCTCTACCGTGGGCCATGTTCTCTTCTGTTTTGTTTGTTTTTTGGTTTTGCTTGGGGGAAACGAAGAGAGGTTGATTGCGCCATGAATAGGGGATCAAAGCTTGTTGGAGATTTAGGATTTTTTCCCTGGAAAATAAATTGTATTGGTTAAAAGTAAAAATTTATGTTAAAAAGTAAAAAATTCACATAATATAATAAACTACATATTTTATAAAATTTTGTCTACTCAATTGTGTTTTTCTTCATAAATTGAATTTTTTGAAAATAATCTAAAAAGAAATAAATCATTACATATATCATCACATTCTAATTTTCAATATTTACAAATCTTATTTTCAAAACTCTCTTTGTGATGATGATTATGATACAAAGATTGTCTTTATTACGTATTTTTATAATGCCTCATTAAAAATCTTACTAAGAAAAACCTATAGGGATAAAAATTATAGTAAGAGAAAAATAGTGCAGTCACGTAAATTCCCTTCATGTTAACACGAAATATTCTTCACAAATTTCGTAGATTGCGCATCCAAGTATTATAAATATGCTTTCTGAATATTGTCGTAGGAAGTACCTTTGAGAAGAGATCTGATGAGTTTTCACTTGATTGAATGTGACGAATATAAATATCTTTATTCTTCTCAAGTTCTTGGGTGAATGCGAAAAACTTAGGGGTAATATATTTAGTTCTGTCGTTTTTTATGTATCCTTCTTTTATTTGAGAAACACATGCAACATTATCTTCATATAGTGTCACAGGGTTCTTGTCGAACGATAATCTGCTTGAGATTTGGATATGTTCGGTTATTGATTTTAGCCACACACATTCACGACTTGCTTGATATAATGAAATAATCTCGGCGTGATTTGATGAAGTTGTTACGAGCGTTTGTTTCTGTGAACACCAAGAAATTGCATTGCCTCCAGGAGTAAATACATATCTGGTTTGGGAACGTGCTTTGTGTGGATCAGATAAATACCCAGCATGAGCATAACCAATTATTCTTTGATTGGTATCTTTTAAATACAAAAGTCCCAAGTCTGTCGTTCCTCGTAGATAATATATGTTTAATTCCGTTCCAGTGTCTATTTGTTGGATATGAGCTAAATTTTGCCAATAAATTTACAGCAAAAGATATACCAGGTCTTGTACAATTTGCAAGATACATAAGGGCACCAATAGCACTTAGATATGATACTTCTGGACCAAGAATAACTTCATCATCTTCACATGGACAGAATTGATCATTTTCTATGTTTAATGATCTAACAACCATTGGAGTATTTAAATGATTTGATTTATCCATATTAAAACGTTTAAGAACCTTTTTCTGTATAATTTGACTTGTGAACAAACATTCCACGTTCTTTTTATTCAATTTGCAAAACTAGACAATACTTTGTTTTTCCAAAGTCCTTCATTTCAAATTTTTCTTTCAATACAACTTCTTTAATTTCTTTATTCGTTTCAATGATGTTTAAATCATCAACATATACAACAATAATTATGTATCTGGATGTTGTTTTCTTAATGAAAACGAAATGACATATTGAATTGTTTACATATCCCTTTTTCATCAAGTGTTCACTTAGCCGATTATACTACATTTGACCCGATCGCTTTAACTCATATAATGATCTTTGCAATTTCACATAATAATATTTTTTGGGTGTTTAACTTTGTGCTTCAAGCATATTAAATCTTTTAGGGATATATATATATATATATATATATATATATATATATATATATATATATATATATATTACTATCGACTGATCCGTATAAGTAAGCTGTGACAACATCCATAAGACGCATTTCTAAATTTTCAGATATTACCAAACTAATCAAATACCGAAACGTAATTGCATTCATTACAGGAGAATACGTTTCTTCATAATCAATTCAGATCTTTGAGAAAACTTTTGTGCAACAAGTTTCTCATTTCGCTTTCAAATAAAAACTCATTTCTACCCAACAGGTTTTACAACTTCAGATGTAAAAATTATAGGTCTAAAAATGTTACGTTTATTTAGCGAATCCAATTCAACATGGATGGTGTCTTTCCATTTTATCTATTCCTCTCGATTTTTACATTCGTCAAAATATTTTGTTTCATTATCTTCATTGTCATTTATGATGTCAAATACCACATTGTAAGAAAATGTCTTATTTCTTTTATATCTTTTCGGATATTTTTTCAGTATTAATATAATTGATAGAAATTTCACGATTCTCATCAGTTTTTGGTTCTAACAGAACATTTTCATTATCATGTATTTCTGTCGGAATATCATTCTCTATTTTATGATCATCGTGTTTTTCCATGCTTTTTCCTTTTTGAGGTTTTTTATACTTGGAACCGATAGGCCTTCAAGTGTTTAATAATATCATGAGTGTCTTCAATTTGTTTCTTTGGAATTTCAATTCAAGCGAAGGCATTTAAAACATGTATATATGATTTAGTTACCACTTTTTTGTCTGCAAATGCATCTGGTATTTGATCTGCTATTCTTTGAAAGTGCATAATTTGTTGTACATCCTTTTCACATTATTTAGTTATTATATCCAGATGTAACAATGGTGATGTATACCATGTAATTTCTTTTTCGATATTTTCTTTTCTCCCCCTAACATCAGCAAGATTTCCTCATTAAAATGACAAGCAGCAAAATGTGTTGTAAGCACGTCTTTATATGAGGTTCAAGATATCGAAATATTGATAGGCTATCATGACCAACATAAATTCCGATCTTTCTTTGATGTCTCATTTTTGTTCGTTGATACGGTGCAATAAGCAGGTATACTATACATTAAAAAATTCTCAGATGAGAAATGTCTGGTTCTTTACCAAATGCAAGTTGCAATGGAGAGTATTTATGATATGCACTTGGTCTGATGCGAATTAATGCAGCATCATGTAAAATTACATGTCCCCATAAAGAAACATGGAGATTTGTTTTCATAATCATTGGTCTAGCAATCAGTTGTAGACGTTTAATCAATGATTCAGCTAATCTATTTTGTGTATGTACATGAGCAACAAGATGCTCAAGAGTGATTCCCATTGACATACAACAATTATTGAAAGTCTGCGAAGTAAAATCACCAGCATTATCAAGTCTAATTTTCTGAATTGTATGATCGGGAAATTGATTCCGCAATTTTATTATTTGAGCAAGTAATTTTGCAAATGCCACATTCCGAGTTGAAAATAAGCATACATGTGACCATTTGTTGGATGCATCGATCAATACCATAAAATATCTAAATGGTCTATATGTGGATGAATTGCCCATAAATATCACCCTGAATACGTTCAAGAAACATAGTTAATGCAATATGGATTTTAGCTGGTGATGGTCTTATAATAAGTTTTCCAAGAGAACCTGCTTTGCAATGAAACTTATTGTTTTGAAAGATCTTTTGGTTTTTCTGCGGATGACCATGTGTATTTCCTATAATTCTTCGCATCATTGTTGAACCAGGATGTCCGAACCATGATGTCCTAATCAATCATGCCAACTAATCAGTATTGAAGAATTATCAACTACCATGTTTGATTCAATTGAACTTATATGTGTATAATGCAATCCAGTTAGGAGTATTGATAGTTTTTCAACTACATATTTCTTTCGTGATTTATATATGGTAAGACACATATATTTTTCATTTCCTTCATTTATTGTCTGAGTATTATATTCATGGTAATATATGTCATTAAACTTAAACAAATTTCTTTTCGATTGTGGTGAATACAAAGCATCATTTATCAAAATTTTGTACCATTAGGTAACAAGAAATGCGCTTTAATTACCACAACCTTTAATCAAGTCTATAGGACCTGATATTGTATTTACCATTGTTTTTATTGGTTTTAGTTCCAAAAAATATCTTTTATCTCGGATAATAGTGTGCGTTGTACCACTATCAGGTATGCAAACTTTCATGAGATTAGTTCCTTGTTTAGCTTTGTTTATAGCAGTTTCTATATTTGAACTTAAAAAAAATTATGCAATGAAAAAAATTACTGACAGTACATATGTAATTTATTGAAAAATATAAAACATATCATAATTATACAATAAAACATCATCATATGAACACATGAAAAATAAAATATTTTATAATTCAATTCCACCAAGATATTGATCATTTTCAGGATAAATCATTCAGAAAATCTGCAGCATCAAAATGAGTTGAATCACTCAAACGACCATTATGTTCAGTGAAGTTGGTCTTTTTTCCCCCCTTTATTGATTCTTTATAGAGCTTACAAAGGTGCTCGGAGGCTCGACAAATACGAGACCAATGTCCTGGAGTGGTGCATCTAAAACAAGAGCTTTCAAATTGTTTTAAGTGATTTTCATTAACACTTATGTTCTCATGATGCATTTTCAGTAGGTGGTTCGTGACGCTCTTTTGAGATAAGTAATAGAAGTAACTATCTCTATTATTTTAAAAACCATGGTCGCGACTACGACCATGACCATTTCCACGTCCACGTACACGACCACAACCTCGATTTTGGCCTCGACCAAAACCTTGTCTTTGACTTTGATTTTGGTTTCCAGGTTTAAATTCATTTTTACTTGCAACATTTACTTCTGGAAATGCTGTTGATCCAGTGGGTCGGGACTGATGATTTCTCATTAACAGCTCGTTGTTCTTTTCCGCCACAAGAAGACATGCGATAAGTTCAAAATATTTCGCAAATCCATGCAATCTATATTGTTGTTGTAGAGTTATATTTGATGCGTGAAAAGTAGAAAATGTTTTTTCAAGCATTTTGATTCCGTAATCTCATTTCCACAAAATTATAATTGCGAGATTATTCTATACATCGCCGAATTGTAATCGCTGACTTTCTTAAAATCTTGGAATCTTAACGTATTCATTCACCATGGATGTTCAAAACTTTCTTTTAATCCTTTCTATAAATCCATGGGTTGTTTTTCAATGAGATATTCACATTTTAATCCTTCATCAAGATGTCGATGCAAAATATTATAGTTTTTGTTTTTCTTGTGATGATGAGATACCATTTTCTTTAATACTCTCACTTAGACCCAATGACTTAAGATGCTTTTCTAAATCGAGAGTCCATGGCATATAATTTTTTCACATAATGTCGAGCGCAACAAGTTCGAGCTTTGCCAAATTTGACATGTTGGTACTAGAAAAATAACAATGCATTTTATTAGTTAAGTTCTAAATCTATTAATATGAAAACAAAAAGTAACAGATAAATCATAAGTACAAGCGTTCTAAAAAATAAAGAAAAAAGCAAGGCGGATATTCTCCGATAAATACAAGACTAGTGAGTATAATGACCAAAATAATTATACAAAATAACCTTGAAATGATTATCTTCTTCTTTTTCCAAAATTTTGATGAAACATTTTTTAGAGAGGAATAGTAAGTTTGGAGTGATTGAATGTGTTTGTAAAATCATATTTATAGAGTAAAAACTAGCCGTTTATGACCGTTACAAAATCTTAAAAAATTAAATGTATGTATATGTAAATTTTATGGTAATAATATGATGTATATAATGTTAATCATGTATAAATAATTATGTATATCACATCACAATATTATAATGAAGTGTCAGGGACTCTTTTTATATAATAATATGACATTATACAAATATATATAATTATTATATAACAAAATAAAAATATATAAACAGTGATAACCACATCACGTTGAGGTGTCATAAACTCCTTTTATATAATAACGTGATATTATTCAAATATATACAATAAATAAACAGTAATAAAATAAAATTATATAAGCAGTGTAATAATATAATCACATCACGTTATTATAATGAGGTGTCATAGACCCTTTTTATATAATAACATGATATTATATATTAAATATAAATACAATAAAAATAAATAAACAATAAAATAAATATTCCTACTTTTGAATATTGTTACTTTTTTCTTGTGTTTTAGAGCTTGAAAAAATATGGATAATCGAACCTTCGAGAATCGTGCTGATAACGTGTTAAAAGTAAAAATTTACGGTAAAAAGTAAAAATCTCAAACTCATAAAAAATATTAAACTACACACTTTATAAAATTTTGTCTACTCAATTGTGTTTTTTTCTTCACAAATTGAGAGACTTATATATAGTTCTTTTGAAATAATCCAAAAATAAATACATCATTATATACATCATCACACGTTAAATTTCAATATTTACAGCTTTTATTTTCAACACTCAATCTCTTATTTTCAGCCGTCTCTAAATTTCAGCCTATTCAAAGCTATTTGTTCTAGTCACTTTGGTATACATTTATCGGTAAATTGCTAAAAAAAAATTCCTGTCGCAAACAAAAATTTACTTTCAGTCCTTGTGAAAAATGTGTTTGAAATATCTGAATTCTTGGATGAAAATCGATACAAAATATTAAAAATATAGTAATGAAATATGATATTTGAATATCAATTGTATCGGATCTTAGACTAATTTATGACTTTTGAATACTCAAACATGTATAGTAAATATTTATATTAATGACACATTTGTCTTTTTAGATGAAAATCGGTACAAAACATTAAAAAAAATTGTACTAATATGATATTTGAGTACACTTGTTTTAGATATGCTAAAAAAGATAAGATTTTAACTATAAAATTGAAACAACTTTATTAATATCATTATTTGTTACACATGTTTGAGTACTAAAAAATCATATATTAGTATATATATATATCTGAATTAATTAGTACTTAAGTATTATATATTATTACAATATTTTCAATATTTTATACTAATTTTCATCCGAGAAGACAAATATGTTATTAATATCAGTATTTGTTATACATATTTGTGTACTCAAAACTAATAAATTAGTGAAAGAAATGAATCAGTCGATACTCAAATATCTTATATTAGTAACGTATTTTCAATATTTTATACCGATTGGCATCCACAAAAGGCATGTGGTGGGCTGAGACGGTGCAAACACATTTTATTGTGGATCAGACAATGCAAACCATAATTTTTCTGACAAAGATTGGATATAAATTTAAATTTTTCCCCATGGGAATTTAAAACAAATTTACCTTTGATTTAATAAAAAAATTTGATAGTACAACTATTTGTATTTATTAATCAATTGCATGCATGTGCTGTGTTTCCTACTCGAGTTCATGGGCTCAAATATGATATCTTCTGAATTCTGAAATTGGGTAGGTTGAATTATAAACATTCGACCTTTAATTCCATCGTACATTTCATGAGCTGGCTTCATGGACTCCAGCAAGAATATCTCCAAGATTATAAATTTCACCCACAGCTACAAGAAATTCATATGTATAATCTTGCAAAAATAACTAACCAACTTATTAGACGGGTTTTACATGGTATAAACCTAGTAACTCGAGTTACATGACCCCATATGGATAGGCTATTACAATCATCACTTTTTCATAATGCTAACATGTATAGTTATCGTAATATCGATTCATTAACTTTGACATTCAAGATATGACTTCTGTGTGCATATTACTCTGTAATATGAGTTTAAAAGGTGGCTCCCGCATGTATTGTTTTATCTGGTACAAAATTGAGCTAATAACATTCCTTCCAACAAGACTCTTTACCAATTTCTAAGGCACTTGAACTAAAGAAACAACTCCAAGAATTGCTAGAAAAAAAACAAGTTCGACCAAGTGTGTCCCTATGGAGATTAACAGTACTCTTTGTAAAGAAAAAAGATAAGAGTATGAGATTGTGTATTGATTATAGAGAACTAAACAAGATCACAATCAAGAACAAGTTTTCTCTTTCAAGGATAAACGATTTTTTTCTGTTTGATTATGAGTTATAAACTGGATTTGGTTTATATTATACTACAAGACTTGTTATTTTCGATTGTGTGGTTGTAAAATAATTCTGATATCGACTAACTTCGATCTTGGGACGTGACATATTAACTTGAAAGATAAAAGAGTATAAATTGTAGAATAATCGAGTAAAGGGCCAATAATATCTCCAAACTTCCGCCCACCTTTTTTTCCAAATTCTCATGCAGCCACCCAAGAAACGTAAATACGCTCTCTGTCTCTTGCAATAAAGACAGTCAACCATATATTTTAAAAAGTAATTCAACTGCTCAATAAAAATACTACAATTAAATAAATCTAAAAATAACCAAATTCTTAGACTACTGTTTTAAAAGGACTCGACACCTAACAAAAATCACAACGTATAATAAAGATGCAAAATGTATAAAACATGATGTATCACCCTTGACCCATATACATAAAGTGCGGAAAAACGTGAAGTCCTCGGGTTATCGTGCGTACTCTCAGATTCGCCTACTCAGATTCGACGCCTCCAGTCTCTACCTCATCATGATCACCTGCATCAGTCACACCTAGTGAGTCTAATGACTCAACACACCTGAACCGTTATAACAAATACATATACATAACATGAAACAGTGAAAATTACTGTAGTTAAAATTAACTTCGAGATCTTAAAAGCATGAACATAAAATACCATAACGTAAACATATTCAGATAATATCTCATCATTTAATCATATACATTTTCATTTTTCTTTATTTAATTCAGATTATAATTGTGACTTTAGTATCAGCTCTAATCGATTGATCCATCTACGTATAGCTGCGGTACCCGGCAGCGGGTACATCAGAGACAATTTTACCCATCTACTGATCATTGGCCTTACATGTTCATGTTCGTGTTCGTATTAGTCACAACCAACTCACCTCCTTCAAACATGTTCATGTAACATATTTTCCGTATTTTCATAAAACTCATGTTAAAATTAAACATATACATTTTAAACATGTAATTTTTTGTGATCAGAGCGCTGTCAGGACTAGTAGCTCTACCCGAGTGCAAAATGACAATTTTGCCCCAAGAAACCCTAATTGACCATTTTACTCCTGAACCTCAAAATTTCGATCCGAAGTTAACCAAACTTATTAAAACACCTCAAAACATATTTATAATCATTTATTAGACGTGAACTCGAGATCATATAGTAACTTTTACAATTCGTTTCAAAACTTGGAATGGGGTCCCTGTTTTAACCCGAATCAACCCGAAACTCAACTAAACTTTCCCAAATTCAAACATGACTTATTCACACCATACCAGCCCCTAAACATACAAAATCCCAGCCATTTTAGAACCTTATAAACTCGGCTGCACCTTGCTAGAAATTTTTGGAACCAAGTTGCTCGAACCCTAAGTGCATCCACCCTTCAAATTCTCGACCCTAGGCTAAACCAGCTTGGACCATACCCAAACCAACCCTTCCTAGCACACCAATGGCCCTCTTGGACCGACCTAGCCCACGTCTATAGCCCCATGCATGCGTTCGTGCATGGTTCCATACAATCAAGCCCTAAGCGAGCCCCCCTTAGAACAAGCCCTCCTGATCTGCCCTCGGTTCACCACCGGCCAAGCTTAGGCCTCACTAGACCACGACTTGGACCCACCAAGGTCCTTATAGTGGTCTGGTTCAACCCACGATCGACCAAACATCACCAAAACCCTAGGATCCGATCGGCTCTCCCATGTCTCGATCCATATCTGACTCCAGCACCTAGACACCCTCTATCTGAACGTGTACAACCCTTACAAGTCTTGATATAGCATCCCCTTATACGCACAAGGGAAAACGTGAGCATCATGACCAAGTTTATGCATATTTTCGTGTCAAAATCGTGTAAAAGCCAATGCAAGATGATATATCTAATATTTCTCATGCATAAACGTACAAATCAACATATAATGATGTGAATGATGAGAAAAACGAGGTATAGGGCATGCTTTTGCGTATTTACGCTCGAAAATTTTAATACGATCGAGTAGAACGGACATTGGAGGGACGTGGAGGAGTTCCTTTGAAAATTTCTTACAAAGGTTGAGTGGGGAGGCTACTGTATTTTAAAATGTTGCTGCTGAAGGTGGAGAGGGGGCGGTCGAATGGTGATTAGGGTTTGGAAGGGAATGGTTAATTATTAGTATTATGGGCTCTTAATTAAAAATAATGAGGTTAATTAGGATTTTAGGCCCATTATGTATTAAAATAGTCTCATTAAGTCCCAAAATACTCCCGTAAAATATTTCGTTTCGTTACGTTTTTGAAAGTATTACCGAGCTCTCTAAAAGTATTCTGACTTGCTAAAATTTGCATACTGATTAAAATATGACTCGATGAGTAAAAATACTCTACAAAAGTCCATTTTTGAAATTCTCACATATATTTATCATATACTAAATAATTAAGTTAATTATTTAGTAAAATCATTTTTCCTTAACTGTTATTGGTCTATGTTCCTCGTTCGAGCGTGAAATATTGCTATATGCCTTAGCGAAATCTTAACAAACCATTAAATAAAACACTTATCCATGTCATGATCATGCATTCGATGCATTAAAATTATTAAACACATATTTTAGAAACCCCTAGATTGCATGCAGGCAGGTTACGTAGTTCGAATTTTCTAGACCTTACATATAGAAATTGAGGTGATACCGTAACATAACCTTCAGAATGTGACCTCGAAAGAGCGATCTAATCAGTGACAGGTATGCACGCGAAGGGCACATTGATGGTGCACTTCTCATGTACGTATCATCACCGCGATGAGTATTGACGAGACTTTTCTTGTACGAAACTGATTAGCACAATATACATGGAGGATTTGGATGATGTGGTGAACAATTAGGCATTTGGAGACATGTAGGATGGAGTGTGATTAAGAGTCGTCGGATCACAATCGGACGCATTGGATTGAAGGGTTCTGATCAGAAACGTAGCCAGAAAATATTTTGATCCAGACCTGAATGATTCGATAAACAACATTAAATAATATAAATCAAATATTTAAAACTAACAATAAATATTTACAGAGTAATACGAACCAAATATAAACTACTGAAGATGTGTCATGCAGTTTATCATTGGATAGAACTCATCAATTATTGAACCATTGTTTATCCTTGCAGTAAACTCTATTTTAATGTAGACAATCATAAATATGCCAATAAAGCTTCTTCCATCTTATTCCGGAGAGATGTTTTAAGAAGTTCATAAATGAGAATGATCGTTCTGTTGTCCTAGCAGAAATAGAAAATGTTAAAACAAGAAGAATCAATTTGTCAATAAAGTGATAATGATTTGTTTTTTTAGTCTCTACTAATTGTCGACATAATTCAGAAATAATACAGTTATTCTGAAACCTTTCATGATGAATTATATCAAACTTATAATGCTCCAACTGAATTATCAAATAATATAGTTCTTATTTATTGAAATCATTAGAAATAATTTCTCTACAAGATTTTAAATATCATCAGCATTAAACAACATAAAGTTGTCTCGAGGTTCCAAAACAGAGCTGAGAAGTTCTATATCCCCATCGTCAAATCCTCTATTGAGTTTTTCCACTTGAAAATCTATTGCAGCATGAAATACTTCAAAATGGTAATGATGTTCAACTGCAATAAAATCCCTTCGCTGGCACGAACATTTTATGGCATATCTATAAAAAACATTCATATCTGGTATCTCAATATCATTATTTCACAAAATAATTGTACTATCATTAGAAGAATATAATAACCTTATGCTCTCAAAGCATGAAGTAAAACTTTGGTAGTTGAGAAAAAATCCATCGCATTTAAACTGTCTAAATGCTTATCTTGCAAAGCTCGACAAAGCAAATCTGTTATCCCCATAATCTTATGCATTAAATATAGGAAAAATATGAAATAATATTATCCCAATGCAATCAAAGAACTTAGCTCCCCATCGTATAGAATTCGAAGATGTTTCCTCCATTATGTGCTCAAGCACGATAATAAAAAATCGTACATATCTATCATACTGAAAATCGACTCAAAATGAGAAATCCAACCTGTCTTTCCAGCTCATTGCAAAGTACCAATCTGATTAAGACCAGTACCTATATCGCAAACTAATTAAAATTGAAATGATTAATGATAAATAAAATGAGAACTCAATTTTATTAATGAGAAATCATATGATTAAGGTTAATACATGTCTCGTGGATACCAATAGCTACCATATTTATAATTTCAATAGCTTGGGCACATTACATCTCAGTGTAACATTTTGGAGATGCCTAAATAAGATTAGAAACAGAATTCAATTTTGAAAAAAAAAAACCCAAATAAAACTCTTCTTTTCAGCAGCCGACACCAATGCTAATTGAATTATATGTGCAAAATAATGTACATAACCCTTAGAAAAAGAGCTTGTAGTATGTTCCATGAGCCACACATATTGCTAGCTCCATCGTATCCCTGACCTCGAATATATTTGATATGCAAATCATGTCGATCAAGCATATTACATATTTATTTTTAAATTGTTAATGCATTGGTGTTAGAAACATGCACAATATCAAAGAAACTATCCATTAAGAACCCTTCACGATTAACAAATCTCAACACAATAGTCATCTGCTATTTGTCTAATATTTCTTTAGCTTCATCAACCAAAAGAAAAAATTTTGCACTATCAATATCTTCCATATTTTCTTTTTCACTTTCTCAGCGAGAATATGCAAAATATCTTTTTGAATATTTGGTGATGCATACTTTGCATGTTGTTGGAACATTTCATGTTCGCAATCTTGATTTTGATGTTAACAAAACTCGTTATTTTGTTTCTAATGAGATTACCTAAGTGCGTTGAAAGCTAAACTGATCAGACTTCGAACTGATCAATTACCGAGCCAAAATTGAAGCTATCGAGATTGTCCGAACTGAACCATTTCAACTGATATATCAAAGACCAGTTCAACAGATTGTCCAGCTGATAGGTAGTTTAGCAGAAGACCTTCAGAAACCCGGCCAGGTGATGAAGAGCTCAACTGATGAAGAGCCCAGCTGACCAGTTCAACTTTATCAGTGAAATCATTTCACCTGACGAGCCAACTGATTTCACCACACCAGTTCAAGACCAGTTCAACTGACCAATTCAGAACATTAGTTAGGAGTTGATCAATATACAGAATACGACAATCTTATCTAAGTATAATACAGCTGTGCACAAGGATATGAAATCTATTGTACGATCAAAGTACAATAGTGAATGTTGCAGCAGAGCTTAAAGTCAAAATGTTCCAGAATGGCCGTCTGAAAGTACAGGACAAATTTCGAGGAACGAATTCAAACGGCAACGAACATATCTGATGAGTCTTGGTGTACGGTCACATTGTCTCGATATATACAAGATCAAGACTATCAACAAATAGACATATAGAAGTGTGAAAAACAAGAGAGAAGGCACGCTCAACGCATATCAGCTTACAAGAAGCCATCGGTGAAGATTTTAGGGAACACTTCAAAGTGTTATCAGCTTAGATTAGAAGCACAATTCCCTCAGTGTGAGAGAACACTTTCATGTTGTATTCATAGATCAGTTTTCACACACCATCACTCACATAAATACAGAGAGTTGAGCTTATTGGATAGCTGAGTGAGTTTTGCACAAAGACGTTAAACTTGTGTATGTAGTCTTTAACACATAGACGTTAAACAAGTATTGGCTGGAAGATGCTGCCTTCAGTCTAGGCTAGGAGTTTAGTTAGGCAGTAGTGTAAGTCCTAAGCTGAGTGGATTTTTACAAGGTGTTGTATAAATCGAATTCTTCTAGTAGATCCTACCCGAGGTGGTAGAAAGGGTGACGTAGAAGCAGTTGAAGTTTCCGAACATCCATAAACATATCTTGTATATTTAACTGCTTAAATTTTGTTTTAAAACTGATTTGATCAGTTTAGCTCTCACTATAACTGAACTGATACAAGCTCGAACTGATCCCCTTTATATCAGCTAATCAGTTTACACAAGTTAAAAGGCTTTCAAATTAGTTAGTTTTCTTAACGAATTATTACTTGGAATATTTTACGCTTGGTTTATAACCAAACTCGATTTAATTCATCGGTTTTTACATTCTTAGAACACTAGCTATTGCAACCCATTGAGAATGTTGTCTTTGAAGCACCCTCGTAGGTGTTAGAACCGATCCATCACATTTTTTGGTGCTTTTTATAAAACAATATTATTAATGTCATTATACATTTTTCTCTAAGCTTTATCATCTCTATAAAAGTACCTTGATTTTTAGAAGATGATGACTCATCATTTCCTTTCAATGCTCATCCTTGCAAATAAAGCTAATGAATGCTTTCAATTGTGGCTGTAAGCCTCAAACAATTTTTCACTTCTTCTAATGTTTATGCATGCATCATTTTATCAATGCGACCACTTATTCATCAAAGCACCCATAGATTCAACGACAATGTTATGTGGTGAAGTGTGAATTCATTTATACATCAGTAAAGCACATTTTTTCCCATCATTAATTCTTTTCCAACTCCCTTAAGACATAAGCCCGTCTGACTGTATCTCTTTCATTGACAGGACATTGCCAAATTGGAGTACGCATAGCCGAATCTAGTTGAACATAACCGCTAACATCACTATCAACTCTTTGATACTTGACTGGATGTTGTTCATTATGGTTTGAGATTTCATCATTAGTTGGAGAATGTTCATCTCTATTCGATGTACTTTCTACTGGTTTAAAATATGAAAACATATTTTTTTCTTGCCTCTTTGAACTTCCATTGAAAAATTAACCTATTATATACAACAAATGAGAAATGACTAATATTAAAGCTACTGATGGATAGCCAAAGGATGGACACCTCAAAATTGATATAAAAGCTTACATTAGCTACACTATCAACTAACTCACACCACTATTCGAATTCACACATCATATTCAGTACTTCTGAGAAAAATCAAATCGAATATTGATACGTCACATTCTATTTATCAACCAAAAATGAAGCCCTCAGATTATTTACGAATATTTTAGCTTCATAGTGAAGAACAAATATGCCAAATCTAATTAGCCACTTACCCAAAAAGCAATAATCTTAAATATAGTTGAAGCCAAAAGTGCAAATATTATAGATCAAGTGAGTAAAATATATATGAAAATTGAACCAAATTAAGCCAAAACTATCAGAAAAACCGTGTGCCAAACCCACAAAAATTAAATACAGTTGCAAATAAATGCTACTCAATTGAAAAGAGAAAACTAAAAAAAAGTAGAAAAAAGGAATAAATATCCATACCTGAGCCGAGGAGAAAAATCTCGCGAGCAAAGTGTTTACGTTAATTGTTAGGGTGAATTTCGTGCTGTAGAATTATGTGAGAGAGGTGTATTTTAAATTTTTAATGTATACTATTAACTAACTTCACCCAAAAAAGTAGTCAGGGCTGGAGCCCACCCAGCTTTTGGTGTGGTTGCGTCCCTGCGCGTGACGATTTGCGAGCAGTCATGATCATGATTACGAATGGATATATTAAATCGATACAGAGCAATCAAGTGCATATGAACTGTAGTAAATTATCGCGATGGATGCGATATGGACCGCCAGATTCAAATATAACCGATCTTATATAAAAGATGTCTTAAATATGTGTAACTGTTCAGAATATGTGTGATCTAGATCAATCATCTGGAGATGGATGCACATGATCGACTCGTGAAACCAATTTGTCTAGGTAGGATTGGCATCCAACGCCAGTCTGAAAAGTTCTAAAAAAAATGGAAATCATCACTGAAATTTATATAGCTGCACCACCTGATTTTATATATACATGCATGCAAATGTCTTTTCAATAATGAAAGAGACAACCTCATATTTCGAAACAATTGGCACGAATTTTGCATGAACACTTAAAATATGGGACTCGATTTGAACTTAACTATGACATTCATGTCGCAAGGGGGCCAAAACTGTCACCAAGAATTAAGATGGACACCTGATATGCAAGTCACAGGGTTAAGACGGTAATTTCACCTCCATAAATTGATGGTGAGTATGCAGGTGCCATATTAATTGCTCGTCTCGTCACTTTCGTTGAAATTGAGGTTGTCTGCTTTCAAATTATAAATCTCACACGAGTTTTTTTCCTGCCTATATTCCATTTCACGTGGGTGAAAATTAAATTAATTAAAGATGATAATAAGAATTGATTAAAATAATATTAATTTATAACTCCAATTACTTTTACGTTGTATTTTTACATTCTACAAAAATGATTTTTTTTTTTCGTTTTAGTTTTATCGTCTAGGCTCAAGGTTCAAGCTGATAATCTAGTCCGATCATCTGATGACATGATTGTCTGAGGGTGGACTTTATTGACTCTTCAATAAAAATAAAATAATAATATTTTACGATTTTATCCAATTGTGTTATTTATTTAATCTATATACTCATGCAAGCTGCATATATAAAGTTATTGAATGAACAATCAGTACCATGATTTCTATCTCGTAAAGTAAGGTCATGAAACTAATTAAGAAATATACTGTATATTCTAAACATGTTCTTAGTCGATTCAGTCACATAAACTAAGGAAAAGGATTGCTTGAACTTAAAACTAATATTTGTGATATAAACGACATGTTTTATTGGTAAGGGTTTGAAGATATCGATTCATATAGATGGATGATCATTTGATGATGTACTGAACAGCCCTCCTCGGCAGGGGCGGAGCCAGGAATCCAATTATACCCGGGCTAGAATTTTAAACTCTAAAATATGTTAATATTTTAAATTGATCTACCCGGACTAATATCAAATTTATCCAAAATTATAAAAAAATTTACATATAAATTTTTAAATTTTTTTTGGGAACACCCGGGCTAAAGCCCGGGTGAAAGACAGTGTGCCTCCGCCCCTGCTCCTCGGACTGTGTAAGTGGTTATCATTTATCGAATGTAATAGTCTTCTGTTGTAGTTTTGCACCACTAGTCCTTTGACCTTGGATAACGTAGACGCTATGGCACCGTTTGGTTCGTGTGATAAGATAAGTAAATGATATATAATAATAGTGATTACAAAATAAAAAGTAAGGATACACAATACATTATGATAAATTATATGATGTTTGACATGAGTTTAACTTGCTTGATTATTTTTGTTAATTATTTACTAAAATGCCCTCATCATATATCAGTTAGTAATATATTCTTAAAATGATTGAATAAATAAATAAAATATCTAGAATTAATTGATTTAAAAAATTATAAATAAAATTTAAATTTTATATTAATTATTAAATTTTCATTAATTCCAATTTTTGAAAAAAAAAACTAAAAAACCGATTAATATTATAGAAAATAATTAAATTTTGATAATAATATAAATATGCATTTATTGTGATAATTAAAATATTAATACAAATTTGAATTATAAAAAATGGTTAATAAAAATTATAATATTACAGTTAAAAATAATATAATAATAAATATGATCATAATAATATTATTTATAATATAGTTAAATTAAAATTATTTTGATTATAATTTTGTATAAATATTTAACTTTAGATATAAAGAAAATCTAATTACAAACAATCATTCTCTCGCCAAATCACCCAATGAGGATATATGCAAGTGGGCGGGTGGGCTGAACGGCTATCACAATCTTATGCACCCAAACTATGATAGGTTAAATCATCTCTCTTATCTGCACACCAACATCCTAAAAGTATAACTAACATGCACTTTGATCTATTTACCAACTCCATTGAGGGTCATCAAGTGGCGAGATTGTGCATAGTTTCGAAATATGCTGTGCCAATACATTATAATCGGGGATTCACTGCTCACCTATGGGTGAAGATATCTTATGTGATTTGATGAATTAATAGTCCAAGTAATCTCCTACCAAAGCAAGACATGTGCTTTAGGGAAATGAGTTTTCCTAGTTCCACATACGATATCAGATATATCACGTCGTTATCAAATTCATTATAACTCTTCATATATCAATTGTTATAGATTTGATCGGGATATAAGACTTGAAACTGACTGCATGCAATGCGACAAGCATCGGTTGAATTTGTAACTATCACATGAGCCATTGGGGAAAAAAAGTGCTTCGAAATGAGAGAGATTTATGTTCAATACGGGAAGATGTAGGAGTTAATAAAAAAAAAGGCCAAAGCAAAATAGCCATTGGGTTGACCAACTTTTAGCGTTTTGTCTTGATTTTGATACTGAGTTGGAAACGATTTTAAAATTAGGGTTTTCCGGTTTAGGGTTGATTAGTTACCTTCTTAGCATTACGTGGTGACAGCAAAACTTCATTTTGTGCTGTTAAATCTATCCGATCCATTCCATTAATGACCTCTCTGTGTGCATTGTGCGCGTGAAAAGTGGTTGCCTTTTCCTTTACTTTTAATTTAATATAATATGGATATTTAATCTCACCCACCCCTTCTTTTGGTTGGTGAAACATAAATCAGAGGAATTAATAATTTGAATTTATTTTATAGATTGTGGAATCAGAGTGATAGATATATTTACGGCCGTGTGGTATGAGTGAGAGACAAGTATTTTGTGAGATGATTTCACGAATATTTATCTGTGAGACGGATCAACTCTACTGATATTCACAATAAAAAGTAATATTTTTTCATGGATGACCCAAATAAAATATATGTATCACAAAATACGACATGTTATACCGTCTCACACAGTTTTTGTCACGAGTGATTAGTCTCATGTTTGATCAACTAAGAAAATAAATCAAGCTGGTGCGTGATGGATAGTTAGACCTGGCCAATGGTCTGGTCAAACTCGGACCTGAATTGGAACCATCCCGTGGTGAACGGATCGGTTAACTAGGTCAACGTGTTTGACCTAGAACCATGATTGGAACCACCATAAGGTGGTCTAATTACATTTTATAGGTGTAAAACACGTCGACCCATTGTGTTGGACGGGTTTGACCTGACGGATCGTTCAATTATTTTTTTTTGTTATATTTTAAATGAATGACCAAGATCGATTAATACGGGTTGTTCAATTATTTTTTTATATTTTAAATGAATGACCAAGATTGATTAATAAAGTGACTGTTGAAGATCTACGGTCACGATTTATATGACCGTTGTTGACTGTTCTATTTTTACAAAAAATGGTCTGAAATCAACGGCCATGATATGTGGTCGTTGATCACCAACACCTAAGATCATGTGGTCATTGTGCAACAGTTGATATGACGGGTCGCCTGGACCCAGACCGACCGGTTGACCGTTGCACAAATTTTTTTTGTTCGAAATTTTTTTATAATACCCCGCCACCCCTTTCATATTTTTCATACAATTTTCTCTCAATATCTAATTCTCAATTGTTTCTTAATTATCAAAATATCAAGTCTTACTGGTTTATTGTTATTTGTTGATTTATTTTCATAATTATTTCAATTTCTAATTTATAAAAATGGCCGGAGCCGGATCAAGTCGTAGGGATGACAAAAGAAAGGGAAATGACATTATGCCACCCGAGTTCGAGCATCACGAATTTCCTTCATCCAATATCGATGGATATGATTTTGATTTTTCTGATGAAGAACATCAAGAACGTGAACAAGAGGGTCAACAAACACCTCATCATCAAAGTCAAAAAGTATGAGCAATCCGATGACGTCTAAAATTAAAACTTGTGCGATGCCTCACCCGACATCCTATATATTTAACAAATATTTCGAAAAGGCGATGCTTGCCTCCGGTGATATGCAAGTCAAATGCAAATATATTGTTCGAAAACTTATAAATTTCAACAAGGACGTGGTTATGAAACTTTGATGCATCACATGCAGAAAAAATTTCTGGTTAAAATTAATATTGATCGTTTTCAAACTCATTTCCATTCTTTTCTCAATCGGGTAATGATTCTCAAATTTCTAAATTTGAAAAATCTAAATTTAGAGAAGAAAATACTAATTTTGTGTGGCTATAATATTTTTTTTAGTTTTAGTGATAAATTATCTTTTGAAAATTAGATTTCTATAAGTGAAAATCCTTCAATTAGAAGTATCCCATGAACTACTCTCAAAAACATACTTAAAAAATTATTTGTTGATAAAAAATTAATTAAAGAATTTTCTAGTTTAATAAAGTATCTTTGTGTTCCGACATTTGAGGTTGACAAAGTTATTCATATATGTGTTTTGCATATAATTGTATTGAAAATTATTGGAACATTCAAAAAAAATTGTTTTCATATAGATGTTTTAACGAAACACACAATATTTGTTATTTTAGACGTAATTTAACTTCTCAAGTTTTTCAAATTCTTTTGATAATATTAATACAAGTACTTCTAGTATTAGTGCTTATTGAAATATGTAAATCATTATTACATCGGTAATTTTTTTTATGTTATGTACAATGTCAAATTTTAAATTTGTGTGTTTAAGGTGTACTAAAAAATTAAGATCACATATTCAACCAATTAAAAATATAATTCATTATTTATTGGACACATCTCCAAGTTATGAAACAATGGGACAAATTTATCAAAATAAATGATATGAGACCTAAACGGTTTGCACGACACGTTCCAACTTGTTGTAATTTAACATATAAATTATTATTATCGTATTTTGAATATACATATTTAATATGTAAATTTTTTTCATCAACATGCTCAAGTTCGTGATAGTTATTTATTTCCAAATCAATGGAACATATCGAAGGATAAATCTCATTCTTCGTCACAACTTGCATATCTTTTGTACCAAAGAAAAAAGTTCCAAAAAATAGATCCGGACAGGAAAGACTCACAAGAGGGTGAATTTCACAATTGACTGATGATTATTTCAACGTCTTTGCACCAAATCGATCTTTGCTCCAAGTCTCTTTGCTCTGGTCTATTTTCTCCTGTGAAAAGTGACGGAGAGACACAAAGAAGATTGTAATTTTGTAAGGTCGAGTATAAAATGATATTTTGATTTAGGATAAAGGGTTTTTGGTCAGAAAATAAATACATAATAATTTATTCTACTAATAAAAATCATACCCCACACAATATAATTTATTTAAATATAACATACATCATTTCTTATCAACCAGCTATCAATCAAAATATCTATCAATCAATTATCACATCTACGGGCCAAAAGGCTCTAAAGTCTAAAGTACATGTAAAAAATCATGTGATATAATTAATACCAATAATGATCGATAAAAGGGGTTTCGGAATGCAAATATTATTTAGTAACATCATAATAATTATTATCGAACTATTATGTGAATTAAATTCAGGAGCAAGTCTCATATGGACAAAGTCCGCTTGGGACAGTGAATATGTGGTTAAGATTGATGATGTACGTCTGTTCCCACACACACACACAGACACACACACATAGGTGTGTGTGTGTATATATATATATATTAATAATATGTGTTTTGAAAGTTGTAATAATAATATATATATATAATGAAGAGCTAGCCCACGTATGTGTCACGATAGGATTGGAAAAACCTGTTTCGGATAAGAGTTTTCGCTTTTCCAAACTTGTGATTACGAGTCTAATTAATTAGCAGATGGAGCAAATGGGATTCAGGTCAAACCCCAGTGGGCATTTTTGTTTTTTTCCTTAAAAAAAAAATCCTCAAAAATGGTAAAAATGATATGTGCAACGACAGATGGGCGGGGACTTTTTCGACAGCAAAATGATTGTGTTCTCTTTTTTTTTTTTTTACTTTTCCGAATATTAATCGAGTTTCGTCCCTTGTTTGAATTACACAAAAAATGTTTTTTTTTTTACCATTAACTTGTTCAATTTAGGTTTTATTTATTAATTTATAAAAAATTAGTCTAGGTATAATAACTTTTAATTTTCATCTATTTTGCTTCAATTACTAACGTGACATCTGACAAGTCAAGATTTTACGATGCCACATCAGCATTTTGCAGTGTCAGATCATCAATTGAACAAAAAAAGCTGAAAATTAAAAATTATTTGTTGGGTTAAGCGTGTATGAGTGATAGTAGTATTGAGATGAGTGATATTCTCAGAGTTCTCGTGCATCAAGCTGCTGACGTTCTGCCGCTTGATCTGGTTGGCTAGGTGGGTCGTAAAAGAGTGACGTCATATCTTAACGGATAACAGTATCTCTATTGGGGATATAGCCGGTGGTATAGAAAGAGCAAGACTGATATGTAATGGATATGAGACAATGCTGGCAGATAGAGACGCACTTCCTCAGACTCATGGATCTAACAGCCCTGAAACATCCATTACTCGTTTTTCTTTAAAATATACGAATTTTTTTCCTCTCATATACTAATTCTCGGCCAATACACAAACATATATATAAAATATTTTGTCAACATTTTAAAATAAAACGTACCAACTATATTTGAAAACTCAAAGAAAGAATTCATAACGTAAGATCGTAAATCGTTTTACCAAACGCAAATTTAGCAATATTTCAAAAAATAAACTAACTCTAACCTCTCAAAAACCACTCATAAAGTAATATAAAAGTCGTAAAAATCTTTATCATAATCTTAAAGGTAAATTATTATCATAATGCGGAAAAATCTAACGCTGGTCCTCGGGTTGTGTGCACCTTCAGTCCAGCAAAATCAACCATCAAAACCTTCATCATCATTAACATCATGCTCACATGCATCACACCTAGTGAGTCTAATGACTTAGCAAACCATAATCTCGATAACAAATAATATATTTAACAATAGCATGCAACATTGAAAATACTTTCACATAAATTTTTTTTCATGAACATGCATAAACATAAACATTTTTTTTTCATCATTTCATAGTATATATCATTAAAAAAATATTTTTTCTTTTCATCATAAGCATATACGTTTTCCTTTTATTGAATTTGGATCGTTATAGTGACTTTCATTTCATCATAAGGTCGATGGATCCATCTATATATAACCAAATTACTGGGCGACGGGGATATCAGCGACACTCTCACCCGTCAACTGAGCTTTGGCCTATCATCATCATATGGAAATACGATCATCAGGCTCCTTCTGGGCCTTCTCCTATAGACGGGTTCCCTCTGGGTCTTCTCCTATATATGGGCTTCCTCCGGGGCCTTCTCCCATAAATATCTCCCTCTAGGGCTTTTTTCCTCACAATATCCCCAATCATATCATCATAATAGTAACAATTATTTCACCTCCTCCAACGTTTCGTATTTTCATCACTTATAAAAATCATGCATTTAAATATCATTTTTTTAAAACGAAGCATGTAACATATCTTTTAGCTTCAAAATTTTATCATAAAATTCCCTAAACATTTAAAATAATCATTTTATCATATATTACAGCATTCGGGATATTGTCATGACGTTTACTATTTTTCAAGTGTAAAATGATCGTTTTACTCACAGACGTAGAATTTCTCGGTTTTGACTTTTTCTTACTTTCATTGACTCTAGATCATCCTAAATAATTATTTAAGCTTAAATAAATTTTTATATTTTTATTTAGCTTAAATTCGAGGCTTTCCATTTATTTCATATTTATAAAATCGTAGAGCGTTTAATTCCTGAATTAATTCAACTTTTAATTTAACATTCCCAAATTTTAAACATAGAATTTTTATGCCTATGTTACCCTCTTGAACCATGATTCGACCTCCGTGGACCAGGGTTCAACCTTTAACCAACTGCAAGCCATAAAACCTAACCCTTAACAAAACCCTCGAGCCACCTCATGTTTTCTTTGAACCGAGCCCGAGCCAACCCGAGCCCAGGCTCTCTAGGAACCCTCCTGGAACAACCCTAACTCATTGTAACCTTCTGAACGAAGGACCCAAGCCGCGAAAACCTAGTAGAAATTCCTAGGATTCTTCGAAACTCAGCTAGGACCCTTCCCTCGAGCCACCTCCGAGCCCAGCCCCTCGTGAACCACCATCAAGACCCTAAAAGATCTTGTTTGGATCCCTGGCCCCAGACGCGATCCCTCACTGCACGCTGCTGTTCTCTCGGACAGTTTGGGAAAATACCTAGCTTGCTTGGACTCTTCCCTAGCCGACGCTAGTTGAGTCCAAGCGTGGCTAGGACTCCTCCACATACCTAAACATGTCCCAGCCCAGCCATGGTCAAGCCTTGGTGGAGGCATGCGTGGTTAAACACTTATGACCGAACCTTGACATCAAAACATGCAAAAACCGTGCAGCTTGTTTTAGTTCCATGTACAGCCTCTATCGAGCTTTGTGTGGCCCTTAAAATCATATAAAAACGTGGCACTATGATCCTATAACATTCCAGCCCCTTCATGCAAACATATATCGAGTTTGGGACATAAAATCATACCTTATTCATACATGGATGCATAAAAACAAAATATTCAATAAGAAATCATGTTTTTCATGCAAAAAATAATCAAACACATATTAGGATGTGAAATATGAGAAAAGAAAGATTTATTGCGTGTCCTTTGCGTAATTTACGCTTGAAAACGAATCGACGATGCTGAAAAGCTACGACGAACGAACTTGGCTGAAATTCCTATGCAAAAACGATGCTTCACCCCTTTAAAATTTTGTGTGGGCCGTGTTGTTTGAGGGATAAAGAATTTTAGTGTGTGTTAGAGGGGAAGGGGTGTGTAGTTTTTGGGTTTTGGGTAGGGTTTGTAGGCTTTTTATTTTAATTAAACATATGTGCAGCTAAGGTCCATTAGTCTAGTATAATAGGCCCAATAAGTCCATTGGTGTATTTTTAAAATATTTTATTTAGGAAATTTCGTGAAATTATTAGTCGAGTTGTCAAAAAGTTCATATTTTCGTCGAAAATCAAATACTGTTAAAAATTATGACTCGACGTATAAAATCACCTCAAAACAACTCTTTTTCAAAAATATCATATCACATCAACCTTATTTTAAATAATTGAAAACAATTATTTATAAAAATATTTTCTTTTTTTCAGCCATCGGTCTCCGTTCCTCGATCGCATTTCGAATAACCTTTAAAAATATAGTTTTATGCATTCTAGTAGAAAAATATTACTTTAACATGTAATCATGCATATCACAATTAATTTGTGTCATTAAAATCATTTACTTAGTCATTTTTCATTTTCGAAGATTTACATGCAGTTGGATTACGTCGTCTTATTTTTTAACCTTACAATTCCTCCCTCCCTTGAATGAAATTTCATCCTCAAAATTAAAAGTTACCAAATAACTCTGGGTAGCGACTCATATTGTCCCTCTCAATCTCCCAAGTAGCTTATTCCTCATAGTGATTTAACCACTTGACTTTGACCATTGAGATAACCTTGTTTCACTCTCCTTTCTTGTCTTCCTAGGATTTGTGTAGGTCTTTCTTCATATGACATATTTGGAGTCAACTGCAGTGTCTCATAGTTTAGTACGTATGAGGGATTCGACATGTACTTTCGCAGCATCGAAATTTGGAATCACATTATGCACTTCGGCTAGCATCGGTGGTAATGCCACTATATAGGCTAGTGTCCCAACCTTTTCCAAAATCTCAAATGTTCCAACGTATCTCGGACTGAACTTTTCTTTCTTGCCAAATCTCATCAGACCTTTCATAGGTGCTATTTTCACAAACACATGTTCACCAACGGAAAGGTCTAACTCCCTTCAACGCTTATCGGCATAACTTTTTTATCGACTTTGTGCAGTTTTCATCATATCTCGAATCTTGACTACTAACTCAGCAGTGTGCTTTATCAACTCCAGTCCAAACTCCTCGTTCACCAACCTCGTCCCAATGTATAGGTTATCTAAACCTCCTCCCATATAGTGCCTCGTATGGAGCCATCCCTATTGATGATTGGCTAGCTATTATTGTAGGTAAACTCTACTAAAGTTAATTTATGTTCCCAACTTCCTTGAAAATCGATCACACATGCTCGAAGTAGATCCTCCAATAATTGAATAACTCTTTTAGACTGACCATCGGTTTGAGGATGGAATTTTGTGCTGAATAATTATTTAGTCTCCATTGCTGCATGCAGACTCTTCCAGGAAAATGATGTAAATCTCGGATCTCTATCGGAAACAATAGATACAGGAATCCCATGCAGACGAACTATCTCTCGAATGTACAAATCGGCATATTGTATCATAATGAATGTCGTCTTGATAGGTAGAAAATGTTTTGATTTTGTAAGACGATCCACTATCACCCATATATCATTAGATCCCTTGATAGTCCTCGGTAATCCCACGACAAAGTCCATAATGATATTTTACCATTTCCACTCGGGAATAGGGAGTGGCTTAAGTTTCTCTGCTAGCCTTTGATGCTCTGCTTTTACTTGTTGACATGTCAAACATTCAGGAGACAAATCGCAGGATATCATGCTTCATACCTGCCGACCAATATAATAATTGCAAATCTTTATACATCTTCGTACTTCAAGGTGAACGGAGTACATAGTATCATGAGCTTCTTTCAAAAGGACTTCCCTCAAAGAATTACCACTAGGAACCCATAGTCGATCTTTGTATTGAACTATGCCATCCTCTTCAGAATACAGCTTCCGACCCTTGGCTTCATCTCTTGACCTACACTTTTGCAATTGCTCGTTAGTAGACTGCCCCTCACAGATTCTATCCTTCAAATTCGATTGTACTGTCATTGTGGCAAGATTAGGAGACTCGATCCTAGCATATATCGCAAGCTCAAATCGCTGAATCTCGGACTACAATGGTTGCTGAAGTAGATAATTGATTGATAACAGCTGTTTTTCTACTCAATGTTTCCGCTACTACATTAGCCTTTCCCAGATGGTATCTAATGTCACAGTAGTAGTCTTTTACTAATTCCACCAACTTTATTTGACTCATATCAAACTCTTTTTGTGTGAAGAAGTATTTCAAACTTTTATGGTCGGTGAAGATCTTGCACTTCTCCCCATACAATTAATGTCGTCAAATCTTTAATGCAAAAACGAATGCTGCGAGCTCAAGATCATGTGTGAGATAATTCTTCTCATGCACTTTCAACTGTCTCGACACGTAAGCTATAACTAGGTCATTTTGCATTAGAACTGCGCCCATCGAAGCGTCGGTGTACAAAACATACTCTCCTTGCCTTGATGGCATTGATAATACTGGCGTTGAGATCAAAGCTTGCTTCAACTTGTCAAAACTTTCTTGGCACTCGAATCCCCATATAAACTTTGCATTCTTCTTTGTCAAGACGGTCAAGGGTACCACAATAGATGAGAATCCTTGAATAAACTTTCGATAATATCCAGCTAGTCCCAAGAAACTACGTATCTCGGTTACGCTCTTCGGTACGAGCCATTCTTTCACTGCTTCAACTTTTCTTGGATCAACCTCCACTCCATCTCTAGAAATGATGTGGCCTAAGAACGCCACTCTCTCAAACCAAAACTCGCACTTCCTGAATTTTGCATACAACTTCCTATCTTGCAGTAATTGTAGTGTTGTCCTCAAATGCAGACTATGTTCCTCCATGCTCTTCGAGTATATCAGATTATCATCAATAAAAACGATCACGAATTGATTTAGATACAGCTGAAATACACGATTCATGAGGCCCATGAAGATCGCTGGTGCATTGGTCAACCCAAATGGCATGATCATAAACTCGTAGTGCCCATATCGAGTTCTGAACGCTGTCTTATGAACATCCGCCTCTTTCACTTTCAACTGATGGTATCCAGAACGAAGATCTATCTTTGAGAATATCGATGCTCCTTGTAATTGATCAAATAGGTCTTCAATTCTCAGTAGAGGATATTTATTTTGATGGTGACCCTATTCAGCTCTCTATAGTCGATGCAAATTCGCATACTATCATTCTTCATCTTTACAAACAATAATGGCGGCCCCATGGAGAACAGCTAGGGCGAATGAAGCCTTTGTCCAATAATTTTTGCATTTGATATTTTAGTTCTTTCTTTTTGGCGGGCGCTAGACGGTAAGGGTGCTTTAGAAATGGGTACAGTGCTCGGAATTAACTCAATAGAAAATTCCACCTCACGGTCCGGTGGAATGCCATAGACATCCTCCAGAAAGACGCTAGGAAAATCTCGGATGATATCAACATCCTCTAGCTTCTGACTGTCGGAAACATGTGCTGAAGTAACACATGCTAGATAAGCTTTATATCCTCTCTTAATAAGCTCCCTTGCACACATGCAAGAGATAATGTGTGGCATTTGCTTGTTCCTTGGTGTCCTCAAATATAAAAGACTTTCCACTGGGCGGTCGAATAGACACTATTCTCTACTGAAAATATATCGAAGCTCCATTTGTTGTCAGCCAATCCATGCCAAGTATAATGTCAAATTCAGGCATTAGAAGTACGATAGGATCTGCCCGAACCACATCTATATATAAACGAAGCTCCAGATTCTTCACTATGCTTGATGTGACCATTTGATCACCGGAAGGAATAGAAACTTTGAAGCCCAATCCCATTTCATCGGGTATAATATATAGTCGCTTGATGAATGTATCTAATATAAATGAGTGTGTGTAGCTTCCAAATCCAACAATGCATAGGTAGCTACACCTTGGACGAATATCCTTCATGCGACGAATATGTTGTTAAATTCATTTGTGTTGAAGCTTAAGAAAATTTCTATCATTATTTTCCCAAAATTCTTAAAATTTAGTGATTGGACCCTGTTAATTCTAGGAGAATTTTCAATTTAACCCTCCAATTTTTCGAAATTTACATTTAGCCCCTAAAAATTTCGAAATTTGCAATTTTGGCCCCTTAAATTTTCGAAATTTCGATTTTTTTTGTTCTTAAACTTTTCGGAATGGCATCATCAGTCCTCAAATTTTCGAAAATAACAATTAGTCCCCAAATTTTGGTTAATTGAAATTTAGTCCCTTAAATTTTCAAAAATTCTCTAATTACCCTATAATTTTTGTTTTTAACAATTTCAGCCCTTGAACTCTTCGAAATTTCAGATTAGCCCCCTTTAAAATTTTCGGATTGCAATTATGCCTCAAGGATTTTCGAAATTTGCAATTTGGTCCTCCAACTTTTGAAATTATCCCTACGAGCCTAAAGTTTTGATTTTATCTCAAATTTTAAGCCCTAAAATTCTTATTTGGAATTAAATACTTCCTTTACATGTTTAAGGCTCAATATTTAAGTTCAATATATATGCTTTTCAATGTCACCTCTTAATTCCAATTTTGATAGAGCATGCAACATATTTTCCTCTAGGTTATTCTTGATCCCAAATCAATTATCATAACCAATTTAATATTTCATGCAATAAAATCAATATAAAAACATTAAATAACTAGGTTACCACTGATTAGGGTCGAGTCTGTCTCCTCCTCAGCTTCTTCAGCATGAATAACATAAGCTCTCCCCACCGTTTGTGCTCTCTTCTTCAGGCAATCAACAGCTTTATGTCCTTCTTCTTTGCATATGAAGCACTTGTAAGTCCCCCACATGCACTTGCCAAGATGTGGGAGATTGCACTCCTTGCATAGGGGCCTTTCAGCAGGTTTTGGCACTCCAAGTTGTGGTGGCTTTGGTGGTCCTGGCTTCTTTACTTGACCTTGGTGCTTTTGTGGCCCTTGAGGTCTAGGAGGTCCCATGTATGGCTTCTTATTCGGCTGGGAGCTCTGCTAGTGTTGCTGCTTTTTGCGCTACGCTTCAAAATCAACATCTTTCAATGCTTGCTCGGCTTTGTATGCAGAGGTAGTGGCAGCAGCATAATCCACGGAACACATCATCATCACATCACAATGGATGGTAGGTCGAAGTCCATCCATGAAGTGCCTCATCTTTTCAGCAGGATCTCTAGCAATGAGGGGCACAAATGGACAACCACTCTCAAAATTTCTCACAAACTCAGCCACAGTCGTGTCCCCCTGACGGAGACTCATAAACTCCCTCTTCAATCGCCCTCGAATGTCAGCAGTGAAGTACTTCTCAAAAAAAATTTCCTTGAATCGAACCCATGTAAGCGTAGCCAAGTCAATCCAAAGCTCTGTACCTTCACGCCAGAGGGAAGCATCGTCTCTAAACATGTAAGTGGCACAACTAACTCTGTCAGCGTCTCCCATTTCAAATAACGGAAGTGAATCCGAGATAACGAATTGGACCCTCAGCATCAAAAGGGTCGGCAGTGCCAAAAACCTCCCTCAGACAGAGCCTCCGAAGCTGATCATAAATATCATGCTGTGGTCTAGGAGCATGCTAAAACTGTTGTTCGAAATAACGTTCCATGTCCGCTAATGCACGAATAGCAGTATCCACATTAGGAGGTGGGGTGCATTCTCTTGACGTTCTTTAGTATTCTCGGCTTGATTATCAGTATTAGGTGCACGTTTAGGAGGCATTGTATCTGAGCGTTTACCAAATTCTAAACGTAACCATCATACATTTAAATCTAAGGTTTCTAATCATGCAACATATATATTTCATTTATCCTTAAACTTTAAACATGAATATCATTAAATCGTAATAAGCATGCATCTCAAACATATCAATCATGCTATCAATTATCATGCACACACTAAGCATAAAATCATATAAATCATATAAACTTACAAATTTGAGGCTTGATGACTGAGTTTCCCGCAACTGCGGCGGCACAACCCTTAGCAGGAACATGAGTCTGATACCAACTGAAACGTCCACTCCTCGTTTTTCTTTAAAATATACAATTTTTTCCTTATCATATACTAATTCTCGGCCAATACGCAAACATATATATAAAATATTTTGACACCAAAATAAAACGTACTAACAATATTTGAAAACTCAAAGAAAGAATTCATAACGTAAGATCGTAAATCGTTTTACCAAACCTAAACTTAGCAATATTTCAAAATATAAACTAACTCTAACAATCTCTCAAAAATCACTCATAAATCATCATAAAAGTCGTAAAAATCTTTATCATAATCTTAAACGCATCATAATGCGGAAAAACCTAACGTTGCTCCTCGGGTTATGTGCACCTTCAGTCTGGAAAAATCAACCATCAAAACCTCCATCATCATTAACATCATACTCACCTACATCTATTACACCTAATGAGTCTAATGACTCAGCAAACCATAATCTTGATAACAAGTAATATATATACAATCGCATGCAACAGTAAAAATACTTTTACTTAAAATACTTTTCATGAACATGCATAAACATAAATATTTTTCTTTTCATCATTTCATAGCATATATCATTAAATCATAAACATTTTTATTTTCATCATAAGCATATACGTTTTCTTTTTATTGAAATTGGATCGTTGATTGTGACTTTCGTTTCATCATAAGGTCGATGAATCCATCTACATATAACCATAGTACTGGACGGTGGGGATATCAGCGACACTCTCATCCATCAACTGAGCCTTGGCCTATCATCATCATATTGAAATACGATCGTCTGGCTCCCTCTGAGGACTTCTCCCATATATAGGCTCCCTCTGGGGCCTTATCCCGTAAATGGGCAACCTCTGAGGCCTTTTCCCTCACGATATCCCCAATCATATCATCATAGCATCATAATAGTCACAATTACTTCACATCCTCTAATGTTTCGTATTTTTATCACTTATAAAAATCATGCAAAATATAATTGTTCTTTTTAAACCAAGCATGCAATATATCTTTTAGCTTCAACATTTTATCATAAAATTACCTAAAAATTTAAAATAATCATTTTATCATATATTACAGTATTCGGGGCACTGTCATGACGTTTACTGTTTTTCATGTATAAAATAATTGTTTTACCCTTAGACGTAACATTTCCCTGTTTTGACTTTTTCTTATTTTCATTGACTCTAAATCATCCCAAATAATTATTTAAGCTGAAATTAAATTTCACATATTTTTATTTAGCTTAAATTCGAGGCTTTCCATTTATTTATTAATTATAGAGCGTTTAATTCCCGAATAAATTCAAATTTTAATATAACATTTCCAAATTTTAAACATAAACTTTTTATGCCTACGTTACCCTCTTGAACCATAATTCGACCACTGTGGACCAGGGTTCAACCCCTAACCAACGCAAACCCTAAACCCTTAACAAAACCCTCGAGCCATCTCATGTTTTCTTCGAACCGAGCCCGAGCCACCCCGAGCCAGCCCTTTCCCAGCCCCTCTAGGAGCCCTTTTGGACCCACTAGACCAACCCTAACTCGCTGCAACCATCTGAAAAAAGGACCCGAGCCACGCAAACCTAGTTAAAATTTCTAAGATTTTTCGAAATCTAGCTAGGACTCTTCCCTCGAGCCACCTCCGAGCCCAACCCCTCGTGAACCTCCTCAGGACCCTAACAGACCTATTCTAGACCCATGGCCCCAGCCACGAGCCCTCCCTGCACGCTGCTGTTCTCTCGGGTATCTTGGGAAGAGTCCTAGCTTGCTTGGACTCTTCCCTAGCCGATGTTACTTGAGTCCTAGAGTGGCTAGGACTCCTACACACACCCAACCACATCCCAGCCCATCCTTGGTCAAGCCTTGGCCGAGCCGTGCGTGGTTAAACCCTTATGACCAAACCTTGACATCGGAACATGCAAAAACCGTCGTGTGGCCCTTAAACTTGTATAAAAACATGGTTCTATGATCCTATAACATGGCAGACCCTTCACGCAAACATATATCAAGTTTCAGACATAAAATCATACCTTATTCATACATGGATGCATAAAAACGAAACTATTCAATAAGAAATCATTTTTTTTCATGCAAACAATAATAAAACACATATTAGGATGTGATAGATGAGAGAAGGAAGATTTATGGCGTGCCTTTGCGTAATTTATGCTCGAAAAAGAATAGATGATGCGAAGAACGACGACGGGCGACCTTGGCTGAAATTCCTACGCAAAAACCGATGCTTCACCCCTTTAAAATTTCGTGTGTGTCGTGTTGTTTGAGGGGAAAAGAGTTTTAGTGTGTGTTAGACGGGAAAGGGGTGTGTGTTGTTTTTGGGTTTGGGGTAGTTTTTGTAGGGATTTTATTTTAATTAAACATATGTGTAGCTAGGGCCCATTAGTCTAGTATAATAGGCCCAATAAGCCCATTTGTGCATTTTTAAAATATTTCATTATGAAAGTTCATGAAATTATTAGTCGAGTTGTCAAAAAGTTCATATTTTCGTCGAAAATCAAACGCTGTTAAAAATTACGACTCGACATATAAAATCACCTCAAAACACTTCATTTTCAAAATATCATAGAGCACCAACCTTATTTTAAATAATTGAAAACAATTATTTAATAAAAAAATTTCTCTTTTTCAGCTCTCGGTCTCCGTTCCTAGATCGCATTTTGAATAACCATTAAAGATACAATTTAATGCATTCCAGTAGAAAAATCCTATTTTAACATGTAATCATGCATATTAAAATTAATTCATGTCATTAAAATCATTTAATTAGTCATTTTCCTTTTTCTAGATTTGCATGCAGTTGGATTACGTCGTCTTAGTTTTGGACCTTACAAGCCCGATCCATGAGCAACCAAGTAGGTGCACTCTGCGTTGCCACGAGCATAAGGAAATAAAGTTATGTCTGGGCTGACAACTATATATTTTGACCTATTGGTAAGCACTTGATCCTAACAATTGAAATCTGAGCGAGGTCATCAGTTCATGTCTCCCAAAAAACATATATATATACTTATTGGGAAGGAATGTTGGATTAGGCATTATCAGTTAGAGCAGCACTGGAATTGGTGATCTACAGGGAAGTTATCGTGCATCAAGCTGGTGACGTTGCGCCACTTGATCTGGTTGGCTAGTGGGCCGTAAAATAGTGATGTCAAATCTTAACGGGTAATATTGTCTCTGTTAGGGACAAGACCGTCGGTAGAGAAAGAGTAAGAATGATCTACAAGGGATATAAGACAAAACTAACAGGTAGACACGTACCTCTCCAAACTTATGGGCCTAACAGCCCGACCGATGATCACCCAAGTAGGTGCATTCTGCGTTGTATGTGTATAAGGAATTGGAGTTGCGTTTTGACTAACTTTATATTTTGTTTTAGTGGTAAGCGCTTGATCTTAACATTATTGTGCCTAAAACAAACTTTGAAAATATAATAGACCAAAACTCAAAATTAAACAAGTTAGTGAATTTAAAAAAAAAAAAAACCAATTGAATTATTGTTCCTGCCAAAATCTCCAAACGAATAAGTCACATGTGGACGTATTAGATTTTTCTATCCATGTTCAAATCAGTCATTAACATGTATTGTTTACTGTTGATTCAAATATTTATTTTCAAAATATAGCATCTTAAAGTTCTGTTCCCACAGTGTGAGAGTGATGCGGGTGAGTGTTGTGTGAGTCAGAATGTAGGTGTTGTGCGTAGGTGTTGTAACACCCACGACAACATGCAGCGGAAATTACAGTTTAGCAAATTAACACACAACTCAAATGATACTCATACGAGAGACGAGATATAAATTATGCACAAGTATCAAATATTTGTGCGGTACCTCAGGGCAAAATAATTCACTAGAAAAACTTGTAAGTTTACAAAAAACAATACTAGTGAAAGAGTCAAACAACTCCCTTATAAAGGCGAGTAACAAATTGCATCCTAACTCTCTAACAAATCGTATAACCAAAATATGTAGGATGCATCAACTGAGAAGTGAAAAAGTCTTCAAAAATCAGCGCACTAATCAACATATTGATTAGGTGTTATCTCAAGATGTTGTCAGCACTTCACAGCAACACTTTATCAATGATGCGAGATTGCTTCGAGCACACAACCTTTCTTCATATGAGTTCGTCTCTACCAAAACTTTTATATCCTTTTTCATCACCACGTTTTCTCCTTTTTGAGTCCTATTTAACCTAGACAAAAAAGCAATTTCATTAGGAAACAAACTCTTTTTGAAACAAGGATAATATTTTAAAGATATTATGATATCATATCATAAAGATATTATGATATCATATCAAATATAGTCTTGTATCACATGTTGATTTCAAGATTATTCTCATGTCTAGAAAGGCAAAATATCAAAGTTAAAAACGGAAAATATATCAAGGAATAAAATTCCTTTCAATCTCCCCCTTTTTACCTTTCTGGACAAAACAACAAAAAAAAAATGGTTATACAGCTCAACTCCCCCTGAGTTAGCAAATCAGTGACTCAGCCAACTTAGTTGTCTCCCCCTGAATTCTACTGTTAAGCCTTCCCCTGATGAAAAATATCACAGGTGTTGTATGTTAGATGTTGCAACATTCAGATCATAACACCGAAACAGTTCATTTCATTAATTAGGAGGAACAAAGATTAGAGAAAATAAAAGGACAACTAAAGTAAGAAGTACTAGAACCATCAAGAGAGACAAAAACAGAAGAAACACTCAAAATCTCATTATCCATCATTACTGCCATCATCATCATCCATTTTGGCTCCACTGGTTCCAGCTGTATCATCTACTCCTCCTTTTTGTCCAGAATGGATACTAGCAGCAAGTAGAAGCTCATAATCTGCTACTTGATTTTCGTAATGATCAATGGTCTCCTTGGCATTAGCAATCTGTTGTCGACCATAGGCAATCTGAGCGCGAATGTAGGAGAGAGATAATGTAACATAACCAGGAGGAGGTGTAGGGGGTAAACTCGCAGTCAGAGGCTCAGATGTATCAACAGTGTCAGGCAGAGGCTCAGATGTTGTGTCACCAGTGTGGCCAACATCCGAAGCAACACTCGAACTCAGCCATGGCAGATCAATCTTTCTGTGGCCCTTAAAATAGACAGGAGAAATCTTCAGAGTTCCTCTGACAGGACAGAGTTCTTCATCAATATCCTTGATGAAACCTTGAGATTCCAGGATTCCATAAATGAGCGAGGGGTACGACAGCTTCGTTTTCTTGAAATCTCTTCAGCATATTGTAGGGCTGTCCTAGACACCAGCTTTCCAAAGTTAAAGTCCCTTCCAGTGCCAATAGCAAACAACACCAATGCCTGAGATCTGGTCACAGTACTAGAATTGGTTGATGGTGTCCAATTCCAGATTGATGTCTTGTGCAGCACAGAGAAAAAGGAGGTGAGATTAGCAGACCTCAATTTCTTGGGATAATCAGGGAACACGGTGATCACGCCTCCAGTGAGCACAGAGGTGACAGCATGTATGTCAAGATCCTCGTCAACTTCCTCAATATTCGGAGTGTTGAAGAATGAATTGATCACAGAAGGAAAGAACTTGTAGATACGATCCCGAACAAACACTCTGTCATACTTCACCGATTCCTCATTTCCAACACTGCTCAAAAGATTACAGTAGAATTCTAACACCACACGGCGACAGTAGGGCATAACAGTGGTGACTGTGGATATCAACCCTCTGTTCTTGAGAAACTCAATCAGGTTGTATTTCCCATATGCATTGATATCAATATTTTTCTCTTCAATCAGCTCTCTCTGAACAAACAGCGGCCATAATGCCAAGGCATCCTCAGAATAAAATTTGCGGGAAAAAGACTTACTTAAGTCATAGTCAACAGAGTCAATGTTGGGCTCGGTGTTGTCAACATCCACCTCAACACCGGCAGCAGTAGCAGCAGCATCACCAGAAGACTCACTAGCTTCAGAGCTAATATCATCAGATTCAGCATCACCCTGTTCCTCAGATTCAAAGTCAGATACAGACGATGAGGAGGAATCATCAGAAGCTCCAGGTCGGTTTTGCTCAAATTCCTTCATCATTTCTGAATCAGGTTCGTCATCCTTAGAAATTTGTTTCTTGGCAGCCTTTTCTTCCTTAAGGTGAGCAAGAAACTCGCCAGAGATTGTTCATCTTCTTCAGGCTCACCAGGATCTCTTTCTTCTGCAACATTTTGAGCATCTGTGATGGGGTTTGGCTTTTGACTACCAGAAGTAGAACAAGATTCCTTAGCAGCAACAGTTGGTTTGGGGCGAGCCACCAACTCAAAATCATCATCATTGGAGTCGTCACTAGAAGAGAAATCAGGGTCCAGAAGATTTGAGGAGCTAAACGCCCGTGGTTTCTTGGTTGGAACAAATTCAGGATCGAACCCTACTTGTCTCTTTGACCTTCGGCGCATAGGAGCAGTGGGAAAAGCTTTATTCAAGACTTTAAAGTCCAGAGGATTCTCAACATTGATCTCCTTCCCAGGTTCACCAGGAGCGATTATTTCCAACGGAGTTGGCTCTTCGGCCACACCCACAATTTGCATCCCCTCAACATTGGTTTCGGCTGTGGGTGTTGTCTCAGGAGATTTTCTGCTCATGCTCGCAGCCATTTCACTCCTAATGTCATAAGGATCAAAGCCAGCCATCTGCGAATTTGAGAACAAAGAAAGTAGATCGGTTCGACGGACACAGAGAATCGCGAAGAATAGAGATATTTTACGCAAAAAAAAATGAATAATGAGAGCAGGAGAAATTTTCGAGTGTGAGGGAAAATACTAAACAGTAAAGGTGATCCTAATTCAGTCCTAATTATTTAAGAACAATCCTCCAACGGTAATATTTTGTAGAGCCGCAACTTCAGCACCTCTTCAACTCAGTTTTTACTCTCACCCAACGGTAACTATTCTGAAACAGTGTAATCATTATCTCAAGAAACCAGTCAGAATAAAACACCACGTCGAATTAACCCCACAATCAGTTAGAAATCAAGAAAGTTCAAAATTAAGTCGGTTAGGGTTTTCTTCGCATTTCATGAATTAAAAACTGGTAGCCCATTGGACATGATGAATTTACAAAACAGCAGTATGAATGACATAAATTTATGCCTAAGATATGATCAAAAATTAAATACACACGTATGTGATAAAACTGTGATCAGTCTGTACTTAGGTGTTGGCAACACCTCTTGGCAACACTCACAAGTTGTACTCAAACTTTCTTGAACATTTTTTAATTCAGACATGGTAGCTCCCACTCTAAAAGAACGGTCTTCATAAGACTCCTCTAGGTAGCTTTTTTCATCTGTATTTTTACTTAGAAGTGGTAGCTCCCATACTAGAAGAATGGTCTTCATTGGACTCCTCTAGGTAGCTTTTTCTATTTTCTTCTAAACATTTTTTTTTGTTCAAGTTTTCTCCTCTTTTCTATTTTTCACCTTATTGCTCAAAAATTTTTCTAAGTCATTTTCTACATTGGACAAGATCATGTGGTACACGAACATCCTCAACAGCTTAATGACTTAGATTGAGCTCACTCCAACCTTTAGAAACCTTTGGTAGAAAGTTTGATTCACAACTGAGAGCACACCATTCAGTATCCTTCACTTGTACAGGCTTCATACAAAACATGATGTATGCAATATGTCTATCATCCTAATAATAAAATGCACATGCATGCTGAGTGTTGTCCACAGGTGTTGTAACACCCAGGACAACATCCGTGAGTGATCATTGTGCACACAAGCTGAGAGACTTCCTAAGATTGGAAAATCTCTCAAAATCCAATGGTTTTGTAAAAATATCAGCCAGTTGGTTTTCAGTTCTAACAAATTCCATTCGAATTTTACCCTTCTCAACCAAATCTCGAATAAAATGATGTCTAATGTCTATGTGTTTCGTTCGAGAGTGTTGTACTGGGTTTTTTGAAATTTCAATTGCACTTGAGTTGTCACAGTATACAATTAAGGTGTCACTGTTGAATCCATAATCTTTAATCATTTGATTCATCCACAAAAGTTGTGAACAGCAACTAGCAGCTGCAACATATTCAGATTCAGCAGTGGACAGAGACACACAATTTTGTTCTACTATACCATGACACCAGATTGTTACCAAGATAAAAACATCCACCAGTGGTACTCTTCCTATCATCAAGGTTTCCTGCCCAATCAGCATCACTAAAACCCACTAAATTGGTGTTTGTTTCTTTGGTGTACCACAAACCTAAGTCAAGTGTTCCAGATATATATCGCAAAATTCTTTTGACAGCTTTTAAATGAGTGACTTTTGGATCAGCCTGGTACCTGGCACACAAACATACACTAAACATAATATCGGGACAACTTGCACTTAAGTAAAGAAGACTGCCTATGATGCTGCGATACTGGACGTTGTCAACACCTGCCGCAACATCGTCTTTGGACAATTTTTCAGTCGACCCCATTGGTGTTTTCATGTGTTTAGTGTTCTCAGTAGAAAATTTCTTCACCAAATTCTTGGCATACTTGGATTGACACAGAAAGATAGCATCATGCATTTGTTTAATTTGCAATCCAAGAAAGAAATTAATTCTCCTACCATGCTCATTTCAAATGTAGTAGACATGCATTTAACAAATTCATCAACATGCTTTTGAGAAGAAGCACAAAAAATGATGTCATCCACATAAATTTGACACACAAGAATATCATGCTTCGATTTTTGAATAAAATGGGTTTTATCAACCTCACCTCGTTTGAAGCCTAAGTCAAGCAGATATTCAGTAAGCCTACCATACCATGCTCTTGGAGCTTGTTTAAGTCCATAAAGTGCCTTCTTCAACTTGTAGACATGGTTCGGGTGGTTTGGATCTTCAAACCCTTTAGGTTGACTTACATAAGCTTCTTCATTCAAAATGCCGTTCAAAAAGGCACTCTTCACATCCATTTGATATAGTTTTATGTCCATGTGACAAGCTATAGCAAGTAAAAGTCGTACTGACTCAATTCTGGCAACAGGGGCAAATGTTTCGTCGAAATCAATTCCTTCAATTTGAGTATACCCTTGAGCAACTAGCCTTGCTTTATTTCTCAAAACAATTCTAGATTCATCAGTTTTGTTTTTAAAAATTCATTTGGTTCCAATAACATTCACATTATTAGGTCTGGGAACCAAATCTCACACATCATTCCTAACAAATTGTTCAAGTTCCTCATGCATAGCATTGACCCAAAATTCATCTTTTAAGGCTTCAATTACATTTTTGGGTTCAATTAGTGAAACAAAACAAGAATGGCTTACTTGAGAGTATACGGACGTCATGCATACTAGACCCATCATTTTCCGATAATCTACCTTCTCCTTTCTTCTAGTTTACATTCCTCCAAATGCTTCACCAATGATCTGAGATGATGGATGATTTTTCTGAATCTTACTGGGAATATCAATCTCTTCATTGGTTACAGCGTCATCATTCTCAATATACTCTCCTAGTTCAGCAGGTGTTGTCTGCCAGTGCAGGTGTTGTCTCCGGTGTCTCCATCCTCAAGCTTTCAAATTTTGAAGTCACCATCCTTAGCCTAGTTTTACGCACTGCTCTCGGATCCTTCACAATGTTTCTGAAGTATATCCCAAGCTTCTTTGGCACAGACACAATTGGTGATTAAGTTAAACATCCTTGCGTCAATAGATGAAAATATAGCATTGAGAGCCTTGGAATTAAACTTTGAAGTTTGCACTTCATCGATTGTCCATGTACTTTCAGGTTTGAGCCGAGGGTCTCCATCAGCATCCTCAGTCTTTGGTGGGCTCCAACCATCAAGTACACGTAGCCAAGCTCTTTTTTCAATAGATTTTATAAATACCCTCATCTTTACTTTCCACAATGCATAATTTGATCCGTCTAACACGGGAGGTCTAAGCACAGTGTTTGTTGATGCTTCCATTTTTTCTGTGAAAACAAAACAAAACAGGATCTCACTTAGTAGCGTCAATTGGAAGCTCTGATACCAATTGAAAGTTCTGTTCCCACAGTGTGAGAGTGATGAGGGTGAGTGTTGTGTGAGTTAGAATGTAGGTGTTGTGCGTAGGTGTTGTAACACCCACGACAACATGCAGCGGAAATTACAGTTTAGCAAGTTAACACACAACTCGAATGATACTAATACGAGAGACGAGATATAAATTATGCACAAGTATCAAATACTTGTGCGGTGCCTCATGGCAAAATAATTCACTAGAAAAACTTGTAAGTTTACAAAAAACAATACTAGTGAAAGAATCAAACAACTCCCTTATAAAGGCGAGTAACAAATTGCATCCTAACTCTTTAACAAATCGTATAACCAAAATATATAGGATGCATCAACTGAGAAGTGAAAAAGTCTTTAAAAATCAGCGCACTAATCAACATATTGATTAGGTGTTATCTCAAGATGTTGTCAGCACTTCAGAACAACACTGTATTAATTATGCGAGATTGCTTCGAGCACACAACCTCTCTTCATATGAGTTCATCTCTACCAAAACTTTTATATCCTTTTTCATCACCACATTTTCTCCTTTTTGAGTCCTATTTAACCTAGACAAAAAAGCAATTTCATTAGGAAACAAACTCTTTTTGAAACAAGGATAATATCTTAAAGATATTATGATATCATATCATAAAGATATTATGATATCATATCAAATATAGTCTTGTATCACATGTCGATTTCAAGATTATTCTCATGTCTAGAAAGGCAAAATATAAAAGTTAAAAACGGAAAATATATCAAGGAATAAAATTCCTTTCAGCATCAAACAATATATGCAAGTGATGTTCTTGCCAAAATTTTAATGAGGTTATACGTCTTTCAAATAATATACGATATTACTTTCAATCCCCTCTCCCGAATGATGGATATCAATTATTTATTCAATCAAACTATGGCTAGCAATTTGAAAGCATTAAAAAAAGGCAAACACAAATAAAGGAAAAATATGATCCACATAACTATATAATTTATAAACACAATCTCGACCATGCTACGTTGATCTCTAGAAAAAACAAGTCAAAACTAAACATGTTTTTTTGTCAATAAATTCAAAAAAATGAATAAAAGAAAAAATGAGAAAGAGATGATGGAATTTGAATGGCATCTTCGTCCCCAGAATACATGTTTTCGATCTACAGTCTGCAATCTTCACTCTTTGTCTTATGCCTTGTATTCCTATCTATCTCTGTTGTTCTTAATATTTTCGTGTTTGCACGATTGTCTCCTCTCCCTAAGCTTATGTATAAGGTCTCTTATTTCAGCAAAAGCGAACACTTATGTGTATTGTACGTCGTGTCACACCCAGCTATGTGCGTACCCTTGTCCGATCATTTTGGTTCATTTCGGGCATGCAAGAGCGTGTGGAAAACATGCTGGTGAACCCTTTCCACTGTCCTGGTTCCCATTGGCGTCTCGCGTGCGGGTGTGCCCTTATTTTGTGTGACCACGCGACTTGCTCCGCATCAAGGGCTTAATTTCACATCTTCGCGCAGTTGTCCGTGTCCTCCTACCTCATTGTCTTTTACACTTCTTCAACTTATAAATTTCATTCCATTCCATGTCTACTTAGCTCCGATATGCATATATTACCTAGATTCATTAACGAACACTAAATCATCCAAAAAAAACTCATAATTCATCCCACCACTAGCATAGTTCATAGAAAAACTTAGGATAATTTAAATGAAAAAGTTGCACTTATCAAATCCCCATATTTGAAATTTTGCTAGTCTTGAGAAAAAGCAACAAAAAATAGAACTAGACGACCAAACAACTTAGTTTTGGAATAAAAGAATCGACATTGGCCTTAGAAATCAAATTTCCAAGTTTTAAAGTTTTTTTAGACCAAATTCATGTCACTGTACGTACTCAAAGTTCACGTGCATAAGTGATTGTCATTCTCATGTACCCACACAAATATCACGATAAATCCATAAATTCATTTTAATTCACAGAATCTTGGATCCCTCGACTCACATTCAAACTCACAATCATCGAAATACACATTCATTAACACAGATCAAAGGACTTATTGGTTAAATATTTGGTTAAAGAGATATTCAACAAAATTTCACCAAAATTTCATGTCATGAGATGTGTGTATGCAAATGATTGAGTTTCATGTTTGCTAACAATGTTTCTCAAGTGTCCATAAGCTTGAATTTTACTAATCTTCTCGACTAGTATATTAGATAAATGTGACTAGGTTAATATTTTTTGTAACTTTAGGCTGCGGCTCATTGCTACAATAAAAGATTAGAGTTCAAAAATGAGAGAAAATAAGTAAATTCTTTGTTTAGTGCAATTCTTCATCTTTCAGTCACCTTCGTTTATGGAATTATCATCATCCTTACTTCAATTTGTTTAACTTCATCAAAACCTTAAAATTGTATTTTTCCTCCTCTTTTATCTCGTTTCATAGCCTTTTTTTAACGTCGCTTCAATTCTTTCTAATATCTCTTCGACCTCTCAAAAATTTCATTTCTTTTTAGCATCTAGAATTTATTGTCGTCTTAAAAGCACAAAGGGACTTGTATATCTCAAGTTTTAGGTACAAATTAGTGTGTGTGTGTGTGTGTAGGATCAATTATAGGATCAAAACTCGGGTAGTTGATGTGGGATTATGGGATCATTTCTAAGTCACATATTTTCAATATTGCGCTTCAAAAATAGCTCAAGCAAGTTCTAGACTACCCTCGATTCACAAATTAACTCATACAAACTATTCATGTGCAATTTAACATAAGAGTGATTTTCATAAACATGAATGCAAGAAATCACGCATCTCATTTTCATTTAGGCTCAAGGGGCTGATAATTGATAAAATAGTCAAAAAATAGTTCCAAACTAATTCGAATAACTTGCCTAAATCACATCTATATGGATAAACATATATCTTGACCTCAAGTGAATGTGACACAACTTTTAGGATTAATGCATCCTTTTCATTTCACAAATAGCATAAAAGTTCTCTCAGAATTAGGAGTATCAACAATCATGGCAGTAGTGCATAAAAATGATGAACTTATAAACAAATGTAAACGTGCATATTGACTCAAAAGCTAGGTTAATATTCATTTTCGCACATATTCTCATCTAGCTACTAGCTATTTTCCACAACTTAGACACCTTAGACACTAATGAATTTTTTCCCTTAAAATACAAATGATTAAACAAATTGAAGAAATCATATAGTACACCAAAATGGATTCATCCCCCCAAATTTATGCATTGTCTCAATGAATAAACATGAAAAGAACAAAACAACACATAGGCAAGCGTCAGTACTCGCCGTCTCCATCGTCATCATCCTTGTACATGGGATGGGGTGGTGGGACATCATGTGCTGGTTATTGGGGCGGCCAAGCTGGTTGTTGAGGAAAATTAGCATCATCAGGCCCAATCGGTGGGAATCGTGAGCAATCACTGACACAAAGTCCGTCATGTAGGACATGAAAGTGTTCTTTGTATACCGTTCTCTGCTAGCTCCTCGCGCTGATCTCTCATGTCTCGTTCCAACTGTGTAATATCTGCCCCATAGTCATCCTGTTGGCTAGTGGCAATTGTGGTCCTTGACGGTATCTCACCTTTTGGAGGTATTATACTCTTTCGGCTCTAGGTGCATCATCTGCTTGTGCCTGGGACAGCTCTTCATATACTACAGTAATAGGAGCCTTGGACTTAAAAACTTTCTCCTCTAGTCCCCATGTCACAAGGTAATGACGTGTTCACCAGAGAAGATGAATTTTGGTGGAGATTTCAGATCTGGTCAGAGTAGGGAGTATGGAGACAGGGCGGATGTTCTCAGCAGACAGCGTAAGTAAGATGTGCGCAGGAGTACGACGAAGTATAGAGAGCCTAGGAGGAGGTGGTTATTCTGAAACTTGATGTAGGATTCGATATTCTGAGAACAAATATGGATCTAGACTTTTAAGGAGTCGTGCGTGTGTGCACCCTAAAATCGTGTGGTCGTGCACCTACATCTGTTTATTTTGTTAATATTAACGCCATCGCACGCGGGTGCGTGCATGCTTCTGCTTTGTCGGTGCGGAATGTTATGATTCTTCTCGCGGTCACGCACTGGAATCATGCAGAGGCGCACAATCTTCTGCTTTGCTGTCTTCAACTTTTTTAACACCTGCAAACATCCAGATTAGCGTAAATTAATGATTTGAGAACATGTGATCAAACAAAATAGGACTCGAAACATAAAAATAAATTAAAAATGAGAAAATTGAGGAAAATGATAAAACAAGCTCAAGGGATGCCTCTCGAACAACGCTTATTTTATAGTCATCGGCCCGAATTCTATTCACCCATCAATTTGGTTTGGCAAGTGGGACGTTGCTCACTGTTCCTCACTTCGTTTCAAAGTAATGCTTCACTCGCTGGTCATTAAATTTGAACGTTTTCCCATCATTGCATTTGAGTTCAATCGCTCCATATGGTTGCACCGTCTCTACTGTAAAAGCCTCCAACTATCTTGACTTCAATTTACCTGGAAACATCTTAAACCGTGAGTTAAATAACAGCACTTGTTATCCAGACTCAAATTCTCTTCACAAAATCTTTTTTGCATGCCATTTATTTGTCTCCTCCTTATAAATATATGTGTTCTCGTTAGCATCATTCCTAAACTCTTCCATTTCTCTCAACTCAACTGCCGATGTTCAACAGATGCCTTCATGTGAAAGTTCAGCTTTTTCACAGCCCAAAACGCTCGGTGCTCTAACTCCAAGGATAGGTGACAAGCCTTACAAAAAACCAACCTAGAGATATATCCCAATAGGTGTTTTGAATGTCGTCCTATAATCTCATAACGCGTCATCCAATTTGATTGTCCAATCTTTCTTGTTTTTCTTCACTATCTTTTCTAGGATCTGTTTGATTTCGCTACTGGATATTTTTTCTTGACCATTTGACTGTGGGTGATAGGATGGTGCCACTCGTTCTTCACATTATATTTAGCCGAAATTGAGTTAAAAATCCTATTGCAAAATTTATACCTTCGTCACTTAGTATGACTTTGGTGTTCTGAATCTCATGAAGATGTTAATGCACAAACTTACAAACTACAAGAGCATCATTAGTGCTAGTGGCAATGGATTCCACCAAATTCGAAATATAATCAACAAGTAAAATATAATATTGGCCAAATGACAATGGGAAATTTCTCATAAAATCAATGCACAAAGAGTACCACCTGCAAAATATTTATTAGTGGTAACTCATGATGCTTAGAAATATATCAAACCCTTTGGAATCTATCACACAACTTGACTATTGTGTAGTTGTCCTTAAATAAATTAGGTCAATAAAAACCGGACAGTATTAAATTTTTTGGTGGTCTTGACACTCTAAATTTTCCATCATAAGATGCAAAGTGGCATTGCTCGAGGATTGTCTACGATTTTTCTTCCGCCACACACCTTCTAATGACTTGTTCAACACATCTATTAAACATGAAGAGCTCATCCCACATATAAATTTTGCATCATGGAAGAACTTCTACTGATGATAATTGAAATATGTGGGAAATACGCCACAAGAAGGATAATTAGCAATATCTTCAAACCATGGAAGTTTAGAAGTTACCACAAGAATTTGTTAATCTGGGAATGTCTTGTTGATGGCACCTCCTTCAGTTCTATCTTCCAACTCCAAACGTGATAAATGATCTTCTACCAGATTTTTGCTACCATTCTTGTCATTGACTTTAAATTCAAATTCTTGTAAGAGTAGTATCCACCTTGTCAATCGTGGCTTTGCATCATTTTTGGCAAACAGTTAAATGACGAACGCAAACAACACTGCTAACATCTCATTTTTTGGTGTTGGTGTAGTTCTGTTGGGCTGCATTCATTGTACGACGGGAATAGTAGATAGCCCTGAACGTCTTCTCTCTCATTTTCCTCAGCAATGCTCCAATGGTGTAGTCCCTAGCGTCACACATCAGATCGAATGGCTCATTCTAGTTCGGCACTTTCATGACTGGTGTAGAAACTATCGCTTCTTTGTTCATGTTAAAGACCTGTAAACAATCGTCATAAAAAAAATAAATGTATAATAAATTGCACAAGGGTCTAGTAATCATAGAAACATCTTTGATATATCAGTGCTAAAACCCAGCATTCTCTAGGAAAATCCTTATTCCCTTGATGTTCTTGGCTCTGGGAGCTTTTAGATTGCCATTATTTTGGCCATGTTCATTTCTAGTCCCCTTGATGACACCTTATGTCCAAGGAAAATACCCTCTTGAACCATAAAATGATATTTTTCTCAATTAAGAACCAAGTTCTTTTCTTGACATCTCCGCAAAATACGGGAAATATTATGCAAACAATTTTCAAAGGAGGAGCTAAATATTGAGAATTCATCCATGTAATCCTCCATGATCTCTTCCACCTTGTCTGAAAATATAGCCATCATACACCTTTGAAATGTAACAGGAGCATTTCAAAGTCCAAACGAAATTCTCCTAAAAGCGAATGTACCATAGGGACAAGTGAAGATGGTCTACTCTTGATTCGATGGTGCTATTGCAAACTAATTTTAACCTGAATAACCATCTAGAAAACAATAATGATGATAACCACCTAATCTATCTAGCATTTGATCAATAAATGGAAGTGAAAAGTGATCTTTTCATGTAACATCATTCAGCTTCCTATATTCGATGCATACATAAGACAACCACAGTACGAGTTGAGATCAACTTCTTCTTTTCATTCTTACCACGATCATACCTCCATTCTTTGGCACTACATGGAGTGGTGAGACCCAAGGACTATCCGATATATCTGACACCAACATTTAATAATTTCATTACCTCAACTCTCACAAATTCTTTCAGGGCTGAGTTCAGTATCCTTTGATGGTCAACATAAGAGAGATACGATTTCCGCATCAAAATTTTATGCATGCAAACAGTGGGGCTAATCCCTTTAATATCAGCAACCGACCATCCCAATGAAAATTTAAATTCCCTCAATATTCTCAGCAATTTATATTTTTCATCCAATTTAAGAGAAGAAGATATATTTACTGGGCGCATCAAATTCTCACCCAAAAATGCATAACATAAATGGATTAGCAGTTCCTTTAAATCAAGAATGACTTGTGGTACCCTTTTAGTTTCATCTTCTAGCAGCTCATCTGTTTGAGCATTAACCACTTTTTTTGGCAAACGATAGAAAGAGAGTAATTGCTCTCTAAGATCCAATCCTTATCATCAACATTAGATGTCAAACTCACCATACATCTCTCTATACCAACATGAAATACACGAGTCAAAATGTTATTTCATGTACTTACTTCGTTGGTTCTTCTGATGGAGTTGTAGATATTGAACGCCACTTCTTCACCACCAACTCTCAATGTGAGCTCTCTTTCGTCAATCAATGTTTTTCCTGTGGCCAGGAATAGTGTCCAAAAATCAAAGGTGTGTCGTGATCTTCCTCCATATATAATATAACGAAATCAAATAGGAAGATAAATTTTTCCACCTTCAGAAGAACATCTTCCACTATCTCACATGGATATGTAACCGACCTATATACTAGTTGTAGCGTGATTATGCTAGGCTTCACTTCTCTAAACTCCAAGGTCCTGTAAATAGAAAAAAGGTATTAAGTTTATATTTGCTCCTAAATCACATGAAACTCCATTTACATAAGAGCCACCAATAACACAAGATATATTAAAACTCCATGGGTCTTTTAATTAATGTAGTAGTTTTTTTTTGGAGGATGACACTACGCTCTTTTGTCAAGTTCACAGTCTCGCATTTTTGCAATTTTCTTTTCTTTGAGTTTACATCCTTGATAGATTTAGCATAGTTTGCAACGCATCAGCAAATTTGATATTAATATTTTCTTGAAATTTCAAATGATATTGATTAGAAAAAGAGTTACCTCGATAGCCTTCATACCCACGGTTGTTATTGTTGATGTATTGTTCTTCTTTCATGCTAGGCTCTTCTTAAAGGGTGACGGTAGCTACTTCAAAAGAACATTGGCCTCCTTTGTTCATGGATGCAAGATGTGTGGTCAATGTAGACACTTGGGCAATGAGCAATGTGATATGATCCACCGCAAGACTCCAACAATTTTTTTTTGCTCCAGCTCATTCAAAGGGCACTGATAGCTATTGATAATCATTTGCTAAAGCAAGCCACAAGATTGGTCTCGAGATTTAACAAAGATTGTGACATCGACAGCTGCATCAATGATTGTTTTTATTTTGTCATTTATACCATTATAGAATAACTCGATTTGCACCCAATTTTCGAAGCTATGATCTGAGCATCTTCTAAGAAGTTACTTATATCGCTTCCAACCTTCGTAAAGATGCTCAATTTCATTGTGAAGGTGTTGATCTCGATTTTCAATGGGCGGACTTGGAAGGTGGAAAATATTTTTCAAGGAATTTTGTTGCCAAATCTTGCCACGTAGTTGTGCTTCCCAGGGGTAGCGATTGGAGCCATACCCTTACCTAATCCCTAAGGGAAAACGAAAACAATTGTAATCTATTAATATCATCAGAAACATTATTAATTTTTACTGTGTATGTGATCTCAAAGAATGTCCTCAGATGAAAATACAATTCTGTTGTCCCTGCTCCCCCAAACTGGTTCTGCTGAACCCTGTTGATCAGTGATGGATTTAGCTCGAAATTGTTGACAATGATAGTTCCACAAGCTACGCCAGAGTAGTTTGTGTTGATCACTGATTTAAAGTGATTTCTGATAGGTACTGCAGAACGGGGTGGATCTGCAATTTTCTCTCTATTTTCATCCATTGCTTTCTTTTCCTCTCTTCATATTTTTCTCAAGGCTTTTGCGGTCTTCTAAATCTCATGTTCAAAAAACACATACCAAGCCTGTGGGTTTTTCATATAACTGTAAAACAGAGGAAAAACCACAAATCAGAATAAATATTTTGAAAATACTAAAAGTAAAATAATTTTAAATTAAAATTATGACTAATAGGTAACGATGGTAATATAAATCAAATAAAACCATTACGCGATAGCAGCTCCAAAAATTTGTTGCGAATTTTTCTTACCACAAGTATACACTGTCAAGTTTTAGTATATGATGAAGTACAAATATCACTCTCATTAGTAGTGTATATATAAAATTATACCAATTATCATAATTAAAATAGTCTAAATTTATTTAAAAAACTCAATAAGGATCTCAATTGTTAAATTATTATTCATAATAATTATTGATGAATCTAGAAATACAATCTCTATTTTACTAAATTATAGTTGATAACTACATTATTAAACCAAATATTTTAGTAACCAAAAAACACCAAATCTTTATATTCCCTCTCTCAGTTGATAAATAGAATTGGATTCTAATATTCCTAAATCTAGCACCAAACAATATATACAAATGATGTTCTTACCAATATTTAACGGGGTTATATGTCTTCTGTTGGAAACATAATTTTGGAAGTTTGACAAACCAAGCATATAAAGATTGAACTAACTGATCAAGAAGACTGAAAAGAATTGATGCCTAACTGAATATTAGTGCGCAGCTAAGACAACTAAACTAAGCTAACTGAACTATGTAGTGGACTGGATGATCAGTTGGAAACTGATCAGTTTTACTACAATCAGTTGAGAGTTATCAGCTAATTCTATCGGCTGTGTCAAACTGATAATATAGTTTGACACGTCATCAGTTAAGGAATGTAACTATCAACCGACAACTGTAAAAAGATAGAGTGCAACATGTAGTGGGAACGCCGCATTTCAGCAATACTGCAGTGTACGATTGTTACCAGGGTATTGACGTGGCAAACAACGGATAGAAAGATTCAAACGTATTCATTGTTACCATTGGAAGCAAAGCCTATATATAGTCAAGAAGGCAGCTGAGAGAAATAACAAACAAAAACTACCAAGTTGTTATTCTGCTGAAATCTCCTCACAAACTTTCTATTCATATTCAATAGATTTCAAAAGCCCACACTTAGCATATACATTCATAGCATTCAAGGCCATACATCGAGTTTACAAACACAAACACTTTGTGTTGTAATATTCGATCTTATAGAGATCAGTTGTGCTGAGTAGTTTCAGATCAGTTGTAAACTGATAAACCGTATTGAAACTAAGAGTTTCACTTTGGCATTGTTAAGTCCAAAACTGGAGGAGGTCTGTACAAGTCTTGTATTAATCAAAGTCTTTTAGTGAATTTCCTATCTTTTAGATAGAAGGGGTAAAGTAGGAGTGATTGAAATCTCCGAACATCCATAAATATTTTGTCTCTTAATTTCAGTTTTATTATATCTGTCAGTCAGTTTATTTCCACACTTTCTTTAGTTAACTAATTGACATTGACATAACAAGATTCCCGAGTTCAGTTTATCACTAAACTGACTCATTATTCGAAAAGGAGGTAAAATTGTAGAGTGTTTATTCAATCCCCCTTCTAAACACTCTTTCACCTACCATCTGATCCTATCACCTTCCCAATAATGTAAAAACCCAACGATGTGTTTCCTACGATCTTATTTTCAATCTTCTCTCCCGAGTGATGATAACAATTATCTATTCAATCAAAATATGGTCAGTAATTTGAAAGAATTAATAACATGCAAAACAAATAAAGGAAGGAAAAATAATTCATATACTCAATAATTCAAAACATAGTCTCGACCAAATTACGTCGATATCTAGAAAAGTAAATTAGTTCATAATGAAATATGAGTCAAAACTAAACATGTTTTTCGTAAATAAATTCAGAAAAATGAAGAAAAGAATAAACAATAAAGAGATAATGGAAGTCGAATCGCGTCTTCATTCCCGAAATTCACGTTCTTCAATCTTCAATATTCATTTCTCGCCGGTCTCATCGTCCATTCTATCTCTGTCGTTCTCAATATTTTTGTTTGTGCACAACTGTATCCTTTCCCAAAGCCAAGGTTTAAGGTCTTTTATTTCAACAAAAGTTAAAACTTCCATGTATTGTATCTCATCATGCGCGACTATGCTATGAGATCGCTCGGTTGCCCGCGTACCTCTGTCCAAGAATGTTGGTTCATTCTGGGTGCACGGGTTCATATTGAAATCGCTCGTATGCGCACTTTCCAATGTCCTGATTTCCATTGTTGTCTCGCGTGCGGGTGCGTGCTGGTTTCGTGCTACCGCACTGCTTGCTCTGCATTCGTGTGGTTGCGCGTGTCCTCCTGCTTCACCATTTTGTACACTTCTTTAACTCGTCATTTTCGCACCATTCCATGTGCACTTAGCCACGATATGTGTATATTGCCTAGATTCCTTAAAATAACATTAAAACAACCAAAAAGAATACATAATTCTGCACAACATTAGCATAGTTCATAGCAAAACTTAGGCTAATTTAAGTGCAAAGGTTGCACTTATCATATGGGGATAATACCCATTTTCCTTTACGTTAACCGCTTTTCCCATTTCAGTCCCTCATGATTTTTGACTGCTTAAATAATCCTTCATGTTTTCGAAATATTCCCGAATTGGTCCATACCGTTATCCTGACGTTAAGATTAACGTTGACTCATATCACGTGCCACTCACATGATCATTTGTTTATGAAGACAGTCAGTCGAGTATTCTTCTCAAAATTACTCCCCCACCTGTACAAGAACCCTAATCCCCAAATCAAACGATGAAAAGAAAGGGAATGTCGAACTCCAAGAAAATGTAGCAATTCCAGATTCATTGATTCCATTACAACATCTGTCATGGTAAAGGATTTTAATTATTTTCCATGATTTCGTTGTAGCTTCTTGATTATTATGTTCGTAGCATTGGTATTTTGTGAACTTTTATGTAATTTTGAAATGGAATATGTATGTATATACTGTATCTCAACATTTTCGAATTTAAATTTCGAAGGTGGTTTATCAATATTTTGGTAAATTGTTAGGATAATGATGGGGACCAACTCGAAGGTGGTTTATCAAAAATTTTAGGATATTTGTTAGGATATTTTTCTAATTTCAAAGGTGGTTTATCAAAATTTTTGAACAGAGTAGTAGCATTATTATTTTATTACAAATTTAGTTTGTATTGTGTAACTTTCTCTGTGATTTGCTTACATGATTTTCATGTTTACTTTATGAATTTTTTTTTAATTTTGAAATTTCTTATTTAATGTAGAGGAAAACATATGTTGTATTTGTTGGACGAAAACCCGGTGTTTACGAGAATTGGGAGGAGGCTCAACTTCAAGTGAATAAATACAGTGGAGCTTCTCACAAATCCTATTGGAGTAGAGAAGAGGCGCAGAAATCTTTTGATGAGTACATGAAAAAACAATCTGGTGTAGCTTCTACTTTTAACTTTGACCAGGCAAAATGTTCAAGTTCAACATGTGATGCAAGTTCGAGCGGAAAACCGAAGAGTATGAAAGAATAGCCCATTTGGTGGAGGCTCAAATGGAATTAGAACGTGAGAATCGAAAAAATGCATTGAAAATGGAAGAGTTGTCTAAAGAGCTCAAAGAAATACCACAGTCTCTACACCTTGGTGAAGATAAATAGAGTTGTTGTTGCTTCTGTTGGTAGCGTAGCTAGTGAGGCACAACTAGTGATGCATGTGTTTGTATCATTTTCGATTATCCTGCTCTTGTGTAAACACTGAAGTTTCTTTTATGTATTATGGGATTTGAATTAACATAACAGTATGAAATGCTCAATATTATTTAGATAAAAATTAAAATACGAAACTTCAATATCATAACAGTAACTTTAGAACATCACCTATATCCATCATTGTAATTTTGCGGTGTTTGAATTTGACCTCTGTCCATTTCATTGTTTTCTTGTGTTGGCTTATCTAAACCACTTGCTTTAGTTATATTGCAACTCCTTTGATTGTGTCCAAACCCACCACATGTCCGACACTTGTTGTTTCGTTTCACACCTTTCAACTTTGATTGTCTTGAAGCAGGAACTTCATCAGGTTGTCGCCTTCTCAACTTAGCTGGCCTACCAACTTTTTCTTTATAGATTGGAGGTAATGAAAGAGTTAACTGGCATTCAGGCCACAGGGATGGTCCATTAATAGGCATGATGGAGCGCGAGTAACACTGCTTGTATTTCACAACACTGTAAAAACGATGTTCATAAGCCTCGGGGTTCTCTTGCTTACACCAAATAGCACAAACAGTATGTGCACATGGAATTCCAGTCAAATCCCATTTCCTACAACTGCAAGTCATCCTACACAGGTCAACAGAGTGCTGCTGGTGTAATCCTGTGATCTGAAAATGTGTCTCATCAGCCATCAAAGGACTAAACACAGCTGATTCCTTGCTATTCTTTGCCAACACAACTTTAATTTTTGGACACATCACACCATCCCATTTCTCGGCCTTTTCTATGTTCGTTTAAACCTGACCATTAAAAATTTCTTAATGTTTCGAACATTGAAATGATTGGTTTCTCTCTTGCATCTAAAATCATGCTATTGAAACACTCACACATGTTGTTAAGAAGTATATCACATTTTGGAATCGTGATGAAGTATGCCTTGGACCAGTGTTGTTCAGGTTTTTTGCTCAACCAGATATAGGCATCATGATTGATCTTTTTCAAGTCTTCCATCCGCCTTTTGAACTCTTCAACTCTGGTTGCCCTAGCCGCAGCCCAAAGAGCATTTTTAATCCCCACACATCTAAAACCATCGTGTTTCATGTTTGTGTATAGATGCCTAACACAGAATCTATTTTCGGCATTTGGAAACAAATTCTCAAAGGCAGGAATCAAGCCTTTTTGCTTATCAGACATAAAGGTCCAACAATCTTCATTCTCAAAGCCAATATCGTTATTCAACAACTGCAGAAACCATATCCAACTATCCTTTGTCTCTCCTTCCACCTATGCATAAGCAATAGGAAAAATGTTGTTATTTGGATCTAGGCCAACTGCTGTCAACAACTGCCCACCAATATTGGTTTTCAAAAAACATCCATCCACTCCAACCACAGGTCTACAAGACTTCTTAAAACCTTGTTTACAGGCCGATAAGCACACGTACAGCCTCTGAAATCTTGGCGCATCATCTCCATAAGTAAGTTTCAGAATCACAGATGCAGCTTCATCGGACCTTCTCAGTTCAGCACAGTAATTTCTTATTTGGCTAAATTGTTCCGCTATGCCATCAACTAGCTTTAATGCTTTTTTTCCGACCCAAATAAGCATGTTTATATGTGAGGGATACATTCAAAGTATATTTAACATCTTCTCGGAACTCTCTGGTACCTAACTTAGGATTTGATTTCAATTTACTCACAAAAGTTTCACCTAACCAGCATGACTTGATGTTTTTGTTCTTAAGATTCCAATAGCAGTTTTTGTGCTCAGGTTTAAATGACTTTATCTGCCAGCAACTGTCCTTATTCACTGGTGACACATGAATAACCCATTCACATCCTTCATTTTTGCACACACCTTGAAGCCTACTTTTATCATTCTTGACAAAGTTCACAACCATCCCTCGTGTGATACAATGACTTTCTATAGCAAACTATGCCTCATTTTTTTTGAATTAAATATCATACCAAGCTTCAAATCAGGATTTTCAGAGTAGGCATACATTTCGAATTTGTGTGAATCTTCCTCTTGAGAATCAAATGCACTCTCTAACTCATCACTTTCTGCACAATCATCATCTCCTTCATCACCTTGCATTCTCTCAAACAAATGATTGGAAATATCACCATCAATGACTATATTTACCCCCTACTCCCCTAATATTATCATCTTCATCGAAATTAAACTCACTATCATAAAATTCTGCCTCATCTTCAACCCTTGTTTTCGGTTCAACTTCTTTTGGTTTCTCTAAAACACCAGATGCATCTATCTCATTTATTGAAACAAATTCATCATGTTCAATATAAATTTCCACTTCAAAGTTTTTGGGGACGTGGTTCCTAATTTGAACCACATCAGCATCACTTTCCAAATATCTACCATTGTTCAAAGATTTACCGATTTTGTGCCAAAATCTGAACTTATCTTTCTCCACGCATCCTACTTGCTTATCCATATCCACAAAATCAAAGTATTCAGTACTCCCACCTTTGTATGTTTTCCTCTTGCGATTGCTGTCCATTGAACCATTGTAGTACAATTTAATTTTAACAAGAGTGTGTTCTCGCATCCAGCCTAAAATGCATAAGAGTAACATAAGTAAATGTGATAAATCTCAAAACATTTATCCTCAAAGTCAGCACATTAAATAAGAGCAACATTACCATAATTCGGGGTGAATTCAAGAGACATTATACTTCTTTTAGCCATTACCGACTTCCACTTTAGCAAATATACCAAACTGTAAATCGGTGGTGTTTCTTCGAGTTCGCCCTTCCCTTTCTTCGAGTTCGCCTTTCCCTTTCCTTCATACGTCTAATTTGAGGATTAGGGTTCTTGTAGAGTTTGGGAGTAAAAGGTAAAGGAGTCAACGTTAATCTTAACGTCAAGGATAACAGTAGGGACCAATTCGGGAATATATTTCGAAAACATGAAGGATTATTTAAGCAGTCAAAAATCATGAGGGACTGAAATGGGATAAGCGGTTAACGAAAACGACGAAAATGAGTATTATCCCTATCATATGCTTAGTATGTTGCAAAATAACTCTTATATTTTTAAATACTTTCAAATATGAAAAATGAAGACGATAAATTTAACTGAAACTAGGACCTTGCCTGTTTTAATTTAGAAAAATTAATTATATCAATCGATATTCTAATATCAATTTTTTTTAAGAATTGAATAATAGTAGATGTCATGTGACTAGCTAGTACATAAAAATTTCAAGTAATATCAATAATTAATTCGCATGTACACCCATGTCATTCGTGTTGGTTGATATCAACACATCAATTAATGTTTGTTTACATGGAAAACACTTGGTATTTGCAACATATAAAAAAAAACTAGCTAGTTCCAAAGGATTGTGAACCAACACCTCATTCTCCATTTAATCATAGTGGTCAAAGACAAATTTAGAGATCACAAATGCTCGTCACTTACTTTGTTCGAAAAGCCATCATATTCGTAATCGAGTTCAATGAAGTATGACGGCACCACACATTTTTTAAAATAATAGTTAGTACAATTTTCATCATGTATTTTTGTTTTCTTGCAATTTTGATCATTTGTATTATCAAAATTGAGTATTAGTCTCATATATTTCAATTTTTGGTAATTTTATTCTATTATCATTTATAGTGCTTATGTGACACCGAATTCTTGAGTTTTATGTCAACGCCATGTCCAAAAAATACTAAAGTTACAAAAATAACAAAATGAGCTGATATATGACAATATAGAGTTGTATCAAACATGCAAAGAAAAATTAAGAAGGACCGAAATTGAAAATTTTCCCAAGGTTTATTTGTTGAGTCATTAAAATCATTTATAACTTTTATCACTGGAAATGTTTCTTGAATATTTACATATTTTTTTTCAAAATGATTGAATATTTACATTGATTGCTATATGTTATATTATATACTATAATATTCACTTTGTGGAGCATCCCAATCCCCTATTTAAGATTCTCCCTGTTCCGGGATGTGATGGTGATTAGATTTTCTCCCATCATCGCTGTTTTAGACTAGCTAGTTAGGAAGTCATTTCTCGCCTTTGGAAATAATGGGTTGCGTTAATGTCATGCAATATGAAGACAAATCCAACACCAATCGGCCATCGAAACCAAACCCTAACCCCTACTTCCATATCAATAAAATTTCTTGTCAATCAAACACTTTTGTCCATTTCAATCGATTCATCATTTATTTTTTAACTTCTTCTTGATTTTGTAATGTGGGGTGGGAGGGATCAAGACAATATTAGATTGGGACCAAACATACAAGTGGTGGGATAGACACAAATCAGAATCTTCCATTGGTGAGGGTGAAGATATAGTACTACAGTTCCTCGTGGACGTTGCTGAGTTGTAATCTACCTATGATGAGGTATTCAGATTTAGCTCAACTGATTTTACATAAGATGATCTCATCATTGTACTCAATTACATGGTAATAGAGTATTAGAGACTTTCTCAATCATTTGAGGAAATGAAATCAGAACAATTAAGCTTACTTGACAATGATACTGAGTCTAATTGGGAACTGTCAGGTGAAGTGTTATGTCTTAAGGCAAAAGTTGCAAAGCTTAAAACTAAAAATGAAAGAGTACTTTATGAGCATTAGCAGCTTATTTTTTAGAATAACAAATCAGCTGAACTGATTATTATTTGAAATAAGTCTTCATTTATCCTTGAGAAAATGAAGAGCAGCAGAAACACTCAGGAGAAAAAACTGGTCTCGGCTTCAGCGGTAATGAAAGCAACCCTACTAATAACAGTACTCAATCGAACTAAACATGTGCAAAGGGAAATATATTCTCTTTATGAAGTCTAGTATGATATATGACCATCAGAAGCATATTGATCAAGTTGAGAAGCCCGTTGAACTGATGAATAAATGCAGAAAGTTTGGTAATGGCTATACACCAAAGAGTTCCTCTGTCAAGCACAATTGGTCTGGTCACAGATTCAGTCATGCAAGACATAACTCAATGAAGGTTAAGCCTTATCCAGACTATAATTGCAATCCTGTTTAGAAGAGATACATGAAGACCAATGATGACAGAAAAGCTAAACAACATTTTGTTTCCAATACTCACAGAGCATTACACACACATAATTTCGTACAACCCTCGTTTAACAAAGAGAGTGGTCGGCCAGTCAGGATGATCCAAGTGTGGGTTCCTAAGAGACTAATCTTGTTTGGAACCAAAGAGGATTGGGTACCAGTTGATTTACTCTGTGAATGCAGAACAATAAAGGAGAAGGGATGAAAAATTCAGTTTGACACTTGGACGGTGGATGTTGGAGGTACATGGATGGTCAAGCCCAACGGCTCTCTAACTTAATCAACTGTACAGGACCAAGATCACCTGCGGTGACAATGCTAAGGGTAAGATCGTGAGTAAGGGTAAGATTACTCAGGGATATGTGATAATTAATGATGTATTACTTGTTGAAAATATGTTTTATAATTTGATCAGTATCAGTAAACTCTGTGATAATGGTTACTTAGTTGAATTAATATGAATAAATGTTTGATTAAATATACTGATAATCGAATCTTATTATCTGGAATTAGAATTTGTAACACCTATATAAGATTCGTAAATATATAACATCGTCAACATGTTTTACTACTATTAATCATGATAAATAGTAGTTATGGCATAAAAGATTGAATCACCTCAATTTTAGATCAATTAATAATTTGCATAAATTGAACATAGCTGATGTTTTGCATAGGATTGAATTTTTTTAAGAATCATGTATGTTCAACATGTCAATTAGATAAACAATCTATATTTAAGAATAAATGTAGTAAACTGAATATAGATGCTTAGAACTATTGCATATGAATTTGTTCGGTCCTATACATGTAATTGTTTTACGAGGAATGAGATATATACTTGTAATTGTTGATATTTTTTCTCGATTTACTTGGGTTATATTTCTTAGTGGTTAAGATAATGTAGTACCAAACTGATAAAAAAAATTAAGCGTTTTCAAAATGAGAAATTGGCCTCATTATTCAAGATCAAAGTGATCGATGTAATGAGTTTACTGACAAAATATTGGATGAGTATTTATCAGAACAAAGAATTTAGCATGAGTACTCAGAAGCAAGAACTTCTCAACGTAATGGAATTGTTGAACGAATAAACAAGTGTTTGAAAGAAGCTGTTAGTACAATGCTTGTTGATTCTGATGTTTCCCAAAGTTTTTGGGCAGAAGCAATCAATACCGCATGCTATCTCAGAACCAATCAATGATCGTCAAAAGGACTGGTAAAACTCCATATGAGACATAGAATGAGAGTAAGCCAAAAATATCTTATTTTCATGTGTTTGGCTGTAAAGGTTAGATTCATAATAATGATAAACTCATCTTTCTGCATTTGACGTCAAATCTGATATTTACATAGTTTTTGGTTATTCAGCAGTCGATAAGGCTTTCTGGGTATTTAATAAGAAAAATTTAAATGTTGAAGAAGTTGTTCATGTTATTTTTGATGAAACCGAACTGATAGATGATCAAACTAACCTAGATGATTTGAGAAATCAGATGAAAGTATTTAATTTAGCATATGACAGTGAAGATGAAATCAATGTCAACAAGAGGATTTGTGAGTCACCTGAACCAGAGATCTCATATCAGTCAACTAAAAAAATTAAATGAAGAACAGGAGAACTAAGAGTGATATTAACTGAGCTGACTTGACCAAACTGTTCTGAACCAAGCTTACTTGAACCAGACTGATGATATCTGAGCTATCATTGAGAAGCAAGCTGGTGGGAACCAGGCTGAGAATAACCAAATTGATCCTACTCCAAACAATGATGATAGCAATCCACTCGGACCAAGTTACAAATGGAGTAAGACTCATCCACCACCGCTGGTGATCGGTAACCCTTCGACACCTTTCTAAATGGCCTTCTTCAAGAATAAGTGTGTGGAATAGCCTCTAGGTTTTGTTAATCATACTTCACCTAATTATGTGTTTAGATTAAATACAGCCTTGTATGGATTAAAAAAAACACGAAGAGCCCGGTATGATACTATATCATAAATTTTGCTTAATCACAATTTTTAAATTGGTTTAGTTGATAAGACATTAGTTACATTTGTTAAAGGTGATAAATAAGGTGATAATACTCTATTAGTTCAATATATGTTGATGGTATTATCTTTGGATCCACTAGTTCAAAAATCTACGAGAAGTTTGCTAAACTGATGCATGAAAAATTGGAGATGAGAATGATGGGTAAAATAAATTTCTTTCTCGGTTTGCAAGTCAAGCAGTTGGATGCTAGAACTTTTTTTAGTCATACAAAGTACACCAAAGAATTACTGAAGAAATTCATAATAGAATCATGTTCAGCTGTGGCAACCCCCATGAGTTTATAAGTTAAACTTTGATAATGAAAAAAGGGGATTATCATTCAAGGTAATATTGTATTGCGATTTGATAGGTTCTCTTATGTACCAAACTGTAAATAGACCTGATATCATGTTTGTAGTTTGTATATGTGCTCTTTTTAAATCTGATCCAAAACACTCTCATTATTTAGCTACCAAGATAATTTTAAATATCTTAAGGAACATAAAATTTTGGAATATGGTATGTTAAGGACTCATCATTCAATCTAGTGGATATTCTGACACAGACTATGAAGGTTGTAAGCTTGACATGAATAGCATCAGTGGATCATGTTAGTTTCTTGGAAACCGACTGATTTTTTGGTTCAGTTAGAAGCCAAAATCAATTTCCACTTCAAGAGAAGCTGAATACCTAGTTGCCGGGCAGCTACGCCCAACTACTGTGGATTCACAACTGAAATATTATGCAATTGATGCCAACGAGTCTCCAATCTTCTGTGATAACACAAGTACAATTTCTATCACATACAATCCAGTTTTGCACTCTCGGACTAAGCATATTGATATTCGTCATTATTTTATTTGAGATTATGTGATAAAGAAAAACATACGGTTGGAATATGTCTCAACTAAGCAGCAAGCAGATGAAATATTCAACAAACCGCTTACAGAGAATAATTTTTCTTACTTTAGCAATATTTTAAGACTTATTGAGTTATATTGAATGCATAAACTTAGGGAGAATACTGAATCATGAAACTCTACTGATAAGATAGTTTTCAGATAGTCTTGAGTTTCACTAACTGACAATTAGTCTCACAACTGAACTGATTGATAGTATCTTAGTCTAACTAATTTTATCTTTTAGTATTGACTTTATGATTTACTTAAATTCCCATCATTAACCATTAAGAGTAGGGGTGTAAAAATATAACACGACCCACCAATCTGACACAGTTCAACCCAAAAAAATCAGGTTTGGGTTTGGGGTTTTCGGGTTCGGGTCAAATCGGTTTGGACCCGATAACTGACCCACAAAAATGATCAGCCGGTTGGGTTGGGTTCAGGTCAATCACCCGAAAATTTTGATTTTTTTTAGAAACTAATATAATTAATAAATATTTCCTACATTTTTATATATTGTATGTCTGAAAAAGTATTTATTGTATATTTATATAATAAATTTTCATAATGTAATATTTATTTTAAACATTTTTAATTTTTTAAACAATTGCTTATTTGATTTAGTAAATATATTTTATTTTTCTACAATTAAACTTTCAAATTTAAATCATATATATGATGGAAATTTTGTTATTATGTGTTTAAAATAAAAATATTTTTTTAAAAATTTTATTTAATTTTCTTTAAAAAAATTCAAAATCGGGTTAATGAGGTTGATCGAGTTGGTTCGGATTCGGGTTCCGATTGAGAGTTTTCGGTTTGGTTCGGGTTCGGTTTGGGTTCGGGTTGAGCAATTTTTGAATTGTACTATTGATCAACCCTACCCAACCCACCCGACACACTTAATTAAGAGTGACTTGATTATTTCATATAATTTTAAAATTTAAAATCCAGGCACTTTACAAATTTTGTTTTTTTTTAAAAAAAATCAAACTTTCAACAGACAGCGAGACAAGTGCCCCATCTATTTATCAGTTCAAAGGTCTTATATGCTAAATATTTTAAATCCCTAATGTGTTCATTTTACCTTTGCGTTTCATTCTTCGAACACGCTCTTGCTCTAAGTTTCAAGTTGTTCTTTTTTCCCTCGGAAAATTTTTTAATCTTTACTTTAAAGATCTCATTTCAAAAATGGCAGCACCAGCAACTCCCTTCTGCATCATGAACTCACTTGAAATCGATTATTCCATGGAAGATGTTGCAATCACTCAAGTGTTCAAGTCGGTTGAGTCATCTTGACTCAAGATCTTTCTCAGTTATTCTCTGAAAATATAGATGTGTTGGAATATTTCATGTTCGCAATCTTGATTTTAATGTTAACAAAACTTGTTATTGTATTTCTAACATATTTACTCACGTGTGAAGCAAACACGCGAAGGAAACTGAAAATGAATTCAGTCAAACTGAATTTCTGGCGAGCTTCAATTTTTTAATGATATCTCTCAACTGGATGATTAAAATGATAATTCGCTAACTTGAATTTTCAGAACTGATTGCACGAAAACAACAATAGATTGGGTATGAGCAGTTGCGGTATTTAGACTATATCTCTCAGTTCAGTTATTGGAATAAAACAATTCAGTATGAGTAGGAAAGATAAGACGATGATCTAAAAATCAACTTGAGAAGTAAAATCTGAATCGAAGCGTAAGATGCTGATAAATGACGATGAATATACTAGTTTTGCACAAACTGAAATCAGAGAAGCGTAAGATGCTGATAAATGACGATGAATATACTAGTTTTGCACAAACTAAAATCAGCAATGCTGATTTCAGCACACCAGCTGAAACTGAACCAGTTGAGCAGCTGACCGGTTGAACTGAACCAATTGAGTAGATGACCAAAGTTAACCATTTTAGGCTCGAGAAAATGTTCAGCAAGGCAAATTTGACCGTTGCAATTTCATAAACAGTACAGAACTTTTCCAAATGGTCATATTCTTGTATCTAATGTATATATCATTGTTGGGGCCTATAATAAAACATCTTGAAAATCAAACAAGAGCTTTTGAAGTGGATTCAAAGCATGGGCAGTTAGCATGAAGAAATCTGCTAGTTTAGAGCACAAGCCCTTATTTGAGGATACATTTGAGATGTACAGTGTAAAGGATAAATTCCTCACACACAATCACTCACACATATACAAGAGAGTTGAACTTCAAAGATTACATGAGTTAGTCTTCACACAAAGACGTAAAACAATGTGTTTGTAGTCTTTACATATGATACATTAAACAATAGGCAGATTGTGAGGTGGTGCCTACAATCTTGAGTGCTAGGATTTCTAGTTGGGTGATGCCCTTCTGAATTGGGTTTGTACAAAGTGTTGTATAAATCAAAATCTTCTAGTGAGTCCTTCCCAAGGAGAAGAAAGGGTGATGTATGAAAGCATTTAAAGTCTCGGAACATCCATAAACAAATTTGTGTCTATTATTTTTTTATTCCATTTACTTATCATCTCCATTGTTTTAAAGATGCATTGTTGAAGCATTTTATGTGTTCTTCAAATACCAAAATATTCCATAACAAGTGTTTGATAAAATTCTTCAACCAAAAATTTTTTTACTCATTCAACTTGAATATATTTTAAATGCTTTATAAAATATTTAATCGGTTTTTACGAAAGATTATTTAGAGTGTCACCAAACTCGATTTAGTTAATCGGTGTTCAATATTTCAAGAATCGGGCTATTGTATTTCAACGATTTTCCCCCAAATCGATCCTATCAATATGTCTAAGGTGAAAATTTTCTATGCCGGAGGGAAGGTCGATGAAAAGGGGAGGATTTTGATGCCTCTAGGAGAATTTAGTTTATTAATTGAACGAGATTTCTTTTCTACTATGTTTCAGTTTCCATCTGAGGGGCTAACTCACTTCTTGGAAGTGCCTCAGCAATTATGGATATGAAGAAGAATTTATATGCTACCAGCGAACCAATCAAGACCCCGAGAAAGAAAAATGAGATAAAACTGGATTATCAATTGTTGGCTGATGAGTTGGCAAAGTCTATTTTGGCTAAGGTAGGCTGTGAGAACCTGAAATTCCAGCAGCTAGCAAATTTCAGCATAAGCTAAAAATTCCAGTAGAAGCTAATATTTCAGAAGCTGGTATTTTCCAGCAGACAAAATCCAGCAGGCCGAATCCAGCAGCAGAAGAGCGAATTCCAGCAGACAGTTACTGATTCAGCTATTGAGTTGTAACTGAAGCATTTAACTCGAAATAAAGGCTGTTAATGGCAGATTATGGCCATTTATTTGGGAGACTAACAGTCAGAATCTTGCCTATAAATAACACTCTCAAATCTCTGAATTGGTGTTACACAAATCTGAGATTATCATTTGAATTTCGAGCTAAGGGAGGGTGCTTATTTTCGAGCAGTAGAAACCAGTGGCAAGAACGAGCATATTCCAGACTTCTACCGAAACCTTATTGCAAATTACTGTAAGTGGGCTTATATATAAATATCTTAGAACCCGTTTGATGATTTCTGTTTTAAAGCAAAGTATATTCTCGATTTCTGATTTTGAAGCACTGAAACTTAGTGAACTAATGGTAGGAATATATATTCTGAACATTACTGAATTCTGATTACTGATTACTGGCCTCACCCCTTAGAGGAGAGAACATATAGGGGACTGATATCAGTTTAGCCATGAAATTCACGAATGTGCTAAGTGCTTACTTGTTAAACTTCTGATTTCTGATTACTGAATACTGATTACTGATTACTGATTTATGAATACTGCTTCCTGTTCTGAAAGTAAGAGTTTCTGTATATTCTTGAAATATTGTTCTGTATTAAAATGATTTTCGAAAACTGGGAGTTATTCCCGCCCCTGCTTACTGAGTGACAATCATATCACTCACCCACCAAACCCATCTCAGATAAGAGTACTGAAGAAATGTTAGAAGAAGAGGAACAGATCCAGTTCTGGGGCTGGTGAAGAAGACTGTTGTTCTCAGTTTATGTTTATTTTATTCCGCTGCATCTGTTAAGATACTGTAATATTTGGTTTTACATTTCCGCTGTAAAACATCAGTATTCGAGTTGTAACAGACAATTGATTTATTTCGTATTATGAATAAAAGACTGGTTTACGAGATTCTGTACTTCTGAGGCTTGTTGTTTTCGAATGAATATTTGAGAGCAACGCCGGTGTCAACTAACCTCCGTCCCGGGGTGTGACATAGGCTCTTCTCATGCCTTCACCATAGAAAATTTTTTGGTGATGACAATCATTGCCACAACAATGAAGATCAATTGGTCGGTCATTCTATTTCAAATTCTCAAAGCTATGATCTAGAATGAAGGCAATCAGCCGGATTTTCCATATCTCTCAGCAGATTTTTTGAAGATGCAGGAGCCTCGCTGAGCAATTAAATCACCCTACATAAATTCAAGGCTCGCACTACATGAAATATTTGATCTCTCGGGCCTAAGGGACAAGGGCTGAACATATCTACTGTCGAAATGTTGACAGTTAAAAATGAAATTATAGAAGAAATGATTGTTGTGAAGAATACTGTGGAGAAGAAGATCAGTAAGGCTACTCTTCCTAGACCAAAGAGGAATCCGGTTCTTCAATCCAATGATTCTGAGGTGGCAAATCCTTCTCTTCTTCCAAACAAGACAAAGACAACCAAGACCAGACCAGTGCCTAAACCTAACAAAGTTGTATCTATCTCTCAGTTACAAGCAATCAAGGCCACTAATGACAAGGCTACTAAAGAGTCAACTGAGAAACTGAAACTAATATTTTTGATAGATCCGTCGAGAAAAATCAGTATGCCAACAGCTTTTCCTCCTCCTAGACCATCAAAGGAAGCCATAATCCAAGATCTTATTCAATCAACTAGTTCGGGGTTGGAATCTATTTTCTCATCAGTCTCAGGAAAATGGAAAGAGAAAGTGACTAAGATTGTGGAAACTGAGCCAGTAATAGCGGTCCATACTCAAATTGATCTCCTGATGGACGAGGTTAACAAGTTTAGGGAAAAAAGATAAAATTATTTGATGAGAGGGCTGAATTTTGGACAATCACCTTTGGCAAGAAACTGAAGAAGAAGATTGTGTTGAAAAGTTTCATAGCACTTTAAAAGCAATACTGAATCAAGTGACGACAATGGTCATTTCTGAAACTTTTCAACGCGGATCTATTGATTGATATCCTGAAAATTCATAAATTGACTACATTTTGTGCTGAGCAAAGGTCCAACTATGATCCCACTTGCCCAACAGCATTCAAAGACATTGTAGTGATCAACCAACTCGACATGGATCTCGTGTCACTGCAAATGAAGTTGAAGTTATTGGAAAAAGATCACAAGTTGTTCGATCCAGTAGAGGCAAAGGACAAAAAATGCTAGATCATCATCTTAGCCTACCTCTGAGAACCAGATTGAACCAGTAACTCTAGTATACAAACTTCCAATACAATCAGAAACTGTCACATCTCCGTCTCTGAGGCAGATCACTTTGGCAATCATGGATGAATTTATGCAATATATTGTACAACAACAACTAAAATAAGAGAATGATGATGATGACGACGACAACATTACGTTGATAACACTCATGTATGCATATCTAGTAACTTAGAAGACTGACGCAGTGACTACTAAAGAAGAAGTAAACCTATTTGAGGATGTAATAATGGAAGAATCTGATGAAGTTGCATTCTTTTAAGCCATTGAGCAAGAAGTAATTGAAATAGATATGGCTGGCCAAGCACCTTCTGAAACAGATGCAAAGCCAATCAGTTAGGTTGAAGAAGCACAGATCGAAGCATTTTTCAGTCAGACTAACTCAGACATACTGATGATTGAACAAGCAGGTCTTTCAAGAAGTCAGGCTCCTAATTTGAAATTCTCTTTTCTAAAGAATCTCCAATGATAGAGCCTTCATCTCATGATCTGGATCTCAGATGAAAAGACATTGGTCAGAATCCATTCGTGCCTCACAACTATTTTTGTTTATATCAATGGTCTAAAAAGGAGTAACTTGAATACTAAAGAAGCTTTGGAGTCTTTCAAGGACATATGCTCAAGGAGGTGTAGGAATTATCGAAAGGAATTATTGATATATTTAATCGACTAGAGCAAATCAATAAAGCTCAGGCGACTACTGCTACCCATCTTGGTGGGAAAATACAAGATAAAAAAGATTCAAATTTGCACAAAGAATGAGGTCTAGGCTAACTTTAATGAGAAGATTGATGGAGTTAGCTCTCAGTTAAAACAGTTATTGCCCACCTGAAGGCACCATCTGGTGTTGACAAAAAGGAGGGATAACATAAAGCTACTAGATCCTCCCCCAGTCAGGATTATAAGAAAGAAAATTCGAAGCCAACTTATCAGTCTAAGAAGCCAAACGACAAGCACTCGGGAAATCAGAAGATAGTGCTTATAGGACATGCTTTGTATATTTGGCAATTCAATCAAGTTGTAAATTCTCTTATGATTTATGAATTCGGTATTTTAATTCAACGGAACAATTTTATCAAACAACAAAAAGGGATAAATTGTTAGAACATTTTAGTTTTGGTGATTTAACAAGGCTGCTGATCCAATGGATTACTACAGAGCCTAACTATACTGAATTAAAGAAGAAAACTAAATATTCATTAGCAAAAGTTTTCTAATTCAATCAGAGTCCAACTGACTACCGAGCCAAAATAATAATGCAAAAATGGGTACTGGTAGGCAAATTGGTGGAGCCCAACTGATAATAGTCTATTTCGGTCGATCAGTCAGCCCAAATCGAAACATTCTCTGAAGATTATTGGTATAGTCAGTGATTAAGAATCAGAGTCCAACTAAAATATCGGATAAAGTTTTCCTCACTAAAAATCACAGATTCTCAACAGAATGTGAGAATTCATGTGCATTACCAGAATTTGTCAGATATGACGATGACATGACAAAGACATTTGTATTTGAAAATGGTTATATGATTTAAAAAATATGGTCGTTGCATATGAAGCTTATAAATAGATCATTTAGACAAGCTTTTAAAACTCTATGAATCACTAAATTTCTGAATCTATGAATTCTTAAACTCTTGAATTTCTTGAAAAGATTTATGTGGATCAAACTGATCAAAGCAAGCACACACTGATAATTAATAATATGATCAATTGAGGATCAATTTGTATTTAGAATTTATTTGTCAAATCCTTGTGATTGAGAGTAAGAAGTCTTATTTCTCATTTGATTAAGACTCGAGTTTACTAAAGTTTCAATTAGACAGTGACAAGTACAATTGAAGTGGATGATTTCAAATTGTTTGTCATTACTTAGTGCAATCTTTCTGCAAGGAAAAATAAATTACATAGAAGTATTGAAGTCTCCGATCATCCATAAACAAACATGTGCCAATTTACATTTCAATCTACCTGCATTTACTTTCCATTTGTTACCCAACTGATTATTTACTTAATAATTTTCTTCAAACCGTTTCAATCAGTCTATTTCCGCACAATTTCAATTGTTGACTTACTGATAGCCCGACTGACAAGAATTTCATTTCAGTATTGCTAGCACAACTGAAATATTTGTACATTTTTTTGAGATTATTTATACATCCCCCCTCCTCTCAATTAATCTTCGATCTTAACAATGTTCATATCAATATTTTGAGAATTATTTCAGGACATATTAGGTATTTTAGAGTAAAGAAATAAATATGAAGTGAATTTATAAAAAAAAAAAAGTGGAATGTAAATAACACGCCCTTAAATGTTTGCATTAATCGTATCATTTCATTTAATTTCATTTACAATTTTTGATTTTGTGTTACATTTATATATTTAGTTCTTCATACTCTCTAAAATATTAAATATACTATAATTTTTTATATAATATTAAGTTTTTCAATTTTTTAGTGAAGAACGTCATCGTGAATTGTTGGCATATTAATTGTCCATACATTGATAATATTATTATAACTTTAGTATAAATATTTTTTACAATGTTAAAAAATAATTAAAATTTTAAATCAAAATTTATTAATCTAAAAAATGATTTTTTTAAAAAAAATTGAATTATTTATTTTTAAAAAATTTGATAGACAATGATATATAATTTTTTTAATATTTTTTATGTTCTTTTTATTAGTAATTATTCCGCTCAATCAATATTTCGAATGCAAAAGTAAATAATTTATTTTGACGGCAGAAGATTATTATCTTTATTTAATATGATCTCAAATGATATAAAAATTTATTTATATATATATATATATATATATATATATATATATATATATATGTATGTGTGTGTGTCATATATATATATATATATATATATATATATATATATATATATTATATCAATAATTTTAAATAATTATTATGTTGATTTTGGAATGTTGACAATCTTGATTTTGAACGTACAAAACTTTTTATTATGTTTCTAACTTACTTACTCAAGTGTGTAGTTCTTGTTTAAGTTGGAAGGTTTGGATTCTGAAATCTGAAATCAATCAAGCCGAAAATCTGGCAAGCATAAGTATTTTAATGATATTTCATAACTCGATGATTCAAATGACGAGTCGCCAAAAAGAATGATCAGAAAACTCAAATTTTTAAAAGTCGTATTTCTTGTCAGTTAGGTTAAATTAGATATTTATTATCTAGGAAAGCCGGTGGTGGCAAGATCAAACTGAATTCTATCAAAGCAGGAATCAGCTTGACAAAAATAGTTCTAGTTCTTCACATGATGAAATCAGCAACGCTGAATTTGGCTTCGTTGAATTCAGCATACCATTTCAGTGGCACACTATTCAACACTGCAAATTCAGCAGCACATAATCATCACTGCAAAAACCATCATTCTTAATTCAGCAGGCTGATTCAGCAACGCAAAATCAGCAGAGGAGAATTTAGCAGCGGTCAAATTCACCAAATGGTCATCAAGGTGAATATGTCCATTCCAATATCCAAAACAGTGAAAAATTTCCCAACAGTCATTCTTAAACGTTCATATCATTGTTCGATGATATATCGACAACAACTTGAAGAACAAACACAAGCTTTGAAAGATGATTCAAAGCATGGGTAGTCTACATGAATAAATTACTTAGAATGAGAGCAAGCCTAAATGTGAAAATAAATTTGAGATGTACATACACTGTAAAAGATTAAATTCTCACACTCAATCACTCACACATTACATGAAATTTGAGCTTTAGAATTTAGATGAGCAAGTCTTCACACAAAAATATTAAATATTTTGTTTGTAGTCATGACATAAGATGGTTTAAACAGTATGAAGATTGTGAGGTTGCGGTCTACAATCGAGAGTGTGTGAGAAGTTTCGATTAGGCAAAAAGTAAGTCCTAAATCGTAGTAGGTTTGTACAAGAGTTGTATAAATCAAATTATTCATGGGAAACCTTCCTAGGTGAAAGAAGATGTGACGTGGGAGTTGTTATTCTCTGAACATCTATAAACAAATTTTTGCATCTTTATTTTATTTCATTTACTTATTAATGTTGTTTTTTGATGCATTGTTGAAGTATTTTATGCGTTCTTCAAATACAAAATATTGAATACCTAGTGTTTGATAAAATGATTCAACCAAACGTTTTTACACATTCAACTTGCATATATTTTAAAAGTTTTTCGAAATGTTTAATCGATTTTTACGATGGATTATTTTGAAAGTTCTCCGTTTGGTTTGAAAAGTAATCTCGGTTTAATTTCTTAGTGTCCAATAACTTAAGAACCGAGATATTGTAGACAATGCTTGTCCCCAGTCGATACCAAAAAAGGCACACCAAAATTCATTCAAGAATGTAGATAGCCAAAAGTCCACGTTAATTCAAGAATGTGGAGAGCCAAAAAATAATCTCATATTATACAATCTTTCATTCAAACTTTAATTTTAATTCCATTTTTCAACATTTTCATATTATATTGTGTAATAAAATAAAAACGGAAATTTCTCTCAATTACAACCACTCATGAGTCATGACACATTAGCTAGCTAGTATATATTAGAATTTAGAGGGCATACACATGTGAATAAGTTCCCCAATAATAGATGGAAAAGGTCGTGACTTGTGAAAGACATGCGCGTTGGGCTAAGCCATTTCAACAACAACAGAAAATCGGCATTTTGTGCTGGCATTTGCATTATATTCTTTTGTGCTTTGTAGCATTTTGTCAAAAAAAGGTGCTTAGATCGCATCCAATTTGGAGCCATCGAAATATGGCCACAATGCCTTCATCTTGCCCCCTCACTAATTTCAAACCTCATTTTCAGCCAATAGATTCACTTGACTTGCCATTATATATGTTTTCGTTAATTTAATTAATAAATTATAAGTGTGCGCGCGCGAGCGCAATTATTTTTTGGACCTCGCAATTTTGTGTGTGTATAAGACTCTAGTACTACTCATTATGTTTAAGATTGTAAAAAGAAGAAGCCATTCAAAGATTGTAGAAAGATTTAAATGAAAATGTAGGACCGAGCACTTGTCGCTTTACCAAAAGATATAGCTAGTAGTAATAGTGCAACTCAAGTCTTTTAAACACAATAGCTCAAGTACCACGGATCGATCGCTCTACCAAGTAGGGACAATTATTGCACCCAACAATCTCCCTCCCAATAATTGCACTCCTTGCAATCAATGAGAATCGAACTCGTGACCTTGGCTTTGATACCAATTGTAAGACCGAACGCTTGCTGTTTTATCAAAAGCTATAGCTTGTAGTAATGGTGCAACTCAAGTCTTTTAAACCGCACAACAGCTCAAGCACCACGGATCGATCGCTCTACCAAGCATAGACAATTATTGTACCCAACAGAAAACATGGTGTTTCCAAATGTGAATGGCAAGTTGTTAAATCAATTATTCTCTCATTTTAAGAAATGTGAATATCATGAAAATAACTAAAGTTTGAATGAATTAGTTCCCTTCTAATTTGTTTGATTTAATAAATGGACCAAAATTGAAGGATAGATTCCGTACTATGAAATTTCTCTATAAAATTACACAATCATATACTAAGGAAATCATGTGTTTGGAAAAAAATCTTGCTAAGAATTTTATATTCATCAACTCATTCAAATCACACGATGTCTCATTCAAAAAAATAAAATAAAATAATTACATGATGTCTCATATAACTTGCAGATTTATTAAAAAATATATGATTTTCAAGGGAAATTAGCTATTTATATATGCATAAAATAAAAAATTGTTATAAAGTGTGAATTTATGAATCACATATAAATCGACATTATATACTAACTTTATTAATTTAAATTCAAAACTTAATTTTGAATTTTTCTAATATATCAAGTTATATTTCAATATCAATTTATTTCTCTGGTCAGATATCTTCTAAAAAAATTTTAGATGTACATATAAAAGGATTAATTTTTAAAAATTGATTAGAATACATTATAAAAGAAGGACGAATACTAGTAAAATTAATATCTTAAAATAAAATTTAAATTCTCTTTCAATTTTTGAACATATTTTCAAAACAGTGATTAAGAAATTAAAAATGAAACTTACTAATTAATAGCAATATTTTGGTATATTTTCATGAACTAAAGTGTAATTAAAACAAAACGATAAATTATAAATTTTTTGTGAAATATATGAAAGAAAGCTATTTTTTTAAATTTAAAAAAAAACAATAGGGTCTTTTTCAAAACTGCACCAGTATAAGAATAATGGTTTAAATTTGAAAAAAGTAACAAATTTTTTTCCTACGAAAAAACCTTTATTCTTCCCCCATCAAGAAAGTAATTTTTTTAAGATAAATTCATCTTTAATTCCAAAAAGATTAAACAGAACCCTTAAATGTTTGAGTATTTTGACAAATACGACAAATTCAAGCGTATTCAACTCAAAATTACCAATAAAAGATGTGGGACAAATTGATCCCTTTGGGCAAGATATATACGGATATTGTACAATTGCATTATTCTTGAGGATTAAATTAGGAATAACCCATTAAAGCTACTAGTTTCATGTGGTCAAATATAGGATCTTAGACTAATTAATCAAAGGAACTTCAAAGGAATTATGCCCATAAAATTTGAAAATAATTGGACTACATTTTCAACCATCTTTATATCTTTTTGTTCAAACATTCTACATGCTCATGCTACTTCACATCCCGAATAATCGAATCCAAAAATTTATAGACTACTAATTACTTTGCACATGCATCGCGTGTGTGTACAGTCTTTTTTATCATTATAGTAGACTACAGTGATATTTGACAAATTATGGAGGGACTAAATTGATATTTGAATTGTCAAAATAAAAAAAATAAAAATAAAAGTGTGTGTTGAAATTTAAAAAACAAAAAACAAAGTGTAATATTAGTATCATATAAAGGTAAAATTGAAAAAAAAAAGTTGACGTCCTTCCTAGATGATTATTATCATGTCCTCAACTTTAATAAAATAGAATTGATATAAATTAAATTACTTATTCTAACAAAAAGTAATTAATTTTGATATTTAAATACAATTATAGAAGTAAGATTTTTGTGGAATCTCAATTTTTTCGAATGAGAGTTAACTTAAAAAATCATTCCATATACTTTCATTGAAGCATTCAAATTTGGCAATTCCATTTGCAATCCTTCCGACCGAGTTCCCCTCCTCGAAATCAGGCGGGTCTAATCCGAGTTGAACCGGCTATAATTATTTTTTTAGAAACTTTAGTCCCTACACAATAAAAAATGTTTAAAAATTAATAAATTATCAAATTTATTTTCCGATATTATGTTAGTAATATTTATGGACAAAAAAATATTATCACACATTAAAATCTATTAATTTATATCCAACTCATAATAAGAAAGAATCATAATTATACATTTTCATATTAAACATATCAACATAAATAATAATTATTTAAATTCTAAAATATTGTGAACTAAGACTCGTGCCGACTAGCTTAACTGGGTCTAACCCACCCCGAACGAGGCTGGGTTCATTGCCATCCTTAGACGCATCCATTATATATTTTGTTCACAATTATTGTTTATACTATCAAGCGTCTAACCGGAAAATCCAATCTTGTAGCGTAAACCAGTCATGTTGTGCATATCCTTGCATCTCATGATTTCCCGTCTCACAAAATTGACTCTGAAGACCATCTTATAAAAATTTTTGTGTTGTTTTTTGATCCGACTATAAACCATGACTTATTTGATTAACGAATAACGTCTTTTTAAAAAATATATATATATATATATTCAAACGTGTACTTCTAAAACTAACCTCCGTATCTACTTCAAAATATTATTATTATTATTATTATTATTATTATAAAATAACAACTTTAGAAATATAAAGTATTTCATATGTTTATTTTCCATTTATTAAACCGTGACAATTTAAATAACTCTTTGGGCAAAAATTTTCTCCAAGATTTTACCCAATAGAATGAGCCTAACGATGATTGGGCCAAGAGCCCACAATCAGATGCAGATCATGATTAGAGTTGATATCTGTAAGTATGAATATACCCCCTAAAAGCGGGTTTCCAATGAGCGATTTCAGTTTACCTTCAAGCAGCCGCTTCTTTGCAAGAAGTTTGGTTCGTCACCTGTTAGGCGCCGGAAACTACTGCTTTCTACAGTTCTACTCCAGAATGGACTTGGATAAGGTAAACCCTTGTTTGATACAGATGCACGCCTCCCAGTATGTGTAGTTTCCCGTATCTATACGTTTCCATTTCTAGAAATTTTTAACGGTGTCTAAGATTTTCATTATTTTTGCCGACGAGAGCCTGGGATGATTAAAAAAAAGGTGATGATAGTTGGTTATCGTTTCTTTCTGGTTGTAATTTATGTTACTTATCAGTTTTTGGGTTTGAGAGTTACTTATTTTTAATCCATTGGCTCAAGGGGTTTGGTGAATAAGCTGGTAAGAAGGAGAGTGAATTAAAAACGGATATTAAATGTGAATCTTCGAGGAATGTAGAGAAGTGCATATTGTGTGTGCGCGAGTGTGTGTTCTTTTTATTTTGGAATATGATTCTGGCTATAAAAAATTAAGAAATTTATTTTTATTTTTGGCAGCAAGAGAATGATGATGAACTTGCATTGGTTCTTGAACTTCCTGAAAGTGACCCTTTATTCATGAGGAAGAAGGTGCGACAATTTGGCTTTAAATTTCTCTGTCTTATTTGATGTGACGAAGAACCAAGTATCTTGTTGAAGTAGTGATCATTTTCATTCCCTTATTGTGACTACTTTGTTATCACTTGACAGAAATTACTTGATGATATGGGTTTCGATTCGAAGATTCAGGCACGCATTAAATGCTCCTCCACTTCCACTCCTGATCAACTGGATGATTTCTTGAACAGGTTGATTCAACAAGCAAGAATAATAAACTTTGATGAGGTGATCACCTTCTTATTACTTTAATCTCAACATTGTAAACATATGGGATACATAAACATATGGGATTTGCTTATGCCATTCTTATGCTGATGGATAAACAAACTTTCCCTTTTCGAACAGTGAAAAAGAACTTCTGAGTTTGCAACAAATTGGTAACTGAAGCATTTAGTCTTTTACGACATTGAGAGATTCTCTCACCTAAGACAATAGTCTTTTACTTTGCACTTTTTGGTTAGGATATGACAGACATTGATACTTTCACGAAGAATCAACACGATGTAAAAAGAAACCAAGTTAGGGCTACTATTGCGTTAGTGGTAATAATATGACGTGCTCATAATATTAGCTTCTATTAAGGTGCATGGGATGAATTTTGGTTGGTTATTGAAAAATGTCCAAAATAATGCGCCGTGGATGTTGGTTTCTCATGGGATTGGCAATGTTTTTGTCACGTGTTAGCTCTAAATGTAATGTAATTGTAGCGACATTAAGTTTGAGAGACTCATTATAGGATCGATGCTCCACGTTTTGATCATTTTTCTAGTTGGAAAAATTCTCAATGATTACACTCTTTGCAATCCATTGGAATACCCTTGATCTTGACTCTTATATAAATTATAGGATCGAGCGCTTGAGCCTTTACCGAAAGATATAGCTTGTAGTAATTATCGAATTCAAATCTTTTAAACCATACAGTAGTTCAATTATCAAGATTTCATCATTCTCATGATATGCTAATGTTTTAAGATTGGACTTTCGAATTAGGATTAGTCATTTAATGGTATCATTGTTTGCTTTAGAGTAATGTAAAAATCTATGAACAATTATGAATGGATGCAGGTGGAAATTTACTTTAACGGAGACAGTACGAGGAATTACAGTAATCCCAGGAATGAATTGCAAGCTCTGAATTATCTACTTGAAGTAACTGATAATTCATTGTCCGCTGAGAAACACAAGATGAAAAATGTTATGCAGAAGTTACGAGATGAAATAGTTGATAGGATCCATGAACTTGGAAGCAAATTTGGTGAAGAGTCGAAATTTGTTAGATGCCGTAACTCGGATAAAGAAAAGTGTCTATTAGATTGGTCTGTCGATCATGGTGCAGGGACAAAATTGGATATAGCTTGTGAGTGCAATATTGCAAAGCCATAATTTGTTGAATATCTGTCCCTGTATGATTAATTAAGTGCAATGTTGAATTTAATCAGTTTCAATATTCATACAAATGATGGATTTTGTTGGGTAAAAGCATAAGGAGGTTTAATACAACAAAAATTTTCCTTTGATGTAATTTTTCTCATCTAGATATTGAAGGAGCAGGAAGAGGGGCCATAGCTACACAAGACCTAAAAGTAGGAGATACTGCTTTGGAGATTCCTGCATCTATCATTATTTCGGAGGAGCTTGTGCATGAATCGAACATGGTACACCTTGTTGTCTAGTAAGGATTTTATTACTCATTGAATTGCCATACCATTTCTTTGTATATTATGTAATCAGCTCGTCGAGTGCTAATGGATATTCATGGTTTCTTCGAGGTAGTTCCATATTCTCAATGAAATCAATGGGATTTCAACAGAGACAATGTTCCTCTTGTGGTGCATGAAGGAGAAGTACAACAAGAATTCAAGATTTAAATTATTTTTTGAGACATTGCCTGAGAAATTTAACACTGGTAACTCTGTTATTAAAATTAAGTGCTCAACTGGAATCACCTCATTCCTTCTCTCTATTATTGTGTTTATGTTGCTTGATCTGTCAAATCCTCTAACAAGTATTAGCTCAACTCTTTGCCTGTATGCTGTTGACTGGTAAAGTACAATTTGGAGGTTAACATTAATAAATACAAAATTGGTTATACCAGCCTAAAAATGTTGGAAATTCAAAATTGATTTTAGTAATTATTCTTGTAAACTTGTAGATTAGATAATTGATGGTAAATTTATGTATTATAGGAAATAAATATGTTGTACTCTAATCAATGATCTAGTTTTCTGATTTAAATGATTTGTATATGCTGTGTAAGTTCTATGAGTTAGTGATTAATGAAAAGAAGATTTATTCAGTCAAATATTCTTGTTTTTCGAGTTGGTATCAGGGCCACCGAAAACACAATTTTTTGCCGCTGCATCCCTAAAACCATGTCAGAAGTTCCGAGTGATTTTACCATAGAGACCAATCCTGTTGTCACTAATTCATCAAAAATTAGTGGAACCACCTCAGAATCTCACTTCAATCAGATAACCACAATTCGTTTGAATGGAGGTAACTTTCTGAGATGGTCACAATCTGTCCGAATGTAACAGGTGAAAAGAAAGCCCCTGCAACAAATGATCTAACCTATAGTACATGGGACGCTGAGAATTCCATGGTTATGACGGCTGGTAAACTCCATGGAAGAAGATATATCAAATTACATGTGCTATCCCACGGCACAAGAGCTTTGGGAAAACATAAATCAAATTTACGTTGATTTAGGAAATCAATCCCAGATCTTTGAGCTTAACTCAAACTCGGAGAACTACGACGGGGGGAGGACAATGTCACCAAGTACTTCAATTCCTTGAAACATATTTGGCAAGATTTGGATCTCTTTAATACCTGGGAATGGAAGTTTACCGAGGTGAAGTGGTGAACGCCATGATAAAAAAGGTCGTGGAGGATAATCACATCTTTAAATTCCTGTCGAGGCTCAATGTTGAGTTTCATGAGGTTAGAGCAAGAATCATTGGGAGACAGCCCTTGCCCCCAACTGGTGAAGTGTTCTCGGACCTGCTGTTGAAGGTTCAGCCCTAGTAATAACAGGTGGAACCTACCACAAATCAGTGAACAAATGATGAGAGACCACACATTTGGTGTGATGTCTGCAAAAAGCCTAATCATTCTCAAGATAAGTGTTGGAGGATCCATGGCAAACCTGCTCATTGGAAAGGGAAAACAGGTAACAAACCGGAGGCTGAAATGACTCGTTTCACCAAGAGCAGGTTGAACATCTTCTACTGCTGCTAAAATCCCGTCAGCCATGTGGTACTCCTAGTGCTTCTACGATATACACATGTAATGAACTAAATGCTCTATCTTGTCAGTTTAAATCCTCCGCTCCATGGATAGTTGATTCCGGATCCTCAAATTTATTTGAATCCTATAACCCATGTCCTAGAAATCAAAAAGTCAGAATAGCAGATGGTAATTTCTCACCAATTGAAGGTAAAACATTTTAGACAAGTCACAAAGGTTCTAGATTCATGGTTCTAGGTTCATGCAAAAGAATCTAGAACATTGTGAATGAGACAATAAGGTTCTAGGTTCATGCAGAAGAACCTAGAACATTGTGGACAATACATGAACATTTGTGAGGCCCAATAACTATAATAGGCCCAACTCATTTCCATAATATATTAACCAACCCATTTGATTTAAGGATAGCAGAATCGTTCAATCCAGAAAGCTCTTCCCCAGCCTTGCAACTCGTCGCTTTTCTCCTCCTCCTGCTTCAGTCGCGTCGCGCCGCGCCGCCAACAGCCGGAGGAATAGTGCAGCAGCTTAGCAATCTTCTTCGTCCATTCTATTAACTTCTTTCCTACCATGATAGAGCTCCATCCTTCGCGTTCGGGCAGCAGCTGCGTTTCGTTCTTTGTCCGATTTGGTGAGCTTCTAGCTTCAATTTTTCTTGTTGATGTGGGTTTGTTTAGCGAGGAATAGAAGCCCGTTATATTTCTCTGTTTTCAGCTGATTTCTAGCTATGTTTCAGCTAGGTTTCCGGTGTTGAAACAGTGTTTCCGGTGACTTTTCCGGCGAGCCACCTTCGCGAGATCACCGTTGTGCATTTTAGCCTCGATTCTTGAGGTATTAAGCTTGAAATTTCAGATTATATACGGGTTTTATAGGCTGCCCAGAATTCAAATTTTAACCGCTCCTATTTAAATTGTTTTAGTAAGTTGGAATGCATTATACTGAAGTGTATAGCGAATTTATATTGTAGGTTATACTTATATCGTTGGATGAGTTTCATCAGGAAGTCCTTAAGAAATTACTGTGGTGTTGTAAGTTTATAGTTGAGGTAAGCTCAAACTTATATCATTATGACGCTTATATTGGCGTGTAAGAATATTCGGTGAATGTTGTGTGCTATTATGTGCCTTGAATGTTTATTCAGTTGCATTCATGCATTAATTGTGTTAGCGTAACATATTGAGCCTTGACTCCTTTGACGGCGATTTATGTTGATTCTATTGAGATATATTGAGTCATCAGAGGGACGAGTGGGTTAGGATTAGCCACATTCCCAGATGACAGCTAGGGACGAGCAACTTAGCTACTCGCATTCTCGATACTACGTACATGGACGAGCGGCGATTTGATGCTGCATTCTTGACACGGGTGTCCACTGTTACTGTTGATGATGGTATTCGTTTAGACTCCATTTGGTATCCGTTATTCCATTGTTACCATTCATGCATCGCATGTCATTGCATTTACTTGGTATTATTACATGTCTTTTATATACGTCGTGATTTTACTGGTTTGTCGTACTGGGTTCCAACCCATGTTTTCTTTTTATGTTGTGGTTGTTTTTGATGTCATAGCAGGTTATTCCAAGGGATTTGACGCGTCAGGTGGAGCGTCAGCGAGTTGTACCCAGTAGTCAGTTGGTTTGTGTCAGAGTTCCCAGATACCTATATATTATACTGGTTTGATACATTTGCAGGGAGATGCCCTGTGTAGCTGTATGGTGTTGTTTTTATGTTGTTTTGGATTTTATTTGTGGTATGTTGTGTCTAGTCCTGATCAGTGCGGCCGTAGGATATTTGTTTGGTGATTGTGAACTTGATGTTATTTTCGAGCGTATATAGTTGTGTTTTGAAATTTTTGGGATGTCCTACTTACGGGGAGGTCCTGCCGAAATTTCTGTAGGCCCAAATGAACGTTTTAACTTGTTTTCGTTGTTTACACCATTTAATCCTTGTTGTTTGGTAATTAAATATTAATTAAGAGCACAGGCCCTGACAACATTCTTGGTCTATGTGGAAGGATCTACAATGATGTGGAAAAAAAGTGAGTCTAGAAACCTTCGGAGCAATCAAGAAAGATGAAGAGCCTTAGAGGAAGTTCTAGACAATTCTACAACACTTGTATATTGTAGAATGTAAATGTGTAGCAATTTCTAGTATGATCTAGTGTAGAGTAGTGTGGAAAATTCTAGAACCTAAGAGATTTGTATATATAGAGTTGTAGGAACTAATTGGCAATCAACCAAGTGTGTACTTTATCTCTCTATAAATTCTCCAACTCACTTGTGCTTGTTTATACTTTTAACCACGCAAGATCGTTCTTAAGGCTGCTTTGCTAGTGCTCGCAAGGGCAGAGTCAAGGGACAAAGGCCGCACATATACTTAGAAGGATAGATGAGATCCTACCTATGTGGGCACTACCCTCACTTCATTTCAACGGGTCAGATCTTACCACACATACAATTTCAAAAAAAAAAAGTGGGTACTATATATGCATGGGCAAATCTTGGCCATCCATCCTATTATGGGGGCAATGCCCAAATAGGTAGGATGAAATAAAGCACTTAAAGGGCCAAGTTTGTGACAACTAAGGCACTTACAAATTGATGAATACACCGATGCAGATTGGGCTGGATATATAGGAGATCGAAAATTTACTTCGGGTTACTGCTCTTTTGTAGAAGGAAACTTGGTGACATGGCGAATTAAAAAGTAAAATTTAGTCGCTAGTTGCAGTGCGGAGGCTGAGTATAGGGCTTTAGCTCATGGAATTTGTGAGAATATGTGGATAAGAAGGTTGCTAGATGAATTGAAAGCATGTGAATCATCTCCAATGAAAGTGTATTGTGACAATAAAGCTGCAATCTTGATATCTCATAATTCAGTTCTTCATGACCGTACAAAGCATGTGGAAGTAGATATACACTTTATTAAGGAGATGATAAATAACGGTTTGGTGAGCATGGTCTACATTCCCACTAAGGAACAAGTGACGGGCATCTTCACAAAAGGATTACAAAGAGCGCAGTTTGATTTTCTAGTTGGCAAGCTGGCAATGGAAAATATTTTCAAACAAGCTTGAGGAGGATTGTTGGAAAATCAAAATTGACTTTGATAATTATTCTTGTTAATGTGTAGATTAGCTAATTGATTGTAAATCTATGTATTATAGGAATGTATTATAGGAAAGAAATATGTTGTACTCCAATCAGTGATCTAGTTTCCCGATTTAAATGATTTGTATATGTTGTGTAAATTCTATAAATTAATGATTAATGAAAAGAAGAATTATTTGGTCCAAATATTCTTGTTTTTCAAGTGTGATATCATGTTAGATGTCTCACATCGGTTGAATTAATTCTTTCAGAGTCGTATATTCGGTTGAATTAATTCTTTCAGAGTCGTATATATAGACTTAGACAATCATCCTCCCTTGAGCTAGTTTTTGGGGTTGAGTTAGGTCAGAGTCTCAATCTTAACGTGGTATCAGAGCTGAGGTCCACCGCTGTATATTAAACTACTCAATGGATCAATTGATAATGTTTTATAACGTGGTATCAGAGCTAAGGTCCACCGTTATATGTTAAACTACCCAATGGGTCATTTGATAATGTCTCGTAAACTTTACGCTCCAATTGTTCATTCCTGGATGTGAGGGGTCTATTAGATGTCTCACATCGGTTGAATTAAGTCCTTGAGAGTTGTATATATGGATTTGAACAATGCATCCCCTTGAGCTAGCTTTTGAGGTTGAGTTGGGTCAATGTCTCAATTTTAACAAAAAAACAAGTAGGAATTATAATGGGTTATGGTAAAGAAGTCCTCTAACCTGTCATAGCTCGTGCTTTAGTTCATACAGATGTCATCTTAAACAGTTGAATGTGCGTGATATATACTGAACATTGTCTGAAATGGACTTTGCTATTTGGTTATTTTGAAATGCAGGATTGAGCTTTGGAATTGATGCTGTCATGACTTTAGATGGAACCTTATTGTTAGAAGAAATTGTGCAAGCGAAAGAGGTCATTCAACCCCTTCATCTCAATCATAAGGACACCCATATTTTCACAATTAACAGTAGTTTTCTGTAAATTACATTTAGTACAACTCAATTTTCATGAAGTGTCAAATGGTTTTTGGTGCTACTCTATTAGGTAGCAGCAATTGTTCCCATTGTCCAGTATGTTGCTTATGTGTCATTTGAGCTACTAGTACATTAAAAATATTTGAGTTGCTTTGATACTAACCGCTATATTTGGTATAATAGCAACCATTCGAAAATGTAAACGTTGTAAAGCATGACGCCAAGTATAGTTTCATTTTGTTTCAGCACCTACGGGTTCAATATGAGGAGTTATTTCCTGCACTGAGTGATCTTCATCCTGACGTATTTCCGTCGGAGTTGTACACATGGGAGCACTTCTTATGGGCTTGTGAACTCTTCTACTCTAACAGCATGAAAGTTGTCTTCACTGATGGAAAGCTAAGAACCTGTTTAATTCCTGTTGCTGGCTTTCTCAATCACTCGGTCAGATAATTACCAGTTTCTATTGCTTTGTTTCTGTGATTTGTGTTTCTTAATTCATCGTCAAACTTCTATGAGGACTTGTATATGACAGAACGGCTTAGTAAACTCAATGAAGAAAATGGAAATCGAAACTTATTCATCCAACCCCACCACAACAAAGAAGAACCAAAAACGGAGATTGAGAATAATAGGAATCAAATAATATGGATATTTAATTAATGGAATTCTTGAATATCACATGGCTAGCATGGTTTATAGCTAATAGCAATTGGTTTTTCTTCTTGTCAGATATGCCCGCATGTAATGCGCTATGGAAGAATAGAAGCGAGTACACATTCCTTGAGATTTCCTTTATCAAGAGCATGTCATACAGGAGAACAGTGTTTTCTTGGTTATGGAAAGTTCTCCAGTTCTCATTTGTTGACTTTCTATGGCTTCTTACCGCGAGAAGATAACCCATATGATGTTATTCCACTAGGTACTTCTCTTGATGTTTGTATTCTCTTGTTTATATTTTTTCTTGGTTGCACCACATGATACATATAAATCCCATGAAATATATTACTAAATAAGGTAGACAAAGAACCCTCGTATTTGTATCTGTATATGCTATATGTCTCTATATTATTAAGAAAGGGGTGGACTGTAGAATAATTGCCCCTTTGATCTTTTCATCTCGTCTTTTGTTGTGTTTTATTTGTTATTTTTTAAATATCCTAAGTTCTTCCGGTTTGTTCTTGTTTTTCTAGACATCCCTCCTCGTGTAGTTAATAACATACTACATTAATTTCTGATAAAGTATATCCGATGCCTTAAACTCACTATGTGTGTATTAATTAGTATATATAATTAAGTGTTCCTAGAGTAACAATTATTTGGTCAATTTCATGTAGCTGTGTTTATTTCCTAAATACCCCTTCCTATATACTATATTTGTGTTTTATCTTGTCTTATCTGATATGTTTATGCTGTAGTAAAATCTTTTTTATTCTAGTGTCTCTTGATGTGTGTCCTTATGTTTGATACTATCTCTTAATTAATAATGAAATAATATTTTTAAATTTGATTTTAAATATAACAACGTTTCATCGTATAATTAAGTTTAAGACATCCCCCCGCTTATGAACCCAAAACTTATTGCTCCTTAGTCTTATATTCTCACAATTCGTTATAACTTATATTTATTAAACATTGTGTGTCAGAGTTCGATATTTGGCAGGATGAAGATTGTGAAGATGGACGAATCACACCTGAATGCTCACTCACATGGTTCGTGGCACGTGGTATTCAAAAGACCATGGAATCTTTCGCTACGGGTTGCCGACTCCGTTACTGGATGTTCTACGTAGAGCTCGAAATCCGAACTGGCAATCAAGCATCATTGTACATTCTCTCATCCTTATGACTTGTACTGCTACTCTAGGAACTACCCATCCAAGATTGCTTTTATTCATGAGTCATCTTTGCAATGCCTTTTCAGACACAAGAAATCTTGGAAACGGAACTTGATGTCCTTAGAGACCTAAACAGCACCTTTCAAGACAGGATGGATGCCCTCGGGGATGAAAATCTTGATGACAGGTAACACCAATGATCATGCGATGCATAATTTTTTTGCAAAAAGGAAAGATATTTGAAGAACTTGTCATGAATAAGCAATTTTGTCTGTTAGGGAAAGAGCGAGTTGGGATGTGAAGCTCGCGATAGAGTACAAAAATTTACAAAGGAAAATACTCTCCTCGATCTTAACTTCGTGTAGGACTGGCTGTGAGTTGTTAGAATGTGAACTCCTCAAATATACACAGGTTAGCTAGCTTGTGGAGCTTATTTGTTGCACTTCTCTCTGAAACTATAGTCTCTTCACTTGTGTTGACATTAATTTTTTCTAAAAAACTATCACACTTGTACAACCATTGCTTCTTGTGAATCTGCATTTCATGAAACTTCTGCTGCCGTTTCATGTTTTTTAATTCTTGTTAGGGTGATCCATTTTCCATCCCAAAGAAAAACTCGAAATACGTGATTGGATAAGATTTTTGTCAAACATTTTATGAAAAATGTTTTAAAAAAGTGTTTTCAATTATAATTTTTAAATAATAATTGAGATATATTTTTTGATGTTTTTATAAATAAATAGGTGTCCTTGCATTCGTAAGACTGTCTAACAAAAGCCCTATTTTTTTAAAACTGGATAATACGTTTGTTTGTATATATTGAGGATGCATCATTGTGTATAAAGCTGATGTGGTCAAATAAACCCTTAATTTATGGGGTTTGGGAATAATTTCATTTATTTTTATATTTTTTATTATTATGAGATTCGGGTGGTAGGCTTTGATTGTCCATGAGCTGGAAAATTTTAATTGTGGTCTTTATATATTTCGGCTCCCATTAATTAATTTTAAGAGGATAATGTAGTAAGCTTAATTAATTGTGGTTCATTGTAGCGACGACTTATTATTATTATTAAAAAATGCATGAGTCCGTGCTTTATCAAAATAAATTTTAATTATCTCAATCGACAATTCTAAAATAAAATAGTGATTGACTCGCATGTGTTGTGTCAAAATAAAAATATATTAGATTTAATAAATTATATTTTTTGAAAAATATATCCGATCGATATAATGATGAGTTTTGTTGGGTTAAATAATTGTGTTTGTTGGGTAGATGAATAGAAACGTGGTATTTGAACTGTTGTACGATTTTAAATATTATCAGATATAGTCTTTGGTAAAATGGACTCGGTCTTAAAATTGATATCAGAGCTAATGTCACGAGTTCGATTCTTATTGATTACAAGAAGTGCAATTATTGAGAGAGAGATTGTTGGGTGTAATAATTGTCACTATTAGGTAGATCAATAGAAATGTGATGTTTGAACTGTTATACGATTTAAAATATTTGAGTTGTAATATTATTACCAACTATAGTTTTTCGTAAACCGATAGGCACTCGTTCCTATAAGTTTAAAGTGAATTTTGGATATTCCATGATAAATTTCCCCTAAAATTCAATTATTAATATAAGGCACTCGACATCCTGAAATATTTTAAAAGTAAAGTTGTTCAATATATTTTAAACAATAGATTTCTATATGCCAAATTTTAAACTCAAAAGTTACAATGAGAAAGTTTTACTGATCAATTTTGTGAGATAAATCTCATATTCGACACGACTCGTGAAAAAACTATCATTTTTATATCAAAAATAATTTTTTACTCCAACATGGATCGAGACAATCATTCTCACTGAGTCCTGTCTATTTTCAAAAGTATGCTTAAAATAAACAATTAACAATGGTTTGTTATTTATTGGGTATCTAGCAAAGCAAATTCTCCAAATTGGCTAGCCTCATCCATTTGACCAATTCGCATGCATCTTTCCATTAGCATTATTTAATCTTATATATAGTTTAATAATCCTCAGTGCTTCGTATTTTGTAATTTACTTGAAATAAAGATAAAATATTCCCTTATTGCAAAAAGAAAATTAATTAATAGTATACAAATAAATAGATTAATTATATATTCTTATTGCTTGCCCTTGTGAAGTTAAAAATTAAGTTAAACCCCACATTTCTCACAAATAAATAGTCTAATTATATCATATAAAAGTCTGGTCCTAAACTTTTTGGAAGGGTCGTGTCGTGTGCCGAAAAAAAAATTGAACCCTTGAACTTATATAAAAGGGAAAATTTCTTTTTTATCTGTATCTTTGTCTCTTTGCAATTTTTATTATTTATGCTATCAAATTTAAGGATTATCTTTGCATCTTTTGATTTTTGTCAATTTTAGTTATTTTCTATCCAGAGTGTAGATATGACGTAACACGTGTCACATCAGTATCACGTCGGAAAAGTGACTAAAATTGATAATAAAAAAACAAAAATATCAGACTGAAACTGAAATTTGACATTATAGAATACCAATTCGCAAAGAAATAAACTTGGAGGGACAAAACAACAATTTTCTCTAAAAAATGATAATATCAATGTTATAACGATAATTTCATTAACTGAACATAACTGATATTTAAAACATTATATTTCATATTGATAATAATCAATATCAAAATTTTGCTCATATTTATAACGGACACACAACAATCAAATCGAAAAATATTTCCAAAAAAAAACAAATTTAACGTAATTAAAAACATTATCTTGACTAAGAAATAAAGAAATCAAATCATAATCAAATCTCGATATTCCTAAGCGATTTATGGAATATTTCACCCTATATATGGGGCAGTGCCCTCATGTGTAGATCAAAAATCCAGATTTAGCCACAAGTACATGGGGTCTACTATTTTATTTAAATCACAAATGTGGTTAAATCTTGTGGGGCAATGCCCTCACAGGTAGGATCAAACGAACCGCGATTTATTGACAAAACAAAAAGTTACTAAAAACAGAAAAAAAAAAATGGGCGAATTTGAGGGCATAAATGAAGAAATTTCCTAAAATATCATCGGCATGAAAAAAAAATATCATAATTAATTTTTTCTAGAAATCTATATTTATCCCAAACTAAAAATAAACCAATATACCTCCAATTTTTTAAAAAATATAATAAAAATTACTCAAAAGCAAAAATTGAAAATCGGAAGCATTCTCCGGCGGGACCCTCCATCACAAAAAAGTAGACCAAATAAAAAATAAAAAAAAATCGATTAGTTTCATGAGTTGTGACTCAGCCTCCATTACAAATAAATCGTGTTGATATTGGTCGACCAACACGCCTACTAATGGTTCCAAATTTAATTAATCGCTGATATTTCGTTGAAGGATGTCGGGTTTGTCGGATTAATTCCTCTCTTTCCCATCATAGAAATGGGTAGGACTGGATTGCAGAAATTTCATTTGTTTAGAGGACTGGATTTGGAACATATATATTTTATTACCAACACTACTTTGCATGCTCTTATACAATTGAAATATTTATCTAAAATCGATAATTTTGTATCTTTAAATTAATGATTTTTCTATATTTTTTTATTGAAGTTGATAGACTATCAAAATATTGGGATCGAGTTACAGTTTAGAGGGCGAATAAACTCTTCAAAAAAAATTTGAACTTTAAACTTTTAAACTGTCAAGAACTATTCTTGAACAGTTAGCTTTACTCAACCATTTTATGACAAAATAAGTGCGAAAATGGTCTTGTTTGGTTAGTGAAGAAATCGATTGGGAGAGAACAAGAAAATGTCTAGAAAACATGAATGTGTAGAAATGTAAAGTGAATAAGTAAATGACACAAGGTTTTTATGGATGCTCGGAGATAAAACTCTTGTCTGCCATTTAGAAAGGTTTTTACTAAAAGATTTTGAATTTCAACGTCTTGTAATAGTTTGCTTCAGTTAAGACTTATCACATTACCTAAACTGAAGCTCTTAGTAATCACCTTACAAGGTCTAGATGTTTAAGAACCATTGATTCGCCAAACAACACAATAAACAATGACCAACAATCAGTTTTGTAACGGCTTGTCTTGGTTGAGGTAGCACATATCAGATCTTTGATGATCTGATGAGAAATGTTGAGTGAGTGCTTTGGGTGAACAGTCTGAAATGTAGATGGTTAAGAGTGCTCAAAGCCCTAATAATATGCAAACTATAAGATTTTCAATTCAACACATGAGAAACTTGATTGTTCAAAGTTTTGGTGGTCTTCACTTCGAAGTTCTGCATATTTATAGTTGATAATCTTCAACGGTCGGATTTGTTTTTCATCGATCATCTATACTGTTTCACGACAATATGAACAAATCTTTTTCAGTCGTCATACATATCATTAAATGCAATTTAATATTCTTTTTTTCTTTTGCGACATTAAGTCCACGCTTTTTGAAAATCTGAAAGAAGGTCAAATAGGTAACTTCTTGTCACTTTGGTAGTTGGTAGGATACTGCGTAATCTTTCATTTGCAGCATTCGTCTGAACGGCTTGACTTGCATTATTATCCTTGAAATGCTTAAAATTGTGTGTTTGTAGTACAGTTGGAATGTGACGGCTTAAACCTTTGTACTACATTGAATTTTTGGACCGGTCAGTTTTTTCAAATGATCTTTTATAGCTATAGTTCAATGAATACAGGAGTTTGACTTCTTAATATAATGGCTTTGAACTCCTGAACGCTTGAAATGCCTGAATTGATCCATTGCTCTGAAGAACCTATTTTACATAAGAAAAAAGCGGTTGGATCTCGAAAGAGCTCGATGTAGTTTATTTTTTCAATCATCAAAACTTAAGGGTAATAGAAATATTCTAACATTTTTTTTCTTTTTGGTGATAAAAAACCAAGCTGCAAAACTATAAAATTAGTTAAAAAAAAGTATCATAACTTTAAGGAACTTGATTGTATTTAATTGAGATAATGAAATGACAATATTACAGGTGCGTAAAATTTGTAAACCTATTAACCCTACAAAATCAAAACAAATTATCTCATAATATTCGAACCGCCACTACCTCCATCATTTCTATCTTCTTCGGACAACCTCTTATCTTCTTCAATTTTAGCCCCATCAGCACGTATTTTCTATTCTTCAATATTTTGCACTCTAATTCCTCCTTTTTGGCATCACTTTTTTTATTTTTCAAATATTCTAAAATTTCTTGCAGCCATGAACATCCATCCTCTTGTCCACGTGTATCTGCATTCTAGTGATTTGACCCAGACAATTTAGTATTCATGTTAGTATATCGATTCTTAAACTTGAGTTGGACGCTAGAGAGGGAGTGACATTGCGTGCTGATGGGAACATTCTTTAGAATCTTGTCTTTAAGAAGATCGAAGTTGAAATCGAGATCAAAGTTCTTGTGTTCAAGAGATTTTAATGATCAAGTCACATTGTCCAACCGGTCCAAAATTTGACTTTGGTCTGCCTCATTAAGTATAAGATCATCAACATTTGAATATGACAGCCTGGTGGAAGAGTGAAGTCTTGAAGACGTCTAAAGGGTTAGTTGCAGCTTGATTAAATCTCATCGCTATAGAGATTGCGATCAATTTAGTTTCATCCATCGCAGCATTTGCAGCTCCAGAAGTCCACATATTTGTCAAACTCCACCATCTTTGTCTTAGCAATCTGATTGACCATTTACATGGTCAGATTTATGGCGGATTGAACTATATATATCTTTGGATATGTTACAAGGATGCACTTGCCCTTGGTTTTTGGATCGATTATTGGTAAACAGAACCAGTGAGCAGTTTGATCAGGTCCCACCAGTGTGATGCACTTCAGGCTGGATAAGGGAACCACTGGGATTTGTGCAGGACGGAGTGGCTCATATATATGCTTTATTAGTTTGATTTTCTTTATGGGCTTCTCCGTCCTCTTTTTCTTTTCATAAAATACCTGAGTGATAGGTATCATCTCCTTTTCATTCTCAGAATCTATATCCGAGGACAAAAACAACTTTATTTTGGTATCCTTAGTCGGTGTCCTAGTCAGCTTGGAAACTTTCTTCTTATTTTCTTCCTCACCTTTATCAATCTTGATTGCCAACATCTCGGTACCTATCACACTAAAATACTTTGGCTTTACAACATCTTGTAACAGCCACCTCAGTTAGCATTTATCAGACTATCTAAACTAAAACTCTTAGTGATCACTTTACAAGACATGGATGATACTCACGGGAAATTTAGGGTCCGCTCCCAGCAGGTGTCACTTGGCGCCGTCTGTGGGAAGTTTGAGTTGAGACGTAGATATGGTAGGGAAGAGAGGGAGTGGAAGAGCTACCTCAGCATCATCGCGTCCTCGGAGGGGACCCGAACCATCTCATGCTGAGACAATACAGGAACAGCCGCATCTTGAGACGAGACAGGAACAACCTCGTCAAGAGACGAGAACCGAGCAGCCCATTCACAAGACGAGGGTCGAGCAAACCCGTCCCAATGAGAATGTGGGAACTTGACCCTGGAACAGCTGGGCCAATTTATCACCCGAACTGTGGATGATGCCATGAAAAAAAACCGAGAGTCTATTTTTACTGAATAACAGGCCACTCGCCAGGAGCGAGAAGAAGATGCTGAGGGCCACCAGAGCAGGGTTGAAGAGACACATCCCCACCAAAGTGGGGAGATTAGTGAGATAGGAGAGATGTGGAAGGAAATACAGATGTTGAGGCATCAATTGGGAACAGAGATCCAGTGTCCAAGAATGAGAGTCCTTTTTCCCCCGCCATTTTGGAGGAAGGGCTTCCTTCAAATTTCCGACAGTCAAATGTGGGAGAATATGACGGACATACTGACCCTGAAGAACACTTGGGGAGATTTGAGATTGCGGCTCTGTTGCACCAATATTCGAATGGAGTCAGGTGTAGGGTTTTTCTGGGCACGTTAGTGTTGTCAGCCCAGCAGTAGTTTAACACTTTGCAGCCCAACTCTATACGTTCTTTTGAGGACTTCTCAGCTGCCTTCTTGCACCGATTTTCTAGCAGCAAGAGGCACCAGAAAAATTATTTGAGCTTGTTCGTGATGAAACAGCAAGAGAATGAAACTTTACGAGAATTTGTCCATCATTTCAACAGTGCAGCGCTGGAAATACCAGCGGCTACTCCTAACATCATGATAATTGTCTTCACACAAAGACTGAGGGGAGGGGAGTTTTTTAAGTCGCTGGTCAAGAAGCCTCCGTCGAGCTATGATGATCTTTTGGCTCGAGCTGAGAAATATGTAAACTTGGAAGATGCCCAACGGTACAGAAGGATGGAGAACCGGCCCGGAGGAAGTAGAGTTGAGGGAGTGGAGAAAGGAGGAAGGAAGAGGGGTACGGGGGAAAGAGAGGAGGACAGAACTAGAAGTAGAGGACAATTCTCATCACATGTTCCCCTGGATAGGAGTCATGACGAGGTGATGAGGTGAGGGAGTCCGCGGGGAGGTGGGAGAAGTCACGAAGGGTTGAGTGCAGTGCTAGATTTCGTTCGCTGGACAGACGAGAAGGATTCGCATCCAGGAGTCGACCGAGATCTCGCCCGTCCCCTAGACGTGGTCCAGGCCCTCCATGGATAAATCAGGGGGTTGGGGAACAGAGAGGGGAAGGTCGAGGTCAAGATGTCCTTCAGGAGCCCGTCGAACCGAGGAGGGGAACGAATGAAGATAACCACCCTACGAGAGGAATGATTCATATGATCTCGGGCGGTGCTACTGATGGAGAGTCTGGACGAGCTCGGAAGGCACATTGGAGAAGGTTTGAGAACTTTGAGATATCTAGGGGTGAAGATTTACCACAAGACCCCGTTATCAGCTTTGGGCCGGAAAACCTCCGAGGCGTTAGGACTCCACATAACGATGCCTTGGTGGTGACGGCCATCATTACCAATTATGATGTGGCAAGGATATTTATTGATAATGGAAGCTCCGTGAACGTCTTCTTCAAAAGCACGTTGGATCAAATGAAGGTGGAAGGATTTGAGTTTGAGCCGATCTCCACCCCGCTGTATTGGTTTGCAGGACACGCCATCCCGCCTCTGGGTCAAATTGTGCTTCCCCTATCCTTGGGGACTTATCCTCGGCGGGTAACAAAAATGATAGCCTTCACCGTGGTAGATATCACGTCAGCTTATAATGGAATTCTAGGACGGTCAGCCTTGAAGAATTTTAGAGCCGTAGCTTCCAGTTATCATCAGAAGCTCAAGTTTCCTGTGGGAAAAGGAGTTGGAGTCTTGTGCGGGGACCAAGAAGTCGCACGTCGTTGTGATGAAAGAATCGTGAAGGAAGAAGAAAAGAGAGGTCGCGAGCATTCACATGGAAGCTTGAGCTCATTCTTACAATTGTAGAGTCATTCAGAGAAGCTTCTAAGTGGGTAACTTTGTCCTGTGGAAGTACAAGAGGAGCAGAGAGGAAAGTTGGAGAATGCGCTGGGTAAGGCTCTAAAGAGGCCAGGGAACGCTTACCACCTTAGAGAATATTAATCTTTACTTTATTTGTGATGTATTTCGTTCCTGAATTTGTCTTAAGTTATCAGTTAAAGCCGAGTTCTTCTATTAAGTTCGTGGATGTTCTTGTACTATGAGGATGATAAAGTTAAATTTTTCCTGCTATCGCCTAGCAGAGGAGAAGAGTTTGGGAGATATTAATATTTTCCTGCTAAGGCGTCGCCTAGCAGAGGAACAGAGTTTGGGAGGAGAAAAATTTTATTTTCATGCTAAGGCACCGCCTAGCAGAGGCGCAGAGTGAGACAGGAGAAAAAATTTTTATTTTCCTGCTAAGGCACCGCCTAACAGAGGAGCAGAGTTGGGGATGAGAAAAATTTTATTTTCCTTCTAAGGCGTCGCTTAGCATAGGAGTTAGAGGGTGAGGGTAGAGAATCTTCATTTTCCTGCTAAGGCCCGGCTTAGCAGAGGAGTTATAGGGTGGAGGTGGTGAATTTTTATTTTCCTGCTAAGGCCCGGCTTACCAGAGGAGATAGATGGTGGAGATGTTGAATTTTTATTTTCCTGCTAAGGTATTACCTAGCAGAAGAGTTAGAGGGTGGAGGTAGGGAATTTTTATTTTCCTGCTCAGGTATCACCTAGCAGAGGAGTTAGAGGGTGGATGTGTTGAATTTTTATTTTCCTTCTAAGGCCCAGCTCAGCAGAGGAGTTACAAGATGATGAGGTGAGAGTTTTATTTTCCTGCTAAGGCATCGTCTATTAGAGGAGTTAGAGGGCGGGGGTGGTAAATTTTTATTTTCCTGCTAAGGCCCGACCTAGCAGAGGAGTTAGAGGGTGGAGGTGTTGAATTTTTATTTTCCTGCTAAGGTATCACCTAGCAGAGGAGTTAGAGGATGGAGGTGAGGAATTTTTATTTTCCTGCTAAGGTATCACCTAGCAGAGGAGTTAGAGGATGGATGTGTTGAATTTTTATTTTCCTGCTAAAGTCCGGCTCAGCAGAAGAGTTACGAGATGATGAGGTGAGAATTTTATTTTCCTGCTAAGACATCGCCTAGTAGAGGAGTTAGAGGGCGGGGGTGGTAAATATTTATTTTCCTGCTAAGACATCGCCTAACAGAGGAGTTAAAGGTTGAGGGTGGAGAATCTTTATTTTCCTGCTAAGGAATCGCCTAGTAGAGGAGTCAGAGGGTGACGAGGTGAAATTTTTATTTTCCTGCTAAGGCGTCGCCTAGCAGAGGAGTTAGAGGTTGAGGGTGGATAATCTTTATTTTCCTGCTAAGGCGTCGCCTAGCAGAGGAGTTAGAGGTTGAGGGTGGAGAATCTTTATTTTCCTGCTAAAGCATCGCCTAGCAGTGGAGTTAGAGGGTGAGGAAGTTAAAGTTTTATTTTTCCTGATAAGGACAATTTTAGCAGAGGAGTCAAGGGCACGGAGAAGTGGAAATTATTTTCCTTCAAAAACTTAGTAGAGGTCTTTGGAGATAGGGGTGACGAGAAAATACCGTGTTAGAAAAATTTATTTGGTTTGTCGATAACGAATGATGTTTGCCGCTGCGAAAATTACGGGGATCGACCTGCCTGGTCAGGAACCAAGGGATGCGGCGAAGGGACAGTGCGAGGCGCTGTGCTAGGCGAGAGTGCGGGCTGGGTGTGCGAGGCAGGGGCGCTCGTCTGGGCGAAGGCGCACCGGGCGAGCTTGAGCACTCAGGCAAGGGGCGAGCTGGTAGGGGCGAGCACGAGTGCTTGTAGGGGCGAGCGCACGACGAGGGTGGAGCTGGTGGTTGGGCGAGCACGAGAGCTGGTACGTGCGAGCACGCGGTGAGGCAAGAGCTGGCACAGGCGAGCTGGTAGGGGCGAGCACGAGTGCTTGTAGGGGCGAGCGCGCGACGAGGGTGGAGCTGGTGGTTGGGCGAGCACGAGAGCTGGTACGGGCGAGCACATGGTGAGGCAAGAGCTGGCACGGGCGAGCTGGTAGGGGCGAGCACGAGTGCTTGTAGGGGCGAGTGTGCAACGAAGGTGGAGCTGGTGGTTGGGCGAGCACGAGAGCTGGTACGGACGAGCACGCGGTGAGGCAAGAGATGGCACAGGCGAGCTGGTAGGGGCGAGCGCGCGACGAGGGTGGAGCTGGTGATTGGGCGAGCACGAGAGCTGGTACGAGGTTGGCAGACGGGGGCAAGCGAGGTGCTGCGCAAGTAGCGTGCAAGTGAGAGGCATGGGAGGCGATGGCGAGGTGGCGAGGGCTTGCGGCTGTTGGTGAGATGCTGTTAGGTCGAGGGTGAGAAGCAAGGGCTTGGTAGGGAGGTGCAGGCTAGTGATGTGTGGGCGTGGGCGAGATGGTGCGGAGCTGAGGATGAATGGGAGAAATGAGAATGAAGCGAGAAGAGGACCCTTATTTACATGAGAGGCCCAGATCAAGTCTAACTCTTCAGAGGAGGAATTTTATTTAATTTGTTTCCAAATTTTTGGAGATTAATAAGCAGCAGGGGAAAAATACGCAACTCACACCCCATAAACCGAGGACAACACAATTAATCGAACTTTGAACCTGCGATTCAGTTCGACTCGGGAGGGAGAGACTGGTGATACCCCATGGATGAGCTCATTACCCCTGCTGGTGATACCCCATGGATGGGCTCATCCCTAGCTCAAATGGAAGACAGGCCCATCAAGGGCCCAGATATTCTCCTATAAATACCAGGTTTGAGCGTATGATAATGCATTCACTATATTGTTTTCAGTAGCACCATTAGCTGCTCCCCCCATATATCCTCAGTCTCTGACTTGAGCATCGGAGGGGCTACGCCAAGACGCTCTCCTGGCCTCCTTCTAATGATCTTATTTGTGATTTCAGGCTCAGGATAATTTCAAAACCTGCGTCTGGACTAGTGACACTTGCTGGAATCGGACCCTAAGTTTCCCGTGAGTTTCAATGGATATATAAGAACTTTCGGTTCACAAGACAACACAATAATAACAATGACCTGAAGATCATCTTTGTAAATGCTTGACTTGGTTGAGGTAGCACATGATGATCCTTGATGATTTGATATGGACTGTTGAGTGTGTGCTTTAGTTGAGCAGTCCGAAATGTAGATGGTTAAGAGTGCTCAAAGCTCTAATAATATACAGATTGTAATATTTTCGATTCAGTGGTTGGAAAACTTGATTTTTCAGATTTTCTGTAGTCTTCGCTTTGAATATTCTGCATATTTATAGTTGAAAATATCCAATTGTCAGATTTATTTTTCAACTATCATATGTATTGTTTTCCGACAATATATACAAGTCTTTTTCAATCGCCATATGTATCACTAAATGCTCTTTAATGTTATTATTGCTTTTAAGACTTTAAGTCCATGATTCTTGAAAAGCTGACAGATGGTAGACCAAATAGATAACTTTATGTCACTTCAGGGGTTAGTAGGATATTGTCTAATATTTCTATTTGCATCATTCTTCTGAACGACTTGACTTGTAATATCTTTCTTGAAATGCTCAAAACTGTATGTTTGCAGTGCATTTGGAATGTGACGGTTTGAACCTTTTCACTACATTGAATTTTTGGACCGACCTGTTCTTTCGTATGATATCTTGCAACTGAAGTTCAATAAATACAGTGGTTTGACTTTTTGAGATAGCGGCTTGAACTGTGAACGGCTAGAAATGCCTGAATTGATCCATAGTTTGAATAATATGTTTTACATAAGAAGAAAGCGACTAGATAATGAAACTGCTCGATGTATTTATTTTGCCAATAACCAAAACTTAATGGCAATAGAAATATTCTAATACTAAATATTTAAAAATATAAATATATATAATTTAAGATTTAAAAAGAGAGGTTATTTTTGGTTGATTTTTAAAAAATCGATAAAGTTATATAATGATGATATAATTATAATTTCAAATAAAACTTTCTCAAATTAGTTATAAGGTAGTATAAGAACATTAACTTTAATTAAATAATAAAACAACTAGCAGTCAACGCACATATTGTAAGATCATAATATTTATATATATAATATCATATTATTTTTATTATAATTTTTAAGCATATATAATTAATTTAATTTGTATGAATTGAAAATAACATGAATATAAAAATATTTATAACTATGTTAAGTATTAAATAATCTTGATAAATTGGGTAGTCCATTAATAAAATGAAAAGAGAATATTGTTTTGAAGAGAGAAAATTAAGAAGAATATAAATGAGTGAAGATACAATGGTTTTAACTTTAATTAATAGTATATAATATTTTATATAGTAAAATATTTAAAAGAGCTTATGGTCTATCTGACACTATTAAGTTAATATATATGAGAGAAGTTTCGGATTGAGACTCAATTATAAGTTGTAAAAAATGTTATCGAACTAAAACATAAAAAATAAAAGGAGAGAACTCAAAGTTTTACCATTAGACTAAATAGTAGTATAACTTGGCTGTCAATTTGAGACGGATTTATTTGGGTAATCTGATAATTAGTTCTGATGTCTAACTACTTTTAGTGAATATGTAGGTTACTCTCACAGATAAGCTGTGAGACGGTCTCAATGGACTCTCAAAATAGTAAACTGTATTTGAGTAGGGAAAAATGAGAGTCTACGAGTCGACTTTAGATATTGTACAAAAATGTATTCAGATACAGTATTTTTTCTTTGCGTATGGACGGTCAGATCTCTGGTCCTATTGAACACGACCCCCCAAGTGTCATTCTTAAATTTGAATATAATTGTAAACATAAATAACCACCATTCAACTTTGACTTAAACTTAAATTACTTAAATAAAGTTTATGCTCGCAAAAATCTTTCAACATATAAACAAAAGTAATTAATTATATTCGAGTTGATCAAATTGATTTATATCCCTCATCAAATTATATTCCATAAGTTGCTTAATAAGCAAATACAGGATTTTATATTTCAAAATCAAGAATGTCAGTTGGTATAGTTGAGAATTTACGATTTTTTTTTCTCTATTTTTTGTTGTCTCAACATGTACTACATCCTAAAAATACCCTCCAAAGATATATTCATGTTTACACAAATAAATTTAGTTTATACATTTTGTTTTTATTTATAAATAATTCAATAGAAAATGACTTTATTAATTCTCATAAAAATCATAATATTTTGAATTTTCACACAAATAACATGTAACTGTTTAGACGACGTTTTTTAGAACACTGATTTTTTCACGCAAATAACATGTGATTTCTTACTTGTATTAAATTGCTAGTTGAGCTAATCCCACACAACTTGAAGTCCCAACTCACCATATTTTGTCACTTTCTCCCCTCAACCGCCGACGCTTTGCACTCCTCTCCATTAAAACTATGGTCCCAATAATTAAAAAAAAATTATATGTGACGCAATTTTTGATTTGGTGTCAAATTACTTACTAAAAGATTAGTCTACAAATATATATTATGTGATCAAAGTATTATATCATGTAAATGTAGCCTATTAAAGGGTTAACATGAAAATATTAATAAAACCAAGAAAAAATTGTAACTAAATGTAGAGATCGAATTATATTTTTGAGAAAACCGAAAAATGATATATATTATTGGAGTAGATCTCTTGTGAAATGATCTCACGAATATTTATCTGTAAGATGAGTTAACCCTATCGATATTCACAATAAAAAGTAATACTCTTAGCATAAAAAGTAATATTTTTTCATCGATGACCCAAATAAGATATTTGTCTCACAAAATACGATATGTGAGATCGTTTCACACAAGTTTTTACCATATTATTGAAACGGAGATAAACCTTTATTAGAAATGATTAATAATTATGAAAAATTAAGAATATTTTGAGTGGATGTGGAACAAGCTTCACCTGCAGGATGTGTGTGTTTGGTGAGTAATTCTTACTTTGAAATGCACTAATTAGTGAGTGGTTGCTCTATCTTTGACACTACAACAAATCTAAATGAAGGGATTTTATTTTTAAAAAAAAAAACGAATCATCGTATTTTGTTTATAGTTGTAATAATAATATTAAATCCAACTAAAAATTTGGTGTATTAATAATAATAGAAATTAGGAAGGAAAGAGAAGCAAGAGCAGATTCGTTTTCGCGTCTCTCTCTGCTTTCTGTTCTGCTATCTACTTTTATTTATCTCTCTTCATTCTTCGCTTTCCCTGTCGAAGAAGTGAAGGTGGAGAAAACAAGTTCTTGGGCATTTTTTTACCTACAAAGGGGATGCAAAATATTCTTGTATAAATATTGAAGCTTTTGGTATTGTTAGTATTTCTTTTTTTTTCCTTCTGTTGGGAGAGAAAGAAAGATCGAAGCGGGGACAATGTTGGTAGCGAACAGTTTTGATTTATGGAAAAAAGACACCTTTTTTTCTGCCGCTGAAGAGGTCCAGCAATCTGCCGATATGTGAGTGTGTTTGTTGCGGTCATCTGATTGTTTTTTTTTTTTTGCGATTTTTGATTCTCATCTTGTCGGTATTTCTTTTGATCTGAGTCTGGTTTATTTTGTTGATTCTTGCTCTGTATCTGTCGTTTGAATTTTTTTATTTTATTTTATCTGCGATTTGTGTGCTTGTTCTTTTTTATTGTCTTCTTGTCTAGGTGGCCTTTGTTTCAGTCCTAAGAAAATTGGAGTTACGAATCTCTTTCTTGTAATCATCTTGTTTTCATCCATCGTTTTTATTTCTGTCTTTTTTCTTTGTAGTAGTGTGTATTTTTACAAGTGAAGTTAAATTGATAAATTTGGTGAGTTGTGCTTCGTCTGTTTTGTGTGTCAGCATTCTAATTTAGTAAGCTTGGAGAGGGAACGAGTAGGAGATATTGTGAAGTTTACTGCTGAAATAATTTTGAATATCATACAACTGCTACATACGTAGTTCATTAATCTGTTGTTTCTTGGAAATTTTATTTCTAAAAGAGCATATCATGGGATCCAATTTTGTGTTTTTGCTTTATCAGAATGGAATCAGCTTACAGGACATGGCTCAGAGCAAAGAGAGAAGGGCTGATACCTGAGCATTTAGATGAACTTGGTAGGGATCTACAAAGGGCATTAGGCACTGCAAAATGGCAGGTCTGATACGTTGTAGAGTTTGCAAATATACTTCTGGCCTCATTTTTGGAATGTGAAATCCATTCAATCTGTTAGATGAGGAGTGATCCATCCCTTTCTTGTTCTTCACTGTTCCCATCCAATATTTTTTCTTTTCAATGTTCATAACCATTAGTTTTTATTTTGTTTTCTCTGAGCAGCTTATTGCATAACATGATGTATGTAGTCTATGTTAGTATGTTTGTTGGTTACGTTTGTAAATCTTGTAATTTATTGAACTTACTAGTTTCTTTCTTTAAAATTTTGTATGCCATAATAGTTGGAAGAGTTTGAAAAAGCTGTCCACATGAGCTACCGAAAGAATGCTGATGATATCACAATCACTCGTCATAGGCAATTTGTTTCGGCTTTAGAAGATCAAATTTCCCACGTCGAAGTGGCGCTGAAGGAATCATTTAATGTGGAAGATAAGAAATCGCTACGATGGGTAGATTTAGATCATGAAAACTGTGAAGACTTTGCTCTTTTTCTTTGTGGAATTCCTGGGACGTCACTGAAGATCGACAATGAAAGTGAAAAGGTTGAGGAAGCAGCAAGTAGTTCGTATATTAAAAAAACTAATTTGGAAAAAGATTGTAGTGTTGGTTCCAAAGTTGCTTCCAAAACGCATATCCCGAATCACGGAAAAAATTTGGAAGTCGTCACAAGCCGTGGATCTTCCAGCTGCCTCATGGAACTAGAGAAGAGAAAACTTAGTGACATGGGGGATGAAATCTTGGTTCATGCTGATAAATTAACTTGTAATCTTCGAACCATGAAATTTCCAGATAAAAATTCTCTCGAGATAGTAATTGACAGTGGTGATAGGCCAAAAAATTCATTGACACAAGCAACTCCTAAAGAAAAGGGTACCAAGCCTTCATTTTGGAGGTCAAGATGTGAACAAGATCCTGAAGCAAAGGGGTTGTTAACTCAATCAAAAATTATCAATTGGGTAAATCAGGTTAGTCAGAATACACCTGTTAGAGCTATAGTTCCATTCTGATATTAACATTTCTGGACATTTCTCGTGTTCATTTCACTATAAACTGGAGGATTATACCCTTTTTGTCTTAAAGTAGCTTCATTATTTCTTTAGTTAGTTTAAATTTGCAATTTAAATTGTCCATTTGAGATTCAGATGTGCTTGTTACTTTTTAATAGATTCTGAATTGTGCTGAATTTTAAATAGTAGAAATATAGTGTACAGAAAATGCAACACAACATTTAGATGGTTTGGTCACAAAGGCTCGTCTTCATGACAAATAACCAATGTCAAAATTGTTATCAATGCCTTAAAAAAAACTGTTATTAGTGTTTCGGACTTTATTTCACAGTCATCAACTCTTTTGAAGGTGAAAATGTATTGAGATAATTATGGTTGGAAATTGTTGGGTAAATAACAATAAAATCATTTTCAAGAATATCATAATCTTAAAAATAGCAATTTTGATCCGAAAACATATATTTTTATTTATAGCAATAACCTTGCATCTTTTTTTTTCTTGAGGAAATATTTGACATTTTTTTGTCTTGTAGTTTATGTAAAATCCTGAACATCCGTCTGTGTTGTGCAGCGCTTCAGAGGATGTTATAGAAGTCAAAGACAACAATCGGTGTCTCCCATATTGCCAGCCAATTCTCTTCGTTTCATGCTTGCTTTGATGCTGACCTTTTTTTTAGTTGGTATGGTCTGGCTATTTAAATTAACACTTTATAATAAAATGTGTCTTGGCTGTTAGTAAATAGAAAACATATGCTTTGCCTTAAGGACTAAACAATGGTTTTTGACATTCGTGCAAGTTAGATTGCGAAAATTTATTGTATGTTTCTAAATACAACAAATGCTTGCTAAAAGATAATTTTGTTTAGTTTGAAAACTATTAAGAGCTTTTGGTGGAAACTGCTTCATATCAATTCAATTTGTAGTTGAACTTGACGATACCAGAAAATTGTGGATATATTATATACAATATCACTAGGATAACAAAAGATGAGTTCATGTGGCACATGGACTTGATCACATAATCTTCTGGCACTTCCTTCGAATATAGCAATTAATTTTGGATTGCCTCCTTGTGAAGCCTTAAGCTGATGGCATTATTACTCGTGAGTTTTTTTATGAGAATTGATGCTGTGAAAATTGGAAAAAAATTGTGTGGATAGTCAGCGTTTTTAGCATACAACGGGCTATTTATACTTGGTACCCTGCTTATTCACACTTGTTTATTTGGTTCAAGGTGAGCATTTTACGTTTAATTTGCAAGATTTGCAACATTTTATATGGTTATTTGTGCAGTGCCCTTTTTGCTGTATTCTGCTTGAATCGATCTAAATTCATTGATCGGGACCATAAACTGAGGTATGTCGATCACTTTTGAACTCAAATTTCTACGTTGATCTTGGTACTTGCGGAAAAAGCTAGAAAAGTAACTGCTAAGAAGAGTGTTCAAACTTGTGACATCAAGATTTTGTTTGTATAGTAGTCATGTTCTTGCCGACTATTATATCATGTTCTTCCAACATATTAATCTTGATTTGAACAGAAAGACACGGGAAACAAAAGCATACACATCACCATACTTTATGTTCACTCACTCGTAAACTAACCAATGCATATCACAACCAACAGTACATATCCTGAATTTTTTTTCGTCAAGTTAACGCGAATGATCAAAACACGGATGGTGCTTAATTTTCTGCATGCTTTTACATTTGCAGATCGTTGTTGGTGGTGGTGGAGAAATCTTCTAAATGGGAGGCTTTCTTTACTATAGATTGATTAGCTGCCAATCCAAAAATAGATAGCTCAAAATATATGTAATCCATTTGATATATGCGACACTGTTGTATTCTATCTATTCTTAATACACTTTTATAATGTACACTTTTAGTCCCTCTAGGGGCGGGAAAGGACCGTCACCTTAGCTCAAAATTAAACTTGCAAAGATTTATCTATAGGTCAAACTGCAATGTAGGATTCAGTATTAGTTCTCTCAAATTCGTCATCTCAATCCTCTTACCTCTTTTTCTTTCTGATTTGTATGAACTACGTTAAAGTCTTGGAAGTATTTTACATGCAAGGCTCGATCCCTCTCGAGGTACCTGCATCTTGATTATGTATATGCGTGTGTGTGTTGATGATACAAACTTGAAATGGACAGTCTTCTTCTGGTAGCTGGAAGGTGGTTGGAGTTGAGAAGAGAGACGACTTCAGACCTGAGGTAGTCCCTGAAATCACGAACAGAACGTGAGAAGGGGTTCGGGAGGTTATCTCGGCATTGTCCTCTCCGATGCTCAAGTTAGAGCTGAAAATAGAGAGAAAACAATAATATATGCTCTAAAAATAGAGCACTTTGCATACCTGCACCACACCTCGATCATCGATCTACTATTTGGGGATTGAACAAATGTTCTTACTTAGAAATGAATATTACGCCACCAATGAAACTAGATTTTTGAAAAACAGATATTTGAAATATATTTGCGATTTGATAAAAATTATTTTTAAACAAATCAAAGATATAAAAAAAATTACAGTTTTAGATTTGTAAATTGACATATTTTGAGTTTTGATCATGTCAAAATTTGGTTTTCATACAGTAAATTGAATTTTTTTTTATTTTTTTTGTCCGAAACTACTGAACTATCCATTATGGTTTATTTGGTACCGATTCTATCCAACGTGGCACATGTAGAGAAAGGCAAAAACTTGTGTGAGACGGTCTCACGGGTCATATCTGTGAGACGGATCTCTTATTTGGGTCATCTATGAAAAAGTATTACTTTTTATGCTAAGAATATTACTTTTTATTGTGATTATGGGTAGGGTTGACCCGTCTCACAGATTTTGATCCGTGAGACGATCTCACATGAGACCAACTCGTAGAGAAAATAAAGCTCAGATTACATAAATTAAAATTAATACGATAAAAAAAATAAAGGCAAAATACGACTCCAATACTTCAAAATGAGAAGAAAAAAATTTGTCGTCCTTTACTTTTGTTTACATATATTTAATGTGTGTAATATAAGTATTATTCTTGTCACCTATGAGAGTATCAATATCAAATAAGCAAATATTTAGTAGATTCAGTGATTTCGGTAATAAAAAAAAAGAGCAATACCACAAACAAAATTTAAATTATTTGATGAAAACTAAACTTTGACAAGTGACATGACTAAAACTCAAAATACATCAACGTACTAAAATTACAATTTTCTCAAAAAAAAATTAAAAAATTGTTCATATTTGAACCAGGCGAAATGATTTTTTTCTCCCAAAATAAATAATCGAATCGAAATTAAAATAAGAATAATCAAAATGATACCCTTAAATTAACTAATATATATATATATATAACCGAGGCAAGCCTACTCTGGGAAAGCTGCCAGCACAAGGACCTCTGTTTCATCTTCAATAATTCCACGTGAATAGAAAGATCGACGACGTATATATATCGAGAAATTGGTCTTCAGTTTTAAGTCGTCGATTTATTTTTTATTCAATCTCTGAGTACTTTTTTAGTATCATATTTCTACATGAAGTGTACCACAATTTTGTGGGTAGAAAATGAACCCAAAAAAATATTTTGATTGGGGATTTTTCACCAACTTCTCATGTGTATATATATGCCTTGTGTTTTACGACTTTTTTTCCCGGTTCTAGATTTTACGCACGGACCACTAAATGCAAATATAATACCTAATAGTAATAACAGCAATTGCCAAATTTGTCCAAAAAGAAAAATTATTATTTTATTGAAGGATGAAGTATAAAGCTCATTCAACGCAAAGAAAACTTATTTTTCTTGTTTCAATTATGCCAACCAAGCTCTTTCTTTACTGCTGTTCATTTTTATGACAATCTCGTTAACGTTTATATCTATCTATTTCGAGCGTTGTCTCCAAAGACAGAGTACCATACAAAGCATAATGAACAGATGAAAATAGTTTTTTCCATCTACTCATTTTTTCTATTTCGGGTTTTGGTCTTTGAATTTCAAAGTTTTGTTTTGGTGTACCAATTTTGATTTTTTTTTTTTTTTTTGGTTTTCGGTTCTATATTGTCTCAGTCCTGACGTGGTTCGGAAAATTATAATTTTTATGATGTCATGTTAGCTATTGGACCAAAATAGTAAAAAATTAGTATATCAAACTCAAACTTCGAACATTTGTAGTGTTTTCAATAATTTATTTTAAAGTATTCTACATACACTTTTCAAATATTTATTAGTTAGAAACTTGAAGCACTTGAATAAATTTTTCGAACACTTCTTTAATTTATCAAAATCTAAAATTAGACAAGTTAATGGACAAAAAAAATTATTTCTAATGAGTAGTTTAAAGAATTTTTATGGCTGGAGCTTATCTTACTAATTTGTTTCATATTCCGTCGTTAATTTGTTCAAAAATAGTCGCTCATTAGCGAATATTGTTTTCATATTCCGTCGCTAATTGTTTCGTTATTACAAAAAACATGTTGTTTTATATTTTTTAAAATTATTGATAGAAATATTTAAATAATCTACTCAACTCATTTAAATTAATGATTTTCAAATTTATAAATAATGTTTGAAACAATTAAATCTTTTGATAATAAGTAAACAACAAAACTGCTTAAGAGATAAAAATATATTACATAGATGAAGATGTGCGATAAAATGGGCCCAAATTTATAGACAATTTGCGACGGTTTATTTAAACTGTCGCTAATAGAGACAGTTTTTATATCGACGACGGTTCATAAAACTTTCACTATTAGCGACGGGTTTTTGAAAAAAAGTCGCTAATTATAACGACAGTTTTTAATATCGTCGCTAATTAGCGACGGTATTAGCAGAATCGTCGCTAATTAGCGACGATTTCAGCACAACCGTCGTTAATTAGCGACAGGTTTCGACGGTTCCCTTGCAATATCGCTAATGAGCGAAGGTTTATCTTAAATCATCTATTAGCGACGGTTTTCAGCGATATATAAACGGTCGTAAATATTTTATTTGCGATGGTTTTTGTTTAAACCGTCACAAAATTTGGCAACGTTTTTACCCAAACCATCGCTAAAACTTGATTTTTTTGTAGTGATAGGACAAAAAAATATAATTAGAAATAAAACGTCGTACTACAACTTAAGATGCACGCCTGAATATTCAACTAAATAAAATGGAAAAGTGGAACGTTAAAATTTGATTTTCATTTAGTAACTTGATTTTTTTTTCCGGAAGTCACTAAACACATTGTGTCACGCCCCGGGACGGGGGTTGGTTGACACCGGCGTTGCTCTCAAATATTCATTCGAAAACAACAAGCCTCAGAAGTACAGAATTTCAGAAACCCGTCTTTTATTCATAATAATCATTGTCTGTTACAACTCAATGACAAATGTTTTACAGCGGAAATGTAAAACCATAAAATTACATTGTCTGAACATATGCAGCGGAAAATAAACCATAAATCAGAACTAAGAACAACGATCTTCATCACCAGCCCCAAAACTGACGTTGCTCCTCTTCTTCTATCAACTCTTCCTCGTTCTTATCTGAGATGGGTTTGGTGGGTGAGTGATATGATTGTCACTCAGTAAGCAGGGGCGGGAATAACTCCCAGTTTTCGAAATCTTTTTCAACAGAAACACAAATACAATAATATACAGAGAACTCTTGTTTTCAGAACAGTAATCAGAATTCAAGAATTACAGAACAAAATTCAGAATTAGTAAGCACTGAGCACGTTAGTGAATTTCATGGCTAAACTGATATCAGTCCCCTATATGTTCTCTCCTCTAAGGGGTGAGGCCAGAATCAGAATCAGAATCAGAATTCAGAAATGTTCAGAATATATATTCCTACCATTAGTTCACTAGGGAGTTTCAGTGCTTCAAAATCATATATCAGAAATCATACAGAAACTGAACTTTAAAACAGAATTATCAAACGGATTTCAAGATATTTACATATAAGCCCACTTACTGTAATTTGCTTAAAGTTTCGGTTGAAGTCTACTGGAATTTGGCTGTTCTCGCTACTGGATTTTGCTGCTTGACAAAGGCACTCTTTCTTAACTCGAAATTTAAGTGATAATCTCAAAGCTTGTGTAACTCATTTCAGAGACTTGAGGGTGTTATTTATAGGCCACAATCTGACTGTTACGTTTCCAATTAATGGCCATAATCTGACATTAACAGCCTTTATTCCATGTTAATGCTTCAGTTACAAGTCTGAGCTGAATCAGTAACTGACTGCTGCTTCTTTCTCGCTCTTCTGCTGCTGCTGATTTTTTGTTCTTCTTCTACTGCTGCTGCTGGAAAATACATGTCTGCTGGAAAAGGTACCAGCTTCTGAATATTATCTTCTGCTGGAAATTTTGCATTGCTTACTGAAATGCTTTTGCTGGAAATTCGAGTTCTCACATCCCTCCCTCCTTATGAAAAGTTTTGTCCTCGAAACTTGGCTATACTTGATCTTCAAAGAGATAGGGATATTGTGTTCGCATCTTTTCTTCCAACTCCCAAGTAGCTTCTCTTTCGGTGTGGTTGGACCATTGTACCTTGACATATGGAATAGTTCGTCGCCTCAGTACTTGGTCTTTGCTATCCACAATTCGAATCGGAATTTCTTCATACTTCAGCTCTTCATTTAGATTGCTCTCAACCAGAAGTGGTCCAGCTTCCAGTATGTGACTTGGATCAGGAATATATCTCCTCAGCTGCGATACATGGAATACATTGTGAATTCTTGACATGTCGGGTGGAAGTGCTAATCTATAAGCAAGTGTTCCCACTTTCTCAAGAATTTCAAATGGTCCGACGTATCTGGGATTTAGTTTCCCAGCCTTGTTGAATCGGATTACACCCTTAATGGGTGACACTTTCACATATGCCTTCTCTCCAGCTTCAAATTCCACGGGCCTTCTTTTCATGTCCGCCCAGCTTTTCTGTCGATCTTGTGCAGATTTTAGTCTCTCCTTGATCACAGCAACTTTATCCACTGTTTCTTGGATCAGTTCGGGTCCGACGATGGATTTTTCCCCTACTTCATCCCAATACAGTGGTGATCGACATTTTCGTCCATACAAAGCTTCGTATGGTGCCATTCCAATGCTGCTGTGATAACTATTGTTGTATGCGAACTCAATTAAGGGCAGATGTTCGCTCCAATTACCACTGAAGTCCAAGGCACATGCTCTCAACATATCTTCTAGAGTTTGAATTGTCCGCTCTGTTTGGCCATCGGTCTGAGGATGATAGGCCGTGCTAAGAGTAATTTTGGTCCCCATAGCTTGTTGAAAGCTCTTCCAAAAGCGGGATGTAAACCTCGGATCTCTGTCCGACAGTATGCTAGCTGGAACTCCATGCAATCGTACGATCTCATTCATGTACAATGTGGCTAGCTTGTCCAAACTATAATTCATGCGGACAGGTAAGAAATGTGCAGATTTTGTGAGTCTATCCACGATTACCCATATTCCGTCATGACTTTGTCTCGACTTTGGTAAACCAACTACAAAATCCATGGAAATATGTTCCCATTTCCATTCCGGGATTTCTAATGGTTGAAGAAGTCCACCAGGTCTTTGGTGCTCTGCCTTGACTTGCTGGCACACGTGACACTTGGAAACAAATAGTGCCACGTCTTTCTTCATTCCACTCCACCAAAAATTTTTCTTCAAATCTCTGTACATCTTGGTACTGCCCGGATGGACTGAAAATTTCGACTTATGTGCCTCAGACATTACTTCTTGTCGAAGACAATCGTCCTTTCATCCACAAGGTTCCTTTGTTATCCGTCTCGAAATCTGGTGATTTCCCTTCTTTAATTTGCTCTTTTAGTTTCACCAAAGCGGGGTCCCTATCTTGACTCATCTTGATTGTCTCTCGAAGACATGGTTGTGTTGAAAGTGATGCCAGGATCACCTTACTCATATTCTTTCGACTTAAAGCATCTGCTACTTTGTTGGCTTTGCCTGGATGGTAGCTTATTGTCAAGTCGTAATCCTTCATGAGTTCGATCCATCGTCTTTGTCTCATATTTAGTTCCTTTTGAGTGAACAAATATTTGAGACTTTGGTGATCGGTGAAAACTCACACTTGGCTCCATAAAGATAGTGTCTCCAAATCTTTAGTGCGAACACCACTGCAGCTAATTCAAGGTCATGTGTTGGGTAATTCTGTTCATACGGCTTCAACTGTCTTGACGCGTATGCAATCACCCTTCGCTCTTGCATGAGTACACATCCTAAACCTTCTTTGGATGCATCACTATAGACGGTGTAGTCCTTACCTTCCATAGGTAATACTAGCACTGGTGTGGATGTAAGCTTCTTCTTCAAAGTCTCGAAGCTTTGCTCACATTTTTCACTCCATTGAAACTTAGAGTTCTTCTGTGTGAGCTTGGTGAGAGGTATGGCTATTGAGGAAAATCCTTCAACAAATTTTCGGTAATAGCCTGCTAGTCCCAAGAAGCTTCGTACCTCTGTCACATTCTTTGGTCTAGGCCAATCCGAAATTGCCTCCACTTTCTTAGGGTCCACAGATACTCCTGCTGCTGATATTATGTGTCCCAAGAATGCGACACACTCTAGCCAGAATTCGCATTTCTTGAACTTGGCGTATAGTTCCTTTTCTCTCAACTTCTGTAGGGTGAGATGAAGATGTTCTTTGTGGTCTTCTTCACTTGACGAATATACTAGAATATCGTCGATGAATACCACAACAAACTTGTCTAGAAATGGTTTAAACACTCTGTTCATGAGATCCATGAATACTGTCGGAGCGTTTGTTAGTCCAAACGGCATCACTGTGAACTCATAGTGTCCATACCTTGTTCTGAAGGCTGTCTTCGGAATGTCGTCTGTCTTGACCTTGAGTTGGTGATAGCCTGACCTTAAGTCGAGCTTGGAAAAGACTGAAGCTCCTTTGAGTTGGTCAAACAAGTCATCTATCCTTGGAAGCGGATACTTGTTTTTGATTGTGATCTTGTTCAGCTCTCGGTAGTCGATACACATCCTCATGCTTCCGTCCTTCTTCTTTACAAATAGGACAGGAGCTCCCCACGGAGACGCGCTTGGTCGAATCTGCTTCTTATCCAACAACTCTTGAAGTTGCTCTTTGAGTTCTTTCAACTCTGCTGGGGCCATTCGGTATGGTGCTTTTGAGATTGGTGTAGCATTGGGCATTAAGTTAATCTCAAATTCCACTTCGCGATCGGGAAGTTCGCCCGGGAGTTCTTCAGGAAAGACATCCGGAAATTCTTGTACAACTGGAATCTCTTCTAGCGTAAGTGCGGTTTCTTTCTTTACCTCGCTTAACATAGCTAGGTAAACTTCTTCTCCACTTTTCATGGCTTTCCAAGTTTGAGAAGCAGAAAGAAGAGTCTTTCGTTCTTTGGTCTTGCCATGGAATAAAATTTTCTCTTGGTGTGGAGCTTGGATGGTTACCGTCTTTCCATGACAGTCTACTAAGGCATGATTCTTGGCTAACCAATCCATTCCAAGAATTACGTCGAATTCCACCATGTTTAGTTGAATCAGGTTTGCCTTGAATTTCTGATCTTCTATGAGAACATTAATATCCCGATATAGAGTGCGAGTTTCTAAAATTCGATTTGCAGGAGTGGCTACTCTATATGGTTCTTCTAAGTTATCAGGTTTAGCTCCTAACCTTTTGGCAAATCTTTTAGACATGAATGAATGCGTAGCACCACAATCAAATAACACATAGGCAGGTATATTATTGATCAGAATGGTACCGGCTACGACATCATTTGAGTTGTCCGCCTCTTCTTGAGTGATAGCATAGACTCGAGCATTTGGCTTGTTCTCCCTAGTCTTGTTTGGAGGTGTTCCTCCTGTTGGTCCGTTCCTTGGATCTGGAAGAGGACATTGAGCAATGCGATGGTCCATCTTTCCACAACGGAAACAAGCTCCAGAATTCCTACGACATTCACCAGTGTGTGTGAATCCGCAAGTTTGGCACTTGACTCCTTCTTTGTTTGATTGAGAAGAAGTGGTTCCTTTGGATGGAGTACTGGTAAATTGGTTGCTCGAAAACTTAGGCCTCTTGAATTGCTGGCCCGATTGGTACTGGCTTGGCTGAGGACGTTTGAGTTTGTTCTCGCCTTCATGCCTCTTGATGTCATTCTCAGCCCTGATGGCGGCTCCCATCAATTCATCAAAACTATTGGGCTCGATAACGGCAAGGGCAGATTGAATACGGCTGTTCAATCTCTTCTTGAAGCGATGCATCTTCAAGGCCTCGTCTCCCATTATGGTTGGGGAGTAAGTTCCCAATGAGTGGAACTTGGATGAATACTCCACCACTGTCATGTTTGGTTCTTGAACCAAGCTTTCAAATTCTGACAGCTTTTGCACTCGAACTGCTGTCGGAAAGTACTGCCTCAGGAATGCCTCTCGGAACCTTTGCCAAGTGATAGGTCCCGTCTCTATCATAGCTGGTGAGACTCTTTCCCACCATTTGGCAGCTTTATCCACAAGGAAGGGTGTAATCACCTCTACTCTGACCCTTTGGGGAACCTCAAGTAGTCGAAGATGGTTTTCCACCTCTTTCATCCAATTCTGTCCGACCTCTGGATCGGTGCTTCCATCGAAGTTAGGGACTCTTGCTCTTCGGAGAGCCTCATAATGTTGCTTAGTCCCATTTTGAGCTGGAGGTGGTGTTGGTGGCTGGTTAGCATTGGGGTTCACCAACCCTTGTAACGTGGTTGCCACAATCGTGGCTATCGCCATTAAATCCACTTGGCTGAGGCCAACTGCTGGTGGCTGTTGTTGTTGTTGTTGTTGTTGTTGTTCATTCTCATCGTTGCGGTTGTTGTTACGGTTGTTGTAACGAGGATTGCGGTTGTTTCTAACTGGGCGTCCGTCCATTTCCTACAATTAAGAGAGTTCTAAGGTTGATAACAGAATAGAGACTAAACAAAAGAATCACAAGGATTGAGTAATTGCTCCAAAAATTAAATATGAACCAATGGATAGAAATAATCTTTTATTGATTCCTCAAGAAAGTGCAATTACAAATTGAACTTTGAAAATGAAATAGAAATGTAAAGGGGACAAGTATCACAGGACTACTAATAATGTTCTAATCTATCACTTCTCCCAAATCTAAATCCATATGATCCTCTCCAACTTCCTCTTCTTCTTCTTCGGGATCCTCCTCGGGTTCATCTTCATGGTTGGCTATTACTGCTTCGAGATGTTCAATATGACCATGCAGAACTGCATTCTGGTCGCTAAGAACTTCAACAGTATCTTGCAACTCTTGAATCTGAGCATCAGTCTGTGCACTATACTGATTGTGCTGGTGCACAAGTTGGTGATTCTGATCCTTGAGTATTTGGATCTTCTCGAGTAGTGTATCACGTAACTCGATAATTCTACCACAGTCTCTTGGGACATCTCGAACTCTTCTTGAGTCTTCCTATGTCTCTCTTCTGCTTCATGCAGATAGTGAGCATAACGTTGAACATCACCCTCTAAGTGTTCTGCTCGACGCTCCAATTCATCTTTGTCCAACTCTAGACAATAGTTATGTTGCTTGAGTTTCTCTAGCTTCCTTTCTAGGCTCTTAACGTAACTACTTTGGTCAGCCATATCCTACATCCAACACATGAGGGTAAAGGTTCAGAATTGATATCAAGAATATGGATTAAGTTATAGACAAGTACTGGAATGAATAGAATCAGTAAGCCTATAACATTCAATAGCAGAAAATAGCTCCAAAACTTTCGATCTCAGAATGGCGTGAAAAATTTACTGAAAATCCTTGACATCAAGAACATGAATGGTACCAAGTTTGGTGTAAAAATACTAAGCCATTTGAAAATGAAAATTCCTCAAAGTTTAAAAATTTTGGAAAATTTTACGGAAATGATTATATCCCTATCTAAACGATGGATTTTAGGCTTCGTCGGTGGTGCTAGAACGATGAATGGTTCTAGGTTAGGTTCTCCTCGTCGAGAGCTTTCCAACGCCTACATTTAATGGTAAAAATTCCTCCTGGATCAAAAGTTATGGCCGTTTGAAGTTTGCGCGAAAAACACCTCAACTTCTATGCCATTTTGCGAGGTCTACTGCATTTGCTTGCTGGAATACACTGTCTACTGCAATTCTGATGCTACTGCAATCAGTCTGCTGCTTTTCCAGCATTGTCTGCTACATTCCGAGTCTACTGACTCAGTCTCCTGCATTCAGACCTACTGGTTTCCTTCTACTGGTTCTGGGTTCGGCTACTGGTTTCCATCTACTGGTTCTGGTTTCGTCTACTGGTTTTGGCCTACTGAATTTTTTTTTTTATTTATTTATTTATTTTTTTTTTACTCGTTTCAGTAGTCTATTACAGTAGCTTATTTTCATTTGTCTATTTTAGTAACCTTCAGAACTTATTCTCAGAAGTATATAAGAACTTATTATTTCTAGTTCCTCCTCCCCAGATTATGAAACCCGGTTCTGCTCTGATACTACTTCAATGTCACGCCCCGGGACGGGGGTTGGTTGACACCGGCGTTGCTCTCAAATATTCATTCGAAAATAACAAGCCTCAGAAGTACAGAATTTCAGAAACCCGTCTTTTATTCATAATAATCATTGTCTGTTACAACTCAATGACAAATGTTTTACAGCGGAAATGTAAAACCATAAAATTACATTGTCTGAACATATGCAGCGGAAAATAAACCATAAATCAGAACTAAGAACAACGATCTTCATCACCAGCCCCAAAACTGACGTTGCTCCTCTTCTTCTATCAACTCTTCCTCGTTCTTATCTGAGATGGGTTTGGTGGGTGAGTGATATGATTGTCACTCAGTAAGCAGGGGCGGGAATAACTCCCAGTTTTCGAAATCGTTTTCAACAGAAACACAAATACAATAATATACAGAGAACTCTTGTTTTCAGAACAGTAATCAGAATTCAAGAATTACAGAACAAAATTCAGAATTAGTAAGCACTGAGCACGTTAGTGAATTTCATGGCTAAACTGATATCAGTCCCCTATATGTTCTCTCCTCTAAGGGGTGAGGCCAGAATCAGAATCAGAATCAGAATTCAGAAATGTTCAGAATATATATTCCTACCATTAGTTCACTAGGGAGTTTCAGTGCTTCAAAATCATATATCAGAAATCATACAGAAACTGAACTTTAAAACAGAATTATCAAACGGATTTCAAGATATTTACATATAAGTCCACTTACTGTAATTTGCTTAAAGTTTCGGTTGAAGTCTACTGGAATTTGGCTGTTCTCGCTACTGGATTTTGCTGCTTGACAAAGGCACTCTTTCTTAACTCGAAATTTAAGTGATAATCTCAAAGCTTGTGTAACTCATTTCAGAGACTTGAGGGTGTTATTTATAGGCCACAATCTGACTGTTACGTTTCCAATTAATGGCCATAATCTGACATTAACAGCCTTTATTCCATGTTAATGCTTCAGTTACAAGTCTGAGCTGAATCAGTAACTGACTGCTGCTTCTTTCTCGCTCTTCTGCTGCTGCTGAATTTTCGTTCTTCTTCTACTGCTGCTGCTGGAAAATACATGTCTGCTGGAAAAGTACCAGCTTCTGAATATTATCTTCTGCTGAAAATTTTGCATTGCTTACTGAAATGCTTTTGCTGGAAATTCGGGTTCTCACACATTGAATATTAATTATTTGACATTATATTGATTCTCTCTTAGTGACTCAAATGATGCAGATGAACCATATGCACATTAAAATTTATCTAAGAAAAAATAAAAGATAAAGATAAATCACAACGACATCTAATATTAAAAAATGAGATGGAAAAAACTTTTCGTTTTGTTTAGATAAATTTTAATATATGTAATATAGATTTTATTATCGTCACAAAAGATACTAAGATATCATCAATGTAAAATAAACGAACAAATAAATTAATGAAGATATTGTTTCCTAACAATAAAAATTTCTGCACCTTTTTTCACATGTCTGTTCATATTATTCTGGATTTTTCTTATATAATCAATCCACTGGACCAATGCTGATATGTAGCTAAACAAAACAACACGTGACGTGGCTTACCAATTACACATCTTACCCCATCCATACTATAATACGAGGTTTTACATCTCTGTAAAACCTCAATTACATACTTGATTATTTCATCGTATTCATATTCGTGAGACGAGACTAAAAGACGATGATGTCATGGTAGCTACACTAGCATCGTGTTTGCAACTCAACACATTCAAGAAATCATCGCTCCACGAATTTCTCTGGTTGGCAGGGGTATTCCTCCCTCTGCCTTCCATTGCTGGCCGTGATATTCCTCCAGAATTCCGGCGAACTTGCCGGTTTTTCATGTCTCGGAGGTCCATTTCCGGTGGAGACTTTACCACACCAAACATGAGACCATACCACCTAGGCTTCCTTACCTCGAATTTCGCCCTTTTTTTCAAACGAAGCCGGGGAACACAGGAGCCCTCCGACTTCACCGCCAAGCTCGGAATTTGGCAGGACTTATCATAATCCAACGAACGGCAGCTTCGCATGAATTTCGCATTTGCGTGGGTGCGTGTTTTCGTGGGAGTCAACAACTGATCCGGCAAAGACTCGCAATATCTCCTGGATGAACCGTTTAGGGTATCAAAAAGTACTGGTTTTTTCTTGTATGGTACAAGTTTCCCACAGAAAATTATGTCTTCTGCATGACACATTTCGGAGGTGAGATCATTGAAGAACTCGAAGAAATCTGATGGGTCCGAGCTTGTCCTATGGTCACGATCTTCCCGAGTGTGGGGAGAATCATTTTCTTCGGAGTGTAGTATGAAATCAGAGAGGGAGATCGCCTCTTCTTCATCGTCGTCTTCTTTTTCTTGGGGCTCTGCGGTTTCTTGACCTTGAAATCTGGAGTTTTTGGCCATTTTCAGAGAGAAATATCGTGGAATGGAGAGACTGCTGCTTATAAATTGAGAAGAAATCTGGGATAAATCATGTCGTATTATAATTTATGCAATTAAATAGTACTGGAGTGTCTTTTTTTAAAAAAAATATTAAAATACCATATATTTTTGTTAAATTAAGTGTTTTGTTTTTTATGGACAAACTAGAAATTTGAACTGCATGAATGTATTTCCATTGGTTCAGACAAAAAAAGTACTAATATATTTTTTTTTTATTGAAGTACGTACGAGTAGGACCAATAAAACTTAAAAAATGATTTTTGAATTTGGCGAATTAAGTGCATCACCAATTATCCCATGTAAATTTTAAACATTAATCAAACATATATTTTTAAACCCAGATCAAACTTTCAGAAAAATCACGTGTTTACATTTCTTGATTCACAAAAAATATTTCCGCCCTCCCCAGACCCCACTATTTTTTTTTCTCGTACGAAAATCAATACAAAAGAACTTAATTTCTAAATCGTCGGATTAAATTATTGAATTTCTGAATACATAGTAGGTCTCTTGTGAGACGGTCTCACGAATCTTTATCTGTGAGACCGGTCAACCGTACCGATATTCACAATAAAAAATAATACTCTTAGCATAAAAAATAATACTTTTTCGATCTGTCTCACAAAATATGACATATGAGACCGTCTCACACAATTTTTTACCCATAATATATTTTTTTCAAAAAAAGTCCATTCTTATAAATACAAGAAAATTTTAACTAAGATATATTAATGATTTGGCCAAAAACATAAAAGTGAAGGGACTTTGAAATTTTTAAAATGTGCCAAATCATAAAGACATGATAATATATAATAATTTTTTGGAGGAAACATGAGTAGATCTCTTGTGAGACAGTCTCACGAATCTTTATCTTATAGACGGGTCAACCATACTGATATTTACAATAAAAATTAAGTAATATTATTACCATAAAAAGTAATCTTTATCATGGATGACCCAAATAAGAGAGTTTCCTTATAAAATACGACCCGTGAGACCGTCTCACACAAGTTTTTGCCATAAAAAATAGCCCTGATTTGTGTGAATGTAATTTTGTAAGTTGATGTACAAGTAGATTACTTATTTCTATAAAGATTCCCAACTCCAAAAAAAATATGAAATTATTATATTTTGTATTACACATAATAGTATTTTTTAAAATTCGAAAATTAAATAATATATATATATATATATATATATATATATAATATATATATAATATATATATATATATATATATTATTAAGTTCAAACGAAATGGAAATTTTGTATATATCTAAAATTGTTTAGGTGGGTGGTTGCTGTTAATGTATTAATTTCAATATTGTGTTGTCCATTTCTTGTAAAACCAAACAGCAAAAGGGAAGGATAAAACAACTGGAAAAAAGGGTTTCTGAAAGACAAAAAACAAATTAATTTTATGAGATGCAAGCTAAATAAATAAAATAGTGGGCACATGGTCATTTCCCTTTCTTAAAATGGGACATTGATAGACCAGACCATGCACGAGAGGCTTGTGAACCAATTTATTTTTGTGGTCATACATATGATTTAATTTTGTTTATTTATTGCTGATTGTTGCAGCATGGGTTTCCCATTTCAGATACCAAATTAGAAGAACAAATGTATGTCAAATTATTATTTAAAAGTATGGTATATATTGCTAAATTGAGCATGTTTGAGTGAAAATAATATCGGAGTGAAAACAATATAGGATGAGTGACATCTTAAAAAGTTCTTTTAGTATATTGTGTCAAGTTGCTGACGTAGTTGTATGGTCTGATGGTTATTTGTGCCGTAAAAAAGGGCGTAAATTCTTAATATATGGGTAAATTTATATATGATTGAGACAATACAAACAAGAAGGAAGAATAAGACTTATATATTAACAGAGTATATGATGACTCTCTTTGAACTCATGAGTTTAATAGGCTAATATATTGACATGCACCCAAGTAAATGCAATGAGGGACGGAGCTAAAATTTTTATTTTGAAGGAGAAAATAAAATTTTCAAAACGTCGATTATTAAATTAAAAATATGAGTATAGTGTTTGATTTTTACTAAAAAAATAACAATAACTATATTTACTATATTCGACATATATTATCAAAATTTTGTTTTAAAAATATTTTAACTTAAATGAATAAAAAAAAATTGGTTAAAAGTAAGTATCTAAGGATTATAAGTGATATAAAAATAAATAGAAGTAATTAGAATTCTAAAGTTTCAAAAACTTCATCCATGCATGCAAATTATATACATTCAATTCTAGAGAAAAAGAAACAACAAATATTAAAACTTCAGTAATTGAAAAGCAACATTTCTATAAAAAAAAAATGACCAAAGATCGTATAAATTTGTTAATGATTTTTTTTTTATCATGCCTTTGTTTTAATAATAATTAATTTTTCTATTAGTGATGATGACATATAAAAATGCAAGAAATGAAAAAACAATAATGATGTAGATATCTAGAGAAAATAATATTTATATGTTTTATTTATTCATATAGACAACATCAATTCAAATAAACATTACATAATCAAATGCAGTAATTAAAATTATTTCTCAAGATCAAAAATTTCACGTTATATTACACAAGACAAAAAAATGTCTTAGAGTAGAATCTTTTAGCAATTTATAGCCATTTTTGTCAAACAGAGCGATTACATAGTAGTTGTTATAGAGACTCGTTATGCGGTTATACTTGCATGGGAATTGGTCGGGTGTAATAAATATTATTAGAGACGGTTGCCAGTAGAAAATCCAAGATACAAGTGTTATGCAAGACGAAATGTTATGTGGTTGGGAGCCATCATTTGAACGGTCGAACCTGCAAGGAAAAATTCTAGATCCAGGAGAGTCGTCTCTTGAACCTCTGAGAGCCAGCTCTAGATTCCCGATACCAATTGATCCATGGGTTAGAGTGCAACGAGGATGTCACGTTAAGAAGAAGAAGAAGAAGAAGAAGAAGAAATGATCGTAATACCTCTTGTCTCACATTTGTTAGAAAGATAAGTAAAATGGTTTATTATGATTTACAATATACTTCTTTAGCAACTTAGACTGTTCATTTCTGTAGAGCAAGGACGAATATGGAGTAACTAATATATAGACACATTATGCAGTAACCTTTGCGTGGGAATGGGCCAGAGACATGACATATGCACTGTCATAATATAAGGAAATAAAATTACATATTTAGCCTAGTGGTAAACTATTTATTATAAAATTTGGTATCTTATTATACCAAATAGATTTTTGCGAAACTGAAGGATGCAACATTTCAATAACACGAACACATATCATATACTAGCGGATCATGACACGCGTAATGAGCGAGTTCTCCAAAAAGTAGTTATTTTAATTTTAGCTTTAAAATGAAAGTTATTAATTTGTAAAATTGAAATGATAGGAGAGAAGTGGAGCTCTCGGAGCACAAATGGACTTGTTTTTCAAGTGTAATGAGCATTTTTCTCGATGCACCGCCATTGACGCATTTTTCTAGAAGCATAAGGTTGTGTGCAATGTGCTCAAGGATAGGGAGAGAAATACCAAACTCTTCCACAACATGGTTGAGAAAAAGAGCACACGGTGAACAAGATTTTCTTATCTGGGAGAATGAGAGCTGTCTCACTTCCCCTGAACTCATCCAGCAATCTAGACCTCTTTCTTCCAGAATCTTCTCACAGGGGATCCTTTTGTTCTAGATCGTCTAGATTTTCCTGGATTTCTCTCCGGTGATATCAGATGTGGAAAATCATATTCTTTTGTCACCCCAACTCTAGAGGAATTCGCTCTATTGTTTTCTCTATCCCAAGGGATGGAATGGTGGGCCCTTTCTTTTAGCAGGAGATCGTCAAATGTTCTTCCTTGCCATAGAGCTTCACTACCATAACGATTATTATATTCCTTGAAGTTAAGGGAGCACATCCATAGTCGGATTTCTGTCCCATCAGCTTTTGTAATGTCATGAATAAGATTATTTTGAAATTGTTAACTCTAGTATGAGGATGGTGGTGGAGAGACTCATTTCTCATATCAGAGTGGCTTTGTGCTGGGACAAATGATTTCGGGTAACATTTTCCTTGCCCAAGAGCTCACTCATAGTCTCAACTGCTCTATCCAGGGTAGGAATGTCATTCTGAAATTGGATATGGCCAAGGCATATGACAAGATCCAATGGTCTTTCTTTCACAATGTTCACATGGAATTGGTTTTTCTGATCAGATCGTGCGTGATGGTGCGGGCCTGCATACCCAATTGCAAGTTATCATCAATACTAATGGTATTCATGCTAGTTTCTTCGGATCTACCCGAGGGTTCTAAGATAGAGAGACCCTTTGTTCCCTCTTTCCTTCACCGAAGAAATGACATTGATCCCTATTGCGATGGAAGAGACTGACCTTGACATTTGGATTCATAGTTCTGATTATGTCTTTTCTCTCAAACCGGCATGAGAGTTGGTCTGCCTGAGAGAACCAATTTCGGACATCACAACTCCTTGTCAGGGGCACTGGTTTAGACCCACTATGTCCTTCTTCCTATAGAGATTTTGGCATCGGTGGCTGTTGGATCTCGGTTTTCTCGTGCTCAAAAAGCAGCGGAAGTTTAAATTTTTTTATTTTATTTTGACAATCAAAATATATTTGTTTGAACACTCGTATGGTTTTAAATTTAAACATTCATAGGGTGTTAGAATTTATACCTTTGGTGAAAGATTCACAAGGCTTCAACTATTCCGGGGTTAACGGAGATAGCTCTTGATGAATTCCCTACGAACTTTGATCAGAAACTCCTTTCTTTATTCTTTGAATCAGGTCTACGATTAGCAGATTTGTTCCTCTTCTAATTTGCACCAAAAAAATTAGAAGAGATTATACGTTGGAGATCAAAGTTTGAGAGACAGCTCAATCTTTTTCCCCAAAAGGAAGTGGGCGAAATATTGAGGCTTTGGGAGAAGGGAATTTCAAAATACCAAAGGTTGTGGAGGCTAGGGTTAAGTCTTCTACTTAAATAAAACCTCCATGACCTTAATTACCATAATATAATAATTGAGCCTATTTAATTAACATTAATGAACTTGATTAATTAATTGTACTAGGCCAACTAGTTTAATTAATTAATCAAAGTCCATCAAAACTTTAATTATTTAGTATGTTGGACTTGTACTCCTACAAACCCATTTAAACATGTTTCCCACCATATTTAATAAAATCAAATTTTGAGTTTAATAATTTAAATTCTCAAATAATATAAATTCAAATCCTTTAATTTATTCATCTCAAATTTTATAAATTCAACTTCGTGAATTTAATGTCTCATAAATTCAACTCCTTGAATTTATTTTCTCAAAATTTAATTATCATAAATTCAACTCCTTGAATTTACTTTATTATAATATAAATTCAACTTCTTGAATGTATTCTCTCAACGAAAACAAATAATTCATTTCTTGTGTGATCTTCAATGGTTCAGGGATACAGCTAGCCGTGGATTCACAACTCTTTATGATTCAGGACATAATCCTTTATTCGGGCTTACTCTGATTGCCTCTTTCTATGTATCAACAATTAATCATGAAAATATAAAAAATCATATTTCTGATTAAACCCATCAAATCATGGTAAGAGCGTCTAGCAGCATCACCTCATGATTCCTTAGGTATCACTGATAGTGCCTGCAAGAACAATCGATTATGATTAACGTACAGTACGGTCCTTTCATCTCATATACCCGATCGAATCTGCAACCATTGTTCATCGAGGATTGCATAATAATTCGATTACTATGTGATACATATAAATAGTGGCATCGTATGTACTATTGGAGAACTCCTTCTTTAATGTACATCTCATACTCTGGCCAGATATTCCATGCACTATTATTTCATTAGATCATATAGGATATCCACGCTCGTAGATGAGCGGTGAATTCCCGATTACAATGCACTGGCTCCTACATGTGTCGTAATCGTACCCAATCTCGCCACCCGATGACTCTTCTAGAGCCGGTAAACGAGTCAAAGCATAGCCCAATCATATAAAGCCTCAGTGTTGTCTCGGATCGTAAGAACTAATGGTGTACAATCATAACCACAGATTTATCCTCTCGATGAATGATAACCACTTGGAAAGTCCGAGTGAGGGTTGTTCGGTATAATCATCGTATGACTATCCATTGAATGTTTGGACATCTCTATGCGCTTACCAAAAAACGCGGTACACAATATCACAGATGCTAGTCTCGAGCTCAAGCGACATTTATCCATGTTTTAGGCGGCTGAATCGACTAGAAACGAATTTAGATTATACAGTGCTTACAAATGAGTTTCAACAATGAATTACGATTCATTTGTATTAAAATATAACCAAGGTCTTTATTCATGTTGTTCACATGGGTATACAAATAAAAAATAACAAACCATGAAATAATGAATTATATTAAAATAAAGATTATTTATTACAACTGAGTCAATAAAATCCCTAGCCAACAGTTGGCTTACAGGACATCTACTCTAACAATGGCTGCCATGGACAAGATTCTCCAACAGCGTGGTTTCGAGTTAGATTCTAAATGTCAATGTTGCCAAATGTCGAATACCTTCACACATGTCTTCATTGATAGCCAGGTTGCCTGATCTATCTAGCATTTTTTTGGGCTATCTTTCGTATCTGCATCCACAATAATAGGGATTCAATGTTTTTGCATTCGTGCATGAAGAAGAGCATGGATTGGACTTTAGGGGGTATCTTTTCGTGTCTGCATCCACATTAATTGAGTTTGTGGTTGCTGCTGACGATGTCTGACTTGCACATGATGCGACTTCCTGCTCGGCTCCTTTACATTGTAGATGTAGATCTTTTGAACGTTTAGCATTTTTTCGAAGATTTCCAGTGTATTTATTTACTCATTTTACCCTTTTTTTATTGTTATTATTGTTTTATTTGTAAATCCTTTTCAAGAAGTCTGGGCTTAGTCCTCCTCCTTTTTCTCCTTCAGGTTTTTCTTTTATGATTTTTATTTTCATATACAGGTTGAGTTATGTCAAACCTCTCTCCATATTGGCTGTTTTTTTTTAAAAAAAAAAATTCAGTGATTCCTATTGACATTGAAATCAGATGAAATATATGAGCATATTGTAAGAAAATTGTGACCCGTAACCGTAAAATAAACGTGTTGAAAATTTGTACACGGCAGCCTCAAATTTTGAAAATTGAGATGCGTATACAAATTTGATTTGAATCTCGAGCTCCCAATGCACTCAGTGATGGTATGAGTGTGCCTATAAATACCGAAGGCATTGAAGTCCCTAAACACACAATCTCATACATAATAATACACCATCTACAGAGAGATTGAAGTGTTTAGAAGGCTTCAATCGGAGGAAAACAGAAGACTTAAAGATGATTCAATAGCCGGAGGTAACGCTCGATTTAGCTTCCGCATATTTGATTCATGTTTATATACGTGCGTACAGAAACATGATTTTAGAGAAAATCTCTAACATTTGGTATCAGAGCGATGAAACCTCTGCCTTGAAATTTCATTTTCTGAAAATTCGATATCGGGAAAGTTTTACGTAAAAACTTGAAGTTGAAAATCAGATAAAATGATATTAAGAAACTTACCTGAGAATTGTGCTCCCGGTTGCACCTTGAAATCTTAAATAATGGAGAATTTTTTTTCGGGAGGAAAATATTCTGGAGAAGATACTACTGGTTTTTTCTGAAAATGGAGGATGAAGAAGACGAAAGATTGCAGCAAAATGAAAAATTGCAAAGTGATGATTGAGTCAATTGAATTCGGTGAAATATGAATTATTCAGACAGAGTATTAAATTGAATGGGAAATATACATATAACATTTGGTTAAATAATTGGTACACATTAAAATAATTTTAAGTTCGACGTAATTTCTAATACATTTTTTAGAAATTATTTTTGCATGTTAAATATAATGTCAAATATTATGGATAAGTGTTTGATGTGTACATGCAAATTTAATATTTTGTTTGCATTTATTTATTATTTTTTAAATGTAAATTGTATTGAAAAATATTTTGGTAAATCAATATTCACATTATGTTCATATTAAATTATATTAAGTGGTTTATAATTTAAAATTAACATATCAAGTAAAATGTGAATATAATAAAATATTTCAGATATTCACAAATGAACAAATAATCCTCACTTTATCACTACTCTGATAAAAGAGAAAAACTGATGAGGAGCCCACATTTTTATGTGATTATCACTTTATCACTATTCTGATGGAAGAGAAAAACTGATGAGGAATGTAATTGTTCATATTAAGTAAAAATGTGAATATAAAGTTATTTAATATGAAAAATTTTGGCTTATAAAGATTCACATAAATGTGGATAATTAAGTTGAATAATAATTATAAGGTGACGTAAGAAAACATGATCTGAGGGAGTTCTTCATAGACCGGTTTAAACTGCCTTGACTAGCCACTGGTCTCCCTGAGGAACGTTGCTCTGTCTAGGAGTTGGGTATTTAAAGGGCCTTAGCACTACCTATCTTTCCTTGGAGCATTCTTGGAAAGTGTTGATTGTGTTACTAAATATTATTATATAAATATTTAAGTAAAGCTAAAATTTTAGTCAAGTGATACGTATAATTTTAAATAATTAAGGTTTTGCCACAGCACCCTTAATTATGAGAAATTATACATTAAGTCAGATTTGGATCACATTAAGGGCATTTATTAAGAATAATAAAATAAAATTGTCTAGTGATCCGTATAATTTTTAAAATAATTAAAGTTTAGCCACAACACCCTTAATTATGAGAAATTATACATTAAGTCGGTTAAGGATCACATAAAGAACATTTATCTAGTGATCCGTATAATTTTTAAAATAATTAAGGTTTAGCCACAACACCCTTAATTATGAGAAATTATACATTAAGTCGGTTAAAGATCACATAAAGAACATTTATCTAGTGATCCGTATAATTTTAAATAATTAAGATTTAACCACAGTACCCTTAATTATGAGAAATTATACATTAAGTTGGTTAAGGATCACATAAAGGATATTTATAAAATCAAAATTTATGTCTAGTGAACTGTATAATTTTAAATAATTAAGGTTTGGCCACAACACCCTTAATTATGTAAAGTTATACATTAAGTGGGTTGGGGATCACATGAAAGACATATATTAAGAGCATAAATATTTAAAAAATTTGTAATTTAATGTCTTAGTGATTCGTATAATTTTAATTTATTAAAGAATAGCAATAACATCTTTAATTGAATTAAAATTATACATTATTTAATCACATTTAGTTATAACAGACATAAATTACATAAAAGTATTCATCATTATGATAATAATTTGAGATGAATAATTATGAAGAACAAATATTTTATGTATAAAGAATTTAATATTCTAGTGATTCGTATGATTTTAATTAATTGAAGAGTAGCCACAACATCTTTGATTAAATTAAAATTATACATAAATTATGAGGATCACATTTGGTTTTAAGGGATATAAATTGTAATTAATTATATTTGAACATTGAAATTCATCCCACGGGAAATTTCGTTATGTTAAATATAATTAATTAGGATACAATATTGAATTATTTTCTTAATTTATCCACATGGATTAAGAATTGAATATAATTCAATAGTTATATCATTAAGTTTGTATGAACTAATTGAATTAAAAATTCAGTCCACAGACAATTTTTATGTCAGTGATTCATATGTAAATCATGATTTACATGGGTAAAACATGATATATGGTTTATTGCTTCATTTAATAACATTAGCATGTATTCATTGATTTTGCAGCATATAGCTATTACTCTGATATTAATTTATTGAGAATGACTTGATTAGCGGGAGCGATCAAATTCAGAATATTGATCATTATGATGCTCATTCATCCACACAAGTTATATGTATTGATTGCTATTCACAACATCCTCCATTTAAAAAGTGTGTTGTGAAACCAATTATATAAATTCCATAAAAAGTTGGTTCAATTGCCATTTATTTTTAGATGAGTCTTAAAACAAATAAAGTTTCATTAGGCAAAATCGAACAACATAAAGAATTCTTCTCTAGTTATGATGAATATTTAATATTTCAACATTAAGAAAATGATATGGATTGAAACATGTCTCACATTAGTGATATTTCAGGTTTTACAATGTTATCTCTTCATTAAGTTTTGTTGAGAATATTGTGGGCCATTATGAATACCAGAAAGTTAGTGGGAGCTTAATTATTATCAGAGTAATATAAGTATTTGACCACTAAAAAGCTGCAAAATGTTTTGAGATACCTTTATGGTATTAAAGTTTTACATGCTTATGTGAGACGAATTGACAATTTGGAAAGTGATTTGCTACTTCCACTGTTGAGTCAAATTTCGTCATTGAAGCACTATTGTGTGGTGTATTTTAAGGAGTTTCATTATGGGCTTAGAATTATGGATTCTATGTCTAAGCAATTAAGATTATATTACTGCAATTCAGTTATGGTTTTTTTGACTAAGCGGTGGTCGAATTAAGTATATCGACATAATGTGTTTTTAAACTGATGGAGAACGTGTTAATAAAGTGGTCATTGAACACGTTAGCATTGAATTGATGATCTTTTAACCTAAAGAAATGCAAATTTCAGATGTTAAAGGATCATATGGTAATTACTGATGGATTTGATTCCATAATAAATTTATGCTATATACATTTGCTTTTGATAATGAAACGCATTCAGGTATGATATTTCTCATATTCAGTTATGTACATATTCAGTTATCTTGAGAAAAATATCAATAAAGTTGGACCTCGAATAAACATTGGGTTTATTCATTAAGTTGTACAGATTTGAGAGACATAATGCATTGTAATACATGGAAGATAATACTCGCTTTTAGATGCCTATCGCCATGATTCATGCATTTTGTTTTCTCCTATGGTAAATGAGATATATGGGTCAAGTGGGAGAATGTAAGAAAATTGTGACCCGTAACCGTAAAATAAACGTGTTGAAAATTTGTACACGGCAGCCTCAAATTTTGAAAATTGAGATGCGTATACAAATTTGATTTGAATCTCGAGCTCCCAAAGCACTCGGTGATGGTATGAGTGTGCCTATAAATACCGAAGGCATTGAGGTCCCTAAACACACAATCTCATACAGAATAATACACCATCTACATAGAGATTGGAGTGTTTAGAAGGCTTCAATCGGAGGAAAACAGAAGACTTAAAGATGATTCAATGGCCGGAGGTAACGCTCGATTTAGCTTCCGCATATTTGATTCATGTTTATATACGTGCGTACAGAAACATGATTTTAGAGAAAATCTCTAACACATATAACATATTATCAACAACATAATCAAATGATAGGATAATGGAATTAAAAATGTAAGCACATTTACAAATCCGAAAAAATGCCTAGAATTGTTATGGAAACTGACACACACTAAAACATTTATCAAATCATATATGAATGTGAGATATATAAATTATATAAATTCATTGATAACAATATACCGAATAATAATAACACTTATATTATGTATTTTATGTGAATTAAGTTAGTTTTCGAGCAGAATTATGTGTTTGGCAATGTTTCGTGTCTGATACATGAGTTTAGGTGATATGCACTATATTAGTAAAAATGATGCGGAGAGGAAGTAAAGATGGAAATAAGAGGGAAGAAAAACACAAGACAATGAAACAAATCATCATATCAGGCACCCAACGCTCGTCGTTATTTTATAAAAATAAAAATCGACAATAGACGCCCCAAAGCTCGATCGATTTGTAGCTCCTTGGCGCAGATAGTTCGAATAAAAACAATATTGCAGCTTTGTGCCACAAGCCTAGTTCTTGACGGCGTGAAACACACGGAAGTTTATGCAGTTATGGTTTACATTTGAGTGTAATATTTATTTCTTCTGTCCAGAGAAATAAAAACTTGATGCTTGAACTTCCATACAGTTTAAAAGATTTGAGTTATACCGTTACCACCAACTATAGTTTTGGTAAAACGAGAATCACTCGGTCCTATAATTGGTATCAAAACCAAGGTTGTCACGAGTTCATTGATTGAAATTAGTGAAGTTACTGGAAGATAGATTGTTGGAGTGAAATAATCAACCTTTTTCGATAGAGCAATCAAAACATGTCACTTGGACTGTTGTATGGTTTTAAAAATTGAGTTACACCGTCATCACCAACTATAAATTTTGGTAAAGTTTCAAGAGCTCAATCCTACCGTTAAAAGATGGCTTGGATATTATTTTTGGGGACTTGAAAAATTTTAAGAGGGATGAGAATATGGCGACTCAAGACAGCACAAGAAGGTAGGAGATTTGATACTAGGAAGAAGACAATATATGGGGACGACTAAGTTCACTATAAATCGCATTCTATTCTCTTTTCCTAGGGATGTAAATGAGCCGAGCTGTTCGCGAGTTTTTCGGATCTCGGATCGTTAAAAAGCTCGTTCGGGCTCGTTCGTTGAGCTTATCGAGCCGAGCCCGAGCCTTATTTTGGGCTCGACAATTTTGTTGAGCCGAGCTTGAGATTAATGATGTTCGGCTCGTTAGCTCGTGAACATGTTCGATAATAGGTTCGTGAGCTCAAAATTGAGCTCGGCTCGTTTAGCTGGCTCGTGAGCTCGAGCTCGAGCTCGGCTCGTTTAAGTGGTTCACGAGTTCGGGTTCGAGCTCGGCTCGTTTAGGTAGATCGTGAGCTCGAGCTCGAGCTCGGCTCGTTTAAGTGGTTCACGAGCTCGGGTTCGAGCTCGGCTCGTTTAGGTAGATCGTGAGCTTCAGCTCGAGCTCGGCTCGTTTAAGTGGTTCACGAGTTCGGGTTCGAGCTCGGCTCGTTTAGGTAGATCGTGAGCTCGAATTTGAGATAATTAATGAGTTATAATATTAAAATAATTATGTATGATAAATAATAATAAATTAAAAATTAAAAATCTATACATATTATAAAAGTGTGAATTAAGGTCAAAGTTTTTATATTGTGTATTGTCAACTTTGTCCTTAGTTTGTACATACAGAAAAAATTTAGTAAGGATGTTTTTGTCAAATCAGTTATTATGATAAGGACAAAATTGTCAAACTACATATATGTTAGATAATGATCAAGTTGCCAAAAAAAGCTGAAACTTTAAAATTCTTTGATTTTTATTTTCTTGTAGATGAATTGAACAAAGTTTTTTCACAAAAAATATTAATTTGAAAAGATTGAAAAACCAAAATATATTGGTTTTATTTGCTTATAGATGAAGTGAAAAAGAATTTTTTCACAAAAAACTTAATTTGTAAATTTTTTTCACAAAAAAGTTAATTTGTAGAAGATTAAAATAATAAAATTCTTTTGTTTTATTTTCTTGTAAATAAAATGAAAATATTTTTTCCACAAAAACTTAGTTTATATAATGATATGATGTTAAATATCTTTTATTTTACTTTTTGGGATATGAGCTTCTCAAATATAAGTTATTAGGTTGGATTCTAATAAAATTGTATCAAAAATATATATTTACGCTCATAATATCTAATTAAAATTTATAAAGCAGATACATGTATCATATTCAATCAATATTTCATATAATCTAATAGCCTAATATTTTTACAAAAACAATAGATCTTAAAAGTAGTTGACAGCACTTCTTGAGATATGAGACCCAACTTTTAGAACATTATCCAAGAGTTCATCTGAAAGTATATATTTTGGGATTCATTCATTTTTCAGTAGACTTACTTGTATTGATGATAGTACCCACTTTACCATTCTGACTTAGGGGAGTAGGTTTCAAATTTGAGACTTACTAAAGATGCTTATCTCCCACTTTTCCTATAAAATGAATCGTAATAACAAAATTGAACACAAATCAATTAACTTTTCTCATATATGCGTGAATTTTTCCCCTACGAAATAACGAGGACCACGTTTATTCAAATAGGCTAAGTGGAATGAAAACAATTGTTCATTCGACTTGTTTTCCCCCTTTTTTGCAAGCAAGCGCACAACCAGTGTTATGATAACAATTATTTTTCTTCCAACATAACATCTCATTTATGCACTACATAATTAAAAAAAAAATCGACATAGCTCCACTTGTATAACGAAGATGTATTTTTATAAAGATGGATATAAGTAAATCAATTATAGATTTATGTAATCTGAAATGACATATTTTTGAAGGTAAATTTTTAAAATTATTATGAATAAATCTTTACAAAAATTATTCATTATTGCTCAATATTTCTCTTTATGAGTTATGATTGATAATAAGAAATATCAAATTTATTTGTTTTTATTTGCTTGTAGATGAAGTGAACATATATTTTTCACAAAATATTAAATTGAATATGATTTGTTTTATTTTGTAAATCTATAATCTTTTGAATGAGTTATATATGCAAGAAGTTTCTCAAAAAAAATTAATATATACAAATTTAATACTTCCAATAATATAGTATGAAATATAAAAAAATTATGTTATCTTAATTTTGAATTTTTGTATTTAAATAACATATTGCATAAATATGTTATATCATTAAAGAGTTGAACACTTTTTGATAAAATAATAAAATATTAATTAAATCATATTTTGTCAGTTGTCTAGAAGATAGAATTACCAAAATTCATTGATTTTATTTGCTTGTAGATTAAATTAAAATATTTACAAAAAATAAATAATAAATTACGAAGTAATACATTACCAATAACTTCAGTAATAACACAAGCGTAGTAAAATAATATATTTTACTTCGGATGTTTAAAAACACGGGCTTCACTATATTTTTTTATTATATTTTACTTCGCCATATCAATGTTGAGGAAGTAAAAAAATAAGTTCATGCTGAAGTAATAAGATGAACCGCGCAGATTAACAAAGGAAACTAAAATATACTGAACATTTAGCGACGGTTTGTTAGCGGCTTTACTTCGGCAATAATAAATTACGAAGTAATACATTACCAATAACTTCAGTAATAACCAAGCGAAGTAAATAATATATTTTACTTCAGATGTTTAAAAACACGGGCTTCACTATAATTTTTTATTATATTTTACTTCGACATATCAATGTTGACGAAGTAAAAAAATAAGTTCATGCTGAAGTAATAAGATGAACCGCGCAGATTAAGAAAGGAAACTAAAATATACTGAACATTTAGCGACGGTTTGTTAGCGGCTTTACTTCGGCAATAATAAATTACGAAGTAATACATTACCAATAACTTCAGTAATAACCAAGCGAAGTAAAAATATATTTTACTTCAGATGTTTAAAAACACGGGCTTCACTATATTTTTTTATTATATTTTACTTCGACATATCAATGTTGAGGAAGTAAAAAAATAAGTTCATGCTGAAGTAATAAGATGAACCGCGCAGATTAACAAAGGAAACTAAAATATACTGAACATTTAGCGACGGTTTGTTAGCGGCTTTACTTCGGCAATAATAAATTACGAAGTAATACATTACCAATAACTTCAATAATAACACAAGCGAAGTAAAATAATATATTTTACTTCGGATGTTTAAAAACACGGGCTTCACTATATTTTATTATTATATTTTAGTTCGGCATATCAATGTTGACGAAGTAAAAAAATAAGTTCATGCTGAAGTAATAAGATGACCCGCGCAGATGAATAAAGGAAACTAAAATATACTTTAGCGACGGTTTTTTGCTAACAAACCGTCGCTGATTTACTCAGCGACGGTTTTTAAACATTAGCGACGGTTTTTACGCGCACACTTCAGCGCATATGCGCGAGTGCCTCTGTTCTCGCATCGAAGCTACTGGCCTCTTCGCGCATATGCGCGCGACAGAGCACGCATATGCGCGAGTTCTTCTGCCTACCTCGCGCATATGCGCGCATCGGCGTCGCGCATATGCGCGAGAGACACTGCCCTTACACATCAATTTTCGTATGTAATCACATTTCCAGTCACGGCTGGTTTTAAACCGTCGCCGATTTACTTAGCGACGGTGTGTAAACCGTAGCAATTAGCGACAGATTGTTTAAGAAACCGTCGCAAGTAGCGCCGGCTTTTTAGCAACCGTCGCTTATTCGATATTTATATCCTTTATTTCACATACGAGCTCATTATATCCATCCACATTTTCTTTCGAAATTAACCCTAACACCCCGTTCCACTCGTCGTTGGCTTCGAACCACCAACACCACCGCCGTTTCACTCGCCGAGAGGGAAGCAAAACACCACCACCACCACCACCGTTCAAAGCACTGAGTTAGTCCGGCACCAGTTTCCCGAGGTATGGTATTGATTAGAACAATAATTGGTTAATTTCTTGTGTGTCGTACCTCTGTTGAGTTATTTATTGAAAATGGCCACCACCAACTTTATCATAAGTTTGAAATACATGGTGTTAAGATTTTATAAGTCAAGTGTATTCTAATGGACCATTAGATGGAGTAAGTCTTTCGACACTGTAATTGATATATTGTTGTGTTCAAAGACTCAGTAGTCTATTGTCTTGTATTATCAAGAGCTACAAGTTGAGAAGTCCTTTTCCTAGCTAGCTTGGCGGCTCATCCAGCCTTACGTTTTTTATGAGTACTATAAGGCTGAAACTTATAGGCGTTGGATTGGTTGAATGCAATATTATGAGTACGGTAATCTGTTGGTACTAATTAATGTATTTATTGTTGTTCATCAGCTCCAAACATGTCGACTCCAAACACATCATATGCTCAAGAATCATGCACAACTCCTGTTGTGGGAGGAGTTCAACCAAGTGCAAATGATACCAATGAAACTTCTCAAAGCAAGGCTGTGGTTGAACTTGATAATATTCAAGATGAAGGCAATAATCCATGTGCCCCGAAGAAAAGGAAACGCACATCTCCTGTATGGATTGATTTTAAAGAGATTATTCTTTCAGATGGGTTGATAAAGGCTGAATGTATTCATTGCAAACATCGAATGACATATACTAAGTCTGGTCCTACATCACATTTACTTAGGCATAGCAGAAGTTGTATAAGGAAGCATATGAACGAGAAAGGACAAAAAAATATAAGTATAAGCACAACCATGTCGGACTCAGAATCTGTTAATGCAGTGCAGAATTTCAGATACGATCAAGCGAAGATCAGGGAGATTGTGTCTCACATGATTATTGTTCATGAATTGCCATTCGTCTTTGTAGAGTATGAATTGTTCAACTTACTGATGAAGAATTCTAGTCCACATTATCAAAAAATCAGTCGTGCCACTGCCAAGAAAGATTGTATTACTTCTTATGAAATAGAGAAGAAAAAATTAGTGGCAGAATTAAAGGACATAAATAGGGTCAGTGTGACTACGGATTTATGGAGGTCTGATCAGAAAATTTCATATATGGTTGTCACTTGTCATTATGTGGACTCCAGTTGGAATTTGCAAAAGCGGAATTTGAATTTTTGTGATGTCCCCCCACCTCATACAGGCATAGTTGTTTGTGATGTGTTTAATAAGTGTTTGGTTGAATGGAGAATTGAAAACAAGGTGTGGACAATCACAGTTGATAATGCTACATACAATGATGTAGCTATTCGGATGTTGAAAGAGAATCTCTCTTATAAAAACAATCTTCCTCTCGGTGAAAAATTCTTTCATGTGAGATGTTGTGCGCATATCTTGAATCTTTTGGTACAAGATGGGCTTTCGGAGATACAAAATATTATTTCCAATGTGCGTGAGAGTGTGAAACACATATCTGCCTCAGAGTTTCGTCTTAATATTTTCAGTGAAATTGCAAAACAGTTGCAATTATCTTCAAAGAAACTAGTAATGGATTGTTGCACTATGTGGAATGCAACATATTGCATGTTGTCTACTGCTCTAGAGTTCAAGGACGTCTTCCCAAGATATCAACAAAGGGATCCTACTTATAACACTTTGCCAAGTGAGGAGGATTGGGAGAAAGTCCGTGTAGTCTGTTCTTTTCTTCAAGAATTTAATGAAGTACCCACATCATTTCAGGTAATAATATTAAACTTGAATCTTGTTTCTTAATAAAATTGTTTTTTGTCTGAATATCTAATATAGTTATCTACATTTTTCAGGTTCAGAATATCCAACTTCAAATTTGTTTCTACCTGAACTTTATAACATAAAGAGGTTGTTGAATAATACAAGTATGGGTGAAAGTAGTTTCATGAAAGATATGGTTAACAAAATGAAGACTAAATTCAACAAGTATTGGGGTCACTGTAACTTGTTAATTTCTATGGCAGCTGTATTAGATCCAAGGAATAAGATGAAGTTGATTGAATGGTGTTTTCCAGAAATCTATTCTGAAGTTGATGCAATTGAGAACATCGTTACAGTTCGTGAGACATTGCGTTTGTTGTATCGTGAATATGTTGATGCTCACAAAAATAATGTTGCTGAAAAGGATGTTTCAGGTGATGCTCAGAAAGAAAGTTCTAGTGTTTCAAGTATTGTTAGTGCAAAAGGAAAGGGTAAAGTGAGGACAGCATTTGCCAACTATATTAAGAATGTTGATAGTGTGGAGCAAGTGAAGTCTGAACTTGAAGTGTACTTTGAGGAAGGGGTTGTATTGTGTGAAGAAGATGATGAATTTGATGCATTGTCATGGTGGAAGATGAACAACTTAAAGTTTAGGATTTTGTCAAAGATGGCATGTGATGTACTATCAATTCCAATAACTTCTGTCGCTTCTGAATCGGCTTTTAGCGCTGGTGGTAGAGTTATTGATTCATATCGTGCCAATTTGGGAGTGGATACGGTTCAGATGTTGCTTTGTGCAGAAGATTGGTTACGTGCCCGGTACCAAGTCAAGAGAAAAGAAAATGTAAGTAAATTGATATTTAATTTAATTGTGTCTTTATTAGATATGTGTTATTTTCTATTAATTTAGGTTGGTTAATTCTAACATTTTGAATTTTTGTGCTTGTATGTAAAAGGAAAATTCGGGGCTTAAGGAGATTCATTTGAATTAAGGTCATTACCATCGAATGTTTATCATTGAATTGGTGAAGTTTGTTTGTTTGTTTTAATTTAAATATCTTTTATGTTTTATCTTGTTGAATTCCTATTAGGTTATTGAAGTTGGGTTCACAAGCTCATTCATGCTCTGGTAGTTCTTTTATGTTTTATCATGTTGAATTCCTATTTGGTTGTTGGGTTTAATTAAGTTGTTTTTTTCCTTATTTGATCATTAGAAAAAAGAACCGATCCCAAAGAAACTTATTTAATTAAGTTGTTTTTTTCTTATTTGTTAACGAGCCGAGCTCGAGCCGAGCCCGAGCTTCAAACCAAAGGCTCGTAACGAGCCCGAGCCGAGCAAATAGTTTAACGAGCCGAGCCCGAGCTCGCTTAACGAGCTTGTTTAACGAGCCGAACCCGAGCCAGGCTCCTTAAACAAGATAAACGAGCCATTAACGAGCTGAGCCCGAGCTTCAAACCAAAGGCTCGTAACGAGCCCGATCCGAGCCCGAGCCGAGCAAATAGTTAAACGAGCCGAGCCCGAGCCTGATACTGTTCGGCTCGACTCGGCTCATTTACATCCTTATCTTTTCCCTTGAAATTTAACAATGTTTAAGAACATGTTTTTGGTGTTTTCTTATTTTCACCCTGAACTAACTTTTATTTCTTTAACTTTTTTATTTCTACAGTTTGTGATTTAAAGTAAATTTACCTTTTATTTAATAAGTAGCTCATTAAATTTATTTTTATATCTTGGCCCATATAGGGTTAAAGCCCACCAAAGTATCCGAAACTAACAATCATATATAAATATATGACTTCTAATTGTGAATTTTCTAATATACATTTGTTCATTTAATTTAGCAAATTAAATCAAATTTTTTTAATGGGATTTTTTTTTGTAATTTATTGTCTATCTTAAATGTCTTTGGATATTAGTGCATATTGAATTTATCAATTTACCCATGATTTTCTTTTTGCTACAAAAATATGTAATTATTGAAATATGTTAAATATTATTTTTAAGAAAAAAAATTAACGTAAAATTATTCTGTGATTGCAGTTTTGCAATACTTTTCTCAAATTATTTTTTAATGACTATATTTTGTTATCCAATTTTCAACTGCGTTCAAAAAATAATACGAAGTGTGATTATATTAGCATTATTCTATTACGAAATCATGATATATAATATTTTGATTTGTTATCTTGTTTGTTCTTTTCAACTTATTAATTATTAATTTCTCATTGTAAATGATGAAATTACATACATAAAAAATATTTTTTTCTTTTTTCTACATATTAATTAATTAATTTATCATTATATATAATGAATTTATATATATAAAAACTATTTTTCACATTTCAAAATAACAAAATTGTTATTTATATTACTCACTTAATAAATTAACTAAATTATGTTTATCAATTCATTGTGCATTACTACTATGATAGCAACTTAAAAAAGCATAGGTGAGGATATAAGGTGGTCACTCTAACAATTATATTTGTGTTTAAATCATTATTAGTAATTAAAACTACTTTGTGTTCGATGGAATTATTTGAGTAGTGAGAATAAATTTGATTTAGAGAAATTCATTATCGAGGCTGAATTTGGTTCAACCTGGAACAAATTATATTGGCTTCGAATTGAACTGTACCGAATTCGGAATGATTCCGGATTGATTCAATCCATTAAGTATGCCTAATTTTGAGTCGACTTCAGGATTAAATTACAATATGATCGGTTCAACTATAAATCCAACACAGTAGTTGACATGTTACATTATTATTAATTAGATGTTTGTAATAATTAAATGTCAGCAATAAACATATAATTAATACTTTGCTAATGTTGTGTGCCACTCGATATACATCGGAAACAACGCCTGGAAAGTATTTAAATCACCACACTTTAATTGGTGCAGCTAAAACTTAAATAGCCTCTTTTTAAGCTTCGACAAGTATAAATAATTGCTAATCGGATATTTGAGCTAGAGAAACCTCAAAATAATCCACTCACTCAAAGATAGTGCTTTCGGTCAATAATCTTCGGTTCGATTATTTTCTAACACTTTGTCAGACGAACATAAGTCAAGAGGTTTGCCTAGGACAATTTACCGTATCAGCATAGTTTGCAAATTACTTCATCACTCACAATTTATCTTGTGCATATCGAAGAGTAGAGACTATGGATTTTATCATTTTTTTTAAAAAAAACAAAGATACATAAGTAAATATGTTGGTGATTATTTGTGAAGAATTCAAACATATATTTGGTATGGAAAATGGCAATTTTATTTCTTTAATTTGACATATTTTAGGTTTTAGTAATGTAACTTGTTAAAGTATGATTTTTATATAATATTTTTTTTATGTCAGGAATCACTAAATCTACTGAATATTGCTTATTTGACATTGATGCTCTACTAAGTAGCGTATGTGACAAAAATAAAACTTATATTACATATATTAAAATATATATGAACAAAAATAAAGATAAACAATAATATTTTTTCTCTCTTTTTGTTTTATTTTCCCTTTGGTTGTGCTCATATGAATTTTAATGTAATAATATATTAATTATTCTCATACTTTATATCACGTAGGAGATGATCAGTGTCAAATAAATCATATTCGATAGATTTAGCGGTTTCAACCAAATAACAAAAACCAAAAAAATTTAAAGTTACCGGATGAAAACCATATTTTGAAAAATTACAATATTACACTCAAACATGTCAATTTACAAGATTAAAATCATTGTAAGTGGATTGATAAAAGATGGAGTATGGGATGAAGCTTTAATTAATAATAGCTTTAACACGTATGTGGCCGGGGAAATACGGAAGATTCCACTTCCTACAGTGGATACTGAGGATGCACAATTTTGGCGGTTTAATCCTAAGGGCAGATATACTGTAAGGGATGGATGTAGATTACAAAGGGGGCTTTTTGCAGTACCAGAGAACCAGTCGGACTTTCCTCACGAGAGATGGTGGGCGTTTTTATGGAGAATTTCCTTACCCCCCAAGGTGCGAGTGTTTTGGTGGAGTGTGGCGCATGATAGTATCCCGACTAACCTGAATTTGGCTCGACATCATGTACCGGTTCATGCATCTTGTGACCTTTGCGATTTTATGCAGATACAACTTGCCATGCATTATTTTTCTGCCATGTGATAAAGCATTGGTGGAGTACGTCTGGTTTTGCTTGCACTTTGAAATTAGCTAAGGGAGCCAGTACCATGGATTTTTGTTTGTGGGTACAATCACAACTGTCAAAGAATGAGTTTGAGGAATTTGCGATTCAAGCTTGGGCAGCTTGGAAGGAAAAACAAAATTTTCTTCATGGTGACAGATCAAAGCCTTTACCAGAGCAGATTACTTGGAGCTCGGCCTTTCTTACTAGTTTTCAGGAGGCGAGTACATTGGAACGAGTTACTGCTGGGCAAGTTGAAAGGAGATTTGAGACAAGGTGGAAGCCTCCAGAGGCCAACTACTTGAAGCTAAATGTGGATGCATCTTTCAATACAAATCTTAACAAGTTTAGTGTGGGTGGAGTGGTTCGAGATAATCAAGGCAGATTACTATTGACCTTTAGAAAACAGATTAATCAACCGTTATCAGTGGTGGTTCACGGAGAGTTGCTGGCTATTCGAGAAGGAGTGAACCTACTATACGAAAAGAATTTCAGAGATGTGCAGGTAGCAACCGACTCTCTATTAGCAGTGCAAGCAGGGTAGCAACCGACTCTCTATTAGCAGTGCAAGCAGTCACGGCTAATCATGAGAATCTTGGGTACGAAGATTTATGCGCAAAGTATATCAGACGAAGATTGCAGAAACCGATGGTTTCTGATTTCTCTCATATGTCTAGATCGACTAATAGAGTAGCCCATAATATGACTAGTTTTGCTGTTTCTTCTCCCACACCGTTTGTTTGGTTGAATGGGGAATTCCCTTCTTGATTGGTTCGACTTGTAATGGACGATATTCATCAATAAAGTTACAGGTTTTCCAGTAAAAAAAAAAAATTACAATTTTCTTGTTTTCTCAATTCCTTAAAATCATCGAAATATGCCTCTATCCATATCTACGTTCTTGAATTTATAAAATAAAGGCTAAACAAATTTTTATTTTTAATGATGATTAGTTATTAAAAAATATAAAAATAATTAGGTAAATATAAAATTTTATGCATGTGGATGATAGCCTCATAATCAGGTATGCTTATGGGACCCGATCAATCTGGAATTCCAAATCCAAACCGATATGATATTAAATTGGATCGAGTTTTTAAAATTGAATCCGGAACCATTTTTTTCGCCCGATTGAATCGGGTCTAACAAAATATTATTATTATTATTATTATTATTATTATTATTATTATTATTATTATTATTATTATTATTTTTCATAGATAATTTTTTAAAATGTAAATAAATGTTGAAAATGGAATGTCAAATTACTAAAATGTCTAATGAGTAGGAGGAAATAAAACTCTACGATAGGCTTCATATTATTGCTACGACCAATGCTAAAGGAATTGAAAAACACGAGCTAATAGGACAATAAATATTACATAGGGGTTTATGTGCTCTTAAGTGAAAATACAAGGGGATTGGCTGCAATTCTTCCACAAAAAAAAAAAAAAAAAAAAAAACTAATTCCAATTATGTGGATCCGATTCAATTTGATTCGGTTTCTAGTTGAGTTATACTTCTAATCCGATAAAGTCCAATCTGATATCCTATATGATTGATTCTATTATCCCGCAATCCGGTCCAATTTGATCCCGTGTAATCCCTACTCATAATATATCTAGATTATTATATATTATTAAGTGTGATATCCTTAGAGTAATTATATTGGCAAAAATTTGTGTGAGACAGTCTCAAAAGTCGTATTTGTGATACATGTCTTTTATTTGGGTTATCCATGACAAATATTACTTTTTATGCTAATAGTATTATTTTTTATTGTGAATATCTGTAGATTGACTCGTCTTACAGATAAAGATTCGTAATACTGTCTCACAAGAGACATACTCAACTATATTAGAGGACACAAAAATATTTAATTTCATAATTATCCTTCTTACCTTACTAAAAACCTCTTCAAGTCACTTCATATTTTACGTAAAAAAAAACTAAACAAATTTTTTTTTTTAAATCGAACATCTCTTCTAAATTGAAAATAATTTTATGTTAATTGTTTAATATTAGTTGATCACCTTGAAAATAATAATAATAAATGTAACACGTATACATCTTTTACCAAATAAAAAAATGACACGTTTTGAGGAATAGTGTAAAGTATTTAAAATGATATAAATAATGCATATATTTTTATCTTATTTTAATCTAGAAAAAGAAAATAATAACAAAAAATGAGAAACATAAGCAATAAACCAGCATTTATTCAGAAGAGTGAAATGGCAGATTTAGCCCACCAAGAGTCAAAGGCACAACAGCGGTTGAGGGGTAAAACAGTAACTTGGGTGAAAGAGAGGTGGACACCCCGCGCTTAACATGGCGGAAACACAGCTCTTCTCGACTCACTCAATCCCTCGAGAATGGAGATGCGAATTGCATGAGAGAAATGAGCCAAGCTCCCTTCCCTTCCCTTCCCAAAGACGAAGAAACATAGGGAAAAATTCTGTATCTATTCATCTCCTCGACATGCATTTGCATTTGTTCAACTGTGTCTGATGAGTAAGAGTGCAGGGAAAAAAAATTCATTGGAAATTTCGCCCATTTTTCTATTGTAATCTCCGGAAACCCCCAATGATTTTATTGTTCTTTCCGTCTATTGATTCTATTTTTTCTTTTTCTTTTCAATTTGACTTTTCTATTTCTTGTTTATAAAACACATTGATTTTTATTTTATTTTCTTTTCTTTTTTTAAAAGAAAAATAGTTACAAGCTCAAAGATCCCACATCTGTCAGTGTGTGATTCTGATAGAGGAAATCAAGAACCTCAATGGCGAATGCATCCGGGCTGTTTTCGCCAAATGTTCCTTGTGGTAGGAAGATATTTTCTCCACCTTTGGGGACTTCTCGATCTGGGATTTGGTTCTCCGAGGGAGTTTCCAGGAGATTAGTGTGTTCCAGCACTGCTCAGGGCGCAGAGAAGCTTACCCCTTCTGAACCTAGAGTTCCCAGGTAATCAATTAAATGCAAAGTTGAGATGTGGATTTTTCCATTTTGATCTTGTGGGTTTTGCTTTCCAATTGCTAAGAAATATTAAATGAGCGTCTCCTTTTTGGAGAAAATGAATTGTAAATTTTGGATGAATAGGGTTCTGACTTCTGCTAGGCTGTTGCTTGCTTGTTTAGGAAAGCGCGTGATGTAAAATTTGAATCTTTTGTTGATAATCATGTGTTAAGAAATTAAGTCACTACAAGTTGGATGTTTTTTGGGTGGTTTTTGTTAGTTGTAATAATTTCCAACAATTGAAAACAATGGAGGTTTAGTTGTTTTCATGCTATCTTTTGTGTGAATCTCATTTAGCACGTGAATATATATTGAAGGAGGAAATCTATTGATATTAATTGCTCATATTCTATGGAAGTATGTATTTTGGATAAATAATATGCAAGTAGATGAAAGGAAGATTCCAATAAAGTTTGCTATTATTTAAATCTTTTTTATTCTTCTATTATGGTGGTGTTATTAGTTTTTAAATGTAGATTCACACCACTTTGATGATTAGTTTTGGCTCATCCAAAGGCAAGAACTAATTTTTGTTACACCCATTTATATGACATGAAGCTGCCTAATGATCTGTCGAATATCCCCGTGACTTTACTCTACTTGCATGCTAATGTTCCTTGGTTTCTTTAATTGTGCTGCTGTTTTTCGATAAGTACTATCAATGATATTTTAATGAAGCTTGATGTTTTCTCTGTCCCCTTCCGTGTGATTTAGCTGGTTGCTTAGTGATGGAAGCGGAAATTTATATTCTGATGGTTAGTTACCACAATAACCAAAGAAACAACTAACATATACCATGGCTGTTGCTCGTTGCTCTATATGTTCTATTCATTAACTATTGCTGCTGCCTGCTGATCTGAGTCTCCTTTTGTTCTTCTTGTGCGTTCTGAATCCACTGCCATCCAAAAGAAACAAAAAAGTGATATCACTAATGAATTGAAAGAAAGGTAGGGCAAATGTGGTTGTTTTCCTGGTCTTCTAATTCTAGAGGTTAGATGTGCTAGCACGTCTTTTGAGCAGGACTGAAGTTGAAAATGTAAAATTTACTAATACAATGTAGATACCTCCCCATTCCTTGATGAAATAAAGTGTGAATTGTCAGCATTTATGATGGTTGGTGGATGCAGACTTAAATTGCCAAATATGGTAGCTAACAAATAGTGAAATGATTGTGGCATGCAAATCGACCGAAGAAAAATGATGATTGTGGCATGAAAATTGACTGAAGAAAAATTAAGTCGCGGCTCAAGTTTTCAATCATCCAATCGAAAGCTTTGTTCGAAGCAATCCCAAAAGTTTAGAGAGCATAGGAAAAGGAAAGAGGTTTTTCTTGAGTGTTAGAGATTATCTTAATTCTTACGTGAGTTAGAGAAAATATTTTCTTGATTTTATTCGAGGTTGAAATTATAAGAGATTGAGTGTTTTGTATTCACTAGTAAAATTTTTCCCAATAACAAAGATTTGTAGTAGCTCTGTGGACGTAGTCAATATTGGGTAAACCACATAAATCTTTGTGTTTTTGTTGATTATTTATTCTGTATTTTGGTACTATATTATTGTCATGGTCTCAATTGTTTGTGTAATCAATAAAAACAAAAGGTGATAATCACTAATGAATTGACAGGAAGGTAAGGCAAATGTGGTGGTTTTCATGGTCTTCTAATTCTGGCGGTTAGACGTGCTAGAATGTCAGTTGAGCAGGACTGAAGCGGAAAATGTAAAATTTACTAATACAATGTAGATACATCCATACCCCATTCCTGACTATTCAAATTAGCAGAAGTTAGTTTCCATCTGTTGATCTTTTATGTCTCCATTGTTGATTTTAAGTGATGCTTTGTATCTTCAAACCATTTCTTTCAACTTGGCTACATTCCACACTGAATGCGAGTTTTTATCCTTTGCATACTATCGATTGGTCAAATTTATGCTCTTAGATCTTGGTGACTTAAGCCATTGGTCTCAATTTAGTAACATGTGATCATTTTGTGCATATTCAATCCCCTTTTGCATGTGTTCATTGCTTTCAATCTGTTGAAAATCAACCTTTTCCTAGAATGCCTTGGCTTATGTTGACTAGTGAAGGGTTTTGAGAAGCACCTCACATACTATTTTGCACTTTTGCCGTCTTGGCCTTCTTGAAACACATATCATAAAATGCAGATTCGTGTATTCACCCTAGCTTAGTGATAATTCATATTGAAAGGATATTTTGCTTTTTCCCTCATTTAAAATTTCTCTGCTGTTTAAATGGAATAATGTACTCATTGATCGCCGATTTTAATTTTTTATAGGTTTGTTACCAAAGGCTGCAAGTTAGTTGGATGTGGCTCTGCAGTACCAAGTCTTCAGATATCTAACAATGACCTCTCAAAAATTGTGGATACTTCTGATGAATGGATATCTGTACGGACTGGAATTCGAAATCGAAGAATCATTTCTGGTGAGTTTTTCTTCCCCTAAGTTAATGCTTCCTTTTCACCTGAACTGAAGAGAGAGTCAGAATATTTGTGTTAGCGTTTGGCTTTTCTGAGGTGATATCTTTTAGCTCTTCAAGTGGTAAGGATGATTAGTCCTTTATATGTACATTTTAACATTAGTTTTAACCGTGGCGCCTGGACACTCGCTGTATCATGCTTTCATTTTGTGCAACTTTTTTGGACTAGGGAAGCTTTCCAAACAATGCTACATATTTGTTTGCCCTTGGCAGTCCAGTTTTGAGTGAAGAGAAGAAAAACTTCAGTTCACATGATATGTTTTCAAGTCTTTGAGTTGTATTTATGAACCAGTGTGTATCTTAGAAATATGCTGGTGTAGGAAAGGATAGCCTGGCTGCTTTGGCAATAGAGGCAGGTCGGAAAGCTCTCCAGATGGCCTTGGTTGATCCTGATGATTTGGATCTTGTGTTAATGTGTACTTCCACTCCCGAGGATTTATTTGGCAGCGCTCCGCAGGTACAAATTGTAGCAATATCCTAAATTATCGCTATTTTTTCTTCTTTTTTTTTCCTTATTATGATTGTAAGACAGAGCCCTGATCGTTTCCAATCTTCAATTTTTACGACCTTTTTAAAGCTTCATGATTCTCTTATATTTGATGATCATCATGCCATAGTATATGCATAACTATTTATTTATGATATATTATTTAACTTCATGAGCAATAGCATATTTGAGAATTCAAATGTGCTTCTGGCATTTTTTTCCAGATTCAAAAAGAGCTGGGCTGTAAGAATAATCCATTGGCTTATGATATAACGGCTGCCTGTAGTGGTTTTGTTTTGGGCCTAGTTTCTGCCGCTTGCCACATTAGAGGTAAAAACTCAGTTTCTTACTTAAAGATTGCAAAAATCAGTAACTTAATAAAGAGTCTGTTTGGTTCATCTTATAGATTGTTTAAAACATTTTGAGGAGGTTTGAAAACTTATACAATATCTGTAACTGTTTGGTCAGATTTTTTAAACAAGATATTGTAATGTTTAAACATAAGCTACTTTATGATCTTCAAAAACCAATAGGATCATGGCAACTTATCAGAATAGCCAAATAACCTAGATGCTTATCCTTGCATCTCATGTTAACCTCCTATCCTTCTTCCCACTCTATTTTTTTTTTCTTTCACCCTAGTTTACTTGTTTCTGCCACTTTTCAGGTGATTTTTTTTATGTTGACTTATTTTATCCCAATATTTTATTAACATAATTTTAAAATAAGATGTAAGAGCTTATAAGTTAGAGCCTATTAGTATTTGGCTAAGCTAATCTTACATATCTTACCAGATTTTAGAGCCTAAGATGTTTCAGTAGCTTATAAAGTCTTAGATCTTATTTTACAATTAAGCTATTAAAGTATCCGAATAAAAAGAGACATCCTAGAAAGAAAATAATTGGAAAACAAAATCTCAAGGGACAATGAATTTGACTATAATTTAGGATATACTGCTAATTTTTAATATTTTATTTTGTTATTTTGAATTAAAGCTTATATTATCTTTAGAAATAATTTGGTATTTTCTTCTTCTTGTTTTTTTAAATAGATCTTATAATCTCTTATTAGCTTTTTTTAGAAAAACAAAATATTTTTTCAAATACTTAATAATTAATATACACTAAAAAACATGTTATAAGTTCCTGAATATCTTTTAAATTTAATAGCCCTGTCTATTCTCTAATCCTTTTTTCTCACTATTTTCATTCTGTTCTACTCTCATGATTTGTTTCTCTACCCTTGTGGTAATTTCTTGACAACTTATTTTATCTAAACTGTTAAAAAATTTAATTTTAAAATGAGATGTAAGAGCTTATAAGTTAGTTAAATATCTTTTGAACTCTAAAACCTTATAGATGTTAAAGGTAATTTTAACCAAACAAGCTCTAAAACAGCTTATGAGATTTAAAAGTTATAAGATATTTAAGATAAGTTTAGTTAAATAGACTATAAGTTGCTTCATTATCGAAATCTGATTTATTGCTAGGTGGTGGCTTCAAAAATGTTCTTGTGATTGGAGCTGATGCACTATCTCGCTATGTTGATTGGACCGACCGAGGATCCTGTATTCTCTTTGGCGATGCTGCTGGTGCTGTGGTAGTACAGGTACCGTATCATATCATTTTCACACCATTTATCATCCCTTTTTCCTCTAAAAGAAAGAGAGTTTTAAGGAAATTATTGCAGCATGTCTTTTCCATTTATGTACAAATTTCTTCTTTTGCAACAGCAAATTTGATGTAGATAGTCTTGTATCCAGGTGACTACTTCCTTTAATACTCGTTATTTTTTCATGATCTTTTAATCAGGCATGTGACATAGAAGAGGACGGTTTATTCGCATTCGACTTGCACAGCGATGGTGAAGGGCAAAGGTACCTTTTTAACATCCTCTGGAAGAAATCTTTTCCTCTAGTTCTTCAGACTAGCTATGTGGTACACATGTAGTGTGTATGCTATAAATTTTTTGGTCTAAATCATTGTAGTTTATGTTATTAATCCAATCGGATATACCAAAATTTTAGAAATTTTTTCACTAAAAATGGAATTAACAAGTTTGGATCATGATATTTAATAACAAATTAAAATCTATTTCTTTGTAGATAATGAAAAAACAAAACTTTTTGTACAAAAATTAATTTGCGACTCACCATATAGACCACCGTTCACCAGCAAGGACAGTTGCACGTGCAATGCATGTGTGCTATCAAACATCTTGTGCCGGTGTCTGGTGTCGGTAACTTAATCTTATATGTCAAAAGTTAAACATAAATTAATTAAAATAAGGATGCATAAAAAATTTGAATGTAAACTCTAATTTTATCAATATCAATATGGCTAAAACATGTAAGCCAATTTTAATAATTTGAATCGATATCACACCAGGTATATAGTATAAATATAGATAATTCGATAAAGTAAACTTGGTTTAGTAAATTTAACAGATGGCACGCCAAAAAATATCCCAAGTTCATACTATTTATATTGAATAGATATATATATAAATTTAAAGTATTTTCGTCATTTCTAGACACTTAAACGCCACTATGAAGGAAAATGAAAAGGATCAAGCATTAGGGACTAATGGTTCACTCCTTGGACATCTACCAAAAGGGTCTTCATACTCCTGCATACAAATGAATGGTAAAGAGGTCTTCCGATTTGCTGTTCGTGTTGTTCCTCAGTCGATTGAATTGGCTCTACAGAAGGCAGGTCTTTCTGGGTCCAGTATAGATTGGTTGCTGCTTCATCAGGTATGTGTGTATTATATTGATTGTGCCTTGTCACTTAAAACAGATTAAATCAACTTTCACACAAGATGCATAAAGGATCTCGAGTCAAGAAAATTGAGTATTCCTTATCATACAAGCTGATCATATTCATATGTTTAGCCTATTGTAAATGAAAGTCGAGATAAAACACAATATACATAAAAAAAGTAAAAACTTGTTTGTACATCTGTGAAAAATGCTCAAATTATGGATGCATGCGCTCCCAAAGTAGTAGTTACATGTATGACCAAACTAGAGAAGCATGCCCTCAACAAATTGTAATTATGTAGACAACCCTTTGTATATTTTGAAATGTTTGCATTTAGCATGATAGTTGAATCAAAATGTCTAAATCTACCTTCCTCGGAAGAGAAAAAGACTTATGATGATGATTTTTGGAAACTGGATTTCGAGGATATAAGACTGATAGGGTAACCTTACAAACAATTCTCAATCTTGCCAGTCACACTACAATCGCTTGTTAAGTCAAAATGAAATTGTAGAATTGCGAGTTCCTTGAAAAGGCAATATACACAACAGCCCACTTGAGATGACTTTCATCCACTAATCAATATATGAGACTCTCGTTAGTACATGATTTAAGATTATGCCGTTGTTGAACAGTGAGAAAATAGTGAGAGAATTTTTTGAAAATGCTCGCTCCCTCTTTGTTTTTTAAATCTACCGGAGTCCTTCTTAGCCGTTTCCGTCTTGTCCTTCTTCTATCCTAGCCGCCGCCTTCCATTTCACCTTCGTCGACGGCCGTCGGCCGTCGCCGGTCCTTCCGCCTCTCTACTTTCCTCGCCTCTTCCGCCTCAGATTTTCTTTCTTTTCGCTTCTTCTGAGGTTTAGCATCTACTCTTTTTTCGTTCATCCGATTCTTCTTAGCTTTTCTTTTCCTGTTCGGTGCTGCTGGTTTGCTTTGAAGGATGTTTAATAGGAATTGCAGGCCCTTCTCTAACGCTCATTTGGCTTCTGGGTCAGCAAATCGAGACGTAGTAATTAAGATAGAACACAAAATTTTCTCGTTGAGATTGGGGAGTAGAGGAGGCTCGATTTGGTGGTCCGAACGTACTAGGAAATCATGTTACATGCTGGATTTTGATACAAAGGAGGCACAATGGATTCAACTGAGATTCTTAGATGCCATTAACTCTTCACAGCTCGAAAAGCCATTTTTCAGACTCAGAGGTCGGAATGCGGTGTTTACGGTACAGATCTTCGCTAATAAGAGAGGTAGGTTTCTGGAATTGTCCAAATATTGTCTTCATGGTAAGAAGCAAACTACCATCGTGCCCAGTGGGATTAAGTCTGCGGGTTGGAGAAATATAGCTACTTCGTTGGGAAAGCTGAGGTCAGGGAAATACCAGAACGTCATCTCTATGAACATTCAAGAGCCCAAATCAAGGAAGCTCTTTAACGATACATATAGAGACAACATGTTTCATCGGGATTTTCTTCGACAGAGGCAGAGTACACACGGTGTGAGAGGCAACTCGATTTCGACTAAGAAGTGGGAAGAAGCTCTGATTGTTACCAAAAGTAAGGTCACCGATTCTTGGGAAGACATTGAAAAGGCTCTTGGAAAATCAGCAAAACAGATAGTAACTCTATCTCCGTTTGAAGCAAACAAAGCGGTCTGGTGGCCTTCTAATAAAGATGATTATTCTTTTTATTTAAGACTTAATAGAGGCTTCTTTGATAAGGGAATTATGCTGGACTTCGAGGGTTGGAAGCAGGACATCAACTCGGCTTACATTACAGAGAAATGTTGCAATAGCTGGATTTCTATTTATGGGTTACCTTGGAATCTTTGGAGGGTGGATATTTTCAAAATTATTGGGGAACTCTGTGGAGGGTTGTTGGATATCAGTGCTCATACTCTTTCTGTTAGTGATCTCGAGGCAGCTAGAATTAAGGTGAAAGGCATTGAGGGAGGATTCATTAATACTAGGATTCACATCCCAATTCAAGGGGAGTTGAGAGAAATAAGTATAAGGGTCGAAAATTTTGACCCGATTGCTTATCAACATTACGATAAACGAACGTATGCTCAAGTTGTGGCGAATGGTAAGAGAACTTTGGCGGGATGGGGTGACAACAACATTCGCAGGATTCACACCTTTGAGGGGTGTAGTAGAGGAGATCGAAGTCCAGTAAATCAACGTACTTCAAATGAAAAAGGTCCAGCAGTAGACAATAACTCTGAAAAGATGCAACATGATCCTGTGGCTAACTCTATCAAGAAGGTTGACAGTAAGGTTTCTGCATCAAGGGAGCAGCTTCATCTTTCACCCAATAATAAGGAAGAATAAGATACAATGACTACTTCGACCAGGGAGAAACTTCATCTTTCACCCAAAATCAAGTGTGTTGAACATGCATCCAGTGCCGATAGTAAGGTGGTCAAAATACTTTCTAGAATTGTTCCTAAAGAAATGAATGAATTTCAACACTCACAGATCAACACGATGCCTGATACGCCAACAAAAAGACTGGACAATGAAGAGGAAGTGGTGAGCTCTAAAACAACTCTGCCAAAGTTTGAGAAAACTTACCAAAGAAGAAATAAGAGAGAGGATTCAGCTATCAGAGACAAAACCGACACTCAGGGGATTAATAATCAAATCATTAATAGCCCCATGAAGTCATTCTGTGATATGATCGGTACAGAAGATAAAGACGTCGAAGGTGCACTCGATAATATGTCGGAAGATGATTTCTTCTTCTCGGAAACGGATAGTCATGTGTCGGCAAGCTCGGAGAATTCTACCACATTGGAAGACAAATTGGAGGACTTGTCAGCTCTGTTCTCGTCGCCGAAAATACCTGGGGATTCAAAAATGCTACAAGATACGGTAATTGCTAGCTCCAATGTGGGACAGGTATTATCTGGAATTCACTCTTCTTTTCTCAATCATTCTTTCAAACTTCATTGTATCATCTCAGCGTCTTTTTCTTCTATGGGGTTGTCTAGTGGATTTTTAGGGAGGGGGGCTAATTTAATCGATGTTAAGCCGGGCTTCGAAATAGGAATCCAGGAAGTGGACTCGATGGGTTATAAAACTATAAAAGTGAATCAGCCAATGGATTTGTTGAGAAGGACCCAATGGACAATCGCGGGGCAGGGGATAATGAGCCTAAGTGCAAATTGAGCAAGGAATTAAATAAGATAAAGAGTGATGTCAACTATGACAGATGCTCTACTTCCAAGGGATTCACGGTCTCAGTATGAAAATTTTATCATGGAACATACGAGGTGGAGGGTCAGCAAATAGGAGAGAATTAATAAGGAATGTCATTCGCACTGAAAAACCAGACGTTGTGGTACTACTGGAAACCAAAAAAGAGAGGGTGGACAGACATTTTGTGGCTAGCATTTGGAAATCGAGATTTGTAGAATGGGCAAGTCTACCGTCAGTGGGAAGAGCGGGGGGCATATTAGTTTTATGGGATCCTAGGGTGGTGGTAGTGGGTGAAAATTTGATAGGAGACTTCACGGTATCGATCGAAATTTGCGGACATGCGGAAGCAAAATGGTGGTTCTCTGCAATATATGGGCCAGTTAAACCGAGAGATAGAGAATTTCTGGGATGAATTAGCAGGACAACATTCGATTTGTGGTGATTCGTGGTGTTTGGGAGGAGATTTCAATGTGGTTAGGAGTACGGACGAGAAACTTAATAGTCATTCGAGAACAACTAGTATGAGATGCTTCGACAGTTTGATTGAAGAATTAAATTTAATCGATCCACCACTTCTGAATGCCAAGTACACTTGGACCAATTTTAGGAATCAACCAATTTGCTGCCGTCTTGACAGATTCCTCATCACTAAGGGATGGAAAGAGATGTTCCAGAATTACAGACAGAGGGTGCTACCTAGAATCACCTCCGACCATAATCCACTATTGTTTGACACTTGTATTTTACGTTGGGGACCTAAACCTTTTAGGTTCGAAAATGCCTGGTTATCACATCCGCTCAAGACATGGTGGAATGGTGGAAGATACCAAGGGTGAGAGGGATACAGCTTTATGACTAAACTGAAAAAGATCAAAGCGGAAGTAGCTACTTGGAATAAAGAGGTTTTTGGAAATGCGGATCTTAAAATTAAAGAACTGTCAAGTGACATTAAAAGACTGGATGAATTAGAGGAGTCAGGGAGGTGGTCTGAGACATTAAAAGAGGAACTGAAAAATTTGAAAATCGAGTTGGAAACCAATATGATAAGAAGAGCACAAATCCAACGTCAAAAAGGAAAAATTAAGTGGATGAGGGAAGGGGACCATAATTCGAAATTTTTTCATTCTCTACTCAGTGATAGAAGGAACAAAGCAGTGATTGATGTTGTGGAAAAGGAGGATGGATTGAGAGTCACTGACGAATCACTCATTGAAGAGGAAATCATAAGTTTTTACAGGAGATTGTATAAGAAAAGAGAAGAAGGACAGGGAGATTTTGTAGGAGATGCCGTGGAATTAATAGGAATGGACTGGTGTGCGATAGATCAAGTACAATCACAAGAGTTGGAGACACCATTCACTGAGGAAGAGAAAAAAAAATCGGTTTTTGAGAGTGATGGTTGTAAGGCACCGGGCCCAGATGGATTCACACTGATTTTTTATCCACAAAATTGGTATACGGTTAAAGACGACTTACTAAGGGTCCTTACTGAATTTTCCAGAAATGGAACGGCGTAACAAATGAGACATACATCTGTCTTATACCGAAAAAAAAGGAAGCGTCGAGGATAACGGATTTCAGACCAATTAGCTTAATTACGAGCTTATATAAAATCTTGGCAAAAGTCTTGACGAATAGATTGAGAAAAGTCATTGGTGCAACAATCGAAGAAAATCAATGTGCTTTCATTAAGGGACGACAAATATTGGACTGTTGTTTAGTCGTCAATGAGGTGGTAGAATTCTATCGAAGGAAAGAAAAGAAGGGATGGGTGTTCAAAGTCGACTTCGAGAAAGCATATGATAGTGTTGACTGGAAATTTCTTGATTGGGTAATGATGAAGAAAGGTTTTGGAAGCAAGTGGACGAAGTGGATAATGGGATGTGTTTCGAGTGTTTCCTACTCAATCTTTATTAACGGCAGGCCAAGGGGGAAAATTAAAGGGGAGCGAGGTCTTAGACAAAGGGATCCACTCTCACCTCTACTCTTCAATTTGGTAATAGATGTTCTGGGACGAATGGTCGACAAAGCCAAGTTCGATGGAAAAGTTAAAGGATTCGAAGTAGGTATAAACAATGAACATATAACTCACCTTCAGTTCGCAGATGACACTATATTTTTTGCAAATTCTAGACAGCATTTGTTGGAAATTATAAACATTCTGAAATTCTTTTGCAAGCTCTCGGGTCTCAAGATTAACATGGAAAAAAGTATGGTTGTGGGTTTGCTCATTGATGACGAGGAAACAGAGGTAATGGCTTGTATTATTGGGTGTAGGAAAGGTGCCTTCCCAATTAAATATTTAGGACTGCCGTTGGGAGGCAATCCATTGAAAATGGAATTTTGGGATCCAGTGATATCGATTATGAAAAGAAGACTAGCCAACTGGAAAAAATCTTTTTATCTAGGGGGGGGGAGACTTACATTGATCAAGGCTGTGTTGAGTGCATTGCCGTCTTACTTTATGTCCATTTTCAAAGTTCCGCATAAGGTGGAGATTATTATGGAAAGATTGATGAGAAACTTCTTGTGGGATGGACCGGATGGTGAGAAACATTGTCATGTGGTGGGATGGGAACAAGTGTGTAAACCGATGGTGAATGGGGGTCTGGGAGTGGGTAGTATTCGACTCAGAAATATATCACTTCTCGGCAAGTGGTGGTGGAGAGCTTCGGTGGATAGGATGGTTATGTGGAAGAGAGTTATTACTAGTATCTATGGTACCCATGACAATGGATGGGATTTGGGGATAGCTGGGATCTCTACTTTCAAAAGTCCATGGAAAGGAATTTCTAAATCGTTCCCGGCTTTCAATCGATTGGTTAAGGGGGTGCTTAAGGAGGGTAATTTTATTCGGTTTTGGGAAGATAATTGGGTGGGAGGGGCTCCTTTCTGTATTCGCTTTCCTTCGTTGTTTGCCATCTCGAGTCTTAAAAATAAATTTGTTTCAAACTTTGTCGAGATTGTCATCAGGGATGGGATAAATGATCAGCGTTGGGACATAAGATTTAGGAGAAATCTGAGTGTAGAAGAGGAGAGTGAGTTTACAGAGTTGTTAGGTGTCTTACATAATGTTCATTTAGAGATGGGGGTAGATGATTATAAAATTTGGTTGGGGGACTCCTCGGGGATATTTTCGGTCAAATCTTACTATGCATCATTCTTCAATTCCAGTAATCCTTTTCCTACATCATATTATTGGAATATATGGAAAATACCTGTCCCGCCGAGGGTGCAAGTATTCTCGTGGATTGTGGCGTTGGACAAACTTCAAACTTGCGATATGTTACAAAGAAGATGGCCAACACGTGTCTTACGCCCTCTTTGGTGTTGCCTATGTCGTTGTGCCGAAAAGAATCAAGATCACTTGCTCATTCACTGTCATTACAGTATTCAGATTTGGTATAAGGCGTTCAAGGAATTGAATTTGGTGTGGGTAATGCCGGCAAAGTCTAAAGAGATGTTCAGAGTCGAACCAAGCTTACATAATGGAAGGAAGAATCAACGGTTCTGGTATACCATCGTCCAATGCATCTTTTGGTCGATTTGGGTGGAAAGGAATAACAGAGTATTCGAAGACAAAGAGGAGACGGTTGAAGAGCTATGGGACAAAATCAAATTCAGAGTGGCAAGTTGGGCGAACTTACAGAAAGATTATAAACACATAAGTGTCTCGGAGTTATATAGGGATTGGAATTTTATTTTCGATTAGAATCGGTGTTGTAGTGGCTCGGAGTTTTATCGCATAGCGGATATCTTATCTGCCTAATGTATTGTAAACCTTAATATTTTAATAAAATATGTTTCTTATCAAAAAAAAATATATGAGACTCTCTCTTTAATCTAACCCATAATTTAGATTCAAAATACATTGTCAACCTTTTCCAGTTGGTAGCCCTTTCTTTCATCGCCCACTCTGTTGTGTCAGTTTTTAATGAAAGCAACAATGTTAAAATATGAGATATGGAGATGATAGCTCAACCCCAGAAAAATTAGTATATCCTCTCAATATAAGCTACACCACAATTACTGTGAAGCTGATACGAAATCGTGCTATCTTTGTCATTTTGACATATTTCAGGAGAATGAAATGTATACCATACAGTATGCATTTACATTTTCATTGAATTCACATTGCACTTGTGGAAAACTTCCCAGACTTTAAAAATGATTTACAAAGTGCATTACCAATTTGGTGACATGCTTTGCTAGGAAATTTGACTTCGGATTTTCTTGAAAATCTTTGAGATACGTTTTACTCTTCATTTTACCAGTACATCTAGTTCTACGGTTTTCTCAGTATTAGAATGTATTATACCCATATGTCGACGAGACTAACCAGCAGAAGAAACTTGTTTGTGCAGGCAAATCAGAGAATTATCGATGCAGTAGCCACACGTCTTGACTTTCCATCAGAACGAGTCCTATCAAATCTTGCAAACTATGGTAATACAAGCGCTGCATCAATTCCATTGGCGTTGGATGAAGCTGTGAGAAGTGGGAAAGTGAAAGCCGGTCATACAATCGCAACCGCTGGTTTTGGAGCGGGTCTTACGTGGGGCTCTGCCATCATTAGATGGGAATGATCAACTGTCCAGAAAGAAGGGGATTTGAAAAATCGATTTTGTAAGTTTTAATTTATTTTTTTTGTCTCCTAATTTTGTTTCTTGTACTAATTTATCAAGTGGTGCGATGGCACAGTCTCCTTCTGCGCTCCTTTTGTTTTGTCTTTGGTATTTCTTGAACTGCAATGACATCAATAATGTTCATTCTTTTTGCCCTCATATTTTGACTTTGTTCCTGTAAGTGATGTTTGGTTGGATTTTTATCTAATTCCAACTAAAAATTATTATATGACTAATAATATGGGATAATACCCTATTTAGTTCCACATTTATTATCTCGTTTTTCAATTGTCCCGATTTAGTCCTTCATTTTGTGTAGTGTTTCTCGATTTAGTCCCGAACTCAATTTTTTTTTTTTTGTTTTTCAACTCTTCATTTATATTGTATCTAATTGGATATATTAAATGATTTATGTGTGTGCGTTTCATTTAGTTTAAAAAAAAGAAAAAGAAACTACGGTCTTCGATTGAATTGATCATGAATAGTACGACACTGACTCGACTCAAACTCAAAAGCTTAGTATATCGTTTATTTACACAAGTATTTTTATCATAATATCTATTTCGATTATTTTATATTAATTCGCTTGTTGAAAAAGAATATGATTTGTTCAATCAAGAAGAATTTTAAGTAACTTTTTCATCGTTTGTTAAACAAAAAAAAAAATTGCATGAATTTGTCGATAACTATAATTTTTGTTCTTAAATAATAATGCTCATTCTTAGATTTAATCGATTTTATATCTACGTAATGTCATTAGTTTAATTTTATGGAATCTGCTATTCCTAAAATGATTTGTATAGTGAATAGTTGAATTTTTTTAATCTATTTTTTTATTTTTTTATTATACAATGGTAAAAACTAAAATATCTATCCTTTTTGCTAAAAAAAAAAAAGGGATTTGGGTTAATTAATTATAACATTCTTTGACTAAAAACACATTGAATGATAATTTAAATTTGTGTGGAATCATTGTCCCAACTCCCAAACCTACCACTACCAGATATCCAGTCTTCTAATCAATTATTATTATTTTAAAAAAATATATAAAATTTTTATTTAAAAGGCTCAGCAGCACGTGCCAAAAGACCCGGTCGAGCACAACACAACCCTTAGATCAGTATAAAAATTGACAAAAACTTGTGTTAGACGATCAGATCTTTTATTTTATGATAATTTATCTGTCTCACGAAATACAACTTAATTATTACATTTGGTTCCAATAATTTAAATGTTATTAATATGATAAAATATACAATAATTATTACATTTTCGTAGAATTACAATATCCATCGATGACTATGACAAAAAAGAAAGAGAGAAAAGCAAAAAGAATCACGTGGAACCAACTAATAATATACAACACTCAAAAAGTTTCCCTTGCCCAATTGGGTATGCAACAAATAAAAAATACTTGTCAAGTTTGATCTTTCTAATCTGTTTTACGACTGGGCTGGCTGACGAGATTTTCACCATACGTCGCGCAAATATCTTCCTGTCATTTGCAGATTCTTCACCATGCTCTCAGCTTTGGAGCTGTCCACAGATCCCTGAAAACGTAATTTGTGTTTAGAAACCGAGCATTTGCCTCCAGTACCCAAGAATTGCACTAAAGTTGGAAAAGAGAGAACTCGTGCGGGCAGCCAAATGTCATGCATAAATACACACCTGTTCTTGGACGATGGTGTGGAGAGTTCGATGGACATCACGAGCCATGCCTTTCGCATCACCACATACGTAAATATGTCCTCCCTCTGATATTACATTCCAGACATCTGAGGCCTGTCGATCACATATAATGTAAACATTTATAGGTGTTATCCAACTAAATTATAAGTAGCCCCGTATGAGCTAGTGCAGAAGAGAAGGTTGATTTTAACACATTTGGAGCATAACGCAGTGGGAAAACATCAAATCGATACAAAACTTTCGAGATTGAAGCAACTGTTGAAAATGGATGTCGAAAATAATTGCATACTTTTTGTGCCAACTTGTGCTGCACATATTCTTTGGTTGGTCCCTCGCGTGAAAATGCAAGAACGAGCTCTGAAATTACTCCAGCTTCGACAAAGTTGTTCAATTCATCCTCGTAAATGAAGTCCTGGAGATGACGCGAGTTAATGTGGCATAAATTTATTGGGAGTAAGAACATTTTACAGGTGCTCAGTGAACTACTAACCATCTTTCGGTTCCTGCATCCAAAATATAATACGGCGGGACCAAGTTCAGCCCCAGATTCTCTCAGAGCTAATCTTTCCTGTTAACATAAATAAGCACTTATGGCATAATCATTGGAATAGAAAACCAATAGTTTGAGTATGTAAACAAGATTACAGAGGCTAACTGCACGTGAAATATTTTTACACAAACCTGTAGGAAACCCCTGAATGGGGCCAAGCCAGTCCCAGGGCCGATCATTATTATGGGTGTTTTAGGATCAACAGGTAGCCTGAAGTTCGAAGTTCTAACAAAAATTGGCGCCCAACTGCAATCGCTGCTTTCCTCCAAAGGCACAGCATTCTTAAAGGAATGAAAAAACTAAGATCCAAGAAACAGCTACCAAAAAAGATTATGCCCCACCAAACGAGGGATAAAGTATGTGCACCGCATGGCACCATCTACTGGTGGGTTAACACAATAACTGACTTTTTTGCATCTCAAGGAAATTAACTAAAGACTGAAGCATATAACCTTATCTCAAGAACGAGAAACATACCTTCATCCATGTTGAGCTGACACCCTTGTGAATTCTTCCTGAGGGCATTTTATCATAAACTAATGCACAAGTTACATGGATTCTTGATGGTGCAATCCTGGAAAACAATAGGAGAAAATGAGATCCTGAAGATTTGTCAATATAACGACAATTTGCACAAATTACCAACTTATATTGTCGCTAGAATTGCATTCCATATAGCAATTGCAGCCTCCAAAAGTAGATAAAAAGGAATGGTAAGATAAACACTCACTTTGGGGACGATGAGATAGAGTAAAATCTGGCCTGCAGGCGTGGAGCAACTGCTGCAAAGAAAACACCGAGAGGAGGCTTGGCAGAGGGGAAATCTGCCATGATCTCGAGTAAACTTCTCTGACTTGCAATCACATACTGTGCATATTCCTCCTGAAGATAACATACATTAATAATCATAAGAAATTCGATCAGGGAAAGCATTTGTTAAAAGATGGAATCAAATGTATCCAACCTTTCCATTAGGGGAAGAAAGGTGCCTGAGTCGATCGGCTTCACTGGAGTCCGAAGCATAAGCTGCTAATGCAAGTAAAGCAGACTGGAACAGCAGACACATATGAGCCAAAATTTCAAGTAACATAAAATAAAATTAGAGAATACGAATATGATGTTACGGTGATTAATTGAACCTTTTTGGGAGCACTCAAAAGATCAGCATATCGAGTCAGTGCTGTTCTTAAAGTGCATGGTGGGAAGGGAGGTAGCAAAGAGCCACCACTGAGGGGTGTGCCATCCTCTTTATTAGCATGAATTGAGAAGTATGTCTGTGAGGGCAAATTTAGTAACCGTTCTGCTTCCTCCACAGTTTCAATCAAATTCTCACAGTAAACACCAACATGGTCCCCCGTTTCATACCTGTGAATAGAGAAGTTTTCAGTTCAACAATTAAGCTTTGTTATTTCGAAATTTCAAGAGGGCATTCAGAATTTCTGAATACGAAATGGGCCAAATTACATATATCAGAAACTTACGCGAGTCCAGTGCCAGATATGTCAAATTCCAAGTGAGTGCAAGAACGATCTGAAGCAGGAGTATGAATCTCTTTCCTTCTAGCGACATTTGATCTTCAAAAAAAAAAAAACAAGACATAAAAAATGTTTAGTACAAGGGGAGAGCTGCCCACATTCAAATTATACAGAAAACACAGTCCAAAAGGAAAAGAAAAGTGAATAGAAACAAGCTCATTACCGGCAGGGATGCTGAGCATCATAAACGGCATTATGATTGATATGGCCATTGGCTGAGCCGTTCTCCAAAATGGATCCATCTGTTTGGTCATGGAATACAACACGATACTCCAAAATTGTAGCAGTATATGGTGTAGTAGCAGTTGCATCATCCTCATCACAAAGTAATGCATCCAACTCAGGCCATACCAACTCACGCCTGCATTACTTCCGAATTAAAACATTTTGAAAAATTATCTGAGAATGTTACAGATGGCACAATTTGGTCGATTTGACATCTAATCAGGAATCCATTACCATGCAGTAAAGTCATCTTCAATGCATTGATCGTCGTCCCCGAGACCCACTGGGCCGAGCCTCTTTCCACCTGAAAAGGACATATGGTGGTAACAGATGGAAAACAAAATAGCACAAAACCAAGAAATGGTCCTTCGGCGAGCCTGAGTTTTCCTTCAAATTCTTTTTTTTTAAAAAAAATTTAAAAATAGAAAGACATAATGACGTGCATCTTTGAGGACAAAAAGCGTCTCTAGCATCACTCAACATCCCAATTTTAATCCAGAAGCTAAATAAAAGTAAATTTCCCAAAGAAACAAATACCTTGCTCAGAGAATATGCCGTCTACCACTTTAGCAATCTGTTAATCAAATGACGAACAATATGTAACATCAGGCAACATATATAAGAGGGAGAAAAGCAACATTATCCTATCAGCCGGGGAAGACCAATCAGGGGCAATGGGGCGATTTTTCCATTCGATGGATTTTTTAAATTTAAAAAAAAAAACAATTCAATGTGCAATTTTTAAGGAGATGCGAGTTCAGTTTGGTCGCCCATCCTTGCAACTTTTCGGTTCACCGCTGCAATGCCAGCATATGCACGCATGAATGTAAAAAATCTAGGTACAGACCTTGTTGAAATGCTCATATTGCCTGTTCCCAAGCCCAAATATGCCATAATGAAGATCCTTAATCCATTCTCCTCTCTCTTTTCCCTACCCGAAAAAATCTTTGAAATCAATCCCAAATTTCACGCTGTACACAGAAACCTGAAGAAACTATTAAATTCAGCGCTTTTTTTACCTCGGTAAACCACTTGTAGAACCTAGCCGCGTTGTCGGTGGGCTCACCATCTCCATATCTGAAAACAACCACCACTCAACCAACTCAATAAATCGCATGCACGCAAAAGGGTTCTAAGAATCCGTGTTTTGTTAAAAAAATATGAATAAACATACGTGGCCAGGAAAAAGAAGGCCACAGTTTCCTTCTTCAGCTTCTCCTCGTACTCTTCGTCGTCCGCAGCATAATCATCCTATACAAATAAAAAAGATAAAGAGGCAACCACAAAAGAAGAAGTAGACAGAAGATGAAAGTTCCTAAAAAGACCCAAAATTTTTGTTCCAAAACAAAGTTAAAAAACTGACCAAATCAACCACTTTAAACTTGGCCTGCTGATATCTTGCTTTGGCTTCTTCTGCAAGCGCCTATATTCAACACTGAAAATCAACCATTTATTAACTTAGAATAAGAAATAATGAACAAATAAAAGAATTATCACCAGATCATCACGGCCAAGTAAAACATCATAGCAGAGAGATCCAAATATCAATTTTTTTACAAAATGGCGAGTCCTCCAAACTATTTCAAATGATTAACTAGACAATTCTTGTAGCCTCAGAAGTAATATTCATAATTTTTAGTGAATCATACATTTCAAGGCATGAAAATTCCAAAGATTCCTATGATCCCCCTTTCCCTTTCAAAGATCCCAATGAAATGTCAAAATTTTCTCACTTTTGTTTTTCCATTTTTGGTCAAAGCAATTTCGAACAATAAAAAGTAAAACCCCCTTTTTACCTTAGCAAAGCCTTCAGCCGTACCAGTCTGGGTTCCGAAAAATATGGTAACTGTCTTCTTCCCATCATCAACTTCCTCCGGCTCCAGGATCGCCTTCGGAACCACCAGCTTCAGCGGCTCTACCGCCTTCTTCGCCGATCCGCCAACACGCCGCCAAAGAAACACCACTACGCAGCCAATGAGCACCGCAATGGAGGTAGAAAGCACCATCATCAGGTCCCTATTCTCCACCAGCATCGTCAACACCGCCGGCTGTGCCACCTCCGACGACCCATTTAGTTTCTCGAGCTTCACTCCCTTCAACAAAGCAGCCATCAAATCAAACGGCGAGAGCCTTTCCGAAGTGGGTTCCATGTATTCAAGGTAGACTTCCAAACTAACACAGAGTTATGAAACCTTCGACTTGGGAAAAAAAAAAAAATCAACAAAAATGGGGGGGGGGGGGGAAATGATTGGTTCGTGCCTCCCAGAGTCCCTCCCTCCGAAGATATATTCTTTTTCTGGTTGAAAGCGCGTTGGAGAGAGACTGAATTCTTGTTGAAAGAAGAAAGGTGTGATCTTTATTTATAGGCGGAGAGGGATGGGAGGGTGGCAAGCCTCCCGGTTAATCCACTTAACACTAGCTAACCATGGTTAGTGTTGGCAAATTTTAATTAACAATAATATCAATTCACCCCTCTAATTTTATGGAATAATAGTAAACATACACACACAATATGTCCAAGTACTTTTATTTTTTTTTACTTGAATTATAGGGAACGGTGAACTATCAAGAGGTTAGAATTTAATCTCTTCATGTCTTTGTTATCTCGTTTTTGAGTCTATCATACAATATTTGTCCAATATGATTTACATGATTAACGTAATTTGCATGATATTTTGTTGACATTTTTGATTTACTCAGAACACACCAAAAATGACAGCTCCGGGTTCTCAAAATTATAAAAAAAATTACATTACATTTTTATCTAAATATAAGTTTATATTTAATTATAATAAATTTGTATATGAAATATATTAGATTAAAGTAATTTTTATTTAAAGTTTTGTATTTTTAAAATCGCTAATTTATTATTGATTATGGGATAAGAGTATTTTGGAGAAAAAAATTTGCACCACATAAAATACCAAAAGTGATTACTATCCATGTCTCAACCTTAATAATAGTAGTAATAGATACATACGTAAACCTTTTCTATTTATTAATTAAAGTAATTAAATTCACAATAAAATAGTGATTATATCCAAATCATTAATTTTAATAACGATTATTAATTTTGCAAATTATTTTTTTTACTACAAAACATGTTAAGGAATAACCCCTCAACCTTTTGTATTCTCGAAAATGCCCCTTTCTGTCTCCTCTCTGATGACCATATCCAAGAGAAAATGCGCTCGAGTCTCTCGTCATCGTCTACGTCATCTGCTGCATCCCACTACCATAAACGTGTTATTTACAAAGTGAAATTTGACTACAAAAAATGTTATAAAATATCAACTGACAAAATCTAATGTTTTTTTAACCCACCTATTCTTTACTAAGCAGCAAATATATCAAATTATAACATTCTAAAAACTAGCATCTTACAAAAGAATAGGTTTTGTAAGACGTTTTCATGAATCTTTATCTATGAGATGAGTTAATCCTATTGATATTCACAATAAAAAGTAATATTATTAGCATGAAAAGTAATACTTTTTCATTGATGACCCAAATAAGATATATGTATCACAAAATACGACTAAAAAATTTTTGCCATTACAAAATACTTATGTAAATAAACTATTCTGTTAAGATCGAAAACGTGTTTAAAGAGAGTTAAACACAAATACAATGGTCTTTATTTCTTTCCCAGGAAATTAAACAAATTAAACCACTCATATCTCAGTTGTCAATATATATTTTTTTATATAAAAAAATTTTAAAAAAAAAAGTTCAAAAAGCACGTGTCAACAACCCAGCACAACTGGTAGGTCTTCTATTCCCATTTTGTCCGGAGTTTCATCATTTCATTCGACGCGTCCCTTTTTTGATGTCGGGCTGCCGACCCCAAAACATTTGATTGAGTTTGAAACGTTTAAAAATGTGTGGCTCAATTATACACAACGTCTCGGGTCTGAATATCAAATAATACATATACAAACATATATTTAAAAAGAATATTTTTAACAAAATACATCTGACTTAAAAATCGTTAACATACATATTTTCATTACTAATTTTAAATATTTAACATTATATAGCATTTCATCGTCATTTATCATAAATTATTTTTGGTGAAATTTGATTATTAAAAGTGAATATCATTTATCTTTTATCATTTATTTGATTGATTAATCTATAAACAATAATACCTGACGGCGGAACGTCAACAACTCTTGTCACTGGGTCGTGGCCTGTAAAATAAAGTAAGTTCGTCACTCCTTCTTACGACGTATCCCTCACTGTGTCAAATCACATATTTCAAAAATATTTTCTTTTTCTTCCATTTATATAATAAGTATTGTTTCCTCGAACATTCTAAAATACACATTCCTCGACATTTTAAAGCATAATTAAAATATTTTCGCATCATAAACTTTTCATACGTCGAAAATACATTATAAAATAATAAAAATTACATATGACTCAAAAATATATTTTTCGGGTTATCGAATTTGCTTGGAATGTTGCCGAAACCCGCTAAACTTTACATTCCACGATTTTATACTTTCGACCTCTACCCGAGTCCTCTCAAAGCCATTCCGTAAATTTTTTTACAACCTATAAAGCATCTACACTTGCTGCAACAGCCCACAACTCGAACTCGGAAATAACCAGGCCCTAAGCACCTTCCTAAGACACATACAAGCCCTGATCTGCTGGAAGTCCATAAAGTCTAGTCCCAAGCCGCTGCCACTACCCGCACCGCATGCCCAAGCTTATTGCGCCGACCCTTACACTCCACCTCTATTTCCAGCCATTAATCACATACTTTAGGCACTCCTTAACCCTAAAACAAGCCCCCGTGCAGGCAGCCCTTATCCATCCACAAGAAGTCGCGCTGCCCCTTGGCGACTGCATGCGTGCAGCTGTTGTGGCCCACATCCCAGCCCTTTGGCTCGACTTCAGACGTCTAAAACCTTGTAAAACCATACATCTAACATATAAACATCCATCACAAGCGTCTCCTATGGCAGCAACGTTTTGCATCAATAACCATCCAAAACATTCGTTAAAACGTCGATACCATGTATGATGTGTTACAACTTTATAAAACTGAAACCATAGATGTTATTGTTGGGTTAAGTGTGCATGAGTGAGAGTAATACTGGGATTGGTAAACTCCTGGGAAGTTCTGATGTGTCAAGCTGCTGACGTTGAGTCACTTGATCTGGTTGGCTAAGTGGGCTGTAAAAGAGTGACACCAGATCTTAACGGGTAATATTGTCTTTGCTTGGGACATAGTCGACGGTAGTGAAAGGATAAGACTGATCTCTAAGGGATATGAGACAGTACCAGCAGATTGATATAAACTTCCCCGGACTCATGGCCTAACAGCCCGAGTAGGTGCATTATGCGCTGCCACAAGTATAATGAAATAAAGTTGTGCATTAGTTAATAGCTATAACTTTTGGCCTAGTGGTAATCGCTTGATCTTAACAATTATTCATGCAACAAAACATTAAACATGCATAATATAGTTTCAATGATGTAAAAAGAAGGGTTTAGAACGTGCTTTTGCGTCGAAACACTCGAAATACAAATATCGGTGTGTTGGAGCGTTGGTGACGAATGAATGACGATTTCTATCTTTTTTTCTCAACAAAACCCACAGGAAAACCTACCTTATGGTGCAAGGGAGTCGAGTGTTCGTTGCTGGAAGGAAGAACGAGGAAGAAAAATTGAAGAAATCCCTTGGCAAGGCCTTGGACGTGCGACCGCTGCTAGTGCATGAATTGCGTGCGTGAGTGTACTAGGTTTTTAGGTGCGTGCGTGCGTGCGTGTAGTTTAGGGTTTATTTTAAAAAATAAAAGACTCTTCTAAACTTAATTAATGGGCTAAATTAATCCTAGTTAAATAATTAAGTAAGCTCATAAAATAAATAAAATCAATAAGACTCAAACTACAAGATTTAAAATAACATATTTCCAAAAATCTCTTAAAAATTACATAAATTCTTTGTTCTAATAATTACTTTAAATTTGACTCCAAAAATACTAAAATTCTTAAATCATTTAAAATAAATCGTTTCTTAACTAAAAATAAAAATTTAACGTTTAAATTTTTAATGTCTTAATCGTCTCCGATCTTTTGTCCCGGGCCATCACCAATATTCGCTTGAAAATCTTTAAATTATATAATTATTTAGTTATTTAAAATATATCATTCATACATTCAAAATTATTTAGTTAATATAATTTAGCTATTTAATTATTTTCATGTACGTAATCGGATTTTGGGACATACATATTCTCTAGGCTTAATCACAACCAACACAACGCAACACATGGCCAAATTCTCACACATTTTTCGCGAAAGGTATATATTTCACAGTACTAACTCAGACTCGCACAAGCCAAGAGATCATAGGCATATTTTTTTCTCATCAATCAGTCAGAAGGACACCGTTGTATTTTTTTGCCGCTTCTTTGCTGTCTATAGTCCCTCCACTGTACTTATGATCTTCTGCATGCGCAGCCCCTGGAGCTCCCTTCCCATATCGCCTACGAGCCTCGGTGCTATCAATGGTTTCTGGAATATTGTAGTTTCCCTGTTCTTTTTTTGGCTGTGGATTGAGCCGAGGAGGACTGTTTGCTTTTGGCTTAAAGTTGGATGCTTCATATCTTGTTTCGTTATTTGGTGGTATTCCGAATGGACCCATACGAGCACCCCGAGCGTCGTAATCGTTTCCCTTTTCTTTCACTTGGCCAGTTGGTATGGAGAATGCGTATTTAGGAGGGCTATAGCCATTTGTATTGGGATTTGAACGTTCATAGTAATCTTCTTGATCTTCCTCATGATAGTTTGGTCTAGACCCTTGTTTGGTGACGTAATCGTTTCCCTTTTCTTTCACTTGGTGAGTTGGTATGGAGAATGCGTATTTAGGAGGGCTATAGCCATCTGTATTGGGATTTGCACGTTCATAGTAATCTTCTTGATCTTTGAGATAGTTTGGTCTAGACCCTTGTCTAGTGAAGCCGTTTCTTCTGTTCTTTTCATCATCATAGTAGTCTTGTTCTTTCATGTTATTTGGCTTTGTCCCTTTAGTCTTGTTGACGCGTGTGTCATCATCTGTACAATTGGTATCAAAATTTAAAAGATTAGCGACCGGAAAATGGATATAGAAATTAAGATAACAGGCCTTACCATGAGCGGTATGATGATGCTCATTTGATGGAGGGCTGTTGAACCTGAACCTATTGCCCCAAGGCGAATCCTTGATCGGTCCGCCTACTCTTTCATCGTGGGATTTGGGAGCGAATTCATTCTTCCTACCAGATAGGTCCCCTGTTCCATAATCCTCCATTCTTGAAGTGGTGTATTCTTCATGATCTGCCATGCCCGGGAAACGTATATACTTCACAACTGCTTCAGTTCTGGCCATATATTGCTTGGAGTTGTGGCTTTCGTAGCCATGTATAGGATGTTTCACACCGTTTCCATCGATGATCACTGGACGATGGACGTGGCCGAGCTCACCTGATTTCGGCTTGTTGTAAGTGTGGTGCCGGCCTTCGTTCTTGTTGATACCGAACCATGACATTTTCTTCGGACACAGAGCGAATTGTATATTTTGTGTCTTTTGTTTTCTTGATGTATTACCTCGGTTATATTTATATTGGAACCGTGATGTCCGAAATATCAGATCAAAATTCTAGTTTCGTGGTAGTGGTGTGATTCCTTCTTGATTTATCGTGAGAATCCATTTTAACCATTGGGAATTAGAATTTTCCCTTTTCTAGCATGATCGAGGAATCAAATTCCATATGCTACAAGGGTAATTCAGTCAAAACAGACCATCAAGCCAGAATCAAATCTAGCCTTTAAAAATTATATTATGATATAGAGCAGGTCTCTTGTGAGACAGTCTCACGAGTCTTTATCTGTGAGACGGGTCAACCCTACCGATATTCACAATAAAATAATACTCTATTAGCATAAAAAGTAATACTTTTTCATTGATGACCCAAATAAGAGATCTGTCTCATAAAATACGACCTGTGAGACCGTCTCACACAAGTTTTTGCCTAAGTTATGATAATCATCGTGAATATCCAATGTTGTTTATATTTATATATATATATGTGTGTATACATTGTGTGTGTGTGTGTGTGTCCGCCGGCCGGTGCTATTATACACACACATATATATATATATATATGTATATATATATACACACACATATATATATATATATATATATATATATATGTATATATATATACACAAACACATATATATTTATATATATATAAGAATAATCTATATACGACCTTTAAAAAAAGAGACAAGCCTTTACGATTGGAATATTTATATATATATATATATATATATATATATATATATATATATATATATATATATATATATATATATATATATATATATATATATTATGAGCATTGCATTTGAGTTTATGACATCGTACGCTATGAGTGATCGTAAATTTTGCAAAATAACGTATGCATGATTTATTCTCTTCTTATTCATTAATAGCAAATATTATTTTGTATTTTATCAATCATTTCATAAAATCGTGGTTTGTTCATTAATTTTCTTGCTTGAATTTAAACTCATTCAGTTTCTTTTCATCTTTTTTATGCTTCATTCTTCTATTGAATTCAACAATGGTCTCAGCATCTTTGATTTTCACAAGTTGTTTCTCATTATCGGATTTGATGTCGATTTTTTCTTTGTTATTTGAGAACTTTTTGTCCGTATATCTTCTTTTTTTTTTATCTGAATTGTTTACACGTCGTGTATTCTTTTTGTATGGTTTATGATGGTTCATAGAGAATATTTTTTACTTCCATCTTAAAAAAAGGGGTTTTCATCTTCATTATTTCCTTTCTTTATGCTATATTTTTCCACTTTATATAAGCCATTTTAATTAGAGCACTTATCTAGTTTAATTGTCTATTCCTTGTTTTGGGAAAAAAAAAGTCCATTACATTTACAAAATTCGAACAATACATATAACATTTTAATAAAGACAATGAATTTAATTTATTACTCTGGTTCCTGTCTTTTTATTTCGAATAACCCGATAGGGATAATATTTTAAATGTGTCCCCTGTATAGTTTCCACTTTCCACTTCGTGTTCAATTATGTTTGGAGGGTCTGCCAAAACAGACATCATCTGTTTCTGCTGGCATGCAGCAATGCTTTTTTTATTATTAATTTTTATTTTAAAATTTGGGAACATCTCTTATTTTAAAAAAGAGACTTGAGAACACATACCAAAAATGAAAGTGGAAGTTCATGTTCAATCGTTTGAAAGATACATCACTAAAATGGTAAATTGGTCAACTAATTTTTTTTCAAAAAAATTCTTTATTTGTAAAATATTAGATAATTTATCTTTTAAAATAATTGTACTATTTTCATTTTAAAATAATAATATATTTAAATACGTGTTGGTTTAGTTTTCAAAAAAATAAAGAAAGGTATATATGCATATACGTGCACTTATTTTTTATTTTATTTTTACTAATAATAATAATAATAATAGTCGGTGTTGGATTTCAGAATGCTAACAATCTTGATTTTGATGATAACAAAACATGTTATTGTGTATAATTACTTTCTCAAGTTGGAAGTTTTGGATGAAGAAATCTGAAATCAACAAAGCTGAAAATTTGATGAGTCGAAGTGTTTTAAAGATATCTAATACCTCGATGATTCAAATGACTAGCCTCCAACACGAATGATCAAAAAAACAATTTGTTAAAAGTCGTAGTTTTGGTCAGTTGAACTAAATTATATGATATCTAGGCAAGCTGGTTGTTGCAAGATAAAATTGAATATAATGGAAACAACAATCAGCTTGACATGAGCAATTGCGGTATTTTAGTCGACCAGATCAGTTCGATTATTAGAATAGAATTATTCGTATATTTAACAAAGATAATTCGATGATCTAAAAAACATCTTCACAGTCAAAGTGTGAATCGAAGGTTGAGAAGCTGATAAATCGAGATGAGGTTTCTAGTTCTGCAAAGGATGAAACCAGCAACTCGGTCAAATCAGCAAGATGCCAGTAAGGCGGAAATAACTGTTTTATGTCAGAAAATGTCATTAATCTTTCTAAATGGTCATATTATTGTATCTGATGTTAATATCACTCTTTGAGACTATAAATACAACAACTTGAAGATGAAATACAAGTTTTAGAAGATGATTCAAAACATGAGCAGCTTACATGAAGAAATTAGCTAGAAAAAAAAAAAAAGCAAACCCAAGTGTGAGAATACGATACATTTGAGATATACATACATTATACAAGAATAAATCCTTACAGACAATCACTCATACATATACATGAGAGTTGAACTTCAAAGTTTAAATGAGTGAGTCTTCACACAAGGTTATTAAAGATTTTGTTTGTAGTTTTTGCATAAAAGACGTTAAACATTATGTGGATTGTGAGGTTACAGCATACAATCGAGAGTGCGTTAGGAGTTTATATTAGGCAATGGATAATTCCTAAGTTGAAATGGATTTATACAAGGAAATATTAATCTGAACACCCATAAACAAATTTGTGTCTAATTAGTTTAATGCATTTAATTATTGTTGTTGCTGTCAATGTTGAAGAATTTTATATGTTCTTCAAATATCAAAATATTACATATCATATGTTTGATAAAATGTCTAAATCAAACCATTTATATGTCCAACTTTTATAGCTTTTAAATACTTTTCAAAATGTTTAATCGATTTTTATATGGATTATTTTGAATGTCTTACACTTAGTTTAAAAACCAAATTCGAATTTAATTTCTCGGTGTTCAATATTTCAAGAACCGAGTTATTGTAGCTCAATGCTTGTCCCCCGATAAATCCTCTCAATTGGTGTCGATGTGAGTTCGTGAGTTCAAGTATCCTAAGAAACATATTTCTATATTTCTTGGGGGAGGGGGAATGACTGTGACGTCTACTACTAAAAATACTACTAGACTATATTCTTTTTGTAACCTATTGTCGAAAATATTCAAACACAAACATGTCATAAAAGTAGTCAATCATGCATTTTAAAAATTCGCTCAACCACTGAATTAAAACATTGCATTCAAATAATCTAACATCATCAAATACCTAGACTACTGTTTTAAAGGAACTCAAATGCAAGATTCAAAAACCTGTCAAAATCATCAATGTATAAAAAGACGCTAAATGTATAACATAATGTTTCACCCCTCATTCCTAAACATAAAATGCGGATGAAGATTGTATAACAAAATCCTCGGGTTTTTCTAAACATAAAATGCGGAAGAAGATTGTATAACAAAATCCTCGGGTTATCGTGCGTACTCCCAACTCCGCCTACTCAGTCTTCAGCGCCTCTAGTCTCCACATCATCATGCTCACCTGCATCAATCACACATAGTGAGTCTAAAGATTCAACACGCCTGAACCGTAATAGCAAATACATATACATAACATGTAACAGTGAAAAGTATTGTACTTAAAATACATTTCATGTTCTTAAAAGCATGAAATTCAACATAACGTGACAAAACATAAATGAATCCATGACATATCTCATCTTATCAGCATATATGTGTTCACTTTTCTGTATTGAATTCAGTTAGTAGTTGTGACTTTCGTATCAGCTCTACTCGTTGGATCCATCTACGTAAAACGCGGTACCCAGCGGTAGAGACACCAATGACAGTTTTACTCATCCACTGAGCATTGGCCTTACATGTTCGTGTTCGTATTATTCACAACCAACTCATCTCCTTCAAACATGTTATCGTATTCATCACTTATAAAATTTATGCATATACATATATTTCTTAAAACCAAGCACACAACATATTTTTCGTATTTTCATAAAATTCATGTTCATAATAAACTTATGCAATTTAAACATGCCAATTTTCATGATTGTGGTGCTGCCAGGACTGCTAAATCGACCCGGGTGCAAAATGATTATTTTGCTCCTGGAAACCCTATTTTACAATTTTACCCCTAGACTTTCGACTCGAAACCAACCAAACTTATTAAAACACCTCAAAACATTTTTATAATCATTTCCTAGACGTAAACTCGAGTCCATTCAGTAACTTTCACGATTCATTTTAAAATTTATACTGGGGTCTCGGTTTTAAGCTGAATCAATCTAAAACTTAACCAAACTTTCCCAAATTGTAACCATGACTTACTCACACCTTACCAGCCCGTAAACAACGAAATACCAGTCATTTAGAAACCCCTAAACTCGGTTGCACCTTGTTAGAAATTTTTGGAACCAAGTTGCTTGAACCCTAGTTGCATCCACCCTTTGAATTCTCGACCCTTGGCTAAACCCTCTAGGACCTTACATGAACCAACCCTTCCCAGCCCACCACTGGACCGACCTAGCCCACGCCTACAGCCCCATGGACACGGTCATGCATGCTTCCATATAATCAAGCCCTAAGCGAGCCCCCTTTTGAACAAGCCCTCCCGGTCTGCCTTCGGTTCACGACCAGCCACACTTGGGCCTCCCTAGACCACGGCTTGGACCCATCAAGATCCGCACCCTAGTAAATGAAATCTTAACGAACCATGAAATAAAGCACATATCCATGTCATGATCATGCATTAAAATAATTAAACATATATTTTAACAAAACCCTATATTTGCATGCAGTCAGGTTACGTAGTTCGAATTTCTAGACCTTATAGTTGTGTTAAGTGTGCATGAGTGAGAGTAGTACTGAGATATGTGACCTCCTAAGAAGTTCTAAAATTCGAAATTCAGATTCTTATCTAAAAATTTGAAATTCAGATTTTTCTAACATATATATGCATAATTGAATTTCAAGTAGCTTGCAGCAATCTTGAGAAAAATGTCATAACTTCTTGCTCGAGTGTCAAAATGAAAACCACTTTTTGCATTGCAAACTATACTCGTAGATAATCACAACGTTATAAAATTCACAACCTATTGTGCACAAACAAAAGCACTTTATTGGTTAGAATTGAGACCGTTGTGTTGCCACAAGAAAAGAGGCTGAACAAATTTGGAGTTTTGTCAAGAAATTCAAGATTGTTTCCATCATCTACGAAAAATGAGACAAAATTCAAAGTTCAGTCACATACATCAAGAAAACTCGGTACCCTTACACCAACTTTTATTTATTCTATGGTACTTGAGTAAAATGCCAATTAGATATTCCATCTTATGCTAACTTGGTTAGCCATTCTCTTGAATTTTTTGATTGTCATAATGACTAAAAAGTGACACTTTCAATGTTTATGAATATAGGAATTGACAAGCACACCTTGATTTTTTGTTGGTTGAAATTTATGAGTTTGAGTTGCTTATTTTTGTTGAAGCTAAAAGTTTGATTCATGTATTCATGTGTTGGTTTTTTTTTTTTTTTTTTTTTTTGCTATTATTTGTGTATTGCATATTTTGAAATATCATATTTTGAAATATTTGTATTGATTAATCATCTCCCTACTTTTATCGATTTCAAACTTTCAAAATCATAGGGGGAGAGTGCTTTTAATATTTATGGGGAGATAAATTGAGTACTAATTATTTTTAAAAATCTATATTTTTTATTCAGACAAAAATGAGGAAAAATTATAGATAAAATAATTGTTTATCCAAGTTTTGTGATCATAAAAAATGAAGATTGTTGGGTTTTGAAATGCGAGCAATTTTGATTTTGGTTATGACAAAACTTGTTTGTGTTTCTAACATATTTACTCAAATGTATAGTTTCTTGTTCAAGTTGGAAATTTTAAATGCTGAAATCCAAAATCAACAAAGTTGAAAATCCGGTGAGATGAAGTGATATAATGATATATCATAGATTGGTGATTCAAATGACCAACCGCCAATATGAATCATATAATAACTTAATTTGCTAAAATTCGTATTTATTGTCAGTTGGGCTAAATCAGATGTTATCTAGGCAAATTGGTAATTGCAAAATCAAACTGAATGTAATGAAAACAACAATTAGCTTGACATGAAAAATTGTGGTCTTTTGGTCAGTCAGATGATCTTGGTTATTAGAATAGAATGATTCATATGTGTTGCAAAGATAAGACGATACAAATCATCTTTACAAGTCAAAGGCTGAATCAAAGGTTAAGAAGCTGATAAATCGCGATGAAGTTTCTGGTTCTGCACAGGACTGAAATCAGCAAAGCTGAATTAAAGCATAAAACTGTCATTTCAAACAGCGCATAAATCAGCAACAGTCAAAATTAACAAGTGTCCAAAAAGGCGAAAATGACTGTTTTAATATCAAAAAATATCCAGAATATTTCCAAATAATTATATTCTAGTATCTAACATTAATATCACACTTGGAGGCTATAAAAACTTCTTGAAGATCAAATAGAAGCTTTGGAAGGAATTCAAAGCATGAACAACCTACATGAAGAAATTAGCTAGAATGAGAGCACGCATAGGTGTGATGATACATTTGATATATATGTACACTGTAAAACATTAAAGATTGTGTTTGTAGTCTTGGAATAAGATATGTTAAACATTATGCAGATTGTGAGGATGCGACCTACAATCGAGAGTGTGTTAGGGGTTTCGATTAGAGAATGAATAAGTCCTAAATCGAAATAGATTTGTACAATGTGTTGTATCTAGTGAATTTTTCTTTAGTGGAAGAATATGTGACATAGGAATTTTTAATATCCGAACATCCATAAACAAATTCGTGTCTACTTATTTATTGTATTTAATTTTTGTTGTTATATATAAGATACATTGTTGAAACATTTTACGTGTTCTTCAAATATTCAAATATTATATACTAAGCGTGATAAAATTATTCAACCAAACCGTTTTTTTACGTCCAACTTTTATATATTTTAATTGCATTTCAAAATGTTTAATCAATTTTTTGGATAAATTATTTTGAGTGTCTACAACTTGAATCGAAAATCAAACTCGATTTAATTTTTCGGTGTTCAATATTTCAAACACCGAGTTACTGTAGTTCAATACTTGTCCCCCAATCAATCCTCTCCGTTGGAATATGTAAAATTCTTGGATTTCAGTACTAAAAATTCTTGAATTTACATATTCCAACTGAGAGGATTGATTGGAGAACAAGCATTGAGCTACAGTAGCCCGGTCTTGAATTTGTGCTCTTTTATTTTTTTAAAAAAAACTTTATTATTGTTGTTGTTGTTGTTTATTAATCATATTGTCACTCTTCGAGACCGAGCGCATCAACACCATCTTATTTAACAATCACATAATCATAAAAATAAAAAGTCTAGTAGTACTATATAAACCAAAACCAATTTATTATAAAGATGATTGTCTTCACAATAAAAATTCCAAAACAAAAAAACAAATACAAAATTACAGAAATCCTATTTACAACATAAGTAAATATTGAAATAACATAAGTAAAATATGTTCTTAAATTCAAACTCATATTCTTCACTAATTCCAAAACATATTTTTCTCGTCTTCATATAACTGTTCCTCGTTCTTATTTGGAGAGAAAGAATAAGTAGTGAGTGTTTGAGGAAACACTCAGATACCGGAGGATGATTGATGCACAATATATATGATTACATAATTTTTTAATATTATGAATATCAAGATAAGGCATATCATAACAAAGCATAAACATATGGAAATGGTATTTCATATTATTTTACATGGTTTAATAATCAGTCCACAGTTCTTAATCCTCTAAGGCTCAGTTTGGTAACTATTATTATTGTTGGATTGTTTATTTATCTTGTGTTTGCTTTCATTTATTAATTTGACATTGAATAATTGATGGACAAATTTCACTGTTTGACTTGGACACTGAATCCATGCAATGAAGATGGATTATATTTATCCACGTACACCCAAAAAGAAAATTTCCAAAATAGACCTTAATTTTAATTTAAAAATGGCAAGTGGGTCTTGTACATGGCATTCTCCCCATTTCTTGTGAGAGTTTCGATGCTGCACAGTACTTTCGTAATTGAAAGTGGACAACCCCCTATATCCCCATTTCTTCGAAAGATCTGAATAAAAATTTAATTTATTTAAATTAAAATATTAAAGGGTATTTTGGTCAAAAATCAGTTTATCAAGATTTTATCCCTCTTGTTTATTTCACACCACACATGATATTATATATCTCAAATGACATATATTATCCTATCAAACATTTATCAATCAAATTATCAATCATTCAATTATCACATCCTAAAAACCAAGCGAACCCTAAGAGGCTAGACAATAGTTTTATATACATCATGTAGGGACCATATAACAGTTTTATACCCACCGTGTAGGGGTCATATAACTGTTTTAATCCACCGTGTAGGGGCTATGAATATTTCAAGAATTTTTGTCCATATTAAACTTGAATCATAACGTTGCCAAAAAAGCATGCATGATTAGATATTTCAAAACATATACATATATTGTAAGTGAGCTTAATGTTTTAAAATCTATGTATATGTTTTGAAATATATATATATATATATATATATATATATATATATATATATATATATATATATATATATATATATATATATATATATATAAATATAATCCCACTTCACCGATTATTCTTCGAAAACGTGAAAGTAAAGAGCGATTCTCAAAAATTCTTCTTCTCCTTGAGATAAATGATTTAGCATTTTGCCTATGCCCATCTAGTCTATTTTTCGAAAATATTAAGTGAAATGAGTTCAAATTTTTTCAAAAGATAAATTGATTAATATTTTAAAAATAATATTTTTTAAATAGTTGATTGAGTCATCATTTTACGTTGTTTTGTCTTTCAAATTAGTCCAAATACCTAAAAGGGCAGTTGGAGCAAAAATTCAAGGATTTTAAGTGCGAAAATTCCAGAATACATATTCCAACTATCATTATTAATTTTTTATTAATAATATTACCAGTAATAAAACTTAAATAAAAAATAAATGGACCGATACACACATACAATTTTTTATTTTTTCGAAAACTAAACTAACACATATTTAAATATAATTTTTTTTTTAAAATAATACAATTACTTTTGAAAGATAAACTATTAGCCTAATATTTTACAAATAAAAAATTTTTGAAAAAAAATTGTTGACAGATTCACCATTTTAAGATGATATATCTTTCAAATTATCGAACTCGAGCTTTAATTTTCATTTTTCATATGTGGTCTCAGGTCTCATTTTTGTAAATAATAGATATGCCCAAGTTCTAAATAATAGCAATAACAATAATGTAAAAAAAGAAAAGAAAAGATTGAGCATCATCTGCCAGCAGAAAACGATGCGAAAACTCCACCATACACATTAGTTTTGAATCTTTTTTAAAAACTTTTTATAAAAAAAAAACCATTGGAATCGAATTCAATTTTTGATATATAGGAATTTATTTTCCAAGCTTGAGGAGTCAGGAGACAATAATAATCGATGTATCACCTTTAAAAAATAAGGCAAGCATTTACGACTCGAATAGAATCTCATCGACCTTTTTAGCATTCCGCCATTCTCAATGTTTTAATTTTTTTACTTCACGATTAATTATTTTCTTTCGTTTGTGTGTGTGTGTGTGTGTCTATATATACATTGAGTTGATCTCATGTGAGACCGTCTCACGGATCTTAATCTGTGAGACGGGTCAACCCTACCCATATTCACAATAAAAAGTAATACTCTTAGCATAAAAAGTAATACTTTTTCATGGATGACCCAAATAAGAGATCTGTCTCACAGATACGACCCGTGAGACCGTCTCACACAAGTTTTTGACATATACATTCATATGTTTTTTCTCCCCCCCACACCCACCCACACACACACACACACACAGAGGTAATTAATTACAAAGATATAGATCGATCCTTTCTCAGAAAAAGTTGTTTTAGCTCTCTACTATCATGTTGTTTTTTTTAGTTTTAGCTCCTACACCCTACCCAAATAATCTTTAAAATTTTGAAAACTTAAAAATACCATATTTTTATATTATTAATTATTTTTCTATCCTCCATTATCAATGCAATGCGAAAAGAAAAATGTATAAAGATTTAGAAGAAAATAAGATGTACATGTTGCCTCAAATGGTTGAAAATAATCATTAAATAGAGTGAGAATATGGACAATGAAGCTTTTGTTAGGATCAGAAATATGTTCAGAGGGGATAAATAAACACTTCGAAATTTTCTTTTAAAACTAGAGCTTGTCTTAACAGTTAATTGTTCTTTTCTTGAATTATTAGATATAGCTAAACTATTAAAAATTATTTTCCAAATGTGGAAATGGTCCTATTAGTAGGGATAGCAATAGGCCGGGGTGTGATACCCTTGTCCCACATCGAAAAAATCAAAGATTTAAAATGAGTTTATAATAGCTTACAATGGACTTCTATAACAACTTGGGTTAATCATTTTCGTAAAGCGAGGACGAATACGGAGTAGTTGCTATAGGGGCCCATTGTGCAGTCACGCAGGCCCTGCCCCGGCTCGGGGCGTGACAGAATGGTATCAGAGCCGGTCACCGGCATGGAACACCGAGAAATAAGTGCTATGCGAGGCAAAGTGCTACGTACATGGGAGCCACCTCTTGAACCTGCGGGGCAAAGTGCTACATGACGGGAGCCACCTCTTGAACCTGTAGGAGCCACCTCTAGATTCTCGGTGCTGGTGGATCGAGGACGTCGCGTTCTGAAGGAGGGGTGATTGTGATACCCTTGTCCCACATCGAAAAAATAAAAAAAATTAAAATGAGTTTATAATAGCTTACAATGGACTTCTATAGCAACTTGGGTTAATCAATTTTCGTAAAGCGAGGACGAATACGGAGTAGTTGCTATAGGGGCCCATTGTGCAGTCACGCAGGCCCTGTCCCGGGATCGGGGCGTGACACGGGGCGGGGGCGGTCGGCGGGTTTGCCATCCTCATCCCCATTCCCGAATTCCATCCCCACCCTCATACCCGCCAATCCCTGTTTTTTCGGTTTCGGGGAATTCCCAAACCCGAAACTTCGGGGATCAACTTCTCATCCCTGCCCCCATCATCGGGGATTTCAGAGATGGGGATATTAATCCCATACCCGACCCGAATCACATCGGGCCCGAACCCAAACCCAAAAAATCGGAGATCCTCATCCTCGTTTCGGGTTTTCTCGCGGGGCCCCAAATCCGTAGGGAAAGTTGACATCCCTACCCGTTAGACTTCTGATGATATATATTCAATATCAAATGATCTTTTAACAAAACATCTAGATAAACAGATAAAGACAGAAAAAATGATAAAGGTTGAAGTAAATGACAAAAGGCTTTTATGGAAGTTTGAAGACAATATCTTTCTACATCTCACCTTCTCTCACTTGGGAAGAAATCTATTAACTGAATTTGACTTATATAAATTTTGTACAAACTTGCTTCGATTAGAACTTATCACTGCCTAAAACAAAACTCTTAATATCACCACAATAAGAATACAAATATTTAGATATATATGGAACCACATGTTCACACAAATAGAACTTCAACACTTCAAGCAAATAATTTGAGAGTCTAGGGTTATAAAGGTAGCATTAATTGATCTTTGATTATTTGATATGAGAAATGAGTGCGTGCTAAAATTATCGGCTTGAGATTGAAAAATGTTAAGTGTTCGAAATCTTGCAGATAATAGTTGCTTAGATAAAATCAATGAAATTGGTTCTTTGTTTTTTTCCTTCAATCTTTAATGTTGGTATATATTCGGATATCCTTAAACGGTAAAAAGATTACCAACGATCGTATGTGCTGGCATCTGACATTAAGTCAAGATGTCTTTTGACTCATTTGTCTTTGTAGTACATCGCAATTAATGCATCTTGGAATATATCCAAATATGGTAACTAACGACTTCTGAAAAGTTGATTCATGAGAGAGAAATTCTTGCAACATATCCTTTTATTTAGTGGTGAGCATTCGGTCGGTTCGGTTACCGATCGAACCGAAATATTTAGCCATAATCGAACCTGCCAAATTAATTTTCAAAACCGATGAAAAATTTTTGATTTAACTTTAATTAAATATGTAATTTTTCTTGATGGCAGATGAAGTCAAGAGTGGAGAATTGAGAAGTGAGAACGAGAAATTCGGTTAGAGAAGTGAGAACGAGTAAGCTAGGAGAAATAATAAATTTATAGCGAGAATTTAATCAATCAATGTAAATAGAATTAAATGAAAAACTCAATATGAGCAAATCTGATTCAAGGGTGTTGGGTTCTAATATTCGATTATGTCACTATTCATTGGTTAACATTTGATTTGTTCATGCATTTCCAAGCAATTAACCTCAGGGTTATAGGGATATCCGCTAAAATCCTTGTGTTTTCCTAATTTAAATAACTAAGCCCAACATCCAGTCAAAACTCATTGAGCATGACAATGTTCCATATTATTAAAAAAAATAGCATTTTCATTTTGTGAAAACCGTTCATCCTAAAATATAATAACCTAGATAGTTGCAATTGATAGATAGAGTTTCTTTGATTTATTTAGATTAAAAAATATGCTATGATAACACATATAATCTAGCACTACTCATGTACTAATCGTTCATGACAATTACGTCTCAATGAATTCATGGATAAATATAGAAAATTATATATCGAATTAAATTGTCAGTTTAATTGACAAATAGCTTTCATAGAATTAAATATAAATCAATAAATACTTGAAACAAACAAGAATATTAAATTAAACACAAAACCTTAAGTGATAAAATCGAAGTAACGGAATTATCATTTGAATCAGAAATAAATCCTTAGTCAATCATGACTTAGTTTACAATCTTCATAGAAATAAATAAATAAAGAAAGAAAAGGACTAGAAGTCTAGAATCATAGTAAAAACTAGAAAGAAAATCATGCGCCTCCTTCTTCCATCGTCTTTCACGTGAATATTGGTCGAATTCTCTTTGATTTTTTTGTGCCTCATTGCTTTTCACGTGTATTGATTAATTTGGCTTAAGGGAAAAACTCATTAATAAATATAAAACCTAATACTGAAAATATCTAAAAAAAAAAAAAGAATATAGAGTTTTTATGAAATAAAACTATATCTAGTATTCTTTCTCTCAAAAACAACTTCTCTCTCCAAGAATTATTTTTAAGTCAAATACCATATTAACACTCTTAAATTCGGCACAATCTTCACAAATTTCAAGATTCACACCTTGAACCTCATCAACTAAATTTCTATAATTTAGACCGAATTATTATTGTTTTCTCTTACCTAGATTTGTTTTCACTAACTTTGGCTGATGTTCTTAACTATTATTACTTATTACTGCTTTCATTTATGCCTCTCTATTTTACTGTATTTACTAGGTTTTGGCACTAAAAAGAAAGAAATTGTAAGGAATTATAACTTTGGGTGATGTGTTGTACTTTGTAAAACCACTACTCTTAGCCCTCAAAAACAGTAGATGCGTAGAAGGTTTAGTATATATTGGAACTAGAGGAACTTTAGCTAGAAGAATTAAACCTAATTTAGAACCATCAGTCTAGTATTACAACTAACGGAATAATAGAAGATTACTTCCATTAGCCTTACTAAAATCATTATTGAATTAAGCTTGACTCTTTGATGTTTATTTCAATAGAACATTTGTGTCGTTAAATAATAATATGATCATTCTATATGATAGTACACTTCATTAAAGAAATCTTACTAAATCATTTATTGTTGGTTGCTAATTTGAGCACTTATCATATGACTTGCTAAAGATGATCTATTATGTGATTACATGTTCATTTATTGAGACTTTAAAGAGCCGTTTGAATTAAGACGTTGGGAATCATCTATAAAAGGCTCGTCTTCAGACTTACTAATAAACATACATCATTTTCGAAAAAGAAATCTTTCGTTGATTGAAATCAGAAGTCTGCTACAAAATATTCTGGCACACACTTAAATTTTATCAGATCGAGAGGATCACTTGTGCCTACTACATTGCTCACAAAAGTATCGTGTATATTTTCTCTAAGTCTCGGTGTGAGTATTTGTAATATGTGAAAGAAGTCCTTTCCAGAATTCTCTAATTCATCTTTGTAAAGTTGTGTATTAGGAGTTTCAATAGGGAAGAGTAAAACATACGAAGTGGATTTGTACAAGTATTGTATTGAGTCAAACTCTTCTGGTGATGCCTTCTGGAAACAGAAAAATGATAGACATAGGAGAATTTTATCATTCGAACATCTAGAAACAGAACTAGTGTTATTTGATGCTTTACTTCTACTGCCTATTCACTCCCTTAGACACATTTTGATCCTATTATATCTCAAGTGTGTATCTAAGGGTGGATATTCATCAATATATGTGTGATCGACTCGAAAATCAATTCTCCATACATAACACATTTGGGGTAGTGCCTTAAAGATAACATCTAATTACTTAGTTCCGATCAATCATAGTGTCGTTTGATGCTGATTAGGTCGAGGTTAGAGTATAAACTATACACAATAAAATATTAGAGTTGGAACTCAAGTTTACTAAATTTAAAAGATAAATCATCCTGAAATGGTGAATCAATCAACAGATTTTTTTTTTAAAAATAATCTCTATTTTAAAATATTTAATGATTTATCTTAAAAAGTATTTCTGCTATTTTTATTTATTTATTTAAATATGCATTAATTTAATTTTAGAAAAAAAAGGAAGGTGTGTATGTATGTCTTATTTTTTATTAATAGTATAATAATAATAATAATAATAATAATAATAATAATAATAATAAATGGATAGATATTTAATAATTTTAAAACTTTAGATAATTTCAAAATTATGCATGACAAAGATTTTCTAATATCTTTTAAAAAAATAAGAGATGTGTCCCCAATTTTTTTAAATAAGAAAAATTATATAAACTTTGCGGTGTCCCCCAACACTGTTGCCGACTCTGTAAACACAGAAAAAAACTGCATCTTGTGGCATCCGCAATGAAAAAACTACACCTTGCAGCATCCTCCATGTGCATTGGCATCCTCAAAGTTAATTTTTGCAAAACTACTCAGTTCATATTGATTTTGATTTTTTTTTTTTTAAAAACTCATACAATAAATGATTGTGTATAGAGTAGCAAGATGGCCGAAAAATATTGGTAATAATAATCGAACTCATGAACATTAGTCAATCAATTATTTACTCTACAAACTCGAACAACACATACAAAACATACAAAATCACCATCAATACAATAAAAGGGTTATTCTTTGGCAAATTGTGATCAAATATAACTTAAGAATAAAAACTTAGATAACCTATCTCCCAAACGAGGTCTCTCGGTGTGTACGACAGAGAAGATCAATCTCATGATGAAAAGAAGTCTTTTCCGATCTTCCACTAAGAAATGTATCTCACTAGAGGCCTGAGCAACAATGAGAAGATATGTACGAACGACATATCCAACAAGAAGAAGATGGAAAAAGATTGAATAGATAAACTCCCAAACAATTGGAGTGTCTAGTGAAATATGAGAGCTCCTCCTCAAACATTCACTAGTGGGCTAAATGAAAGCATTTACACATGAACTCATACATCATTTTACATTAAATATGACAAAAATATGTGTGAGACGGTCTCACAAGTTATATTTTGTGAGACATATATCTTATTTTGGTCATCTATGAAAAAAATATTACTTTTTTATTGTGAATATCGGTAAGGTTGACCCGTCTCACCGATAAAGATTTGTGAAACCGTCTCACAAGAGACCTACTCGATTTATTATGCATTCATAATCTTCACAAGAGATATAAATTGAGTAGGTATATTGTGTAACGATATCACGAATTTTTATCTGTGAGACAGGTCAATCCTGCTGATATTCACAATAAAAAAATAATACTCTTAGCATAAAAAGTAATGTTTTTTCATGGATAACCCAAATAAGAGATCCATTTCACAAAATGGCAAAATTTTGTATGAGACGGTCTCACGGGTCGTATTTGTTTGACAGATCTCTTATTTGGGTCATCCACGAAAAAATATTGTGAATATAAGTAGGGTTGACCCGTCTCACGGATTATAACCCGTGAGACGGTCTCACATGAGAATCACTCTCACAAAATACGATCTGTGAGCTCACGTAAATTTTTGACAGTCTAATATAAATCGGAAAATAATAAAGGCAAAAACTTGTGTGAGACGGTCTCACGGGTCGTATTTGTGAGACGGATCTCTTATTTGGGTCACCCATGAAAAAGTATTACTTTTTATGCTAAGAGTATTACTTTTTATTGTGAATATAGATAGGGTTGACCCGTCTCATGGTTTATGATCCGTGAGACGGTCTCACATGAGACTCACTCAATAATAAAAGGTTCAAATGTTATTTTTAAAAAATATATTCCCGAAACCAACATCGTGTAATCTCCATTTCCAATTATCTCTTATTTCAATTTCAAATTTGCCCACCATTCAGATCTACGCTTCGTCTTCCTCCTTTCAACACACACTCTACAAAAAGAGAAGGAATGTCTTCTGCTGAATTTGACACCGATCTCAGAGTAAATTTTATTCAGTCATTCCTTTCTATAAACCCATTTCGTTTTTTTTGTAATTATGTAACCCACGTGGCCCGAGAAATCTGGGGAACCCATTTCGTTTTTTTTTTTAATTTTTAATTTTATTTTTGCTACATTTCAACTGTAACTGCTCTGTTGTGGTGTACGTTGTTTTTTTTACAGGGATCTTCAGCTAATCCAACTACTCTAGGTATAAGGTAAGAAAAAAACAGCTTTACAAACTCTGGGTTTTTGTTATTTACTAAAACGTTTCAGTTTATGATACGATGTAGTGCAGAAAGTTATGAAAACCAAAGAAAATATATGTTCTTTGGTTTTTTGTGGCAATTTTTGACGTTTTAATTTAATATGGAAGTGTTGGACATTTTTCTCTAGTGAGTATGCTTTTGCGGACATAAACAACTTGGAGCACTGTGCTAAGTATTTGAATCAAACCCTCGTGACCTTCGGATTCCCTGCTTCGCTCGATCTCTTCGCCGATGATCCGGTTTGATTACTTTTCAATGTGTCTGTTATGATTCTTTGAGGTTTTCATGTGAGAAAAAATAATTTTAATAAGTTTTGTTTTGGGAACCCTAGGGATGAACAGTTTGGTAAAATAGACAAAAACTCGTATGAGACGGTATCACGAATCGTATTGTGAGACAGATCTCTTATCTGAGTCATCTATCAAAAAATATTATTTTTCATGCTAAGAATATTACTTTTTATTGTGAATATCTATCTCGTCTCACAGATAAAGATTCAAGAGACCTACTCTTTTAAGGAAATAAACTTGACCATTTTGTAATTCATATTATATTTTTAATTCATGGGCATAACCAGAAAATTTTAATATCGTGGACAAAATTTGTTTTGAAATACATGTATGTATAATTTAGATTACTTCCTAATTTATCATCTATTTTATGCAAAAAAAAAATATTTATACAATCATTCAATTTTTCATTGTATTCAAAATAGAACTCCATTTAATTAAACGAATAGTTTGCATGACAATTGCATTCTAGATTCAATAAATCAAATTTAATATAAAAGATATATCATAACTAAAGTATATGTTAGATATTGACAACAATATTTCTCAAATGGACTTCAAATTATAACAAATTCAAACATAATTAGATTATTCTAGCAAAAAATATCTAAAGTTCAAGATATTCGTTAGCCACAATATCTATCAAATTTTAGCTTTTTTGTAAATATGAGATTGTTTAATTTAAATAGCTGTTAATGATAAATTTAGTAGGATATCTTCGAACATTTTTAAGTTGATGTGAATTGTACTCTTTTTTTCACATACCGAAAAGATTCATTGTAAATATTTAAGATAATGCTTTAGATTTGATTATTCTTTTCACCGATTAAACATAGGTTTCGGTGGCTAGGACTTGCAATTGCATGTATGCATTGTTGCAGCAGAGACTGAGGGACATTGAGTTCAGGGAGTCAGCCAATGAACAGAGGCAACGGTACCTTCCATTACTCTTTGACTGCGATGGTTCTGATAATGTTTATTTGCTTAATTTGAAGATGGATGATTTTTTTGTTGCTATTTCTACTCATAATTATGTGACGAATGAATGCATCTGATAGTATCAAAGAAAACTGTATAAATATAATGAAGAAAACAACTTTATTTTGGGTGATTTAGCTCAATTGTGGTTTACATTTTGTAAAAGAAAACAAGATAAAGTAAATGCTGATGAAACATTATGACTTATTTTGCATGGACATTTGTTCTGAATTGTGTTTGAGATTAAGATTTTCTTTGGATTTTGGAGGGGCTGTTTCTAAAATGGCATTAGTACTTTGATTATTGAGGTGATATAGCGAACACATTATTTTGTTGTTGGTTTAATTTAGAGTGAAAATGAATGATGTTGAAATTTTGAGATACTATTTAAATTACGTTGATTCATTGTGTTGATATTTGGAAGGACGGCAGGAATAAATGGCTTTAGTCAAAGAGCTGCACACAAACATGATTTCCTGCTAACTTGTCCTAGGAAGTGGTGTATTTCCATGACTTAATTTGCTGTAAATTGGCAGGATATGCTCTATTTTGATATAGAAAGAGCTTATCATATTGTATTAGCTAATTTTTGTGGCCACCTTATATTTTGAATTAAAATGAGGAAACAAAAATAATTTGTCTCGATTTCTCATTACATTTTACACGGGATTCATCCTCAACTCTTTTCAGCTTTTCTGCTCCTTATATGAAGCAAATGACTCATGGTTTCTTACTCCTTTTGAAGACTTATGTCAGACATTTCAAGGTTGGAAGCCAAGGTTGAGAGGTTGGAAACACAGTTATCTGGCAAAGATAGGGACATAGCAACAATGACTAGAACGGTTAGCAAAAAACCAAATCAGTTTCTGTGCATCGAATTGTTTATATATGAACTGACATGATATTAGTACATAGCAACAATGACTAGAACGATTAGCAAAAAACCAAATCAGTTTCTGTGCATCGATTTGTTTATATATGAACTGACATGATATTAGTACATAACTTTCACTGTATGTATCAATACATGAATAGGAAGCTAAAGCTACTGCAGCTTTCAAGTCCCAAATTGATAAGTTGCAGCAGGAGCGAGATGAATTTCAGAAGATGGTTTTGGGTAATCAGGTATCACCTATCCTTCTTTTGATTGTCACATTGCTCATGATCATTATAATAATATGTTTTTTTCAAAAATTTATACAATAAGCAGCAAGTTAGAACTCAGCAGATACACGAGATGAAGAAAAAAGAGAAAGAGTATATAAAGTTGCAGGTATGTTGTTTTTACGTTCATCGGCACAAAATATGGAGTTAGGAGTGTAATATAAATCATGAAGGGAGTATGATCGAGTTAAACTGCTAGCAATGGGCTATTTCTTGCAGGAACGTCTTAATCAAGTATTAGTGGAGAAAAAGAAGGAATCTAGGTCTGGAATGGAAATTATGAATCTACTACAGGTAAATGTATTAGTCTTACTCTTTCTTCTGTAGCTTCATATCAATTATTGTATTAATATTTTCATGCCAATAGAAAGAAGGCCGGCCACGTGGTACTTGGAATGGAAAAAAGGCTGATAATGAGTTCTACAAAAAGATTGTATGTACCCGAATGAAACATTTAAGTTTCTCCTGCCTTTCTCGAATGTCACATGACTTTGTTGCTTTTAGGTGGATGCTTATGAAGTCAAAAATCAAGAACTTGCCGCAGAGAATGCTGATTTGAGGGCATTGCTACGTTCAATGCAGGTATCAATTCAAGTTTCTGCAAATAGTGGCGTAACGAACTCCATCACTTAGACATGTGATTTACTAATGAAGAGCTTTTACTTCTCCAAGTATATGTTTTTGAGGCATTAAAACTGATTTCAGGCTGATATGCGTGAATTTCTAAATGCTCCAAATGGGAAGCTGTCGTGTCCTGTCAATGAAAGGGCAGATACAGACCCTTCACTGTCTCCATTAGGTGGAAGGACGGTGTGTCAGAATTTAAAAAAAATAATCACTTTTTTCTATGCAGCTTAACTGCCTTAATAGTTCAATAAGGCTCGCTTTCTTTATTTGCAGGACATGTTTGATCTGCCTCTTCACATGGCTAGAGATCAAATAGAAGAAAGTCTCCGAACAAAAATGACTTCTATAAAGGTTGATTAGATTGCAATTAGCTATTAATTTGAGAGAGTAGAACATAATTCTTCTGGAACAGCTAAAGATTTTGCGTGTTCTGCTATTTCAAATTCAAAGGAGCGCATGTTTCAACTCCAAGATTCACATAAGGTGGCAGAACTCACTTCAGATGTAACAGAGAGAGAATTAGAGCTAGAAGCTCAGCTCGTTGAAGCAAGGAGTATCATTCAAGAGCAGGTAATATACGGTATTTCAGATATTTTCAACTGAAAATTTATTCCCTTAAATGTTATACACGACACCCTATACACTTAGCTTAGTTTGGGCTGTTTGGCCCTGCGTTCACGACCCAACATTCTGTTTTGTTGTGCATGTCTGTGCTGCCACTTGATTATCCATTCGGCCATGCTTTGCATGAACTGCCGTGCAAACACTGGCTGTGACATGTTATTTTCCACATTTCCTCCGTCGTTTCGTCCTGGATTGTATTCCAAACTTCTAGTTTGTTTAAGCACATTTTATCCACTTGCTGGTTGAATTCTCAGTGATTTATCCGCTTGCTGATGTCCAAGAAAGGTCTTCTATTCAACAACCAAGTTACTTTCTGTGTCTAATTCTTCAAATAAACAGTTATTTACTTATTTTGATGTTGAAAACATAGGTTCCTGACCTTTGAAATATTTAGTGATTTCATGCAGTCTTGGCTGCTAAATTTTAGTGAGAATATTTCTGTTGAGCCCTAGTATTTATGAACTTGGTCTCAACCAAGATTTGAATTCTTCAAGTGAGTAACCACTAACCAACCCCTTTTTCACACAATTTCTCAAAAACAAATTACGCTGCTTTATTTATAAACCCGTGTTTCGAGTAAATAAATAATGATATATGGAGAAATTAACAAACAAAATTTGACCTCACTATCACTATCATTGGTTAACTAATCCTATTATCACTGTGCATCACAAAATCTCTCGTTCTTGTGGGTTTCTTTCTGTTTCTCTTGGTGGGAGGCTCTGAAGAGTGCAAGGATTCTTCCACCTAAGCTCTACCCAATAGTTCTCTGCTCCTCTCTCTATTTTTTTTTGCAGTTTCAGACGGAGGCTGCTTATGTTGGCCCATGAATTCTGCTGTTGTGCCAACTTGGGGTCCAATTTAATATCAGCCTAATCATCAATTTCACACCAAGTTTTACCTAATAGAACCTAGGAGTAGCCACTTTTTTTTAATCTGAATATTGAATTTCTTGAACAATATCTATTAGAATTACATACACTCCGTTATATTTCCTATGTTTTAGTTGTCTCCCCGTCTCTCGCTTTTTCTTAAATCTGGTATCTGAAATAACAACCAAATCTCTTAATGCAGGCATCTATTATGTCTAAACGTCTCGCCAAACCTGAGAAACCGAGGTATGCCTTTCTTGTTAAATATCCCCCCCCCCCCCCCCCCAACTGGAATGGCCCTCTGATAACAGTCAGAGGCGCTAACACAAACACATGTGCATATGCATTGTTTTGAAGACATGTATTCCAGAAAATAGAAAGGACATCGAATAAAAACATAAAAAAGGAAGTTGTGCAGGAGATTAAGCGGCTATATGGGTACAGACAGGGATTTGCTGTTGTCATTGCCATCTGAGGTACCATCTATTGCTTCCACTTGTTTTACCTTCTTTTCTTGAAAGAATTATGGGCGTATTCTATGGTTAAGATAGTACCTTTATAATGTCAGAATTCTTAACCACTTCCAGCTTTGCTTATCCGCTATGGCATTCTATTAATGGCACAAATACACTATTGTTACCAGTGTATCTCTGTTTTTCAGCGGATGTAGCGACTCGCGCAATCATGTTATTATGGTGATCTTTACCGCACTTGAGCATAACCAAGTCGAAAACTTTTATACTTATCTAATGTTAACCGTAACACAAATTTCCAAGTCTTCAGATGTTCTTAGACTCTTTACCAGGTTGTATGTTCATTTGTTTAGTAAATGCGGCACCTGTGGCAGTATTGTGTATATACTATTGACCATATAGCTATGTTTTACGATACTGAATCAGCTCAAAACTTGGCATCTCCGATATTACTATCCCGTTGATAAGTTTTTTATGGATTTTATGTTCGCATTCACTTGTTTCAACGACATGGGTGCTGCTGCTCAGCTACTCAGGGGCAAACTCATTTTGATGTGTTAAAGGGATGTAAGACCGAAGGTTCCAGTTTTGGAATTGATAGCGGTCTAATATAATTTTGATGTCATGATACGTTTTTTTTGAATTGACATCAAATATACTTTTAATTAATTCATAATATACAAAACTATTTATATTTTATGAAAGTTTACATGACCATTTTACTACTCCTTGTCCAAAAAATATTGTAAAGATAATAAATTTTTATAGTTATTTAATTGTTTTAACATGTTTTTTTTTATTATATTACATACACATGTATCACTAGTTATTGTTAATTTCAAGAATGTATAAACGAACGGATTGGATATTTGAAGATATCCGATGGCCAGCCATTTATCTATTAATAATAATTATTATTATATTTTATTATTTTGATAACTATCGTATCAAATTATCTTACTCAGTCAATTTTTTTTTGTGTAATTTCGACGTGACGTTAAAATATGTTGTGTCACATCAATATATTTGATGAAAAATATTTAAATTGCAAAAAATAATAAGATAGAAGATTAATAGTAGACTTTGATAATATAGATGATTAAAATTATAAAAAATCAAATATAAAATGGTAACAATATAATTTTCTCATAATTTTGTACTATCAAATACTTGTTATTTATTAACAATATTAAATTCAGCTTAAAATTAAATTTAAAAATAAAAATCAACTAAAAATGTTATCATAATATGAACATTTTCTTCTTTTTCCTTCTTTCTTTTTTTTTCGTGGTTAATTTGTATTTGACCATTTTTTCCTCCCATGGGCCGGAATGGAAACTTTTTTTTGTCACGTTTCGTGCTCTTTAGGACAATGATAATAATATGTAGCACTTCTCTCCACAAGAAGATCCAACCGATGTGGGATAATTAATCCACTCCTCTGAATTATGGGCAGAACGGGTGTCCTAAATATGGGCAAACACACCCTCTCACGGCCAGTAATGAACATCTGGAGCGTATGACCCAATTATGGGCAGAACGGGTGGCCCAATTATCGACAATCCAACACATAACGGTGTAACATGAGCTCTGATAACATGTTAAGATTGAAACTTAGACCTAACTCAACCCCAAAAGCTAGCTCAATGGGGGAAGATTGTCCAAGCTCATATATACAACTCTCAGGTTATTGAATCAACCGATGTGGGACAATTAACACTCCACAAGAAGATAAATTGGATGTTTGAATGAGTGTATAATAAGATATAATTGATTCTTATAGAAACTTGAGCTGTTTTCTTAAAGTGAGAACGAATATGAAGTAATTGTTATATGAACGTATTGCACAAATGTCGTGGGTCAAGGCTTAATATATGAAAAAATATATCGATTCGAAACAACTCGATTATATTATTATTGAAGAAACAACTAGAAAATAAATAAAGTTTTATAAAAGTATAGTCGATTGAATTAATAGCTGAGAAATAATAGGTAATGAAATTAAGTAGAGATTATTCCTCCCCATATAATTCATTGGAGTTCGGGATGAGCAAAATAGATTAAACCGAATTATCTGACCACATCGAATTAATTTGAAAATTCGGTTCGTTTAGTTCAAAAACTCGGTTTTAGTTTAAAACATCCGGGTTAAATGGGTTTGGTTTCGAATTTTGTATTTTAAAAACATGTTAACCAATTTAATCAATATATTTTAAATAATATTACTATTTAATATATGAGCTCCTATTTATAATATCTGGGCTTTTATAACTAAGCATATGCTTTGCGTGCATCTTTTTCAATCTTGAAAATTTCCCTAAAATCGACATTTTCCAGTCTAAAGTTGATTATTTTTTATTTTCAGGAAAATTTGATATAAAAACTCATCCTCCCATGAACAAATTTTGAGGTGTTCAGATATCTGACATTAAAATATAACACTATATATTTTGTATTATATGTTAAAAGAAATCATCCCAAACTTCTGAGTCAAAAACTGATCCTCAATTGTTGTTAATAAGTCAATCTTTTACTAAGATTTTTTTTTATTTGAAAAATAGTGTCTTCCGTATTTAAATATATTTTATACACATCTCTTCTACATCTAATTAGGTATGGTAATTATGACAAAAGACTCACTGACTGCTTCAACCTCTAAGCCATCACCAACTGGTTTGACGATGATCTCGAGATTGCGTTGGAATGTTTAAGCTTAATGAATAGAAATTAAGTAAAAGAAATAACAAATAAAATTCGACCAAGAATGTTCAAATGTGTGCCTAAAAAGTTGCGAGAAAGTTTTCCAAACAACAAGGGAGGAGCTGATGCATCTAAACGGGAGGCCTCAATGGCCATTCGTGCCTTGAAAATATCCAGGGCAGAGAAGGAATCACATAGGCACACGTAAAATGGCGCCTAAGAGCCCGAAAGCACTAATTGACAGAAACTTGTGAGTTTTCATGATATTTTGCATCTAAATAGTGTCTACTGATTTTTTTCTTTGGATTTTTGGATGAAGGACACCTCTTAGATGAAACATGTCTATTATTATTGAGATCTATAAATATATGATCAAAGAAGACAATAAAACACTTTTTGATCATCAAATTTTTTGGCACATTTGCATTCATTTTGCCTTCTCCACTTTTTCTTTTTTAAAGTAGAGTATACTACATTTTCTGCTTATTTTTCTTGCAATTTATAGTGTTGTTATTGTAAGAAGAAGTTGTTGTATCTTGGAGAAGAATTGTCATAACCAGATCACCAAAGTTGGGAAGAATTCTTCTTAAGGAAAGATTGTTCAACTCTTGACTCAATTCAAAATCCTGCAGATTTTTCATTGTCATTCTCGAGTTTCAAGGTACAACACAAATAACAATCTTAAGAAGAATTTACTATCTTGAAATTCGAAAATGGCATCATGATATGCTACTACAAGTGTTAACCAGAGAAATTTAACTTTGCAGATTTCAAAAAATGACAAAAAAATGTTGTTCTATCTTACACTTTGAGTCTGGCAAAATTTATAAAAAGGATCCACCCACCGTCGAAGAGAAATAAGTTGACGCAAATAAGAGGCTTGCACTGGATGGATGTAATCAAATTGATTTTCTCTGCAGGAACTACATATTGAATGGATTGGACAATGCAATTTGCAATGTATATTGTTAAATCAATACTGCGAAAGAACTTTGGGAGATGATCGATAAGAAGTACATGACAGAAGATTCTGGTCTCAACTAGTTCATTATTGAATATTTTTGTACTTCAAGATAGCATAATCAAAATATATTGTCAGTCAAGTGCAATAACTTCAAGTATTATTGCACGAGATTCATGCAAAGGGAATGAGTCTGAACGAGTATTTCTAAGTTGCTTCCATTATCGAGAAACATCTTCTTTTGTGGAAGTATTTCAAGAATTATCTAAAACACAAGCAAAAAGAGAAGTGATTGAAGACTTGACAGTGAGACTAAAGATGGAGGATGGCAACCAAAATATTGAAAACAAGGCAAGTAAAATGATTGCGGAAGTAAACATTGTTGATCAAGTAACCAAGGTAACGAGATAAGTTTTGATGGGAAACAACAACCACCACCAAATAACCAAAAGAGATTCAAAGGAAATTTCTACAATTTCGGTAAATGCAACCACATGGAAAAGGGATGCAGGAAGCCAAAAAAAGGAAAGGGGCAAACCGACATGTTTAAGAAAGGTCGGTGCCTTTTGATTTTGTGAACTTGATTTACTTGCAGTCATTTTTGAGACAAACATGATAGATAACCCAAACAAATGGTGGGTTGATATGGGTGCTACCTGACATATATGCTTCGATAATGAGATATTCTCCACATACACACCAAGTTTTGGGAGAAAACTGTACATGGGGATTTTGCTACATCGGATATAGTTGGACTTGGAAATGTGGTCTTGAAGATGACATCAGGGATGGAAGTGACCCTTAATGATGTACTACTGATAAGTGTAAGTTTCGCGCTTAAATTACCCAAGGAATTGGCATTAAAGTGTGTGGTTATCGAGGAGATTTTCGTGTTTTTTGTTGTTGTTTATGTCACTGCAGGAAATCAAGCATGAGCGCATAACTTGCAATCAACAAGGAATAAATGAAAATTTGAAATGGAAGAATGAAGTGAATAAGAAAGCAAAGGAAGCACGAGCGCAAAAAAAAATTCCATGAACAGTAGCATCGGCGCAAGCGCGCTGAAACCCGCACGCAACGCGCAGAAAACAGAAGCTTGTACGCGGCTGCGCTGGTGGCAGCGCAAATCTGACGGGCTTTTCTTGGGCTTTTACAACCATTTATTTAAACCTTAGCCACAAAAAGAGAGCCGGATTCACGCACAAAAATCCAGAGAACGGGAAAGAGAACGAGAACGAAGACGAATAGCGCATCTACCGGGGATGGAGTCGCAGCTATGATTCAATTCGTCTTCCTTTCTTTTTAATTTTAGGCTATTAGGGATATTGAAGAACATGAATTTATTTTGTCGTTTTTCGTTCATGAACTCATTTATTTTATCTAGAGGACGACATAGTTTGATCGGATCTATATTTATGAATTGTTGATTTATCTATCACTCGGGAGAGGGGATTTTGAATAAGATCGTAGGAAAATATATCGTTGTTGTTTATAGAGTTCGGAAGGCCTATAACTCTAACGAATCCATTTAAAGAATTATTGTGTTATTTAAATTATTTATTGTTTGATTTTTTTTACGTATATTAAAATTGACTTTAGATAATTGATTTCTACACACCACTTGGGAAAATGAGTATGAATAGTTGAGAATTCTTGGGTACTAAATGAGTTGAAATTATAAATATATCTGTCAATAATAACTTAATATAGTGAAAATCAAGTGAAATTATATCTCTAGAGTCTTACTTTCACTAATCTTATATCGTTTGCGTGCTTTCATTAATTTTAGCTCATAATCAACAACATAGGTTCTATTAAATTTTCTAATCAAAGTATGAGTATTTTAATTGTGGTAATTAAATTATAATTAAATTACACTCCATGTGAAATCAATATATGTGCTCTACTGAGTACTAAAATTTGATATCGTACACTTGCGAGTAGCAAATAATACAACAACTACATGATCCACACACAAGAAAGAACCTCATGCCAGGTTCATTGATGGTCAAGTATGACTTTAGGCTAGTGTTTGAATTTAATAAGTTTGTATTGACAAAAATAGTCATTTTATGGGGGAAGGGTATCTCTGTGAGGAAGCCATCTAGGACTAGGGCTGCAAACGAACCGAACATGTTCGCGAGTTTTTCGAGCCGGCTCGATAAATTTTCGATTCGTATTCGAACTTATCGAATTTGAGCCGAACTCGAACACGTTCGAACTTTTTTTCGAGCCGAACTCGAGCCCAAATTATTTTGTTCGATAGCTCGCGAATAGTTCGCGAGCCTTAATATTTTATTAATATAATATAATTATATATATATATATATATATATATATATATATATATATATATATATATATATACATTTCGAATATTTCGAGCATTTCGAGCTTTCAAACCTTAATATCCGAGCAATAATTCGAATAGTTCCCGAATATATTCGAATATTTCGAGCCGAACTCGAACTCGAACTTCATTTCGAGCCGAGCTCGAGCCCAAATATTTGAAATTATCGAACTTCGAATCGAGCTCGAACTCGTATATACCTATTTCGAGCCGAATTCGAGCCTGACTTTTTTACTATTATTCGCTCGATTCGGTTCGTTTGCACCCCTATCTAGGACTAATATCAAATAATATTGTTAAATATTTTTCCAAATAATCAACCAAAATATATTATATAAAAACTCATGTGAGACGATCTCACGGGTTAATTTTTTTAGACGGAACTTTATTTGGGTTACCAAAAAAAATATTATTTTTTATGCAAAAAATTACTTTTTATTATAAACATAAGCATAGTTGACATGTCTTATGGATAAAGATCAGTGAGACTGTTTTGTGAAAGATCAGTAAGACTGTTTCACAAAAGACTTACATAATCTATTAAATAAATGAATTCAAATAAATTTAAGGAAGATTATAATTAAAAAACAGACCAATATTATTTTTCATGATTTTCCTATGGAATATCTATTGAAATTTACGGATATATATATATATATATATATATAGGAAAATCTTAATAAAATGACTTTTGTTTGACCCTGAATTTTTAAATTTAAGCTTCTCAATTTAGGAGCACATACATGAATAAATAAATAAATAAAAATATATAAGAGAAAAATTTGTGATTCGGGTCTGGAAAACCCACGTTGAAGGCCCGTTACTTCATGGTCTTCACGCATATGGGTTTCTTGCTTCGTGTTTATTAATATATATGAGGTTGAAGACTTTGTTTTTCAGCTTCCGGACGACGTCAGATATGGATGCTTATATATATGGAGGGTATAATTATTTGCCTTTACTTGTCTGGGTTTGATTTGTTATGCCTTTAGATGATTTTGAAGTGAAAAAGGTCGATTCTTTTAAGGTTTTGGGAGTATTGTGTATTAAGTTGTAAGCCGATCTGTTTTTAGGCTTCATTCTGCTCTTAATTTATTGTTTGGGAGTTGATTACTTTGTTGGGTTTCTTTTTTCTATGAAAATTGGCACTCACACATGCTTATACAGCTCACACGAACCCCGTAATGTTCTTTTTTTTCCCTGTCTAATTATGTAAGTGATTATGTCCAAACTGAGAATCGTTGTAAGTTATTTCCTTGAATTTGGGTATGAAATCATTCTGACTGCATATGGACGTGGGTGCATTGATCTCGTGTTTGTTTGTTTGTTTGTCTCCCCCACCCTAAATTTGTGACTAAACTTGGCTTTCTTGTCTACATGAACTCAAACACTCAACAATTCCGAAAATAATATATCCTATTCAATCTCGAATAACATAGCGAAGAAAGTGTGTTCTGTCATGGTTCATCATGAGACCACCAGGATAAACTTTTGCAACTTGATTGGAATACTTTCGTATTTCATTGATTGGAATATTTTTAGCGTTCCTTCCGTTTTATGATTGCGTTTGATATAACCAAGTGTCCACTTAAAAATGCAAATTAAATCCTTCAAATTTAGAGCACTTTGCCACTTAGATAGCTACATATGACACACACACAGAGGAAAAACAATTGCTGCTCTTTGTTGCTTATGGCTTTTTGGAAGAAATTAATTGTGTTATTTGAAGCTATATGGCACTTATTATAGAAAAAAATGACAAAATTGTCCATCCTGATAATGTTGGTATTAATGTCTGTATTGTTTCATCATTTTACTTGCATTTGTTAATTATATAGGATTTTATCTAGCTCGTCTTTCTGAAGCGCGACTGCACGAAAAAATATAACCGAAAACTCAATTTGAGACCTGGGAACTGGTCTGATTATCCAACGATTTCATGGACTCCATTGAGGACATATTCGAATCCTCTCTTAATTTAGAAGAAACCCATTTCAAAGAGGGCTATAATGAAGGCTATGCAGATGGATTGCTTTCCGGAAAAGAAGAAGGCTGTCAAGTGGGTCTGAAAACCGGATTTGAAGTTGGCGAGGAATTGGGCTTTTACAGAGGCTGCATTAATGTTTGGAACTCTGCAATCCGGATTGACCCAGCTTGCTTTTCTGTCAGGATCCAGAAAACCATCAAGCAGATGGATGAGTTGCTTCACAAGTACCCAATTTCTGACCCAGAAAACGAGTCAGTTTCTGATATTATGGATTCATTGAGGTTGAAATATAGGGCCATTTCCGCTACTTTAAATGTAAAGTTGGAGTATAATGGATACCCGAAAGATTCTAATAGTGAAAAGACCGTATTTTGAATAGCTATTGCACGTTGTGTTTGTTTATTTGTCTCACTGTATTCAGTTAATTGTTGGGGGTGAGTAGTGAATCATTCTACAATGGGAAATGTTTCAATTTCATGTTGAACTTTTCTGATCTGATATTTTCTGCCCTTAAAATACAATCACAATCAAATTTGCACCTGCTTTGAGTTGACTTGCGGATTTTTGTTGGAGTTTATTTCAATTCAGTACTTGTTTGAGGATGATGAGCTTTAAAAGGTCAGCTCATTGCTACTTTTTGTTCTAACTATTGCCTTCTGCACTGTGTTGTTTTCCTGATCATGATCACTTTACTAAAATTTAGGACTCTATAACATTGATGCATAGAGTTTCTGTGGAGGTCTCGTGCTTAAACTGTCTTTACGAATTGTTAAATGTAACATATCTTTTGCATTTGAAAATATCAGCTCTGAAACCCTGATATTTATATCCCAAGAATGTGACATTTGCTAACTATGCTTTGCAAACTCATGGATGTGTGGGTAGGAATTAGCAGATGAGAAGTTCTGAATGTTGCTATCGTGGTCCTTCCATGTTCCAATTGTGATTCTTTCTTATTCTACGGAAACTTTATACACAACTTGGTTCAGCAGGCTGGGGTTGAGGTTGGAGGACTCCTTGATTTCGCTGTAGGGTTTTTTGTTTTCACCTCCCCTTTATGTAAGGAATTTGACACTTGTCTTCCTGACATGTTATAATTTTTGCATTTGATTTGGGATGTGTCAAATACAATATATACACGGGAGTGGAACACAAGTCTTTTGCTGCATCATGTCCCAATTTTTTAGTTATGGAATTGCATGAAACTCTTTTATATTCGATTCCCTGTTTGATTTTCACTACGGCATGTAAATCAATAAAATATATTTAGCTAGATGGAGTTGTGCCATCAGACAATCAGTTTCCCATATCCATAGTTTATGGACGGACAGTCTTGTATAAATCAAGGTCATGTGAACATTTTCTCAGGTTGAATGAATATGATGACTTTCGAAAAGCCTAACTCTTAGGAGAACTCCAAGATCAATCTTGTGAATATGTTGTGGAGGAGTTTGTGAAAGCCATACGGATATGTTGTGTTATTTTCAGTGCTAACATAAACAATTTCATCTAGAATGGATGTATACATTTTCTACAGAAAGTTGGTGGTTTTTATTCGAGTAATGTACTGGAGTGGATATTTGCGATCGTCTGGAATTTATCGTGGTGCATGCGTTCGTGTAGCCGTAGGGGCAGGAATTCAATGAATCTGAGTTCTTGTGGCTGAGCATGGTAACCTGCAAAATATACAAATACATTGACTTATAAAAGTCAATCCCTATTCTATTACCGTAATAGTTATAGTTGGCTTAAATTCAACAGGCAATTTATGGGGTGAACTGAACTATATAATCTTCATTTAATAATAAAAATAAGGGAATATTGTATTTTTTGTCTCGTATTCTCTTGTTGTAATTTTAGTCATCTATATTATCGAATTTCTGTCTTAATCATGTATCTTTCGATTTTGACAATTTTAACTCTTTTTAATCACGAATGATTGTTACGACATTGCTCACAACAACACCACATCAGCGCTTTAAGCATCTAGAAAAAAGAGTTGAATAAAAAAAAAGCAATTATAGCTTTGCTAAAATTGAAATTTGAATCCACTTAATGTAGCTATTCTGAACTCTAGCTAGAATACATGAATCTAATATAGCTACTCTGAACTCTAGCTAGCATGCATGAATCAACACTTGCAAATATCATCAACTGTAAGCACTCATCCATCCAAGAAATTAATATAAACAAACGAAGTACAAAATATGTAATCATTATTGCCAAAATCCAAGAGGGATTATGGGCTCGGAGTCGGAACGTAATCTTCTTCAAGATCAAAAACAAGAAAATTCTCTGTTCGAAGGTGACGATGGATTCTGCATCAGAACATTTCTTGCAAGAAAGCCTTCGTTAAACCAATCATCTGACTTGTTTTATAGTGAATCCGAAGCTGGGATTCCATTCAATTGGGAGACACAGCCTGGAACACCAAAACAATACATATATCCTCAAGAAGATGGATTAATCAGCTCCCCACCACTCAGCCCTTCTCCATTAATGCAGAGCTTAAAGCTTCGTCTTCCTGATCACTGATGAGTTCAAAGGGTCGACGTCAAAATCATCGAAAGTCGAGAGTTTCAAGAAAATGGTTCAGAAAAGTATTTCTAGTCGTGATAGATATCAGAAGGAGCGTTTGAGGTTTAGAGAACTTATGGAATCAGGCAAGGATTCAAGCGTTTCTTCTTCTTCTTCTTCCTCATTTTCGATTCCATGGAAGGATCGTGACGACGTCATCCAACCTCCACCGGCGGTTCGTAGCTCTTATCCGCCACCACCTCGGCCGCGTGATGGCGGAGAAAAGCGTAGAGACTCAGCATGGACGAATAAGGCCTTGGTTTGGATAAAGGGCAGTAGGGGAAGAAGGAAAACTAAAAAATTTGATCCAGAAATCAGCTTCAGCTGTCCCGAGAACATGGAGATTCTTGATTCCGTCGAGGAATTCCATGATTCATTACTTCGCAATATGTCGAAGTCGTCCTCGTCTTCTAAAACAAACGGAACCAGTTATGTCAGTTGTGTTTCTTGGAAGGGGGTGAAGAGAGATTCTTGTGTTTGGTCCAAGCAAATTTAGGCCAGTTCTGAGCTTTTCAGATGAATTAATTTAACTTCTGGTAACTCAAAAAAAAAAAAAAAAAAAAAATCAGTGCTTGAGTTCTTATTCGATCGACTAGCTAACTATCTCCAGCTCTAGCTCAAGTCCACTGAAGTAATTCAACTTTTCCAAACGCATTCAATTTTGAATGAAATACAATTGTTAGTTCTTTTTATAAAATTTATGGTTAAAATACATAAATAAAGAAAAAAACGAAAAGTAAAACTGAATAAAACTACAATAATAGAAAGTGCATCTCAAGTCCTCGAAGATTGCTGAAGTTCCTATACTGGAAATTAGCTTTATTTGATATACATCAACTTTGGTTCATGTATCATGTGGCCGGTTTCAAATTATGGTGTGTTTTTTTGTCCAAAGGAATCGAGAAGATAATGTTGGAACATTTTAAGTTTTGGTGATTGAATAAAATTATATATCCAAATGATAATCACAAACCTTAACCGAACTGAATTCAAGGAGGAAAACTCAACTAAGAAGCCTAACTGATTATAAAACTAGACTCATAAAACATAAAAATGATACTGATAACTAAACCGATTTTAGGTCGACTGATTAAGCCCAAATGTTAGTCTATAGTTGATCAGTCAGACCAAATCCATATATTTCATGAAGAATCAGTATGATCAATGATTAAAGATCAGAGCCCAGCTCAAATATCAGATAAAGCTTTCCGTACTAACAGTCACTGAACCTTAAACAGAATGTCAGATTTCGGTACGCTATCAGAACATGTCAGAAAAAGACGATGATATGGAAACGACGTCTGCATTTGGAAACATATATATTTTGAAAAGATTATCGTTGCAGATTAAAATTACAAATATATCATTTGAACAAGCTCTAAGTTAAACAATTACACCATCTATCTTTGGATTATAAAGCAAACTGATCTACTATGTAAAAGCTTTCTGAGTGTCACATTGAACAGTGAGCACAATTGATATATCATTATTTAATCATTTTGAAGATTAAATTTGTGCTAATTTCTCTGTGAAATCTCTGTAATTGAAAGTAAGAAATCTTACTGATTAAAGTATTTAGATGAAATTTTAGTAAGAGTTTTAGTTAGACATTGTTAAGTCCTAATGAAGTAGGTGATTTCAAATTACTTGTAAATTACCAGTCTTTTAGTACATTTCTTCTGTAAGAAAGAAAATATGACATATGAGTTTTTAAATCTCCGAATATCCATAAACAACTTTGTACTTATTTTCTTTTCAATCTACCCTCCTTATTGATTTTCTTGATAAGTCATTTGTTCAATCAGTTTCAGTAAGCCTACTTCTACACAGTTTATACTGGTCGACTTACTGAGAATCCAATTAACAAGAACAAAATTTCAGTATTGCTAACTCAACCAAAATATTTTTTGAGATAAATTTATTCAAATCCCTCTAAATTTATTTTTTATCCTAAAAAGTGGTATCAGAGCGCTTATTCTTGTCTCTGAACAAAATATTCTAAATGATATCATTCAGTAAGATTTCAATGTTCTCTAAAGAATATTTTGATGACTAGAAGATCAGAATGCAAGCTCATCTAGCTGATAAAGACGATGATATGTGGTACATCATCACGGAAGGATGAGAATCATGAAAACAAACACTGCTATTGTCATTTCTAACGGTGTTCCTCAGATGATCGAAAAATCGATAATGGAATAAACTGGTGAGAACAAGAAGAAGGTAAATCTGGACAATGTAACCAAGGAAATATTATACGAAACTTTAGACAAGAATACATTCAACAAGACCAAAATGTGTTTCACTGCCAAATATATCAGGGATAAACATATATAATATAATTATGCAAAGGTAATAATCAAACAAAAGAAAATAAATTGTCTGTGAAAATCCAAAAATTTGATAGTATCAAGATGAAATATGGAGAATCCATGTCGCACTTCGATGAAAGAGTAAGCGACATTATTATTGAAATGTTTGATCTTGAGAAGGAATATGGAAATACGAAAATAACCTTGAAAGTTATGAGGGCACTCCCAAAAGAATGAGATGTCAAAACAATGGCTATGCGAGAATCAAAGGACCTTAACAAGCTTGAACTCCACGATCTGTTTGCAGATCTCAAAACATATGAATTCGAATTAGAAACAAAAACTGCTGGTGAATATTCAATCAAACTGACAAAGGATCTGACTGCTGTAACTACTTAACAAAGTTCCTTAAAAGAAAAATCAGCTGAGCAATTGAGAAGTGGTGCAATGTTACTATTTCTAAAGATATTTGGGAACTTCTTAAGAAGAAATCAGGGTAACTTTCAAAGTCCAAGTAGACGCAGTCATCACAAGAAAAAGTTCATCAGTGAGAACAACACATGCTTCAATTGTGGGAAAGTCGGGCATTTCATATTCGACCGTCCCAATCCAAAGAAAGATGAGAGGAGACGAGCTAACAAAGAAGGAGACTGAATGAAAAGTAAAAAAAAAGTCTAAGGATGACAAGAGAACATTCGGAAAGAAATGAAACAAGAAAGTGATTCTGCTAAAGACATCAAAGCGAGTGGGCTGAATCTGAGACGGACTCATCTGAGTCAGATTGCTCCACCAGTGAAAGTGATGAAGAGTTGGTATAATGTCTCATGGCTGATGTTGAGCTGGAATCTACATATGATGAGGTATTTGATTTTAGCTTAAAAGATTTTATACCAAACGATCTCATCACTGCACTCAATGACATAGTAATAGAGTATAAAAGAATTTCTCAATCATTCAAGGAAGTGCAAGCAAAGCAAACAAGCCAAATTGATAATGATGTTAAGCCTAACTCAGAACAGTAATGTGAAATATTAGGTCTTAAGGCAGAAATTGCAAGCCGAAAATTGAGAATGACAGAGTACTGAATGAGAGCATTAACAACTTATATCCGAGAATAAGAAACTAGCTGAATTGATTAAAATTTGGAATAATCGTCAGTAAATCTTGAAAAAATGCAAGAGCTACAGAAGCACTCTTGAGACAAAATTGGTCTTGGATTCAGTGGTAATGACAAAATTCCTATTGACTATTGTACTCAATCGAAATCGAACATATGCAAAAAGAAATATATTAACTTTGTAAAGTTCAGTACGATATATAAACATCAAATCTGTTGAACTAATGAACATATGCAAAAATTTTGGTATTGGGTATACACCATAGAGTTCATATATCAAGCCCAACTGATCCGATAGCAGATTCACTCAGGCAAGACTCAACTCAAGAATGATTAAAACTTATCAATACTACAACTGCAAGCATGTTCGAGAGAGATAAATGTGAACCAGTGACGACAAAAATACTAAACATCATTCTATTTCACACACACACCAAGCATTGCAGGCACATGTTTCTGAACAACCATTCCATAACAAACAAATAGGTCAGTTTGTCAAATTGATCCAAGTATGGGTTTCCAAAAGACTAATCTCGTTTGGACCCTAAATATGATTGAGTACCAGTTGATTTAATTTGTGTATGCAGAACAACAAACGAGAAAAACTGAAAAATTCGGTTTGGTACTTGAACAATGGATGCTCAAGGCATGTGACTGGTCGAGCCAAACTACTTTCAAACATAATCAACTCTGAATGCCACATGATCACTTTTAGAGACAATGCTAAGGATAAGACCCTGGGTAAATGTAAGATTACCCATGAAAATGTGATAATTAATGAGGTTTTACTTTTGAAAATATGTGTTATAATTTGATTATCATTATTCAACTTTGTGATAATGACTATTTAGTTAAATTTAGTAAAAAAATTGCTTAATCAATAATGCTAATAATCAAATATTGTTAATTGGAAATAAAAACGATAACAATTATAAAATTGATTAGAATAGTATTTATTTAATCTCACCAACATGTTTTGTTTCCATTAGTAATGATAAACAGTCACTATGACATAAAAGACTTAATCATCTAAATTGCATATGCATTGATAATTTGTGTAAATTTAACCTAGATGATGGTTTACATTGCATTAAGTTTGTTAAAAATCATATGTGCTCAGCATGTCACTTAAGTAAGTAGATTCGATCTAGCTTTAAAAATAAAGGCAACCAACTGACTAATAAATGCTTAGAATTGTTGCATATAGATTTGTTTGTACTGACACATGTAATTAGCTTAGCTTGAATGAGATATATAATTTTGATTGTTGTTGATTTTTCTCGATTTACTTGGATGATAATTCTTAGTGGTAAAAATCATAATAATTTCCAACTGATTAAATTTCTTGAAGGTGTTTAAAATGTTAAATCAACCTCGGAGGATCAGGAGTGATCGAGGTACCGAGTTCAGTAACAAATTTTTGGATGAGTACTTATTAGATAAAAGAATTTTGTATGAATACTCTGGAGCAAGAACATCTCAACAAAATTGAGTTGTTGAAAGAAGAAACAAGACTCTGAAGAAATATGCACAGATGATGCTTTCTGATTCCGGTGTGTCACAAAAATTTTGGGTAAAAACAATCAATACAGAATGTTATACACGAAACAGATCTATGATTAACAAAAAAGCTGGTAAAAATCTATATGAAATATGAAATGAGAGAAACTTGACTTATTATACTTTCACGCCTTTGGTTAAATGTTATTTTTATAATAATGAAAAACTCATCTTTCTGCTTTTGATGTTAAATATGATGTTGAAATATTTCTTGGCCGTTCAGCGGTCGTTAAGACTTTCGGCGCATTTAATAAGAAAATTTTATATGTTGAAAAAACTGTTCATGTGGTTTTTGATGAAATTGAGTTAATCGATGATAAAAATAATCTAACTTATTTGAGCTATCAAATGAAAGTTATTGATCTGGCAGATGACAGCAAAAAAGAAATCAATGTAAATAAGGGGATTCTTCAGTCACCTGAACTAAATATCTCTTATTAGTCAGCTATACAAAAGAATGAAGAACTGACAAACCAAACAGATATGAAACAAGCTGATGTGAACCAGAATGATGATATCCAAGTTGATGACAGTCGAGCTGATGATACTCAAATAATTGAAAACCTAGCTGAAGGAAACCAAACTGAAGAGAATCTAATTGATCATACTCCACTCAATATTGACGATAATCCACTAGGACAAAGTTACAAATGGAGTAAGACTCATCCACCTTCACTGATGATCGGTAACCATTATGCATCTCTCAGAATTAGAAAACAAATTATTAATGAATTATCTCATGTTGCTTTTATTTCACAATTAGAACCCATGAAAATTGATGAAGCTTTATTAGATAATATTTGGATTGAAGCTATGCAAGATGATTTAAATCAATTTGACAAGGAATTTCCAGATCAAATTATTTTGAGTACTTGTTACTCATGTGCGGACAGGAAAAGTTTGATGTTATCATTAGGATAAGGTGTTTGGTTGCATATAATGATGGTATTTTTTTTTATACATGGAGTCTATAATTTTTTCGTGGTTTCCACATGCAAGAAGAAAAAATATCAACCGTTGGACGTGTCATCAAGGCAAATTTTAAAGTTGCATTTGAATTTATGGATTTAAAAATTAATCCAAAATCTTTCATTAGTTATTTTTATATCATTATAGTAGATTTCAAATCCGTCTTAATACAGAGTCGTATCAAAAATTTTGTTCAGATGCTTTCTTAAATCCAAACTCAACACAATGACAACACCAAATTTTCCATATGGGGAAATACTAATATCTAATTTGTCATTTTTAGTGAAGGCCACTACAAATTTTCCATATAGTTTTGATATGATGTGTGCACTCATCGTGTCCATAAACAAGGTGTCACTCACCTATTGGATATACAATTTAGATACGATTCATCACATCCAACCCACATCTATGCCCACTAATGAGATGACAATCATATATCGGATATGATGAATCATATCCTAATTTACATTTGATATATATGTGTAACATAATATGTGAGCACGAAGATGGACAAAATATCAAAACTTTATACACAAAATCTCTTCTGAGACGGTCTGATATGTCAATTTTGTAAGACAAAAATTCTATTTGAGTCATTTACATCGTGTCCCACCTTCATATTCATCAATGGGATGATACTAATCTATTGAATGCGATATAAAACATATTCAAATTGTATATTCAATTGGTAGTGTCGTTTTATTAGTAGACACATAAATGAACACGATAAACGATCAACATATTAAAACTATATTATATATATATATATATATATATATATATATATATATATCAACATATTAATATATATATATATATACACACACCAAAATTTAAATTTATTTAACAAAAAAAAGAGAGAATTAATCCAAAGACCAAGATGTTAAAAGACACTCCACAAAGTGGCTCCAGGAATTTTTGAAATCATTATTCTTGGAAAAGGGTAGGCAAAAATCGATGGCGCCGGCACAGAAAAAGAGAAACAAAAAGTGCAATACAATGATATCGCATGACATAAAATTAATTATGAATATTTTTTCTTCGATTGTAAGTTTAGATTAATTGTGCTTCAACATTTCATTGCCTTTTGGAACTTAAACAAATTGCACTATAAAAATAACTGAATACCCTAATTAAAATCTATTACATTCAACCCAGTTGTATTTAAATTCAATTCATGTAAGGAAAATTCAATTCTTGGAATAATTCAGCCGTAGCGACAAAAAATCTATGATCGTGACAAAACTTCATAGACACCAACCACATTTTATTATTATTTTTTAAACAAACATCTCATTTTCTTTTTCTTTTTCTCAACTTTGATATAATATATATAATATTGATGGTCACTTATATATGGCAGAATGTTTGTGAGATCGTCTCTTAATAATTTAATTTTTTCACGAGTTGTTCGTGAGAACATTTTATTCATCAAGTATTCTACAACTCATGAACTAAGAATTCCGACAACGTCAAAATCTATTCGACAAAAATTAATTAGACGTTAATCAAATTTTTCACAAGAATCTTTCACAAACTTTTCATATATAATAGAAAAATCACCGTCAAAACATATTTTAAAATATTTAAGTCTTAATCCAATCTTTATCCGCCATTAGGCCACACCAATATGATATTACTATATTATATTCAAAGATTGCAATAATATATATATACTGTGAAATGGATTAAATATTTAAATATATCTGGTGGTTCAACCAACTTCAAAAAGCAATTGTCTAAGGAACATTATCATCATATTAAAATAATTTAAAAAAATTGTACGATCGTTCACTGATTAATTTTTTAAACAGATTTCCAACTCGATTCAACTCATTAAAAAATATCAATTGGTATGATAAAAAAATTATTTTTCATGTTAAGTATGAGTTAGATCGACTCATATTACACATATAAACCGTGAAGATGTCTCATAAGAGACATACTCATTAAAATATCATTGTTTTTTTTACCCGACTAATTAGAGCATGCATGTCTTTTTGTTAAGGAAAGTATTTATTTAGATTTAATTCAATTTAAACTAATGTATTTTTTTAAATAAAAAAAAAATCGGGCAGTGACTTTCATATAATTTAATTTTTTCAAATCCTAACAGCTAGCTTATGGAATTAGGAAGAGGCGGATTAATAAACTAACCGAAAAATTAATGGAAAAATATATTCCAGTTTGCCCGGGCCCGGCGGCCACTGGGCGAGGAAGCTGCACGATCAAGCGCCGGTTTCTTCGTCCGTATTTTGGAAATTCAACCATATTCTTATAAATTGTCACCATTTATACTTTCAAAAAATCTCAATTTCTTCTACTTCATTCGAAAAATCAAATTTTCTTCCTCCTTAATTTCATTTTAAATCCAAATACAAATAGATTCAAGGAGAAATGATGGTATCAATACTCTTTCACCATAATTCTTCTGATGCGATCCTGGTGAACATGACGAGCCGGTCGGTGCTCCACCGGATCTGCTATCAATATAATGATGGAATAAGAGCAATGAGATCTATCTCCGTAATTGGCTTCAGCTGGTTAACCTGCCCCACCAATGAAAGGACCTCGTGATGAATGGGCGCCGAGGGGGTGTCGGCATGACCACCTATGCTTAAGTCAGCATGGTACTCAAGCAATAAAACCGATGTAGCCAAGGATGGCTGTGTGATGGTTGTGAAATGAATGAATGAATCCCCTCTACAGTGAAGAGAAAACTTGGGTATATAATATGAGGATTAAGGAGACCTCGTTCTCCTTGCTACCTAGCTACTAATTATAGTAGGACGGCTGAGCACACCCTATATTCTGACATGTCAACTCATCGGCACGGTGTCAGAGATGGGACAGTCGCCCACATCCTATTCTGTTAGTATACTCGAGTGCGGTGCTCATACCGAGGTGGCCGGGTAGAATGCCTCCCTGGAGATTTATACAAGAGCTCGGGCCTATGACTGCCCGGAGAGTCGAGCATGGGCTTGCACCTGCCCGGCTCCAGAAGAATCCACCTGCAGACTTACTCGGATTTGGGAATCCATTTGATATTCCGGGTCATCCATGACCCGGGCTCTTACAAGGGTATCATCACACATCCCTTAAATAGTCGGGCTAGAGTCATACTCGCTGTCCCGATCAGTCATGCTTGGATTCCCAAAGAGACAATCGATTTTGTTCTATAAAAGCATCGGGGGCTTCATGTCTCCCAGAAATGAGATGAAATACCGGAGTCTCGTGTCTCATGGACTTGAGATAAGATGCCGGGGCCTTTTGTCTCTCGGACTTACTGAATAACCAAGGTGCGGAGCCTTGGGCCGGGGAGCAGGTCCCGGGACTTGGAATGGTCGAGGTGCGGAGCCTTGGGCCGGGGTGTAGTGCCCTGGGCTTATCAATAACCAAGGTGCGGAGCCTTGGGCCGGGGAGCAGGTCCCGGGACTTGGAATGGTCGAGGTGCGGAGCCCCGAGCCAGGGTGTAGTGCCCTGGGCTTATCAATAACCAAGGTGCGGAGCCTTGGGCCGGGGAGCAGGTCCCGGGACTTGGAATGGTCGAGGTGCGGAGCCCCGAGCCAGGGTGTAGTGCCCTGGGCTTATCAATAACCAAGGTGCGGAGCCTTGGGCCGGGGAGCAGGTCCCGGGACTTGGAATGGTCGAGGTGCGGAGCCCCGAGCCAGGGTGTAGTGCCCTGGGCTTATCAATAACCAAGGTGCGGAGCCTTGGGCCGGGGAGCAGGTCCCGGGACTTGGAATGGTCGAGGTGCGGAGCCCCGAGCCAGGGTGTAGTGCCCTGGGCTTATCAATAACCAAGGTGCGGAGCCTTGGGCCGGGGAGCAGGTCCCGGGACTTGGAATGGTCGAGGTGCGGAGCCCCGAGCCAGGGTGTAGTGCCCTGGGCTTAATAGATAACCAGGGTGTGGTGCCCTGGCCTTCATAAATGGTCGAGGTACGGAGCCCCGAGCCAGGTTTGAGAACCCTGGGCTTATAAATAACCAAGGTGCGGAGCCTTGGGCCGGGGAGCAGGTCCCGGGACTTGGAATGGTCGAGGTGCGGAGCCCCGAGCCAGGGTGTAGTGCCCTGGGCTTATCAATAACCAAGGTGCGGAGCCTTGGGCCGGGGAGCAGGTCCCGGGACTTGGAATGGTCGAGGTGCGGAGCCCCGAGCCAGGGTGTAGTGCCCTGGGCTTATCAATAACCAAGGTGCGGAGCCTTGGGCCGGGGAGCAGGTCCCGGGACTTGGAATGGTCGAGGTGCGGAGCCCCGAGCCAGGGTGTAGTGCCCTGGGCTTATCAATAACCAAGGTGCGGAGCCTTGGGCCGGGGAGCAGGTCCCGGGACTTGGAATGGTCGAGGTGCGGAGCCCCGAGCCAGGGTGTAGTGCCCTGGGCTTATCAATAACCAAGGTGCGGAGCCTTGGGCCGGGGAGCAGGTCCCGGGACTTGGAATGGTCGAGGTGCGGAGCCCCGAGCCAGGGTGTAGTGCCCTGGGCTTATCAATAACCAAGGTGCGGAGCCTTGGGCCGGGGAGCAGGTCCCGGGACTTGGAATGGTCGAGGTGCGGAGCCCCGAGCCAGGGTGTAGTGCCCTGGGCTTAATAGATAACCAGGGTGTGGTGCCCTGGCCTTCATAAATGGTCGAGGTACGGAGCCCCGAGCCAGGTTTGAGAACCCTGGGCTTATAAATAACCAAGGCGCGGAGCCTGGGCCTTCATGAATGGTCGAGGTACGGAGCCCCGAGCCAGGGTGTAGTGCCCTGGGCTTATCAATAACCAAGGTGCGGAGCCTTGGGCCGGGGAGCAGGTCCCGGGACTTGGAATGGTCGAGGTGCGGAGCCCCGAGCCAGGTTTGAGAACCCTGGGCTTATAAATAACCAAGGCGCGGAGCCTTAGCTTCATGAATGGTCGAGGTGCGGAGCCCCGAGCCAGGGTGTAGTGCCCTGGGCTTATCAATAACCAAGGTGCGGAGCCTTGGGCCGGGGAGCAGGTCCCGGGACTTGGAATGGTCGAGGTGCGGAGCCCCGAGCCAGGGTGTAGTGCCCTGGGCTTAATAGATAACCAGGGTGTGGTGCCCTGGCCTTCATAAATGGTCGAGGTACGGAGCCCCGAGCCAGGTTTGAGAACCCTGGGCTTATAAATAACCAAGGTGCGGAGCCTTGGGCCGGGGAGCAGGTCCCGGGACTTGGAATGGTCGAGGTGCGGAGCCCCGAGCCAGGGTGTAGTGCCCTGGGCTTAATAGATAACCAGGGTGTGGTGCCCTGGCCTTCATAAATGGTCGAGGTACGGAGCCCCGAGCCAGGTTTGAGAACCCTGGGCTTATAAATAACCAAGGCGCGGAGCCTTGGGCCGGGGAGCAGGTCCCGGGACTTGGAATGGTCGAGGTGCGGAGCCCCGAGCCAGGGTGTAGTGCCCTGGGCTTAATAGATAACCAGGGTGTGGTGCCCTGGCCTTCATAAATGGTCGAGGTACGGAGCCCCGAGCCAGGGTACGGATCCCTGGACTTAATATAATGTGCCGAATGCCGGGGCCTCATACCTCCCGGGCTCTGAATATGAGTGCCGGGGCCTAGTATCTCCCGGACTTAAAAGATTTTGTTTCTCCTGCTATATTAGTTTTATTAAAAACCAAATCACTAACCTGGAAATACTGAATCCGAATTCATTTTCGGTAGAGTGAAATTCTCTAGTTGAGCTAGACTACAGCTGTATGCTACTGAGTACATAGCAAATACTCTTCCACGTCAATCCGGAATAGCTGCTGAGCTTCGAGCTCATATAAAATCCACATATAAGATCTGAATGCCGAGCTGGTCGGACTTCTATGTTTGCCAAGGAGAGTTGGGCTTACTGTGGTGCCGAGCAAGGTCGGACTTGCTTCGAATGGAAACCATATCTACGTCTTGAGCTCAAGTTTCCCACAGACGGCGCCAATGATGCGATCCTGGTGAAATGGACGAGCCGGGTCGGGTGCTCCACCGGATCTGCTATCAATATAATGATGGGAATAAGAGCAATGAGATATATCTCCGTAATATGGCTTCAGCTGTAACCTGCACACAATGAAAGGAACTCGTGAATGGGCGCCGGAGGGGTGTCCGGCATGACCACTCCGATGCTTAAGTCAGCAGGGTACTCAAGCAATAAAACCAATGTAGCCAAGTGATGGCTGTGTGATTGGTGTGAATGAATGAATGAATCCCCTCTAAATGTGAAGAGAAAACCTGGTATTTATAATATGAGGAGTAATGATGACCTCGTTCTCCGTGCTACCTAGCTACTAATTATAGTAGGACGGCTGAGCACACCCTATATTCTGACATGTCAACTCATCGGCACGGTGTCAGAGATGGGACAGTCGCCCACATCCTATTCTGTTAGTATACTCGAGTGCGGTGCTCATACCGAGGTGGCCGGGTAGAATGCCTCCCTGGAGATTTATACAAGAGCTCGGGCCTATGACTGCCCGGAGAGTCGAGCATGGGCTTGCACCTGCCCGGCTCCAGAAGAATCCACCTGCAGACTTACTCGGATTTGGGAATCCATTTGATATTCCGGGTCATCCATGACCCGGGCTCTTACAAGGGTATCATCATCTTCTAAATTCAATTCTCAATACTCTGAAAACCAAATGTTGATAAAATTGTTTATTACATTTAATTATTTTTAATTTTTTAATTGCGTTTAAGTTCTTAATTGTGTGTTTTTTCTAATTATGTGTAATTTTTAATTAGATTTTAAAATTTAATTATGTAAAATTTTATTAACTATTTTCATTTTAATTATTATGTTATTTAAATATCGTGTTATTAAATTGAATTAAAAAAAATATATATTTCAACATTATCTCTGCAACATCGCCTTATCACTGCAAAATCATACAATAAGATAATGCTTGATATGATGGAATGAGACGTGAACGAAGAGTAATTTTCTTGTGAGACGGTCTCACGGATGTTTATCTGTGAGACGAGTCAACTCTAACGATATTCACAATAAAATAATACTCTTAGCATAAAAAGTAATACTTTTTCATGGATGACCCAAATAAGAGACTCGTCTCACAAAATATGACCGATGACACCGTCTCACACAAGTTTTTGTCGTGAATGAAATGGTCATTCTCAATCTCATTTCATTCTTTGTTAAGTATAATTTTTGGAATGTGAACATCGATTCCATTCTAATATTCATTATATTCCTATTTTATTTTTTTCAATCATAACAAACATAGCTTAAAGTTATCAACATTTTATTTGTAAAATATATTAATTATCCAAGAAATGGAACAGCACTAAAATCTGTAAACGTTTTGCATTGCATGGTTTACAATTCAAGATTTGGATGTATCCGACGAGGAAAGGGTGGAAAAGGTAAAAAGGCCAAAGTACATTTTCCAGCCGCTTTTTCCCCCTGTTGCTTCCCTTGCCCTCGTCTATTTATTCGTTTTCCCTCGCATCCTTTTTATTCTCTCTCTCTCCCTGCAGGCTTGCACTATATATATATGCGTCTACAAGAAAAATTTGTGATTCGGGTTTGAAAAGCCCACGTTGAAGGCTCGTTTCGTCATGGATCTCTCGCTTCTTGGTAAATGTGATCTTCCCTATTCTTCAGACATGTGGGTTTCTTGCCTCGAGTTTGTTTGTGGGGTTGAAGAATTTGTTTTTCAGGGTCAGGAAAAATGGGCTTTTGTTATTGAAGCGACGCCACTTATGGATGCGTTGTCTTTGGAGGGTAAAGATTTTAGTTTTTATATGATTTTTTATGCGTTTATTTTTCTGGGTTTGTTGTGTTCTTACTTTATTTTTTTTCCTTTTTTGATGTTTATGTGGTTTATTTCGACGATTCTGATGGGAAAGAGGTCTATTTTGTTTTTCAAGAGTTTGGGAAGAATCAGTTGTTAAGTTCAGTTGATTCGTTTGTAGGCTTCATTCTGCTCTTGATTTAGTGTGTGAGAATTGATTACTTTTTTTGGGCTTTCTTTCTTCTTTTTTTTCCGTGTGAAAATTGATACTCACGCATGCTTATGGTGAAATTTTGCTTATAATATTGTATCGATTATGTGGTTGAGCAGTCCTCAACATGGTGTTTTTGTGAAAGTCAAACATGAAGGCGAGTTACTTCAACGCAATTTCTAATGAATAGTTTAGGAAATTCTACTCTTTCTGTAATCGAATAATGCATCAGAGTCAATATCTTCAATCAAGTAATTCATCAATCATATGTTAATTTCTTGAATTTGCGTATGAAACCGTGTATGTAGTCTACTGACTTTATATCGGTGTGGGTGCATTGATAGTGAGTTCATTATTTTTTTCATGAATTCATAATTTGGGTTAACTTGGTTTTCGTCTATGTGAATTCAAATACTCAACAATGCCGCAAAGAATACAACCAATTCGATCTAAAGATAGCAAAGCCAAAAAGTGTGTTTTGTACATGGTTCTTCATGAGACCGCAAGCATAAACACATGCAACTTGATTAGATTGTTTTCGCGTTTCATTCAGTGGATTAATTTTGTGTTCCTTTGATTTTACAATTGTGTATATCGCAAAAGGTGTTCACTGCATAAAAAACTATAGTTAATAGTAAATGCACAGTTAAGTGCTTTCAATTGGATTATGTTGCCACTTGCCACATATATCGCTACAGATGACAAAAAAATAATTGGTGCTCCTCAGCAATTTCCCCATCTGTTGTCGGACATCTCCGAGGCCCTTGTGAAACTGATTCCTTACAGGGTATTGTCTTCCCTCGGCTGCGGTTGTCTGAAAGCCCTTTTCCCATGCGTAATGATCGGAATGGCTATTTGAAAGATTTATTTATTTTTCTGCCGTCATTGTAATTGTGTCTCAAATGATACTTAATTGTTCAAGTCCATTTTGTTTTTGTCCAGCATTGATGTATGACTCATCAAAGTGCCGTCAGTTGAGTATGGATCAAAAGAGAGAGCTTGTCTACGAGTTGTCAAAATGGTCTGAAGTGGCCCCAGAAATGCTGCAGGCTTGGAGTCGTCAAGAGATACTGCAGGTCCTTTGCGCTGAGCTTGGAAAGGAAAGGAAGTACACTGGCTTAACTAAATCGAAAATAATTGAACTTCTTCTGAAAATCGTACATGACAAAAAGGCTCTGGAGCTTGGAACTGCGAATGTTTTGGAAACAGATAAATCTGAAGAAAATGGTGAAAGAACTCTTAAAAGGCAAAGGAAATCCGACCGTCCTAATTGCCTTCTTAGTACGCCTGATACCTGTTTGGAAAGTACAATATACTGCAAAAACTCAGCTTGCAAGGCTAAACTGAATAGTCACGACGGGATTTTGCAAACGGTGTTCGTGCTGCATTTGTCTCCAGTATGATGATAATAAGGACCCAAGCCTTTGGTTGATTTGCAACTCAGATACTCCATTTCTTGGTATGGCTTGTAGCATGTCGTGTCATCTTGAATGTGCCTTACGACATGAAAAATCAGGCATTTCAAAGGATAGGCAGGGTAAGGGACTTGATGGGAGCTTTCGTTGTGTATCTTGTGGTAAAGTGAACGACTTGCTCGGGTAAACGTCTAAACTTGCTTCCTATTTCTCTGTTCTCTTGTTCTTTCACTAGGAAACTGCACTTAAGTATGACTCTTAACATTTATATTTTGGTTGGAATTTGTTTATAGAATTACATAATGCCTATTTAAGGAGCACTATAAGATATACAATAGTTAAATGTGTAAGATATCACGCAGTTCTTGGAGAAAACAACTGGTAGTGGCGAGTGATACGAGGCGGGTGGACATATTGTGCTATAGGCTCTCCTTAGGCCAAAAAATGCTTGATGGTACTAAAATCTACCAGAACCTGTATGAAATTGTTGATGGAGTGGTGAAAAAGCTCGAAGATGATGTGGGTCCTCTAACTGGTTTACCCGTGAAGAAGGCTAGAGGGATTGTGAATAGGCTCTCATCTGGCCCAGAAATTCAGCGACTGTGTGCTTTTGCTATTGAGTCTCTCGACTTGATCCTTTCTAACAGAGTGTCTTACACACCTGGTATGCCCTCTCTTCCTAAAAATGGAACAAAAGGGGAAAAAACTTAATCTTTGCTTTAACCATTTAGACTGTTCAGGGGATTCTATATAACTATGATGCCAATACATTTTGCAGAAAAGCTAGTTAAATTTGAAGATTTACGTTCGTCATCAGTGACAGTGATTCTTGATTCTGATGATTCAAATCTCAGAAACGTCTCAAGTTACACCCTATGGCATCGGAAAGTTGATGATGCAGAGTACCCTTTGGAACCAACTTGCAGATTGTTTGAACCGAAGATCAAGTTTCTTATATCCGGTCTTACTCCCGCAACACATTATTTCCTCAAAGTTGTCCCCCTCGTCACAGGTAGAGAAACTGGATTCTGCGAACTCCTGTTTCAAACCAGTAATTCCCAAGACGAGGTTCTAAATTTGAACTCTACGAGCCCTGGAAGTAGAAAGAAGCCAAAGTCCAGCAACCAACTGTAGCAGTCTCTCAAATCCTTCTTCAATCGAAGATGAGACTAATAACGAGAATAGAAGGGATAATTATCCTACGTTTTGTAGTAATAATGATAAAACCGCTACTACAAACTTACTACACGAGGAGACCACAGAAGATGTTATATCTTTCTTGGATGAAGGTCCTATGGGAAATGACGAGGCTTTGAACGTCAGAAACAAGGAGTTGCCCAGTGGTCAAATGGTTGAGGAAACAAGATGTTGTGATAATGGTTCCAAAACACCTCGTCGTACTAGCTTGGAATATGTTCCATACGTGGATAGTTCAGAAACTGGCTTGCCTATCCACTCCGTCCAAGATGGAGAGCATGAAAGACATAAATGGAAGGTGCAATCGAACAAAAATTAATGAGAACGGTGTTGAAATAGCGTTCAAGAGAAGTGGAGATTTAGGGAGATGAGCAAAGTAACGGCAAAGGAGACAAGGAGTTTGAGTACTATGTGAAAGTGATCCGATGGTTGGAGTGTGAGGGTCACATAGATACAACGTTTAGACAGAAATTCTTGACGTGGTATAGCATGAGAGCAACATCTCGGGAGGTAAGGGTCGTGAAAGTTTTTATAGATACATTTATTGAGGATCCTTCATCTCTGGCTGGACAACTTGCGGACATCTTTAGTGAAGTTGCTTCTAACAAAAGATGCGCTGCAGTCCCCCCTGGATTTTGCATGAAGCTTTGGCACTGAGATTCGGTATGGTACTTTGAAATTAAATGCTGTAATTTCTTAATCTTCATTGAACCCATTATATTTCGAATTGGATAGCTAAAAAGTTGCAGATTCTGATGTGTTGGACCGTCCCTTTCTGCTTTAGAAGTTCCTGGTTTATTTATAGTATTCTTTCAACTCCTGCTATTAGGATTTAAGTATTAGAGGGTGACTGAGGCTATAAGATGAGTCGAGTCGGCTTTTAAGTCTTCGTCTCAAGCTCGATTACAGGTGAAAATGAAAAGAAGTTTTTACATGATCGTCTGGAAGCTCAACTCCCAGCTCAAGAGCTTGTTATCACTATGTTTACTTGTATGTATAATAGTTGGATATAAATAACTCTGCCTCCCTATTTGATGCATTAATAATTATCATGCAATCTCCAAGAGGAAAAACAGTTGATTGGAAATAAATTTTTGGACAAAATTGCTCTCCAAAAGGACTACACATTATTATGTGCAACTGCATCTAAAGATCTTTCTTCATATCATTTGGAGCGCCAATCCTCGGCCACACAATTCTCAGATTTATTCCCTCGTCCGATCTTATCGTATTGCGTCTGGTCTCACCCTCGGATCCGCCCCCGTTTTGACATGATTCCGACTCCGTTGATTGTCGTGGATAGTTCGAGTCTACACTAACTCATGTTGGCTCACTTGAAAAAACATATACTCGGCTTTCGCGATATTACCTCAAAAGTAGAGTTGAATAAATCGATTGTTGCTTAATTAATGCCTGTTTGTAGTAGGATCTAGTTTAATATTCATTGTGAGTAAATGTTATTTTTATTTTGCAAGGTCGAGAAATCTGAGAGTGAAATTTTTCATTATTTATATCTATTATCCAAAAGATGGGAGACGTTAGAGATGATATAGACTATAGGATTAAAGAAGAGTAGATGAAATGGAGGATGACATCAGGAGTCTTATACGATGGAATGATGTCTACGAGATTGAAAGGACACTGTTATAATACTATTGTTCGACCAACTATGCTTTATGACTCGGAGTGTGGGCTACCACATGACTACATATAGTTAAGATTGCAGTGACAGATATGTGTACGTTAAGATGGATGTGTGATAAACGCGCAATGATAGAATTAAGAATGAAATTATTATGTGATATTTAGATGTAACCCCGGAGATAATAAGATTAAGGAGAAACGTCCAATATGGTTTGATAATGTGAAGAGGAAACCAAACACGCCCTCAGCCCGATATATTTTAGATTGATAGGTTAATAGAAGAAGTAAAATGAGAAGCATGCCATCGAAAACTTGGACAAAAGTGGTTAAGGATGATATCTTAGATCTTGGTTTAAAAGATGATATATGAGAAACTCGCTTAATCTGAAAGAATGAAATCCTATGTAACCGACTCATAACTAATGAGAATGTGTTCTGATGATGATTCTTGTCGAGTTTAAGAGATATATTAAGGAGTATTTTTGTAAATAATATTATTATAATATATGCATATGGTCGCATTTGGTTAAGATTTCATGCTATGATTACACGAAGTACTTAGAAAAACATAAACTATATTAAAACACCTCAACGCTAATAAAATATTATAGAGAAGTGTAAATTCAAAACGAATATATATAGAGTGGTGTTCGTCGAAATTTTTAGCATTTCATTCTGTTAGGAAAAATTATATAAAGGAAATATTTGTATTTGAGAAGATATCTCAATATTAATTGGTTTGTATTAAAAAAAATATTAATTCTCAATTTTTATTTTATGTTGTTTGTTTTGAGAGAAGGATCTAGAGAAAATATTTTGGGAAAATAAAATATGCATTTGAGCTTTAATTTCTTTGAAAAAGTAAGATAAATCGAGAAGTGAAACTATTTAAAATTTTTAAAAGTATATTCTTGGTTAGAATATGACATAATAACATAATGTTTAGAAAAATGGATAAAAATTGAGTCAAAAGTAATAATATGTGGGCGAGAAAGATGGAAAAATATATTTTACAGGAAGAGGATAAAAAATAATACTACTTACTTTATAGAAAAAATAAATAACAAGCAAGACCTTTATCTTTTTCATACGTGTAAAATAACATTTACAATTCCAAATCACTATAAATCATTGTTTGAAGATTCATAAATATTTTTTTTATAAAATGAGATATTTATATTATTAAATAAAATTAAACTCTTATAGCCAAAAATGGCTAAATTTAATTTGATTTAAAAAAATAATTTTTTTTTTCAGACCACACATATCGCTTATGGTTGTCCTCACAATTAATGGGTTCGTGTTGGATTTGACTCATTTTGTGCTTTAATTCAACTACTCCAATCATTTCCTGCTGATTAATTAGTACACTATTTCCTCAATAATTATGCTCCCTGTTTAATGAAACGCCAATCATTTCAATTAAGGGGAGAGGCTTACAAACAACGAGTTACTCCGAATTTTAAATTATCATTCTAATAATTTGAGCTGCTCTCGTTGTATTTTTAAAATTGGACCACTAGTTCATTGACAAATGGCACTAAATTATATATATAATTGATCTCATGAGTATTTAATGTATACTCCGTTGATGAGACTGTCTATTTATTGGATGTATAGTTTTATCACATCCAATAAGAGAACGTCACTTTAGCGATGTTTACATAAATTTTACGGTAGGTCAGTGAGATCAAACACACACACACATAAATTTTGATATTATGGATGTACGTTTATGTCAGACATCTCAAAATATTCATGTGTTCACGTGAACATCTTCTCGTCAATAGACGCAGATAATATACAAATGTCAAATAATAACCAATTATTAAATATCTTTTTTCCATATATCAAAACCAGATTAGGTCTTTTGTGGGACAGTCTCACGAATTTTTATCTGTGAGATGAATCAGCCCTGACGATATTCACAATAAAAAGTAATACTCTTAACAGAAAAAGTAATATTTTTTCATTGATGACTCAAATAAGATATCTCTCTCACAAAATACGATATATGATACTGTCTCACACAAATTTTTGTCTCAAAAACCAGTTTAGATAGGGAATATTTTAGAACTCCAAAACAAAATTCATTTACTAAAACTAATCGAAATAACTTTAATCGATCCAGAGAGTAAACTAAAAAGAAAATTGATTTTTCTACTGAAATAAGTCAAATACGTCGTTTTCTCTTATACCATGCGTCTAAAAAAAAAACTTTTTATTCCTTAATATAACAAATTTCGTTTTTTTTTTTAATTTAAAAATTCCTCTTATTTAGAATAAACGACTCCCTAAAAACAAAAAAAACTTGCCAAAAAAAAGAATTTAATATAATTAATTACAGAGCAGTACTGTATCACCTGCTTGCCACTCTGTCTTGTTTAAGTGTATCTGCAGTGTACTTTGATCTTGGAGTCCTTTGCAGAGTCTCACACACCGCCTGAGATCCTCTCAAAGTACAAGTCATGAAATACATACGTACTGCCAGCCTGAAGCGTCTCTTCTCCTACAAGGAATCGTCCAAAGATTCCACTTTTGCCGCTCAAGGAAACCAACCCACCGTCTCACAGCCATTTCAAAAACCCACTTGGAAATGCTTTTCCTATGAAGAAATCTTTGCTGCCACCGATGGGTTCTCCCCAGGTTCACTCTTGTTTTGCTGCTTCAGATTCTGATGTTTTTATTTTGAGTAAAGTAAGGATTATGAAGGTTGAACGCTAATGAAACCATGTTTTTCATCCTTGAAATGTGTAAATGGATAGGAAGGAAGCTAAGAAAATAACTAAATCTTTTTTTTTGCAGATAATATGGCAGGGAGAGGGGGATATGCTGAGGTTTACAGGGGAGTTTTAGAAGATGGGGAAGCGATTGCAGTGAAAAGGTTGTCGAAAACGTCGAATGATGAGAGAAAAGAGAAGGAGTTCTTGAGTGAGATTGGGACATTGGGGCATGTCTCGCATCCAAATGTTACTTCGCTTCTTGGTTGCTGTCTTGATAATGGCCTCTACCTTGTTTTCCAGTTCTCTTCAGAGGGCTCTGTTTCGTCTCTTCTTCATGGTACGACAATCGGGTTGAGTAGAAACTCGATGGAGATCATTTGTGGGTTTTGAGTCGAATTTTATTTATTTTTGTTTTTTGTTTTTGGGTGAAATCATGCATAAATATCTGCAGTCAGGCCTTGAACAAGTGGATTTAAGCTTGGCTCGTGATTTGATGAAGAAAAAATTAAAATTTTCTCTATATAAATACTTTTCAAAAAATATTAAGTATAGTATTATAAAATCATCAAGTCCATGATTGTGAAAATTTATGGGATTTTTTAAAATTATTTATTACTGGTTTCTGGTGCTAGATGAGAAATTGCCAGTGATGGACTGGAAAACAAGGCATAAAATTGCAGTTGGAACAGCTAGGGGCCTACATTACTTGCATAAGAGATGTCCCAGAAGAATAATCCATAGGGATATCAAGGCATCAAATGTTTTATTGACTGCAGATTTTGAACCGCAGGCAATTTTTCAATCTTTACTTGTTTCAGGCTAATGATTTTCATGGAAGAGTTTTTAATCTGTGTTTTTGTATTTACATGTCTACAGATATCTGATTTTGGGTTGGCAAAATGGCTCCCTTCTCAATGGAGTCACCATTCGATTGTTCCGATAGAAGGAACATTTGGGTACACATTAATCTTTCTTCACTGAATTCATGTCTAAAAAACTCGGTTTTACATTTCATATTATTATACTGAGTGGATGTTTTGTCATAAGTTTTGAAACGATCAAAACGTGACGATTCGACCATTGAATTGTTGATTTAAAAGATTTGATTTGCTAAACTACAAATGGTTATAGATTATGACTTAGCGAAAATTGATTGGTCACACAATGATGCAATGGCTTGAAAAATTCTGATACAACGTTGCTTGTATCGTGTGAAATGTGATGCGTATCGTATCCTATTCGTGTAGTTGAAAATCTAACATCCAGTAACTCAGAAGTTGACATTTGGTCCTTGCATATGGCAGACACTTAGCGCCGGAGTATTTTATGCACGGGGTCGTAGATGAGAAGACCGATGTATTTGCATTTGGAGTGTTTGTACTAGAGCTTATTTCTGGAAAGAAACCTGTGGATAACTCTCATCAGAGTTTGCATAGTTGGGTAATTCCAAAACACATAATCAAGCTTCCCCCGCCCCCCCTCCTCCTCAAACTATGTTTCAATTATCACTTAATGTCCTGCTGCTAATCCGATAGGCCAAACCTATATTAAATCAAGGAAATACGAAAGACGTGATTGATCCGAGGCTTGCAGATGATTACAACGAAATGCAGCTTAATAGGCTGGCATATGCAGCATCTCTATGCATTCAAGCCTCTTCTGTCTGGCGCCCGACGATGAGTGAGGTGATCTCGTTCTTTCTGATTTTCCCTTTTTCTGTACTTAAATATCATGCATTATGCATAAATCAATGCCTACTTCTGCATGTTTATGGAATTCTTGTTGGCTTGTCATTATGCCGAATATATATTTGTACGTTTTTCTTGTTTCGATTTGGGATTTGATTGAGAGGTTAACATGAGAGATGTGGGATTTTCTAGTTCGGCTCAGAACATAGGAAACATTCATTATCCCAAAAGTATGATCGATCTGTCATGATAGAAGAAGCTTTTCTTGAATGCCCGTTATTCTACATCATCCTCTTCTCAATAGTTGTAAGCCTTCTTATTGACAGGGTGATACAATTTTTTAAAGAATAATTACATATACTTGTTCTGTGAAATCTCGAGATTGTTGAAAAACCCACGTGAAAAAAATCTATTAACTTCCCGTGTTTTCAAAACGTGTATCATGATGAAAACACGTACACTAACTTTTCTAGTTTCTGATAGAGACCGTAATATCAAACTTACACGTTTAATTTAATCTGATGGATAGGCTTGTTGTCTCCATATCATGTGATTTTAAGCATATTTTATATGGGAGGTGTTTGATTTCTTTTCCTTTTTCTTCACCTAACCATTAACTTTATTCTTTGTGGGATATTAGGCAATATATCTGGTTCATACATGTGATTAGGAAGATTTGAGTGATAATGACAGGCTAGGAGGCATATGGAGAAAAGTCTCCCTAGCATTCCATTGGTTAAAAATTATAAACGTGTTGCTTAAATTAATAGGCTGTTGGAAAAACTGCACGTTTGGTACTATATGTTGAAATTGCCAAAAAAATCGAAAGATACGTTATTTAAACTAAAGTTTGTCGGTGACCAAAATCGAAAAAAAAACATACAAAACCAAAATTGTAACTTTCTTTAGTGTGTTTTCAGCTTTTGAATGATAGTTTAGTCATTCTAAAAATCTTGTACATGTTAGAGATTCTAAAGAGAAACGAAAGATGAAACATAAATCATGGATTAATTAAGTTCTCTCGTAGACTTTCTTATGTAAATACTATGAAGGATTCCTCGAAAAGTTAAAGATTAGTAGTCTTGTTTAGAAATCGAATGGATTCGGTCTAACCGAACATGAAACATGCATTTGAGAAGTGATTCGGTAATTAAACCTTCACGAATCTATTTTTGTTGACCTTTGAGCTCGAACAAATTACAAATCGATGCTCATACAAGTAAAGGTTGATACAGAAATTAACTCCTAAAACTAAATTTGCATAAATTAAATTTAGCACCATATGAAATGTCTAATAGGCTAAAAACCTCATATGAAATGATCTTTTCAGATCCTTTTTTTTTTTTAAAAAAATAAGAGATATTTTTTTGAACCACAAAGTTTTAAATGACAAATTATTCCATATTAGTGGATATATGTATATATTTTTAGATTTTCAAGGTTGAAATTAGCAATGATGCTGCTAGTTCTCCAGCTGTGTGCCCTAAGTTCCTTGAACATATATCTCTTCTAATTTTTCACATGCTCATATAGTAAAAGCTACAATTGTATTAAATCCTATGGGAAATTTTTTGATTAAATGGACAATTAACTATGATGATTTTTTTTAATAAATTTTTTTTGATAGGTATTGGAAATAATTATATCCGAGGAAGAAATCGACAAGGAAAAATGGAGAATGTCCAAGGAAGAGGAAGATCACGAAGAGCTTTGGGGTTTTGAGGATCTTGAATGTGAATGCGATAGTTCATTCTCAACCTCACCACAAGACTCCGTCTCAATTGGAAGTTCCAATTACAATCAAAAAAACAATGTTGTAATATGTTAAACACCCATCATGCACACTTATGTGAGCATCGATGATGTGTCATTCACATATTGTATACACTTATCTGAGCACATGATGTGTCATTCACATATTGTATGTATAATTTTGATATATTTCATTACATCCAATAGGTGAGTGTCAGCTCATCGGTGCTCACATAAGTGTGTACGGTGGATGTTCAAACATATCAAAACTATATATATATATAGGTATAATGATTGATATATGTGAATGTATAGTGATGCTATTTGTAGCTCTACGCCATTTTTGGTTAAATTCTATGTAAAATTTTATGGGATTGATATATATAGGTTAGTAGATAAAAGGCAACCTCCACTAAACAAGCAACTCTATGAAGTGTTTACTAATTTTTTTTAATAATTTTGCTCTATTAAGTGTTAACTAAAAATTTTACCTACCATAATAAATATATGGCCCCTTTTTAATTATCATTGATGAAAGAATTTTAATAATTTTTCATTGAAGTGATTTTTCTTTCTGACCCAATATTTTCATAACTAGACATGTGATTGAACTAATCTATTTAAAATAATGGTTTAACCGATCGAAATGGAAAACTGTTATATTATATAAAATAATAATAATATTAAATATATTAGATAATATAGTTTAAATTCTAAAAATCTTAAATTTATATATAATTGGTAAAAAAATATATTTATCAAAATCTAAATAACAAGGAAATATCAAATGTAATTAGATATATACAAACAAAAAATTACTAGTAAAATAAGCTCTAATATTTTTAATATATATATCTAATTACAATATATAGACACACACACACATATAAGATTTAAACATAAGAGAAAAATACATTTTAATTTTTTTTAAAAAAATAGTGAACGGGTTCTTGACCGATTTGATGATGAAAATAGCTTGAGTTATGGTCCAGATAAATAAATTCTAAATAAAAATTTCTAAAAAAAAATAGTGAACATGTTTTTTACTAGTTTAACCGTTAAAAACGGTTTTAATTATGATCCATACCGGTTCGGTCGAACTATTCTACTTTTGAAAACATGGATCCTATCATCTAATGAACTCAAACTATCAAAGTTAGTCATCTCATCTGTCATTATATTATTTCATATCAAGTATTATTTGAACTTTATATAATAAAATAAATTATTTACTAAATGATTTATAAAAGCATATTTATAATTTACATTTATATTGAGCCAAATTGAAATACCCACATTTATAATTCTTGAAGTGAGAAGAAATATTTTCAAGAATTGTTTTTTTTTTAATAAAAAAATTAGAATAAATAGAACAATAGCAAAATCAAATGTAAAAGTTTTAAATAGTTATTACTAACTAAAAGCGTATTGTCCTACATTTGAGATCATGCAATATTATCTCAAATATTATATTATAAAAAAATATTAAGTACTATGAAAAATTACGAATTAAAATATTATTTTTTTAAAATTCAACGAATATCACAATATATTTTAATCATAAAATATTTAAACAAATAAAATTAAATAAATAACATAAAAATAATATTTTTCAACTATCACTATCATTTAATTTTATTATATAAAATATAATTATCAAAGATGTAAATTAGGAATCATGATTTAATTTTAATATCAATCCTAATCATAATAAATCAATGTAAACATATTGTAATTTATATATCATTATTTCAAATCCTATTTAACTACTTTAATAATCATATTATAAGGTATAGTTTGGTACACATGATAGGATAAACATGTGATATATAATATAATGATAAGCTAAGGATAAATAAGATGTAGGATATTATATTTAATGTTTGGTATGATTTTAATAAGAGTGATTAAATTTATATATTAGATTGTAATGACAAAATTAACCTTATCATAATAAATTTTATAATTTCAAATTTGTTGCTTGCGTTCATATTTCTTATTTGTTCATGCGTCGACAGTGTTTGCATGATTTATTTTTATTTTACCTAATTTTATATATTATATAATATGATAATTGAGCCCTTAATTTTGTGAACTAAGTCAAATATAAATTTTTAAGGTTAATCGAGTGATACTAATAATTTTATTGAGATTCATACAAATCATTTATATAATTATCTCGAGTTCATTTATATATTTATCATATTATATAATATATAAAAATAAATGAAAATATTTATTTAATTTTAATTTACCTACAAATAAAATGAGAGAACAATAGGTTTATGATTTTTATATATTGAGGGCAATTAAGTCATTTGTGGTGTTTTTATCATTAGACTAAAATTATCACATCTCATAAAAGGGATACTTTACCCCCTATAAAATTATTTATCACGGGCTCATGACAATATCATGAGCTTTCTAAAAATGTACCAAACATGGGATAAGAGATGATTATTTATCAATCTCTCTCTTATCTCATGTATCAAACTATACCTAATTATCTACACAATCCATCATTTAAAGTAAACGCAGCCTTACAATATTCTTTAAAACGACTCAAGTAATTGGAATTCAAGAGACACACAAAAGGAAAGCTCTGAGATGAATTAATGGTGCTGCAACTAATCGTCCCTTTTCCTTATATTTGATTCGAGAAGTCTTTTTCTTTTATATAATTAGAAATTCACGGTCACTATCATTCGGATGGGAATATTTCACCCTACCTCATGAGGTATTGTCCCATGAGAAGATCAAAGACCCATCTTAACCACACATATGCGGGGTCCACCAAATTCTTTAAAATTAACGGTACAGATCCTGTGGGGGCACTGCCCCCACATGTAGCATCGAGTTATCCGGATGTACGAAAAAGTCGTTTTGTATGTATCTAAGATTAATGTTAGACTTGTGTCCACAGAATTTATAATGTAGGTAGGTGGGTTTAAAATGGTTTAATAAAACCTTGATTTAATTATATATGTATCGACACACTGAATATAATTCAAATGTCGTGCTTGATTAGAAAACGAACATGACAATAGAGATAACTATAAATATTCAACAAATTAATTAGGCTTGCTGCAATCAATTCTAATCTCACCCTTTTTCCCTGTCAAGACTCCTATTCTTCCCAGCTTGATCATGGCCTGCGCAAACGCATCACCAAAAGCAGCACTATTTGAGGCAAACAGATTAACAGTCGCCCTCGAACGAGCATCCGTGAAAAGTTCTTGATCAGATGTAAACAGTCCCTTCCCTTCAATAAGGTTCTTGTAATAAGCATTGTCAAAGGTATTAGAAGTTGTGGGATCCATGTTGATAGCGATTCTTGGATCGACATTTTTTGGGCACGTTTGCCTTAGTTGCATTGCATAGGCCATGTTGAGGGTCGGGTCAATGCTGCTGCTGTGGCTGAAGTTGTATATCCGGTGGGAAAATCGACCACAGTGAGAGAATCCGATAGTGTGCGCACCTATTATATATAAAAAAATAATCTCGCAACAAGACCAGATTTTGACTACTTACCATACCCAAAATCAAAATAACCAAACTTGCAAAAACTATTTTCCCAATAGATTTAATAATGAATGATTCATGAGAAAATGGTCAAATTATAATGAGATCAGTTGTCACACCTGATAATGCAATCAAATCAGTGAGGTGGAGCTTATGTCTGGAAAACATCGATATGAGGTGGTTTAAACTAAAGCCTGGACCTGGAATCTTTCTCTGTACGCTGGCTATTGTAGAAATTCGTCCATCTCTTCTCCCTAATTCCACTGGATAAAATGGTCCTCCAGCCTGCATATATACTCACAAACTAGCTGATAAGTAATAGCTAACAATGTAGTCAAGAAATATAAATGAATATATATACCAAATTTACGGCATCCCTTGCGGCCAATGCTAATATATCTGCGCAGGAAACTTTATTTCTGCACTGAGCAATACTATCCACGGCTGATTTAGCTTTGATGACAGTATCAAATCCATCTCCAGCCAACGAAAGGTTATCGGGGTGATCCTTCTCCGCCTTGCCGTTCGGTGATGCCAAAAGGATGGAGGCATCACAACCCTGACGTATTCATGCCAAATTAGAAGGCGGCACAAATTTTGTCTTTGTGCCAAAATACATTGGTTTCACTAGCTAAATATACCAAAGTTTATGACTATATATATATATATAATGTTATGAAGTTGATCAAGATTTTTATGATGCACAAACCCGGACAAAGCAATCGTGAAAAAAGAGGCGGAGGGTGGCGGGAGCAGTCACGAACGTCTGCCTGAACTTTGTCTCGACTGCGGCCCGGACCAGAAATTCAACGTTCGGGCATATGTTTCTGTAAAAATTAGTGCTAAGACGGTTGTTGGAAGCCACACCAAATATTTGGAGTAGCAGAAGAAAAGGCAAAAGGGGATGGAAAATTAACGTTTTTTGTTTCTTCATTTTGGTATTTTACTTTTGCCGATGTTTGTTTATCATATTGCAAAGCTTCCTGTTGAATTTATAGTTGGTTTACATGGCTTAAAAATCTTGTTTCAGATCTGTAGGTACTATACTTTTTCGATTTTTTTACTACAAATATATAAATTTTGATAAGAGAGAATTACAATTTGGTCTTTTATATCATCTCTTTATGATTTTGGTCTTCTACGTCATCATCAAAATTTGTCTTTAACATTCTATCTACGTATTTTTGCAATTTTGGTATTTTCTCTATGTGATATCGTTACATCTCTAACATGACGTTCATATGATGCTATAAAATGTATTTCATCACTCTCAATAATAAAAAAAATCTAAAATTATAAAAAAATCGAAAAATACAAAACTAAAAACTCGATTTTAATTATATTAAAATCCAAAATTATAAACAAACAAAAGGAAAACAGACATACATGACAACAATTAAAATTTTGCCCAGATATGTGACAAATACATGAACTGGATGCTTGATTACCTTTTTAAATGTTAAATATATTCTGATTATTTGGTTATGGTGGCCTGAGTACATCCATTTGAATACTTAATTTTTCTTTCAGACTATTGGAATGAATTATGATATACACGGCATCAATGGAGAGAACATAAATGGATAATATTTTTTTTTTTTGTATTAATTAAAAATCTTCAAATTTGATAATGGTTTTAGGTGATTCCCAATAATAGGAATCAAAACGGTTACGCAAGAAATTCAAGGAAAATCAAACTTCCATCGAAGAGAAGCAAATAAAAGGCTTTCATAATAATTCTCGTAGAATCGAAAATGAAGTTTTTATTTTGTACATGTCAGATCATGAATTAGTAATTGCATCCAATTTCAAAAAAAAATCCCAATTGTGCTGAGCTGGATTCAACCGGCCATCTGTACTCTTTTCTTAACTAGGAAAGAAATGTGCATGATCTTTCGAATTACTTCTGAAGAAATTAAGAAATGATTTGTAAGAACCATCACATTTCGTGATTAATTGCAAATCCACTTTGATTCTCTAACAACAACATAAAACCAGATCCGAAACGGGAACCGGAACTAGAACCAGAATCTGATCTAGTATATAAAAAAAATATTTAAAAATGAGAGGGTATGGGCAATATATTTTACTTATCAACGGGAACCATATAAATTACCATAGGCATTAATTTAATCGAACTGAAGTCACTCATACATATTTTATAAGAATGAAAATTTGCTTACTTCTTGGCTTCTTCTGCAAGAAGGAATAAGCAACCACTTCCTAAATTTAATCATATTTTTCAGAGATGACATTAATATATATTTTATATATTTCTTTCCAATAAATTATGCATTTAGGGCTTTCTTATCTTGTTTGATCGTAATAATATGTATTCTTTTTTCGTTTGCTTGCAATTTGAAATTTGATCAAATATTAAATTTCACTCATTTATATACCAAAGACTCGGATAAGTCAAAATTCAGGATACCTTTGGGTTAAAAAATATATTTTTGACCAACTTGATAATAAACGATTAATGTATAAAAAAGAAACGAAAATGAATATTTGAAACATAATTAAATTAATTTTTTTAAAATATTCTTTTTTCTTGAATATATAAATACACACATGAACATTAGGCCATCCACAATAAGACAAATATTTCCTTCAAATATTTGTGGACTCCATAATCCACACCATCAATCAAATATTTTTCTACTCAAATATCTCATATTTCACAATCAAATATCTCACCAACCAAATATTTATGAGTCCCACGATCATTTTAATTAATATTTTATTTTCATTTAAATAAAACCATTTAACCACTTTAATTACTTTCATCTATTATTTAGTATTATATTTTTATTGAAATATAAAACTAGAAAGTTTATAACGATTATTTTTGAATAACTAATTTGTAATAAAATAAATATTAATAAAATTAAAAAATTTATAACGAACTATACAAATTAATTTACCACAAAACAATATTTATAACATTAATAATAAAAAATTACAAACCATAAAACAATATTTATAATAATATTAATTGAAAATTAGTAATTCACGAAGATACTTAAAAAAGACATGAAAACAGAAATTACAAACCACATATATAGTCAAATACACAAGACGTTCGCTCATCACGAAGACATGTCTCCCAAATGTGTTCAACCAAATCGTGACGAAGCTGATGATGCATATGACTATCACGTAACTCTGTATTTCTTCGAAGGTATTCTCCAAATTCTATGGTTGAACCCTGATTGACTATGAAATTATCTCTTTCTTCAAAATCCCACGACCAACATTGATATTGCATGACCCTCGTCCTCAACAATCATGTTATGTAAGATAATGCGCGCATGTATAGATGATTTCTTTGCATTTATCCATAAAACAATGTCTCCATGGGCCTCTTATAATTGTCCAACGAGCTTGGAGAACCTCAAATGTCCGTTCAACATTTTTTCTTGCAGCCTCTCGTCTTTCTTTGAATTTCATTCTTTTGGGATCCTGTGGGCATGAGAAACTCTTCATGAGAGTGGCCCATTCCGAGAATATACCATCTGTTAAGTAGTATCCTTTAGTATACTGTGTATCATTCACAAGAAAATTAACATCTGGTGCATTTTCTTTCAAGACGTCATTAAAAAGAGGTGACTCGTTAAGGACATTGATGTCATTACGAGACCCAGCCACTTCAAAAAAGGCGTGCCATATCCACAAGTCGGCTGATGCAACTGCCTCAAGCACAATTGTTGGGTAGCCATGATCGCCTCGAGTGTACTGGGCTCTCCACGCGACCGGACAATTTTTCTAAGCCCAATGCATGCAATCAAAGCTTCCTAACATACCAGGAAAACCATGTCTTTGCTCATGCATTTCAAGCAAACGAGCGATGTCAGTTGCATTGGGTTTTCTTAAGTACACAGGCCCATATATTTGCATAACACATTGACAAAATTTGGACAAGCATTCAAGTGCAGTTGTTTCACCCATCCTTAGATACTCGTCCAATTGGTCGGCTGGGCCTCCATAAGCTAGTTGGCGGATAGCTGCCGTGCATTTCTGAAGTGGGGATAAGCCTTTTCTTCCCGCAGCATCTCCTCTCCATTTAAAATATCCATCTGGATGATTTTGCAAATCAGTGACTATGCGCAAAACAACTCCTTTCTCATTCGGAATCTCCGTGGGAACATGTCATCGGCATAAACCGGCTCAGTAGAGAAATAATCATTAACAAGTTGAACGTGCCCAGCTACACGCTATCTGTTCATTGATCGTCTTCTTTGTGAATTTCCATAAGAAGTTTGAATGAATTCAGCCGCTCTATGTTATTTATGCACCATCGTCATGAGTAATTCTTCACCAGGATCAGATGTATTTTCTGGAATGTTTTCTCTGTTATTTTGAGTAAGATCTTAAGACATTTTGGAACAAATGAATAGTTGAGTATAAGAGAGAATGCAGACTGGATGTATTGTGAAGAATAATTAATCATTCATTTCCTACTTATATACATTTTCGTAACGACTATTTTGTAACGTCTACTTGGTAACGACTATTTTGTAACGGCTAATTCATATTTTTATCCACACACCAAATAATCGACCAATGTTTTGTTTGGTCGACCATTTGGTGGACCAATTGTTAACAATCGGTCGACCAATTGGCCAACAATTGGTCGACCGATTATTTTGGTCGACCAAAAATGGTATTGGTCGACCAATGTTTTCGTCGACCCCGTCCATTTAATTGTCCATTACAGGTTTTGACGTGCGAGTACAATGCACGCACGTGTCTCAAATCAACGTGAAACTCACGCTGGCTTGAAGAAATAAAAAAAAATTGCAATACCCGGTTACAAATTTGTAACCGGGTATTGCTCTGACACACAAATCAATGGTGTACATTGGTGAATATTTAGATGAAAAGGATATTTGGATGCCTTGGCATGTATTATATCCACTATTGTGCATGCCCTTATAATCACGACCCATTTTTTTTTATATAATCTCTAGGAAAAGACGTTGTGGTTCGCCCTCCAAGTAAATCGAGATGTGATGGTAGTCTATACACACTCAGAATAAGAATAATGACCAACTTAAAAATATGCATCATATATAGATTCATTCATATTTTTAGAATAAAAAGAATTCCCGATCAAACGTTAAAATCTTACCTAAAACTTAGCTGAACAATGCTGTCAACCATAATCCAACAATAGTTATATTTAATTCCTAAGCGTTTTCACGTGGCTGAAAGCGTCATAAAGCATATCCATTCGCTGTCACCCCTCTATGTGTGTTTGTGTGGATCGAGTATTAAATTTTTTATATTCTTAATTAACAATTTACACTATTCTCAAATATAATATATATATATATATATATATATATATATATATATGTATATATGTGTGTGTGTGTATATATATATATACACTATCATATAACTTCAAAGTTCGAAATACTATAATTTATCAAAAACATTTACCTTTTCTCCAGTTGTCGAAGACGGGTATGTTTTTAATATAATATCTAATATATGTTTTAAATTATATTACATTATATATATTATTTATTATATATATATATGTATATGTATATATATATATAATAGAAAATTAAGTTGAATGATGTATATTCCATATCGTCCATGTCTTAAATTTGTGTTTGATTTATTAAATTATTGTTATTGTTAATTTGTGAAAATTGTGAGTTGAATTATGCGTATCCCATATCGGCCTTGTCTTATTTAATTTGTTATTATTTTTAAGACATGGACGATATGGAATATACACCATTCAACTTAATTTTCTATTATAATGTGTCAATTCGGGTGGGTTGGGTTGAGTATTAGTACTATTCAAAAATTGTCCAACCCGAACCTGAGTCAACTCGAAAACTGTGAACTCGAACTCAAACCCGAATCAATCCGATTAACTTGATTTTGAATTTTTTTTTTAAAAATAAAAAAATAATATTTTAATTTAAACATATAATAATAAAATATCTGTCATATATATGATTTACATAATTACATTTGAAAGTTTAATTATAGAAAAATAAAGCATATTTATTAAATCAAATAAACAATTGTTTGAAAATTAAAAAATATTCAAAATAAATATTAAATTATGAAAATTTATGATATAAATATACAATAAATATTTTTCAGACATATAATATATAAAAATGTAGGCAATTTTTATTAATTATATATTTTTAAAAAAATTACAATTTTCGGAACCAAATCCAACCCGATCATTTTTTCGTGTCAGCTATCGGGTCCAACCCGATCTGACCTGAACCCAAAAAACCCCAACCCAAACCTGATTTTTTTAGGATTGAACCGTGTCGGGTTGGTGAGTCGTGTGTAATTTTGACACCCCTAATTTCTCGGGGAAAAATTTTTTTAATGAGAATCTTGAAATATAATAAATTATATATTCACACATTACTCCACCACAAACTATATATAAACAAGTTCAAAATAAGCCGAGAAACAAGTGTCTTTTTTTAGGAAAAAATTTCTTTAATGGATCATTGGCCCAAAAAACCATTTGTTTTATTTGACATTGACCTTCCTTGCAAATGATCCGACTGTTTTGAATTTAAGTTAACAATTTAATTGCTAAAAAAATTACAATTTTGTTTTATTCTAATAAAATATGATCTTTGAAAGGAAAAATAATTCTTAGTTTTTAAGATATATTCTAAAAATTATTTTTTCCTTATTAATAAAATTTTGTGAAATAATTAATTAAGGTTTTTGCCTTTCTAGATCTTCTATAATTACGCTAAGAGTTTCATGATATAGTATTATTGTTTATAAGAGTTTATTTATAATAAAAATCTCGTTTTCATATTTTGTAGAATTCTTTTTTAGATATACTTTAGGGAAAAAAAGTCTATATAAGGAGGAGAAATCAGTAGCTGTAAAAGGCTTTGCACGACCAGAGATAGAGAGAGAATAATCAAATCACATAGCGTCGTCGTTTGAAGATCTTCGTTGCTACAACATATTGTCGTGATTGATGGAGATATCTAAAGACAACACTTGTAGAAGTGTGGATTGAAGATCGTGTTTTTGTTGCTCCGTTTTTCGGTAGACGGTTGTGTTCCTTGAATATGTTTTTAATCTGATTATTTATTTTAAGAATCAATTTATTTTCTCAACTTTTTGAGAAAATTATTTTTTCGTAAGATCACTAGTATTGGTTTTGTAAACTCAAATTTTTGTTTTTTTTAATGAATATTTTGCCATAAGAATCACGCAAGTATTTATACCTGTGTATAATTATATCTGAGTTATTTTTGTTTAAGTTATTTATTTGTGTGATATATTATTCTGTTATGTGTTATTACTCAGTGTTACAACATCTGGGATAACACTGATATTTGGTACACACATTTTTTTAACGTAAACAAAAATCACATACAAGTGGTATCAGAGTCTACACTTGATATGCTAAGTGATTTTTCTGGTTATTTTTGTTTAACAACCTAATTAATTTAACTGCTACTCGATCATATATTATGTTTGCAGTTTGTCTTTGTGCTAGATTATGTGTTGCTTCCAAACTGTCCCATTATGTTGCTGCTAAGCATATCTTTAAATATCTTAAAAACACTATCAATATGAGTTTTTGGTAATCCCAAAGACTAAACTTTTAACCTTATTAGATATACTAATGCATATTATGCATGCCGCAAATTCGGTTTTCGGCCACCATCGTCGCCAAAGCCCTACTGGCTAAAGCATGGGCTTTTGGCAAGATCACACAAGAGAAGTTCCAATACATAGCACATCCTGTTTGGGATTCTCTGCAAAATGACCAAGCGAAAAAGATAAATCTAAAAGGTTTGCTCTGCAAATCTGTTATCTTCTTGGAATATTAAACGCTGCATCCTAAGAATTTTGTCACGCCCCGAACCTGGGAGCGTGGCATCGACGTTGCTTTCAAATAAAATTCGAAAACAAAAAGTCTCATGGTATAGGATTTAAACAAAAACCATTATATTATTTCATGACAAAATTTGTTTTTACATCCCAAAGTATAAATCATAATCAAATACATCAGTGGAAGCTAAAACTTATCATCATAGAGACAACAAAAATAAAAAAAAAAATAGCAGCACTTCTAAATGTCTCTTTTTTCATCAGCTCAAGATTATGTAAGCTCTTCCTCTTCGAGTTCCTTTCCATTTCACCTTTGAACTCATAAGGGGGTGAGTGTTTTAGGGAAACACTCAGCATGTAGGGGCCAACTGTACACCAAAATATCAAAATATACATATAATATGAGTTCAAAGGTGAAATGATGTAGAACATGTCGCAACATGAATCAAGACTAGAGACAAACAAAACTCGAAACAAGACATCAAAATATATCAAAACAAGGTACTGTTATTCATCTTTTTATCCATGGTATACTGATCAGTCCCTAATTGTTACTCCTTTAAGGAGACGACGTAATATATCGGTTAATATAATCACCGTATCAGGGCCTTATCTTATCAAATCATGTTTCAGAAATTTCCTTACTACTTTTAATTCGAATCATAACAGTAATAATAGAGGAATCATGCGGAACAAACATATATAGAATCAAAAGACGTGAAACGAGTAATGTACGATCGAGTTTTAAAGAGCATAAACATCATTATTTAAAACACATATATAAGCCCATTTACCTCAATCTCAGCTTCATACAGTGGAAACTATTATTGATCATCTTCTATCATCAACTTCATGACATAGCTTAAGAATTATATTTTATAAAGAAATCCTTAAATATCCACAAGTACACAATATCCAATATATCCACATAAAATACGATTATTTTCCGTGCCTTTCAATCATTATGCCACTACCCTAATTCAATGAAAAGAATCATGAGTAGCTATTAGTATGGAAGTGAATAAGTTGGCAGTGGAAATTTGATAAAATAAATGAATTGGAATAGTATTTAGTAAATTTGGTGGTGATAAAATATAATGTTTATGGCTTGTCTCTTCATTCTCTTTGTAAGAAAAGTGAAAATGGGTTGGGAGGATTTATATATAATATATAAAAATGACATGAAAGGTTGACAATTTAATTAGGAGAAACTATTATCACATTGAAAGGAATTTATAAAAATGAGTTACAACTTTTAAATAATAATAATTTCACATTAATATTGAAATTAAGATAAATCATTAATTGAAAATTAAAATAGTGAATTTACTAAAAAATAGTATGTTGTCTTTGAAGGTAAAATTTATTATAAAAATAAATCATTACTATATGTACCATGAGTGAAACAAAATTCAGCCCAAAAATGAAAATAGAACCCTAATTTGTGTTTCACTATTAGATAAAAGAAATTTTTTAAATACATTTTATTTATTATATCGCAAACTTGTTCATGAATATCACAAATACTACCACCACAACTGATTTGCTCGAGGACCTGCATTGATAGGGAACATTTATTTCTATCTAATGTGATGTGAAGATCAAGGTGGTGAAAGATGCTGGGTAAGAGGCTCAAAAACACCGATGAAGAGAAAAAATGGTCTACTCTGAGATCGATGAAGAGGATAATCAGGAGAACGTACCTCTAAAACAAGTCTTCACCAAGATCAAAACTCTGACCGCTGCATCCCAACGGTCGGATGCTGCTGACCAAAGAGGTTGAAGGGAAATAAGGAGCCTGAGAAAAAGCTCAAGCTGGTGTCCAAGCTGACTCAACCGGAACCGGTACCACCAGTATAGCCCACTCAACCTGTGACTGGCATTAAGAAGATGTTCCTTCAACTACCTCTGTTGTTTCCCCAATAGACCCCAAGGATAAGGAAAAGGGAATGTGCAACCTCCATCCAAGACTCCTACCACCGTTTAGTAGATATTGCTCTGATACTATCTCAAGTGTTGAAGGTTGTGGCCAAGAAAATCAAGATGTTTGACAGATGGTTTGAACATCGCACCTCAGTCTTGTTGAAGACCATACTGGAGGATAATATACTATAGAAGTTGGCCACTCTTGAAGGTCAGATGTTGGACTTGGCAGAGACTGATGAAATTAAGGTAGCTCTTGGTTTGTGGTCCTTCACTGATTTCCAATTGAGGGAGAGTCTCATGCGGCTGATATATATTCAAAGGTAGACAAACTTTGATGCCACAAGCCGCGCAGCTCCCGATGATGATGCCAGTCATCTCACAGATGGAGTTTGATGTTTTGTCCATCGGCTCCAAGATTCGGACTAAGCGTAGGGAGTTTGATATGCCTAAGTAAAGCTTGCCAAGACAATTGAAGTCCACGCTAGCGAAGCCCTTGTCATGCTCAATGAAATGGCGTGGAAGAAGAGGAGGTGGTGAAAGAAAGGAAAGCAAAAGAGGATGAAACGTGTCCCGACATCAATCGATCACATACCAATGGTGGCCATTCCACGATCTCTGAAGCTGAGAAAGCGATGGTTGAAGAACCCTCTTCAACCGCTATAGACCATGCAACCCTTGCTCTTATTATATTTTTTTCTGGTTTCTTAAATTAAATACGTATATATTTTATATAAATTCGATTCGCTTCACTCATTTCTCTGCCCTTCTTACATATGAACCACATGTTGCTGTCATTATCAATTTATGCTTCATGTTTTATAAAAAAAAAGTTTCAGCGAACAATCCATAAACTAGTTATGTCCGAATCGCCATCTACTTGTGTTGAAGCAGTTGAGAAAGCGAAAAAAATATAGACAAGTTTGCTCTTAGGAGATTCACAGTCAATTCCACATTCGCTTTCTCAAGGATTCATGAGTAATATAGTTTGATTCTAGTGGGTAGACCCAGGGCTAGAGCCCAGCCCCGCCTATTTTTTTTTTTTTTTTTTTAAAATTAGTATTTGAAAATTTTAAATTATTTTCAGTCTCATATTAAAAATAAAACAAATTTATCAGTTTTTTTTTATTCTCATGTTTAAAAACTAAAAATAACACATCTCTTAAAATCATAATTCATTATTGTATATTGATTGGTTCATTGTCGTATGTCTGAAATTATACGACTTTGAGATAAAAATTCGACGACTCTAAAATTATGTTAAATATTTAGTTGTTATTCGAGTTGCAATAATATTGTCTTATGATATATATGAATTTTGGAGTTTAAATTTTCACCATAAAAATCTATTGTTGCATATTTTTAGAATAATAATCAATTGGTTGAAATGTTTGAGGATTATTGACGTGCAATTATTTGTTGAGCTTGTTTTGTGATTTTTCTATTTATAATAACCGAAAATTGAATAAGTATGAAATTTGAAAAATAATTTTTTGTGTAAATTTTTGGGAATATTGAATATTTCTAGTTAAATAACTCAATAAATGAAGAAAATAAAATATGTCAAGTTATTTTTAAACCAAAAGAGTACATATCAACAAATAACGAGTAAACATCAATTACAATCTAATTGTGAATAAAATATCAGTTCCAATTAGAATCATAATAAACTGAAATGAATTAATTTGAAAATTCGGTTCGGTGTTGAGGTGCAATAATTGTCCCTATTAGGTAGAACGATCGAACTATGACGTTTGAGCTGCTGTACAATTCAAAATAATTGAGTTGCACTAGTACCACCAGCTATAGTTTTTGGTAAAGCGGCAAGTGTTTGGTCCTACAATTAGTTTATTTGGAAGTTCTATTTAATTTTTTTAAAATATGGGTTAGTTCCGTTCGATTTCAATTTTTAATATAAAGCTTCGATTAACCTAACAAATTGAACTTTTATAAATAAAATTAATATTTTAAATTTTCTAATAAAATTTATAAGGATATAAATATTACAATTTCTAGTAAAATTTATTGGACAATAGAACTATACTTAAAAATATTTTTATAATAAATAAAATTTTAATTTATTTAATCTAATTTTTATATTGGACTTTTTTTAAACATGATTATTTAAAAAATATATAAAACTTCAGTTAATTGTGTTACTGACCGAAATAATTGATTATTTCGATTTGATTTGTTAGATATTCATAATAAAGTTTGTCGAAAAAAAATTTCAGTTAATTCGATTTTAATAGAACCTATTAGTGTCTAATACAAGATGAAGTCAGCCTCAAATACTCATGAATCCTGGCTCCGCCCCCCCGGTATATCACCTTACCAACTTCCACGCTCATAACAGCAGCAAAAACAAAATATATAAGTTTAAGGCAAAAGGAAAATAATTTTTTTAAAAAAAAAAACGTCTCAGTCCAGCTCTGAGACTTGCCATGTTTGTAGAAGAGCTGGATTGCAAATTAAATAAAACAAACATAACCAAAACATGATAACGTAAATAAATATGATGAAAGTGATTAAAACCACCCATTTAATAATGAGTAAGTCTCTTGTAAGACAGTATCACGGATCTTTATCTGTGAGACGGGTCAACTCTAACGATATTCACAATAAAAAGTAATACTCTTAGGCTATGTTTTGTAGCCATGATAAGGGAATGCTTATTTAATAATTATTCTCTTATCTCGCGTTTGGTTCGTTTTTTATTAATCTATAGGCCCTTGATTATGATTGAAAGTCCACATTATTCATGTTATTTTTGTGATTAAATAATCCTCCTCAAAAGGTGTGATAATTAATAATTTTTTAATTGTGATCATGATAAGATTGTATATTTGACCATAATACCCTTGAATTGTTTTCTTCAATATAATATGAAAATTAAAATTAGTGAAAATTTAAAATTAATATAATATTTAAAATTTTATTATATTTTTTCATAAATTAATTTCATATATTTTAATTATTTTCAATCATTTTAAAGAAAAAATAAATCATAATGCAAATCTATCTTAAATTAAATTTTTATAAATTTTTAATCTTGTTAATTAACTTTTTTATGAAAATAAATATTATTTCAATTCTAATTTATTTTTTTAATTATTTAAATTAATTTTAATAAATGTAAATTATAATTATAAATATTGAATTATCTATCTAATTATTTTAAGAATATATATTTAACTAGCATTTGGGGCATTTTGGTCATTACAATAAAATTTACAAAATTAATCCATCATTTTAAAATCCTATCAAACACCATGTTATTTATCCCACCATACTATTAATTCATATATCTCATTTTTCAATCACTCTAATTATTAATCATTTACTTATCCTATCACACGTATCAAACGGAGACTTATCATAAAAAGTAATATTTTTTCATAGATGATCTAAATAGAAGATCCGTTTCACGAAATTGATCTGTGAGACCATCTCACGAGAGTTTTTGTGTTTAATAATTTACATTAAAGTTCAGAGTCTTCTTTTATAGGTAAATATTACTCTCTTAATTATTTTGTCATATTATGTATAAAACTTTTCAATATTTTAATATATAATATATAAAATGATTGATTTGATTTTTATGATTTCTAATTTTAAAACTAAATACCAAACCGAAAAACATACAAAAAAATAAAAATAAAAATCGAAACCGATCCAAAAAAACAGTTTAAACTAATCAAATAAATCAAAATTTATGTTCTGGTCAGTTTAAATGGTCGTTTAACGAACGCCCCTAATTATAACTTAATTCTAAATGCTCTACATTTTCATCTAGTATTTCGTAATTCATGATAAATAAATATGTATTGAAATTTGTTCGTTTCTTAATCCTTCAATTTTCAAACTTCTCAATTATCAAATCTGTCCAAAAATTAAAAAAAAAAATTAAAAATCCCAATTATCCACTATGATGCCTCCACGTGCCACCTTGTATAACCACCAATTAAACCGTCTCCAACAAAAGATTTATTACATAAATCATATTCTTGGACCCCCAAGCCGGCTCCTCTCCGAGTGGACGACCAAAATTGAAGTTCCCAGAAGAAATTCACGGAAATCATGCCACTCACTTTGCTTGAGAGTAGTTTCTTCCCCATCTCTCCCACAACTACTTTCACACCCAATGGAAAATCCCTTTTTCCAAATGTAAAACTTTTTCGTATATCCTGCAGGTGTAGACCGGACGAAAAGGATGATTCCTCAAGGTATATTTCATCGTGTAAAATACATATTTACTCTCCTCTGCAGTTGGTTATGTTTCCTTACCCCATTTTCGTGGATTGGTGCTTGATAGCAAGATTCTTGATTGTTTGGAGCTGATGTTTGGCAGGAAAATTGAGAATCGCTTGGCGAAATTGGCGCTTGTTGCAATGACAGCTGGCGTTTTGACACTCGGATCAGTTGACCCGGCAGCCGCGGCCAAGACTGGTGGTCGGATTGGTGGCCAGGCTTTCAAGTCTGCGCCTCCGCCACGCTCTGCTGGCCCAAGAATCAACAATTCGAGGTAGTTAGTTATATGGGATTCTAACTGATATTTGAGACATGTACGTTGAATGGTTAATGAATGCCGCAAACTGAAGTTTCAGACCATTTTGTCAGTTAATTGTTGAACACTCTGTCGTGAACATGTAATCTAACGCAATTTAATATATTTATCACTTTTACATGTGATTGGAGATTGAACAAGCTTAGGAGCTCATGAGATAGTGTCGTCATATGTGTTCTAGCTCAACATTAAACTCAGATATCACAAACCGAACTCGATCAGACTTCATAAATTCAAGTTCCGTTGCACCTCTGTAAAATTTGTTTTCTAACTCATCAGTCACCAAGATTGTAAGCAGGACCAAATGGGTTACTAGAATTTTGATGTGTGGGCTGAAAGTTGGATTCTCATACAAATTTTCCCTCATCCATACAACTATACAAGCTTAATGCTACTTGTCTTTGCAGGACCAATGTGTTTATCAACCCACCAGTGGCCCCTCCTCTAGTAGGAGGATACGGCTACGGGCTTGGTGTTCCTTTTTACGGTGGATGGGGCTGGTCTCCTTTCTCGTTTTTCGCCCCAGGTCCAAGCGTGGCTGTTGGTGTTGGAGGCGGATTCGATCTCTTTGTTTTATTTATTGTTCTTGGTGCAGTTTCTGCTGTGCTCAGGCGATTTTTCCGATCCAAAGGCTATGATGAAGATGATGAATACTAGGATCGATTTGAAATTGTGGGAAGATCGTTGCAGTGTATACTTTTTTGTGCTCAACTGTTAACAGTATGGTGCATAATTTTACAGTAATAAAACGGTGTTGAGTTCATATGGAACTGAGACATACCAGGATGGCTTATGATTCATATTCGCAGTAATCTTGTGAATAACGATCACTCATGGTTGATGGTCAATCTACTTGAGGTTATATCGATACGCAGGGTCAAGGACAACGATCCGACATGAAATTGCTCACACAACTATATTCCCATTGGCATACCCAGTCGAAAGTCCAACCATCCAATACTAAATCGATTGATTCATTTTAATTTCTTCTCGATTAGAATAAGATTTTCCTCCCATTCAGACAAATTTTCAAAATATCAGTCACATAGTTATGGTTTGATTACTGTTTCAGTACTTGCACAAGACGGGAGTGATGACCAAATGTCCAGTTATAGGTATTTGTACTAAACATTGGGACGCACGACACTACCACCAAGGCCAGAAACTGCAAATATGTGTCTCAATCAGTTTCACTCGTGTTTACAGTCAAAAACCCAGGGTGAATGAATGATTGTTATCATCAGTTTTAGCTCATTTTTCGAATTTTTTAGTTTTACTAGACTCTTATTTCAATCAAATCAACACAAGCAAATAAAAATAGACCATTGAATGAGGTCACTTTACCAGAAAGGCAAGGCAAAGAAACCAGAGAAAAACCAAGATTTTGTTTCTTTTTTTAGGTAGAAAAACGAAATATTTGAGATGGGAGAAATGTGTGACAAGATCATTCCATTATGCTCACAATAGAGTCAAAGATCAGACAGAAAATCCTTCTGCCAGCTCTTTAAGATACACATCCGAGAACAACATAAATACATCAAGAAACAACTATGGCACAAAACACGACCTCTTTGGGCGGGGAGGTATGGGTGTTCCCTAAACCACAAATTTGATCTTCTGAGACATTACAAGGTTATCCAGCTTCTTCACACGGTGTAGTGCTGCTGGATCGTTTCAATGTCGAGCCCTTTAAGTTTCACGACTGACTCAACATGACCCTTGAGCGTATGCAACTCACGAAGCCTATATAATAAACATGGGAAAACATGTTATGTTCGGTTTCATTTTCGATGTTCTTCCGAGGAAAATAGACTGAGAAAAAGTTATGTTACCTAGCAATCTCGGCTCTCCTCTTGGCTTGTTCGGCAATTTCAGAAAGTTCCCTGTAATTGCTCTTCTCGTGGAAGATATTCGAGACTTCTGGCTTTTGAAGGCCATGTAAAGTTCTTTGAGCAAGAGCCCATTGAGCTTCCCTCTCCTCTTTGCCATAATCTTTCTTGTTGCTAAAAGCAATCTGTTTCAAAGTGGATTCAAAATTTTTAAATTCCACTCCAGTCCAAGCTTTGATGCTTCAACTATTTTGTCATATATGCTACCCAACATGGAGAGGAGAAGACATTTCAGTAATTCATTACATAACAACATTCATTACCTTGTTGTCGTACAAATTCTGCCAGGCCTTTCCACTCAAGATGTAACGAGTAGCGAATTTCATCAAGTCAAGCGGGATGTAAAAAACAGCACTGTAAAGCCAGATGACACCGGCCCATCCCCAGCCACATCCTTTAATTCTAGCAAAACCCCAGTTGGCATACACAGCTATAAGAGTTGCAACCTACACAAGCATATCGGTTTCCGCACCACGGAGTTTAGACCATGAGAACTATGAAAAGAGTGTGTATTTTCTGAGGAACAATAGAGGTATATAACCATTACCAGTTGTGCGATAAGAAAAGCAATCATCAAAAGAGCCCCAGGTCGTTCAAAATATGACCAGCTGCGCGACCGAGTCACGAAAATGAGGGCCTGGCTAACTATACTCACTTGCAAGTATAGAGCAGCCATCATTTCATATTCACTCCCTCTAATGTTCCTAACACCAAATTTGTCCTGCATTGGCCACAAATGATAGGACATAAACCATTAGACAATGGTTGAAATACTTTTCATACGTCAAACAGTGGTAGAGTTAGAAGGAAGTTGGCAAGGGCGCCAATGGTAAGAAGAGACGTTGATTTTCCTTACAGGAAAGAAATCAGTTTTATGCATCAGCCAGAAGAATATAACCGTCATCAATGCAAGATAACCTCCGAGTACTACGCCCGTGGCAAAGATCTCCCTCAACTTCCAGCTATCTGGCAATGGAGATGGCTTGACTCTATCCTTCGAAATGGTCATAATTGTACCTAAGTAGACCAGATTTGTCGATTAGATGTCATGTTTTTTTTCCAAAAAATGAAAAAACAGGAAACATTCATACAATCCGGTAACTCACCATCATTAAGAATGGCGATTATCAAAACCATGAAGGGAGAGAAATCGAACTTCCAAATCAAAGCAATAAGCATGAAACCAACCTGCAAACAAGAAGTGGATAATATAATCAATCAAAACTGTCAATTAAAAGTAAAATTACCAAAAACAGAAAACTGATTGTTGTGCTTTAGTCGATCGACTTACCACAATACGGATTGTAATGGAGACTGCATAAATCTGCAAAAATATAATTACAAAAAGCATTTAAGTTAGCTCGACCAAAAGTTCATCTGTAAAAATGGAAGAGAGGAGGAAAATGCTAACTGTATAATTCTTCATTCTTTGGAAAATAGCTCTGCTGGTCAAAACTGCACTGATAATAACACTAAGCCCTGGCTCGGTCAGCACTATGTCAGAAGCACTTCTTGCAGCATCGGTACAATCAGCAACAGCAATACCAATATCTGCCTTCTTTAGAGCAGGGGCGTCGTTCACACCATCTCCAGTCATTCCGACAAGGTGTTTCCTCTCTTGCAATTTCTTCACAATTTCATATTTGTGCTCTGTATGGAAAGACAAAAAAATAAGGAAATTTCCATTTGTTAATTTAAGAAACAAAGAGGGTGTAAATACAGAGAAAGAGAGGGAAAAACCGGACCTGGAAAGACCCCAGCAAAACCATCAGCCTTCTCGATCAATTCTTCAACAGGCAGGCCAGCTATGGACTCATCCTTGTGGTCGCCAAGTAAAGAAGCAGAAGGGTACATATTTACTCCCATCCCAAGCCTACGCCCTGTCTCCTTGGCAATGGCAAGTTGATCACCTAATTTCAAAGAAAAAGGAAATGAATATGAGGTTTTCAAAGAAAAAAGAAATGAATATGAGGTTGGTTCAGGAGAAATGTATCTTTCTTCTGGGACTGCATATCCAGGGAAAGTTCATTTACCAGTAATCATTTTGACGTTTACACCAAGATTTAGGGCCCTGCGGATTGTTTCTGCACTATCGTGTCTTGGAGGATCAAAAAGGGACAAGAGCCCAACAAATTGCCATGGACCTCCAGGGCTGTCCTTCGATTTTTCTGGCACTTCCTGAAAACAGAAAACATTTGTCTCAAAAATCTGCATCTCTAATAGAATAACAGTACAAAATGAAATGCAAAAAACAAAAAAAAAAAAAAAGAAATGCTGAGAAACAAGCAAACATGCTACAAGAAAGTGTTAATAAACCTGTCGACCAACAGCCAGTGAACGAAGCCCACGCTCTGCAAATTTATCAATGACACTATGGACTTTTTTCTTCAAGTCTTCCTTGCAGTTGCAGAGAGTTAGGATCTGATTCGAGAAAAGAGGATATTTGAATAAATATTCGATGTGTTAGAAAACTATTTGTGCATAATATTCATGAAGCAGTAGACCAAGATAGTGGAAATCAGAAGCACCTGTTCAGGGGCTCCCTTGCTTGCCCGATGCCAGTTTCCGTCTGAATCTATGTAAGTTAATGCAGTTCTCTTGTCCACAGGGTTAAACGGGAGGAAGTGCACTTCCCGAATACCAGCTCTTGCCTGAAAAATCAAATATATTTCGTCTAAACACAATCCACTCCAAGTCTATCTAAAATATAAGACAAGAAAAGTAGTCATGCGCTACCTCCTTCGGATCAGCTAGTGTACCAACAATGGCACCATCAATAGCATCTTGATTTTCAGTTCTTGACGCCCTTGCGGCAAGAAGCAAAACCTGATCTGGGTCCACACCCTTCGCAAAGACCTCGATCAAGCTTTTATCAACGGAAAGCTTGTTAAGAGTTAAAGTTCCAGTCTTGTCACTGCACAAGACGTCCATGCCAGCCATTTCCTCAATTGCAGTCATTCTTTTCGTGATGGCACCCTGCTGAGATAATCTGTGGGATCCGATAGCCATTGTGACAGACAAGACAGTGGGCATAGCAATTGGAATACCTCCGATCAAAAGAACAAGGAGATTGTCGATTCCCTTCCTATATGGCCTGTGCTGAATCGGATACATCACGATTATCTCAGCCAACATACCAATCGCGATCGAACAAATACAGAAGTTACCAATGGCGGTAAGCACTTTCTGGAAGTGTCCCACTTGGTTGGTGCTGTCCACAAGATGTGCTGCTTTCCCGAAAAACGTATGAACTCCAGTGGCAATCACTATCGCCTCGATTTCACCTTGTTTGCAAGTTGAACCTGAAAATACTTCATCATAGGGATTCTTGGTGACGGGAAGGGATTCTCCAGTGAGGGCAGATTGGTCAATCTTTAATGGGTCGCCTTCAAGAAGACGAGCATCAGCTGGAACGATGTCTCCGAGCTTGATGCTTATGATATCTCCAGGAACTAGAATGGCTGCTTCCTGCTCACTCCAACGACCATCTCTAAGTACCTGTGATCAAGAAATCATCCAATATGAGAAACAATATATCATTAAATCTATGCTTTTGCCCGTTCAACAACTGAAAATAGATCAAAATTCCGGTTTAAATCATATACCTTTGTTTTAGGAGCAAGACCAGCCATGAGAGCAGCTGCTGCATTTCCAGCATTGTTTTCTTCGATGAAACTGATAGTTGAGTTGATAACGAGCAAGCAAACGATACCAACAAAATCTTGCCAATCCGGGGGCTTGCCACCTCCATTAGCTAGCGCAATGGCCATGATTGCTGCAGCTTCCATGACCCATGACAGTGGATTCCACATAAAACCAAGGAACTTGAGAATTTTACTTTCCTGAATCACAATTGACACAGATAATCAAATACATTGCAATCCAATCCAGCAAGACGCTGATCATAAAATGATACTAAAATTTTATGTGTTTCCACTTCCCAAAAATCATTCAGAAACATCTCATCTCACATTCCTCGTCCCATTTCACCCTTCTCCCTAGTGCATGAATCCGTCCTCTGCCCCTCGCCAATAACCATGCATTGTAAAAAAAGATCAAACAAAACAGTTATAAAAAGCAGTTTCATTACCTTCTTCTCCTCCAACTTGTTGGGGCCAAAAATATTAAGCCTCGTGTTTCCCTCATCGGAACTCAACCCTTCACGGCTACACTTCAACTGCTCAAAGACTTCCTCAATCGGGACTTTTTCCTATTATCATTTACGAAAAATCACGAACATGAGAATCCATACAATCAGTCATGCATCCAAATATTTTCTTTGGTCACAAAAAACCAAATCAAAACGATATCAACAGCCACACTCAAAGCTTCACATCTAGACAATGCATCAGATGTTGCAAAATATAAGTTGAAGTTACATGCATTAAAAATCATACGTCATTGAAGCAGTATCCTAGGAAGAACCACAGAAATCGGCTCGTTTCGTTTACATCATTTTTCGTACCGAATGTGAGTTTATGAGCCTTAAACTACGATCAGATAGGCTTCCAATTTCGTCTCCATTAAAAATCGATTGTGTGAGCAAATTACACAACAGTAGTTGGATAATTAACATCATGATTAGTCTTTCTTAATGGCCTACTCAATCACATCGTTAGGTGGTTGACAAAGTCAACCGAGCACAATTGTAATTAATACTTTTCACGATCAATTATAGAATTAATTGTCAAAATTTTCAGCTATCTAAAATGCTCTTCAGCCTGACAAAAAAACCCAATATCCATTACGAACAAAAAAAAATTATTAAAAAAATTTAAGCATAATCTAAATTTGTCCGCAAAGGCCAAAGCAATCCTAAATCCATTATTGCGCTGACTCTAAATTATTTGTTTATCTCAAATTTGTGTGAGACGGTCTCACGGATCGTATTTTGTGAGACGGATATCTTATTTGAGTCATCCATGAAAAAGTATTATTTTTTAGGTTGAGAATATCACTTTTTATTGTGAATATCGGTAGGGTTGACCTACGCTTGTTTGTTTTTCTAACACGTGTTTGAAAAACAATCAAACTTGTATAGTGGGAAGAAGATAAGTAACATGCAACATGTTCCTTTAGGATGAATTTTTTTAAAATTACACATGGTACACTCATTAATTGTTCGTTCATAGGATCCAACGAAACAAGTCTCCAAAAAGTAAATAAAATAAAAAATAAAATAAAAGTGGACATGAGAAAGTTGACTTTCAAGTTTCAACCATTGGGTGTGTCCCAAAATATTTATTTTTTAATTATTATTATTACAAAAAAGAGTGGCACTTTCAAAAAGTTAACATAAAAGGACAAAATTCCCAAAAGTCACTTGTTTGATTAATTTTATCAAGAGTAACTCTTTTTTTATACGATTTCACGTTCGTCAAATTTGTTTATTTAATTTAAAACAAATTATTAATTGAATCAAATAAAATATACATCGTACAAATTTAACTAATCAAACGATCTAAAAAAAAGGTTGTTATATTTTATTAAATTGTAAATGATTTTTGTATGCTTGTGGCCACTCCCTCGATTAGATCTCCACGAGGTTTAAAAAAATGATAAATTTTCGAAAACTACATCAAGTTGACTGGCGAATGAAGATGGGTAAATTCAAAATTTTCGTTATTTAAATTTGGTGTGCATTTTCTTGATAATTACTCCATATTTTTTATATAAAAAAGGAAAATTGACCAAAGTAGCAGTCTTCGTGGTTCACCTGAATTACGGGGCGTCTGGGCCAGAAACGGTATTTTATCCACAAATTATTCATAGTTTTTATATTTTAATTAATTAACTTAATAATTTCTTATATTATTATTTATAAAATGAAGGTAAATATTTAATATTTTTTATACACCTTCAGATTTAGGGATATTATTTTAAAATGAGATGCGGATGGATGGATGCATCTTGCTTACTAGTCAAATCACAATATCTTCTCCTAAATTAAATTTTCTTCGGCTACCTTTGTAAATTTACGGGTCAATTTTATAAGACGGATCTCTAACCTGATTCGATTAATGAAAAATATTATTTTGGATGAATCGATTTGATATGTCTCATAACCTAGTCATTAATTGTACATCCCAATAACTGTAATTAGTCTTCAAATTAATTAAATGATATGAAAAAAAGTCAAGCTTATTGATGAGCAATCAAAATTCAGATTCATGGAGATTAGTGATGATTAGAAAAAAGGGTAACAGATTGTTATCAAATTATTAACACAAAAGGGATGGTCAATCAAGAAAATGAAATAAATTTTAATTTTGGTTTATTTATTTTATTAGTAAGGTGTGTGTCTATATATACAGTTTTGATATCCTGCAGCACACTTATCTGAGTACCGATGAGATGTCACTCACCCATTAAAAATGGTGAAATATAGAAAAATGGATGCATATATATACATACACACTGGTCCCCATAATTCTGTGCAAGTTGGCAGTTCTTTGTATGTATGTATAACAGAAACTAAAAGAGAGAAGCAAAAAGCCTTTGGAAAGTTGAAAGCAAAGCATCAAATGATATGAAAAGAAACCTTTCCGGTTAGCACTAAAAGTCAATCCCCAAAGTGCAAACAAAACGAATCTCGGGAAACGCAGTGATGAAATAACAGCAAAAACTCATCTGATTTTCATCACAGATTCAAGTCAAAACACAAACAAAACAAAACAAAAAATCATAAATCCCACTTCAAGATTTCGTTCAATAATCAAGAATCAAACTGGGAAAACAATTGTACCAGATCAACTGTTTCATTCTTGATTTCTTCAAGACTTGTGCCTTTGTCATTTCCCATGTTCGCTTCCCCCACTTCTGTTAGATCACTTCTTCTTCTTTTTGTTTTATTTTTCCCAATAATCTTTTTGTGAAAATGAACGAAAAGGGATAGTAGAAGGGACAGGGAAATATATGATTCGAAGCTTTTTAGGGAGAAGTGGAAATGGGATCGATCGCTCGATCGCCTCAAGTAAGAGTAGTGGTTCGCCCGTGGCCTCTTTATATACTTGTTTTCGCGACCCGATAGCCGTATGTCCCCACACCAAGTGCCTCAGACTTCCAACTTTGACATCCAACTTGTTTGAGACGGAAGGTTGGAACATATTATTTTTTAATAAATCGAATTACAATAAATTTATATAATAAAATTATCTCGTGAGACGACATTATGTAAATTTTTGTATTAATTAAAATTATATATATATTAGTACAATTTATCAGTGTTTTAAAAAGCCCGTTTAAGCGTGTTTTAAGTTTGAAGCTCGACAAAAACGCCTCGCTTCAGAAAAAAAAAACGATTAAACTGTAATTTGATCGAATTAAGCGTAATTAAGACGTTTAATTAAGTTTGTTTATCCACAATTAATCGCATCTATTTATTTTTAAATTTTTTATTTTGAAGATACGTCTTTTTATTTTAAAATAATAAATTAAGTTTATAATTTATATGTTTATTTTTTCAATTTTAATTATGATTAAGTATGTCTGATAATGATTTGACAAATATTTAGCATTTTTTAATGTGGTCTAGTTGCAAAAAAACAAATAAATATTGTAATTTTCAGATTTTTATGCTTTTATAAATATAAGAATTAATGCATCAGACTAATTATTTTATCTATTTATTGGTTTGAGATAATTACAATTACACTAAAGATAAAAAATGTTTTTTTGCGCTTAAACTTAAAAAACTTGGAGCTCGACATCCACGATTTGAAACGCTGTACGTTGTTTAGAACCTTGAAATTTACTACATGACACGCACTTTATGGGTCAGTAGTTATACTAGTATGTTAAGTGCAAGATTTATTAAATTAAAATAATATATAAGGAGGTTTTATGTATTAAAAGATAATACAAATGAGATAATAAAAAATTTATGTATAACTTCTTTTGTATGTAAAATCAAGGAAAAAAATCTTCTTTGAATCACTTATAAATAATGTTTAACGTGAAATTTATAAATCTTATGTTTCGTACAATTGCTGTAATTCTGATATGCACACAATTATTTGTTAGCCATTAAATGAAAACAGTATCCAAAGATGTGATCCATAGAGCGAGATACATGTTTACATTTGCTACACCATATTTTTCTAGTATTTGATGACAGTCCGATTGTATTCGTTAGACGAGTCAACTATGTTCATATTTACAATAAAAAATAATATTTTTGTATAAAAAGTAATATTTTTAAGGGTGACTTAAATAATATAATTGTCTCACAAAATTAACCTGTGAGACCGTCTCACACAAATTGTTGTGTTTCTCGTGTTCGATTCACTCAATCTTTGATTTTGATGAGCATTACCTTGCAGGCAAAAATTTCTGTAAGAAGGTTTCACGGCTCGTATTTTGTAAGACAGATATCTTATTTGGGTCATCCATGAAAGAGTATTATTTTTTATGCTAAGATTATTACTTTTTATTGTGAATATCGATATGATTGATCCGTCTCACATATAAAAATTCATGAGACCGTCTCTACTTGCATTCAACAACGGTATAGTAGAATCGAAATTTTTTAGAATACTGTAACGGTGTAAGTTGTCGTTTAGATATTTTATCGTACACCGACTTAAATGTAATATTTGGATTACTATTTCCTTCTTAGAAACAATTTTTTTTTTATCGTTTTCTAATAGCAAATAATTTTGTTAGGTAGCACATATTTTTTTAGAAACATCGTATGGAAAAGGAACAAAATTACAAAACCAAAAACAAGATTCCCCATATTTTGTTTCTTTTCGTTTCATTTTATTGTTTATACATGCTTAAAATGTATTTGTATCCTTCATATTATATACTAATTAAGCTTTTGAAATTTTCACACTCTTTAAAAAATTAAAAATAGTTTTAAATATGTTATTATTATTTCAAACAAATTCTAATTACTAAAACAAATTTTTAATAATTTTAACAATTAAATATTTTTTTAATCAAAGTTACACTATCTTAACGAGCTAGTGTTTGCAAATGCTTAAAAAATTAAAAAAAAGACAGAAATAAAATTAAATATCATTCTTAATTCCATAACCAAACAGATTCTTTAACTGAAATTTTAAGCAAATGAAAAGGGTCAAGGAGAAGCCTTCTTTAGGATGAAAAAATTTAATTTGTAAAATAATAATAATAATACATAATATATTATTATTATTATTATTATTATTATTATATTATTAAGTGTGAAACTTTTATAGTAACTAACTTAGAGGACATTACAATATTTAATCTCATAATTACTCTTCTTACCCTACTAAAAACTTCCTTAAGTCACCTCATATTTTACATAAAAAAATCTAAACAAAACTTTCATTTTAAATCGAATTACTCTCCTAAATTGAAAATAATTTCGTGTTAATTGTTTAATATTATTTGATCAAATTAAAAATAATAATAGCACATGCAACGCGTGTGCATATTTTACTAGTAATAATAATAATCGCCCTTATTAGTAAAAAAAAAAAGATTTTGAAATTATATTTGAAGATTCTTTTCTTGAAAAAATTAGGGACTCAACGCAATCAACGACAAAAAATTTAAGATGATGTTTAATTTATTTGTTGTCATAGGTAAATAAATTAAATAAATAAACAGCATGGATCCTTTCTGTCTTAACATTTAAATGAAATTCTATACTATTATTTCTTTATATTATATACCTGTGAATCGGTGGATCTAAGTGCTCCGGCCGAAACAAGTTGGAGCTTTTTCCATATATTGCTTAATTCAAAAGCAAAAATTTGTGTGAGACGATCTCACGGGTCATATTTGTGAGACGGATCTCTTATTTGGGTCACCCATGAAAAAGTATTACTTTTTATGCTAAAAGTATTACTTTTTATTGTGAATATGGATAGGGTTGACCCGTCTCACAGATTATGATCCGTGAGACGGTCTCACATGAGACCTGCTCTAATTCAAAAGACTAAGTATATTTAAATCTTCCATAAAAAAAAAGTATACTTAAATCTTTGAGCAGATCTCATGTAAGACCGTCTCACGGATCTTAATCTATGAGACGGGTCAACCATACTCATATTCACAACAAAAAGTAATATTATTAGCATAAAAAGTAATACTTTTTCATTGATGACCCAAAAAAGAGATCCGTCTCACAAATATGACCCGTGAGACCATCTTACACAAGTTTTTGCCTAAATCTTTTGTGTATTTATTCTTCTTTATATAAAGTTTCGGCTATTTACCATTTAACAAAAATTGTTGTGAAACGGTATCATAGTTAATTTTGTGATATTGATATATTATTTGGGTTACTTATGAAAATTTATTATTTTTATGCAAAAAATATTAATTATTATTGTAAATATGGACATAATTGACAATTCTCAAGTATAAAAATCTGTGAGACTGTCTCACAAAAGATTTAATAATTAATATATACTTATAATTATCTCATAATTTTAGAAGAAAACAATTAAATGGTACAACCCACTAACTCTCGAATTCTTTTATTTTTTATTTCTATAAAATTTGAAGTTGCAAGAAATAGTAACCAATATATTTAGTTAAACACAAAAACTCTCGTGAGATGATATCATGTGTCAATATTTTTAGTCGGATCTCCAACTCGATTCATAAAAAATATTTTTTATGTTAAAAATATTATTTTTCTCTTAAGTATAAATCAGATTGACATATTTTATAAAAATAAATTCGTAAGATCAGAGACGTATCTATGTAGTGGCTATGGCGAGATGTTGCACACCATATATATGTGACTGGGTTTAATATGAATATATGTGATTAAACTTGAGATATATATATATATATATATATATATATATATATATATATATAAATGATAATGAATTTATTATTTGACTACGTACATATGACTATATTTTCCAAAATAATATATCAATATTAATTGACCCAAACCCAAATTGAGTCAATTTTTTTTAATAATAGTTTGAGTCAAGTATTAATAAAACTATAAGACAAAAACCCGTGTGAGACGGTTTCACGGGTCGAATTTTGTGAGACAGATCTCTATTTGAGTCATCCATGAAAAAGTATTACTTTTAATGCTAAAAATATCACTTTTTAGTGTTAATGTCGGTATGGCTGATCCGTCTCTCAGATTAGGATTCGTGAGATGGTCTCACATGAGACCCACTCAAACTATAATATGTATTACATTAGTGTTAAAAACCTATTAAAAATCTCTCAAAAAAGGGGGAAAACAACTAAAAAAAAATATTTTTTGTACTATTTTTTGTCCATTTAATTAAATATAAACATCACGATATATTTGATTTATTATTAATCCTGATACATTAAATTTTAAAAATTTATTTCCACTAAAAATTTATAATTTATATCTAATTCAACTCACTCCGATATAAAATCATAGAAAGTTTGTCTTAAAAAAATATCTAACATCTGTTTGTTTAGTAGGTCTCATGTGAGACCGTCTCACGGATCTCAATATGTGAGATGGGTCAACCCCGCCCATATTCACGATAAAAGTAATACTTTTAGCATAAAAAATAGTACTTTTTCATGGATTATCCAAATAAAGATCCGTCTCACAAAATATGACCCGTGAGACTGTCTCACACAAGTTTTTGCCCTCTTTGTTAAGGCAACTGGCAATGCTTTTTGTTTTCTCCGGCGGGCGCCCTTTGGTGTGGACCATTCGTCCATCGAAAACTCCTTCCCACGGTAAAAGTCAACGTTTGACTGCTTGGTTCCATCAAAAGGTACGGACAAATATCTTAAATAACAAAGAAAAACGGATAGAGAAAATTCAATAACGGAGAAATAATATATCACCATTGATATAAAAATATCGAAATGTAGGTGAGAACATGATTTTATCCTTGTTAGTAAATACGTTTTCAGAATGTGATTTTGTTTCGACCGCGATTTTGCTTTTCTTATAGAGGCAGAAACTTGTGTGAGACGGTCTCACAGATCGTATTTTGTGATACGGATATCTCATTGGGTCATCTATTAAAAATATTACTTTTTATGCTAAAAGTATTACTTGAACATGATTGATCCGTTTCACGGATAAAAATTCGTGAGACTGTCTCATAATAGACCTACCTATTTCTTAAAAAAATATTGATCATATCATATTATTATTGGGATAATAATAACAAATTCCTTCCGAAGAATTCGAAACAAAGAACAAAATTTATAGACAACAATATCTGAAGTTTTTCAAGTACGTCTTAAAGTAAACGAAATCTTATTTGGTAAATCACAATTCAGAAGTTAAGTTATATTTATAATGTAGAAACAACTTTTTTTGTAAATATTTGACTTATTGAATAGGCATACCTTTTACGATCAAACACATGTTGGTTCAAATCCTTTATGAATGGACACTGATTTAATTCGAAAAGTTGCACTTATTCAACTTCAAATGTTGCATAATTCATTTCAATTTATTTTGGCACAATTTATTATTTAATTACTAAAATAATAATTCTGATTTAGTTTCCTAGAGACCCTAGAGTTTATAATAATTATTATTAAATATTAATATTCAATGGCGATTGTTTTTCAAACTAGTCAGCACTAGTAGAATTTTTTGTTTTTACTTCGTCACTGATTACTTAGGCGATTATTAATGATGCAGTAGTATATACTGATCAACTTCGATAATAACACCAGCGAAGTAAAACATTATTTTTTACTTCAAAATTTTAAAAACACGGGCTTCACTTCTAATTTTCTGTAAACTATAAAGTTATAAATAAGCTATTACTTCTGCACTTTACGAAATCGATGAAGTAAAAGACTTTTTAAGTCGACATCGGTCTAATTCCGGGTCGGTTTTCCCTAATTGAACTGACAAAGACTTCGCTAATTTCTTGGATACGACTTCAGTTATAATACGAAGTAAAATGATCCATGTGGATGTTTGGGGACACGATTTTATCACAATTCTTTTGGTATATGTGGATGATATTGTGATAACAGGTAATCATGAAGACTCTATATCAAAGGTCAAAGAATATCTGCACACTGTTATCAAGATCAAAGACTTAGGGTCCTTGAAATATTTTTTGGGAATTGAAGTGGCTCGTTCCAAACGTGGGATATGTTTAAACCAAAGAAAGTATACACTGGAGCTGATTTCAGAAGCAGGAATATCTGGAGCGAAGGTTTTTGACACTCCAATGGAACAAAATCTGAAATTAACAACAAAAGAGTATGATGATTCGGCTGAAAAGCAGAAAATGAATGATCCACTTCTTGATGATCCGAGTGTGTACCGAAGAATAGTTGGAAGACTTCTATATCTCACAATTACACGCCCGGATATATGCTATTCTGTACAGGTTTTAAGTCAATTTATGCAAGCTCCGAAAGCTTCACACATGGAGGCAGTTTTTCGTGTTTTGAAATATCTGAAAGGAACAGCAGGAAGTGGAATTCTCCTATCTGCACAGAGTACTCTTACTTTGTCTGCATTTTGTGATTCAGACTGGGCCTCTTGCCCCATGAGCAGAAGATCAGTCACAGGATATTGCATAAAACTAGGGGAGTCTATAATTTCATGGAGAACCAAGAAGCAGGGCACTGTCTCAAGATCTTCAGCCGAAGCGGAATACCGTGCTATGGCAAATACTACGTGTGAAGTGGTGTGGATTACTGGAATTTTGGCAGATATGGGAGTGTGCTTGGATGGGCCAGCAACCTTGCATTGTGATAACATGGCTGCATTACACATAGCGGCTAATCCTTTATATCATGAACGAACGAAGCATATTGAGATAGATTGTCATCTGGTTAGGGAGAAGTTGAAAGATAATATCATTCGCACTGCATATGTTGGAACACAAGAACAGCCAGCAGATATTTTTACCAAGGCATTGGGAAAGGTTCAGCATAACTATTTATTATCCAAGCTTGGAATGATTCATCTTTTCCAAGCTTGAGGGGGAGTATTGAAACCATAAAAGCTAAAAGCGTGTTTCTATTTTGTTAGTTAGTTGTTAGTCTTGGTTACATATAAATAGAAACCCACTTAGGTAAACTCATGTACGATAACCATTTTTTCCAGAAAATGAGAATTCATTCTCGCATACTCTGTTTCCTTTCTATTGTTTTCTCAAACTTTAACAGGTGCCATACTTGTCCCTGTTTAGTAGAGCGATCTAACCGCGGTGCTTGAGCTGATGTGCAGTTTAAAATATTTGAGTTGCATCATTACCACTAGCTATAGCTTTTGGTAAAACGGTAAGCACTCGATCCTACAATTGGTATCAGAGCCAAGATCACGGATTCGATTCCCATTGATTGCAAGGAGTGGAATTATTGTGAGAGAAATTGTTGAGTGCAATAATTGTCCTTGCTTGGTAGAGCGATCGAACCGTGATGCTTGAGCTGCTGTGCGTTTTAAAATATTTGAGTTGCATCATTACCACTAGCTATAGCTTTTGGTAAAGCGGTAAGCACTCGATCCTACAAATACTTATAAAACGTTTTTTTTTTAAAAAATATTAGCGATTAGAATAATTTTTCTACGGGTTCTAGAAGAATAGATATACATGCCTAAAATTTAATTCGAACAGAAAATATCAAATTTTGTGTAATAAATTTATATTTTACGCACAATTTTTTTATGAATAAATTTCAGATAATACACTACATCTTAATTTCTTAGTACGTATATATAATCGGTACCATATATTAACACACTACCCTTTATTCATATGGCAAAATTACACCAAAATAAAATTACTCTTATACATTTAATCGAACGAAAATTTCAAAACTGCGTATCTATTTAATAATATAAACGAAACTAATTAAAAACAAAATTTTCAAATCCAAATAATTTTTTAAAATAAAATATTATACAAACATACAACGAATACGATTATATAGCTAGAGCTCAAGCATGAAGTTTATATTGTATGTGACTAAAATACTAAATTATCAGGTACTCTCCTATAAATATCAGATTTGAGTGTCTAATTCATTCATTCACTACATTGGTTTTCAGCAGCATCCTTAGCTGCTCTCTCATTATATTCTCAGTCTCTGACTTGAGTGTCGGATGAGCTACGGAAGGACACCCTCATGGCCTTTTTCTAACGGTTTCTTTCGTAATTTCAGACCTAGAGTAAATTCGAGGTCTGCACTCGACTAGCACCACTTACTGGAACCGAACTTTAAATTTTCAGTGTGTATCAATTTCGATTTTTTTATCAGAAAAGTTGCGTGAGGTCGGTCAACACATGCTCTGAAACTATTGTGTATTTGTTTAGTGTGAACATCAATTTGCGTTTTTTTTTTCCAAATTGATTAACGTTTGACCCCTAAATCAACGACCTTATATAGAGACCGTAACCCAAAACAAAGTAATATTCGTTGTCATACAAATTAAAATTATTATTTTTCATTCAAAATTTATAATTTTCACTAACACAATAGCCGATAAAATGTTGGAAAAGATAATCAAACTATTTATCATTTGTCAAATACTCGTCACCTACTCGACTATCTTGGAAACATATCGGGAAGGCAAAAAAAAATCCCATTTTATTTTACATGTAGTATTCATTTTTTATTCGTTCTTTCGGACTCCTCAAATCGAAAAAGCTAGTACAGGGGTAGTTATTTTTGGTATAATATATGATTAGATCTATTCCAATAGACACGACTCCTGTACAACGATAATGAGTCATTAGACTGAACTAACATAAGCCTTAGCACATACTCATACATCACTACTGGTCATAAGTCGTTAGTATGATCCAACATGAGCCGTAGCTCATGCTCATGCACTGTTACTCATAAAGTATTTCACCCATGGAAAGTGATTTCTTTCAATTTCCCAAACACTTAAACACATGACCTTCAGACTTAAGTACTTAGATTTCTAAAGTGTTGGTATTAGGTGGCTAGTTGAAAAAAAAAGTTGTATGACGACGAGAGTTACATGTACGATTACATATTACTTTTGAGATTATTTAACTATTGAAAATATATTTTTTAAATTAAAATAACTTAAAATGAAATAATATTTTTTTAATTTTTTTATTGACAATATTATCTTTACTACTAAATATAGAAAAAGTTGGCTTGCACGTTGATGTGAAGGGACAGATTATTAACCACGCTGCTAGAATGCTACCATCCCCGGCAAAAATACTATTGCATAAAGATTGGGTCCTTCATTTGGTTGTTAAACTTCACATTTTTAAATTTATTATTATTATTATTATTATTATTATTATTATTATTATTATTATATTATTACTATTACAAGTACACGTGAACTTCTTATATTCATAGATTTTCAAATAAATTATATTTTTCTATTAGTTCATGAAGGCAAATATCCAAGCCAACTCGTGAAATTTGGAAAGAATTGTGCATTTATTTAATCCTTTTGTGTTTGGTCATTTGAAGGATGATAAATATTTATTCATTAGGTCTTATGTGAGACAATCTCTCGGATTTTTTACTTGTTTGATAGGTCAACTCTGCTCATATTTACAATCATAAGTAATATTTTTGACATAAAAAATAATATTTTTCACGTGTGACCCAAATCAGATATATATCTTACAAAATTGACTCGTGAGATCGTCTCACAAATTTTTTTACGATATTTATATTGTCTCGATGCAACTTTCCCATTTCTTGTTTTTTATGTTTAGTTGATGTTAAGTGCGTGCCTCTTCAAGTTGTTGAATAACAGTAGCAATGGAAGTCAAAATTAATTAGATCAATTAATGACGTCTCTATGGACATCCACCCACTTTCCTTGTACAAATTTACTCTGTGTATGTATATGTCAAACGAGAAAGTTGTTTAATTACGCTACGATTACCGCCTTTCACTAAACTAATTTATTAGTTAATTTATTATTAATAATAACAACATGGACAATAAAATAGAACACGCGTATGATGATGATCATAATGATAAGTATCGGAACGAGTATTTAATTTTTTTACCAAAAACTATGGCTGATGTATAGTCGTAATGATTTAATTCAAATGTTTTAAATTGTACGGCCGCTAAAACGTCATATTTTGATCGTTGTCATAGCATGAACAATTATTTTACTTCAACAATATCCCTCTTAATAATTCAACTCCTTGCAATCCACGAGAATAAAAAAATGTCATCTTATATCTGATATCAATTATAGGATTGAACATTTAACGTTTACTAAATTAATTAAAACAAAAATTAGTCATGCATATTTTTAATTTTGTCTGTATCCCCGTCTTATTAAATTTTTTTCTCATTAATCCAAAAAATTAAATTGTATGCTTTAAAATATATATTTAAAAAATCAGTTTATTTATGATATTAAAGTAAATCTTTGAATTAAATAATATACAGATGTTAAAATAAAGCAAACCAGGTGTAGAATCGAACGTTGGTCGGTTTTACTATAGATGTTGGTAACAATGCAATTTAAATTTTTTAAACAGTATAATAATTCAAACATCATATTTCGATTGCTCCACCCAACATGAACAACATTCGTCAAAATTTTATAGCAAAAATATCAACCCTTTCTCTTTCCAAAAAATTTGCTCAAACTATTGTTGCCACTTTGACAAGCCGATTCGCCGTCGTCGATTACCGAAATTTGTAAACGACCACATATTTGGAAAGCCCTCGTTGAAAGCTCTCTTTTGGTACTATTTTTGCGAAAATTATCATGTCGCATGCCGTTTGTCTGCCGCCCTAAACGTCCATCGCCGCATATACTCTAGTTTTTAAGGTTTTTGGAGCTTGAACCCTTGCCCTTGCTCCACATTTAGAGGTTGTTTATGTGAGAACCTGAAATTCCAGCAGCTAACAAATTTCAGCATAAGCTAAAAATTCCAGCAGAAGCTAATATTTCAGAAGCTGGTATTTTTCCAAAATCCAGCAGCAGACAACAGATAAAATCCAGTAGCAGCAGCAGCAGCAGCACGAAATTCCAGCAGACAGTTACTGATTCAGCTTGAACTTGTAACTGAAGCATTTAACACGAAATAAAGATTGATAATGTCAGATTATGGCCTTTAATTGGGAGGCTAACAGTCAGAATTTCACCTATAAATATCACTCTCAAACACCTGAATTGGTTTACCAAAACCTTGAGTTATCACCTGAAATTAGAGCTAAGAGAGTGCATTTTCGAAGCTGTAAAATCCAGTAGCGAGGCAAACAGATTTCAGTAGACTTCAACCGAAACTCTAGCAATTTACTGTAAGTGGGCTTATATGTAAATATCTTGAAATCCGTTTGATAATTCTGTTTTAAAGTTCAGTTTCTGTATGTTTGATTTCTGATTTTGAAGCACTGAAACTCCCTAGTGAACTAATGGTAGGAATATATATTCTGAACATTTCTGAATTCTGATTCTGATTCTGGCCTCACCCCTTAGAGGAGAGAACATATAGGGGACTGATATCAGTTTAGCCATGAAATTCACTAACGTGCTTAGTGCTTACTAATTCTGAATTCTGTTCTGTAATTTCTGAATTCTGATTACTGTTCTGAAAACAAGAGTTCTCTGTATATTATCGTATTACTGTTTCTGTTGAAAACGATTTCGAAACTGGGAGTTATTCCCGCCCCCGCTTACTGAGTGACAATCATATCACTCACTCACCAAACACATCTCAGATAAAAACGAGGAAGAGTTGATAGAAGAAGAGGAGCAACGTCAGTTTTGGGGCTGGTGATGAAGATCGTTGTTATCAGTTCTTATTTATGTTTATTTCGCTGCATTTGTTAAGACGATGTTGTAATTGGTTTTACATTTCCGCTGTAAAACATTATTATTGAGTTGTATCAGACAATGAATATTCAGTATTATGAATAAAAGATTGGTTTTTTCTGAAATTCTGTACTTCTGAGGCTTGTTGTTTTCGAATGTAAATTTGAGAGCAACGCCGGTGTCAACCAACCCTCGTCCCGGGGCGTGACAGTTTAAGGGTGAGCCAAATTTTGGTTTAATTTTGGACAAACTTTGAACATATTGAGATATCAATCGAATTTCAAAATTTATATTTGGTTATTTTCAAAATTTCAGACTATAATATTTCGGGATTTTTTGAAGTTTAGTGTCGGGTAATTCAAGTTTGGTAGTTGTCACGCCTTAGTATTGATAAATACAATTTTCTGAAATGTTATTTTGATGAGTTTTTGAATTAAAAATGTTGATTTATAGGATTTTAGTTTGAAAATCACGATTTTGGAATTTCAATTGCTTAAATTTATTGCTTGTAATTTTAAGTGCCTTAAATTGTTGCTTGGAATTTCAAAACATCTATGCGTAACAAGATGAATGAAGAGTTTTAGTAGATTTTATGTTCATCTACGTTAAATGTGATTTGGTTAAAAAATTGGTAACGATATAATAATTAATTAGTTTGATTCTAAAAAGAATCGAAGAGCACAACTTCAATAGTGTTTTTTCTCAATGTTTATTAATCTATTGAATATTGATTATTTTTTTCCATATTTTTGGAAAGTTAATATTCACATATATTTTTTATTTTATGTTTTTAAATTAATTAATTTATTGTATTAATTACAATCTAACTCGGGACAAAGTTAACCCGATGTACTTTGAATCATGGCTCCATGCTTGGGTACAAATCAAATTTTAATTATACATTAATCCAAACATCACGTTTCAGTTGACATCCTTATAGAAAGAATTAATACACGTCAACAATAAGTAATTATACAAACATTAAGTTTATTTTATTTTTAGATATGCAAGATCAAACTATATATATAATTATTTTTTAGTTTAATATGTTTGTCTACTTACAATTTTAGTTAATTATGTTATCAAATTTTAGTATGAGTCCAATATCTTTATTTATTAAGTAATTTTAATTTTTTTTGGACATGATGTTGATGTGATGTCAATGTGTGTAGTGTCACATCAACATTCCCGATTAAACATGACAAAATTATTGAAAAGCAACATATATAAAATTAAAACTGAAAATTTGATAACATAGATAACAATTATAAAAAATAAAAAATACAAGAATAAAGTTGTAATTTTTCTTTTTATAATACATATTATTTAATTTTGAGGATCTTCTAATTTAATAATAGCATAGGATCCGACAGGCACTTGCGTCTGTTCAAAATAACTATTGCATTAATTAAAAAAATTATTGCATACAATTAATTTTTTAAAAAATAATTAATTAATAACTTAAAATAAATCAAGTGCTCAAATTAAAATAGTTAAACAATGATTGTGATCATGCATTTTGTCTGTGTTTTACTTTGTTGTTGAGAACGTAATTTTTGTTTTTGGAATATGGAATTAATTTGTCTGTGATTAATTAAATATATTTAATTGGAAAAGGTTAACTTCTTGTGTTTAAAAATAAACTATAAAAAAACCTCTTATAGAAGGATCAATTTTATGAGATGAATATTCGACCTGATTCGACACACGAAAAATTTTATTTTGTATGCAAAAAAAAAAAATTACTTTTCAATATAGATATAAATCAAATCGATTCATCTTACTCACGAATATAGATCCGTGAGATCGCTCACAAGAAACATAGTCAAATATCATTGACTTGACTTGAAGAATGAGATTACATGTTTTTTTCTTTTTTAAAAAATAGAAAATATGGACAAACAGAATCAAGACAAAACATAAAAACACGAAATACAAAGAACATAATTTTGATTTACTTTAATCCATTGAAAGGGTCTGTGTTAATTGTCATGGAATCAAGTTTCATAGGTTTTAATAACGGAATAATTTGATCTTAATTTAATAAAAAATTTCAATAAAAATAAAATTATTTTAGGAAAATCTCCGGTGAAACGAAAGACAACATTTGATTTATAATCCCATCAAATAATTAAAAGATACTATTTCGAGCGTTTCGATTGGTCACATGTTAAAGATTTAAAAATATAAATAAAAATATAATTGATTTAAAAAAGTTATTGAAGATTTAAAAAGAAAGATTATTTTAGAAAAATAAAAAATAATTTTAAGTTTAAGTAAAAATTCACCAAATGAGTTAGAAATTAATTAGTACAAAGGTGTTGCCTGTAATTAAATAGTAAGATAATGACATTCATTGATTAATTCACCACAATATTTTAATGTATGTATATTCTTGTGAGACGTTTTCACGAGTAAATTTTGTGAGACATATCTCTATTTGACTCACCCCTGAAAAAATAATTTTTTTATGTTTAAATATTACTTTTTAGGCAAAAAATTGTGTGAGACGGTTTCACGGGTCGTATTTTGTGAGACAGATCTCTTATTTGGGTCATCCATGAAAAAAATATGCTAAGAGTATTACTTTTTATTGTGAATATCGATAGAGTTGACTTGTCTCACAGATAAAGATTCGTGAGACCGTCTCACAAGAGACTTACTCTAATTTTTATTATAAATATGGACATGATTGAGTCGTTTCATAAATAAAGATTAGTTAGACTGTCTCATAACGGACATACTCAAAAAATTCTAAAATTTAATTAGATTTTTTTAAAACAATTTAATTAGATTTAAGATGAATAAAAGTGTGATTTTAATTTGGGCTCTTCTCTCTTGTATTCTCTTCATTGTCCCAACCACAACACGAATATTTTTGATTGGTGTATAATCTTTTATAATAAATTCATTTTCGAAGATTTAATACATAATGGGGACAACTATATACATTTGAAATCTGCAGGCAAAAATGGGACCAAACTACAGTCACAGACAATATCTTCTGTTTTTGTTTTTGGACAAATAATCTTTCAAATTTTTTCCCGAAATATTAAAGATCTTTTTTTAAAAAAAAAATTACATCTAAGTCGGATTGAAGATCCCACGGATCTCAGACGAGTTTTTGTGTATATATTGAATGATTTCAACTTAAATAATTTTGTATATATTAATGATATTAGACCGATATATCGACCACATATATTCGACACTTGTTTGGAAAAAAATAAAAATAAATAGAAGATTATTCCTCTCCATTTTGTGTGTGTGTGTTTGATGACGTAGATTTTAATTTCACAGTTTTAAAATAGAGGCTAATTGTCAAAAAAACTTATTTATTTTCTTTCCATTTTTCAATTATTATTTTTATTATATACTTTTCAACTCTATTAAAGAAGAACATTGCCCACCAAACGACAGAGACTTGAGCCGAGCGTGGCTTTGTGGTGATGATGAATAAGACTTTGGATGAATTATTGCCAATAAATAGAATCACAATTTCTTTCTTTCAATGAATTAGTAAATGCATTTATTGATCATCTTGCCCCAATTGTCTCATTTTCATGATGATGGCCATTGATTTTTTATTTTTTTTAGCTAGAAAAAGATTTGTTACGATTGGATTTTGAATCAGAAATCTCATTTCAAACTTAAGATCTTAATATTTGATGTGTTATAAGATATCGACGATGGTCATTGACTTTAAATGTTTTTTGAATGATATATAAGAGTAGGTTTTTGTGAGATGGTCTCACGAATCTTTATATGTGAGACGGGTCAACCCTATCGATATTCACAATAAAAAAATAATACTCTTAGCATAAAAAACAATATTTTTTCATGGATGACCCAAATAAGAGACTTGTCTCGCAAAATACGACCCGTTAGACCGTCTCATACAAGTTTTTGTCGATATATAATTAAGAGGGGTTGGTTGGTCCTTTTTTTTTTCTCCAATTATTACAATAAATCAAAAAAAAAAATATCAAACAGTCATCGTCGATTGTTTCTCTCCGAAGAACAAGCTATATTATGAAATAAATAAATATTATAATATGGGTTTTTCATTGTTTACATTTATAGATTCTTGTACATAATTCAAAACTTTTTTTTGCTTGTAATTTAAAACTTTTTGACTATCTTGTATGATTCATTATGTGTTGACACATAAAAAACCAAAATGTTAAGGAGCTCGATTCCTCGTATCAAGTTAAGTCCGATGCTTTATCTAATACATAATCAAAATAGCTGAGTTGCGGGTTCTTAATGTTAAGAGTTCGATTCCTCGTATCAAGTTAAGTCCGATTGTTTTTAATTTATTAAAAGATGATGCAATCTCTATTTTACTTATTGTATCTCAAGGCCAAGAACTCTTGATGAGAAAATCGTTGTTTATATATATATATATATATATATATATATATATATATATATATATATATATATATATATATATATATATTTATATCATTGGACCCATGATGGGATAGGATACACTTGGAAAATTAAGAGTCGACGTTGAATAAAGAAGACTTTCATTTTCAAGGCTTTCCCACTGACCCAGTTATTTGAAAATGCATGTGTTTCTATTCCTTCATTTCGACACCAATATCACCATTAATCAAAAGTGTATATTTTGTATCTCTAAATAGTCATTGCTGGAAGCCCAAGGAAGCAAGTCACCGTAAATATTTGCAACTTGTATCAAATAATGTTATTTCGGCATTCGCCAGACCTATTTTTATAGGGCGTCTCTCAGTTGTAACAAATTTTTTACTATGGATAGTTGCCGGAATCTCATTTTCTCAGATCCAACTTTGACCGGAACCGATCAAGTTACGGGCCTTCAAGCTACACCCCTGCTAGACCCCATGGCAGTTCATACATTACCATAGAAAAAACATTACCATATACAAATAAGAAACGATTTCAGAATGGAATGCCATATTAGTTGATAGTAACCTTTTCTTGGCCCAATTGAACAGTAAAAGATTGGATTCAATAAATCTTGTCCCCCAAGATATCAGGTACGTCCTATAAATATCAAGTTCCAAAGTTAAAAAAAAAATGGTCTCCAATATTTTTCAGAGCCTACCGAAAGCAGTTGCAAAAATTACTGTCTTTGCAAAGACAAAATCTGAGCAAAGAAGGTAAATTATATTTTTGGTATTGTAGTTTGCAATTTTTTCACTTTTGATCATGTTAACGATAAGTTTGCATTTTTAGTCTTGTAACTTATATATATATTTGATAATGCTCAGATGAATATGCATTTTTAGTTATGTAACATGCATGTTTGTTTCATTTTTGGTCTTTTTAACGATGTATTTACAATTATAGTATTGTAACTGACATGATTTTTTCATTTTTTTTCCTCTTTATTAATCGGATTCCCCGTATATTTTCTTTCTAAAAAATTCACGAGAAGTTTTCAACTATGACCGCTCACAAAACCAAGATCTACGTGCAATGCTGCGGCAACAACAGCAAAGATCTCTGCCATCTCTAAAGTGGTAGATGAAACAGCACAAACGTATATGGTATCACATAAATGGTAACACAAGAAAAATAATTTGATTTTTAATTAATCAGAGGACCACGCAGTCGTTAGTTCTTATTAAAAGTGCTAAATAGAAATACGTTTATTAGTATATGGTTTATACGCTTTCTTTCCTTAAGATTGTATATAAGGACATTTCGTCAGTTAATCCGAGTGAGACATTTTGCTCCACTTCTCTGTTTTTTTGTTCTCGTTTATTTTCTAATATGGTATCAGAGCAAAACTCTCGCATTCGCGCGATTCTTCTTGGTTAATCGTGTCGATTAACTCGATCGTTGCTGGATCTGCCTTCTTTGATGCACTTAATGGCGAGGGGAAATCAATCGCAGCCTCCACCTCAAGGTTCAAGTTCAAATGCTGTAGGAAACAAAGTGCTCTTCGAAGATTCGAGTAGTCAATACTACCTGCAGAATGGTGATCATCCTGGATTGGTGCTGGTTTCTCATTTACTTACAGGTAATAATTACAATACCTGGAATAGGGCGATGTCGATGGCTTTTGAAGAACCTAAAGGGGGGGTGAATAGGTTCTTTTAGGCCCTTTAGCGTTTTAAAACGAGTTTGCAAAAATTGCAAGCGGAAGACTTGAGGGACAATCACAAATAAAATGAATGCGTAAAGTAAGTGCGTAAAATAAATGCGTAGTAAAGTAAATGCGTAAAGTAAAGAGGGATAGAGATGTTTATGGAAGTTCGACGAAGAATCGTCTACGTCTCCCCTTCTCGATGAGGATCGAGGTATCACTATATCGACTTGGCTTTAGGAGCTCCAAGCTAGCTTTTACAACCACGCCTCGATGCGTCTACTTGGCCTTGAGGGCTCCAAGGATAGCCACGAACTTTACAACCCACTCGAGAGTATTACTCTTTTTCTACAACTCTTTTGATATTACAACTCTTTTAATCAACGCACACAAGAGATAGTAGAAAGCTTTGTAAGAGACAAGAGAGAGTGGAGTGGGATGATTGAAAATGCATCCTCAAAGGCCTATTTATACTAGTCTTGGACGCCAAGGTTCGGATCTTCTGTTTATGCTTCGGAACGTCCGATGTGATTGAAATCAATTTGCGTAATTCTGGGATGACTTCGGATCGTCCGTTCTTGACTTCGTAGGGTCCGAACATATGCTTCGGAGGGACCGATCCAGCTTCGTGTCTTCCGAACAGTTCTTTCAGACAGTGTATGACAGCTTCGGAAGGTCCGAACTCAAGTTCGTACCGTCCGAACATTCCCGCGTTTCCAGAGATTTGAAATCTTCAACACTTCGTAGCGTCCGATCATGTCCTTCGTAGCGTCCGAAATCTTACTCAATCAACAGTCAGATCAATTTGTCTCCGCATTCAAGTGATTTGATTGCTTGTGTTCGGAACGTCCGATCACGTCTTCGGACCGTCCGAACTGGCTCCTCGCAGCTTCCGAACAGCTTCCACTTTGCTTCTGATCGGCACCTTTTCGGAACGTCCGAATCAACTTCGGATCTTCCGAACGTAACTTTGTTCTTAGTTTCCTGCATGCCTCAATATAAAACATTAGTACATTTTTAAGCCAAGTTTTGGTATCATCAAAACAAAAACTTTGGGATATGTTACAGCATTAAAAACATTAATCTCATCCTCGAGATTTGTATGCGTTTAAGGCGTAACAATCTCCCCCTTTTTGATGATCACAAAACTTGGTTAAAAATTGAGAAACAATAATCAACATAATCTAAATTATTATTAAATAACTCCCCCTTAATCAAATAACAAGTCTAAGAGGTTGAATTAAGGCGAATTTATTTAATAACCATTTAAAAGCAATTTTAACCAAATAAATTCTCCCCCTTTTTGTGATAAGCAAAAAGACATAAGCATAAAGAGAGACAAATAAACAGGTAAAATATCCACTAATAAATGCAAGTCTTTTATACAATGATGCATAAAGATAAAATAAACAAAAATAACAAAAACATAATCTAAGAATCCGCATCCCGCGACTCTCTATGTCTCCTCATCTCAGCCTCGATGGAATGTTGAGCCATAATTATGGATAAATACAATTAATTTGTATTATCCGACATTATAATGCTCACATTAATAATACTCCCCCTCAATTTAACAAACATGTACGAGAGTATTCGACTAGTGTTTACAACTCAATCATGCCAAGTTCACCACGCAAACGAGTAAAAGTAGATTCATCTAGTGGTTTTGTAAAAATATCAGCAATTTGATTCTTGGTGTCAACATAGTGAAGTTCAACATCATTTTGCTCAATGTGATCACGAATGAAATGATGTCGAATGTCAATATGTTTAGTACGAGAATGTTGAACTGGATTCTTTGTTAGACATATGGTGCTTGTATTATCACAAAAGATTGGAATTTTTGAAAAAGTAACACCATAGTCGAGTAATTGATACTTCATCCAAAGAATTTGTGCACAACAACTACCGGCAGCCATATACTCGGCCTCGGTCGTTGAAAGTGCAACACAGTTTTGCTTTTTAGAAAACCATGACACCAAGCAATTTCCCAAAAAGAAACAAGTTCCACTAGTGCTCTTTCTATCCACCTTATATCCTCCAAAGTCGGCATCACAGTAAGCTTTTAAATCGAAAAATGAGTTCTTAGAATACCATAATCCGAGATTTGGAGTATTTGAAAGATATTTGAAAATGCGTTTTAAGGCGAATAAGTGTGATTCCTTTGGACATGATTGAAATCGTGCACACAAGCAAACACTAAACATAATGTCAGGTCTACTAGCAGTCGCATAGAGTAGGGAGCCAATCATGCTACGAAATAACTTTTGGTCAACAGGTTTACCTCCCTCATCTTTGTCGAGTCTGACTGTCGTGCTCATAGGTGTGGATGAGGCTTTGGAAGACTCCATCCCAAACTTTTTTAGCATCTCCTTGATGTACTTCCCTTGGTTGACAAAGAAACCATCCTTGCATTGCTTGATTTGGAGACCAAGGAAGTAGTTGAGTTCGCCCATCATGCTCATCTCAAAGTGATCCTGCATAAGCTTAGAAAAATCTCTACACAAGTGTTCATTAGTAGCACCAAAAATAATATCATCTACATATATTTGTACTATCAGCAAATCATTATTTTTAGTCAAGGTAAATAAGGTAATATCAACTTTACCCCTACAAAAACCATTAGACAGCAAAAAGGTAGATAATTTCTCATACCAAGCTCTAGGAGCTTGTTTCAAACCATACAAAGCCTTATCAAGTTTATACACATAATCAGATAAGTGCACATCTTCAAAACCAATAGGTTGCTCAACATACACTTCTTCTTTCAAATCACCATTAAGAAAAGCACTTTTAACATCCATTTGAAACAATTTAAAGTCTCTAGAGCAAGCAAAAGCAAGTAGCATGCGAATGGATTCTAGTCTAGCAACAGGGGCATAAGTCTCATCATAATCAATTCCCTCTTCTTGACTATATCCTTTAGCTACTAGCCTAGCTTTATTTCTAGTGATTGTACCATGCTCATCTAACTTGTTCCTAAATACCCATTTAGTTCCTATGACAGGTCTATCAGTGGGTCTAGGTACAAGATTCCAAACTTTATTCCTTCTAAATTCATTTAGTTCATCTTGCATAGCAATAATCCAAGAATCATCAAGTAAAGCTTCTTCTATGTTCTTAGGCTCTATGTGAGAAAGAAAAGCAAGATAATTGCACATATTAGAAGAGCGAGTAGATACTCCCTTCGATGGGCTACCAATGATGAGGTCCATGGGATGATCCTTGTGTGTAGTCCACTCCTTCGGAAGAGGTGCGTCCTCTTGATCTTTAGGAACATCATCTAGGCTTGTGGACTCCAACTTTTCGCCAAGGATATCTATATCATCATCATCAGAAACAACAGTTCTAGGCAAGCAAGGGTTAGTTTCATCAAATATGACATGAATAGATTCTTCAACTAGTAAAGTACGTTTATTAAAGACTCTATATGCTTTGCTAGAAGTAGAGTAACCAAGAAAGATACCTTTGTCCGATTTAGCATCGAATTTACCCAGGTTGTCCTTACCATTGTTGTGGATGAAGCATTTTGATCCAAAAGCGCGGAAGTAAGAAATGTTAGGCTTTCTCCCTCTCCATAGTTCGTATGGAGTTTTCTTGAGAATTGGCCTTATTGATACGCGATTGATGATGTAACAAGCAGAACTCATTGCTTCAGCCCAAAAATATTTTGGTAGAGAATGCTCACATAGCATGGTCCTTGCAATCTCTACTAGGGTCCTATTCTTCCTCTCAACGACACCGTTTTGTTGAGGAGTTCTAGGACAAGAAAAGTTGTGACCAATGCCTTTGCTTTGACAAAAAATTGAAAAATTTTCATTTTGAAATTCCGTTCCGTGGTCACTACGGATTTGTTTGATCAAAAGATTTTTCTCATTTTCAACCTTTTTGACAAAAATTTTGAAATGATCAAAGGCATCATTTTTGTGGGCTAAAAACAATGTCCAAGTAAAACGTGAAAAATCATCTACAATGACAAAAGCATAAGATTTTCCTCCTAGACTAGTTGTCCTCGAGGGACCACATAAATCTAGGTGAAGTAATTCAAGGGGCATAGAAGTGGATACAAAATTTTTATTTTTAAAAGATTCCTTTGTGTGTTTACCAAGTTGACAAGCATCACAAAAAGAATCTAATTTTAAATTCAGCTTTGGCATTCCGGAAACTAGGTCAAGTTTTAAAAGTTTTTCTATGGTGCTCATCCCAACATGACCAAGTCGTCTATGCCAAAGAATGTTGTCATCAACATTTAATGTTACAAGGCTTTTTATTTTTGAAAAAGATGAAATCTTTAAATCGACCTTGTAAACATTTTCACTTCTATAACCTTTGAAACTAATGGTTTTGTCAGTTGTGAGTGATACAGTGCAATCGTGTGGTGTGAATTTGACTTCATAACCCCTATCGCACAATTGACTAATGCTTAGGAGGTTATGTTTAAGCCCTTTCACAAGAAGTACATCATCAATAATAGTAGAGTTAGATATACCGATTGAGCCAATGCCTTCTATGATCCCTTTGCTGTTGTCTCCGAAGGTCACCGATCCCTTTTCTTTTGGTCGAATGGATTGTAGCAGCTTCTTTTCTCCCGTCATGTGTCGAGAGCATCCACTGTCAAGATACCAAGTGCTCGATGACTTGTCTCCCCTTTGTCCCTACAAGGTTGAGATACAGTTTGATAGTTGGTACCCGTTTCTTTGGGTCCTTTGGGGTTAGTAGTAGTTGGGGATTTGGGGATCCATTTCCAATAACTATTCTTGTTGTGTTGGTGTCTAAGTTTCTTGCATTTAGGTCTTATGTGGCCTATCTTACAACAGTAAGTGCATGTTGGTGGTGTTCTTGGTTTTGCCTTTGCGATAAGACTAGCGAAGTTGACTGATTTCTTTTCATATCCTAGACCTCCTTTGTCGAAGTTACACCTTTGCATGCTCAAGAGGTTTTCTAGTTTACCGCTACTCACATTGAACTTGTTGAAGGCTTTCTCTAAGTCTCTTAGGTTTGTCTTGAGCTTAGTGTTGTCATGCATCCTAGCTTCTAGTTCAGTTTTAAGTTGCTTATTCTCATTTCTAAGTGACTTAGCCTTATTGTACATACTAGTGTAAGCGGAGAGTAATTCATCGTAAGAGGGTACCTCGTCGTCATCCGAGTCGGTCAGATGATCTTCCTTCGCCATGAAGCATAGGGTAGACTCCTCTTCGTTGTCGCTGTCGCTCCACGTGGCTAGAAGGGCCTTTTTCTTGTCTTTGCTGGCCTTCTTCTTGGAGGGACACTCGTTTGCATAGTGACCCTTTTGTTGACAGTTGTAGCAGGTCACTTCCTTCTCAAACTTTTTGTCTTTCTTGTTGAAGTTGGAACTTCGCATGAATCTTTTGAACTTTCTAGTGAGGAGTGCCATTTCTTCATCGTCGCTATCTTCAAGTTGACTGGTCAAGGCGATCCCTTTCGCCTTTACTTTATCGTCATCTTTCTTTGTCTCCTTCCGGGTAGATACTTCAAGTTCATGGGTCTTTAGGGTCCCATGAAGTTGATCAAGGTCGTAGGATGCCGCATCTCCCTTGTTGGATTCAATGATAGCCGTGCGCTTTGCATCCCATTCCGCCGGTAATGCTCGAAGAGCTCTCCTCCACACTTGTTTAGTTGGGTAGTTCTCACCAAGTTGGGCAAGCTTATTGATGATTTGGGTGAGCCGCCGGAACATGGTGTCGATATCCTCCTTGGGTTCCATCTCAAAGGTCTCGTACTTGAGTTGGAGAAGGTCTATCTTCGTTTCTTTGACTTGATTGGTTCCCTCGTGGCAAATCTCCAATTTGTCCCAAATCTCTTTGGCGGAGGTGCAAGCCGAGATTCGGTTGTATTCATTCATATCTAGAGAACAATGAAGAATATTCATAGCTTTAGCATTTTGAGAGATAAGTTTCATATCGTCCTTAGTGAAGTCATCCATTCCCTTAGGAATTTCCTTATTATCCACCGTTTTCATGGGGATATAGGGACCTTTCACCGTTATTTTCCAAAGGTCGTAATCGACGGATTGGATGTATAGAGATATTCTATTTTTCCAATATCCGTAATTAGTACCATTGAAAAGAGGGGGACGATTTGTGGATTGTCCTTGGGCATACTCGCTTGCTAGATTGGCCATTTAAAAGATTTTGAAAAACCTGGCTCTGATACTACTTGAAGAACCTAAAGGGGGGGTGAATAGGTTCTTTTAGGCCCTTTAGCGTTTTAAAACGAGTTTGCAAAAATTGCAAGCGGAAGACTTGAGGGACAATCACAAATAAAATGAATGCGTAAAGTAAGTGCGTAAAATAAATGCGTAGTAAAGTAAATGCGTAAAGTAAAGAGGGATAGAGATGTTTATGGAAGTTCGACGAAGAATCGTCTACGTCTCCCCTTCTCGATGAGGATCGAGGTATCACTATATCGACTTGGCTTTAGGAGCTCCAAGCTAGCTTTTACAACCACGCCTCGATGCGTCTACTTGGCCTTGAGGGCTCCAAGGATAGCCACGAACTTTACAACCCACTCGAGAGTATTACTCTTTTTCTACAACTCTTTTGATATTACAACTCTTTTAATCAACGCACACAAGAGATAGTAGAAAGCTTTGTAAGAGACAAGAGAGAGTGGAGTGGGATGATTGAAAATGCATCCTCAAAGGCCTATTTATACTAGTCTTGGACGCCAAGGTTCGGATCTTCTGTTTATGCTTCGGAACGTCCGATGTGATTGAAATCAATTTGCGTAATTCTGGGATGACTTCAGATCGTCCGTTCTTGACTTCGTAGGGTCCGAACATATGCTTCGGAGGGACCGATCCAGCTTCGTGTCTTCCGAACAGTTCTTTCAGACAGTGTATGACAGCTTCGGAAGGTCCGAACTCAAGTTCGTACCGTCCGAACATTCCCGCGTTTCCAGAGATTTGAAATCTTCAACACTTCGTAGCGTCCGATCATGTCCTTCGTAGCGTCCGAAATCTTACTCAATCAACAGTCAGATCAATTTGTCTCCGCATTCAAGTGATTTGATTGCTTGTGTTCGGAACGTCCGATCACGTCTTCGGACCGTCCGAACTGGCTCCTCGCAGCTTCCGAACAGCTTCCACTTTGCTTCTGATCGGCACCTTTTCGGAACGTCCGAATCAACTTCGGATCTTCCGAACGTAACTTTGTTCTTAGTTTCCTGCATGCCTCAATATAAAACATTAGTACATTTTTAAGCCAAGTTTTGGTATCATCAAAACAAAAACTTTGGGATATGTTACAGCATTAAAAACATTAATCTCATCCTCGAGATTTGTATGCGTTTAAGGCGTAACAGCTTTGACTGCCAAAAATAAATTTTCATTTGTTGATGGCACACATTTGCGCCCTGCAACTGATGATTTGCTTTATGGAGCCTGGGTTCGATGCAATAGCATGGTGATTTCTTGGATTTTGAATTCTGTAAACCGAGAAATTGCAGATAGTCTGTTGTATATGTCTGCGGCTTATGAGATCTGGAAAGATCTACGAGATCGATTTCATCAAAGTAATGCGCCAAGAATTTTTCAGCTTAAAAAGCGTTTGAATGAGTTACAACAAGGATCGATGGATATCAGTTCATATTATACCAGGATGAGAACTTTGTGGGATGAGTTGAAGGATTTTCAGCCAATTTCTGTGTGTAATTGTGGTTCAATGAAGGAATGGTTGAATTATCACAACCAGGAGTGTGTAATGCAGTTTTTGATGGGTTTAAATGAGTCATATGCTCAGATTCGTGCTCAAATTCTGATGATGGAACCATTTCCGATAATCTCCAAGACATTTTCTTTGGTAATTCAGGAAGAAAGACAGAGGTCCATACATCATGATACTCCTGCAAGTTCATATGATCAGTCTTTGGCCATGGCTGCTGTACGAGGCACTTCTAATTTTAAAGGATATAAATCTGATAGGCCTGTATGCTCCCACTGTAACTTTCCCTATCACACTGTTGACAAATGCTACAAGCTACATGGATATCCTCCGAGTCATCCAAGATATAAACAGAAACAGAGTGAAGGGAAAGCTCAAGATCATCAAACTCGAATTACTTCTGACACTCAGGTGCCCAAAGCGGGAGAGGTTTTAAGTCAAGATCATTGTCGACAGCTTATTGCATTCTTAAGCTCACAAATTCAGCTTGGCCATGACAACACTTCGGTTTCACAACAACAGTCCAACACTTCTGCACCATGTTTCACTGGTACTTTGCACTCTACTCCCATCATTTCCTCTTCTTGGATCATAGACACAGGAGCCACACATCATATTTGTTGTGCATTAGGCCTTTTCTGCACTTTGAAGTTTTTTATTTCCAATGTCACGTTGCCAAATGGTTCAATGGTTCCTTCTACACACATAGGCTCAGTTAAGCTATCTTCTGATTTGACCCTGGAAAATGTTCTATATGTTCCTCATTTCAAGTTTAACTTGCTGTCTATTAGTTCCTTAACCAAACAAATTTCTTGTTCAGTTACTTTTCTCTCTGATTCTTGTCAAATTCAGGTTCTCAACCAGAGCAAGATGATTGGGATGGGTAAAAGAATGGGTGATTTGTATATCTTCAGTCCTCTTCCAGTTTTATCCACAGTGTGTAATGTTTCTTCCTCAAAGTCTAGTCTTTGGCATTATAGAATGGGACATGCTTCTTTTCCACAATTATCTGTATTGGGGAAAACTTTAGGGACTGATTTTATTCATAATAATGTTTCATTGGATTGTACAGTTTGTCTCTTGTCAAAACAGAAAAGATTGCCATTTAATTCCAATAACTCATTGTCCAAATATTCTTTTGATTTGATTCACATTGACATTTGGGGTCCTTTTAATCCTTTAAGTGTTGATGGTTTCAAGTTTTTTTTTCACAATTGTTGATGATCATTCTCGTTACACTTGGGTTTATTTACTCAAGTCCAAATCAGATGTGTTACACATTTTCCCATCTTACTGTCAAATGATTCATACCCAATTTGGAAAACGAGTAAAATCTGTTCGTTCAGATAATGCCCCTGAACTTCGATTCTCTGAATTTTTCAAAAAGGAAGGGATTGTTTCGTATCATTCTTGTGTTGAAAGACCACAACAGAACTCTGTTGTGGAAAGGAAACATCAACACATTCTAAATGTTGCTCGGTCCCTATTATTTCAATCTCATATTCCTTTGGTCTATTGGAGTGAGTGTATTCTTACATCGGTTTATCTTATTAACCGAACACCAACTCCTCTTCTCTCAAATAAGACTCCTTTTGAACGGCTCCTTCATAAAAGTCCTTCTTATTCTCATCTGAAGGTATTTGGTTGCTTGTGCTATGGTTCAACAATTTTAAGCACTCGTACCAAATTCTCTCCTAGAGCAATTAAGTCCGTCTTTCTTGGTTATCCTCCTGGATATAAAGCATACAAATTACTTAATCTTGTTACCCATGAGGTTTATATTTCCAGGGATGTCATTTTTCATGAGAACACTTCCCTTTTCCCGATGATTCTTTTTCTTCTTTGCCTTCTGATTTTTTTTCTCCTAGTGTCTTGCCAACACAGAAGCTTCCTTCACAGCCTTTACATACTCCCTTGCCCACTTCCAGTATTGATGTTGATGCTCGTCCACATCGGTTTACTTCTAAACCATTTCATCTCAATGATTATCACTGTTATACCACCACTTCTCATTCTTCCTCTACATCTCATCCTTTATCCATTGTCCTCGGCACTCACAAGCTTTCCTCTTCATACCGAGCCTTTGTCCATAACATTTCTTCTATTGTTGAACCACATTCCTTCTCCCAGGCTGTTGTGCAACCAGAGTGGCGTCAAGCCATGGATGCTGAATTACAGGCTTTGGAGAGCAATAAAACTTGGTCTATTGTTTCCTTGCCACCCAATAAGCGAGCCGTTGGTTGTCGTTGGGTGTATAAGGCCAAGTTTCGGGCTGATGGAACACTAGAACGGTATAAGGCGCGATTAGTTGCTAAAGGATATACGCAACAGGAGGGGATAGATTACTTTGAAACATTCTCCCCAGTTGCAAAAATTGTCACGGTTAGAACACTCCTAGCACTGGCAGCCGTTCATGGTTGGTTTCTTACTCAGCTTGATGTTAACAATGCTTTTCTTCATGGTGAATTGGCTGAAGAGGTCTACATGTTGTTGCCTCCGGGGTATCACAGTAAGGGGGTGATTTTACCCACAAATGCAGTTTGTAAACTGCACAAGTCTTTATATGGGCTCAAGCAGGCCTCACGCCAATGGTTCTCAAAATTTTCATCTACTTTACTCACTATTGGCTTCATTCAGTCACATGCCGATAGTTCTTTGTTCATTCGTTCACAAGGCAATGTGTTTCTAGCATTATTAGTTTATGTGGATGATATTGTTATAGCAACAAATGATGAGAAGGAAGCTGTGGACTTGAAAATATTTCTGGACAGCCATTTTAAATTGAAGGACTTGGGAAACTTGAAGTATTTTTTGGGAATTGAAGTTGCAAGGTCTTCTCGTGGCATTTCTATTTGCCAACGACATTATGCACTGCAACTACTCACAGAGGCGGGTCTTTTGGGTTGTAAATCTCGTTCAACACCTCTAGACACAAATCTGAAATTAAATGATGAAGATGGTGATCTGTTAACTGACCCTTTCTTGTACCGAAAGCTAATGGGCAAGCTTCTGTATTTGACCATCACAAGGCCTGATTTGGCTTACTCAGTTAACAAGCTAAGCCAGTATGTGTCTAAGCCACGAGGTCCACATTTACAAGCTGTATATTCTGTGCTCAAGTATGTTAAAGGGTCAGTTGGTCAGGGTCTCTTTTATAGTGCATCCACCACACTTAAACTTAGTTTCTTCTCGGATTCAGATTGGGCATCTTGCCAAGATACTCGGCGTTCAGTCTCTGGCTATTGTGTTCTCCTGGGTAAGTCATTAATATCATGGAAATCCAAGAAGCAACAGACTGTTTCCAGATCCTCTGCTGAAGCGGAGTATCGATCGACGGCCAATGCTACTTGTGAGGTGATTTGGCTACGATCTTTATTAACTGATTTCCAAGTTCCTTGTGATGAACCTGCTGTGTTATTCTGTGACAACCAGTCAGCTATTCACATTGCGTCCAACCCGGTGTTTCATGAACGAACGAAGCACATTGAGATTGATTGTCACATTGTGAGGGAGAAGCTTCAATGTGGACTCATTAAGATCTTGTATCTGTCAACTGTTTTGCAACTAGCAGACCTCTTCACCAAGTCTTTGCTTCCATCCAGATTTCGTATGCTGCTGTCCAAGATGGGCATTAACAACATCCATGCTCCATCTTGAGGGGGTGTATTAAAAGTGCTAAATAGAAATACGTTTATTAGTATATGGTTTATACGCTTTCTTTCCTTAAGATTGTATATAAGGACATTTCGTCAGTTAATCCGAGTGAGACATTTTGCTCCACTTCTCTGTTTTTTTGTTCTCGTTTATTTTCTAATAGTTCTCATTCTCTTCCTTCAAGAGTTGGTACAATATCCTATTAATAAATTCATCCTGCTCTTGTGCCACTAGATTGCAAAGTTTGTAATTGTTCGAAGTGTTCAATAAAAATCTTTTTGTCCTTTCTTTCTACAACGAGTTTCCAAAGTTCACAAGTACTGCTGTACTCTCTGTAAGCCCTTGGGATAAACGGGAACAAGGTTGGAGGCTTATCAATTCAGAGCCGTACCTGTGTTGAAGGGAGCCTGAAACGAAAATTGAAAAACGGGCCTTCTTGTTACAGTAATAAATATAAAATTCAATTTGCAAATAACAAATATATCTATACATATATATATATATATATATATATATATATATATATATATATATATATATATTATATATATATATGTATTATATTATATATAAAAGTGTGAATCAAGGTCAAAGTTTTTCTATTGTGTATTGCCAACTTTGTCCTTAGTTTGTACATACAGGAGAAATTTAGTGATGATGTTTATGTCAAATCAGTTATTATGATAAGGACAAAACTGTCAAACTACATTTATGTTAGATAATGATCAAGTTGCCAAAAAAGCTGAAACTTTAAAATTCTTTGATTTTTGTTTTCTTGTAGATGAATTGAACAAAATTTTTTACAAAAAATATTAATTTGAAAAGATTGAAATACCAAAATATATTGGTTTTATTTGTTTATAGATGAAGTGAAAAAGAATTTTTTCACAAAAACTTAATTTGTAGTTTTTTTCACAAAAAAAGTTAATATGCAGAAGATTAAAATAACAAAATTCTTTTGTTTTATTTGCTTGTAAATAAAGTGAAAATATTTTTTCCACAAAAACTTAATTTGTATAACTGTCACGCCCCGAGACCGGGGTTAGTCGACACCGGCGTTGTTCAACAATCACATAATCGCCAAACAACAAGCCTCGTAGTTCAGTATAAACCAAAACCAGTCTATTTCATAATTAACTCAAAATAATCTTGTCTTACAGTGATAAATTCCAAAACGAAATAAAATGTGCGGAAGCGATATACAACTTGAATCGAAACTTAGGAAGAACATAAGTAAGAAATCTTCATATCTCGAAACTTCATCTCCAACTCCAAAACACGTCTTATTCATCCTTGTCTACTTGATCTTCATTCTCATCTGGGGAGAAATGTAAGGGGTGAGTGTTTGGGAAACACTCAGCAAGTGGGGGCCGATCGATTACCACAAATACATATAAATATAATTTAAAACCCTTATTGCAACTGATTTTTTTCAAAACGTAGTATCTCATATCAGATCAGAATCGGAATTGAAATGCAAAACAGAGATTATCAGACAATTCAGAACAGAACGAATCAGAAAAAATGAAAACACTGTTATTCATCTCGTTATCCATGGTCAAATTATCCCCAATATGTTAGTCCTCTAAGGGGTGAGGCCAAAACACAGTTTTATACCCACTGATGGGGGCCAAACACAGTTTTATACCCACTGATGAGGGCCGAAACACAGTTTTATACCCACTGATGGGGGCCGAAACACAGTTTTATACCCACTGATGGGGGCCATATATAATTTACAATCGTCGTTCCATATCCCACTCGAATCATAACAGTGCACCACAAAATCAGATGTATCAAACAACATTTATCGGAATTTTTGAATGAACTCAGCAGAATCAAAGAACATCGGAAATAGAAGAACATATCGTACATCGATCGAGATTTTATAAAATATATAATAGCATTTTCCGAAAATGATTTGACACACATAGACGCATGTCATGAAATACTTATACAAAGTTTAAATTACAAAGAAATACATAGCAAAAGCCCACTTACTGTATTCTGACTGCTCAAGGAAACGTGAATGGTGAGATTGCGGCAGAGCTTCGCTACTTGAGGATGAAAGCTTCGAAAATACGGTGATGCTAGAGAGGATTTCGAGATTTGGGAGTGCAAGTTCTGAATGAAGAGTCCTCCTATTTATAGGCACGGAAAATCAGCTTACAAGGTAAGCTCTGAAGTCGCTCCACGAATGACGCTGATGGCTAATCAAATGGGTGATTGCACTAATCTCTCTCGGATGAACGTAGACTGCTTTCTTGTACAGGTTCGTGATGTATCTGGACTGTATTGCAAATTTGCTAGCTTCCTTATTGAGAAAACTTCCTTATATACAATATAATATTTCCAATTAGGTGGATATCCAGTATTAATTTACTGTGTATCTTGCACTGGATTTCGATTTCCATGTATTATTTATATTTTCAAATTTATTATAACTCGAAAATAAATTCTTATACATGTCTATATTTAATTAATTATGTGCCCAAAAATTTGGGTTCTCACATCCCTCCCTTCTTATTAGAAGTTTCGTCCTCGAAACTTGAGTCGGTTTGACTTTCAAAAAGGTAAGGATATTGCTTGCGCATTTTCTCTTCAAACTCCCAAGTAGTTTTCTCGTTCTGTGTGTTTTGACTATTGCACCTTGACGTAGGGAATGATACGTCGTCTTAGTACTTGGTCCTTGGTGTCCACAATATGAATAGAGACATCTTCATATTTCAGCTCTTCCCCCATGTTACCTTTGATCATTAGCGGTTCAATTTCCATAACATGGCTTTGGTTCGAGGTGTATTTCCTTAGTTTGGACTTGTGAAATATATTGTGGATTCTAGATATATCTGATGGCAATGCTATTCTGTAAGACAATGTGCCAATCTCTCCAGAATTTTGAATAGTCCTGCGTACCGAGATTTCACTTTTTCAGCTTTACTGAATCTAATGATTCCCTTATATAAGCTTTTTCACCCCATGTGAATTCCATTGGTCTCCTTTTAAGATCAGACTAACTCTTTTGCTAGTCTTATGCAACCTTGTGTCTATCTTTGATGATGACCATTTTTTCATTGTCTCTTGGATTAGTTCTAGCCTAGTTATGACTGTCTCCTCTATTTCTTCCATGCACAGTGATGAACGACACTTTACTTGTTGGCATACTTGTCACTTAGATATAAACTCGGTGACATCACTTTTCATTATGCTTCACTAGAAACTTACTTTCAAATCTCTGTACATCTTTGTACTACCTGGGTGGGTCGGGAATATTGACTTATGTGCCTATTACATCACTTCTTATCAAAGATTGTTGATATCTGGCACACATAATCGTCCTCTCATCCCTAGGATTCCGTCTGGGTCCACTTGAAAATCTGATGACTTTATTTTCTTGGCTTGTTCTTTGAACTTCTCTAGTGTCGTGTCTCGACTCTGATTTAACTTGACTGCTTCCCGAAGGCATGGTTGCGCGGAGAATGATGTTATGTTATCTTACCCATGTTTGAATCAAAGGATCGGCTACCTTATTTGCTTTGTTGGCGTGGTAGCTTATTGTCAAGTCACAGTCCTTGAGTAACTCTATCAACCGTCTTTGTCTCATTTTTAATTCTTTTTGAATGAACAAATATTTGAGACTTGGTGGTCAGTGAGTGAATATTTCACACTTGACATCGTAGAGATAGTGTCTCCAAATTTTCAAAGCAAAGATCACTGCTGCCAACTCGAGATCGTGAGTATGGTAGTTTTGCTCCTGTGGCTTTAGTTGACTAGCCTCTCTTCCATGAGTACGCCTCTGACATCTTCCTTTGATCCTTGTCCTCAGTAGATAATACCAACATTGGTGTAGATGCTAGCTTCTCCTTTAATGTTTGAAAGCTCTTTAACATCTCTCTCTTCAGTTGAATTCATAGTTCTTTTGTGCGAGTCTCATCAGTGATACGACTACTGAAGAGAAGCCCTCGACGAATTTCCGCTAATAGCCTGGTAATCTAAAGAAGCCTCTAATTTGGGTTCCATTCTTATGTTTCGGCTAATCTAGATTTGCCTCTAATTTCTTAGTTCCACTGATATTCCTGATTTCGATCTCACATGACCTTATTTTGAATGCTGACATTGAGGTGTCTTCTGCTCTGACCTTTAGCTGATGATAGCATGTCCTCAGGTCAAGCTTAGAGAAGATTGTAACTCCTTTACGCTGATCGACAAGACCGTATATTATTGGAAGAAGATACTTATTCCTGATTGCGATCTTATAGAGTTCTCTATAATCTATACACAATCTCATACTTTCATCTTTCTTCCATACAAATAGGACTGCAGCTCCCCAATGAGATGCACTTGACATAATATGCTTTTTGTCTAACAACTCTTAGACTTGTTCTTTTAGCTCCTTGAGTTCATCTGGAGCCATTCGGTACAGTGCATTGGAGGTTGGTGCATCATCAAGTACCGAATTTACTCGAAATCTACTTCACCATCCAAGACCATTCCAAGAAGCCTTTCTGGAAAAACGCCAGAAAATTTTCGTATTGAATATCTTCCAACTTCAGCTCATCTACTCTTGCACTTTGTTTACCATTGCTAGGTAAATTTTTTTCGCCCGATATTATGGCTTTCCAAGTCTGGAAAACAGAAAAAAATGTATTTCTGTTCCTTGGCGTTGCCATGGTACCTGATTTCTTCTTGGTTCGGGGTTCAGAGTTTGACATTCTTACTCTGGCAATCTACTATTGCATGGCTCTTAGATAATCAGTTCATCCTTAAGATGGCGTCGAAATCTATCGAAGTGAGTTGCATCAAGTTGGCACTCAATATATGCGATTGATGCTTATTTAATCTTATCTTGAAATTATCCCGATTACTATCACAAAAATTAAAACCCATATAGAATATTGAAACTTAACTCAATATCGATCTATAGCTTAAAATCCGAAATTATAACATAGTCGTTACCTCAAATAATTATTCTTTTACTAAATCTTACTTTTATCAAGATCATGAGCCTATCACAGTCTAATACAAAGGAGTTCATTAAATGTCATTCCCTTTGAATCATTCTTAGTACCATAAAAGTCAAAACTTATTGTACTATACTTTCCTTGATACCCATCAATATCTCATAACTTATTTTATTTACGTAAGGTCATAGCCTACTTGTTATCCCAAAATAATATAAATTCTTTAACCTGGAGATATTGTCTCACAAGATATTCCAAGGTTGAAGGTCCTACATATTTAAAGTTAGCGCTTAACATTCTTAATAACCCAAACTTAATACCCACACAGTTAATTGTTACTACAAAATCAACTTCTCTATTGGAATACCCAAAACTTGTGATATAGTTTTTATATCAACTTTTCTCATATTAGTTTCCATAAATAACTCATCATCCCCGAGTCAAATCTTTTATCTTAAATTATAAATTTCGGTCAACTTATCTCTTATAGGTATATTCCCAAAATAAATACAAATACTAATTGTTCTCATAATACAATTCCATAAAATTTCGACAAGTAGTTCAAGAAACACGTTGAACAGGATTTTTCGAGAAAGTTTCCAAAAGTAGAAAGTTTGGACATTGACCCATGGATAAAAATAATACGTTGAGAGAAATCTAGAACAGTTGACGGAATTAAATTCTGAGTTTTCTACGAAAAGTTATGAGTTCTACGAAACTTTCCTAAAATAACAAAAACGCAATTTCGAATATCTAAATAAAGGAATTTCGTGTTTTCAGACTATGCCTCGCAACAAGTTGTGATATTACTCGTTGGTCGTTCCGAATGGGACTGCATTGGCCGATTTTTTTAAAATTCCACCGATTTTTTTTTCCCGAATAATTTTCTTCCCCAACCGGATTATGAACCTGGCGGCTCTGATACCACTTAAATGTCACGCCCCGAGACCGGGGTTAGTCGACACCGGCGTTGTTCAACAATCACATAATCGCCAAACAACAAGCCTCGTAGTTCAGTATAAACCAAAACCAGTCTATTTCATAATTAACTCAAAATAATCTTGTCTTACAGTGATAAATTCCAAAACGAAATAAAATGTGCGGAAGCGATATACAACTTGAATCGAAACTTAGGAAGAACATAAGTAAGAAATCTTCATATCTCGAAACTTCATCTCCAACTCCAAAACACGTCTTATTCATCCTTGTCTACTTGATCTTCATTCTCATCTGGGGAGAAATATAAGGGGTGAGTGTTTGGGAAACACTCAGCAAGTGGGGGCCGATCGATTACCACAAATACATATAAATATAATTTAAAACCTTTATTGCAACTGATTTTTTTTCAAAACGTAGTATCTCATATCAGATCAGAATCGGAATTGAAATGCAAAACAAAGATTATCAGACAATTCAGAACAGAACGAATCAGAAAAAAAATGAAAACACTGTTATTCATCTCGTTATCCACGGTCAAATTATCCCCAATATGTTAGTCCTCTAAGGGGTGAGGCCAAAACACAGTTTTATACCCACTGATGGGGGCCAAACACAGTTTTATACCCACTGATGAGGGCCGAAACACAGTTTTATACCCACTGATGGGGGCCGAAACACAGTTTTATACCCACTGATGGGGGCCATATATAATTTACAATCGTCGTTCCATATCCCACTCGAATCATAACAGTGCACCACAAAATCAGATGTATCAAACAACATTTATCGGAATTTTTGAATGAACTCAGCAGAATCAAAGAACATCGGAAATAGAAGAACATATCGTACATCGATCGAGATTTTATAAAATATATAATAGCATTTTCCGAAAATGATTTGACACACATAGACGCATGTCATGAAATACTTATACAAAGTTTAAATTAATAAGATTGTATACATAGCAAAAGCCCACTTACTGTATTCTGACTGCTCAAGGAAACGTGAATGGTGAGATTGCGGCAGAGCTTCGCTACTTGAGGATGAAAGCTTCGAAAATACGGTGATGCTAGAGAGGATTTCGAGATTTGGGAGTGCAAGTTCTGAATGAAGAGTCCTCCTATTTATAGGCACGGAAAATCACCTTACAAGGTAAGCTCTGAAGTCGCTCCACGAATGACGCTGATGGCTAATCAAATGGGTGATTGCACTAATCTCTCTCGGATGAACGTAGACTGCTTTCTTGTACAGGTTCGTGACGTATCTGGACTGTATTGCAAATTTGCTAGCTTCCTTATTGAGAAAACTTCCTTATATACAATATAATATTTCCAATTAGGTGGATATCCAGTATTAATTTACTGTGTATCTTGCACTGGATTTCGATTTCCATGTATTATTTATATTTTCAAATTTATTATAACTCGAAAATAAATTCTTATACATGTCTATATTTAATTAATTATGTGCCCAAAAATTTGGGTTCTCACAATAACGATCTAATGTTAAATATATTTTATTTTACATTCATTAAGATTAATTATTTTAAAATGAAGAATTAAACTAATGAAGCCAAATAATTAAACTAATTTTCTTTTTGTTTTACCAAGGTTGGTGTTGTAATGCCCGAGATTTAATCACTGTTAATCAAGGATTATTAACTTATAATTTAACGTGATTACGAAAAGGCCACTGAGACACGATTTAAGATAATATGCGGCCATTTATTCTAAATTTTAGAATGTGTTGCCGAAGCAACACTGCACCCGCGCTCATGGTTAGACCGCACCCGCGGTCGTGCTTCGGGAAATTTTATGTATTGGTACAGTAGGGTCACCGCACCCGCGGTAAGAAACAAGACCGCACCCGCGGTCGTAGTTTCTGGAAAATGGATGTGGATCAGTACGCTGAGCGCACCCGCGGTCCGGAATGTAGCGCACCCGCGGTGCGACGTGTTTTGCGAAGGAATGGACACGTTTTGGAAATCATGCATGGTATATATATATATATATATATATATATATATATATATATATATATATATATATATATATATATATATATATATATGATAGCCATTCGTTCCTTCAGAATTAAACACCAGAAATCGAGAAAAGGGTCAGGAGAAGATTGTGGAAAATCCTTACGCCTTTTGTGGGAAATTCGTCCGTCTGATTTTGAATCCGACTTCGGTATTGAGTTCCTATCGACGTAGGCTACAACTGGACGTAAGTTTTACTACGTTTTGACATGTTTTAGAATTATGATATTGTCAGAATTGAATGGAACTCATATATGTTGTTCTTGACATATTAGACATCATAGAATCGAAGTCAGATTAAGAAACGGACTGATTATGGAATTGTTATGAATTTTTAGGGTATATTGATTTATAACAGACAGATTTGAATTGTGATTGGATCACAAATTGTATTGGATATGAGTTATGGATTGTAATTGTGATATGAGGATATTGTATTGACGGGGATATTGAAATTGTACCGTTATGCCGTTGATTTTGAATTAAATCAAGATTGATCAGATTGTTATTGATTTGAAAGGTATATTGACATGAGATTATTGATATTGTCATTGTCAGACAGACTGTGAATTCAGGACTTCGACTGAGCCAGAAACCGACGAAAGAAAGGTATAAGTCAATGTGGTATTGGGAGATCGACTTGAGTCGGTGTAGACTTGAGTTTCCCTAAATCACATACTTTACTTTATTGCATTGATTTGATTGATATACTTGTTCTCTTGAATTATAGATAGCAGGTATTAGACGAGTAATCTTGTGACAGAAGTGCCTGATAGTGGTGGGATCGCCACGGGCACATTGCACGGTGTCACAAGATAGTATAGAAATCTGGGGACGGAAGTGCCTGATAGTGGCGGGATCCCCACGGGCACATTACACGATGTCTCAAGATAAGGATATTAGCGATAGAGCTATAGTCCATGACGGTTAGGTCAGGACACCGGATGTTTGGTTATATCGAGTAAATAGGATTGGAATTCTTCTATTACGGAATTCGATATAGGAACACCGTATTTGGTTATATCGAGTAATAGGATCAGAGTTCCTTCTATTACGGAATTCGATATAGGAACACCACATTTGGAAACCGGGATCCCTAGACTAAGATTGAGTCTAGTCTGAATGATAGAGTTATGATCATTGTCGACAGTCTATGATTGTTTATGTTTCAGATTTTGATTCATATATTTGTTACCTGATTACATGCTTTATATTTGTTTATATGATTGCATGTTTCGTTGATTTATACTGGGATTTATTCTCATCGGAGTTATCCGGCTGTTGTCTTGTTTGTATGTGTACATGACAACAGGTGGGGCAGGATCAGGGTCCAGGAGATGAAGAGAGAGATCGTGATTAGAGTGGAGACTACGGACTTTGATTATGATGTATGATAGGGTTTGAACACTTGACATTAGTTGTTAAACCTTAGTTTAGTTTTAATGCATGCAGTACAGGACTTGTATTGTATTTTATAATGATATGTATATTAGTTGATTTCACTACGTTCCGCATTTTAAAAAAAAAAATTTAGACCCTGTTTTATAATTGATTAATTAGCCCCAATGATGATTAAGAACTTGATTAGCGTCCGGATCCCCACAACCATGAAGAAGGTTCGATTATTTAATTACATTTACAGAATGATACAAGAATTATCAGATATAAATATAGATAATCCTAATAATGATTTCATTGATATTTATTTTATCTATATTTCTTTATCAAAAGAAAGTCAACTAATATTGTGCAAAGCCTTGGTTTATTATGAAAATTTAACGATATAAGATTGAATAATATATTTGTATTAATTTTATCTATCTTTTCCTATTTTTAAAGGCTAGAAATTATAACAATTATTTTATGAGATATTCTTGCAATTAACGAATGATTATTTTTATAAGAGATATATATTGACAAATCATTTATAGTTTTCGTAACATTAAAAGATATATCTTTGAATGTAAATTTTTAAAATTATGATAAATAAATTTTTATAAAAATTATTCATTAATAATACTCACTACTTCTCCATAGACAATGTCAAAATTATTTGGTTTTTATTTATTTGTAGATGAAGTGAACAGATGTTTTTCACAAAAATATTTGTTTGATTGTGATTTATTTTATTTTGTAGATTTATAATTTTTTGAATGATTTTATATATGCAAGAAGTTTACCTTTAATTTGATGAGGAAATTTTTGTAAAATCAATTATTATGATGATGTCAAGATTATCAACCTACGTATGCTAGGCAAGGATCAAGTTGCCAAGAAGATTGAAACTCCAAAATTCTTTGGTTTTTATTTTCTTGTAGATAAATTGAACATATTTTTTTCCGCAAAATATTCATGTGAGAATATTAAAATACAAAAATTCATGTTATTTGTTTATAGATGAAGTGAAAATAATTTTTTCCCAAAAAAATTAGTTTGTACAATATTGAAATACCAAAATTCTTTAGTTTTATTTGGTTGTAAATATAGTGAATTTTTTCCACAAAAAAACGTGAATTTGTGTAAGGACATGATATTAAATATCCTTTATTTTGCATTAATTGAGAATGATTAATTTAAAACGACGAATTAAAATAATGAAGCCAAATAATTAAATCATGTGGGTTGGTGTTATGAAGAAGGTTCGACAGTTAATTATATTTTACAAAAATGATACGAAGCATTATTGGATATAGAAGAAAGATGACCTTATAAATATTTTGTGAGTATTTATTCTATCTATATTTCTTTATAAAAAAAATCTAACTAATATTTTTCAAAGCCTTAGTTTATTATTAAAATTTAACAATATATGATTGAATACATATAGTTTTACTAATTTTAACTAATTTTCGTCTTTGAAAAGATCAGAAACTATAACAATTACTTATTTGATGATCTTGCTATTGACGAATATGTATTTTTATAAAAGATGAATATAAGTAAATCAATTATAGTTTTATGTAATCTGAAATGACACATCTTTGAAGATAAATTTTTAAAATTATTATGAATAAATCTTTACAAAAATTATTCATTATTGCTCAATATTTCTCCTTATGATTGATAATAAGAAATATCAAAATTATTTGTTTTTATTTGCTTGTAGATGAAGTGAACATATAATTTTCACAAAATATTAAATTGAATATGATTTGTTTTATTTTGTAAATCTATAATCTTTTGAATGAGTTTATATATGCAAGAAGTTTCTCAAGATAAAAATTAATATATACAAATTTAATGCTTCCAATAATATAGTATAAATATAAAAAAAAAAATATGTTATCTTAATTTTGAATTTTTCTATTTAAATAACATATTGAATAAATATGTTATATCATTAAGAGTTGAACACTTTTTGATAAATATAATATTAATGAAATCATATTTTGTCAGTTGTCTAAAAGATAGAATAACCAAAATTCATTGGTTTTATTTGCTTGTAGATTAAGTTAAAATATTTTTTTAAAAAAAAAGAAACATACTTTGTAGAAGACTGAAATAACAAAATTCTTTGGTTTTATTTGCTTGTAGATAGAAACAAATTTTTTTTTTCTACAAAACACTTAATTTGTGTGGAGATTTGTAGAGGCATCAAATAAAGAAGAATATACATTTCTTCTCACAAAACGATTTAAGTAATTTATAATTGAAAAAATTCAAAATATAAGAAAAAATTGAACGCAAAAATATATAAGTAGAATCCGAACAACAAGAAATTAAAAAGGAAAAAAGACGATCATCAATTGTCTCAATTGTAACGATATTGAAATATAACTAATAGATGAAATATAACTAATAGAAGATGATAACAACACAAGAATAAATAATAAATATTAAGGATAATGAAAGTATTATAGGGAAAGATTTTCAGCATCAAAATTATTATAAAAAAAAGACGTCCAACAAAATAATCAAAAAATACAGATATGAAAATGCAAATGATCGATGTCGACAGCACCGTAAGATTTGCTAATGAAGATGACGAGAATATTGTTTTTTCCACAGAGAAGAAAAAACTGATGACAAAAAAAATCGTGAAAGCAATATAAATTGAAAATATAAAAGAAGAAAACATTTGACACAATAATTTAATTTAAGGTTTAGAATATATTATATATATTATATTTTTATTTTTCATAAATCGGTAACACGTGGTAAAATAAGTGGTCAACGTTATGTATTATACTTTTTTCTCTCTCAAATTTACTTTTAATAACTATTGTGATATCAATTTTATATTATATTTTCTCCAATGTCTAATTTATACAAAATTATAATATTTATTACTAACATGTTTTCCAACAATTATTAATTTATTTAGATTGTGCTTGGATAAATTGATTTCAAATTCATGGATTAGAATTATAATTTTATTGTTAACAATGAAACAATATGTCAAATCTTGAATCTACACATGACTTATTTACATATTATTATTTATATAAAGTAGAATGAATTTCAAATGACATCATTATTAGGTGGACTTGAAATATATCATAATTAACATGAAATACTACTATATAAACATGAAATGAGTGGATTTGAAGTTTACGATTTTACTTCTCTAAATAAAAAGAATACATTTGAATGTATTGAAATTCATGGATTTGAAATCCTTCCATTCAAGAATAACCTTAGATTTATAACACACAAATTTTTTAAACAAATATCTTTTGCACTCATTTTATAATACATGTAGTACAAATTATATTACATTGAATTTCCTACGGATAATGCTAAAGGTACAACCAATATATCGTAGTGCAATATTTACAACAATTATATCGTGAGATTTTGTTATTATCTAATGAGATTTTATATTTAATTTATCACGAGATTTTGATAAATGAAATTTCTGTATTATTTTTTTGTATTGTAAGAATTATTGTACAAATTTGGTTGTACATGTAGCATTACTCATTTTCTATTGACTAAAATAGCATGAAAATCATTAATCTATAATTTTTTTGTAAATTAATCTCTTCTGATCTCATTTCTTTAACAACAATTATTGATAATAGAAATGTATTTTCACTTGCGTCGTACGTGTCTTTACCTAGTACTAATAAATATATAAATACTACTCGTCTAGCTGTTTTATAGGCGAAAATATTTATCAAATTAGTGTAATCTAATTGTCGGACCATTTCTTTCTCAATTGACAACATAGCTAGCTCATTTAGTCTATCTTGCGACATTGTTGATCGAAGATAATTCTTGATTAAATTCAACTTCGAGAAGTTTCTTTATGCCGATACAACTGTTACTGGTATGGTTAACAAAATCTTATAAACAATATAAGTATTTGGAAATAAACCATGCAGTTTTGTCAAACACTGCAACATATCAATTGCTCTTTTTTCATTTGTTATATAACATCTCATGATCATCACCTCCGAACACAACTCATCACCATTAATGTCTGAATGTTCATTGTGACTCAAAATTTTTTGAACCTACATACAAGACTTTATCAAGCCAATTAAAGGCTCACTCTTTAACTTGTTCAAATTCAATAAAAACCGAAAAAACTTTTGACATTGTTTAAATTGTTCAAACCGAACTTCAAGAGAATATCGAGGTTGATCAATTATAAACAAAAAATATTCATCTCTAAAAGTCTTTTCACCTAATTGTGTCACATTATCACTATCATTTTCATCAAATTTTTTTCTTCGAAAGATGGTTCGACCCCCATTTTACTTGCCATTTGTGTAACTTCATCCATGACATTAGCAAACCTCTGTTCTCTAAACTCGTCAAAAAATTGAACAAGTCCTTGTAAAAGATCGATCGCAATATCAATATCCATTTTTTAAGATTGAATAAACTTACTCACAATATTTATTGCATGTAACAAGTTATACCAGATTATCATTCCAAGCAATAACTCAAAACTCTCAAGGTCATATAGTGCCAAGGTCGTCTCAGCATCACTCTTTGTTCTAGAATCTTCATGGTGAGAGTCATCTTCTAAGATTTCGTTCGATTCACCCAAATTGACTTCCTCATTGCCATATAAATCACCCAAATTGAATTCTTCAGTCGATTCATTTGAATTTCCAGCCTCAGACACTTCTTCATATTCATTGTGATTTTTTTTGTTCTTCAATCAACAAATTATTCACCAATTCCTCTCTTTCTGTTGTGCTAGTTCTACTAAATATTTATTAATATCTCTAGCTTGACTTTGAATTGATGACATTTCTTTTTGTTTCATTTTTCTTTTTTGAGCTCCAGACCAATATTTATGAGGCATTTTATATTTTCTTTTGTTGTATCTACAAGTGATTAAAAATGAATAATTATCAAAATTTTCAATCAACAACAAATGAAATTATGTATTAAATTTTTTAAAAACCCAAAACAAAATCAATCATTCTCAATTAACATATAAAATCAAAACAAACAGTATCACATGGAATAAAAACGTATAGTTTTGTAATTTTCATAAATTAAAGACAAGTATTTTTTGAAACAAATCACCAATCACTTACAAGTTTTAATTTCTAAAATAATATAAATAAAATTAACAAGCATCTAACCAAAATATTCCTATATTTTTAGTCTCTATAATTGTAGAAACTACAAAATCAAATAAGTCCTTTAGTCGAAATAACAAACTACAAAATCAAAGGACAAAAAATCCAAAAAATAACGAATTTCATCTTTTAAAGGTCCACACATTCAAACTCTATTCACAATTTATTTTATTTTCCTTAGACTATCCACTGATTAATTACAAAAGTTGCACATAAAATTTATATAGAACTCATAATTCAGTCATAACTATTTAAAGAATTAAAATCATGATATGTGTGCTTTAGTTATATATTTAATTAACATGATCTCTAAGCATATTACAATGCCCATATCACATGTAGTTTCATTTTCATTGATGATCATTTGGTAGATTAATCTATAAATATAAATATAAATGTGTATTTATAAAGAAGATTTGGAACAGAAATAAAGCATAATTAATGAAGAAAATTACTTATCTTCAGGCTTTAGAGAAGTACGGGACCGTAAACTTTATTTGTTGAATGGGGACAAGAATTAGAGTTGACAGAAATAAAGCATAATTAATGAAGAAAATTACTTACCTTCAGGCTTAAGAGAAGTACGGGACCGTAAACTTTATTTGTTGAATGGGGACAAAAATTAGAGTTGATATTTGGAGTGAATTAGAGAACAAATAACATATATCATACATATATATAAAAAGTTTATATATATATATATATATATATATATATATATATATATATATATTATTTTGGGCCCCTTATTGGGCCGGGCCCTGAGACAACCGCTTTGTTGGCTTCATAAGAGGTCCGTCTATGCTTATCATCTTCATGTAGTGAAGTAGGCTCTGTTCTTGCCTCGTCTGAGGATCCTGAACATCAGAAACATGTATTGTTGATGTACGGTCTACTCGAACCCAGTCGTTAAACCAACAACGACTTGTTGGTTTGTTTCCAAGGGGTTTCATCAACGGCCAAGTATTGATTTCCATGACACATTCAACCCAGTCGTTAAACCAAGAACCATTCATCTTATTCTTGCTCTTGCTTTGTCCAATGGTTGGTCGTGTCGCCAACTAAATGTCAACAATGACTTCCTCCATGGTACACTATTACAAGTTTTTAAGCAGGAATCCTGGGGGTTTGTTGCTTAACCCAAGCCAAATTTTGTGTGTCGACTTCACAATGCCATTTACAGCCTCAAACCAGGCTCGCAATTGCACAGTTCAATGAGCTAAAAGGGTTCTTGGTTACTTTCCTATGGTATTCTAAATTCCCGTTGTCACACCTCATTGTTTAACTATACATCTACTGTTACAACATACTTCCTAGTATATGTAGATGACTTGATATTTACTAGGAACATTGGTATTGAAATGGTTAGAAAAATGAGTTTCTTTGCTCATTTTGAATCGATAAAATAATTCGAACGAGTTATGTGACGAAATAAATTATTTCTCGATTATCAATTAAAGTTAATGAGAAATTAATTGAGTTTGAACTTTAACGAGTAAAAAGAATGAATCGAAGGATTATGTTGGGTGTAATAATTGTCCCTGCTTGGTAAAGCGATCGAACCGTGGTGTTTGAGTTGTTGTGCGGTTATATATATATATATATATATATATATATATATATATATATATATATATATATATATATATATATATATATATATATATATGTATAAAATGATGGCGCCATTACTTGGCCGAAACATCGTGTAATTTCACTTTAGTTAAAGGCCAAGTCCATTGATACTCGATTTAAGTGAAATGACGCATCATTTTGTGAAGATGCATGCCTTTTAATTCAAGGATTTTCATTTTCTATAAATAATACTACATTCATTTGTATTTAATACACAATTTTCTTTTATTCTCTTTTATCTCTGAGTTTAGTTTTATAAACGAATTTTTAAGCATTAAAGTTTAAAATTCAAATTTTCAAGATGTACAATCTTGAGTTTGGATTTTCTAAGCTTATACGCTTAAATTCGAACTTTTGAATTAAATTTGAGAATTGTCTTCTAGTTTTGAATTTTTTAAGCATTTGTGTTTAAATCCAAGTTTTGCAAAATTTAAACTCTTGGAATTAGATTTTTAATTTTAACGCCTAGAATTCGAAATTGAAAAATTTGTATATCATCTTGATAGCATTCTAAACATTTTCAAAGTTCTTGTGATTTTAAAATTTATAGTGCTACTATTTTGAAGCCGTAGTCATTGTATATTGGGAAACGAATTGCCAACAACTGTGAGCACCGGGGCGAGACGATATCGTTTTAAGTAAAAGAAATCAAACTCTTGTCTCGATTATTTTCTAGTAGCTATTTAATTCACTCATTTCTATCCCATGATTTCTCAAGACAAATAAAAGAACACACCAACAGAAATTCTACCGACCAACTCAGTATTGCTTCTCACATAACATGAGTACGTAGTCTTGTAGCAAAAACCAACCTGTCAGGTGCTAAAGAATGTACAACACCAACGTCTTCTTCTCAAAAACTTGTGTATACCTTCCACTAATGCTACGCAGTACCGGTAAAATATTGGTTCACTACAGTACTTATCTCTCACTAGACCGAATGTATATGTTGTTAATAGGTTAAGTCGATTTTACGCATGCTCCAACTTGCAGTTGAGGTTTTATAGATAAAACAATGTGTTGCAAAAATCACATGTTCAATGTCCTTAGCACTCACAAAATTGTTGCGACAACATTGGTACCACATATTTGTCAATCCATTCAGGAATGAAGCACATAGCCATTGACCATCACTCTATATGTGACCATGTTGCTTGAGGTCTCTTTGTTGTTTCCGGTTGAAAAAGATGACCAAATTAAATGGTCTTTGTTCGACGGGAGCTTTAATCTTTTTCCTTTTTAATTATAATTTCATATCAAAGTGTTCGAGATTAAATGTTTACAAGAACTTATTATACTTTGGAATATTTACAAGAAGATTAATCAATGTTAAACATCGGGAGAAAAGAGAAACACATCAGAGTCTTTGGGCAAACTTATGATTCAAAATAATAGGTTTTTATAAATAATCTCGGATTCCTACAACTCTCTGGAGATCTTAGAGAGATCCAAAAGACGATACAAAACTATGACAATCAGCTATACTATGTACCATATAAAATTGAAGAAATTCTTGGAATGTTAAAGAATATTTAAACAAGAACCAAACTTTAGAATAACAACCAAATTATAGTAAAATGCTCTCGAAAGGAAGGTTACCACCAAATTTTGATATTGAACCCTTACTACACCAAAAAAGGTATACCAAGGTAATGCCAAAACCTATAACCGTCGATAAAAATTATCAATCTGATTAAAAATATATCGAAAAAAAAATTAAGCTGATAACAACTATGGAAAAGATTGATCTAGAAGATCTTCAAGATCTTGCAGAAACTTTTGAGAATCTCAAGGTCCTATATCTGAAAAAACAACAAGGGGCAAACCTCCTTCCATAATATGATCATCTTCCTATGAACCACCAAGATAATATGTTGGATCTCATAATTCAAATATGAGAGGAACTCAAACAGATTTTCAAGTAGGTGGAGAAGCACAACGAGCGGGAACAAGTTCAAGGAGAAATCAAATTTTCTTGTCTTATAAGAAGTCTCTTTTAAAACAAATACCTCATTGTAGGATTATGCTTAACCTTGATGTACTGCATTTCAAAAATAGAAAAGATCTCATAGATAACTGGATATTGACTATAAGAATTGCAGAAGACACACTTGATCTCAATAAAGGAATATTCATCAAACTTTTAAAAATGAGTTTGATGGGATCAATTCAAATCGCTTGGGACATGACTTTGGTTGAAACCAAAACGTCATCCTAGCCCGAAAATATCTTTGTGAGATAGATGAGAGAATAACTACCCTATTTAAAGCATAATTTATAAAGGTAGACTATTTTACATTCAAGATACAAAGAAGAAAATGATATATACTCAAGCTCTGTAGATTTTTTAATTACATGACATCAGTTTGGTGGATGAATATATTATTTTCCTCATTAAATATAAATGAAATTCAAGGTTCGAAGAAAATATAGCAATGTGGCTTTCTTCGCCAAAATGCCAAGTCCCTGGATAGAAATGCTGATTAAGAATTATGTCACTGGCAATCCAAATACTTTGGCACAAATGACATCTTTTCTCAAAGGAAAATTGACACAATAGTGTCATATGACAACATTACAAATTAATTACATACTATTAAGGTGTATTCATAAACTCACTCATTTATATTGTAAAGAAAATGATCTTGCAACAATAATTGGAAGTAAGACACAAAAGATGAAGATGAAGAGCTTTAAATATCGTCCTTATGCCAAAAGGTGAAGAAGTGGACGTAGTTATTGGAAACTTAGAACTGAATGGTCTAGATAAAAAGTCAGATCTTACAAATCTGGACAAAGGAGTGGACCATAAAAAAATAAAATTTATCCCAAGTATCGAACTCAAATCAAAGCACAAGGGGTGCAACAAAAAATAAAACTTTCAGAAGAGCTCAAAATCGAGCTAGTGAAAGTTTTAAATATTGTAATTGATGGATATGTGGAACAAAAGGTCATATTTCAACCAACTGTCCAGAAAATGACAACAAATGAATGAAACACTTCAAAATAACTCCGGATATTGAAGAAACGGTTTATTACCAAGATCTATTTCAAGTATACTAGTTTGAAGATATTACGTCAGACGAAAGTATATATGAAAAGGAAGAAAAATCTGAAGTAAAAAAGAATCTGATAGAATAAAATCAGAATATGACTGAAGACGAGGTGTTTCGACACGAAACACATAAAGACTTGTTTATTTTCTTTAGCCCAACAATAATATCTAATAACATTGTTCAAAAGATCATGAAGAAAAATCATAGCCTACAGAGATATCAAATATTCTCTGTAGGATAGGTAGAAAAGTTCTTAAGAAATCTTGGTCTAAAAAACAGAAAGTATCATATAATCTATAAAATTTTTAGAATGGAAATGACAATCTCAATGGAACTTACAGGAAATTCGATGAAGATGCAATTAATTCTTTATGAAGAAACTAAAGAAATTAAGGAGGGACTAAAAAAACTCAAGATATAATTAGCACGAACCATCTCCTACATTCATATCAGAACAATCATAAAAGTTACTGTTAAAGAGTGAATAGATTCACCTATTAACATTTTTATATGCGATAAATGAATGGGTAATCTTCAAGATTCAATATTGGTAACAAGCTCATAGAAATATAGAATCTATGCACATGAAAAATTGTGGTATTAATTTATCTAAGAATTGTCAACAACTTAGCAAATCGAGATTTTAGCCGAGAAAAAAGGCTGATAAAAGATGGTAATAGATAGGGATGCAATCGAGTCGAGCCGAGCCGAACTCTTGAATGTTTGAGCTTGGTTCGTTTATAATCGAGCCGAGCTCGAGCTTTATTTAAAGAATATATGCATGGCTCACGAGCTTAGTCAAGCCTTTATCGAGCCTAAACAAGCTTAATAAATATGAATTATACATTTAAATTTTCATTGAATTAATTAAAAAGTAAATTATATATTTAAAGAAAAATATATTATTCTTGTTAAAATTTGTAAATTTATTATAATAAATAAATTTAATAGATTTTTCTATATATTTCATAAATAATATACAAAATCAATAAATCAAATATCAAAACTACTATTTTTTCATCTAAAAGATTACTCATGAACTTACCAACGAACATGTTCACGAGCTAACGAGCCGAATACTGTAAAGCTTGAGTTTGGTTTGTTTATCTTAATGAGACTCATTAGACGAGCTCAAACGAGCTTTTATCGAATCGAGCTTCGAATAGCTCACAAACGGTTAGGTTCGTTTACATCCCTAGTAATAGACAATATTTTATTATCTATCAAATTTTATATGTTTTATCTAATACACGTCACTCAAAATTATTTATTATAAACAAGTATATTGAAATACTAAAAATATTTGCAAAAGTTTTTAAGCAATTTATTCAAAAAGAATTGAGTTTTTTTAATACATGAAACATATATTCAGATACAAGACAAACCGATTTTACAAAGAAATCAAAGTCTTATACTGGAATAAAGAACACTATCTTTTCAAGGAGATGAAATAATAAGTCAAGGTGGGCAAAAACACATGTCCAAGAATCCCAACAAGTACTAAAAAACTTTTCGAGAATAGGAAAATTTAGATATCCAGAAGGTGAAGAGAAGTCGAAAAAGTATTTGATATTACGAAATAAAGAAATCAGTTTCCTTGTAGTACTATATACTATTTAAAATAATCAATGAGATAAACTTACCAAAGAATAATCAATATTGGTGAATTGAAAGTTCATATCAAAGGAATCCTATATAAAGAACTAGATTAATTGGTTCTTGGACTAAAGTTTCTCGATGAACACAAACATTGGAAATATCTAGAGAATGGAATGAATTTATGGTAGAGAATATAATGTGAAAAATTTAATGATCACGAGTCCATTCTTGACATACAACCCACTAGGGATATTATATAAACAATATAAAGAAAAATATTTTGCATGATTCCGAAGCGGGAATCTGTACAACAAAAAAATGAGTGTTTCAAAAAAATTAGAAAAGAATTAACTCATATTGTTGGATGAGATTTCTCCAAGAGAGTCTTTGTGGGGCCCTTAGCTCCTAATCGTTATTACAACACAATTTGATTAGGTTTAAGTAATCACAGCGGAAAACGAGTTTAAAATTTCTTTACAATGAGCCCAAAATATCTCTTCTGATATTTAAATACTAAAAATAGTATTTAAATTCAAAAACAGAAAACACGCCCACACGTAATCAAAACCAATCACATACAAACATCTCATATCCTCGGGACATGCCCCGGTATATAGATACATATACATATATACTGGGAACAAGACAAAAACATAAACCTCAGCCCAAGCTGTGGCTCCCACCAGAAGTACCCTCTCTGGTCTCCTGATATCCTGGAGTACCTGCCATTGTCCACACACAAAGACAACAACAGCCCCCCTTGGGGGTGAGCAAAGCTCCGTATGGAACAACCAATCATATATACCACAAGTATCTAAACAATGATATATGGTATGCAATGCATGTATGTCGTGGAGGTATCAGGTCAAATGCCCATCCACTGAGCACATGTCAGAATCAATCGAATTGCTATCAAATCAAATCAATGCTCGAGCTGGCACACCGGCCGATATGGGAATACACATATGACAACGTCGACGAAGCGTCGTCAATCCCACATCTCATATCCAATCATATGGGGCCACAATTGTCTATGCTTTACGGGTCATATAATACCGGCATAGCGATTGTGTTCACAAACCCCGGAATCCAATCAAATCATATCAGGGTCTCCAAGGATCATAGCTCAACGTGCATGTCATGTATCGATGTATGCATAAAATGATGTGTGTTAACAAAACATTTATTTTATACATCGATACTCCAATCTCAATGTCATGTATGCCACATCAAATCATCAAATAGGCACATAGACACGTATTCCAATCCAATCCAATCAAATCAATCCAATCATATATCATATAATACAGATACCTGTCGTATGTTACCCGGTCGCAACATACCTCAATTCTTCGTTCCAATTGATGTAGCCTGAAGATATTGATATAACACTTTATCTACATCAATAGCATATTCATTCCAATCAATAACATACTCCAAAATCATTAACATGAGTTTCAAATATCATTTGAAACTTCAAAAATTCATATCAAATCCAAATCATATCATAATTCAATTCCGACTTCGAATATACGTTTATTGTCGGTTATTCTACTACATATCAGAAATTCAACTTCAAATACATGCTATTCCAGCACCTTGATTTTTAAAGCTGCTGAAACCAGAAGAAAATTACCTCAGTAGAAGCCCTTAACGCGCAGATAACAAATATATAATTTGTTTCGCGCTTAGACAACGTCTTGAAGTCGATTTGGACGAAAGAAATCGAAAATCCCTCGACTTTCTCGAACTCTCTGTAATTAACTGACGAAGGGAAAAGAAGGAAAAAATTTATCCTTATCCCACCGCCTCTCGCGCTCGGGCGGTAGAATTCTCGCGCCCGAGCGCGAGACACTCTGCCCCCGAGTACAATTGCACCGCGCTCGGGCGGTAGGAAATTACCGCTCGGGCGCGGCATGTTCTGTCCGAGAACATGATTTACATCGCGCTCGGGCGGTAACAAACTACCGCTCGGGCGCGAAGTATTCTGCCCGAATACTCTCCAACTCAACCCTGGCGCTCGGGCGGTCATTTTCTACCGCCCGGGCGCCGCACATTCTGTACAAAATATAAAATTTGTACTAATTTGGCGTCCGGCCTTTCCAATCGAGCTCTTACAACGTCAATTCATATCCAATACTCATGGTCAAAATACACATCATATACATAATCACATATCAAATTCATTAATTATCGATAATCACATAGGATTTACGATAATACGATACACGGTCCTTACAGTCTTAATCTTACATAAAAAGATTAAGATGACATAAACATTAATCTGATGAGCATACATGCTTGGAAATAATTTCTTGTAAATTTTTAAATCCTTTACGCAAGAAAATGAGATTAGAAGATTGTTCACAACACCATGCGGTCAAAAAGTCATAGTCCAGAAACTAAGAGAGTCATTTTACAAAAAATTGACAATCTAGTTTCGCAGCGATGAAGGAAAATATCTGAATCCAAAAATGAAGGATTTTAGACAGTTTGGAGAAACAATGCTTCAATTAAGAACATATCATTATGTGTGTAATGTCTTAGTAAGCTATATTTGTTTTTTTGTGTGTGGCAATTTTCGTCTTTTTCCAACATGGTGTTGATCTGACACCAATGCAATACTAATATGATGTTAACGTTTGTAGTATCACATTATGACTACTTATAAAATGACTAAAATCGCAAAAAAAAAAAACTAGAATATACATGATTAAAACTGAAATTCGATAACATAGAAGACCAAAATTTCAAAGAAGCATGATATATCAGTACCAAAAATGTAGTTTTTTTTTTCTAATTTTAAATAGTTAAAAATAACAAAATATAAAACTAGTTATGATTATTGAATTATTTTTTATTTCCAATCTCTATGACGGAGAAAAACTAAAATTGAACATACGTATATCAACATTTCAAATTACACTTTAATTTTTCGATAATTTTTAAAATAATAATATAACTATATATATATAACTCTGATAAAAATATAATTTTTTTATAAATATAATTAATTCAAAGGATTGCTTTCATTTGTTTTTATAACTAAATAAAATTAGCGGGTGCGCTAGTTTTGAACAAGAGGAGAAGAAAAGATTTGGATGGGGTATTGTGAAGGACGAAACACCACCATAGAATAACCATTTTGCACTTAGCCTTTACAGTAACAGCTGAAACCCTCCATTCTTGCTATGTAAACCCACCAGCAAACACACAATTCACAGTGTTCAGCAATGGAAGGAACCACCCTTTTCCCCAACATACCCGCTTTAACAATCCAACCCACAAAACCAATTTCACAGCCAAGTCCTCCGCTCGTCAGATTCAACACTTCCACGCTCCCTCTCCCTCCTTTGTTACCCCAACAAAATCCTCAACAATCATCCACGCACTCACACTCCTTTCCATTTGATTCCCTCCTCCAGCACCTTCTTCACATTTCTTCTCCGGTTAAATATTCCTCGACTCAATCCCATGTAATTCTCTCTCGTAATCAAGATTCTTTGCCTGCCCGGTTCAAGAAAGATGATGGTGGTTCTGTTGCAATCCCTATACTTGGTGCAGATAGTCTGATAGATGATGGGTTGCTGGATTTTCTTCCTTTGAAGTGTAAGTTCATGCTTGAATCAATCTTGCAACAGCCCGTTTCAAGTTTGCGTTGTTTCTTTGATTCTGTTAAGTTCGAGCTGCTTCAAGATGTTGATTTGATTAGTTTACTCAAAGGGTTGGACCTTTCTGGTCATAGTGAGAAGGCGATTATGTTGTTTGAATGGGTTGTGCTTAATTTGGATGCGAGTGATGATGATTTATTAGATGATCAAGTTATTGAATTGATGGTTAAGATTCTTGGCAGGGAGTCTCGACATTTGGTTACTTCGAATTTGTTTGACGTGATTCCATTAGGAGATTTTAGGCTAGATGTTCGGGCATGGACGACTATTTTACATGCGTATTCACGTAGTGCGAAGTATGAGAAGGCGATAGCTTTATTTGGTATTATGAAGGATATAGGATCTTGTCCAACACTTGTTACTTACAATGTGATGTTGGATGTTTATGGGAAAAAGGCGCAATCTTGGGATAAAATTTTAGAGCTTTTGGATGAGATAAAGAGAGTGGGGCTTGAATTCGATGAGTTCACTTGTAGTACTGTGATATCTGCATGTGGGAGAGAAGGGTTGTTGGAGGAAGCCAAGACATTCTTTGATGATCTAAAGTTAAATGGGTATGTTCCGGGTACTGTTACCTATAATGCTTTGCTTCAAGCATTTGGGAAGGCTGGAATTTATAATGAGGCTTTGAATGTTTTTAAAGAAATGGAGGAGAATAATTGCCCTCCCGACTCGGTTACTTATAATGAACTTGTGGCTGCACATGTAAGGGCGGGCTTTCACGAGGAAGGAGCGGCTTTAATCAGCACCATGACACAAAGGGGTATAATGCCAAATGTTGTCACTTATACTACTTTGATTGATGCATATGGAAAAGCTGGAAAGGAGGACAGAGCATTGAGTTTGTTCAAATTAATGAAGGAATCTGGCTGTGTCCCTAATGTGTGTACTTATAATTCTATCCTTGCGATGCTCGGTAAGAAGTCACGAACTGAAGAGATGATGGAAATAGTAAGCAGTATGAAATCCAATGGTTGTACACCAAATCGTGTCACTTGGAACACCCTTCTTGCTTTGTGTGGCTACGGAGGGATGCACACCTATGTTAATCGTGTTTTCCAAGAGATGAAGAGTTGTGGCTTTGAGCCAGATCGAGATACTTTTAATACTCTGATAAGTGCATATGGTAGGTGTGGATCAGAAATGAATGCCGGAAAAATGTACAATGAGATGATTAAAGTGGGATATACTCCATGCATCTCCACTTATAATGCACTTCTAAATGCATTGGCTCGCAGAGGAGATTGGAGGGCTGCTGAGTCCGTCCTTCTAGACCTGAGAAAGAAGAGTTTCAAGCCCAACGGAACCTCATATTCATTGATGCTCCATTGCTACTCAAAAGGGGGAAATGTGAGAGGAATCGAAAAGATTGCTAAAGAAATTTATGATGGTCGTATATTTCCCAGCTGGATGCTTTTGAGAACTCTGATTATCACAAATTTTAAGTCTAGATCACTCTCAGGCATGGAGAGAGCATTTCAAGAATTCTTGAAAAATGGGTACAAACCTGATTTGGTGCTCTTCAATTCCATGCTTTCCATTTTTGCTCGGAACCAGATGTACGAACGAGCTCACAATATACTTCATCTGATTCAAGAAAATGGGCTGGAGCCGGATCTGGTTACCTATAACTGCTTGATGGATATGTACGCCAGGGCGGGTGACTGTTGGAGAGCACAAGAAGTCCTCAATGGACTTCAAGAATCTGGTGGGAAGCCAGATCTCGTGTCATATAACACTGTCATTAAAGGGTTTTGTAGGCAAGGGCTCATGCAGGAGGCGATGAGGACTTTTACAGAGATGACAAATAGAGGGATTCGGCCCTGTATTATCACCTTTAATACATTCATTGCTGGATTCTCTGCTCGTGGGTTTTTTGTGGAAGTGAATGAAATGATCAGTTATATGATTAAGCATAACTGCAGACCAAATGAACTAACATATAACACTGCTGTTGATGGTTATTGTAAGGCTAAAAAGTACAAAGATGCCATGGATTTCATGTCACAAATTACAGAAAAGGACACTTGTTGCGACGAGCAAATTTTGCAACGGTTAGCTGCTCGAATCAGGGAAAATATTGAATCATAATTTTCTAAGAACATTTTTCTTGAATTAATTTTGCAGGCTGATCTCTTTGCACATCTATAGAGTTTTGGCAAATATCTGCAGGCAACTTTACACTGTCCCTTTCGAAGCTTTATGTGATATACTTCTACAGAAAAGAGAGGTGATAGGCTACAATGTAATAGAATTGTAGTATGTAAAATTATTGTCATTTATGAAGTTTATTGTCATTTAATTAGAGGAGCGGCATTTGGCTGTTTTTATGCTTTTTCCATTGCCTCGTACCGTCAGAGGAAGTTCATTCCCACCAGTAGGAAAGAACATTTCTCCTTGTGCCAAAATATTATAGTACTGGATATATCTTCACTATGATTTATAGTCTATATGGTATTAACGTCTCAAATATCTTTAACTGTAAACAAAAATTAATATCTTTATATTTCACATAAAGTAGATAAAAAAATTAATTTAATGTGGTCACAATGTTTACCGAGTATATGGTATTTGTGATGGACATATCATATGCAATTCGGCAGAAACCATTTTAACATATGAACAAATTTATCGACCAAAATAATTAGATGAAACATAACCCATTATTCTAATAAAACCTCTAAAATTATATCTGTTTTGCAAGATTATTGGTTTAATTAAATAATGTTTCTCACAAACATATTAAATGTACACCCATATAGATAATTCCTTTAATGTAACAAAATTCTCACGTGGCCTCTTGTTAATAACACTACATGTACGGTCCCTAGTTGCTGTTCGATGAGCCAATCTAGTCTGTGTTTCTATATTTTTCAATGGTGTTATCCTCATTTTGAGGCTATGACTCAGTTTCTTGAGAGAAAAAAAATGATTCTTGGTATTCAGTTTAAAAGGAAACAAGTTACTCGAACGTGTAGATAATGTCCACTGCTATTTATTTACAAACACATCGACGAACATTAAAGAAACAAAGAAAATCACAGTTGAGCTTTTGAGGAAAGACTGTCCACCATCATCTCTAGACAGCAGGTATGTTGGCAAATGAAAAACCTTTGTAGCCCTTGTAAGCATAGTAGGCGATCCGTGTGTAGTAGAATCCAGGGATGAAAAGAATACCACCCAGTAGAGCGAAAAATAGCCCTGCAAACAAGTATTAGAATATTGCAAACATCGACTGGAAGCGCCATATGCAGCAAAAGAAAGATCAGTAAAGAGTAAAGATGTGCACGTCATTGCAACAAAGGGCACTAAAGCATAATATTATAACTAAAATCTATATGCAGCAAAAGAAAGATCAGTAAAGAGTAAAGATGTGCACCTCATTGCAACAAAGGGCACTAAAGCATAATATTATAACTAAAATCTAGACGTAAATAGAAAACTTTATCGCACTATATTTCTTTGACAATCCATAGAGGAACAACATGACAAATACAAATATGTTGGCCAGTACATAAAAACAAATTCTACATTACATTTTACCTTGGTGGCAAGTACATATAAACAAATAACACATTACATTTTACCTTGGTTTCACTAAGTTTATGTTCAAAGCATGTGTTTAATTCTCAAACAGCACCTTGGCATGCACTTGGACGTCGAGCTCGCACCTCCTGTGCGCCCAAGTGCATGCATTGTTAGCTTAAACATCTATAAGGCCGTTTGGACTAAGACCAATGTTAGTTCACGCAAACCAATAGAAGACAGCAAAAAGGGTACATACAATGACAAGGAGGAAGTAAACATTACTACAAAGGATAGAGCACAAAAGTTTTCATGGATTCAGCATTCTCCATTACATAGAAGAACCAGGTATATTAATTCAAGTTATAGGAAAAATCTTCTAATTTATAAGGTCGTGGACAGGAACAAAGATTATTCACTTCATTAGAGAGCTTACATGCCCAACAATCTAAGCCTCCCATATTTGTTCAATACCCTTTTTTCACCCTTAAATTCTAGTTTGCGGAAAAAATATACTTGGTACATACTTCTACATTGAGCAGGAAGTCCATCAATTGAGCCAAACTATATAGTCATGCCTAATAGTACAAGGTTCACATGGCGAAAACATCTAGTAATTAAACATAGTTTTAATAACCCCACTACGAGTTCCCAAGATTTAAGGTGTGGGGTAGCTTGAACATTATGACTAGAAGCAAGCACATCTGTCCTTCAATTTCGCACACCTTGGTCTCAAAAGTTCAAGGCACTGCAGCAAAGGGTCAAGGCATCTTCAACACCTTGAATGTAAGGATGGCGAATCTTAGATGAAATTTAAGGTGGAAATCATAGTGTTCTTTTCTAGCAATTGTTTAATCGGTTTTTTTACGAACACAAATCAATCAACTGATAATTGGAAGACTAAATGTATTTTTTTTCTTTGTTGTGTTCTACTTTAGAAATAAAGTATAGGAGATTTCTCAATTATTCAAATCATGTAAAACAATTCCATAGTTGTTTTAGTATCACTATATCTTTTTAAACCTGACACGGGGTAACTCATCAAACTTCTAAACACGAGGCTCTAGCAATTTGAAAATATCTATATCGTCGTCGTCATCCGACTGAATCTTATCTTCAATGGTCGCCAACTTAACCTTTTCACTTGTATGCCGATTGCCAATTTGAATAAAATCTATGAATCTAAGAAAAAAGCTACGAGATAGGATAAATTATGATAAAGTGAAACTTCATTATGGTTGTTCCTTTTTTAACTTCACAAACTAACCAAAGTCACAGTAAATTAGATTCAGCAGAGATAGTGTTTCTCTTAATGTATATGCAAATAAATTTCGTGTTTATTAATTAATCTTTATGTTTACTCTAACATAAATGTCACGGGTATACAGATATAATGGCATCTTGACAACAATTACTTGATTTGGCAAAGACCAGATATTACGAATAATTCAAGAATCAAGATTATCAACTCACTAAACACCAATTAATTAGCTACTGTAGGAGCCAATTGATCCAAACCCTCGAAAATATTCACCATAACAACTCCAACAGAAAACAAATCAAGTCCAAAAAAAAAAAAAAATAAACACAAGGTGACTGAATCGCAAGATGGGGAACCTCAAGAAAAAACTTACCGTGGGCTCGGTCGCCTCCAACTTCGTTGACAGCCATGACTACCCCGAGGACAATGCCTAAGGCCCCAAAAACGAGGAGAGAAACAGCAAGCGCGATCTCCTTGATCGGCGGCTTGTTATTCACAGTGTACGAGGTTCCCATCATTATGTCCTCGTCCGAAATCGAGAACGCGTGATCCACGTACGCCATCCCTTTTTCTCTACCGATCTTTAATGGGTTTCTTCAGATTCTTTGCTAGGGTTTGAGTTTGAAGAGAAGAGGTCTGGTTCGGAATAGGGGGAATCGGAGGATCCTACGCCTGTAAAAGAATCTGGGGTTGCTTCAAGGCAAAAGTGGAGTTACCAATGTTGAATACGATAACTATTTAGTTCAGATATATATAATTATTAATTAATTAATTTTGATGACTTTTTCAAATATTTTGAATTGAAAAATATGATCTTTGCTTCTAGAATCCATATTACAAATGTCATTGTAGGGATAATACCCGCTATGTGCTTGATGTTCACACAATTGACCATTTAGTCTTTTTCAGGCTGAGAGTTTAGTCTTTTTGTTTATAATTTTTTTTTTATTAAGTCTTTATCATCGTTTTACTTACCTTATATTTTTACACTTATCGAGATTACTTAAAACATAAAACTACTCATAGTTTTCATCCCACATAGTCACGAAAGATGATTCTTCTGCAACAACATTTAGCACAACTATGTACAGTTTCCTACTTCGCGATATACATTAAATAAGTTTAATTTTGAAAATAATACATGAGAGGAGAATAAAAATTGGTTATTTTATTCAAACATATATTATATTATTATGTAGTAACCTCTTATAAAATAGGAGAAACTTATTGTAGTTGTAAATATAATACACATCAACTAAAAAGACAAATATTACAAATTTATTTGAAATAAAATTGAAGAAATGATCGATGAATTCAACTTCTTTATGCCTTGTATTTATAAAAGTCTATCTAGATATGAAATTCAGACTCCAAAACTTGTAATAACTTTTGAATTATTCTTTGCCAATGGTGCTGACAATGTCTTGTAGTGGGTGTTTGAGTGGTTCATTCTTCCACTAGCTAATTGTCCAATATTTCAGTAATAAGTGAACTCGTCTTTTTGTGGTGGTTAGTCACATGTCACTTTCTTTATTTATGTCAAAGCATGGTCCAATATCTTTTGTTTTTAAGGTCTCGAAGAAAATTGTTTTTGTGTGATCTTTCACCACTTGGTCATGTCTCTGCAAGATATTTTCGATTAGTTTTTGGTCGAAAGTCTTTACGGAATTCTGGCTCCTTTGGGTTCGGCACTCTAGTAGATGCTTTATAACCATCTTTCAATATGAGTCATGTTACAGAATTTTCAGTGAGTTTCTTTGCTCTGCTCCCAGACAGCTTGTTGTTAAGATCTCGTTTCATTTCAAATATGTATTATGCAAAACTTACAGTTTTCCTGTCATAGTGTTTAATAAAAACAATCCATTTATAGAATTGTGATCAAATTTAAATGAAAAAATTTGACTTTTTTCTATCTCTGTGAGACAAACCCATAATTCTCATACTCGTCAGTGGAGATGTCATCTTCATTGAGTGATAAAAAGAGAGGTGTTTCAATTTCTAGCGGATCTTTGATGAACTTCAAAATTTTCATGTATAGTCTCCTTGTCTTGATAAAATGAAAGGCTTCGTGTGGTCATTTTCGACTGGTTCTGATGATGTACCGAAAAAATATAGTTCTAGAATATATCCCTTGACAAATAATCAATGTCTACCCATGTTCTGTGAACAAATTCCTGGATCCTCTTAGGTAGTGCTGAAATATCTGAGAAGTTGGGTGATATAGTGTAAATCGAGGCAAAAGCCCAAATTTATATCATGCTTTAATTCTTTAGGATAAGAATTTGGTTTCGTCCATATCGTAAGATATTTTCCCGTTATATCAACTTCGATTGTGGATAGATTGATACTAATTATTATTTTAATTTTTCTCAGATATGTTGATATACCAAAAATAGATAAACTCTAAATTTGTTATTTCCAACCTTATATTCCCCTTTGTCAATTTGAGATCTAAGGTTCATATCTATCTCTTATATCATTGATGTGAAGGATTGACTTGACGGCTAGAGATAAGGATCCAGAGTTTCAATTTTTACTTGAGCCAACTCATCTAAGGATGATCCCAAATTACTACTTGGGATATGGGTACTTGAATCCACTGCTACAGGTATATAGCCATGTACTCGAAAACTCTTTTTTTGAGAAGGCAGTGGTTTCTCAATAGCATCGAAGATAGGCTTTTGTAGTACAGACCATAACTGATTATAAGCCTGCAAGTAACATGTAATTCGATCAGAGACATTACTCTTATCAGCTTGTTGTAGCTCACCTGTAATTTTTGCAATTAAATGCAAGCTTGTTGAATTCGTTTTGCAGCATTTCAAAGCATCTCTCAAATGCCTCCACATTTTCATGATTGCATCAACATCATCATTGTTTATAAAAATATTTTAATGAGATTTAATAATAATAATATCGAAATTAAAATTTTGTCATAAAGCTTGTCATCTTAATAATTTCGCATTCTCGGGTTTAGATTCTATTTCTCAAGAAATCTTTTACTTTTCTGTTATCAACATTCAAAGGGAATTTCTTAGCAAGTAAAAATACTGATCATTTCTCAAAAGCATTTTTTTACTGCATATAATTCATTTTCGTTAATATGTCATCTTACGACTTCTGCATCTAAGAGTAATCAATTGGAATATCTGCATGTTTGTTCTCCCTCTGGTGAATTGTTGTCCACATGTGATCAATGATATCTCTGTATAATATCAGATCATCTTCCTCTTGTGAAATAGCAATTTTCGCGAGATTTCTTCAAATATCTTTTAGTTGGCTAAGTCTCTTACATATGAATCTTACATCATTTTTAATAATGAATTGAATATTTTCCTATGTTTTTCTAAGTTCTTAATAAACATTCTAGCAAATTTAACTATTCATAAGAAACTATGTAGTTGTTTATTTTTGTCAAGTTTATCTAGAAAATTCTATATTTTTGCACAATGTGTTATTGCAGAGTTATTCCTCACTCATCAATTTCTATTTCGATGAATTCAATATCTTTTATTGCAATGACTGTATTTTTTCAGATAAGTCTAGTCCTTTTTTCCAAATGTTTAATATTTTCATCCATATTTTTAGATGATATTAAAACATTATCAATATAAATAAACACAAAATTTAAATAATCTTTAAATATATTATCCATATTTATTTGGAATATATGAGGTGTATTAGCCTATCTCATTAGTAATACTTCCCAAATGTAATGACATTATGGTGTGGAGAAAGCTGGGAATTCTTGTTTTCTTTCTTCATCTGAATCTGACAGAATACAAGCTTACAATCAAATCTTGATATCACATATACAACTAATCAGATGATATCTGATAGGTATAAAATACACATCAAAATTCAAAATTTTATTAATCTCTTGATAATTAACAACTAATTTGGGTTTTTTTATTTTATTTTATTTCATCGTGATTTCTTACCAGAAAACCTGGACGGTTGTATAGTGATATCCTTGATTTGGTTAAATCAAGGTTTAAATGTTCATTGATAATAATCTACATTTCATTTTGATCATTTATGTTCATGGGATAGTCTTACATTTGACAAACTCATTTTTCTCGTGTTCTTTAATTTTAAGGCTAACTTGGAGTTGGTTTCTTTCCACCATACCAAAGATTTTTCATTGTAGTTCTCTTTAATCATTTTCTTGACATCTTCTAGTGACATTTTTTTTATTACTCTATATCCATCTGGTGTAGAGATATTTTGAGGAATTCTATTTCTTCTGGTTTGAGGTTTTGAATTGCTCTTAATTGGAGCATTGTTTATCCAAACAGACTAAAATATTTCATTTTTGGGTTTAGAAGTTTTCATTCATTACCATGCTTGCTGCAAAATTAGATTGACAATTTTCTATAAAATACCTATCTTAGTCTATGAACTATGACTTTGAGATCACATGATATTGTAAAAAATATTATTCTAGTCTCATTTTTTGTGCATATGATTTGAACATTTGTCGAAAATTGATTCCTAACAATATTTTAGCTCATGTACCATGAAAATAAATCAGTGGTGTTTTTAATTTGTACCAAGGTGTTTGTCTCACACCTCCGATTAGGATTTCTGCTTTCTTAACCTCTTTACATAAGATTAAGATTCGCTTTGAGAAATCTCGTCCAATTATCTGAGGTGATTCTTCTTCCAATTCTTTGGAAAGACTCCATGTTTTGCTATACATATTCCAGCTTCTGAATCTATATAAGCAACAAAGTACTCTGCTTTATTTTGTCCGCATAACATCCCTACTAGGTGTATATCGAGAATATCTCTATGGTCATTGGATTTTTCACATCCAATCTACTGCCATAAACGCAATTTTCGAGTCCATTCCAAGGTTTGTATTCCTTGAAAAACTCTAGTCCATTAACCAATTGATTTAGTTGTTTTTTTGGAATTCCTTTAATATGAACTTTCCATCCATTTATATTTATCATTCTTTGGTAAGTTCCTATTATAGGTTGTTCCAAATAGTATATGGTATTACAAAGAAATTAATTTCTCTGTCTTATAATATCGAATATTATTTCAACTTCCTTCCATCCTTCTGGACATCTAAGTTTTCCTATTGTTGAAAAAAATTTGTTACCAGTTGAATTTCTTGTACATGTATTGTTCCCTTCCCCACGTGTGACTTGTCATCGTATCTCTCTGAAAAGATATTCTCTTTGGATCTATGCAAAAACTTTGATTTCTATGTATAATTGGTTTGTCTTGGATTTGTATATCAGTGTCCTATATTAAAAACTCGTTCTTTTTGGATAAATTTTTTGAGAATTTTTTGCGAATATCGCTGAAATTTTTGTAACCTCGTTTATAATAAACAATTATGAATGTTGTGTGTTATAGAGATGAAATTTGATAGATAACATAATATGGTTTATTACATTTTTTCATTAGCCTTTTCTCTGTGAAGTTTTGATGCAACATCAACGCTCGAGTAGAATCTCAATCTGCCAAGTTGTAAACAATTTTTGGATAAATTACTCTTATAGTTTTCCCAGCACAAAGAATCTTTGTGAGGTAGTTCCTAATATTGAATCTTTAATATTATTCATTCGTTTATAGCATATATCAATGTCAATGGGTGAATATGTACAATATTTAAAAGTAGATTTTATCATAATCTGGATTGCACCGACGTGAACCCAAGACATAGTTCGTGCAACTTCTATCTTGAGTTTTTGTAATTCATCATTTATTTCTTCATAATGAATTAATTTCATCTTTATTCAGTTTTCTGTAAGCTCTATTGGGATTGTAATTTCCCTTCTAAAAGCTTTATAGATTAGATTGCGCTTTTTATTTCTTAGGTCAATTTTTTTAAGAACTTTTATATCTGTCTCGCAAAAAATCATTGATATCTTTGAGGACTATGATTTTCTTTCACGATCTTTTGGACAATGTTATTAGATATAGTTGTCTGCTAAAGAAACCAGACAAATTTTCATGTTTTTTTTTATGTCGGAACACTTCGTCTTCAGTCACATTTTGATTATGTTCCATCATATTCTTCCCGGCTCAAGATTTTTTTCTTCATATATACTTTTCATCTGAGACAATGTCCTCAAATTAGTATTCTTTGAACAAGATCTTGGTAACAAAATGTTTTTTCAATATCCAGAGTTGGTTCGAAGTGTTTTATTCCCTTCATATAATTTTCTAGATAGCTGGTCGAAATCTGACCTCTTGCTCCACAATCCAGCAATTGTAATATTTAAAATTTTCATTAGCTTGTGTGTGAACTTTTCTAGAAGTTTTCTCTGTAGGTGTAAGTCTTGTGCTTTGAGATGAGTTCGATGCTTGAGATGACATCTTAATTCTTGAATATCCACTTCTTTGCTAAGATTTTTGAGATATCACTTTTTGTCTAGACCATACTGTTCCACTTCTAGCATAAGGATGAGATCTAAAGCTCATTTTTTTTGCCTTTGTGGCTTACTTCCAATTATCGTTGGAAGATTATTTTCTTTACAATATAAAAGAGTACGTTATCGATTGTAATTCTTTTGTAATTATATCAAATGACATCGTTCTGCCAATTTTATTTTAACAAAAGAGGCTCATCCGGCTAGAGTATCTGGATTACTAGTGTCATATTATCATATTAGCATTTCTCTCCATGACTCTGCATTTTAGCGGAAATAAATTCGCATTATTATATTTTCTTTTCTCTTGAATTCCATCTATATTTAGTGAATAACATAATGTATTCATACACTAAAAATGTGTCATGTAATACAGAGCTTGAGTATAACTTTTTCATTTTTCTGTATCTTGACTGTTGAAATAATATGCATCGATAAGTTAGGCTTTAAATAAAGTAGCAATTCTTCCGGCTACCCTACTAATAGATTCTCTGGCTATAACTGAATCTTTGGTTTCTATTGAAGTCATGTCCCAAACAATTTTAACTAATCTCATATGAATCAATTCTAAAATTTTAATGAATCATTCTCTATTGAGATCAAGTGTTCTTACTGCGACTCTCATAGTCGATGTTGAATCATCTATGAAATCTTCTCTGTTTTCGAAGTCCAATAGATCAATATTAAGCATAACCCCATAAATAAATATCAATTATAAAACAAAATTCCCATATTGTTTGGTGCAAGAAAATTTGATTTCTCATTAAACTTGTTCCCGCTGGATGTGCTTTTCAACCAACCGGTAAATAATTTTGGGTCCTCTTATGTTTGTATCGTTGGATCTCACACTTTCCCTCGATGGTTTTGGTATTATACTAACTTAAGGTTGTTTCCCTAGTAGTATTCAATTTTAGATATATGAACTTTAGATTTGAAAAAAATTCCATAAGATCTTGTAGATCATCTAAACCAATCTTTTCTATAGTTCTCATCAGATTATTTTATTTCCTGAGACAGTTTTGACAAGATTGATCATTTTCTCATCGCCTGTTAAAGGTTTTTGTACCGCTTTGGCCTTCTCTCTTTGGTGTATAATGATTTAGTCCCAAAGGATAGTGACAACCTTCCTTCCAAGATCCTCTTACTAGAACTGAGTTGTTGTTCCATGGTTTGGATTCTTGTTTCATTATCCTTTAATGTTTCAAGAATTTCTTCTTGTCTTTCAAGGATTTTTTTTTTAATTTTACATGGTATATAATATAGCCAGTAGCCATAATTTTGTATCGTTTTTAGAGGAATTCAAGATTATTTTAATAACCTATAATTTAGAGGAATTCAAGACTATTTCAGTAACCTATTACTCTGAGTCATAAATTTACTTTATGATTATGATATTTTTCTCTTTACTCATGAAGTCTAACATTGATTAGATCTTCTTGTAAATATTCCAAAATATTGGAATATGTCATGTAATATTTAATCTCGAACCTAAGTTCCTATCTATAATTTTTTAGAAAATATCCTCATAAAGCATTTAATTATACAACAATAATTTTTTATGTTTGAAATACTTTTACCTATAACCTGATATTATTTTTGCTCCAATCCCCAACTCAGAGCCCAAACTTCTCCATGACAAGACGATGGATCAAATGATCAATCACAAGGCGACACACGAAAGGGTACCTATCAGTTTGCAAATCTAGAACTCTTTTTCAGAGCTTAGGTTGTCCTCTACAGAAGTCGTGCTTCGTGTCAGATCACAAGATAGAGGCTCAAAGCTCTTTATAAGCACTGATACTAGTTTCATGGTCCAATATAATAATTTCTTAATAAAATATAATAAAAGGTAATCTGAGCATTTTTTGAAAATATTTATTCTTTGAGGATCAATTGGGGTAAATTCCTTGAAATATAAATGACTAATTTGAGATAATCTAAAATTTCATAAATGTCCTAATAAATTTTTTAAAGCAAAATACATTACAAATGTAAATAAAAAATTTTAACTTCATATTTAAACTTACATCTAAATTGAACTATCGTCCCTTTTAATTCAGAGTGAGTCTCATGTGAGACCGTCTTACGGATTATAATATGTGAGACGGGTCAACCCTACCCATATTCACAATAAAAAATAATACTCTTTGCATAAAAAGTGATACTTTTTTATGGGTGACCCAAATAAAAGATCCGTCTCACAAATAATACCCGTAAGACCGTCTCACACAAATTTTTGTCTTTAATTCATCCCCCTTCCAATATACAAGCCCTATCTCATGTAATAATTAATAATAATAAAATAGAATGATTCAATAATAATAATAACGACAAAAAGGAAGAGGAGCTGAGAGGCTACGAGGATGGCTTTCTTGATTTCTTCCCCAAATGGCAACTTCCTCAACCTTTGCATTTCCTCTTAGAAGAAACCGCTATGCACTCTCCTCTGTTTCGCTATTACTTCTTCTTTTCCTCTGTCTGTTCGTCTTCAGCAGAAGAGCCCTTGAATCCAGATCATCTCTTTACGGAGAAGTTCTCTCCCAAACTCCTGTTGCTTCACTTCATCTTCCACTTCGATCCACTGCATTCCATGAGAAATTTGGTGAAATAAAGCAACCCATTTCATCAAGATCCAATCTTGACGACATCATCGATGAAAACACGCCATTTTCTTCCAGAATTTCCGACTCTGGATTTGAAGAAGGAAGCAATGAAGAAACTACAGTGCTAGCTTCGTCAGAATCTGGTTTTAATGGTGAAACTGGCCAGGAAAATACAGTTCCTGTTATTTCGGTGGAACCTCGATCTCAAGATGTTTTAGAAGGAAATTCTGAAAAGCCCATTTTGTCAAATGAGAAAACAACGATGCCCGTTTCATCAAATTCTGATCCGGAGGAGACCGTTGAATCTAACACTAAAGGTGAACAATTCATTAGCAATGCAGTGGCGGAACATTTGAAAAATTGTGATATATACAAGGGAAAATGGGTCAAAGATGAAGATTATCCACTTTACAGGCCAGGGTCTTGCCCTTATGTCGACGAAGCTTTTGATTGCCAGAGCAACGGAAGGCTTGATTCTGAGTATCTAAAATGGAGATGGAAGCCTGATGGATGTGATCTTCCAAGGTTTAGTGTCTCACAAACATTTTCTTCGAGAGATTTTTATTTAACTTTCTCTGTATTGTTATTGCACGTTAGAAACGGTATCATGGGCTGTTCCTTTTTCATAATTTTGTTCATCTGTTGACTGTGGAAATTAATACCGCTGCGCATCTTCTCGTATAATAAAGTAAGATATATTTTGTTCACCGACGTAATTAAATAGTAGTCGAAATGCAGGGAAGTAGTCAAACAAGTGGCATTAAATCTTGTTTAATGATATCAAGTTTATGCGATCAGTCACTATAATTTGTGTTGGGAATTTTGAGTTAATATTTTACTTTCTATTTATATATACCAAACATAACATTTCATGATTCCATCTTGTTGAGAAGGGAAGGTGGTGGATCACATTTTGGTTGTTGGTAATTGTTGTTGGTGAATCAACAAATTGTTGCCGAGGAAGTGATTTTACTGTTCCGAGAATACTAACTCGGCGTAATCCTTTAATTCTTAACAACCTACTTGAAAACTTTGTTCATCGAAAGCCCACGTCCATTCTCACATCTTGAAATGGTTTTTCAATTTTTAATTCAGCTCACAAATCTAAGGCAACAGCATCGAAGTGAAACTAAATCAGAACTTAAATTCCTTCAGTCTGTAGATCTTTGCAATCTGCCCTTGTTAGGTGGCCCATATGTAAGCAGATTTAGATCAACAGATTCATTTGATTATGTGAATTTCATTTTTTGTGCATTTCTGTTAAGAAAACTCGAAATTGATTTTGGAATCTGCTCATGATTGATAACCCTTAAAAATTATAGCCCTGTGACTTGCAACATTGTTTTCTCTGGAGCAATATATTTCTTTGACTATCCAGAGTATTGTTAAATGCAGGATATGGAACTTGGAATGCTGTTTGTTAAGTCTACTTTTGTTTTTCAAGGTGGTCACTTTAATTGACATGTTTCCACATGTGGTTAAAAACACTCAACCCTCATTTTTTGAATCACACGTACACAATTAGTAGCCACAATTAGTCTTTCTATCGTCAAGTTTTGAGAAATGTTATAATCTGTTTTGATTCCACAAGAACTTCTAGTTTCAGCGTCTTTTTATTGGTGTTTTCATCTTTGGTCGGCGTTCTTCTTTGTACAGATTCAATGCAACAGACTTCTTGGTGAGAATGAATGGACGGAGGCTAATGCTAGTAGGAGACTCTATGAACCGGAACCAGTTCGAATCACTCCTCTGTCTTCTACGTGACGGGCTTCCCGACAAGAACAAAATGTATGAGGTTCATGGTTACAAGATAACAAAAGGAAGAGGCTATTATATTTTCAAATTTGAGGTAGTTGCAAGAGTGGCTTTTTTCTGCTCAATTTGCTCTTAAAGAGTCCAAATGTCCAAAAACAAATTTTTCTACTAATGGCTATGGGAGATGAATCTTTCTAGTTTGGTGCAATGTTAGAAGAATCGTGAAGGTTGAAGTTCTTGTGCAGGATTACAATTGTACGGTTGAATTTGTGCGCTCACACTTCCTTGTCCGGGAAGGAATTCGTGTCAATGGACAAGGAAACTCAAATCCAACTTTATCAATAGACCGAATCGACAAGACTGCCAAACGTTGGAAGAGAGCTGACATTCTTGTGTTTAATACTGGGCACTGGTGGACCCATGGAAAGACTTCGAGAGGGTATGTAAGACAGCAACTTTTCGAGAATGAGAAGTTCCACATTCTATTTATATTTAACTTTCTTGCATGGATTCTCCATTTCATTTATCGAACTTGTAATTTATGTGGTTGGAGTAAATTTACTGTTTAATATAATCGATCCATTGGTAAAATTGATTGCTTGGATAAAATTTGGTCTGTTACATAACAGGAAAAACTACTATAAAGAAGGTGATTACGTCTATCCTCGTTTTGATGCTGTTAAAGCGTATAGAAGAGCCATCGAGACCTGGGCTAAGTGGATCAAAGAAAATGTCAGCCAAAAGAAGCTGGTGTTCTATCGTGGGTACTCATCTGCTCATTTCAGGTATCTTTTTCTGTACTCAGTTTCATCTGTCACCTGGATTCCCATAAATCAAATTGTATCATATAAAAGATTTGAGTCGTGCTGTTAACACCAATATTGCTATACAAATAATAGCACATAATATATGGTACAGTATTGTTATTCAAATAATACCACAGAATATAGATACTATAATGGAAGTGACTGCAATCAATCGTTAGCTTGTATCCAATACACAATATTTTTCATCCGCATGCATTTTTCTAAACCAGAGGTGGAGACTGGGATTCTGGTGGAACATGCAATGGTGAGACTGAACCTGTAACTCGCGGAGCCATTCTCGATAGTTATCCTCTGAAGATGAGGATTTTGGAAGAAGTCATCAACGAAATTCAAGTGCCGGTAGTTCTGCTAAACGTCTCACGTTTGACTAATTTTCGTAAAGATGGGCACCCTTCCGTTTACGGCAAAAATGTGACTGGTCAGAGGAAGGTCTCTACGAGAAGGCAAGATTGCAGTCATTGGTGTCTACCAGGAGTACCCGACGCCTGGAACGAGCTAATATACGCCACACTGGTTGCTCGTCAAACGCTTTCGAATACCCTATATTGATATCTTGGTCATAAGAAAAGGAAGCTTGGGAACTTTTGAAAGTGAAGGCATCACATTCCACATAGATTGCAGCAAGAGAAGTAAGAAGCCGAATTTCGCCTTACTTTTTTCTTCGTGTTTATTGTATTGTACGTAAAATTTTCGATAAAATATGTTCCCCTTTCGTCAAAATTCCATAATCCACCTTTCAAAGACAAATTAGCATCACCATACCATAAATGCTCGAGCTATGAGTGATTTGTCCAAGATTTTGAATTCAAATAAACTCGAGCTTCAAAGGATGAATTATTAATTGAGAATTAAATATATATAATTTTGATAAGATAAATATTTATATGAACAATTAACGTCTATATATTGGATGTACACGGAGGTTGCACGTGCCGTATAGATTTTTCAAATCTATGTAGGGGACTAAAAATAAATAAGACAAAGAAAGCAACACATGTACACTTGTTCGTAGCTTCCAATCCCATCACTCGCTTCCTCGTTCGCTACTTTTAATATTATGGCTCATGATTCTGTCGGTACGTGACTCCTGACGTATATTTCAATCTTATATAAAAAAAAAAAATAAATAAATAAATATTCATTTTTATAAATTATTTAAAAAAAATTCTATTAACTTTGTATTTTAAGTAAGTTTAATTTAATAAGGTCAATTTTTTTTTTTGAAAAAAATTAGTAATATAGTTGATAACGAATTATGGCATTTGTCAACACCACCCAAACAGGCCCTTAACCTACCTTAACACACTCAATCTCGCCGCAAGATCCTCGGACGCTCTCTCTCACACGCACTCGCACTCTCTCTAAATCTGCGTATCGCACAAAGTTTTCTTTTTTTTTGTATTTTATAATCATATTATCATGTATATCCGATAAAGAGCTGGGCTTGCGGATATGTATCCAATTAATGCATATTATCTTCTTTAATCCAGTGCTTACCCATATATATTTGGTAAGGGGAATGCTGGAATTGTGATACAGAAAGTAGCAGTTTCAGCAGAAAAAAATGTTGGGTTTTTTCGTTAGAAAAGATATAAGGAAAATTCTTAAGAGAAAGGATAGCGATGCTGGAGAAAGAGGTCAATTACTTTCACTTTCTTTTTCATTTTTTCCTTTTGATTTGGGCTGCCTCTGTTTTTTTTCCCTCTGAATTTGATATTCTGATTAAAACGTGAGCACATTTATTTTGCGATATATATTTGAAGTGTGTTTTCTTTAAGAAATCGCAAATTCCACCATTTAGTTGAAACGATGTGTTGACGATGGGAAAAAGGGTATTAACTAATCAACTCATGTTTTCATTGAAAATTTTAGTAAAAGTAACACACTGGTGAAATTTTTTTGATCCAGTATAGAAGTAGTTTTGAAATTTTTACCTTGCTTAAAGTATGCGTTTTCTTTTCCTTCTGTTTACGTGACTACTTGGCTTGGAATTTGTTTTATCTATTTCGTGAATGCTTGAGATGACTGATTTTGGAATGTAGGATTGACATAGTTCCAAGCATATGGTTTTCCGTTTGAAGCCTTGAATTGTATTTACCATTCTGAATTGTTAACAATAATGAATATTTAATTGCTTGAGAGGGGTTAAAATTTAGCAAGATTCGATTTTTTTTCTCCGTTTATTTGTTTTGATTTGGAAAAGTATCAATTTTCAATACAAAAATTACTCAAGGGAGTAAAGACAGTCGTGGATGCTAAAATATTTTGTATGATGGAATTTCTGACTAAAAAGTTGGCAGCGAACTGAAATTTGGCAGTGGATTTAACCAAACTGGTGTTTAACATGTCATTTTAGTTTAGTGGCTAGTGCTTATCTTGATGGTGTTTTTAGGAAGGTGATGATTCTGAGGATCTTCGATTGTGTTTTGGCTCTTGAAATGATTCGGGTAACCAAAATAAGGGGCCATACATTTTTCCATGCATGACGCTGAAAGCACCATATCCAAAGATGAAATTGGCATATAAAAGTAGAGTTGAAGCACCGGCATTACACATCTAAATGCTGATAATCATCCTGAGAGACTTTGAGAGACAACATTGAACTTTAAATCAGAGGAAAATCAAAACTAAAGCGTTAAGATTTTGCATAGATCCAACCTGGATCTACAAAGTCTCAGAATGGTTTACAAGTACCAGTTTTAGCCCTGTTCATGTTGTCTCGTGGACACCTTTACACTTGGCAGTCCCATTCACTTTGAGACATCTACGCTTGTTTCAGTTGTTTGCATATTCCAATCTTCCTTCTTTCACCTATCATCTAAATATAAAAAGCTTTGATCTATCTTTCGCTTCGAATTCTTATGCTAAGAGGCTATAATAAGTACTGAAATCTAATGCAACTGAAAATTTTGCCCAGGGGTAGCTGGTTTGCAACATAGCTTATTAATCCTGCGAAGGGCATGATAGAAACAAATTGACTCCGTTTTCATTTTGTATTCTGATTTTCCACTTTGGTTTATGTGATGTTATAGATCGTGCTCAAATTTATTTCACTTGGGCAAGAGTGGGATATTCCAGATTTGGATTGTTAATTTGATGCATCTCTATGGTTTTTAAAAGCTTTCTGTAATCTGTAGTATCTGTTTTCTTAGTTTTGTTATGTGTTATTTTTTCTACTCTATCCTTGCAGTCAATATCAATTTGTTTTTGTAAAATCAGTCATCATTTGTTATTTTCACCTTTCTATGAAAGGTTAGAGCATGAGCATGCATGCTGTTCAATTTTGTCTCTCTTTTATTCTTGTGTGTTTTGAGATACCATATCATGACGGACATATCCTACAATTCTTTGCTTCCTCCACTGCCAAATCTTAAAATATGGAATCTCAAGACCTGGAAATTAGGTTTAATTTGGTTTGAGTAGTTGTTATGACTCAACAGCTAACAATTTGTTGAGGCATTGCTTCTATCTATAAATCATATGTTTCAATTTTGTGTCCCAAATCTTGATTGTTTTACAACCGCCAAGGTGTTTCTTTTTTAAAATTTAAATTTATAAAGATTAGTTACCATGTTTTAAGATGCATAGCACTGATGCTTCTCCAATTCTGTTAGGTAGAGCCCTGGAGGAGTTACGGGCTTCCATGTTTAGTAAATTGCGGTCACTTACTGGGGCGAAGCGACCGCAACAATCTTTATTGGGGCCCACCATTGCACTTACGTTTAATTTCTTGGTTTCTGTCAGTATAATCTTAATGAATAAATTGGTAAGCCATATATCCCCCACACATACTTCATGCCACATGCAAATCAAATAATAATAAAGATTCTGACTATTGCTTTTTGTTTTTCAGGTTATCATAAAAGTTGGATTTAATTATCCTATTTTCTTGACTTTTATTCATTATTTCTTTAGTTGGGTGATAATGGCTCTTTTAAAAGCTCTGTCCATACTCTCGTTATCTTCTCCGCCGAAGTCAACAAAATATTTTTCATTGTTTTCTCTCGGTATTGTTATGTCGCTCTCTACCGGTCTTGCCAATGTTAGCTTAAAATATAATAGGTGAGGCGTAACGTAACTTTTGGTTTTTTTTCCTCGTGTCATCTTTACTTCTTGAATAATACAGTAGATGTATTTTCCAGTGTTGGATTTTATCAGATGGCTAAAATTGCAGTAACACCAGCTATTGTTTTAGCAGAGTTCGTGCTATTCGGGAAAAGAATCTCAGCACGGAAGGTAAAACTCTCTGGTAGTTGATCTTATTAATATTTCTTAGATCTTTTTTGATCTGGTATTTGTTTATCATATAAATTGAAATGCAAAACTTTTAAGCGACCAACATTATTATTAGTATTTTAAATTTCAACCACTGATATGACTTGAATCCAAAATTTATATTGTGATAAACTAACGGCTCTACCACTGGGTTGGTTGTTTGTTCGGTTGTTCTCAAATTAATTAAGCTATTGACCGACGATTTCAATTGGGAATAAATCTAGTAAGCGGACTAAGTCAAGTTATAGTAAATGGATGATGAGTCTAAGTATCGATCCCACAGAGACTAATATTTAGTTATTAGAATTTTTATAAGTTAACTTAAGCTAGATAAAATAAATAAAAAGATTATATATAAATTATTAATATAAACTATTAAATAAAATAATTGCAACTTAAAATGACGGATTCAAAGATCGAGGAGAGATTCAACTTCAAATAAAGAACTAAGACACATAACGATACCAAACTCTACTATGTTGACACGTGTTAAAATTCAATTAATTATTTAATTCTTGACAATGACGGTAAAATCCTCAATTTAATTATTAAACAATTCCTCGAGTTAATAAACGTATTTAAATCTAACAGCCCAATCATTTCTAATTGAATTTAATTAGATCTAAATGCATTAAATATTTGTGGAATTTCAGTTTTCACCTAAAACCGCACACTGAAACTGAATACTATTTCTAGTCAGTTTAACCATGTGCTGATGACGTCTTTGTTGCTATATTTAACCAATCATCTTCCGATTAATGATTAATCAACAAACATGTAAATAGTTGATCAGGGTATTGACAAGAAATATTAAACCAATGTCAATCAATAATTAAAACTAAAAAAAAAACATATTAAAAGTAAGCCAAATATCAAACAAAATATTGTTTGGCCTTATTGTGGTCTTAGTCTAAAGAAATTTATTCCATAAATTCAAAGCAAAAGTGAAAACTCACATTTAAATTTATAGAAGAAAACACAATAAAAAAGGAATAAGAGGCATTCTCAGTGATTTTTGGTATGTGTAGTGGTTTTCCTCCGTGTTCTTTCTTTCTATTATTGTCTTCACTGTAGTCTTCTGTTCTCTTCCTTCTCTAGCTTCCTCCCTTCACTTATGCTCCCTTTTGTTCACTTCTGTTCTCTACGTCTCTGCCTCCTCTTCTGCCATTCTCCCTCCCTCACGTCTCTGCCCTCGTCTTCTCTGTGGTCCTCTGTTCCTCCCTCCCGTTCTACTCCGTAATCTTCTCTACTTTTTTGCTTTTCTCCTTCTCCCTTCTGTGTACGCCGCCTTTTATATTTCATAATGAGCCTCATCCTTCAACTCCTTAAAGCCTATGTCAAAGTTCAAAAATTGTAGATAAGATTGTAGAGATTTTATTTATCAGCCATCACCAATATTTGTCATCATCCTGTTTATATACATGTTATTCATGTATATTTATGCATATGAAATTTGTAATTGCTGCTTAAATAAGAAAAATTGGGGCATTACGTTGGTTTTGATATGTTTGATGCTTATTACAATGTCTCTAGGTGTTTGCTCTTTCTGTCGTATCAGTTGGTGTTTCTGTGGCTACAGTAACTGATATTCAGTTTCATTTCTTCGGTGCTTGCATAGCACTAGCTTGGATTGTGCCAAGTGCAGTTAATAAAATATTGTGGTCTAATCTTCAACAACAAGAAAACTGGAATGCCCTAGCGTAAGTTATTATAGGATTTTTGAGTAAAACTGTTGATACGTTCAGAAAATGTCACTGATTGAATGTTCATGCTTGCATGCTTATGTCCTTGTGACAGGCTAATGTGGAAGACAACACCGATTACTTTGTTTTTCTTGCTGATGTTAATGCCATCACTGGACCCTCCTGGTGTCCTGTCATTTGATTGGAGCCTTCATAACTCTGCTGCCATTGGTGCTTCAGCCTTTCTTGGCTTCTTGCTTCAATGGTCTGGTGCTCTAGCACTCGGGTATGTGTTCTCTGCTTTTACAAATGGGTTGTCGCTTCTATTCTTGTAGACCATTTCTTTGCAGCTTTATAACGTTGATGCTATATTTACTTCTACAACATCTGCTGTGGCCAAACAGTTTTATTTTTTGTCCTCAACAGATTTGTTTAATTCTGAAGTAGATGACCAATAAGTTCTCGTGATTTGGTTATCATACAGTTGATTGAAGTTCTTGATTATTTTCTTGCCCACTCACGTGGAAAGAGTTGTACTAATTTATAAAAGAAAAATTATATTATTGATCTTGGAATTTGCGTTTTTTTCAGTTTTGGTTTTCTTAACAATGAATTTGGATTTTTAGTCCTATAACTTGCATTTTTTTTGGTTCTGTAACGAATGAAAATCATACAGGTTAAATGACCAAGATGAATACATTATAATAGTTAGTATGACTAAAAATAAAAATTCACTGTAATAGTACGAAAAGTGGAAAAAAGAAAGTTTAAGGATTAAAAATGAAAATTTACCGTCATTAGAACTAAAAATAAAAAATTGCAAATTACAAGACCAGATTAATAGGAATCCTCTGTGGAGCTTTAGACAGGTAAGGTGAAGAAGCAGTTGTTAAGGATTATTTCCTAGCTTCTCATGGGCTGTCTTTTTGTTCTAGTTGTCTGGACCAGAAATTGTAAAGCAACCTATGAACAGACACAGTCTTTCACTTGGGTTTATGACCAATGACCACACGGGTTCGGGTTTCGTGTTGATTTTAAAATGTCTTCGATCTGAGATTTATTGATTTTTTGTTTTTGCTCTTTCTCCTTGATCAGGGCAACTTCTGCTACGACCCACGTCGTTCTTGGACAGTTCAAAACATGTGTCATACTTCTTGGAGGGTTTCATCTTTTCGGTTCAAATCCTGGATCAACGAGCATTCTTGGAGCCGCCACGGCACTCGTCGGCATGTCTTTCTACACGTACCTCAACTTGAATTCACGGCACCAACCGGCAACCAAAATTTCTTCGAGGCAATCATCGGCATTACCAATATCAAAATCGAAGATTGGAAAAGAAAATGGTGAGAACCACCATGGAGAAGGTGGAGAGGAGCATGTGTGATGGAACTTGCATAAGAAATTGTCGAAAGCTTTTAACTAACCCTGCCGGTTTAATTATACCTTTTTCGTCCGGTTTCTAATTACTGTATCGTGTTTTTGTTTGGATTAACATTATTATATACACAAGGCTTTTAAATTCGATCTATGTAATATTTATACTATTTTCAAACTGGTCTGTGTAAATATTGTCTGTATTTTTTATTTTTTTTTGGCTTCTTTGGAGAAGTTTTAATTTTATTCATTGTTTTGATTTTAGAGAGAATTGTGTATGTAAAGCCGTCAAAATACACTACAAAAGAAACTGGAGATTTGTAATCGCATTGGAGACCGACAGTAATCTCGGTCGTTAAATTTATTTTCGTCACATTTATAATTTAAAATTATTTTTGTACCTACCGAAATTTTATTAAGGTCTCTAATTTGAGACCGAAATATTGTATCAGTCTTTAAATTGGAGATCAGATTTTTATTAGGTCTCTAACTTGAGATCGAGATATTGTGTCGGTATCTAATTTGAGACTGAAATATGAAAAGTGGTTTCTAATAAAACCTAAATTATTTTAAACTCTCCACTGGTGTTCCTCTCGCTCCAATCATCTTTCAAAACATAGAAAACTTGCGATTTCAACTCCTCAAACACCATCGGCGATCATCGGCCGCCGACTACAAGGGTGTCCTCCATTTTCTTATTAGAGGTAATTTTCTAAATTTTAAGAATTTTTCCTCCTCTTTTGAGTTCTTTCCGGATAAATTTACACACAATTCTTATAATGAAAATCCTTATTCACGTTGCCGCTTCCACGATGTATATAAAAGCCAAAGCAAGGGATCACCGTGTTTTTCTTGTAGTGATAGATATCAAATAGATGGAATGAGTTAAAAATTTCTTGTTTTCTCTCGTCCAAAAGGCGGGTTGGGTTCACAATTTTCCGACCTGCCCAAGAGTGAGTCTCATGTGAGACCGTCTCACGGATCTTAATCTGTGAGCCGGGTCAACCCTACCCATATTCACAATAAAAAGTAATACTCTTAGCATAAAAAGTAATACTTTTTCATGAATGACCCAAATAAGAGATCCGTCTCACGAATACGATCCGTGAGACCGTCTCACACAAGTTTTTGCCCCTGCCCAAATAGTCGGTTGCCTAGCTCTGGCGGTCCATTTTGACGGCTCTCTCTATACATATATGTAAGTACACCAATATTTTGGACAAATTTTTTTGTGGGAAAACAATGAAAAATGGGTTTCAAAATTATCCCCATGTAGTAAATCATTGAATAAATAAATTCATATGACAAAGAAAATCTATTTGAAAAATAAAAAATAAAAATGCAATACAAAAACATTTCGAAATTATGTACTTTATGGTTGTCCACTTGTCCCTAATTTCTTGACATTATGCTTTGTAGTACACTGACTTGCGAAATGTCCATTAAATGGAATCGATACTACAAGATTTTACCTAAAACGAAGTTCAATATTATAATGAAAATACACGGAGTATCACATGGTTTGATATAATTTGTATCAAAGGATGAGTCGATCCGATTCAATATCGATCCTTACGTCATCTCGCGTTGTTTGACTTCTGAGATGCTAATTTTTATATCGAAGTTTTTTTAAATTTTAAAAATAATATAATACTCGTGAGTTATTAAGGTAGGGGGTACTATTCACTCATTTGCCATTAATTGAGAATAATCCTATAGTATAGACACTTTATTAATAATTAACATTGATAGAGTAGTCTACATGCTTGCATTCTTTGTTCATTTTAGTTGTGCTAATTTCAATTAGAGTATAAGGTGTAAATAATGATACAAATAATAGCAATAATCATATTTAGTTTTGGTTATGGTTAGTGGACTATGGAAAGTAGATATATAATTTTGTGGAGCACAAATTTTTTCAGTTGATTAAAGTTCTAATATATTTATTTGTGTTGATTAGTTGGATTTTAATGATTTATTTATACACTAAAATTTGTTCTATAATGTTGTCATACAAGTGCAACTCAACGCGGTCTCCCTACTAACATGTTCTGGGATGAGTATGTTGCACATGTCTTATTCGGTGATGTTTACTTGGTTACTGTGATATGTAAGCTACTGCGTTAGCTTAAAAATTTACCTAGTGCATACATACCAGAAGATAGTAGCTACGGTTTTTTATGTCATAAAAAAAAGAAGAAGAATTAAAATGACATTTTGTTTCCATTTTATACTACATAAATCAATTACTTCAAAACTATTTAGTTTCTTTGCGTCTAATTTTGTATTTTAATTGTTATGCTTCGCCATTTTTGCAAAAAATTCAAATATTGATCTTTATGAATTTTTGAGTAATAAATAAATTAAATCATTCATTAATAATATTATATCGCATCACATCTATAGTACCTCAAGAAGATTTTCTTGGCCATGTAAATCCCTTTTGATGAGAATTTTTTTAAAATTAAATTTGATGTTTGGTGAAATATCTAACTTCTGCAATTAAGTTTTACAATGAAACTCATTAATGCCTAGAGAAAAAATAATTTATATATATTAGTGTCCAATGACATGCATGTGTGTACATATATGAATTTTTTTTACGTTAAATAAATTGAGTGTAAATAACTAGAGATTATAATAAAATTCAAAATGTTTAAAAATGACTTTTTGTAATAATTTTATGTTTTTTGTGATATGATCATTTTAGACTTCAAAAGTATAGATAAAAGTTATAAAAAAATTATTAGGATATGTTAGTTATAGATTAAAAAATATATATAGTATATATTTTATATATCCTGAAAAATATTTTTTCTAGAGGTTTTAAATCATCTAGAATTAGTGAATGGGGTTTTATTTGGATGTGATAATTGTGGATAATAATTGAAGCCAATTATTTATGCATATAAGTACATGATGATATGTAATTTGAAGTTTCGAGACGATGAAAGTTGAGATGATAAATTGAAAGATAAGCATAATATAAATATTTTTTAAACTCAAATTATTGTAAAATTTGAGTCAAATATGGAATGATACAATGCTTTTTCTTAAATCTAATCTTTTGTACCAAACCAGGTCTCAATTTTATAGTTTTTCTTTATCAAGTAAAGAATATAATTGTACATCTACTATCAGAAGATAGTTTTTTTTTTTTTTAAAAAAAAAATTGATATACCTATTATCTTAAATTATTATGCACAAATATTGCTGAAATCACTTATTGATGGTACTATACTACTATTGTTTGAAACCCAATTTAATTTTGATTGAAGTTGAAGCTCAAAAAATAAAATTATTATGAATTTGGAAATCGAATTCATATTAAAGATTTGATATTTATTAAAAAGCAGTACTAAGTGTTGTTAATATTCACGCGGATAACGTGTAACTCATCTGATACAAATGTCTCAAATTTGGGACGAAATGTCGATTTTGGGGTATTTTATTTTTTAACCTCGGTCAACTTTTTTTTAAGAAAATGACCTCCTCAAGTATTTTCTGTTTCTGAATTTAAAAAAAAAAAACAATCATTAATATACAATAATCCAAATTTCAGTTACTTTAATTCTTGTTAGTTCTCCCTTCCGGTTCTCAGGCTGCAAGCCCTAGCTGTTTAGGCCGTTTAAGTCATTATTTTGCTTAATCTTCATTGATCATTTCTGTGGGGCGTCTATGGCCGCCGCCTTCGTCTTCTTTCCACCGCGACTCTTCAGAATTTTCTCGCACGAGGAACACGTTCTGTAAATAGCTGACTCTTTCGGCATTTGATAGAATAGCTGCTGTAGTGATGGAGCTGTTGCCGCTGCCGATGTGGGCGGTGGAGAGCGCAATTCTAACAACTGGTTATGCAAACGCCTATTCTCCTCGCTTAATCTTTCGAATTTCTTCTTCAAGACTTCACAATCTATCTCAGTTTGCTTTAGTTTGGTCCTGCATTTGAAAGATATATATATATATATATATATATATATATATATATATATATAGTAAAAATATATTATCTGTTTGATAAATAGTTCAAGATTTTATTACAATCCCATATTAAAATGAAGAAGATTAAATTATGCATTAAATATTAATGGATATTCCAAAGAAAAGAAGAAGAAATTATTACCTTGCTCTTCGGTTTTGAAACCAAACTTCTACCTGCCTAGGTTTTAGGTTTAACTTTTCTGCAAGTGCTTGTTTCTGAGCCTGTCACCAAATATTATTTATAACTGTTCGGAAATATTTATTATTCTGTTGAAATTAAACATTAAAACTCTCTGATTATCATCTTGACATGTCAAGAAAATCAATCTTCGAGTGTCCGATGACTCATAGTTTAAATGACACAAGTTTCAAGTCTTAGACAAGATCTCAGGTTCGAGAACCAATTGTAACAAACACATGCTCCAACTAAAATAAAAAGGGAATTTTCAATGTTAAGAAATATGCAGCCTCGATTGAAAAATGGTCAGAATACTATGAATTTTTTTTGAATAAACCTTCGGTCACAATTTATCACAAAAAGAGGTTTAAAAATTATATTTTTCTACATCTTTACTCATGAATAATTGAAGTGACTAGTAATATATTTACCAAAGTGAGAGTAGAATGTTGTCCGAAACTATCTTCAAGCAAAGTAATTTGATCTTTACTGAGCCTCAGTTTTTTCCTGCTACAATTCTTGGAATAGTTCATATCATCATCCTTGCAAGCTTCGAAAATACCATTCTTTTTCGTTTGTTTTTTATCTTCTTGCATGAATCCGATGCAACTCGAGTTCGAGTACCCAGCATGACGATCACCAAGATCAGTATTTCGATGGACTGGGATTGAAAGATCAAGAGAAAATACCCTCTTATTTTTCTTCGAATTATCCATTTTAGCCGGCTCGTATTTTGTTAAACTGAGTCCCAAATCGAGCCCCAGCTTCACGTTGGAAGACACATCCGTTTCCTCCATGGAAGATTGATCAAGAAAGAATCAAGGGCAGGGATTTTTTCGATGAGAACCGGAAGGTATATATCAATAGGAGATTAATTTTGGTACTGCTTTATTGAGATAGTTAAGGCTATAAGTAAAATTTAATTGTAATTATGGATTGATTATGTAGAGTAATTATTAATGCCAAAGAAAAGAGGGCAACAATAATGGCATGCATGCGTTGGGATTATGACTCTTAGGAGGAAACCAAGTTGGAATTAGTATTCATGCAAATTGTTAGCTAGTATGCTAGAATACGCATTTTGTATTTGGAATATGTATTTTCTATATAATAAATATTTTTTAATTTATTTTATTGCATTGAATATTTTTTGTGTTTGTTTTATTTAAAATGATTTTTTATTTTATGTATTTCGAATATTTGGTTTCTACATTTCAGGGTAAGATATCTTGAATTTTCATGATTGAAATCAATAAGGTCGTCACGCTTAATATGATTTTGTAATTTTTAAATTTTTAAATAAAATTTATTTAAATTTTAATATATATTTTTTTTGTTTTAAGGCTTGGGTCTTCGTACGTGGACTTTTGAACATTAATGAGGATAATTTTGTAACAAAAATATTGACAAATTACCTTCCAGGACTTCATGAGTTCATTGACAACTCTCAATTACAAATAGTTGAAAATTTGATCGGGATATATAAATTGAAGGGACTATACTGTACGCTATAGTTATTGCAGACATTATCAGTGTTAACTATTGGATCATAAGGAAATGAGTATAATCAGTCTTGAGTTCTGACATTCTTGATCAAAAAAATTATGAAAAGAATGATGTTGATTAGTGCAAGTCCGAATAAGAACAAAAATTGTTCTGAATCACATGAAGTTTGGAACAATATCCATGAACTATTGAGAGTCCTAAAAATATTGAATTCTTTGTTATCGTTGAGATAGTCGAATTCAAGCAGTTGAATTTGACAATTATGGTAATGCCCGATAATTTTTATCCTGGCAATCTGTAATTATTGATTTATGATTTGATTTGATTACGAGGGGATTAATCGGGACACGAATTGACTCAGCATGAGAAGATGTATGTGCGAGGACAGTGCCTTTCGCGCACATGCGCGACGTGATGCGCGCTCATGCGCAAAACGGGCAGAAGACCTCGCGCATATGCGAGAGGTGAGGGCGTGCATATGCGCGAGTTGTGCGATGAACCAAGTGCAATTCCAGAGAACCTCTCGCATATGCGCCAAGCAGGGGCGCACATATGCGCGAGGTGCTGTGCAGATGACGCGCCGAGACATATGGTCTCGCGCATATGCAATTCCTCATATTCATTCGTAAGAAATTGAGAAAAGCTTCGGGAAAAGTGTGAAAAATCCTTACGTCTTTTGTGAAAGATCCGCCCGTCAGAATTTGAATCCGACTTCAGTACTGTGTTCCTATCAACGTAGGCTACAACTGGACGTAAGTTTTGTTAAGTTTTGATATGTCTTGGAATTATGATATTGTTGGAATCGAATACACTTCATATATGATGTTCTTGATATGTTAGACATCGTAGAATCGAATTCAGACTGAGAAACAGATTGATTATGGAATTGTTATGATTTTTCAGAATATATCGATTGATATTGGACAGATTTGGATTATGGATTGATTACAGATTGTATTAGATATGGGTTATAGATTGTAATTGATATATGTTGATGTAATATTGACGGGTATATTCAGACTGTTCCGTTATGCCGTTGATTTTGAGTTAAATCCAGAGTGATCAGATTGGTATTGATTTGAACAGTATATTGATATGGGATTATTTGATATTGTCATTGTCAGATCGTGTATTGACAGACTTTGAATTCCAGACAGGAACTGTCGTCAGAACTGCAACGACAGAAAGGTATAAGTCAATGTGGTATTGGGAGATCAACTCGATTATGATATACTTGAGTTTCCCTAAATCACATACTTATTATTATTATGTTCATTGTTTTGATTTGATATGTTTGTTCTATGAATGTATAGAAAGCATGTATTAGTCGAGTGATCTTGTGACATCAGTGAGTGATCTTGTGACATCAGTGCCGATAGTGATGGAATCGTCACTGACACATTGCACGTTGTCACAAGATAGTTTAATTGGATAGTGCCACAGTCTGTGACGGATATAGGAATAGATAGAATTGGATATTAGTTAATTAGTTCAAGACACCGGATGTTTGGTTATATCGAAGTAGATAGAATTGGATTTTCTTCTATTACTGATGTTCGATATAGGAATACCAACATCTGGAAATCGGGATCCTTAGACTAGGATTGAGTCTAGTCTGAGACATGGACTCACGAGTCTGATTGACATTTTTATATTGATTATGCTTTCAGATTTGACATATATTACTGATATTTGTTACATGCTTTTACATTGTTTAAATGATGGCATGTTTCATTGGTTTATACTGAGATTTTATTCTCACCGGAGTTATCCGGCTGTTGTCGTGTTTGTATGTGTGCATGACAACAGGTGGGACATGTTCAGGGTCGAGGAGATGAAGATGGATCGTGATTAGAGTGGAGACTACAGACTTGGATTAGAGATAGGGTTGGACACTTGACATTTAATTGTTAAACCTTAGTTGAATGATTGTATATATAGTACAAGACTTGTACTTTAATACTGATATGTATATTAGATTGAATCCCATTACATTCTGCATTTAAAAAAAAAATAGATCCTATTTACTATAATGGATTAAATTGTCCCAATGATGATTAAGAAAATGATTAGCGTCCGGGTCCCCACAACTATAGTATGATGAAGATCAAATATATTGCTTATAAAGGAGCTTATGAGTAGATTCTATTTTAGAAGTTGTGAAAGTTAGCTTAACTGAATTAAGTGATGAGAGTGAAAATACATGTTTTATTGAAAAACATCACAAAACTATCAGCTTTCAAATATTGATCATTGGAAAATTTTGATCTTTGAATTTTTTTTAATTAAATGAATGATATATGTATCTTCGAGACATCGACGTTGTCTGATCATCGATCAGGGCTATAATGAGTTCACAATTATTTATTTAATGAATTTAGAATGTTTTAATTAAATAATAAATTAGTAGTTAATAATTATAAAATTTTCATGAAATATTCTAGAAAAATCTAAGTATAATTAATTAATTAATAATCAATTAAGTGATTATATAATGATTATTTAATTATATATATGTGTCTATATATATGTGTATATTTGTGACACATATATATAAAATTTTTATGTTCTCGATCTTGATTTTGATGTTAACAAAACTTGTTATTTTGTTCATAATGAATTTACCTATGTGCTCAGAAAGTTGAAACTGATCAGCTTTGAACTGATCAATTAACGAGCATCATTTTAATCATATTAAGAAGTCTTGAAAATATTTATTTTTTTTGGTTGTCCCGATCTCCTTTCCCTAGTCTATTATCGAATAAAATCTTCAATCATCATGAAATCATGTCATTTAATCATACAAGCATACATTTAATCATATAATATGCATCACGTAAGCATTTAAAATCAATTAAGCAAAGCGAGTAAGCAATTTAAATCGTTTTCATGCATGTGGTTTATGTTAGACTGATTTTTCGGACGTTACATTATATGTGTGGCGACGCACTGACACTGCTCGAGAAGAAACGCCGTTCGATTGCTGATACTTTCTTGACTTGGATTATGTGTTTGTTGGGCCTCTTATTCTTGATGTTGCTCCACATCAGAAAAATCAAGATAAAAATTGTCGATACTGAATGAAGGAAAATCGCAATCATCCTCGAGATTGATAATCTTTTCCTTACCCTTACTACTTGATCCAACCATTTGTTTAAAAATAAAATTGAAGTAATTAGGAACATAAATGAGCAATTGACTATAATCGACACTTGATATTTTGAGAATGTAGAAATAAAACTTGAGAGTGAGATAGTTGAGAATGAGATATTGAGAATTGAAAGAGAATTAGTGGTGAATAAATGTAAGAGGTGAGGGAATTCATAGGAAAAAAATCAATGTTCAACCCATCAGTTTGACATGGTAAGTTGAACTAGAGGGTCGATCGTTTCACAACGGTCACTCGATCGTGACCTTTGATCATCAATGGCCACAAAATCATGCCCGTTCAGTTTTAATAGTAATAATAATAATAATAATAATAATAATAATAATAATAACGGTAGACCAACATGTTCAACCCGTCCTACCCCGCCACCCGACAATTTTTAAAATTAAAAACCACAATCGGCCTGGTTATGGTTAGGATTTTAGGTCAAAACTGTTGACTTGGTTAACCTGTCTTTGAACACCGACTGATTCTGATTCGGGTCAAACGCGGCCCATGGACAAGTCTAGTTGTGGGGTACACGAGGTTATATCCGTGATGGTGATCACATAGTTGGGTTATGGAAGCTGGCACATAGTAAGTCTAGGCACGGGCTATGTTTGCCTGGTTGCGGTTCGATGCCCGTTATGTGTAGGTTGGGACCAAGTAGAAAGATGATATGGATCTGCACGGATGAACAAAAATTAGTGAGCGTCGGAAGTGTCTTCCGACGTAGCTCTTTCGATGCTTAAGCAGTACTGGTAAAATTCTTAAGAGTACAAGATAAAAGTAGTGCTAGTAATAACAATGCGTATATGTATATAAACAATAATAAATACCTGGTATTTATAGAGTTAGAAAGATTTATATCACTTTAGAAAAACTTTCAGCGAGACAAGCCCTCGAAATACTAGATTTGTGGTGATATTTGTTCTCATATTACATAATCTTTAGAATATTATAACATTTAAATGTATCGTGATATTGTTAGAGTTTTTCTTTTATAGTAGTTTCAACAAGGTATTTTGTATTAGCATGACTGTGTATTCACCACCATAGTTACTTGATTGAGTTAGGCTCGAATGAACATGCTCTAAGATCGGTTGCTCGGTTTTTTCCCATCTTGTGGGACATATGAGAATTGGTCGGACTCTGTGTAAGATTTTGGGCTCGAGCTCGAGCTCTGATCTCAAATATATCAACAATGGCCCTTTATTTCTCGAAATGTGGTCGAGTAATAAATGCTTTGGGTGAGACCCAGGCCGGCTATAAGCTTGAGAACGCAATAATATTATAAATTTATAGATTCTCGGAGTGTCTCGTGAGATTAGTTGAATTTAAGTGTCTCGTGAGATTAGTTGAATTTATGAGTTTTTGTAAAGAATCTGAATAAGTAATATAATCAAATAGAGATTGAGCCCAATTTAATGAACGAATTGAATTGGCCACAACCCAACACAAACAAGCACATACATGTGTGTGTATATATATTATATCTTTGTATGTATATATAAAAGACCAACACATACACATATACAAAGCAGTTATTTAAAAAGTAAAATTTTGTACTTACTCTATAATTCGTAGAGTAAGTCTCTTGTGAGACGGTTTCACTAATCTTATATGTGAGACGGTTTCATGAATCTTTATCTGTGAGACGAGTCAACCATACCGATATTCACAATAAAAAGTAATACTCTTAGCATAAAAATTAATATATTTTTTTTATGAATGATCCAAATAAGATATCTGTCTTACAAAATACGATCCGTGAGACCGTCTCACACAAGTTTTTACCTAATTCGTAATAATTTTGTGGTTTTATTGTTTTGTGGTAGGAACATGTAGTCTCTTTTTCTATGTTCCTTAATTAATGATAATGTCAAATGAATATGGAAGTGATAATTATGTAGCTAACGAAGAAAAATCTAGAAGAACCGACGGCTTTATATATATATATATATATATATATATATATATATATATATATATATATATATATATATATATATATATATTTATATTATAACTTTAAAAATAAAAAAATTAATTAACCACAATATCTTATATAAAAAAGGCATTTATATTTTAAAACAAAATTTTATTTATCAAAATAGTTAATATATTTGTGTGCAAATATTTTCACAATAAAAAATGACCACAAGTTAATTTTGAAATTTAATTTATATCTACATCGATCAAATGAATATTGTTCACAATATATCTTGGAAGAAGAAGGAGGCTAAAAGAAGACAATTTCAAATGGGGAATCACATCAACTACACAGAGATCTCTTATCCTTCCTGAAGTTTATTTTTATGAATTCAAACATTGTGTTTTTTATTTGTTTTTAACTTTATGAAATAAATTTTTTTAGCTTGATACCACAATAGAGGATAGTTTGCTTGATATTTGGTTTGTTTTCAATAAATTATTTTTCTTGATTTTAATTATTGATTGGCATCGTTTTAATATTTCTTGTTAATAGTTTGATGACCTATTTATTTGTTTGATTTATTAATCAGTAATCACGAATCGGAAATGGTTAAACATATCAACAAATATGTCAATCAACACAAAGTAAAATTGATTAGGAGTATATTTGATTTCTACGTGCGATTTTGGATGAAAACTGAAATTTCACAATTATTGAATGCATCTAGATCTAAATAAATTCAATTATGAATAATCGACATCTTATATTTAAATAGATTTATTAACTCGAGTAATCGTTTGATAAATAAATTGAGACTTTCAGAGTGATTGTGCAATAATTTAATAATAAAATGGATTTTAACACATGTCAACATAGTAGAGTTTAATATCGTTATGTGTCTTATCGCCTTTTATTTGAATTTAAATTTTCCATGATTATTGAACATTGTCATCTTTAATTGAAAATTTTCCTATTTAATAATTAATTTAGATTAATAATTAAATCCTCCAGCTTTTTTTTATCCAAACTTAAATAACAAACTTAAATTAAGTAGTTAAAATTCTAGTAAGTAAATATTAATCTATATAAGATCGATTCACATTCCAATCCAACTATATTATAATTTGACCAAAATCGTCAGTTATCCATGAACTTAGACAAGCATCATGATCAAAGTTTTTATGAACCTCGTATCCTATTATTTAGGGTAAATTAAAAAGGATCTTGTTATTGAAAATCTTGAGTTTATTCTTTTTTTAGAAAGTTTTCGCATGTTAGGTTAACTAGTCTAATTTGTAGCAAGAAAAAAGTAAATATAGTGTTCATGACTCATTTTCTATAACATATGAAATTATGAGTTAAATTATAAAAAGAATTTAAATGATGACCTTGCTGTTTTCGAACTAGAGGGGGGAGAGGGTGAATAAACTCTTTTTAAAAATCGTTCATTTTAAAATTTGTTTTCAAACGTTTTAGGCGGTTGAAATTTTCTCGAACGGTTATAAATGTGAATCACCTGAAAAGTACGGAAAACGGTTCAAAATTTCTAATGATAGCTTCAATCGGTTGGCTCACTTGTTAACAAGAAAATGTTTGAAATGTAAGTGCTTGCGGAAAGTAAAGACACAAGATTTTTATGGATGTTCGGAGATAAAATTACTACGTCACATCTTCTTCCACTAAAAGACTTTGGCTTTACGAACTTATTGCAAAAGCTCACTCCAATCAGGACTTACACACTGCATGTTTTGGAATTCTTAGTGATCACTTTACACTTCTAGATTTTAAGAATCCTCGTTTCATCAGACAACACAATCAATCAAATAACTAAATGGTACTGATATAAAGAAAAACAGTATGTTTTAGTAGCACGAAGATGATCCTTGCAGGCAAAAACTTGTGTGAGACGGTCTCACGGGTCGTATTTTGTGAGACAGATATCTTATTTGAGTAATCCATGAAAAATTATTGTTTTTTATGCTAAGAGTATTACTTTTTATTGTGAATATCGGTAGAAGTATTACTTTTTATGCTAAGAATATTACTTTTATTGTGAATATCGGTAGGGTTTACCCATCTCACAGATAAAAATTCGTGAGACCGTCTCACAAAAGACCTACTGTCACGCCCCGAGCCCGGGCCCGTGCCTGCGTGACTGCACAATGGGCCCCTATAGCAACTACTTCGTATCCGTCATCGCTTTACGAAAATGATTAACCCAAGTTGCTATAAAAGTCCATTGTAGCCCTTTATAAACTCATTTTAAATCTTGATTTTTTTCGATGTGGGACAAGGGTATCACAATCACCCCTCCTTCAGAACGCGACGTCCCCGTCGCGCCTGACCACTCGATCCACCAGCACCGAGAATCTAGAGGTGGCTCCTACAGGTTCAAGAGGTGGCTCCCGTCATGTATCACTTTGCCCCGCAGGTTCAAGAGGTGGCTCCCATGCACGTAGCACTTTGCCCCGCATAGCACTTATTTCTCGGTGTTCCATGCCGGTGACCAGCTCTGATACTGTAAGGCTCGAGAATTATCGATTGTCATTAATGTGAGATTCACAGATATGAGAATGCATGTCATAAAATGAGAATTTATGGAAGCAAGGCCGAGACAATACCGCACCTGCGGTACTAACATCACCGCACCTGCGGTGTAAAGATAGAACATTTGATTTTGGGGCGAGGCCACACCGCACCTGCGGTGTTAACATGACCGCACCCGCGGTCATGCCTTTGGAAAATAATTGTGCTGCCGAGAGCACAACGCACCCGCGCTCCTGCTGTACCGCACCCGCGGTGTTGCGTGGTGTGCAAAGGATGAACCATGTGTTACATGACATGCAAGATATATATATGTATTGTTCGATTCCTCTTCATTTCAGTACATGATAGCACCGAGAAATCCCTTTAGTTCCTTCAAGCTTTCGCATATTAGAATTTAGATTGTGCAACAATTTGCCATCCGATTTGAAATCCGAGTAGAGATTCGTGTTCCTCTTGACAAGGGCTACGAAAGGACGTAAGTTTCTTATATTTTCAGCATGTTTCGAAATATACTTGTTGGGGAAATTCAGATTTGAGTTAGAATATGTGTTCTTGATATCTTGAGCTTGTTATATTTACTATCGGATTGATTTTCGGATATCGTATGCTTTTGTTCGAAATTCCAGCATGTATTATGTGAAGATTTTACAGATTCTAGCTGGTGGATTGATGTTTAGATGAGATTATGAGTTGTTGGGATTGATTATGATATTGTTATGTTGAGATTGAGTTACCGGTATCAAAGACATACGCCGTTATGCCGTCAAGTGTTACCGAGATGGAGTATTGACTTGTACAAGATTTTGATATGAGTTATATCTTGATAGAATGCATTGTTATATTGTCATTTCAGATTAGTTTTGACAGAGTGACATTCCGACTTCGAGACTTCGACCGACGATTCGACAAGAAAGGTATAATTCATGTGGTCACGGGATTGCACAACTCGATTCAGACTTGATACGAGTTTCCCTAAATCACATACTAGATTGTTATTACATTGATTATGTAATATTTTGTTTATTGATTTATATTCGAGTCCTGAGATAGGAGATATTGGCAGATTTGCCAAAACTAGACGTTTCGGTGTATCGACGCATAGGAGCAGATTTGCTATATGTGTAGACCCTCGATACAGAGTCGACCGAAGTCTAGGAATAAGACGTACCGTTGCCCCGAGTGGTTGGGTAGATAACAGACCGTCTTATTCACACCGGGATCCCTAGATTAGAAATGAGTCGAGTCAAGATTTAAATGTTGAATACAGATTTGTATTCTTCTACATGTTTAGATTTTATTCACGTTACTTGATATATGCTATGCTTTTGTACATGATTATGACATTGCATGCATTCATGTTTTATACTGGGATATGTTCTCACCGGAGTTATCCGGCTGTTGTCGTGTCTGTATGTGTGCATGGCAACAGGTGGGGCAGGATCTGGGTCTCGAGCTAGATGAGAGATTGACAATAGCGTGGAGATCACGGGCGTTGAAGATTTCTAGTGTTTTCCTTTTGACTTGTACTACTTATGTTGTAGTTGGGATTTGAACACTAGCGTATGATTTTACCAAACAGACATGTATGTATATTATGTTGTTTATTTAATATTAAGACATGATATGCTTTAGTTATACATTTAAATTAATGTTAAAAGCAAAATTTTGACCCACATTTTCGAACAAAGATCCAATTAAATCCCAAAAGAATTGAGTTAGAGCCCGGGTCACCACAGATACCATTCTGTCACGCCCCGAGCCCGGGCCCGCGCCTGCGTGACTGCACAATGGGCCCCTATAGCAACTACTTCGTATCCGTCCTCGCTTTACGAAAATGATTAACCCAAATTGCTATAAAAGTCCATTGTAGCCCTTTATAAACTCATTTTAAATCTTGATTTTTTTCGATGTGGGACAAGGATATCACACCTACTCATCCTTGAATAATCAGAGATCTTTCTGTTGAGTGTGTTCTTTGATGAGCGATGAAATGTATGAACTTTAGGTGCGTTTTAAATCTTATGCAAGTTTAATAATATAGCAATCGAGCGGTTGAAATGCTTAGATGACCGACGATTTGTTCTGCATTCTTCATCTCTTTTTTATAAGCTACCATTCCAACGATCGACAAAATGTGTAACGTAAACCTATAGCATTGGAATTATGTGTCACTATCAGCTGCAACAATATTAAATGTTCTTCAGTAAACATTTAATGTTCTCTTTGTTTGTGCAGTTTTGAATCTCGTTCCTTTGAATAGTTGTTGTTGAACATCTTTTTATAGTAAATATTAGTTTCATCAGAACTGGATGTCTAAACAATCTTTCTAGTCTTGGATATTGACATTAATGAAGATCTTTATCGGGACTGCTGCAAGACATGGTTGACTTGTAGCGGTGCAAAACCATTGAATGTCCTGAATCGCTCAGAGAATGTCTTTCATTAAGTGAACAATGAATGACTCTTTAATGAAGCGGTTGAAGGCTTTGAACAGACGGTTGGAAATCTTCTAACGGTTGAAACTTCTTCAAGTTGATGATTTGAAATCTACTCAAAAATCGAAATTTTTCTATCCAAACACCATCTTATAATAAACCTTATGATTAATCAAAATCAATTATAAATAAAAATTGAAGATTTTCAATTACAAAACAATGAGAAAAACCCAAGATTATAGTCCATTATATTACAGTATTAAATTTGATATGACACCTCAAACCGACTCAATTATAACAAACTCTTCTCTCATTTCAAATATATACTATATATACACATCTAAAAGAGATATGTGCTGGAATTTTTATAAACTTGTCTGCAATTTTGGGTAGATGAGATCCTACCTATGTGGGCACTACCCTCACTTCATTTCAACGGATAAGATCTTGCCACACATACAATTTCAAAAAAAAAAAAATAGATCCTACATATGCATGGATAAATCTTGGTCATCCATCCTATCATGTGGACAATATCCACATGGGTAGGAGTAGGATGAAATAAACCGCAATTTTGAAAGTACGTTTATATAACAAGCTCGTAAAAAAAAAGTGTCATAATAAGTAAAAAATCACAATATCCGTAATTACAGTAGTAGTGAAGTCGCAACTAGCAATAGCAATTCCTTCATATGTTGAATTTTAGCCAATGAGAAACTTATCGAGTATTTAATAATCATTGAATTATGAAAATATATGTAAAATTCATATGAAAATGGGTAGGCGTAAAATTTTATGATTAACGTTGATTCTTTACTCTTTTGAACCACATGAACTCGCCGTTTGGTTAAGCCGAGCAACCAATCGAATCGATTTAATTCAAGAAAAATTATGCCCATAACCCGCTGTCTTCTTCCCATGGAGTTTGATACTCACTCGAAGTAGTGTCTAGCTATGCAAATTCGGACCGTATCACCACATTTCACAGTTAAAATTTCAATATACTGCTGCCCCCATCGGCGCGCTTGGGTATGTTAAATTTCATGCCCTTGAAATCAGTAGAGAAATTGAAGGAGGTGGAAATATTGGCAATATTGCAAATGCATGATATGCTACTTTTGCCGCAAGGTCCACCATCTTCACACTGGGTCATATAATGAATTCAAGAACATAACGCAACACATTTTTTTTTAGAGTTCTGCATGTAAAGCAGTGCAAAAACGTAACTCATGACAAGGTTGCTACCCAACTGCAGATATACATCCCAGCACAAATCAAGGATCACTGGTAGCACAGAACTACAGATAATGATATTACAAGAAGCTCTGTTATCTTCATTTTTTATATCAAACTTCGCACAGCAAGTTCAGTCTAACAAATCTAGACATTTCGACACCACCGATCTTAGTTTCTCTCCTTCCCACTAAAATGATTTCCTTACAAATGATGAAGAAGGTAGAGCTTTCAACCCATTATATTTACAATTTTACATATATTTTCAATACACAATTTCACACAAACACTTCTGTTTTCGATAGCATAAGTACCACAACACAAAGCAGCAACATCACTAAGATATATTCCCGCCAAATATACATACCTCATATACCCAAAAAGCAAAATGGTGAATGCATTTCTTGGCTCAGTGATGGTTGCAGTAATCCACCAAAGTATCAATCAGGATCACTTCTTATCCGTAGTGACCCCAACAACAACGTTGCTAACCTGAAATTTGAGATATTGTTAAAAACTCGGTCATATAGAAAGGGAGTAATAAGTAATCATGAGACAGATGGCACAAACAGCATATCTACCAGTTTCCCACTCTTGTCAACAGACATGGGGTTTTCCACAACCACGGTTTGGTTCTGAGAATTGGACAATGCCTGCATAAAGAAAAATGAAAATGACAACGATTAAACATTCAGAAAGAAGATTTTCCAATGAAGGGTATTCTTAATCCACATATGCAGCTATAGCTTAGGTAGTGTTTGCAAATGCTTAAAAAATGTGATCATGGATTTTTCCTTTACAAATTCGCAAAATTTTGTAAAAGAAAAGTCCACAATCAAATTTCTTAAACATTTGGAAACACTGTCGTAGTAGCTAAACACATCAGGAACTTACTGCGGAACTTGAAGGTGTCGATGCCGAAGAGGGAGTTCCGTTTGGCCTATGCATGGGAATAGGTACCCTAGCATTTCCCATCTGCCAGCACAAAACAAATAGATAGTACCAGCACAGAAAAGGAACAACATACTTCTTGTCATATGACCTCAAATGAAAGTTTAACATGCTACATGGGAATCAAGCCATAGTTGAATTCAGGTAAGAAGGAGAAAACCGACACTGATCTTTTATGTGCTTTGAATCTCAACAACAAATGAAATATATTGGGATGCTTACATTGACGTGAGTGATGAATTGACATACAGCACATTTGACAGACGGAGCACCGTATGGGTACATAAGTGTTGTGCGGCAATTTCCACAATTGACATGAGCGATATTAGATGCTAAAAAACAACCAAAGTCCAAATAAACACGGGAAATTCGAAATAGTCTTGATAAAACAGCAATACATTAAGATGCTTGATAGGCAATGGACAAAATAAGCTATTTTTGTCGCGTATCTTTTATATTTACATGATGTGTTGCACATTATCTTATAATTATGAGGTTTTTGACTAATATAATCATGCTGTAAGAATAAAATAGAAATCACAAGAGATAAATAATGACAGTAAACATAAAGTAATAATTTTTATTGCACCATCTCTGCGTCATCAAGTATAAAATAAAGAGTTAACACAGATTTGGAGGCATAAAAACATATCCATCAGCCCATTATCCAGTAATTGCTATGGATTGGCCGTAAAATGTGGCTTGGGAAAAAGAAACATATTCTCTTCACACTTGCTGGAGAAGAAACAACCAAAATAAGGCTTTATTCAGGAAAGGCTTTATTCAGGAATCAAATATCAACTACTGGAGTTTCCCTTACAGTATAAAATAAATTTTACCATTTATTTGCCATGTACGTTCCTTTCTGAACTAACAATCATTGAAAGAGCAAATTTTTATACTATCCACCCACCAAAAAGATATTAATAATATGCTCGACTAAATTCTCCTGATGTAATTTTTGTCTCGAGACATGAATATCTATTTCAATGGGCGGGAAGTAAACAAATCACACGATGGATTAACAAAACCGAGTAGAGAGATAAAGTGGCAGGGAAAGCATGAATCAAATCCTTCGACGAATATAACTTGAAAGAAGATCATTGTATGTAGCACACATTTCATTGTCACCAGTAACAGAAATACAGCTAAAAATTTCCCGGATAAGCAAAGATGCCAAGATCTAACATGTATTGTAATATTTATATGCAAGGCAAAATACTCTAGATTGAAGGCATGGTCCCTAAACAGTGAAGAGTAGTCTCTAAAATAGCATCTACAATAAACAATGATTGCCACCTGGTGCAAGGTTCACCGCGTGACAACAGGAGCATCTCACACTTGTAGCTCCACGAGTATACATCAACAAGGTACGGCAACCCCCACATATCAGTTGGGCCATTTCCATTCCTGAGGAGGGACAATGTTATATTGCAAAAAACCATGAAATTGAAGCCTAAAACTAGGAAATAATGGAGAATTGCTCTGCTTTAAGCTACGTTACTGACAAAGCAGTGTAATAGCTTTGGAGTACACACACATGAAGAAATCTGAGAGCATGATTCAGAATTGACCTCATTCTTTGTTCTAGTACATAGTATCGACAAACATAAAGATCAATCTTGGCTAAAAGTTTTAGAATGTTTCCATGATATATTATATGAAACTATGAAAGAGCATAATGATTGGTGCGAAAAAGTAAAAAGTACAAAGATTTTTGTGTAACTATTAAGGTCTTAATGGTTGGTTTGATGAGCAAAATCATTTGCAAAATGTGGAGTGAAAATTAGGAAGAAAAAAATCATAATAGCAGTAACAGCTGGCTCTCGAGTTGTATCGAGAAACCAACAAACCAATTCCTTGATTCTAAAACACAGATCCAGAAATAAAAGTGCATATTCCATTACTAAACACAAACTTTTTTTTTTTTGATAAAAAACTATTATATTAGAATAATATGACTGAGTTACAATAACATGAGGATAAGAAATCCTCAATGAGCATACTGCTCTACAGACTTAACCTAATAGAAATGAGCTCGCACTAATGATATTGCAATACAAACTTCCAATCTCGAACCAAATCACTTATACATAGATGACTAAATTCTCTCAATCTGGTTGTCCATATTGCCATCCTGAATTTTACTTTATCCCAAACCTGGTCTGTCGTTTCGTGCAGATCTTCAAAAATTCTCCTATTCCTCTCGAGCCACAGTGACCAAAATACGCAGTGAACAATCATAGCCCAGAAATCATTAAGTGAAGATGGTAATGGACAATCAAAATCATCCTGTAACAGCTCTCTAGCAAAGTTAGGAAATGCCCATTGAATTCCCATTTCCCTCTGAACTTTTATCCAAATGCAGCGAGCGAATGGGCAGTGCAGCAGTAAATGGTCCTGGTTTTCTTCATCTTGCCGACATAAACATCACCATTGAGGCAGTAGAGTGCAACTCCCCCATCTTTTCTGCACGTTGTCACAAGAAGGCAACTTCCCCAGAGCAACGATCCACGAGAAAATCTTGATCTTTTGTGGGACATTAACTTTCCAAATGGTTTTGAAGCAATCGAATGTTTGAAAAGCAGAATCTGGGAAGAAAGAGTTATAGAAAGATTTGACTGAGAACAACCCCGAGGAATCCCCCAACCATACCCTACGATCCCCCAGACCCAACCGCAACGTGACTCCATCTAAGACACCTAACAAACTTGTGAACTCTTGTAACTCTTCATCATTAAAATCTCTCCTAAACCTCACATCCCAAGTATAAGAAGACACAACCCCAGTATTTGCGATTTGAATATAATGGCTGATAGGCTTATTAATTGAGGTACAAATACGAAACAATGATGGAAATCTCAGTTTGAATGACTCCCCTCCCTCCCAAACATCCTCCCAAAATCTAATGATGTTACCCTGATTAGGCAACACTCTAGTAAGTTGATGAAAAGCCCGGTAAGACCTAGAAATGAATTTCCAAGGACTCTTGAATGTTGTGCTCTCCGCCAATCCCAGGTCCCACCCGTTATCCTGTAATCCGTATTTGCTTCTAATCACATTTTTCCACAACGACTCCCCCTCTAACGAACTTCTCCACCACCATTTTCCAAGAAGAGCCTTATTTCGAAGACCGATATTCCCCAAACCCAATCCTCCCTTTCCTTTCGGTTTGCACACTTGCTTCCAACCTATCACATGACAATGTGAATCTCCTTCATCACCATCCCACAGGAAGTTCCTCATCAACCTTTCCATATGTGCCGCAACTTGTTTCGGGACTTTGAAGAGGGACATAAAATAAGATGGCATGGCGCAAAGAACCGAGTGTATCAAAATAAGGCGACCACCTCTGGATAGAAAAGCTTTTTTCCAGCTTACTAATTTCTTAGCCATCTTCGAAGTCACGGGCTCCCAAAATTCCAACTTGTTCGGATTTCCCCCCAACGGCAGACCTAAATACTTAATGGGCCATGAACCCTGCATCCCTCCGAATGATGCAGCCATTTCCGCCACCTCTTCATCCACAAAATTCAGACCAAGCACGACACTCTTACCCATGTTTATTTTCAGCCCTGATTTCATAGAAAAAGTTTTGAGTATGTTTATTATCTTCGTCACATCATTATCCGAATCCAAAAAGAACAGAGTATCGTCTGCGAACTGTAAATGTGTAATTTCCAGCTTATCCTTTCCAATATGGAAGCCTTTAACCTCTTTATCCTCCCTAGCCTTATCCACCATCCTTCCCAACACATCGGCCACAATATTGAATAGAAAAGGTGATAATGGATCGCCTTGTCTAAGCCCTTTTTCCCCTCTGATTTTCCCACACGTTCTCCCATTCACAAATATTGAGAAGGAGACATTAGAGATACATCCTCTAACCCACCTCCTCCACCTCTCACCAAATCCCTTTTGTAGTAGAGCATAGTCCAAGAATTGCCAATCCACATTATCATACGCTTTTTCTAAATCAACTTTTAGCACCCAACCCCTCTTTTTCTTTTTACGGTATTCATCCACCATTTCGTTCGCAATGAGACAACAATCGAGTATCTGCCTCCCTTTGATAAAAGCACACTGATTTTCCGCAATGGTGTTAGCCACAACCTTTTTCAATCTGTGAACCAAAACCTTTGCCAAAATTTTGTACAAACATGTAACCAAGCTTATAGGTCGGAAGTCCTTAATCTTCGTAGCATCATTTTTCTTAGGAATGAGACATATATAAGTCTCATTTGTGATTCCATTCACCACCCCCGTTTGAAAGAACTCCGCAAACACCTTTAACACATCCAATCTCACCGTGTCCCAATTTTTCTGGAAAAATTCCAAAGTGAATCCATCTGGCCCTGGTGCTTTTGATCCATCGCAACTGAACAATGCCTCTTTAATCTCATTCTCCTCAAAACTAATTTCCAACTCATCAGCTTCTACTCTCGTAATCGGTTTCCAATCCAGACCCTCAATACCCAACCCCAAGTCACTTGCCAACCCCCGTTCCCCTTCTTCCTTCTTGAACAATTTCTTATAAAAGCTTACAATTTCATTCACAATCTGTTTTTCATCTGTAAGAATGCTGCCATCTTCCACTTCCACTCTCTCAATCAGTGCTCTGCTCCTTCTGTTATTCAACACTGCATGGAAGAACTTCGTATTTTGGTCTCCTTGTTGTAACCATTTAGTTCTTGCTTTTTGGTTATTAATCTGAAAACTTGTAAATGATGCTTTTTCCAGCTCACATTTAACCAGCCTCCTCTCATCATTCAACTCCTCTGACCAATTTCCAGCTGCCTCAAGCCCATCCAGTTGATCAATCTTGTAGGTCAACTCTTTTATTTTTACCCGGGCATCTCCAAACACTGACATGTTCCATTCGGAGACTTCTTTTTTCAACAATTTCAGCTTTTGCATGAATTTATATCCTTCCCACCCCTGAACGCCCTCTTTGTTCCACCACAGCTTAACTAATTGTGTGAATTGTCGATGCGACAGCCATGCATTTTCGAATCTGAAAGGTGCTGGACCCCATCGACGATTAGATGTGTCTAGCAAGATCGGGCAATGATCCGAGGTGAGTCTTGGGAGCACCGTGTGTCTGAGATTAGGAAATATTTGCCTCCAACCTTTGGAAAATAGAAATCTGTCCAACCTACTACAAATTGGTGTAGATCTGAAGTTGGACCATGTGAATTTGGCATTGAGCAGCGGTGGGTCAACAAGCTCCAACTCCTCTAACAAAGCATCGAAACATGACATGCTTGTGGTCACTGAATTGCTATTCAATTTTTCTCCCAAATTCCGCACCACATTGAAGTCACCTCCGAGACACCAAAGATCACCACAAATTACTCTCAACCCCGCTAATTCATCCCAAAACATTTCTCGTAACCTCGGCTTTACAGGCCCATATATGGCCGAAAACCACCATCTTATTTCATCAGCCTTCGAAATCTCAATTGAAACCGAGAATTCCCCAATCAGGTTGTTGTGGACCGACACTAATCTAGGATCCCACATAACAAGAATACCTCCCGACCTACCTGCCGAAGGCAAGCAAACCCAGTCAACAAATCTTGATCTCCAAACACTGCCCACGAATTTATTGTCTATTTTTTCACGTTTTGTCTCCACAAGAATCACAATATCCGGCCTTTCCTTTTGAATTACTGATCGAACAAGTTGTCTTCTCCTCAACGCCCCCCCTCCTCTAATATTCCAAGAGAGAATCTTCATCTAAAACCTTTCGGACCCGTCGAAGTGTTTCCTCTTTCATAACTTATTCCGCATTGAAGTCTGATCAACTCTCTCTTCAATCGACTATTCTGTGGTTTTTCTGTGTCACCACCTTTGTCAGTTAAACCCACCCCTTCATTTTGTGCTACTGAACCTTCAATGTCCTCCCCCACTTTCGGCGCTGATAATTCTTTGATGTTACAGGGCTTTTCAACAACTTTTCCTACCCCACTCCCTACAAAACCTCTACCCTCACCCAAGACACTGAAAGGGGATGACAAAATGGAGTTTAACGATACGTAATGATATGGAAGTGATGAATGCTTACCATGCAATACCTGTCCCACAAAAGATCTTTCCATGTCTCGTAAACCATCGTCTGCGTTGTTATTTGAACCATCTGGGTTTTTGTGCAACGCGTCCAGTCCTGCAACGAAATCTTCCACCTGTACTTCATTAGGGATGCACCTCGTAGACTTTGGAGTTGAGAACAAGTCATCCAAATCTGCCGCAGCGTCTTCGAAAGAATCAATTTTGTCAGAACTGGTATACCCAACACTTTCTGCCTCGCTGGAGTAATGCTCCTCTTCTAACAAGTCGTCTTGAGAGTCTTCAAATTCCATGTCCTCAAATTCACCCCTGTACTCTCCGTCGTCTTTGTTGCACAAATCCGTACTATGAATTTTCTGAGTCAGGCTGTCCGGAACCACATGTGATACAATACCGTCAAATTCAATTGAATTTCTTTTACGGCGGTATGTCTTCCAGAACTGATCCGGTGTGGTGTTAAGCAATCGAGCTCCGGGCCGTTTGTCCACATCCACAGAATGTTGTTTGTTTGTGGATCCAATAGAGGATGTTGTAAACTTCGTTACATCTTTAGGATCAACATTCCTTAGTATTTTCTGCACCTTTCCTTCACACTTCCGATCAGCTGTAACGGATTCTGTTACTCGCTTCATTCCTGTGCCTTTCGAGAGCAATTGCCCCTGAGTTTCATGTAATCTGCCTTTCCCACTCTTTGGACCGAAAATTTGACTTGATTCCGCACCGTTCATGGCTTGCATCTGTGGTTCCCTCATAATTGATTTTCCTTTGTATTGATTCGTTTCTCCATCTTCATTCCTTGTAAGAGTGTTGTAGATGTTATTATTACCCCAACCCGCCAATATCTTTTTTCCATTCACCACTACTTGAGCATATGTCTGCTTTTCATACTCTTCATAACCCTTTGAGTCAAAAGTTTCGACCCTAATTCTGATCTCTGTAGGTCCACCTACCAAAGGAATGACCATCGTAGTCGGAATAAAACCACCTTCATTTCCCTTCACCTTGATCCTCGCTGCTCCGATCATTCGGAAATGTAATGTATCCGGGCTAATGGCCAACAGTCCCCCACAACGCTCCCCAATAATTTTAAACGTATTTGGCGACCATAGGTCCCAAGGTAAACCTCTTATCCAAATCCAGCTATTGCAACAATTCTCCACCGAGTCCAATGTATTAATATCTTTGGACCACTGATTAAATTCCAACTGCACTCTTGATTCGAAGTACCCTCTCTTCAAATTGATAAAGTACGTGTACTCTTCCGCATTAAATGGCCACCATAACGCTTTATTGGCTTGAAAAGGATATAGCTTAATGTTTCTGGTCGTAGCCTTCCGGAGAACCTCTTCAACAAGACTCCACTTAGATGTTACTTTGTCTCTGGTAATGATGATGGCTTCGTTCCAATTCTTGTGACCTCGCTGCTCTCTACTTTCGTCCACATCTGCCCTAAGATCTACCTTGCAACCCCTGTCCCCCAAACCCATCTTTTGATAATTATTGCAGGTGTTGTTTTGATATTTATCTGGAACGGGTAATTGCCGAGAAAACACCCTCTGAAAGTCTCCCATAAGCAGCTTATCCATGGCCTTCGTCACTCTAATCCACCCACTTGCATTAACGCCACTTGGTACAATAGTGGTGAGCTTTTTCCCTTGCTTGTTGAACTTAGACAGTTCAATGAATCTCCCGCGCTTGTTTTCAAAACGCTGTATTATGAAAACCGCATTCCTTCCTCTGAGGCGGCGAAAGGACGAACCTGCTTGCTTGGAGTAAATATACTCACCGAAAACAGAGTTAATCCACCGTGCCTCTTCGCGCTGAAAATCCAGCATATAGCAAGCATTCCTTGTTTTTTCTGACCACCAAATGGATCTACCGTCCGAGCTCAATCTCAAGGTAAATAATTTAAAATCGATCCTAATCGTCTCGTCTCCGATATGAGACCGTAATGTGACAAGTCCATCCCTGAAATTTCTACCGATGTTAAACATAATTGCGACCCGAGGTTGACGGTCGATTTTTAAAATGAAAGCGCCTGTCTGACGATAGATCGGCGGACGGCCGGAGAAGACTACCGGAAATTATGGCAATACGTCGGAAAAAGAAGGGCGACGAGCGGAGATCGGTGAAGGACCTGGAACGAGATTGCAACAGCTAAAGGGGGAAGAGAGCATTTTCATTACTAAACACAAACTAGTCCATGTATAATACTGAAAGAGATAATAATCATGATATAAAAGACAATTCCAATCAACCAAGCAAAAACAATCAGATGATGCACCTTACTTAATGACAATGAAAATGATTGTTGACACTTAAGGCCCTTTTGGATTAGAAATAACATGTATATGCTTGCCTTCTTTCTGTTAAACCTATAAATAACGATCTTATGTAATTATATTATTCAAAAGGCCCTAAATGGACAGAAGAATCTTCATCTTGGAAGCAGGGTGGACCCTGAATAAAGAGAGGGGATTGAATCATAAAATTCGGGTAGGGGAAAAACTAGAATTTCAGGAAAATTTACACGTAAAAGTTTCAATTTTCCCCCCGAAAGAGACAGCGCCTAAAAGATAGATGAATTTACATAGATCAAGTTTCAGACTTTGGAGCTTGACGCCTAATAGATGACTACCAATAGATATTCAAACAGCAGCCCTTTTATCATCGAAAATGCAGTTGTGCAGTCGCACAACGAACAAATTCTTCTAATAATTTGTGTGTGATACATTTGCGGAAATATGAATGTTCACATGTGCTACAGCAAATTCCTCCGAGACCTCATAAAAAAAAAAGAAGCAATATTTTTCCATTTGAAATTGTTTAGGACTATATAAAACGAGAAGAATTGTAACGTAACGAGTTTTCTTCTAACATATTCACCCTCTCGAACTATAGAATTAATTAAAAAGAACAAATCATGTCATAAACAACACTATTAGCACAAAGTCATACAAAAACTACAAAAAAAAACCCTTTTCTCGCATAAACAACTGAACAAATGACATCATACTCATCTTTTTACCATCCAAAAGGTTACAAATTACTGCTCAAATCATCGTGCAAACTTCAAGATTTACCTGGAGAGGGCACATTAGTGATGGCATTACACAAAGCGCAGCACACATTGGTTGCCCCGCTCGGGTACATCAGCAGACTCCTACACCCGCTGCACACGATCTGGCTTTGCATTCCTCCGCTGACACTAATATCTCTCAAGAAATAACAGGGCCAAATTAACCACCAACAGGCAAAATCAGAGCTTCAATACCTAAAAGTCAAAAGAAGAAAGAAATCGATATGCTCAAAATATACCCAAAAAAAGACAGCTCTGATCAAATAAACAACCAGCGGTGGGTGGATTCAGTGTTTATGAGGCAACAGAGGGAGGATTGAGGATAGGGCACTTGGAGTAGGAATCGGAATTGGAATCGGAATTTTCTCTTAAGTTGTCACATCCGGGGAGGTAAGCGAATGCCGTGTATTGGCAGTTTCTTGGCAACTTTATCCAGTATGGTGGTGGATGCCTGCCCCTTTCACTTATTTACTGTATGTATTAGTATAACCAGGCATTTACAGTCTCTAGACCATCATACACGGTATGGGAAAATGTGATATTATACGCCTTTGGCAAACATTAAGTTTATGACGTGATATCGAGTTTGATTCAGATTCAATTATAACTTTTTTTATATGATTATAAGAAGTTTGCGAAAACTTATATGAGATGGTCTTATGGGTATTATTTGTGAGACGGATCTCTTATTTGGGTCACCATAAAAGAGTATTACTTTTTATGCTAAGAGTACTATTTTTTATTGTGAATATGAGTATTGTTAACCCGTCTCACAGATTATGATCCGTGAGACGGTCTCATATGAGACTCACTCCAAGAAGTTTGATTATCATAAGTTTGATCTTTTTAATGATAAGAATTAAATATAGATCGATTTTTTCTGAAAAATTTGTCAAATTTTTTAACAAATAAATACACCGTCTAATTGCTTATCCGATCAGCAGATTTTCCGCTGGAATATTCTTCTCCGGCACTTGGAGTGGGACTTGTGGCTCTGTCCAAATCCCTGGCTCGAACTCATATGCTTTCAAATCTGCAAATAAATCATGCAGCTCGAGTTTTTTGATATCCTTATGTTCTTTCATTGTTATCGTTTTTACATCTAATTCTCTGGGCAGTGCTCTCATACATTCAATGTAAATTCATGGGTAGAGTATTTTTTCTAAGTGAACAAAGTTCAATCAGAATACTACTAAATCATTTATCAAACTCATTTAAGGCCTCATTGGGCTTCATCTTTGCATTGTCAAATTTTTGAATTGCCACATACAACTTTTTCTCCTTAGTTTGATCATTTCTTTCGCAAAGTTTGGTCAGATTTTTCCAGAACTCTTTGGCATTAGAACAATTCTTAATTTTTTTGAACATGTTCTTGACAAGGGTCTTGTTGAAGATGTCTTTAACCACGTTATCTTGATTTGGTTTTTTTTTGTCCTCATAGTCCCCTCTGACCTATACTTTTCTACAAGTTGTGGTGTAACTTCTGATATAGCTATGGTTGTATTGGCTTGTGGATCTTCATCGGGCCGTCAGTGATGACATATCACACGTCATAATTATCTTGTGCGACTAGATGTGTCTTCATGCATATTTTTCAACTATCTTAGTCTTCTTTGAAAAACATTGAGATTTCAATGCACGCAATTGGTTAACACAACGACTAGATAAATAAATATTGAAGTAAGAGTGTAATTTAAATGTACAATATTTTATGGATGTTTAGATATAACAACTAGTACTTCTCTTCTTCTTCCACTTAGAAAGTAATTCACTAAAAGATTTTGACTTATACAATCTTTGTACAAATCCACTTCGAGTAGGACTTCACACTGTCTAAATTGAAACTTAGTATCACCACAACAAATACATAAATGTTTGGCTTGTTTGTAGAACCCTTGGTTCAGACAAATGAAGTTACAAAAATCTTCTAACTAATAGCTTGGATGACTAGAGTTAAACTGGAGGACATATTGATCATGAAATGATCTGATAGATAGGTTCATCGTGTTCTATGGACGGATGGATATATGAACAACAAGTGTACTCGAGATCTTGTATATTGCAGATTATAAGTGCTTGAATCTTGTATTCATCATCTAGTTTTTGAAGTTCTGAATCTGTATACTTATATGCAAAATATTCCAACGGTTGAAAAACCTTTTCAAAGATCATTGGTACAGCTCCCAACAGATTGGTATTGCTAGCTGCTATTCATCATACAATCCATTAAATTTTCATTTAATGTTTTTTTATGGTTTTCGCTCTTTCAGCTTTTAAAAAGTTGATTGACTCTTGACATTTTAGAAAATATTCATGTCAATCGGGATTTGCTAGGATAATGTGATTGATACTTTATCTTGATAGCATTGAACATCATGAGTTGTTGTATACATCTGATCTACTAATGTCTGATCAGTGAAGTGCAGTTAGAGTTGAATGGTCTGACTCTGAACAATTGTTTGATAAAGTGGTCTGGTTAGAGACACCTTCAAGTGATGATCTTCTGATGATATATGTAGCTTGTGCTTATGATAGAATGATAAACGGCCTGACTTGACTAGCGGCTAGATTCCTATAATCTGTAAATACATGAAATTGACAGTCGGATTCTGAAACAAGCTTGATATTGTTTTTATTATTATCAAAACCTAGGTATTTCTCAAACTAACAAATAAATCCTAGCATTTGGTTGAAAAGTTATACCCATTACTTTTAAAAATGGGTTTCACTTGCTTACCAAGCTAGCATGCATGGTAGATATTATATTTGGAAAAGTAAATCTTTGGCAATCCAGAGACTAACTCTTGCTTGCTCAAACTAAAAATATACTTAAAATTTAAGTGATTCAAACTCTTATATCACAACCAGTATTTATTACCATTCATAGCACGAAAACATGTAGAGTTAACTAGTTGACCATCACTCGATATAACTTTATAGGTTTTTTGTTCTCTTAACTTGGTTAACATGATATATCCATTAGCATATTTGATAGTACATGTGTGTTTGTGCAATTCAATAATATCTATTATCACATAGTTCGCTAATGTTAATTAGGTTGTAACATAGATTTTCAACTAACAATATATCTCTATGAATTACATTGTTGAGTAATTTTACACTTACTCACGTATCCTTAGAATTATCTCCAAAAGTTATTCTTGGTCATTTTCAGTCAATCACTTTATATAGCAGCTTACATTTCATGCCGTGTGTCTGGAACATGAAATATCAAGATACGAGATTGATTCCTTGACAAGCTTTCTCTTCGATGCCGACAATCAATGAACTAACACACTTGGTTCACATATTAATTGGGTCTTGAACGGAATAACTCTTTCGAGACCCACACTTGAATTAGTCTAACTGACCTAGTAGTGTGTATCCAAAATATCGTGAGCATGTGCATAAATATGTGAAGTCATGTGTTGTGTTCTCTCTTTAACCGAATGTTATTTAAGCATTTTATCCTTTTCATTCATTATGTATCTCTTTTGAAGCGGCTTGCAATTATAATACCAATTAGTTTTTTCATTTTGTAGATTAATGTCTTGTTGGACTTAGATTTCCATGAGACCAATTCGACCTGGTATGTGATCATGACCAGGTTGACCATGTCTTCGTATTCTCCATGTCCATTTAGACTTAGAAGTCTCTAGTTCAACATAATTGAGTAATATATGTTTAACCTTGTTTTCAAAAGTTACAGTCTGACTAGTTTGGATTTCTACTTATCACATTCATATATTGTGTTGGACCGCATAAAGTATATAATTTTAAACTTTTTTTCTAGAAACATTTGAGCATCAGCTTCATAAGAGCTATATTCTTTGTTGACAAACCCTAAGCCAGTTCTGTCTCCATCTGGTTTTTTCATCTCATGCATGAATTGACTAATTCTGTCAATCATTTATTCTCATTGATAGTTACATGAAACACTTTTCGAAAGTCATCATTCTTAGTTTCTAACATATTGAGTTTTACCCTTAGACTATCAAGCTCTTTTTGTTGGGTGCAGCTATAGTCACTAGTCTTGTCTGTTAGAATTTTTTCTGCTTTGACTTCCTTGAATGATTGTAAAAGTATTTTAAACTCATCTACCTTGCTATGTTGTATCGTGATAAGATTCTCTCGTGTAAATTCATCTAATCAAAATCAAATACCATGTCATCAACAATTTATGGCCTGACTTTTGTGGTCTCTAGCTCGATACCTGCCATTAGAAATTGAACATTCTTTTCTTCACTTCTCTGGAAGAGGTATCTGAGAATGAATTATCTAAATCTGAATCAACTCACTTGCTTTTGCTATCCTCAGCAACAAGCATCTTTTGGTTTTTCTTATTCTTGAATGATTTTCTGTCATTTTGAACATTCTTCTTTCACGAGGAATCTTTTCATCCTTCTTTTAACTGTGGCAATCTGAAATAAAATGACCTTTATTTTCTTAGTTAAAATACGTCTGATTATCGTCATCTTGATCTTTTTTAAGATAAGAAAAGCATAAAATTCTAATAAAATTTTATTTTCTATAAAAAAAACCAAAGTTATTATTTCCTACATGGTATATTCTTTAATAAAACTATCAATAGTCTTTCCCACACCGTATATTATTTATCTGGAAATTTTATAAAATAAATTAAAATTATGAACTTTAAAAATAATTTTTGTAATAATTTTTTTTATTAAGAGTGATATGATCATTTAAAAATTTAAAATATCGATAAAAAAATATTTATTAAGATACGATTGAATATAAATTTATTAAAATATATTTTATTAAATAAATTGTGTTTTTTTAACCCTCAAATTGTGCAGATTACGAGTTCATTTGATTAAAGAAGTTCATGTGATGTGTGTAGTATTTGATTATAAAACTCGTTTTAGAAAAGCACTTAAAAAAAATAATTTTTAGAAGTTAAAATTTATATATATATTTTTACTTTAACTTCTATTTTTTAAAAAATAAAATAAATATACTTTTTAAAATTTATCCAAACTTAAAAATCACTTCATTTTTTTTTAAAATAAAAATACTTACAAAAAATGAATTTATTTGAGTGTTTTTAATTTAAGTTACAACTTCTGACCCAAATTGATTCTTAATTTTGACACCCGAGTATTTTGGGCCATTTTCTTGAGCTTAGGGTTCATATCTCAGTATACAGTTTGATGAAAGATGACTGGTTTTCAGTTTTTGCCTGCGTGTATGTTATGATTCATTCTGAAATCGTAGCTAATTCTGCTTTCGGATGATTTAATATTCCTTGGTGGACTTCTTCGAAAGATCTTGAAAACCAGAAATCATGGAGGGTTGGCGGCGGATTTTGCAATCGTTCGTGCGCCAGGCTTCCAAGAGATATCTTTGCAGTCACAGGGCCTCATTCAGTACTTTTAATCAGTCAGAGGCCTATCGGGTGTCTGGTAACTACTTTAAATTGAAGTTTTGTTTTTTTTTTAAGAATTTTAGCAGGTGGTTTATTTGAAGGCTTGAAGCTAATGGTTCTGTTGATTGCGATAGGATCCATTTTTTTTTCCATTGTTAGACCGTAGACGGATATATTATGCTTTATGCTGAAATGGTCTAAATGCTTCTGCTTTATATCGAGCTGTTTCTTATTTAAAGTGTATTAATTTCTTGGTGTTTGATGCACCGTTCTGCAGCTGAGATGTCTGATTTATCAAGACTGCGGAATTCATACTTTGCCACCATTTCAAGGCCACGACATCAATATCTACAGAAATTGGTAACTCCATGAGTGCTTTTCAATCTTTACTAAAAGGATTCTGTTACCTGCATTTTTTTGAACATTATAGACTACAATCTTCGGATCCTGTATTGAGAAATTGTTGAGAACAAATAAAGTCAGTGAGACATTATTCAACTAAAAATACTTGCGAGGTATGTGAGGATTGCAACTTTGCATCAGTGGTCAATGTGAATGCCATGTAATTGTTGGTTGGAAGTAAGCAAATTTTCTGCTGATGAATGAATTTTTTGTTTCATTCACGCATTGTATTGATTTTATAATATTTCATGATATTCATATGTGGCAGTAAATTTTTTTATGGATTAATTATCTAATTCATTGTGCTTCATCTTTGTCCTTTATCACACTTCAATTTTGGGAAATGTACGTTCTTGTTACAGGGATTCACCAGTACGAGGAGCTTACTCACAGACACATCTGATGCAATTCCTATATCTTCCCCATTACTACCGGCTTTACCTGCAAGTACTGGAAGTACTGAAACTCAAAAGACAATTTGCAAGGCTTCTAGAGTTCAAGCAGTGCTAAAGGGAATAAAACAGGTAAAGCTCTTCAAATTTTTCGGTTCACACTAGTAGCTGAGCATGATCGAAGAAAGCCAAATCTTTTTATGATTTTGAAATCTAGCAACTCACTTCTACATGATAGCATTTTTTTCGTCCTTTTAGTTTGCCGTGCCCCTCAACTGTTCTTTGAAAAATGATTGAACGGGGTGGACAAATCAATTTGAATAAGATATTTATCATAGTGCACCAAATGCACTATTGTACTGTCAATCTCTGTTCATTAACCGAGTCATCTCGTGGTGGCTATAAGCTAGAACTTCCCATCCGTTTGACCTTCATTCTTCTGTTATCGAAAGAGCGTTGCAACTTGCAAAGCAGCTTTCTGTTGATTGTCCATCCAGAGTATATCATATTCATGAAATGTGGAATCCAATAATAACATAACACAGTAATAATCTTGTAATCCACGCAATGAAAGGCATAAGAAACATATTGAAGTGGATGACTCTAATGCCAATGGAATTACTTTGTGATGAAGCGGTTCATCTTTTTTTGGTCTGGCCAGGGCAGTGACTGATATTTTGAGATTATTCATTTTGTTTTCTTTTTTTTTTCTTTATTTTAGATAAGTAGTTACCCTTTGTTCTTGCATTTTTCTTCTTCGAAGCATTGAAAAATCATGTTTATTTCTGAGGGTCTTTTTTCGTATAGATCGTTTTAATTTTTGATAGACTACTTTCTTTCAGAGTCCCAAGAAGGTAAACTTGGTTGCTGAATTTGTTCGTGGAATGCGTGTTGAAGATGCGTTGTTGCAGTTGCAAGTTACTGTCAAGCGAGCTGCCAAAACTGTCTACCAGGTCATTTTTCTTTTATAGGCCTTTAAACAATCTGAATTTTCAGTCCAATATACCAATGGAAGGTAAATTCACTTGAGTTGCAGACCAGTTTTGTTTCTTTACTTCCCCAATCTTTGCCATCGCCAAACACGTCCTAATTAACTTAACCTTTTAAAGGGTGTTTTGGTTTCATGTGACCTGTCACGGCCCCTCATTAATCGCGAATTTTGCTAAGGTAGATAGTCTACAAAAATTGCATAAAAAGTCTCCTGCTTGATTCAAACCCTTGAACGTATTCTTGTGTGAGGGTGACAATTTCCAGCTAGATGCTTTGTGACTGAAATATACATATGCAGGTTATACATTCAGCTCGTGCCAATGCAACACACAATCATGGTCTTAATGCTGACCGGCTTCTTGTTGGTAAGCAAACAATTCTGTTGTATTTTTCTTTTTTCTTTAATTAATTCCTTGTCATATCTGATATTCTGTAGCTGAGGCATTTACTGGAAAAGGATTGTTCAAGAAAAGGATATCATACCATTCCAAAGGCAGATGTGGAATAAAAGTGAGACCAGAGTGTAGACTGACTGTAGTACTCAGGGAGATGACCCCAGAAGAAGAAGCTAAGATAGCTAGGTTGAAGGTGCACAATTTCCGTAAGCTTTCTAAACGAGAGAAAAGACTCGTGCCCCATAAACTTATCGAGACCACTCCAATATGGAATCGCAAAAGCAAAACGAGTAGCCAGCAATCCAGTGTGGCTAGATAATTTGCACAAGGCAAACGACTTGTTCAAGAAAATGTGTTGCTATTCTGCTATGTTCATTTGCTTGCACCTTTTCTAGCACGGACATGCCTTTTCGAGGTGCCCTGAGCAACATTCTTTCATTTTGATGCAAGGATAGTTTATGTTTATGGTTCTCACTCGACATTCGTCATGAGATGGTGATTTTTGGCATAATTTCAGTTTCATCCTGTAGTTTATGCAAATTTAGTTTTTATTTTTTATATTTTTATTTTCTGTGTTGTCACTAGTTATCCGCTGTGCTTCGATAATTTTTCATGGTATTTCAGTTTCGGTTTTGTCAATGTTTTAACTGGTTGCAGCTTTACTCATTATTGGTTATATTTCTTTAGGTTTTTGAATTTTGAAGTCCTACCAGGATGTCTAAGATTTAAAGCATCTTTCGAGAATGGCCATTTAAAGCACTTGGAACGAATTTTTGAAAGGACTGGAATTTCTAGTCTGAGAATGAAAAATGCTTATTGTGTATTGAAAATTGTTCGATGCCCGAAAAAAATCATTTTGTCTCAATATATCATTTGGTCAAATATGTGCTTTGTGCTGTTACAATTATTAGTTGAAACAAGAGTAGGTTTTTTATGATACGATATCACGAATCTTTATCTTTGAGACAGGTCAATCTTACCGATATTCACAATAAAAAGTAATACTCTTAGCATAAAAAGTAATATTTTTTCATGGATGATCCTAATAAAAGATTCGTCTCACAAAATACGATCGTGAGACCGTCTCACATAAGTTTTTGCCTTAAAACAATTAACAACCCTGGTACGAAAAAATTGTACATACGAATACAATGCAGCAACACATGCAGTTATTATCTATATTAAATACCAAAACATGCCACTCGAAGATCAATTCAAAGTTTTCATTCTTCATCTTCTTCACGGCTCGAAAACATCTCAAACTAGTGAGCAAAGTAGAGCCCGAACAAAGTACAGTTTCTACCCCCCCCCCCCCCCCCCCACCACCCCCCCCCCCCACCACCCTCCCCCCCCCCACACACACACACACACACACACACTGGTACATACTCCATTTCGTATATACAGAAAGTAGTTCTGAGTATGTCCTTTGCATGTAAGTTTTCCAAGACAATGTCTGAACCTACATTCTTCTTCTGTGTATTGTTACAAAAAAATCCCGATTCCTACTTTCTAAAGTATGTTCTACGAACGTTAACCAGGTAACATTATACATCGGCAAGTTGAAAAGTGAGGGACTGAAACGAAAATGAGCCGGAAATAAGGATGCTAAGATAATATATTGAACAACATTAAAGTTGACTGGACTCTTTTAGCATATTCGACCACAGGATTTACAATAAATAAAAAATTCATATAAACATTTTTGCATGAAAAGAAACACACCTTTATTGAATAATCTAAATAATGAATGAACTGGCTTACACATTTTTGTACAAATTCTCCATCTACTGAAGTCTGAACTGTCATTGCACCCTAAGAACTATCCTCGGTCAAGATTCTTATAAGTCTCTCCAAATCAATAGCCTAAAACAAACTAAATGAAGAGCGATAATGCAAAACAGAACTGTAACCTCAAATCAAAATGGGACAAAAAGGAAAATCAAGAAACCAATTCTCGAAAACAAAAGATCCCAATTGAAAATCATCTCCGGAAAAAGCCGCAGGGCAGGCACAAGTAGCTAAAGTTGCATTGATGCGGAAGAATCGGACTTATCGAGTTGGTACCTCACAAAGATTTAAAACAACTGATGTGTCATTTTGATCTTGTTCTGTTTCCATTTAGGCAACTTATAGAAAGCATCCTTGGTCATCTAAAATTTCTCCTTGAACTCTTGTGAAGACAAATATTTCTGTAAAACATGATTCCTAATTAAGCGTGAGGCAAACAGTAACAGGCATCGGATTGTCAAGTAAATAACTCTTCATATGCACTTACCTCACGCTTGGTAACGTCAATATCTTCAACAGGATCAGTTGATGTAGTTGTGAGACGTTCATATGGATGTACTGGAAGTTCTCCGTCCTCTTCAGCTTCTCTTATTGTCTCTGGCTTTGGTTTCGGTGAGTTTTCTTCTGAAGCTTTTAAATTTCAATAATTGAACTTACCAGGGATTTTGTAGAGTCCCATGAGAAAAAGCGAGAAAAAAATGTTGGCTCGGATCCTTCTGTTATAATCATGGTTCGCTGTCGCGGTCGCGGAGATCGGAACGGATGATATCATTCTAGTTACAATGAAATTTCGCGGAACAGTCGCGGAACGGGTATTTTAAAAAAATATTATAAATATATAAAATTAAAAATTTTGAAAAATATTTAGAAATATGAAAATTAAAATAAATATCATTTAAATTGATTATTTGATGTAAATAAGAACTTAAAATATTTTTAAAATTTTATTAACAATTTATTGAACACAATTTATATCGTCATTATATTTAAAATATTTCCAACCATATCAAAAATTAAATATACTATTAAAAATTATTTGTATTTAATTAATTAAAACTTTAAAATATTTTCGATTGGATATATATAAGTTCGCACAAATTTGAATCAATTTAGAGTGATGGACTAATAATAAGATCAAATCTTATATAAAGCGATGTTACAAATTATTTAACATCAATTAAAATAGAAATATTTTATAATTAACTTGGTTTTTTTCACACTTTGTAATGAAAATTTCTCTTTCACATTTTCCGTCATGATAAGTATATTTAACGTATTGAACAACCTCCAAAGCTTTCGCCCTCTCTTGAATGGATGAGTTTGAACCATTAAATTGAAAACTTTTAGATTCCGTATCAAGAATAAAGATATCGTCATGACTGAGAGAGGATCGGGCAAAAGAGACCTGTCCAACCATATAAAAAGCTAATAACCAAAGTTGTCTATCAGTATTGTGTATCAGAAGTTTATGAGGAAGACGAACAGCGTGCCTCTTTTACATGAACGACGTGCTTTCCTTTGCATTCAAACAAACGAGTTTGGTGCGCTTCGTCCTCTACATGATTAAAACCTGAGGCAACACCACCTTCTTGAGGTATTATACATGGCTTAAAATAAGAAAGGAACTTTTCAGTTTCATGGCCTTGTACTTCACGATATTGAACAGCGCGTCCTCCAAGTGCTGCATCTAACTCAATAGTCTTGATAGCTGCAGCGCCGGCTTCGTCCTACATAAGGAAAAATATTTAGACAATCAGATAATAAAATGTCCAAAACCCTTCACTTTAAAAAGTTTGAAACATAGAGGCATACCTGACTGGTATCTCTACCTAGCCAATAATGAATAGCATGATGCAGAGCACCATTTTTTGTGGTAGTGGTCTAAGGAAAAAAGTTTCGAGGGTTAGAATGAAACAACCATTTCAACATCTTATAGAATTAATATCATAAAGATTGGAATTGGCCACTGGCATTCGAAAATGTTAATTGAACTTTGCCAGATACTGCCTGTTTAAATACACTTAGGCAAGGGACCAATGGTCATAACTAAGTTACGGGTTCTGGAAAACCAAACAAAGGCAAATGACATATAGTGAGTACAAAAAAAATAAAAGATGTTAGTTCCCTTTACTCTGTACATCGCAGGAAAACTCATATTTTCCAAAGCAAGCGAGACACATATAAAACAGCAGAACAGAGGAGAGGGAGTAATTGAATAACTACATTTCGACAATTGTACAATATTCTCTAAAATATATGCCCATCAAATGAATGGTCTTTGGTATTCTAGTTCATCAAAAGTTTCCAATTTGTGACCAGTCTCACTGGATTACACAGGTTCTGAATTGTTTTACTGAATCAAAATGGAAATGATAGCTGTACTGGGCTTAACAGCTGATTCTAGTTCACCCCACCCCATCAGGTATCCATATTTGTGCAGCATACTTGTTCCACAGTTATCTACAAGCAACTGTCTGAAGAATATCAAGAAGATAGCTACTGGGGACACGTGAAGTTCTAAAGGATATTGCTGGAAAAGGTAAATTGAACATGAAGCGATAAAACAGAAAGAACACAAATCACAGATAGCCTGCGTGACTGCACAATGGGCCTCTATAGCAATTACTTCGTATTTGTCTATCGCTTTACGAAAATGATTAACCCAAGTTGCTATAGAAGTCCATTGTAAGTCATTATAAACTCATTTTAAATCTTTCATTTTTAAGATGTGGGATAAGAATATCACAATCATCCCTCCTTCAGAACTCGACGTCATCGTCGCGGCCTGACCTCTCGATCCATCAGCACCGAGAATCTAGAGGTGGCTCCTACAGGTTCAAGAGGTGGCTCCCGTCATGTAGCACTTTGCCCCGCAGGTTCAAGAGGTGGCTCCCATGCACGTAGCACTTTGCCCCGCATATCACTTATTTCTTGGTGTTCCATGCCGCCTGCCGGTGATCGGCTCTGATACCATTCTGTCACGCCTCGAGCACGGGCCCGCGGCTACGTGACTGCACAATGGTCAACTATAGCAATTACTTCGTATTCGTCCTCGCTTTACGAAAATGATTAACCCAAGTTGCTATAGAAGTCCATTGTAAGCCATTATAAACTCATTTTAAATCTTTCATTTTTAAGATGTGGGACAAGAGTATCACAATCACCCCTTCTTCAGAACGCCACATCCTCGTAGCGGCCTGACCTCTCGATCCATCAGCACCGAGAATCTAGAGGTTGCTCTTACAGGTTCAAGAGGTGGCTCCTGCCATGTAGCACTTTGCTCCGCAGGTTCAAAAGGTGGCTCCCATGCACATAGCACTTTGCCCCGCATAGAACTTATTTCTCGGTGTTCCATGCCAGTGACCGGCTCTGATACCATTCTGTCACGCCTCGAGCACGGGCCCGCGGCTGTGTGACTGCACAATGGGCCCCTAGAGCAACTACTTCGTATTCGTCCTCGCTTTAAGAAAAAGATTTACCCAAGTTGCTATAGAAGTCCATTATAAGCCATTATAAACTCATTTTAAATCATATTCGTCATCGCTTTACGAAAATGATTAACCCAAGTTGCTATAGAAGTTCATTGTAAGCCATTATAAACTCATTTTAAATCTTTCATTTTAAAGATGTGAGATAAAGGTATCACACTTTTCATGTAAAGATTTTGGAATTGGGACAGCTAAAAAAGGTATACCTCTCCTATTAATATATATAGAAACAAAATTCAATAATTAAAATTACATATTTATTATCAATAAATAATTAAATATCGATACATAAATTCTTAATGATTGTCAAAATACATAAATGACATAATAATTTATAATTTCAGTCATTTGAAATAATTTAAACACAAAAGCAAGAACAGTAGAAAAAATCATTGTTAAAAAATAATAAATATCATCGATTACACAATACAGTACATTATTTATTGCAATAAATTACTTCTAAACATGTTAAGATTGAAACGTGGACTTAACTCAACCCCAAAAGCTAGCTCAAGGAGAGAGGATTGTCCAATCCCATCTATATCACTCAAATGTTATTTATCCAACCGATGTGGGAGAATTAACACACCCCTCTCACGTCCAGGAATGAACATCTGGAGCGTGGATTTTACAAATGACCCGATTATGGGCAGAACGGGTGACCTAATTATAGGCAGTCCAACACATAACGGTGGAACCCGGGCTCTGATATCATGTTAAGATTGAAACTTGGACCTAACTCAACCCCAAAAGCTAGCTCAAGAGGGGAGGATTGTCCAACATCGGTTGGATAAATAACCTTTGAGTGATATATATGGGATTGGACAATTCTCCCCTTTGAGCTAGCTTTTGAGGTTGAGTTAGGTCCAAATTCCAATCTTAACAAAGCATTTGAACTGTTCTGCAAGGTAATATTTTTTGGTATTAAAATTTATGAGATTGGAATAAAAAGAAAATGTTGTGATGTGATCCGGGTAAAATGGATGAGCAGGGTTGGGTGCTCCAACGGGTCAAATCAAGAATTTATAGTGTTGTTTAGGAAAATGAGCAAGGTAGATGGCTTCGATCGTGACCTGCAAACAATGAAAGGAACTCGTGAATAGGCGCCGGAAGGGTGTCCGGCGTGACCACTCCGATGCTTAAGTCAGCAGGGTTGTCGAGAGGGAACTTAAAGCAATATGTATGGATGCTTGAGAGTGAAGAAATTTCAGACCTGTAGAATGTCAACGATACCTGCTATTTGAAGAGAAGCTAGGGTTATCTTGATGCGCGTGCTCACCTACTACCTGTACCCTCGGACGTTGACGGCCTGTCGGGTCCCTTTCTACCCGATAGCTTCGTGGGTACTCCAAGAATAAGGGACGTTGACTGCATGTCCAGTCCCTTTCTTCTCCATATTTTCGGGGATACGTTCAGGCGGAAGACGTTGACTTCCCGCCCAGTCGCTTTCTGCCTTACAATCTGTAAGATCCTCTAAGTAAGTTACTCGAGTATTGAGCCCTCGGCTTCAGCATGAAAGCCCGGTCCCTAGTTGCTCGGGAGGTAAGTAAATACCCGGTCATGCATGAAGCGCCCAGTCGCGTGGGTAACAATCGCCCTCCCGGTCTCTATAGGGGCTACTCAATGACATTTCCCGGGTCCTCCAGGACCCGAGCCCTTATAGGGGTATCACCACCCATCCCTAAAATAGTCGGGCTAGAGTCTCACTCGCTGTCCCGATTGGTGTGAAATAATTCACGGTGTATAATAGCATCGGAGCCTTTAAATATCCCGTAGAAGAGATGTCACGCCTGGATGATTTGTCTCCCGGACCCTAATGAATTGTTATCCAGCCCCTCTGGATGTTTGCATTCGTTATAATGAGATGCACCCACAATTAATTCCTACTAGAAAACGCTCCACATCTCGAGAAATGGATAAGTCTGACACCTCGACAACTGTGCACGTCTTTTCCCCTCCCGGCACAATTTCCAAAACTTATCTCAACCGTTCAGGCATCTTGAAGATCAACGGTCATTATTAATTTGTTCTTATTATAAATAGGGCCTTACCGATCCGTCATCACACCAGCAAAGTGTTGTTAGGAAGATACCATGGCAGGTACTAGCAATCCCAGCGTCCCTGATCTGGCGGAAGAGTTCATGAATGCATCCTCAGAGAGGCATAAGACGGAAATAAAGGAGGAGGTCTTTCACAAAATTCTCGCCTTCTGGGAGGCACTGCAGGAGTTACAGCTTCTCTACTACTGCGGTGAGGCTAATACTCCTCGGCTTCTGGCGAAATTGGAGAAGTATCGGGAGTATCTAAATATTTCCGAGTTGGGGGATCCTTTTGAAGAGGACCGCATGTACGAACTGATGCTTCGAAAAGAGAGGAACACTCTCAACGATATCACTGACGCCAAGGGCTATGAAGGAAGGGCTACACGAGAAGTGAGACGTTGGATGTTCCTGTGGAAAGCCTTCGTAGAGGAGGCATATTTCGATGTAATTCGAAGTAATTTCGTTAAATAAAATTATTATCCGAGTTTACTGTCTTTTACCATTTTATCTGATGCATATCCCACGGACTGTCTGACTCGACTGACAAGATTAACTACTAATAAGTAACGAACGGAGACGTGAGGATTTCGTACTAATAAAACTAAAAGGGCGCCCGAGCTCCGCATTTCTCGGGTTTACAACAATATGCTGGGACCTCGAATCTCCCGGTCTTAAGATAAAATGTCGAGGCCTTAAACCTCCCGGACTCAAGAGAAAATGCCGGGGCCTTAAACCTCCCGGACTCAATACAAATATTACCACGCTTACCCGGATATCCCGATTGTTGCGATAACAGGTGTAAGCCTTAACTCCTTCCTGGAGACGCTTCGTATTTCGGGAAAGAAATAAGTCTAACGCCTCGATAACCACGTGCGTCCTTTCCTCTTCTGCCGATTAATACTTTAGTACCTTGATATTCGTAACAGTCCCTTCGCCTACCTCGATAATAAATGCTACGTGCCTATAAATACAGGAAGGCAATGGGAGGTAAGAGATAATACCTTCGGCATGGCAAGTTCGAGCGAATCTACGGTCTGCAGTGGCATCTACGTTCCAACGCCCAATACCCTACCTCCTCACCTGGAGGATCTGAAGAGGACCATTGAGGAGTTGGTCTTGTCGAAGGTGATGTCCACTTGGCATAAGATTCAAGATCTTAATGCCACGCTCCGAGAGGGTTTGGCCTTTACTCGGGCACAAAGAGCGGTGGCGAGGAGGTACAAAAGGGAGCTCGAAGTCAACCATGTTGCCGAGCTCGCTACTGATGAAGTCCTGCTTCATGCGATGCTGCTGAAGGAAGGGCGTCAACTGGGAAAGATTTCCTCCTCTGAGTCCTTTAACCTCGCCCAGTCTCCTGAACTAACCCACTGGATCCATGAGTGGCAACATGTCGTAGGTGTACTAATAATTGGTGCTAGGCATGAGCGATTCCTTTATGAATAAAATCTGCTTACTTGTTTCATTCTCTTCTTTGCACGTTAATTAATGATAAACCGGGTGTAATTCATAAATGCGCGATTGAATCTCCCAGAACAAAAATCTCACCTACTTTAAACAAAGCACTAGAGCTTTGTTTGGAAGAAAATGTCGGGGCCTCGAATTTCCTGGACCGAAAATAACGTGCCGGGGTCTTAAACCTCCCGAACTTAGAATAATATGCCGGGGCCTCAAACCTCCCGGACTTAGAATGATATGCCGGGGCCTCAAACCTCCCGGACTTAGAATGATATGCCGGGGCCTCAAACCTCCCGGACTTAGAATAATATGCCGGGGCCTCAAACCTCCCGGACTATTCACGTGGTATCCGGATGATATACAGCTCATCATTAAAACTCTCACCGAATGAGAACGTTCCGTATTCCCAGATGTATCAGTCGGGCGCCTTGGTAACCGTCAATGCCCCTTCACCTTCTTAGCACAATTTTCAAGGAATATCCTGACCGCCCACGTGTTTAGATTCGATGGCTTCGATTAACTTTTTCCTTTGACTCATAGAGGGGACGATTCCGCTGGCTGGGACCCTTGTATTTCCTCCACATTTAAAAACGTTCACCTATAAATAAGGGGGGATAGATGTAAAGTGACTCTCAATTCAAAATGTCGAATTCAAGCGGTTCCAGTGCCTGCAGCAGTACACATGTCCTGGTGACCCCGGAGATGCGTCCTCATGTGGAGGAACTGAAGAGGGAAATCGAGGAACATATATGGGCGAAGGTCATGGCCGTGCGGGACAAGGTTCATGACTTGGATTATACCTATCGCAATCGCTTGGCCACTACTCGAGCGCAAAGAGCCAGAGCGAGGAAGTATATCCGAGAATTCGTAGTAGACCGGGTGACCGATCTAGTTGACGATGAAGTTCTGCTGCACATGATGCTGTGGAAAGAGTGGCATGCCCTGGACAAGATAATGAAGAATGAATTCTTCATTGACCTCCGCATTCACGAATTAACTAATTGGATAACGGAGTGGCAGGATTCTGTATCTAACATAATGGATCCCATAACTTTTCGCCGCTATTTTATGTAATGGAAATTTTATCGACTTCTATCGCTTTACTCTTCTGCAAATAAATCTTGTGCGAATTTATGCGGACCGAATCAATAGACTTACAGTTATTTGTAATAACCTGATCCCCCCGAACTTAAAATATAATCCCGGGCTATCGAACCTTTTGACTATAACAAGATGTCGGGGTCTCGGATTATTCGGACTTAGAAATCTCCGTCCTGGGTCTCTAGGTTCCCGAGCTATGAAACGAACTTGCCGAGTTCTCCTAAACCTCCCGGCCTATCCACACGTTACTACAACGACACGTGTTCATCTATCCCGACGGCTAGTAATGTTTCGTATTCCGAGGAGATAAAACATCATGACATCTCGATCTGTGTAACTGTCTTTTCGTTCTGCCCGTCGCAACTTTTGAGGCGCATCGAAACCGCACACGCGTTCACTCAATCGACGGTTCCGATCATTCCCCATCTCCTATATATAGCGACCCTAGGTTTTCCCAAAAATCATTTTCAAATCAGCATTCTCGGCGAAGCCCTTGCAAATTCTCTTCTCGCAGTTCCGGCATTCAAAGTTTCCTTGCTCCGACGATCTTCCACCGCATTTGTAAGTTTTTTCTTTTCCTTATGTCTAATTCTACTTCTTCTACTTCCGGGGCCAATGCTCGAGGTTCGTCAGGGTATGAATCCGCCGCCCTTCGTTCTGATTCGTCTCCTTCTCCTACTTCTCGTCGCCCTTCTACCCAGACTGTCCAAAAACCTATAATCTTAAAACCCCAATCTTCCTCGAGACCTTCTAAACCTTCTTCTTCGGGCATATCCCGGATCTCAAAAAAGGATAAGGGTAAGGGTAAAGCCCGGGCTTCCGACCACCCTTTAACCGAGGCCCCCGAGATTCCATGGTTCTCTTCTCTGAAAAGCTCCCTGCGACCCGGAGCAGAAAAAGAACTTCGAACCCTAGGGGTCATTCCTTCTTCTTATCCTATTCTTATACCCGGACCTTCTGACCGGGCGGATCAACCCCCCTCGGGTTATATTACCTTTTTTCGAGACCAACTCCGCAACGGTCTTCGATTTCCCATTGCTCCGTTCTACATCGAGGTTGCCAAATTTTTTGGTGTACCTATCAATCAATTTCATCCCAACTCTTTCCGGATCATGGCTTCGGTTTTTGTTCTCTTCCGTACGCATGATCTGGTAATAAATTCCAAAGTTCTGCATTATTTCTTTATTTGTAGATTAGGAGATAATGCCTTTTCCCTTTCTGCTCGGCTTAATGCCCGCTTTCTTGATGACATCCCTTCCTCTCAAAAGAGGTGGAAAGGAAGATATTTTTTCATTCGTCTCCCGGGTTCTCTTGATTGTTCAACCGAGTTCCTCCCTTCTCTTCCTCAACAGCCAGAACTTCCTCAGGCGTACAAGTCTGAAGAATTTTACATCCGAAGCCTCGCCCTGGTAGAGGGTAGAAAGTTTTCTTCCTCCGTCCTTATTGCCCAAGAACAACTGGTTGCTTATCATTTAAGTGCCCGGGTTGAGGACCCGATTGACCAAGTGATTGATGAAGTTGCTGGCTCGGGCCATCAACCTGGTAACTTTCCTTTACATGTTGTGCGATTGCTCCCTGACTTTGTATTTGCATTTGGATTTTACCCTTGCCTGCTCCTTATGCAGATTTAATGGAAGAGGCTTTTGCCAAAAGATGGGCAGCCGAGAAGGCGGCCAAGGAGAAGAAAAGGGCAGCCCGAAAGGCCGCTGCTGAAAAGAGAGCGGAGGATGTGGCTGCCCGGGCGAAGGAGACGGCCCGGGTGCAATTTGAACTTAAGAGAACGGCGCCTGAATCCAGGGAAGATGATGAGGGCCTCCTCCCCCTTAGCCAAAGGCCAAGAAGAGTTACGACCATCCCGGTGGTGACTCTCAACGAGGATGATCAAGCGGGAGGCCAAGCTTCCTTTCAAGCGATTCAGTCAGACACGCCTCCCCTTATGCGCGATGACCAGGCACCCCTCCAAGAACCTTCACAGGAACCTCTCCAAGGGCCTCAACCAGAATCCTTCCAGGGGCCTCTCCCAGAATTTTTCCAGGGGCCCTTCCTCCCTTCGCAGCCCAGCGGGTCTGTCTTCTCCACCGAGGGAGCCTCCCGGGTTGGGGCAGACTTCCTCAAGCGAATGCTCCTTCCTACTGACCAGGCCTTCCTGAAGAGCATGCCGCCAACCCCTCGATGCCTGGGTGGCTTGAACAAACTTCTGGCTGTAAGCTTCTTTCTTCCCCTATCTTCTCTCCCCCTTTTTTTTTTTTTTTTTTTTTTTTTTATATGACCTTGCCAACCCTGCCTTCTCTCTGAAAAATAGGGTGCACATATGTTAATGTCAGCCTATGAAGAGGTGTCCTCCTTAGCCAACCACCAGGCTCCCCAACTCCGGGTCTTCCAAGAGACGAACGAGCTTATTCAAGCGGAGCTTGCTCAATTGAAGGGATTCCATTCGGAGACAGTGGCAACCCTTCAAGGCTCTGTGGAGTCTGCTCAGGCGGAGCTGGCCAAAGCCCGAGAGGAATTAAATGAAAGTCACATCAGGGAGGAAACTCTTCAAAGGCATCAGTCGATTCTTGATCGCAAGAACGCCTCCCTGATAGATGCCATAGAAGAACAAATGTCCCGGGCTGAAAGAGCCGAGAAGGCTCTAGCCGAGTCTGAGCGCCAAAAAGAGCAACTGCGGACTTCCTTCCTGGAATCCTCATAATTCAAGGCGGCCGTTGAGAATCGAGCTTATCCTTTCTTTAAGACTGGCTTCAAAAGATGCCTTCAACAATTCCAGGAAGCCGAGCTTATCCCCAAGGATAGAACCAACTTTCCAGACTTCGGGCTAGCCATTGCATCTCTTGCAGGAGCCGGGGTGGGAGGCAACGAGGGTACATCCGAAGAGGAGGACGGAGAGGAACCGGTAGAGGAGGAGAAACAGGAGGAGTCCGTAGAGGGGGAGGAAGAAGAAAAACCTGGAGAGGGAGAAGCAGGGCAAATAGAGAAGCCGACAGAGGAGGCGAAAGAGCCAGAAAACAGCCCTCTGCTGATATAGAATAGGCTTGTCCTCTTTTCATTTTTAAGTTCACTCCCTGCCTTCGGGCTTTGTAGTAATGGAATATTTTCTTTCCTTTTATCCTTCTTCGCAATATTTACAAAAATTCAGTACTCGTTCCTTATATGATCAGGACATTCTCGTTCTAACAAATCTAACAATTTTCCAAGTGTTGAGAACTAACTAAGATACCAAATCATGTGAACGGGTATTAGCCTTCCGCACTTTAAATGGATATCTGTGATGTGAATGCCTGGAACGAACGGACACTTAACAGGATGTAGTGCTCTGGGTTTATGAGGAGCCAAGGTGCGGAACTTTAAGCCGGGGAACAGGTCCCGGGGCTTTGGAATGGTCGAGGTACGGAGCCCCGAGCCAGGGAGTAGAACCCTGGGCTTATGTAGAACTAAGGTACGGAACCTTAGACCGGGGAACAGGTCCCGGGATTTTGGAATGGTCGAGGTACGGAGCCCCGAGCTAGGGAGTAGAACCCTGGGCTTATGTAGAACTAAGGTACGGAACCTCAGGCCGGGGAACAGGTCCCGGGACTTTGGAATGGTCGAGGTACGGAGCTCCGAGCCAGGGAGTAGAACCCTGGGCTTATGTAGAACTAAGGTACGGAACCTCAGGCCGGGGAACAGGTCCCGGGACTTTGGAATGGTCGAGGTACGGAGCCCCGAGCCAGAGAGTAGAACCCTGGGCTTATGTAGAACTAAGGTACGGAACCTTAGGCCGGGGAACAGGTCCCGGGACTTTGGAATGGTCGAGGTACGGAGCCCCGAGCCAGGGAGTAGAACCCTGGGCTTATGTAGAACTAAGGTACGGAACCTTAGGCCGGGGAACAGGTCCCGGGACTTTGGAATGGTCGAGGTACGGAGCCCCGAGCCAGGGAGTAGAACCCTGGGCTTATGTAGAACTAAGGTACGGAACCTTAGGCCGGGGAACAGGTCCCGGGACTTTGGAATGGTCGAGGTACGGAGCCCCGAGCCAGGGAGTAGAACCCTGGGCTTATGTAGAACTAAGGTACGGAACCTTAGGCCGGGGAACAGGTCCCGGGACTTTGGAATGGTCGAGGTACGGAGCCCCGAGCCAGGGAGTAGAACCCTGGGCTTATGTCTCCTCAGTTTTACACAATATCACTTATAGTAGGCAAAAGAATGAGGAAAACGATCCTTTATTATTTCTTCAAAGTGAAAATTACAGCTGTACATTGGCTAAGCGTAATATTTCTTCAAATGAAGTACATTCCAAGGTCTCTTAAGAAGTTTACCCTGAGCATCTTCTAGGTAAAAAGATCCTGAACTGACTCTCTTAATGATTTTGTAAGGCCCCTCCCATCGAGCTTCGAGCTTGCCCACGTCCCCAGCTGGATTAACCTTCTTCATCACCAAGTCCCCTATCTGCAAGTCTCGAACTCGGACCTTTTTGTTGTAGGATTTCATGACCCGGTTTCGATATGCCTCCATCCGGATAATGGCTTGGTCCCTCTTTTCTTCTAATAGATCCAGTTCCAATGCACGGCTACCCTCATTGTTGCTCGGGTAAGATTCTACCCGGGCAGATGTTTGACCGATCTCAACAGGAAGGATGGCCTCAGATCCATACACCAAGCTGAATGGAGTTTCTTGGGTAGGTGCCCGAGGAGTAGTCCTGTATGCCCATAGTACACTGGGTAATTCTTCTACCCAGTCCTTCCCTTTGCTTTGCAGTCTGGTCTTTAAAGCCTGCACAATGATTCTGTTTACAACTTCTGTCTGCCCATTGGCCTGAGGGTACGCAACGGAAGTGAAGGACTGGGTGATCTTCATTTCCTGGCACCAAGACGTTATTTCTTTTCCTTGAAACTGTCTCCCATTATCCGAGATCAATCGCCGGGGTATGCCGAAGCGACATACTATATTCTTCCATAAGAATTTCAAAACCTCTTGCTCGGTGATTTTAGCCAAGGGCTCGGCTTCCACCCATTTGGAGAAGTAATCCACAGCCACCAACAGGAATTTTTTCTGGGCCCGAGCAACTGGCAATGGGCCGACTATATCCATACCCCACTGATCAAAAGGACAAGACGCCCAAATAGGCTTCATAGGAGTGGCTGGGCTGTGCTGAAAGTTGGAATGATGTTGACAGCTTTCACAAGTCCGGACCACTCGAGCTGAATCATGGTGAAGAGTCGGCCACCAGAACCCGGCTAGCATCGCTTTCCGAGCTAAAGAGGTCCCCCCCAAATGCTCACCACAGCATCCTTCATGAATCTCTTGAAGAACATAAATCTCTTCCTTCCCGCTCAAACACTTCAATAATGGTCCCTGGAATGATCTCCTGTATAAGATATTATTTAAGAGAACAAACCTGGGGGCTTGTCTTTTTATTTTCTGTACTCGAGTTCTCTCCTCGGGCAATTCATTGTCCCGAATGAATTTGATCAGAGGGGTCATCCAAGAATCCTCGGGTATTGTCAACATTTCTTCTTCTTCAATAGTTAAAACTGCTCGGGAAAGAAATAAAACCTCCCGGGTGCTGTCTTCCGACAAAGAAGCAGCCATTTTTGCTAGGGCATCAGCCTCTCCATTTTCTTCTCGGGGTATCTGTTCGATGCTCCAATCCACAAACACTACTGCCTGGGCTTTGATGAGATGCAAATATTTGAGCATTTTGTCGTCCTTGACCTCATACGTGCCCTTGATCTGCTGAGTAATCAACTGTGAATCGGAATACAATATAATCCTAGCCGCTCCAATTTCTCGGGCAGCCCGGACGCCGGCTAGAACAGCCTCATATTCTGCTTCATTATTTGTTACCCTGGAACCAATTTTGACTGCCAATTTAATCTTCTCTCCCGATGGGGAGATTATCACGACTCCTACTCCACATCCAACCAGGCAAGAAGCCCCGTCAACAAACACCCTCCATCTTTCTTCCTCAGCAGGTTGAATCATCTCAGATAGGAAATCGGATAAAACCTGCGCTTTTATGGCCAACCGGGGCTTATACTCAATATCGTATTCCCCCAATTCCACATTCCATTTGATCATCCGCCCGGATACTTCAGAATGTGTCATAATTCTTCCAAGCGGGTTGTTAGTAAGAACGATAATAGGATGCGATAGAAAATAAGGCCGCAATTTCCGGGCAGTCACAACTAAAGCCAAGGCCATCTTCTCCATTTCACTATACCGCAGCTCGGGACCTCTTAGGGCGTGACTGACATAATAGACAGGCTTTTGATCCGAGCCTTCTTCCTTTATTAGGACAGAGCTGACAGCATATTCAGTAGTGGATAAATAGACAAACAATTTATCCCCGGGCTCAGGCTTTACCAGAACTGGAAGCTCAGCTAGATGCTTTTTAAGATCTTGGAAAGCCTGCTCGCACTTGTCATCCCATCCGAATTTTTGGGCTTTTCTGAGAACCTGAAAGAAAGGATAACTTCTGTGGGCTGACCGAGATATAAACCGAGATAGGGAGGCAATCCTCCCGGTCAGCTTCTGCACTTCTTTGACAGATCGGGGAGAAGGCATACATAAGACGGACTTCACTTTTTCTTGGTTGACCTCGATCCCCCGCTCTGTCACTATAAAGCCCAAGAACTTACCACTCTTGACTCCGAAAATACATTTAGCGGGATTGAGCTTGATCCCATAAGATGTCAGAGTGGTAAAGGTTTCTTCCAAATCATCGATAAAATTCATCACCTCTTTTGACTTTCCCAAAATATCGTCCACATAAACCTCCAGATTCCTTCCCAGCTGCTTCTCAAAGACTTTATCCATTAAACGCTGATATGTGGCCCCTGCATTTTCAACCCGAAAGGCATCACAACATAACAAAATGTACCTCCCGAGGTGATGAAACTGGCCTTATCTTGATCATTTTTTGCTAAGGGAATTTGATGATATCCCTGATAGGCGTCCATGAAACTGAGCAGCTCGAAGCCCGAGGTGGAATCCACCAACTGGTCAATCCGGGGCAATGGGTAATGATCCTTGGGACAAGCCTTATTGAGGTCCCGAAAATCAACACACATCCTCCATTTCCCGGCAGCTTTGGGTACCAGCACCACATTCGAGAGCCATGTAGGAAATTGTACCTCCCGGATGTGTCCGGCTTGCAGCAACTCTTTCACCTGCTCCTCAATAACTTTGTCTTTCTCGGGACCAAAGTGTCTCTTCTTCTGTTTGATCGGGTGAGCTCCCGGGTGGATATATCGAGGTCTCGGTCCACCCGGATCTGTCGGCCTGGTCCTATCTCCACAGCTTCCTGTTCTTCCTCTACCACAAAGTGGACTTCTCCTTTCTCCACTCCACCCTTCCAAACTTCCTCCACCCTGGGTTTCTTCCCCTCCTTTTTTGATTTGCCCTGATCTGCCCGGATACCTTCCACATAACATTTTCGGGAAGAGGGTTGATCTCCACGAACTTCTCCCACCTGGTTCCCCACTGGAAATTTGATCTTTTGATGATAAGTAGATGCTACTGCCCTCAACTCATTCATGGCCGGCCTCCCCAGAATGATATTGTAAGATGATGGGGAGTCCACCACTGTGAAGGTGGTCATGACCGTTTTCTTGATGTCCCGGGAGCCTAGAGTGAGTGGCAGAACAATTTCTCCCTCCGGATAAACTGCATGTCCCGCAAAACCAAAAAGGGCAGTCTCCACAGCTTCCAACTTAAACCCTTGCAAATCCATCTGCACTAAGGCATCTTTGAAAATCACATTGACTGAACTGCCGGAATCCACGAAGACTCTCAGGATGTCGTAATTGGCCACCCGGGCTTGGATAACCAAAGCGTCATTGTGGGGCATGTTTATTCCCTTCAGGTCCTCCGGGCCAAAACTGATCACGGCCTCGTTCCTTCTAGATCCCTCCACCTCCAGACACTCCCGCCTACTTCTTGATTTCCTGGCCCGATTTGAATATCCATCGGTGGATCCTCCCGATATCATCTTAATCACTCCAGCAACAGGGGACGAAGGGCTCCTCTTCTCAGGTTCCGGCTCCCTCTTCCTACCCATATGATTTCCCGGGTTGTTTCTTGAGTCTACTCGAGCATGAGATACTGGCGGCCGGGGGGTCCAAGGTGGACCTCTCGACCTTTTGGTGTACTGGTCATGCCCCTGGTTGGTGGGTGGGACATAACTTCTTTTCAAAGCCTTACAATTCTCGGTGTTATGCTGACACACACCATGCCTGGTGCAAAATCCACTTTTCCCGGGTTGGGACAGCTGATGACTGGGAATCGGATCCCTACTGCATTCCTGCACTTCTCTTTCTCGGATAATTTTCAAAGGCACATGCGGGGAAAAGTGCCCTGGATTACCCCGCCGTGGTCCCCTCTCCTCGGGCTTAGGTGCCCGGTCCCCTCTTTCCTTCCTGATGGCTTCCCTCTTTTGTTTCTGGGCTTCTTCCATATTGATATACTTCTCTGCCCTAGACAGCAAATCCTCAAAATCTTCAGGCACTTTTTTCGTTAATGACTTGAAGAACTCACTCTCTTTTAGGCCTTGAGTGAAGGCAGTAGTTTTTGTCTCTGCAGCACAAGTTGGCACATCCAAGGCCACTTTGTTAAACCTCTTGATATACATCCTCAAACTTTCCTCCGGTCCCTGTCTCACTTCGAACAAACTGAAAGCAGTTTTCTTATATTTATTACTGCTGCTGAAATGGTGTAAGAAGGCTTTCTGAAAATCCTCAAATGATTTAATACTCAATGGAGCCAATCCGTCAAACCATCTCTGAGCTGAGTCCACCAGCGTGGTTAAAAACACTTTACACTTGATCCTATCAGTGTAACAGTGCAGCATAGCCATATTCTCGAACCTGGCCAGGTGTTCTTCCGGGTCCTCGTTTCCATCATACGCCCTTACTTTAGCAGATTTAAAGTTTCCAGGAAGAGGTTCCCAGATGATAGCCTCAGCAAACGGGCGTCCTTTGACAGACGTCCGAGAAGAACCACGATTTTCCAGCTGTCCTTCCAGGACTTTCATTTTCTGTTTTAACTCCAGCATTTCCTCGACCATCGTTGGTGACTTAGAACCAGCAGAGGATTCCTCCACTTCTCCCCTCTTCTCCTCCTCCCTCAATTCTTGCTGCTGCTCCTGCTCTTTTTCTGGTTCTTTCTCGAGTGGTATATCATGGTGGGAAGCTTCCCGCCTGGCCATAGCTCTCTCTATGGCTTCGTTAATGCGTCTATCAAACTCCGCTGGAGTCATAGTGATAAGATCGGGAGGGGCGTCCTCTTGTCTTGAATGATTCGCGTCAACTCCCTGGACCCGGGAAGTGTTCTGGTTAGTTTTCCTCGTGTGAGCCATATCAACGCCTTAGTCTCAACTTCCCACAGACGGCGCCAATGATGTGATCCGGGTAAAATGGATGAGCAGGGTCGGGTGCTCCACCGGGTCAAATCAAGAATTTATAGTGTTGTTTAGGAAAATGAGCAAGGTAGATGGCTTCGATCGTGACCTGCAAACAATGAAAGGAACTCGTGAATGGGCGCCGGAAGGGTGTCCGGCGTGACCACTCCGATGCTTAAGTCAGCAGGGTTGTCGAGAGGGAACTTAAAGCAATATGTATGGATGCTTGAGAGTGAAGAAATTTCAGATCTGTAGAATGTCAACGATACCTGCTATTTGAAGAGAAGCTAGGGTTACCTTGATGCGCGTGCTCACCTACTACCTGTACCCTCGGACGTTGACAGCCTGTCGGGTCCCTTTCTACCCGATAGCTTCGTGGGTACTCCAAGAATAAGGGACGTTGACTGCATGTCCAGTCCCTTTCTTCTCCATATTTTCGGGGATACGTTCAGGCGGAAGACGTTGACTTCCCGCCCAGTCGCTTTCTGCCTTACAATCTGTAAGATCCTCTAAGTAAGTTACTCGAGTATTGAGCCCTCGGCTTCAGCATGAAAGCCCGGTCCCTAGTTGCTCGGGAGGTAAGTAAATACCCGGTCATGCATGAAGCGCCCAGTCGCGTGGGTAACAATCGCCCTCCCGGTCTCTATAGGGGCTACTCAATGACATTTCCCGGGTCCTCCAGGACCCGAGCCCTTATAGGGGTATCATGTTGGTTTAATTAGAAAAATAGAATTGGCTAAAATTCCATGATCAAGGAGTTAACGTTGTGAGAGAATGAAAGAGAGAGATCGGGATCCAGATGAGCGGCCACTTCCCATGCATCACACGTCGAAGTCAAAGTGGCTCTAATTACTTACTCATTGGTAAAGCCAAAGATGCTATTTCAAAAAATGGTGGGGGGCTCTCATTGATATCATTGATAAAGTATGTAAGGAATTGAATAGAACATGAAGAAAAATCTAAGTTATTCAGATTATTGTTCAAAATTTAAATCCGAAACATATTTATTTAATATATAATTATATTATGTTAATATGAGTTTTACTAATTTTCGTCCATTTTGTTTGTCGTTTTTTTTCTTCAAATCATACATATTCTGCCTCCTTAATATTTCGTAAAGTTACTGATATCAGAACATATTGTCATCTACAAATTAAAAATTAATGGAGATCGGATCCATCTTCTTTTAGATCATCTGATACACAAGCTTACTCTATATAAACCAAAATGATTGTAACCAATTAATCATTTGCTTTAATTTTGACAAGCCATTGTTTAGTGTGCATGATAAGGAGTGATTGATTTTTAATCTTTCACTTATCATATGTTAGACATGCATGATTAAGATTGTGATAGACTCGTTCAGCCAGCACCCGACACGCATTGTATGGATTATTATCCTCTTGTTGGTGATTATATAATCCTTTGGAGGAGAATGGATGATGTTTAATTAATTTAAATTTTCTTTTAATATCCTAAAGTTTAAAGTAATTATAAATTCAAAAAATTTAATAATATTTAAATATAATTTTTAATTTGACTAATATTATAAATAATTTATTATTATTGATCATATTTTTATTATTATATTATTTTTAACTATAATATTATAATCGTTATCAACCATTATTTTATATTCAAATTTGTATTAATATTTTAATTATCACAATAAATACATATTTATATTATTATCAATTTAATTATTTTCATAATATTAATCGATTTTTTAGTTTTTTTTTTGGGAAATTGGAATTGATGAAAATTTAATAATTAATATAATATTTTAATTTTATTTGTAATTTTTTAAATCAATTAATTCTAGAAATTTTATTTATTTATTCAATCATTTTAAGAATATATTACTAATTAGTATATGATGAGGGCATTTTAGTAAATAATTGACAAAAATAATCAAGCAAGTTAAAATCATGACAAATATCATATAATTTATCATAATGTATTGGTTATCTTTACTTTTTATTTGATAATCACTCTTATTATATATTATTTAATTATCATATCACACGAACCAAACGGTGTCTTGGTGCTCCCTTACTTATATGTTTAATAATCAACCCCATAAAATACGACACAATTATAAATTATAAAGTAACTAAATAAGTGGTGCAGTCAATGTGATTTTCCAAAAAAATTGGCACTGCACCATCTAATGTATTGTGAGTTTCAAATCTTGGTAATTTAAATAAATTACAAAAATCAGTGTAATACAATTCGCTTCGGGCAGTTTTTAAAAATATCTTCCGACGCCCACTTAAAAAGTGTTCGTGACGCAGGCGACGCGCCGCAAATCAATTGTATATTGCCTACGTGGATCCGTTTATCGGCCAAGTAAGCTCATTTATCGACCAATGGGACCAGCTTACTAACCAATCATATCTCGCGTCCACAGTCTATGTGACTCATTAATTTTAACTACATCAGTTTCCAATGCAAATGGATGCTTAAAGGTACTAAAGATTGAAAATGAAACACAATTCTAACGTAGAATTTTCTTGGATAAGATCATTATTACTAGCAATGTATCGATTATCAATAACAGTACATTGTGTTTGAGAATTAAAAATCAAAATAGTACCAATATATTGAACTACATAGTCTATTACGACAGACATGAAAAAAAAAATAGGACTTAAAATTCAGGATTTGGATTTTTTTATTCTAATTTAGAATTTGAGATTTGAAACAATTTAAAAAAAACTTTAAAATATTTTGTGTTTTTATTTCACTTCATTTTATTTTTATTTTAAAAATTTGTAAACAATTATTTAAAAATAAATAAATTGAGCCCCCATAACCCATTAAACAAATTTTTCAAGGGGGAGGACAGTAGCCACTAATGGCCAACCCTTGTGCTCTGTCATGTAAGAGTGTTCATTCGTTGCATCGTTTATGAATGACTAGTAAATTATCAAATAAAATAATTTGAATTCGAATTCGGTTAGGATGAAATAACATATTCGAGTTTGGATGAAATTCCATAATTTTGAATACAAATCAAGTATTTTTTTATATATTATATTTTTTAATTTTAAAAAAAAATGAAGAGGAAGACTAGAGGAAAGATTATGTGTGTAGTCGTTGGTTGTAGGAATGTCGGATTGAATATTCTTCGGAGGTTGTATTTTGAACCAGATTTTGGATCCAAATCTCTCAGATTTAGCCACTGGACCGATCGTAGAATCCAAACCCTTCAGGTCCACAAATTGGCCCAACTCTCGGATCCAGTTAGCTGTGATTCTATTTCTCGACAAAGCCCATAAGAAGATGAAATTACCAAACCACCCCTAAAATGCCAGTAGAATTTAATGCTTCGACCTCTATGTCAGATCTTCGTTGAGAAGGAACATTGTTTGTTTTTATTTCATCGTTTGATTCTAGTTTTACGATAATTAATATTAAAATAATTATATAATTTAGTTATTTTAATTTACTTAATTAAAATAATTATATAATTTAGTTATTTTAATTTACCAATCTTTGATTATGTCATCCAACGAACGAAAATATAAATTTTTTACAAGATCAAAGTCCTGTCTCCAAAATAATTTTACCGTATTTATATATATTTCATGTAACATAAAAAATAAAAGGTACTCGATATGAATGGCTTTCGAATCTCTCGGAAAATAAAAACTTGTGAAGGAATCAGTTCTGTAAAAAAATAGTTGATCAAAGTTAAAAAATAAAATACCCCTCCTTGTCATGATTTGATGACATGTCTAATTTGTATATCATCCAATACCAGATTCAATTTTTTAACCAAATTTCAAATTCATTCATAAATATTTGTCTGATGGAACCGTATGATACAGATCTACATATATCTATAACTTTTGACTGATACTCGTTGGATTAAATAAGGATAGATTAATAGTCAAATATTTATCGTTAAAATTTTAAGTTGTTCTAATAATCATTTTGATCCGGTTTAAGATCCAATTTTATGGATAATTATTTGATTAATAAAATTGGATCTTAAACCGGGTCAAAATGATTATTAAAACATCTTAAAATTTTAACGATAAATATTTGACTATTAATCTATCCTTATTTAATCCACTCAACCAAACACACCCCTATAGTATGTATCATGACTACGAACAAAATATACTCGTAGCAGATAAGAATTACGAGAACACTGACGATAATTTCACGACACACGAATCTTTGTTTTATGAATATGAGATGGAGATATGAGATTTTCAGTGTCTGAAGTTTTGGTATGTCGTGTATGATTTCCCACAAATCTCTTTTATTGAGAGACCAAACCAGATCAAATAAGACAATTGATAGATATGAAACTCTAACATGTGATTGATTAATTTAGCAGCACACATGGCGACTAAGTCCAACATTTTTTTGTCCAAGGCATGAGTAATTCTAGATGATATTTTTTTAAAAAAATTTAATATCTGTCATTTTCTATGTATTACTAATATTAAACTTAGGTTGTGAGAGACAAACAAAAGAAAAATAAAATAAAATACTGGACATAGAATCGAGCACTAACTTCATTACCAAAATATATAGTTGATGACAATAATGTAACTCAAAATTTTTAAAACGTCAATCAGTTCAAACATCATGTTTCGATGATTTTCATAACAATTATTGATTCCAAATAGTCCTCCTTCTCAATGATTGTAACACATGTGAATCGATCAAATGACCTTGAGTTTGATACAATTTTTATAACCCACCGTCTGTAGTTTTACCCTAATTCATAACTTATGGTAATAATACAACTTAAATATTTTAAATCATATTATATGTCAAACGGCACGTTTCGATTACTATGCTAATATAGACAATTACTATTTCGCAACACGATGATTTTCTTGTAAGAGAAGAGTCTATTGTCAAATATTTAATACGAGTGTAACTATGCCCACTTGTGTTAATTAATCACCACACGATGAACATGGGGACAGATGTTGTAGGAGATAAAAGTAAAACCGATCGAGGTGATGTTTTTCCCTCGATGAAAAATTTATACACATAATGTAAATTTATGAAATTGACATAAAATCATTCATTTTTACCAAATTTATGAGTTGATTGAACGGAACTCGTACTATACACTGGGCCTAGCTAGATAATCAAACCAAAATGGAGTGGATTTTGATGTTCAACAACCGCCATTAACTGCCATAATATACTGGTAGTCACGTAATGTTATATATATATATATATATATATATATATATATATATATATATATATATATATATATATATAATGTATCTGCAGGTTTATATAATATTTTTTTATAATTTATTTGATTTATACTTAAATGATGATCAAAATATAATTATAAGAAATAGTAAGAGACTACGTAGCAAATAAGAATTTAAAAAATAAATAGAAAAAGAAAGGAAAAAAAGATTCAAGTTGGAATTAAACCTATAACTTAATGTTTAGGAAATAAAAACTTTATCGGTTGAGTTACTTGTGAATACTAGTACACTGATGCACACTGTATAATATTTTTTATAATTCATTTGATTTATATATAAATGAGGATCAAACGCGTGCTTGTATAATTTTTTTTATAATTCATTTGGTTTATATATAAATGAAGATCAAAATATAATTGTAAGAAATAGTGATGGACTTAACTGTAATTTTGATATATAAATTTAAAAAAAAATAGAAAAATAAAAGAATAAAACCTCAGTAAAACTTGAACCTATAACCTAATTTTCAGGAAACAATGACTCTATCCACTAAACTACATATACCTACGTTAAATTTTTAACATTATATCAATATATATAATTATTAAAACAGACCATGATACAAAAGTTAGTTATTGTAAGTGTCTCAAACTTAATAGAATAACTAGTTACTATGTACACGCGTATAGTAAACGCGTTGCGTGTGTTTACAATTTTATTATTATTATTATTGATGTACTAAAGTGAAGTTTGACAAATTTTGGAGGGACTAAATTTATATTTAATGGTTGAAAAAAAATAAAAATAAAAGTGTGTGTTGAAATAAAAAAAAAAAAAAACAAAAGTGTAATATTAGTATCATATAAGGGTAAAAGTGGAGAAAAAAGTTGGTGTCCTCTCTAGGTAGTTACTATGAGGTCCTCACACTTAATAATATAGTATAGAAGTATAGATAGTATAGATATATAATTATTAAAATAAGATGATGATACCAAAAGTTAGTTACTCTAAGTGCATCAAACTTAATTATATATTAATAAAATATGCACACGCATTGTATGCATTATTTTTATTTTAAATTTGATCAAATAATACTAAAAATTAACACAAAATTATTTTCAGTTTAGAAGAGTTGTTCGATTTACAAGAAAAGTTTTGTTTAAAATTTTTTATATAACATATGGAGTGACTTGATAAAATTTTTAGTATGATAAGAAGAGTTGTTATATAATTAAATGTTTTGTGTTCTCTAAGATATTTATTCTAAGAGTCTCATACTTAATAATATTATTATATAGTATTCATTAATTTATCGAAACCTATTTTTTAATATATAAAAAATAGTTTAATCGATATTTATATATAAATTAACATCAATCTCTATCTGAGGTCGTTCCATGATCCAGGGCATGGTGTGAAATGGGTGGCGGGGGGGGCCTGGGTGATCGAAGAAAGTACAAATAAATTAGCGTAGAGTATATCCACTGACAAAATAATTGTTTCAATTACTGACAGAAACAATGAAGGCCCAAATGCACACACAAACTTAGGCCAACACAAAAATAAATAGCTGTTGCGCCACCACGTGATTCTTGAAGAGGAAAGTAATTAACTCATTAAAACTTTTTAATTGAATTTGATCATCTACGTTAACGAATTTCAATTTAATATTTTATCTTCTATTTTTCGACATATTTTAGTCATTTTCTATTGGAGTACTAATGTGACACTACACATATGTCAATGTCACATAAACGCCGAATTCGTGCTGCATGAGCGTCACTTTAAAAAAAAAAAAGCACTAAATTTCAAAATAACAAAGTTAGATGACTCAAACTGAAATTTGACAATATTGACGATCAAAATCGCAAAAAAATAAAAAAAAAATCCCAAACTTTTGGATATAGACTTGCTTCTTTTTCATTCTCTTCCATTCAATTTAAAAAGGATTTAATTAAGGTTAGATCAACCGATTACGAGTTCACGAACGAGTAAATTAATTAATCTCGATGGATATCCCGTTTCTATCAAATTCTCAAGGCTCAGAGTGGAAGTACATAATTTTTTTAAAAAGAATTTGAATATTGCATAAAATTACTATATTAAAGAAATTTGAAGTGCTGGACTGATCTTATTTAAAGAAATTTAATGATTGAATTTATATATATATAAATTTGTAACTGAGTGGACGACTGCAATTACTCACCCCAGTGATGTACCTAGTAGCAACCAACACCATGTGAATAGAAGTATATATACCACAGCCCTTTTTCTATGTCACAACATAAATAGCAAGAAAACACAAATATATACATACATATATATATATATATATATATGTGTGTGTGTGTGTGTTTAAAATGACTTAGATTTTTGTCAGTTTAGAAAAGGTTCATTCACATACACAGGTTTTTCTCATACCACGTACAAAAGATAAAGTGCCAAAAAAATGGTAAGGCCTCCATGTTGTGAGAAGGCTGGAATCAAGAAAGGTCCATGGACTCCTGAAGAAGACATCATCTTGGTGTCTTATATTCAAGAACATGGCCCTGGAAATTGGAGATCCGTGCCTACCAGTACCGGTACTTATAAATCTTGGTCATTTTCAAGTTTCAACAATATATATATATATATACAGTATGGTTTCGAAAGCTGTACATACGTTCTTAGATAAAATCTCTCGTCTGATTCAAAATCGTGGTGATCATGTTACTTTTACTGGTGGGTGGAAATGAATTGTACGTTTTTCTATGTGTTGTTAAGGTCTGTTGAGGTGCAGCAAGAGTTGCAGGCTTAGGTGGACTAATTACCTAAGACCAGGGATCAAGAGAGGGAACTTCACCCCGCATGAAGAAGGGATGATAATACACCTTCAAGCTTTGTTGGGAAACAAGTAAGTTTACTTGTAATGTTTTTTTTTTCTTGGTTTTGAAGTTGTTACGGCAAAAGATCTGGATTTCAATGGTCTTCGTGGTACAAACTGTGTTTAATTATCATGTGATTTTCTCTGCGATATTCGATTATACAACGTGATGGATCAATGTTATATATGATTTTCTTTCTTTTTTTTTCTTTTTTTTTTTGTTGTGGATAGATGGGCCGCTATAGCTTCATATTTGCCTCAAAGAACGGATAACGACATCAAGAACTATTGGAACACACACTTGAAAAAGAAGCTCAAGAAATTTCAAATGGGATCTGATCATCATAACTCCACTTCTTATCATCATTTCATGCCGAAAACTGAATACAACAATGAAAGGGTTTTCGACAACAGCAAGCATCAGTATAACTCTAGCGTCATCACGACTGATCCGAACTCCTCGGTGTACGCCTCGAGTGCCACGAACATATCAAGACTCTTGGAAGGTTGGATGAGAACATCCCCCTTCCAAACCAATAACCACGAGAAAATTGCTTACCATGATATTTCAGCGGAATGCGACACTACTAATCCCATTGCTGCTGCTGCTGCTGCTGCTGCTGTACCTGCATCGATTCAGTGTTACAAGCCTGAAATCGAGAATGATGAAGGGATTAATGGGATGAATCCGAGTGACGAATTGCAATGTATTCTGTCCTATAATCACAATTTGAACAGAATGGCTTGTGAAAAATCAGTTTCTTGTGATTCTAGCCAAAAGGGTTCTGAAAACAGTGGATTGATCGATCAAGAAAAGCTTCATTTCATGCACGAGGATAAGCCGAAAATCGAAACCAACCCTCCATTATCGTTTCTTGAGAAATGGTTGCTGGAAGAAAGTTGTAGTACTCAAGTTGAAGGAGTTATGGAGTTGTCATCAATTTTCTAGGGAGAACGCAACTTTTTTTTTTTTAAAAAAAGCATCTTTTAATTCAAAAATCGTGTGTTTCTAAGTTTGAGTTACATGTCGATCTCTTTGACTGAATTAGTCGCAGGAAAGTATATGGATAAGATCTCTCAGAAGCTAATTATGTTCTGCATGCTAGGGTTCCAAAAAGTTGGATCTCCAAGCTTTTGTCTGTTCTTTCTTTTTCTTTTTAATTTTTAGTTTCTATTTCATCTTTCTTTTCTAACAATTGTAACTTGTTGAGACATGGTTTCCTAGTTAACTTCTTATTTTCTTTCATTATTTCCTCTATAATTTTCAATGAATGTGGATAAGTCTGTGAATAGTTGACTTTTCATACTTTATCTACGTACTCTTGATAAGGGATGAAGATGACTCAAATTTTGTAGCAAAATAAAAATTAAATATGACGCTCACTCGCTATTTTCCTTTTTTCCGATTGTCCAAAATATATAGTCCAATTTATACTTCCATTTTTTTTTTTTTACTGATTATAACGAAAAAAATAAAATAAAATAAGAGATTTGTTTTAACAATAATGTTCTTAATCTATGTGAAAAACAAGCGAGGGCTTAGCCATGCTAGCTTGTCCAAAACATACGTCGATCTCGGATATTACACTTGTAGCCATATTTATTACGGCTAGCTAGTAGAGATGCCGACCTCAAATAAGAACATCAAAGCAACGGAGACAATGTATTAAATTCGTGGCAAATGATAGGGATTTTATCAAATTGTTGAAGTCCAAACCCCACAATACAAATTCATATTAAAAAGATCATTTATGGCAAAAAAATAATTATTATTTTTGTCTTCTGTGACATGTATTCTTTATTTATTTTATATAATTTTTTTTTTAGAAAAAAGATGACAAATGTCTCTTGAAAATGCAACTTGCCAGGGACCATTTTCAACCAGTCCAATCATATATAGTTTTTCGAAACTATTAGGCCCCGTTTGGTTTGAAGGATAAAGTAGGTTTATATTATTTAACCTACTTTATCTCTCGTTTGGTACGCGTGATTATTTAACTCACATTATCCCTCCTACGAATGATTAGGTTATATTAGGTAGGTTAAAATAATACCTCCTCACTCCCTAAGGTAGTGTTTGGTTTGGGTGATTAGGGATTATTGTTTAAGTTTGTCCCTCACAATCCATTGCTTGGTTGGTTTTTAACTAAACCCACCCAATCCCCTATGCAATGGACTATCCTGTACAAGGTTGGCTTAAATAAACCCATGGCCCAACTCATTATTATTAGTCAGGCTTTGTATCCGACGTACCTTTTCCTATTTTACCCTCATTATTATTAGTCAGGCTTAAATAAACCCATGGCCCAACTCATTTATCCTACTCTTAATCCATCCTATTTTTCCAATTTTACCCTTCTCCTAAATTCAAACTCACCACCACTTCCCGCCGCCGTCCGCCGCCCGCCGCCCGCCGACCGCCGACCATTTCCGGCGCCAGCCGAAATTTCCGGCTGGCCGTTTCCTGCCGCAGCCCCCCGCCGGCCGTTTCCGACGGACCATTTCCGGCCGGCCGCCGGCCGCGAAGGGGAAGAGCAATTTCGTCTTTTCATCAAAAATTCAAAATTATCCTACACTTAAAAATCTTACCAAACATAATATTATTTTACCTCATATTAATCCATCCTACCACAATCATTTTCTTTATCATTTACATACTAATCATTAATTTATCATATCCTTCCAACCAAACGTAGCCTTATTGATTGTGTGTTTCCCTTTTAACAATTTGTCAAATGATTGTGCACTTCAATGGTCTTGGTATTTCTTCCAAGAGTGAGTCTCATGTGAGACCGTCTCACGGGTCATAATCCGTGAGACGGGTCAACCCTATCCATATTCACAATAAAAAGTAATACTCTCAGCATAAAAAGTGATACTTTTTCATGGGTGACCCAAATAAGAGATCCGTCTCACAAAAACGACCCGTGAGACCGTCTCACACAAGTTTTTGCCTTCTTCCAAAAAATTGTATTTGCATGTTGAATAATTTCACATTATCAGTTAATTAAACTTAAATATTGCTGAAAAATTAATTTATCAAAATATACAAATATACACCATATATATGAATATACCAAAGAGATGAATTGCGTTTATCTAAGGACCAATCGGTTAATTCAGCCGACCGCTCTACTATTGAGCTACTGATGATCAATGGGAGATTAGAAAATATAAACTCGCGGAATCATTCAATCGCGAGAAAATATAAATTTGTATCAAATTCGGATGATATTTTTTTTTTCAAATTTCGCATGTTTAAAAAATTGTGATTTTTACTTCTTCAAATATCAAAATTTTTAATAATTAATATTTATTGATTATGAATAAGAATGATTCAAATAGTTATGGAACGACAGCTTTTTTCCCTAATGAAGAAATGAAAATTTGATATATATTTTTGGAAAAAAAAATGGACGGTTCACTCTCGACGTACTTATGTTAAATCGTCTCCTCGGTTCGTCTCTCATGTTAATTTGTGGTTATGAAGAAGAGTAAAGTGGAAATTATGGCGAGGAAAATGTATTGATAATGGCAATGTCACGAAAGTCTTGCTATTGAAAATTACATGTAATATTTGTGTTCATTTTCCCTTCACGAAGAGGGAATTACATGTGAATGGATTCCCCTTTCGGCTGGTCATGAGATTATTAAACCGAATTATGTGTTTCAAGTATTAAATTAATTAATGTTTCTAACTAAAAAGAAACGGGGATTTGTAACCGAATTAGCGACCAAGGTTATTACTACCAATCACATCGGTCGCTAATCGGTCTCTACAGAGACCGATTTGTCGGTCTCTAATCCGTGTTTTTCTTGTAGTGTCTAAGATATTGATATGAAGGAAACGATGTATAGAATAAAAATCCAAATAATATACACTATTATGTAAATATATATAACTTGACTTTTGTTACATTTCAAACAATGATACATATTTTTGAGTTTGTAAAGGACCGATTATCGAGAAAATGTCTTTATCTTTTCGCACTTGGAGTCGGTTCAATTCGGATACAAAACTAGTGTTATTTATTAAGCATGTCTAACTAAGTGATTTTTTTTTAAAAAAATAATAATTGGATTCTAGTTTTTCTAAGAAACGAAACAGAGAAAAACTTTCCCATCCAAACATCACATTGTTTGACAAAAAAAAAAAAAAAATGACCCCGATTATTATTTTTTTTTTTTTGGTGTTCAAATGTAAATAGCAGTGGTTTTTATAAGTATGTGGAAGTGGTTAAAAGTGAAAATTAAATTTTTGGTAATGTAATTTGCACTTTTTTCTATTTTTAATCATGTTAACAATGAATTTGTATTTTTAGTCATGTAATTTACATGTTTTTTCATTTTTGGTTCTTTAACTTGCATGTTATCTTTTTATGTCATTTTTTGACAGGATGAAACGATGGACTCGAGTCAAAAAAAACCAAAAATGGAACAAAATAAAAACATACAAGTCCCATGACTAAAAATAAAACCCTTAGTCCAAAAATTTAAAAAGTGAAAATTATATGACCAAAAATGTAATTTTTTTAAATAAAATTTCAAATATTTATTGGTCAATAAATTAATTAGAACAAAGTATTAATTGCAAATTAAAATGACGAAACTTGATTAAAATCCATATTTTTAAACAAATAAACACAGATTGATATCATGACTTTTATAATATCGAGTTATTTTCCAACCTACATTGGGAAATCATCGAAGTAATAATAATCATTAAAAACCCTAAATTTAACCTACGAGATTAATATAATAAAGTTGAAAAAATTTATTGCATCCCTTTCAAAACATTATTATCAGAGCTACCTAACATAAGTCATGGGTTGGCATGCATGTGATATTAAGAATTAAGAGCCACACCCCCAATGGTTATGATCCTCATGAATTGCCCATCTTTATCGAGGAAAAAACATATTTTGGGACCACTCCAAGAAATATATATTGGGTTAATTGTGCATGAGTGATAGTGGTACGTACTGAGATATGTGCGTCAAGATTTTGATGTTGTGTCACTTAATCTGGTTGGTTAGAAGAGCCATAAAATAGTGACGTTGGATCTTAATGAATAATATTGTATATGTTGGGGACAGTCCTGACGGTAGTAAGATCTGAGACAACATCAGCAGAGTATCTTCCCGGACTCATGGACCTAACAACCGAACACATTAGAATCCAAGTAGGTACATTTTGCGGTGCAACGAGTATAAATAAATAAAGTTGCATCTTGGCTAACAGCTATAACTTTGAGCCTAGAGGGATGCATTTGCTCTTAACAATTGATATCGGAGTGAGCTCATGAGTTCGAGTCTCACAAGAAACATATTTCTATACTTCTTGGGGGATACTGGATTAAGCATGCATGCATTAGATTCGTACTTGGATAAGTGATTCATGATAAGTTTTCATGCATCAAGCTGCTGATGTTATAATATCGCTTGATCTGGTTGACTAGATGAGCCATAAAAGAGTGCTGTTGGATTTTAACGGATAATATTATCTCTGCTGAACGCAAGATCGGTAGTAAGAAATTGATGAGATTGATCTCTGAGAGATATGAGATAGCACCACTACGTACACTGTACAAAAAATAATAATAATAATAACAAAATTGGTCGTGTAAGTTGGTATGATCATTAATTAATCAAAATTTTATCTTTATGCAATAATTTTTTTCTTCTTAATTTTTGTCATTTTCTCACCTTGATTATTGACATGACGCCGAATACACCACTAATGAGAGACACAATCAAATATATGTATTCATAACAGAAAATTGGTATTTTTAGTTCTATATTTTTATGTTGTTTTGCGATTTCGGTCTTCTATATTACCAAGTTTCAGTTTTAGTTTTGTACCTTCTAATTTTTTTTGGTACATTTCATCGTAAGTGCTGATGTAATACTACATATATCAGCGTCTCATTGGTGTCACATCAGTGCAACGTTAGAAAAAGATTAAATTTTCAAAAAAAATAAAGATAATCGGCTAATACTGATATTTGATAATATAGATGACAAAATATACACAAGAAAAATACAATTTTCCCAGAAAAAACACAATTGAAAAATAAGAAAAGTTATTGCACTAGTAGATTACTAAAATCAAAACTATATCAACTTAGAAGAAAGTTTCACGGTATTATCTCACACAACTATTGTGTATTAATTCACATACGCAATAATACATGAGCCCAAGTGCTCACCCAAAAAAAAAAAAAAATCGTGTTTAATTTATCAATAGTTGGGAACACGTGGCATGCAAGGAATTGGTCGTTTAGACAAACGGGAGTGAGCCCCGGTTTCTTACATATAAAAAATAAAGAAAAGAAAATTTTAGACAAAGTTCTATTTTACAATATTATTATTAATTTAGGGCTTTTAATCAATACCATGTGAAGTTAATTTTTGTCACCTTTTGCAAAATAATTGGTCTTATGATGTAGCTCTCAATAAAACAAAATCATTGAAGTTTTGCAATTAATGAGTTGGACTTTGCTGTCCAAAACAACAATTAAATGAGTAATATAAACTTATATTTATCTATATTTACTTCTACTTGATAGACTAATAAACATGTATCATCAAATCAATGTGCATATTATTTCCACTTGAGTACAATCAAGAGTGAGTATGAAGACTATGGAAACCCGGACGCTAATCATCTTCTTAATCATCTTTGGAGTTTAATTATCAGTTAAGATAAACAGGGTCTAAAAATTTTTCTTTTAAAATGCGGAAGGTAATGGAATCAATCTATTATACAAACTAGTATAATAATACAAATCTTGTATAACATGCCTCTAATTTAAAATTAGGTTCAACTACTACATTCAAGTAATAAAACCCATCTACATCCAAGTCCGTGATCACCACTCTAATCTCGATCTCTCCTCATCTTCTGAACTTTGATCCTGCCCCACCTGTTGTCATGCACACATACAAAACAAGACAACAGCCGGATAACTCCGGTGAGATATAGATATCCCAGTATAAGCAATGTATACATGCAGTCATATAAAACATATATAAAAGCATAAATAAACATCAAAACATGTATCTAGTCTGACTACATGAATCGATGACTCGTGATCTAATCTTATCTTATCTCAATTCTAGGGATCCCAATCTAATTTAGACTTTGGTATGTTGTATCGAGTGTCTGAGATAGACGTCGATCTACATCTAAGGCTCTTCGATACACCGTAAGTCTAGAGTCTTATCGGTTCTGAGAAAGACTCGGCGGTTCTGCCCTAGCTAGGCTGATCTGCCCTAGACTCGGACTCTGACTTTGTTCTAAGTCAATACATGCACATATCAATCTGATAATCTGCAAATATCAATGCAATAAAGTAAAGTATGTGATTTAGGGACACTCAAGTCAAACCTAACTCGATTTGTGCAATCCCGAATCAACATTTATTTATACCTTTGTCGTCCCGGTCTGACGAAGACGATGACCTGTATTCAACTATGTCCATATCAAATCTGAAATTGTAAAATACGAGATCTCGATTTTATCGTGATAGTAGTTGTAAATTTTTTTGATTGGATAATTCTACCGTGTACAATAATTTTACTCAAGAATTTAAATAATATCGTGTATATTATTTTTCAGATTTTGAGATATGCAGAATTTTACCAGATATAGACCTAAGATTTGATATACCGGGATAAAGATTTAAGCAGGAAGATAACTCAATCTTGGATTACAAATCTTGAAGAAAATATCATGTGATTTTCGAAAATATGGGAAGATTTTGTTAAGGATTTTCGAAAATAGTAGGGAAAGTCTACGCGATAATTACAGACTGGGAAGAATTTAAAAGATTTAGCCACCAGGATTTTAGGAAAAATAATCCAAATATTATTTGTGGAAAAATACCACTAAATTTCGGATTTAAGTAAGCAAATTTGTGGGATTTAAGAAATATAATTTTTATTATTTTAGGAAGTCAAAAATCTACCGAATATGGGGAATTAGACACAAAAGTCGAAATTTTACAGACTGGGCAAGGCATAATTTCGAAAATTACCTTGGGATATATATATAAATTTCGAAATTTAGGATAAAGAATAAATGTAGATTTGATCACGATTTATATGGAGATTTGATTCAATTCAAACGCGATTTGATACACGATCAGGATAGCAGCCAACCCCTATAAATAGAAGGGCTCAGTGTCTCGAAAATCACACCATTTTACTCTCAAATTTTCGAGAATTCCCCCTAGTTCCTTAGGATTTTCGAGCACAGCGAAGCGCTGCCGCAGTCCAGCCACCAGAGTTTTCACGTTTTTTCTTCAAGAAGTTTAATGTAAGTGGGCTTGTTTTAAACTGTGTATTTTCGGTGCATTTATTTTCTTATTTTCGAAATTTCGGTCGAGTACAATTCTTCTTCTACACCCTTCTGGTTACGATATTTTGCATGAATAAATGTTTTGACACTGTGAGTATTCAACTTGATATGGGTGGGAATCCCAACCATACGTACCCTGACGCGGTGGGGGAGATAACCGCTATACGGCCTCGTCCCCTTAGAGGAGTAAAAATTAGGGACTGATATCAGTAAACCATTGAAAGTAGAGGAATCTCAGTGTCAGGTCAAGGATACGAATGTGGTATGAGTCAAAGTATGCATGGTGTGCGTGTGTATGTATTTCGAAAATGTTATGCATGTTGTTGTGTACTCGAACGGCCCCCACTTGCTGAGTATTTCCCAAAATACTCACTCCTTACAACCTTCCCAGATAAATCCTAAGAGAAATCAGAGGAACAAAGTTGAGCAAGAAGAGTCGGATCAATTTTGGAGATGGTGAAATTATTTAAATATCGAGAATTATGCTGCAAAGATTTAAGAATTTTAGTAGGTTTATTTTAATTGTAAACGCTTCCGCAATTTATTCAATTTATTCAGTTGTAAAGACAATGGTTGTTTTTACGAATTTATGAAATAAACTGGTTTCGGTTTATACTGTGCTACGAGGCTGGTCGTTTTTTGATTTTGTGATTGATAAGCGACGCCGGTGTCAATCCCGAGTTTCGGGGCGTGACAGAAATGACAATATCGAATACAACGTATCAGTAATTAACTCAATATACAATATGTTCTGATCAATACTCAATTCACTATACAATCTGATCAATGTCTGAACAAGATACAATCTGAGTCATATCAATAATATCACAATCTAATCGAAATCATATCTGAATCTGATCAATATCAATCTACTGATGTTTCAACGGCATAACAATACAATCTGAATAACCCCGTCAATCTGAACATCCCAAATATAATACTGGAATTCATAATCAATACTGATATAACTCCCAATCTCAATGATAACACAAATATGATATCAAATCTTAATCAATATCTTTCGAAAATCATAACAATTGCATAACCAGTCTATTCTGAAATCTGACTTCAATTATGCCATGTCTACTGTAGCAGAAACATCATATCTGATTCATATTCAATTCTGACAATATCATAAATTTAAATCATGTCTAAACGTAACAAAACTTACGTCCAGTTGTAGCCTGCGTTGATAGAAACACAGTACCGAAGTCGGATTCAAAATCAGACGAACAGATTCTTCGCAAATTAATTTCGAATCTCAGAACTTCAAAGCGTTTCCCTCGATTTCCTTTTTCTTCTGAAGGATTAGTTTTTTGCATGTATATATATATATATATATATATATATATATATATATATATATATAGATATAGATATATATATATAACCGTAACATGCATGAAAGCAAATGGCACACTCTTTGCATTCCACGTCTCGCGCTCGGGCGGTAAGAAAGTACCGCTCGAGCGCAGCACTTTCTGTCCGGTGCATGACTTGTTATCCATTGGCGCTCGAGCGGTGCTTTTCTACCGCTCGGGCGCCACATATTCTGCCCGAAGTCTTGGCTCACCATGCAACGACGCCCGGTTTCTCCTTTCACGTTTTATTTGGCTTCTGTGATATTTGCTAATCACAATTCGGACAACAAATCAATGTCTGATTATAGTAATTCAATCTCGGGCCTTACAAAGACTATCTTCCACTAAACATTTCAAATTATTTCCACTTCTAATTAGTTTTCTAGATTATGTTTGGGAAAATTACAATTTTTGTTTTGTATGCATTTCTTTATAAAATTTTGGTTTTCTATATTATAAAATTACAGAGTTAGTTTGTTTTTTTTTTACAGTCTTAATTAGTCATTTTTACGCATGATTGTTGACGAACTCGCATGCATAGGTTTTGCAGTATGTTGGTTCTTATAGGATCGAGCGTTGTGACTTTACTAAATGAGGTAGCTGATGGTAATTGTGCAACTTAAATCTTTTTAAATTGTTAGTAGTTGAAGCGACATTGTTCTATCGTTCTCTTAGCAAGAATAATTATTGCACCCAGCAATCTTTCTCTTGATAATTACATTTCTTGTAATAAATAATAATCGAATACATGACATTAGCTCTAATACCAATTGTAAGAGTGAGTGTTTATCGTTTTATCAAAAGCTATAACTTGTGGTATTTGTGCAACTCAAATATTTAAATCGTATAAAAGCTCAAACATCATTGTTCGATCACTCTCCTAACAAGGACAATTATTTCACCCAACAATCTCTCTACCAATAATTGTACTCCTTACAATCAATAAGAATCAAATATATGACTTTGGCTCTGATACCAAGTGTAGGCCCCAAAGATTATTGTTTTATCAAAAGTTATAGTTGATGCTAATTGTTCGATATATTTTTTAAAAAAATATATAGAAGCTAAAACGCCAAGGATTTTTTTTTTTAACTGTATAGAAGCTAAAACGCCATGGGTCGATCGCTTTCCTAGCAAGGACAATTATTGCACCCAACATTCTACATCTCAATAATTTCGCTACTTGGAATCAATGATAATCGAATACGAGTTATAGTTGATGGTAATGATGCAACTCAAATCTTTTTAGATCGTATACCAGCTCAAGCGTAGCGGTTTGATAGATGTTATAACAATGATAATTATTACACCCAATAGTGTTATATTATTATGTTAGCGTCACATCAACGCCACATAAAAAAAAAAAAAAAAAAAATTCTAATTGCGAAAAAAAATCAAAGATAACATACTAAAATTGAATTTTTTAAAAAAAAATTACAATGAAAAAACATATAAAATCAAAATTACATTTTTCGATCACTTTAAATTTTCATTATCCACCAGCAATATATCCAATCAATCTATCACTTTCACAACACGATCTATCAAAATCTAGTGTTCGTCAACATGGGATAGATATATCACAGGAAAAGATTTTGTGAAGAAAAATGGCTTGAAATCTTTAATATGATTTTGAGATTCACTTGATTATTGGTAATATTAATGCATTGCAACATTAATTACACATGAAGCCTTTGATTATAAACAATATAGTTTTCATAATTGAATAGAAATACTGTTGTAAAAATTTCCGATTTCGGTAAGATTTAAATCGTTTATATTTTTTAATACTAATGGAAATTATCTAAAGAGTGATTCTCATGTAAGACCGTCTCACGGGTCATAATCCGTGAGACGGGTCAACCCTACCCATATTCACAATAAAAAGTAATACTCTCAGCATAAAAAATAATAATTTTTCATGGGTGACCCAAATAAGAGATCCGTCTCACAAATACGACCCGTGAAACCGTCTCACACAAGTTTTTGCCTTATCTAAATAACATCATGTGGAAGTGATAAACAAAAAAATAAATTACGTAGTAATAATACACAGTTTACCCCTTTTTAAATTTAAGTTAAATAAATTTATTCAATTTAAAAAGTAATGTATATGAAAAAAGGCAATTTTATTTTCCCAAAAGCAGACCCATTATAGCTAATTTATTTATCTTTTGAGTTATTTATAATTATTTTAAAAGCTAATACGTATAAATTTTCTGTGTTTCATATTTTAATAGATTTAATCATTTCCCCCTAGGACACTTATTTATATATATTTTTATTCTGATATCAACTATTCTATACATAATTTTGATTTACTAATAGATTATAATCTTTTGCATTCATTCTATAAATACTTTTGTTCAAATTCATTTGATCTCTCGATAGAACTTATATCAGATGAATTTTAAATCCATAACACTCGTAACTTATGTTAGTCCAATTGTGACTATTATGAATTTAAAAATTTAAGATGATTACCATTTCAAGTTCACCCCTTAAATCTCTCACCCAAATAAAATCTCTCCCTCTAAATCAAATATTTTTATCCAAGCGCAATCTAAAAGTGTTAGGCTCCTGAGAAGAAGTGAGATTTACACTTGATGAGGGTTTCGATGGTGGATTATGTTAAGACAAAATTTATATTTTGGTGATCACAAACTAAATTGATCTAACTCAAGCTTATATTAATGCAGATTATTAAACTTAACTAAACAAGTCTATAAGTATTATAATCAACCTACGTTGTTACCAGCTAAATTGACTCGTATTTCATCTGATAAAGTTTATTTATCAGCACAACTTGAACCAAGCTAATCGAACAAAACAGGTCAACTTGACGACCAGTCTGTCAACATTCTCTGAAGGCAAAGAGTCTGTCTATGATTTTAAAATAAAGTTGTCAGCAGGAATAAACAAAATAAGATTTTTCTTGTTACTCCTTTCAACTATTGTCAAAGGAATTTAAATTAGCCGATATTATATTTGACAAAACAACAAGGACACGTGGCTATATCTGCATACATGTCTGCAACCCAATACATTTGTGAGTACCAAATATATATAATGTCGTTGAGGACCAACACCTATAAATATGAAATGCATCTAGACTGAATAGCTTTCGGAAAAAATACTGCTGCTTTATCAATCTTCATCAAGCATTGAAATCACACGTCATTCCTCAAAAGATTCATCTTTAAGCTATTTTTGCACACTCAGTTTCCCATCAAATCGATTAAGAATCAATGTTGTGCACTTTATATTCTCACTTATCTTTTACACACGAGCATTGTTGTATTGTGGAAATCAGTTTTAACTGTCAGAAGACTGTTTTTGAACATATGAAGTTGAAGAAAAGAGTGCTAGGAATTTCAACTCATTAGGGTTGTGGAACCGAGATGAAGTAGGTTTGTATAAGTTGTTGTACTTATCAAATCTTCTAGTAAAATCTTCTGTAAATAGAAGAAAATGAGACGTAAAAGCTTAGTCTTCAAACTTCCATAAACAACTTCTTGCCTATTTATTTACTACTATGTACTTGTGTTGCTAAGACTATCTGAGCAGTTTTCGCACTTATAATACATTTCTAGTAGCTCAAACTACCCAGTCTGATTGAAATATTGACTTGAGATGTTAATACAATTTAAGTTTAGCATTATTTGACATAGTTTGTATAACAGTTCATTCACCTCTTCTAAACTGTTATTTTTCATCCTAATAAGTGGTATCAGAGAGGTTTATTCCAAAATTTGAATATCTCATATAACAAATGATCTCGATGATTGAAAAATCTGAATGTATACATATCTATCAGCTCAAGAAGATGACATGTGGTATGTCATCAAAAAGATGACATGAGGTAATGAACCAGTGAAGATTATGAAAGCATATTCAATCGTCGTTGTAACAGATGGTGCTTCTCAAATAGCAGAGAATCCTAGGATGGAATGGACGATCGATCACAAAAAGAAAGCGAACATGGACAATGTTGAAAGAGATATCATTTACAAGACATTAGATAAAAATATGTTCAATAAAATTAAAACATGTTCAACTGCTAAATAAATATGAGAAATTGCACTTAAAGTGATGAGAATCTTACCAAGAGAGTGAGACGTCAAGGCCATAGCCATGAGAAAGTCAAAGGATCTGAAAAAACTCAAGTTACACGATCTGCTTGCTGACCTGAAGACCTATGAATTCGAGTTGGGAATCAGAAATTAAGAAAAATAATATGTTCCACAAGTTACAAAAGCATGTGTCACAATATAAGAATCCCCATCCAAATCTGCAAAACATCTGAGCAATGACGCCATGCCACTATTTGTCAAAAGGTTTGGGAAATTCACGAGGAAGAATCAATCTAACCTTCAAAACCATTATAAAAAGAATAATTATAAGGAATAATCAGACTCTTCTTATCAAACTTGTTTTAGTTGTGGCAGACATGCCACTTCATTGCTGATTGCACTAAACCAAAGAAGGATGAAAAAAAGTCATCTGACAAATGAAGAACCAAGGACGAGAAGAATTCTTTTAGAAGAAAGAGAGAACATAAGGTGTTGATAGCAGAAAAAAGTAAGAGCACAAAAGGTGTTAGTTTTGACATCAACAAAATGATGGAAATTGTCAAGGAAAAAATTATATCTAAGTTTTGATGATCACAAACTAAACCGATCTAATTCAAACTCATATTAATGCAAATTATTAAACCGAATTAAACAAGACTATAAGTATGATGATCAACCTATATTATTAGCAGTAAACGAACCGACCGATCAAGCTATTCAACTATTTTGATATAATAGAGTTCATTTATCAGCACAACTTGAACCAAGCTATTCGGAAAAAAACATATCAACTTGAAGACTAGTCGATCAACATTATTTGAAGACAAAGAGTCTATATATGAGTTTATAATAAAGTTGTCAGCAAGAATAGACAAAAGAAGATATTTTGGTTACTCTTTTCTGCTACTGTCCTAGGAATTTGAATAGTCGATACTATATTTGACAAAATAACAAATACCTGCGGCTATATCCAAATAATGTCGACTTCCCCAACACATGTCGTTGGGGACCAACACCTTAAACAAGGAATGCATCTACACTGAAGAGCTCTCGGAAAAAACTACTAATACTTTATCAATCTTCATCAAACATTCAAATCGAACATCATCTCTTAAAATATTTATCTTTAAGCTATTTTTGCACATACTCAATTTCCCATCAAATCGTTTAAGGATCAATATTATGCACATTGTATCCTGATTTATCTTTTACACACGAGAGTTATTGTATTGTGAGAATCAATTGCAAGTGCAAAAACTTGTTTCTAAACAGAACGAGTTGAAGAAAAGAGTGATAGAAATTTTAGCTCAATAGTTGTACTGATAAAATCTTCTAGTGAAATCTTTCTGGAAACAGAAGAAGAGAAAACATAAATGCTTAGTCTTTGAATTTCCATAAACAACTTATTTGCCTCTTTATGTACTACTATTTACTTGCTGCTAAGACTATCGTCTTTGCTCATAAGTGAGCTGCATAAAAGTGAATTGTTGCATTTTTTATATCATACTCACTAAGTAATCTAAGCAGTTTTCATATTTAGAACATGTTTCTAGTAGCTCAAATTACTTAATCGGATTGGATTAATATTAACTTGAGCTGTCAACACATCTTAATCTTAACATTATTTGGCATAGTTTTTGTATAACAGTTCATTCTCCCCCTCTAAACTATTATTTTTTATCCTAACAAATTGTTCTGTGTTTTTTACATAGAACGATATCCATTGGTAGCAATGTAAACCCAATGAATAATTGTGGTTCATGGCCAAATATTCAATATTTGTTGTTCTACTTTGTTGAGTTGAGCGCGCATGAGTGAGACTAGTATTGAGATGAGTGACCTCCTGAGAAGTTCTCATGCGTCAAGTTGCTGACGTTGCTCCCCTTGATCTGGTCACTACAACAAAATCTACATTCAACCACACTCCAAAGACAACGTTTTTACGCAGAACTGTTGTCTTTTTTTTTAACAACGGATTGAAGGAAAACTGTTGTCTTTATGCCTTTTTTATTTTAAAAGACAACTGTTTTTCAAAAAGTGTTGTCTTTTGTGGGTCAAAGACAACGTTTTTTTAAAAAACGTTGTCTATAAGCGGATATTTTGGTGGATAAGACATCGTTTTTTAAAAAACTGTTGTGTTTTAGGTGTCAAAGACAACGGTTTTACAAACCGTTGTCGATGAGCGCGTTTTTTATTACCTACAACAACGGTTTTGGATAATTGATGTTAAAAACAATTAAAAAACCAAAAAAAAAAATAATTAAAAAGGGAAAAAAGGAGACTGAAGCCCGGCACAATCCAATATTCCCCAAATTCATTCCCGCTAAGGAAGAAGAAAACCCACCCCTACTCCCGTTGCCTTCTCCCTCACCTACCACAGCCTCCGGCGGGTGCCGCCCAGAAACACCGGACAAAAAACGTCGAGCTCCTGAAGTTCTTCCCCAAGCCTTTGCACCTCTTTTCTATTGGCTGTGCGAGATTTGCGTTCGATTCAGGTTAGATTTGTGTTTGATTCTCTGTTATTTGTCTTGTATTGAGTAAGGAATTAAGTTTATGTGGAATCGATTCTTTGTTGTTTGTTCTTCCCCAAATTATTTGAATTCGAAAAACCTAAAGTTTTTATTTGAATGTCTGTTGAAAGAATTTGAACCGTGAAAGAATTTTAACCGTGAAAGAATTTTGTTGAATTGCTGTTGAAAGAATTCGAAAAACTCAATTCAAATTACTGTTGAAAGATATGCATCAGGGTCATTTTGTCATCTTTTTTCCGGGCCCGCGTAGGTAGGTGTTGGAAACCCAGAAACTACTATTCAAGCCAATGGCTCAAGTCTAGTTCAAGAACAGGGAGTTTATGATACCATGTAAATTGGCCAGAAATTTTTGTTCAAGTCTATGGGAACGGAAAACACTTAAACGAGTAAACCACGTCACCAATAACTAAATAAAAATGAAAAGGCAGACGAGAAGAAAACAATGGAAAAAGAATGACAAACTTCCTTACAATGGCCATCCGCAGATAACCTTCGAACACGAAAAGTCCGAAAGACAAAATTTCCTTGATCATCAAAGAAGAATAGGATTAATTCCAGTTTTACAGCTTATTTTACCTTTTTACAGAACATAAAGAGACGAATGACATTCACAATGCCCATCCTTACATCGCTCAGATTAGGTCAATAAAATGAAAGTTAATCAAAGAATGGATTTTTGAAACTCACATAGCACTGTTTGCCTGTAAATCTGGTGGAGAAATGCCATTGGGTCCACTTTCAGATATTTTATGGCATTTCTGTGCAACCTGAAGCAGTTGATTCACCTGCCGATACAAGTTTATTCCTTAAGCTCCCAAATATATTGTTTAACACATTAATTTCCAGAAATAAACTAGTTGGATAAAGGACTGAAGCAGCCAAAATAATTAAGAACACAATTTTACCTGAGGGGCAACTAATCTACGAGGAATGAGTTCTTCGTTTTTACGTGCACAAAATTCCCAAGACAAAATCTGGAAAAAGTATAGATATTAATTTTTACAGCATACATGATAACCCTACATGAGCACAAATCTGACAGTACTTTCAGTTTTTATGCCATGGATTTCAGGTTTTGAGACAAAGATATTCAACATAAATTAAGGGACAAACATCAGAGGAACAAGAGTTACATAATTTACCAAATATGCCAACAAGAACAATTTATTAGGCTAGTGAGGTCCACCCAATATAATAATACAAGCCATGGGGTCTATCTAATCATGGTTATAGTTGTATTTATTTATAATAATAATAATAATAACAACAACGATGGTCGTGGTTGCGACGAATCTATCAACCGACTTTACAGCTGACTTCAAGCCTTTAATAAGCAATGTCTTGCCTTGAAATTGTGGTAACAGTGATGTGTTCGCATGGTAATTACTTTGGTATGGGAAATACATGCTAACAGTGCACATCAATATAAAATATACGTTAAAATATAAGAACAAAAGGCCCTCATATTTCATTCCAATAGAAGTCTTTCCTCGTTGTCTTTCATTATTGTCTGGTTATTAGCTATGCAAAATCTAGAATTAAATATTTTGACTGTTTTGTTACTATTTGTTAGTTCTGTTTTTGTTAATATTTTGTTTTGTTATTTACAACTGTTTTGAAGGTGTTGACTCATTGTTGGTTGATTAGTTTTACCAAGAATGGACAAAGAATGGATGTTAAAGGATAGACTATCACATGAATATGAATTTGGAGTAGAGTCTTTCTTGCAATTTGCAGTGAAAAATGCAAATGATCCTGACACAATATCTTGCCCATGTACAAAATGTGGTAATCTAAAGAAGAGAAATGTAGAAACTATAAGGGCACATATGTATTCTAATGGTATAGATTTGACATATCATACATGGATATGGCATGGGGAAAGATCTACGACAGGGAACTCAATGAATGCTAGTGATCGAGCCTGGCAAGATGGTCAAAAATATTTTGATGGAGAACCGATAGATATGGTACATGATGCATATGATAGTTATGTTGGGAATCCAACCCAATTCAATCAGCTACTTGAAGATGCAGAGAAACCTTTGTATCCTGGATGCATTAAATTTACGAAGTTATCTGCACTTGTGAAATTATTCAACTTGAAGGCAAAATATAGTTGGAGTGATAAAAGTTTCACTGACCTACTCAGTTTGTTGGGAGAAATTCTTCCTGATGACAATGAATTGCCTTTATCTTTATACGATGCGAAGAGAAGCTTGTGTACATTAGGGATGAATTACGTGAAAATTCATGCTTGCCCTAATGACTGTATCTTATACCGAAAGGAGTATGCCAATTTGGTCAATTTCCCTACTTGCGGGATTTCAAGGTGGAAGTTGGGCCAAAAAAATACGGTAAGGGAAGGAGTGTCTGCAAAGGTCCTGTGGTACTTCCCACCTATTTCTAGATTTCAAAGAATGTTTCAGAACAAGGAGATATCGAAGGATTTGATTTGGCATGCTGATAAAAGAATTCGTGATGGCTACTTACGTCATCCAGCCGATGCGCCATCTTGGAAATTAGTTGATCGCAAGTGGCCTGAGTTTGCTAATGAGTCAAGAAATCTTAGATTGGCCATATCAGCTGACGGGATCAATCCCCATGGTTTGATGAGTTCTGCATACAGTTGTTGGCCAGTTTTAATGATCACTTACAATCTTCCTCCATGGTTGTGTATGAAGAGAAAATTTATGATGCTCACTTTGTTGATTTCTGGTCCCAAACAACCGGGAAATGATATTGATGTTTACTTAGCACCTCTGATTGATGACTTAAAATGCTTATGGGATACAGGCATTGAAACATATGATGCATATCGACAAGAAACTTTCTCACTTAGAGCTGTATTACTATGGACGATCAATGACTTTCCTGCATATGGGAACCTGTCAGGATGTGTTGTGAAAGGATATCATGCATGTCCTATTTGTGGTGAAGAAACCTATTCAACAAGATTGAAGCATAGTAGGAAAATGTCATATACAGGCCATAGAAGGTTTCTACCTGCAACTCATCCTTATCGACGACAAAGAAAGGCATTTAACGGGAACCAAGAATTCAACCCCACACCAAAACCATTGAGTGGCCATGAAGTTTTGGAAAGATTTGAAAGAATTAATTGTCGTTGGGGAAAAAGTATAGGGGTGCTTAAGTCGAACAAGGATGAGATAAAATCTTGCTGGAAAAAGAAATCAATATTCTTTGAACTTGAGTATTGGGAACATCTACATGTTCGACATGTTCTTGATGTCATGCACATTGAAAAAAATGTATGTGAAAGTCTCATTGGTACGTTACTTGACATTCCTGGAAAAACAAAGGATGGAGTAGCCGTGAGATTAGACCTTGTGGAAATGAATGTGCGGACAGAGTTAGCACCAAATATGGGGGAGAAGAGAACATATTTGCCAGCAGCATGTTATACACTTAGTAAGGATGAAAAAAGAAAGATTTTGAATACTTTGGCTGGAATACAAGTTCATGCATGTTACTCATCCAATGTTAGAAGCCTTGTATCGATGAAGGAATTGAGACTTGTTGGCCTTAAGTCACACGATTACCACACTTTAATACAACAACTGCTTCTAGTGGCCATTCGTGGTGTCTTGCCCAAACATGTCAGAGACACTATCACTCGATTGTGTTTCTTCTTCAATGTGTTATGTAATAAAGTGATAGATGTGTCAAAGTTGGATGAAATGCAAAGAGAGATTGTGACGATATTGTGTTTAATTGAAAAGTATTTTCCACCTTCATTTTTTGACATAATGATTCATCTGACTGTTCATCTTGTGCGGGAGGTGAAATTGTGTGGACCGGTTTGGTATAGGTACATGTACCCGTTTGAAAGATACATGAAGATTTTGAAAGGTTATGTGCGAAATCGCAATCGACCTGAAGGTGGTATAGCTGAATGTTATATTGCTGAAGAAGCTGTTGAATTTTGCTCAGACTATCTGTCTAGTGTGCACACAATTGAGATCCCATCAAGTCATCGACAAATAGAACTTACGAAGCCTTTATCTGGTGCAGTAGTGCACTCCGCTTGTCACGATGAGTTGCAGCAAGCACATCGTTATGTATTGGAAAATGATGCTGAGATTGATCTTTATATCAAGTAATTTTTCCAAATTATTAATACTTTCACGCGCTTTGCTTCCATTCTATTTGTTTATTTATTTTAATAATAAATTTTTTAGGCAACACATGGAGTATTTGATCGCAAGATTTCCTCATAGGGCTAAGTCGAAGAAGTGGTTACAAGATGAGCATAACCGAACATTTATTATTTGGTTGCGTGATCGTGTAAGTTCCTTATGTATTACGTATTTTCATACATTCTTCGGTTCGATTTATGCAAGACTAATAATTTATCACATACAAAAATATAGGTTGCACATGTAGTTGAACATTCAACACATCAAGTATCAGAAAGATTAAAGTGGATAGCGCGCGGACCTAGCAAGCAAGTCTTAAAGTACTCTGGTTATTTGATTGATGGGGTTACTTACGCTACAAAAGAGCGTGATGATGTACGAGTTGTTCAGAACTCTGGAGTTAGCTTAGTTGCAAAGACAATGCAAGTTGCTAGTGCAAAGGATAAAAATCCTATTGTGACAGATATGATTTTTTATGGAGTTATAGAGGAAATATGGTTACTTGATTACCACAAATTTCAAATTCCAATGTTTAAGTGTAAATGGGTGGAAAATAATGGTGGTATCACCATAGATGATTTTGGGTTCACGTTGATAAACCTCAATAGAATTGGATTCAAATCTGACTCTTTCATCTTGGCTAGTCAAGCAAAGCAAGTATTTTACATTGAAGATCCTGAAGATCCTTTATGGAGTATTGTACTTGCAACACCAAGTAGGGAGTATTTTGAATACATAAAGGGTGACGAGTGTGAAGACACTATTCTCCACTATCAATGTTTTAGCAGAGGCTTGCCATCAATGGATGTTGACGGAGCAGAAGATAATGAACCACCATGCGTTCGTGAAGACTGTGATGGGACTTGGGTTAACAATATTTAATTAATGATTTGTTATCTTGCTTTTGACTATTGATTTGTTACGTTGCTTTTTACTATTGATTTCTTATCTTGTCTTCGTTTTTATCGTGTTGTTGTGGGTTCTCAATGTGTTTTTTGGTCATCATTTGCTTGTTTAATTACAAACTTCTGTTCAGTATATTATATGTTGTACTTGTTTCTTTAGTGTTGTAATATAAAAGTTGCATAGATTCTATTTTGTGGAACAGTGGTGCAATGTGTTTTCGAAGTTCTCAATGCTGTAGTTTCCATAGTAAGCATATTATTTTTCAAAATTATAGCTGTAAATTCTGCCTACAAATTATGTTACATATATCAATTGTTAACTCCATTTTTTTTTGTCAACAGATTTGTGGACTAGATGGCATCCAATACCAACCTTAAGTCTGCTGGCACGAGAGAAAGCTTGGAATGCAACACAAATTTGGAATCAACAGATAACGAAACCACAAGAAATTCTAGATGTCGGACACAAATGGATAAGCTTGCTAGACAAAGGGTTCAAGGAATTAGAAAACATGTTACATTCAATAAACTGGGACAACCAATAGGAGAAGTTGTTGTTGAAATGCGAAGTTATATTGGCGTACTTTCTCGAGAAAAAATTATGATTAGTTACAAAAATTGGAAGCGGGTTCCAAGTGATGTCAAAGAATTGATATGGGAATCGGTTAATGTAAGTAAGTTGTCATGTTTTTACAGCTATAATATTTAGATTATATGGTACATATAATGTTATTAATTTATCTTTTGAACTCATTAGCATTTTTTTATTTACAGTTGACGTACAATGTTGACACAACATGGAAGAAGGGCTGTTTGAAATCAGCAAATAACAAGTGGCGTCAATACAAAACTCATCTCACTCGAACATTCATTTTAAGCAAGCTTGACAAGCCAGAAGAGTTGAACGAGCCACCTACTGGCTATGGAATTAGCAAAGATGATTGGAGTTCTTTTGTCATTAGTCGCATGTCAGACGACTTCATTGTAAGATTCTTAATTTATTCTTTCAAAATTAGTCTACCATAATTCATTCTTTATATTGAAATTTGATTTTGGACTTTCTCAAATAACTAGAGACTAAGTGATCAACAAAAAGAGAGAAGAAAGATGAATATATACCCTCATAGGCTTGCACGTAAAGGATATGCACGCTTTGCCGACGAAATAGTAAGTCAACCAATTGAGAATTTTATTTTTTGATGTTTTTAAATCTCTTTATTTGATAAGTTTGATAAGTTACTAATTTCTTGTTGTAGGCTGGTGAATTATGTGATGATGATGAGTTTGATAAGTTACTAATTTCTTATTGTAGGCTGCTGAATTATGTGACGATGATGAGATCAATAGAGCTATTATTTGGAAGAAAGGACGACTCAACAAAGAAGGGAGATTTGAAGGCGATGATTTGACGGAAAGAGTGGATAAGATTGTAAGGCAAATGAAAATAAGTCAACCAATAATTTTATTGCAACTGTACTCATTCAATAAAAAAATGTTTTAAATATTACAGGATGCTTATATACAAGAAAAACGGGAGGGTAAGCTGAAAATTGAAGGGCCAAAAAATGGTATACTTACAAAAACACTTGAGACTGAAGAACATGCTGGGCGTGTGAGAGGCATTGGAGGGCATATCACTCCAACGATCTACTTCAATGTTGGTAGAAACTGGAAGGGTTCTGATGTAAGCACTGAGCACAAAAGGGAGTTGATGGAAGCAAAGAAGAAAATTTCAGAACAAGATGCACGTATCAAAAAACTTGAAGCAATTATGTATAAAAATGGTGCATGTGACATGTCGATCGATGACAAAGGCAGTTGCTCTGTGAAGTTAAATCAAATGAATGAAAGCGACATGAAACATGATGATGTGGAGCTGCAAATTGTTAGCAAATTTGATGTTTTACAGGTATGACAGTAGCTGTAGGCAAAGTAATAACAACGTAACATAGAGTAAGTAAAATTTATCGAAATGCCTATTTTTTTTTTAGGGTAAACAAGTTGCATTGACAGTGGAAGGTAGCAAAATATTGTTGCATATGGTACAGTTGTCTGTGTCAAAGGAGAAGATAAAATGATCCATGGTGTTCCGTTACCCCATAACTGCATACGGGTTTCCATTGATGAAGCAGTGGACAAATCAACACCTTTGCCAGTTCCGATTCCTAGTGAATGTGAAACTATTGGTGATGCCGTTGGACCACTTGTGGCTTGGCCAGAACACTTGATAGTAAAATCCAATGAGGTACATGTTACATTCGATGGAAAATTAAATTGACTAAAAAGTTTCTTATTCATTCTATCTATCATGTTTATATTTGCAATTACCAGAATGTCGAAAAGAAGACAATTGAACAGTCAATGAAGAAACATCATTTGTCAGCAAGTGTCCCAAGATCATTACATATGCTGTATTGTTATAGTAAGCGTGCTCTTGATGAAGGAAGATACATATCAATGATTTTAGATCATGATGTATTCGGCGATGATTACAAACTTATTCTGCACCTTGACGACATCATTCCTTTGTATCATTTGGACCCAATTTCGGCCAATTGTTTAGTTGGCTACATATGGTAAGTGATTTGATTTGAGTTATAAACACAAATATTTTGCAAAAACAGTTGTTCTACTTTCATTATAATGAACCCGGAATCTGATTTTGCAAAAACAGTTGTGCCACCATTCTGTCTTGTTTACATTATTGTTTTGTATGCTACTTATGTTTTAAATGTCAGGCATCTTCACAAAAATCTATTGAAAGATAAAAAGATGGAGAAATTCAGATTTGTCAATCCACATAGCATTCCATATGTGTCAAAACAATGTGCATAGGACAAAACAGGTAAGCTTGAAAGGTTGAACCACAATGCAAGTGTTGTAGCAGATAGGCTCAGTGGTGCATCAGTGGATCAATTAGTTTTTGTGCCATGTAATATCGGGTCAGTACGAATTGCAATCTCACTTTCAATCGCTTCATTTCGACAATTTATTGCATTTTATGCACTGACTATGTGTTTCTGCATAGTTTTCATTGGATCCTCGTTGTCATTGAACCTTACAAGGAGGTTATTTATTTGTTGGATTCTCGGTATCATCGTATCCGCGATCAGGAATTGAAATATGTGATGGAAATGTGAGTTTATATTCTTTTTTTATTAAGAATTTAAATTTAGTCAATAAACAACTCATAATAATTATTGTTATTGTACGGAGGGCCTTGAGATTGTTTAATTCAAACAAGGGAAGGAAAGGCAGGAAAAATACTTTGTGAGAAGTGGTAAAAGTATGTGTAATTATGTTAAACAGTAATTTTAATGCTTATATTTTTAATTAACCATTTGTTTCTAATTACCATAGGCTCCTCGAAAAAATATAACCATGCTTTTTGTTTTTCAAAACAGGATATGTTCGAAATGATAAACACTTTGCAGCTTCGATAGATGGAGAAAGAAAGCTTCATCAAAATATGCACCTTTAGTTATATCTAGTGTTTTTGGTGTTGTAAACTTATTTTCGATACAATATTATGGATTATGGTACGTTGATGTGGGCACAATTTATGTTTTACTTTTGGACTGAATATTTTGAGGATGATTGTATCTTTTTAGTTTTTATTAGTTCTAATTTCAGGATTTTTTAATTTGTGTTTTTATATAATTATTAATTAATTAGTTCATTGTATATAAAATGTGAAAAACAACTGTTTTTAAAAATTTAACGGTAACAATTATAAAATGATGCAAAATTGACAACGGTTTTTATTCGTTGCATAAATGTTGTTGTAAAACACAAACGACAATGTTTTTTATCCATTGTCAAACTGTTGTTGTAAATTCAAAACAACAACGTTTTTAATTTGTTGCAGAAACGTTGTTGTAGCTCATATACGACAACGGTTTTTAAGCGTTATAAAAACGTTGTCGTATCTCATATCACACAACATTTAAAAACAATGTAAAACCGTTGTCTTTGTTAACTAAGACAACGGATTTTATACGTTGTCGTTGTCCTGACTTTTAACAACACTGCTTACAACATCACTTTTTCACCTTAAAAGACAACGGATAAAATCCGTTGTCATTCAGCGTTTTTCTTCTAGTGGGTTGGCCCGTAAAAGAGTGACACAAGATCTTAAAGGGTAGTACTGTCTCTGCTGAGGATAGGGCCAATGGTAGGAAAATGGTAAAACTGATATCTAAGAGATATGAAACAACACCAGCAGATAGACACATATTTCTTCGGACTCATGGGCCTAACAACCCGACCCATTAGCACTCAAGTAGTTGTAATCTACGCTGTCACAAGTATAAAGAAATAAAGTTGAGCTTTGGCTAACAGCTATAACTTTTGGCCTAGTGGTAAACGCTTGATCCTAACATACTCTTATTTTTATCACTTTTTTGATGAAAAAATGAAAAGAAGGTCGTCTTGTTCAAAAAAATCCATTATGCACTTCACACCTTAGAATGCACGTTCCTATGAAGATAAATGTGCTTTTACATCTTCTGCACCCGAAATAGATGGAGAGAGAAAGGTTTTTTTTTTCTGGGTATTCACAAATACGAATTTTTTTCAGGGTATTTATGAATACACATCCAGTAGATATTCTTTTGAAGGGTTAAAAATAAAATGAGGCAATGGTGGATCTCATACCAAAGTAGCAAGGAGATAGTGGGGCAGTTAATATAATTTAATAAAAAAAATTGTAATTTTAGTAAAGTATGTTTATATCTTGATCATTTATATTACCGTATTTATAATGTTAGTTATTTTTTTAGTAAATTTAATCTTTTTTCCATGTGAATATAGCAAATTAAGACTGAGATTTGACAATAATAGATAATCGAAATCGCAAAAATATAAATATATATGATACAAAATTTTATTTTTCCTAAATCTAATAAGAAATAAATCTTGTCTTGTAAGATCTTGAGCATCAACTATACGAATCGGCTAATTTATGATGTACATTATGGGTGTGTTTGGTTGTGTGGATTAAATAAGGATACATTAATAGTCACATATTTATCGTTAAAATTTTAAGATGTTTTAATAATCATTTTGACCCGGTTTAAGATCTAATTTTATTAATCAAATAATTATCCATAAAATTAAATCTTAAATCGGGTCAAAATGATTATTAAAACAACTTAAAATTTAACGATAAATATTTGACTATTAATCTATTTTTATTTAATCCACTCAACCAAACACACCATATGTGTTTCACCTGGTGTGGTGTGTAACATTAAATTATTTAATATCCTTGGATCCCAATAAATTTTACACGAGCATGCGTTTAAAGTTGAAATTACAACAATTATTATGTACGAGATGGACACAAGTTAAACCGGTAAAACATATCAAATATATATATATATATATATTATATATATATATATATATATATATATATATATATATATATATATATATACCATCGATCGACAAGTTTGTGCTCACAAATAATCTGAAACTCACTTATTGGATGTGATGAAATATATCAAAATTAGATATCTAATACATTAGCTAGTGTCACTTCATTAGTGAACACAAAGGTCGCACGATTGGTGAACAACAAAAACAAATATATAAATAATTATAAATTTTTATATATATATATAACGTACACTTGAGTCTAATAAAAATTTATAATTATTTATATTTAAGTAGTTAAATTCATTCAAAGTCGTTAAATAATAATAACACTTGCTTATCTCTTTCGGCAGGACCCCGTTCATTGAATCACCCCATTATTATCAATTAATTGCACATGTATTTTATTTTATTTATTTATATTCATATAGCAATTTACTTTTTGGCCAACAACCTTACGTACCATTTTGAAATATAATAATAATAATAATAATAATAATAATAATAATAATTAATCCCACTTAAAAATATGTCATCTCCTACACATAAATTTTCCACACTATTTTAAAGAAAAAATATATGTGAAAAGAGCATTTTCATTTAACAAAACCTACGTAATTTGTTTATTTCTTAAAGATGCATTCTACTGTTCTTCAAACATAAATCTAATCGAAATATTGTGGATTTTAAATATTATTACACAATAAAAAAATCATGCATGTCCTTTTTATTTTTTAAGATTTAGGATTTTATAGTATAGATCATCTCACCGACTCTCGTTAAAACTCTACGAAATAACGGTCGAAAAGTGGAAAAAATGAACTTAAAGAGATAATCATGTTTAAACTGAAAATATTTTTATGGCCTCAATTAACTAAGTTTGTGTTTACATGGGAAGATTGATTTGAATGAAATGATTTGATTCCGGGAAAGAAATCGAATCGATCCGAATATAAGAAAAATTTTAAATCTTGAATTAGGTATATTCGAGCTGGAATTCGATGCGAAAGTCGAATTTTTTTATATTTTTTGCTCAAATTCAATTTGAATCAAGGTTCGAATTCGATAATTTGGAATATGAATCAAATGTTTCTTGGTTCGATTTGATTCTGTAACATCCATAATTTGGATGATGAATTTAAATTGAGACTCATCTTGAGTGTATTTCAAATCTATCACAATTATCATTGTAAGAATATAAATAGTGAGTAGATTTGAAATCTGCCTAAAACAACATATAAATACATCTAAACAATCAAATATATTGAAATATATGGCTTCAAATCTAGTGCCAGATTTCAAATATACCAAAGACTGTTAAAAATGTGTAACTTAATATAAAGTGGATTTCATTTTGTTCATCCAAGCGGTCAACAAATTCAAAATTAATTGATTTGAAATCGAACTTCTCAAAGCTATCAATCCATCACTGATGGATTTGATTTAGAGGAAACTATTTGAGTGATTAATTTCAAATGGCACTTATACTATAGGCAAAATTTGTGTGAGACGGTCTCACGGATCGTATTTTGTGAGACTGATCTCTATTTGGGTCATCCATAAAAAATATTACTTTTTATGCTAAGAGTATTACTTTTAATTATGAATATGAGTATGATTGACCCGTCTCACAGATTAAGATTCGTGAGACGAGTCTCACATAAAACCTACTATATACTAAATAGGGGCGAAGCCACTCTTGGACTGAGTGAGATTCAGCCCCACGTTTTTAATTTTAAAAATATATAGTTTTATTTTTTTTTCTCTTTTTGTCTTGTAATCCAATATTATAAGAGAAATTTATTTGTTTTTATTTATTATTATTTGCCTTTTTATTGCCTGAAGTCACCTTAAACTTACTTGCTGGGCTTTTATTTTATTTTTCTTTATTATATTTATTTATGCAATATTTTAAGCTATCAACGTATTAAAATTAACAATTGTTTTTTAAAAAATTTAACATTTTTAATTTTTTTATTTTTGCAATTAGGAGACATAAATTAAGATATGGTGTGGTGGGACACCCCAAAATATGTTAAATAATTTTTTTAAAAAAATTATATTATTTAAATATATATCCTATTTATTATTTATATATTTCGGAATATGATGTGGTGTTTTTTATATATGCAATCTGGTGCATTTTTTGATGACGAAAATTGCGAATTTTTTATCTGTTAAAGATTTAGATCAATTCGTAAAGATCGAAAAAATTAGAACTCGAATATTATAAAATTATAATATTAATTAGAACTTAAATACCATCTATTTTGAGCTCTTAAGCTTTATCGTCGCACATTTATTGAGATGAATATATAAATAAATTTTATGTCATTAAATTGAATTTTTTTGGAAGAATTGAACTCGTTTACAAATATAATATTTCAAATTATTTTATTGTTCTATAAAATATAGATATTTTATATTATTTTAGTTAAATAATAAATTTTTGTTCACCTTTTATAAATGAATATTGTGGTTACTTTTTTTTAAACTTCATTTATATAAATTTTTGTGAGACACCGAGAATAAACAATAGTCCAGCAACTTTTAAAATAGTTTTGATGATATTTTTGTAAATAAATTGAAAAATATTCAATTTATTTTGATGGTATTTTTGTAAATATATTGAAAATTAATGAATTAATTTTAGGGTAAAATAGTAATTAGTGACACATGTTATGGTTTTTAGCATAATTGTCTGAGTATTAGTCCAAATGAAACGAGACCAATTTCATTTTAAAGCTACTATATAGTGCTAAAACTTTCATTTTTGATTTTGAAAAATTTGATCGTTTTACTGATCCAAAGGGATATATCAGTGTTAAAGTTTTAAAAAATATATATTATATTATATTATTAATATATATAATATTTTTAGAAAAAAATATTAACTTGAGTCCGTTCAAATATGATTTCCACCAACTCAAATGAACGTAGACAAACAGAAAGAAAGAGAAAAGAGAAAGAGGGTTTTCGAACTTTTTTTCGGTCTTGCGATTTATCGGTTTATTCAATCGACGAACCGACTGTAGTTCTGGGATCGTTCAAACGAGGTCTTCGATTTGAGGTATAAATTTTATATTTTTAATTGGTGATGTTTGAAATTCGTCGATTTTTGGGATAAATCCGATAAATTGTTAAATCATACAGAAATTGAATACTAATGAATAGTGTATAATTTTAACGAAGAATAGATGATTATAGTGATGTTATTTTGAATAAATCCAAATTTATTATAATTAGAGAATTTTAATCATTGGATTGAGATTGAAGAATTGTTTGTCAGTTGTTATTAATTGAAATGAATATGTTATTGATGTAGATAGATTTTTATATTGATATCTTCAAAGTACATCAACTGGAACGAAGAATTGAGGTATGTTGCGATCGAGTAGCATACGACAGGTATCTGTGTTATATGATATATGTTTGAATGATCGGATTGAGAATACATGTCTATATGCCTTATTTGTTGAGTTTATGTTACATACATGACATGCACGTTGAGCTATGATCCTTGGATACCCTGATATGATATGATTTGATTTGATTCTAAAGTTTGTGAACAAGATGCTATGTTTGGTATTACATGACCCTTAAAGTATAGTCATTTGTGGCCCCGATGATTGATTGAGATTTGAGATTTGATGACGCTTTGTCGATGTTATCATATGAGTATCCTTGATTGAGACCGATGAGCCATCTCGAATATTGATTTGATAGCGATGGACATGTGCTCAGCGGATGAGGATTTGACCCGATACCTCCACGACATACATGCATTGCATATCATATATCATTGTTTAGATACTTGTGGTATATATTGTGGTTGTTTCAGACTGAGCTTTGCTCACCTCAGATGGGGCTGTTGTTATCTTTGTGTGTGGACAATGACATGTACTCCAGGATATCAGGAGACCGGAGATGGTATTTCTGGAGGGAGTCATAGTTTGAGTTGAGTTTTAGTGGTCTTTCCCAGTATATGTATATGTATCTATATATCGGGGCATGTCCCGAGGATATGAGTTTGTTTGTATGTAGTTATTTTGGATTACGCGTGGGCTTGTTTTATATTGTGGCACATTGAGACGAGACGATATTATATACTATTTTTAATATTATAATTACAGTTGACACGTTTTGGACTTATTGTAAAGAAATTTTATACTCGTTTTCCGCTGAAATTAATTAACTCTAATCAAGTTGTATAAGGCCCCACAATTTTATATTTTAAGATTCTATTTAAATAATTTAAAATTTAAAAATCTTTTTAATTTAAATCTAATTATGTGAAGAAATAGACAAAAAAAACTACTCATAATTATATTTTTTAGATGAGTAGGTCTCTTGTGAGACGGTCTCACGAATCTTTATCTGTGAGACAGGTCAACTCTACCAATATTCACAATAAAAAGTAATACTTTTAGCATAAAAAGTAATATTTTTTCATGTATGACCCAAATAAGATATCCGTCTCATAAAATATTACAAGTGAAACCGTCTCACACAAGTTTTTGTCTTTCTACTCAACTTAAATTTGTAAAGTGCAGAGTTTATTAACTTATTAATTTAATTCAGAGGGTTTATGCCGCTGTTTCCAAATTACAGGGAGGCTCGATGCAAATTTCCCTATGTACGTATGTAACATGGGACGGAGTCAACTCTAAATACTTTTGAATCTTGACTCCTCTCTTAATGTTGGATCTATTCGAAATCAACCACAATTATTATTAAAATAGTTTAACTAGATATAAAATAGATTATCGGCCAAACGAGTCGAGAAATATTAAATCCTTCAATTCACACACAACCTAAAAAATACAGATGAAATCACTTGACGAACGAAAACTACTAAATTATAAAAATACTATAAAAAGAAACTCGATAAATGGTGGGATTTTTCTACTGGATCAAGACCTCTGTTGGGCTTCTCATGTCTTCTCCAATTATGAACTTAGTTAGCAATTTTAAATAATTAAATTGGACATTTTAATAAATTATTTTTGTGCAGTAATAAAACATCACAAAAACAATAATATAATTTAATTACCGTAATATGTATACAAGAAATAAACACAAAAACTCTTGTGAGATAATCTCACGGATTAATTTTTTGGGTCGAATATCTTATTTGAGTCATCATAAAAAAATATTACTCTTATGCTAAAAATATTATTTTTTTATTGTGAATATCAGTATGGTTGACCCGTCTCACAGATAAAAACTCGTGAGACCGTCACACAAGAGATTTACTAAGAAATAAATTCAGATATAATCATGAGATGTAAAAAATTAAAATAAAATAATATTTTATATCAAACAGATGAACGTTATCTCAGCGATATTCACACACACACATATAGTGTGTGTGTGTGTAAGGATCTATGATATGTTTTAAGTAAACTTTTAAAGAATAATAATATAATGAAATAACTTTTGGTGTAATTGTATAAATGAACCCGTTAACTCTATATGTACATATAATAAATGAAATTTTACAGTTTGTATTTTTCTGGTGATCCACTGTAACGTAACTCAAGCAATATTGATGCTCATTTATGTTTTTTTTTTATTTTTAAATTATTATTATTTTGGTTTTAACCACGTATGTACAAAACGTGGCTGAAACTACAATCATAAATTTAAAAAAATCAACTGTTCAATTATCAAATCAGTTAATAAATATGACTGCATTGCATTAACGCGCACACTAGATTTATATATGACATGCCATGCATGTGAATAATATTAATATAGGTTACGTAGACTGATAAATTGAATTAAAAAAGAAAAAAAAAAACCACATTCAAGTGATTTTATTGGACTTCACTGTCAAGTTTATGTATAATTATTGACTACAAATATCAACGGGAAACACACTAGATTCAAAATATGTATTTATCGAATAATTTTAAGTTAATTAGATTGTGTTTAGAACGAAAGATTAGACATTTGTTGGTTATAAATATCTAATGTTTGACTCAAGTTCTACAAAGAATCAAAATTATAAGAAGGGTGTATTCGTTGCAAAGATTTGGTTACTTTTTTAAAATGACATATTTTCGTAGAGTTAATAGAATTCTATTTATTTTGTAAAATCTTACAGAATTCTAAATTTTTTTAGAAAATCTTGTAACTTTATTTTGTAGGACTTTTATAAACATTTCTAAACCTTTTATATATATATATATATATATATATATATATATATATATATATATATATATATATATATATATATATATATATATATATATATATATATATATATATATATATATATATAATCTAGTGTATTCTGTAATTTATGAATATGTGTTTTTATTTATTTGAACTAACAACTGAGTGTGAATAACTTATATTTATTTAAACATGTTCATCCATCAATATTAATTTTTACTTATGGATTTTATTTATGAAATAATAATTCAATATCAAATTTATTGCAATTAAAATTCAATTATTCAATTTAATTTAACATATTTGGTTAATTAATTAATGTTTTTAAAAAATACGTAATAATAATTTTTCAATGTTAATAAATAATATATTTTTTAAATAATATAATTCGTTTTAACTAAAATTTTCAGTAAATAACTATTTTAAATTTTTTGACAATATGTTTAACAAAATAAAATAAAAATATTTTTACATGAAAGTAAAGAATAAAGACGTTTAAATATTGGCAATTAACGTAACTTTATAAAATTTTAATATATTTAATTTCATATGATCACATGTTAAAATATTTCAAGTACCCTTAAATTTTAGTGATCGACAAATCACAAAATCGAGTAGTTTCAGGTCCAGCTATTTTTAAACGTATTTCAAGTTCCGAACTACTGGATCATATCAAGCCATTCAGACTGGACTTAAGAAGATCAAGCCGTTCACGCTAAGAAGTCAAGACACAAAAGTATCTAAACTTAAGCTGCAAAGTTATCATCTGTCAAAATTAATCGACAGTCCAAAGTATTCAAATCGTTATAGATAAAGTTGCACTATCACCTGTCATAAAAGAGATAAATGATACTAAAGTCAAGTTGTTCTATCAGTTGCCTCATTTGAAAATATTTCACAGTATCCTATTAACTCTCGAATGACAGAAAGCTACCTAATTCGGACATGATGTGTCAGCTTTATGGAAGACAAATGACTTGAAATCGCAAAAGTACAATGAGCATTTAATCATATTAAAGTGACATGTCCATCTGAAAACAATACAGATGATCGTGGAAAACCAAATCCGACATTTGGAAATTTTAACTATAAATATACAGATTTCAAACATGAAGAGTTGTCTCTATCAACCACAACTCTTCTTAAAGCCTTCACATTTCAAAGATATCAAATACACTTATATTCGATTTCTACCTACACTTAAGCACACGCTATCAGAATCATATCAGATCATTAAGGATCAATACACTACCACTCCAACAACTCAAGTCGTCAAGTCTGATCGTTGGATTTTGTGCTTAATGTCTGGTGAACAAAAGATTCTTAAATATTCAGAATTATAGATGATCACTAAGGTTGCGCTTGAGAAGAGAGATTTGGGCTGATTTGGATTTCAAATATGCATCCCAAATCTATTTCACTTCATTGGATACAAAATTAAATTGGACAGATTTGAAATTGAAATCCAAGTCCTATGTATTTTTTAATCCAAGCCCATGTATTTTTTGTAGATTTGAAATCCATTAGTATGACTCGTCATTTGAAATAAGTCTTCTTCAAGGTACAGACCTTTTGTAAATACTGAAATAAGAAGCATATATTATATGGAAAGGTGACGGTATTGAAAGAGCTAGAAGCTGTTGATATGGGTGCCAAGAAAGTGCTCCCTTTTATGCAAAATGGTGCAGAATCTACTGAATGCCAGGGGTTGAAAAATGGGGCATTGGTTTTAGAAAAATCAACGAAAGAATTTTCACATTAACTTGATCTGCTTGTTAAGGATATATAAATTTAGTATTTTATCCAATTAAAATAAATAAAATGTAAATTTATTTTACTTTAAGTTGGACATGGCTATTTTGTAATCATAATACTTGTTTTAATTTCAAAATATATAAGAATAAATACGGTTGTCCACGTCTTGTTAGACCTTCTTTCATCCAGGTGCACTTCAGTTGTCGACATCTTGTTAGAACCTGCAATAATAAATACAATTATTAGCGTCAATTTCTCGATGAGACACTACTGTTTAAAAAAATGAAACATTTAAAGTATGAGTTATCTATGCAAAATCTTCTTCATGTGTATTGTCATCGTTACTATGATGATTAACTATAGTTGATTTGGTAAATTAAACATCATCGTATTCACAAAATTTAATTAAATTGATCTATTTGTAAAAAAAATTATAAAACAAACACAAAATTAATAAACCCGTACCCGCCATGCAAATTTGAACATTTGTGCTTATGATGAAACACACTTCAACATTCTCTCATCCACAATATAATCAGGCCTTTGAGGTTGAATTCTCCTTTGATGATCTCATTTTTTACTCCTAACTTAATAATGATCGATAATACTAGGAGCCTCATCCATGATTTTCTTTTTTTGACTTCCAATTTTGAATGTTCTACTAGTGTTCATTTCTTTAATTTTTCTATAAATATAATCAAATTGTTCATCTGAGAAATTTGTCCGTTCATCAGTCAAATATGCATCATCAATTAATATGGAACCTTTATAGGATAACATCGAGTATCTTGACATCAAACACCTTTCTGGAGCACCGAGATATTTTTCTCGGCCATAGAATATATTGCCCAAACTTTTCATCTTATGTCCATTGTTTGAGTATTTACTTATCAGGAAATTGAAACACTTGGTTGATACGAAAAAAGCCAACATATGCTTGCATGGAATGCCCTCGAACTCCAATTTCATACAGTTATATATATATATATATATATATATATATATATATATAGTACATATATTTGTCTTGTGTGAGCACCGTTGGTTTGGAGGAAGAACAACTTTAAAAATTCATCACATTGTAAATCAATAACTCAATTTCTACAAATGTTTGCGGATAATAACCATGACCCTCATTTTTCTCGTCACTTAGAAATCTGCTACCAAGAAAAAATATGATAATGATAATTATCAACTCCTACAAATGGTGCGAAAAACATCTTATATTTATCGGTGTTATACGTCATATCAAACACAACTACATCACCAAATATATTGTATATCCTTTTTGATAAAAGATTCACCCAAAAACACCTCAGGCCCTCCATACTCTCTCTCCATTAATCACATTTATTGACAAGTTGGCACATTGAATTCAAAAAACTGTTGAGTCAATGTTCGATTAACTGAATCGCATGTTCGGAATTCGATTAATTACGCTGTCCACATCCCTGGCCATATCTTCCATCAATCACCATTCACTTACTAGCTATCATTTTCGCTTCTTCTTCTAACGCGCTTGCCCTTGCTAGCTCCTCATCCACGCCTTCGCAACCTCGCACTCACGCCCTCGCAGCCTCAGCCCTCGCCTGCCCACCTCTTGTTCGACATATTGCCTCAATCAACTTCGCAGCTCCTCCTCGCCCACACTGCTCATTCTCGCCCCATCCTCTGGCCTCGCCCTCGCCCTCGCCCTTCTCCCTCACCCTTCCACGACCGCGCTTCCTTCTCCCCTCCCCTCGCCTCGCCTCGCCTACGCCCTTCTCTCCTTCTCCCTCTCCAGCCCTTCCGCGTGTCTCGCCTCTCTCTCCTTACCCGCCCACCACCTGTTCGTCGAATCACCTCACCTAACCACCATCGCTTCTCACCTCGCCCTATCAGCCTCTCACCTCGCCCACAGCTTCCTCTTCAAGCCTCGCATGGACTCGCCCTCGCCCTCGCCCTTGCCCTCGCCCTTCTCCCTCGCCCTTCTACGCTCGCGCTTCCTTCTCCCCTCGCCTTGCATATCCCTCTCTCAGCGCCTCGTCTTCTCCCTCGCCCCTCGCCCTCTTCCTCGCCCCTCGCCCCAGCACCCCACAGCCTCGCCTCGCCTTCTCCCTCGCCCCTCGCCCTCTTCCTCGCCCCTCGCCCCTCGCCCCAGCACCCCACAGCCTCGCCTCGCCTTCGCCCATCTCATCCTCGTCTTCAAGATCATCAACTAGGCTTTAGGTAGGAGAAACGAGCACTTACTCACCCTCCATACTTCGTACCTCACTCTCCTCACTTCAAGCTCTTCTACCTAAGGTCCAAACTTCACCCTCACCACCTCAAGCTCATCTACTAGGCTCCAATCTTCATCCTCACCACCTCAAGCTCTTTTACTAGGTTCCAACCTTAGTAGGAAAATTATGAACTCTCACCCTCCATATTTCAAGTTTTTCACCCTCACCACCTCACTCTTATCTACTAGGCTCCAACATTCACCATCACCACCTCAAGCTCATCTACTAAGTTTCAACCTTAGTAGGAAAATTATGACCCATCACACTCAATACTTCAAGTTATTCACTCTCACCACCTCAAGCTCATCTACTAGTGTAATGCCCCATATTCGACGACTGTCCTCGCTGGAAACTGTACCAAGACGAGTCTTTACAGTGTACTTATGTCCTCACTCACACGCACCCTAGGAAACTTCCAAGGGGGTCACTTATTCCAAAATTGCCCCAAGTCAAGTACGCTTAACCATGGAGTTCTTATGTGATGAGCTACCAAAAAGAAGATGCACCTTCTTGATATGATTAATACCTATCAAATCTTTTAAACACTCATCAACTGCATAGTCCCAAATCTAAACAATTTTGGGATCTCTCTCCTTCCGGTGTAAGATCGGTTCATTCATGTTTCCTTCGCCTAGAAGCATGCCAGGAGCAATTCATTATCCATGAAACCTCATGGCACCGGCGATCACCCCCCGTCCTCTTCGGCCCGGGCCTCACAACTAGGCTTCAGGCTTCGCAATAAAATTATTAACACTCACCCTCCTCACTTTAAGCTCATCTACCTAGTCCGAGCCATGGTAGGAAAAATATAAATTTCATTTTTATCACCTCAACTCTTCTCACTAGACATAACCCAAGTAGATAAAATTTAATTTTTAATCTCCTCACATATTTTTCTCTACTATGCATAGCCCAAATAGGTAAAATTTAATTTTTAATCTCCTCACATCTTCTCCTCTACTAGGCATAGCCCAAATAGGTAAAATTTAATTTGTAATATCCTCACTTCTTCTCATCTACTAGGCATAGCCCAAATAGATAAAATTTAATTTTCAATCTCTCCAAATCTTCTCCTTTACTAGGCTCAGGACAAGTAGGTAAAGTTTAATTTTTATTTTTCTCACATCTTCTCCTCTACTAGGCTCAGCCAAGTAGGTAAAATTTACTTTTCACTCTCCCCACCTCTTCTCCTTCACTAGGCTCAACCTCAGTAGGTAAAATTTGATTTCGATCTCCCCACATCTTCTCCCCTACTAGGCTCAGCCCTAGTAGGTAAAATTTTATTTTTGATATCCCCACCTCTTCTCCTCTACTAGGCTTAGCCGGTAAAATTTAATTTTCAGTCTTCTCACTCTTCTCCTTTACTAGGCTTAGCCCAAGTAGGTATAATTTAATTTTTAGTATCTCCGACTCTTCTCCACTACTTGGCTCAGCCCAAGTAGGTAAAATTTAATTTTCAGTCTCCTCACCTATTCTCCTCTACTAGGCTCAAACTCAGGAGGTAAAATTTAATTTTTGATCTCTCAATCTCTTCTCCTCTACTAGGCTCATCCCAAGTAGGTAAAATTTATTTTTCAGTCTTCTCACCTCCTCTCATCTACTAAGCTCAGCTCAAGTAGGTAAAATTTAATTTTCAGTCTCCCCACCTCTTCCTCTCTACTAATCTCATCCAAAGTAGGTAAAATTTAATTTTCAGTCTCCTTAACCCTTCTCCTCCACTAGGCTCAGCCTCTGTAGGTAAAATTTTATTTTCGATCTCCCCACCTCTTCTCCTCTACTAGACTCAGCCCCAATATGTAAAATTTAATTTTCAGTCTTCTCACCTCTTCTCCAAAATGAAGAGAAGAAATGGTTGGTAAGCCAGCCACTAGCTCAATGTACGAATCAAGTAGGTAAAATTTAATTTTCAGTCTCCTCACATATTCTCCTCTACTAGGCTCGGCCTCAGTAGGGAAAATTTGTCTCATTGCATCCTCATAATACAAAAACATCCATGAACTTAATATAAAACTTTGTTTTATTAAATTTCAACCGATTACAGAAGATAAGTAAAAGTTTTTTCTTAATCTCTGAGTCAAGGTCAGGGACTATCTTGAGTATTTTTTTTCTCGAACACTAACTGTTGCGTGTTTTCACTACCGCAAGTGTACGGTGTCAAGTTTTAGTACTGGTTAGAGTACAGATATCGATCCCACGAGGAGTGTGTGTAGAATTGTATATCAATTCTTGTAATTAAAATAGTCCAAACTTTATCTAGAAAATTCGTACGAGAATTGGTTTGTTAAAAACAATTAAATTGCGAGTGAATAATAATTCGAATTACCGAATGGAGAAATATCAGTGATAGAAAATATCTAGAGGAATGATTTCACTAAGTTTCTACGATTATTCTTCCTGGTAGCATTTAAATTCTTGAATTCCTATTATTTAATGGCCAAGAACACTTACGTATTTTATTCTCCCTTTCCCAAGTGACGAATAACTGTATCATTCAAACTTCGATTCAATTATTCCTAATACAAATCTAAGTTTAATTGATAGATGCAATTAATGTTCTTACCTAAGCCTCGCAAAAGTTATACGCCTTCCGAACGATATAAACATCCCACGATGTGCCTCTAGTGATCTATAATCCTAGTCCATCTCCCGAGTTGCAGAATTAATCACAACATACAATTTATGGCCAGTAAATTGCAATGAAAAAGAGTAGAGAACACAATTAAATAAAACGGAATCCAATCATAAAAATATCCACGTCAAATCATCGTATAGACAAAGCTACGTCAACCTCTAGAATGGAAATTTAGTTCATCACGAAATCCAAGAGAAAACAAGACATGTTTGTGATTCTAGACATCGCCACACAATAAAATAAAGAGACAAAGGGAAAGATAACAAATCCGAAGCGTCGTCTCTGTCCCCAGATCCGTCGTTCTTCGTAGTTGTGATCGATCTTCGCGTGTCGTGCCTTCGTCTCGCCTTCGCTCCGAGTCTTCCTCTGTATTTTCGTCCAAAACGGCGTGTCCCCCTTCTGACCTAGCGGTGCACATTATATAGTGATTTCTGGGACGCTGTGCGCGCGGGTGCGCGTGATATCGCGCTGCTGCGCGCATGCTACTGTGTTTGGCCGTGCATGTGTACGCGCGGTTGCGCGTAATCTCGCGCGCAAGCTTCTGTGAATTCGCTTCTTCTGTGCGCGCGCGGGTGCGCGTGATGTCACGCGGTGGCGCGCGATGTTCTGCTCGGGTGCTTGTCTTTGCGCGCGCGGCGCGCGACTCACTGGTCTTGCATTTGTATGGGTGTGCGCGCGCCTGCGCGTGAAGTGGCGCGGCCGCGCACACACATCTGTCCGGTGATGTGCTCGTGGTCGTGCGCTTCTTGGTCCACTTGGCTTCGTGTTCGCTATTTTCTCCATTCCTGAAATGACAACATAAACAAACCCTAAAACGCATAATTCTGTTCGAAACAAGTATAATTCAAAATAGATTTAAATGTAAATTAAGTGCAAATCTTGCACTTATCACTAACTCTATGATTTCGGGTTCTTCGTCCGCTATCTCCTTTACCTTTAGCTTTATCCTCATCTCTCTCAACCACACCTTTTTTCCTACCCCCTCTTTCCGCTCCCTCGACCCTACTTCCTCCAAGTTGTTGCTCTATACTCTTGTGTCGTTGTGCATCTTCTAGATTCATATACCTTTCTGCCTGAGTTAAAAGATCATCATAGTTCAACGGGGGTTTCTTGACTTTTGATTTGAAGAATTCTCCTCCTCTCAATCATTGGGTAAAGGTATTTATCATAATGTTAGGGGTATCCGCTGGTATCTCCAGCACTGCATTGTTGAAACGCTAGATAAACTCTCGCAAAGTTTCCATTTCTAGTTGTTTAATCACGAACAAGCTTAGGTAATTTTTCTGGTACCTCTTGCTGCTAGCAAATCAATGCAAGAAAGCCCTGGATAAATCCTCAAAAGACCGTATGGAGTTTGGTTGCAGCGTATTAATCCACTTTTGGGATGATCTCACAAATGTACCCAGAAACACCATGCACCTAACTCCATCCAAGTACTGATGCAACAAATCTTCGTTCTCAAATCTCTCCAAGCGTTCTTCTGGGTCAGCACGCCCGTCGTACTCTCCCACGATTGATTGTCAAAAACTTGGGGGAAGCTCTTCTTCCAAAATGGTCAGGGGAAAAAGACTGTCTCTAATCGACGTTGGAGCTATGTTTCCCAACTGTTGCCTCAACATTCTTATTTCTTTCCACATCTCCTCCATCTCAAGATTCTCCACACCCCTGCTCTGATAGCCCTCAGCATTCTCATTTCGTTCCTGGCGAAGAACTTGTTCTTCGGCAATCATAGACTCTGGGTTCTTCTTCATGGCTTCGTCTACTATACTTGTAGTGAATTGGCATAACTGTTCCAGAGTCAAGTTTCCCACATTCTCATTGGGACTAGGTTGTTCAGGTCTCGTCTCAGGACGAGGTTGCTCAGGTCCCATCTCAGGACGAGGTTGTTCGGGTCTCTTCTGAGGACGTGACGATACTGAGTTAGTTCTTCTGCTCCCTCTCCGGCTTACCATCTCTACGTCTCAACTCAAGTTTCCCACAGACAGTGCCAAGTGATAGTCACTAGAAATATAGTGTTCGATTCCAGCATATTATACTAGCCTCAATGCGGACCTCGAATTTACTCTAGGTCTGAAATCACAAAAGAGACCATTAGAAGGGGGACATGAGGGTGTCCCGGCGTAACTCTTACGATGCTTAAGTCAGGTACTGTGAATAAAATGAGAAAGCAACTACGGACGCTCTTGAGAATTAATATAATGAATGAATCAATTAGGCTCTAAAACTCGATGTTTATAGGAGAGTACATGAGATTCATCATGGGCCTCTTGGCTTAGTTATGAATAGGTCGAGGTCCCAAAGTCTTGTTTGAGCCTGATCTTGATGGGTTTATTCGTAGGATATTATATATATATATATATATATATATATATATATATATATATATATATATATATATATATATATATATATATATATATATACACGTTTTTTATTGTTTTGTAAATATTATATTTCTCATGCCCTAAGCGATCTTATTATTACAATTAATACTAACATCTAGACACACAAGTTGTATTTGCATAAAAGAAAATATATATTATGTGTTGGCTTTGTATAACATTGTCTTCTGAAATATTTGGTTTAACCATAATTTTTTAACAAAATGAAAATTTTCACATGATTATTTTTTACATTTAGACTTATAGGTAAAAAAAAAAATTGGCTTACTAAATGTACAGGAGTTAATAAAAATATATAAAACTTAACTTTAAAAAAAATATGCGAAAATTTGGAAATTTCAAATATCAAATAAGTGAACGGGAAGGATCTATATATCAAATATCTGGTCCTGTATATTACATTTATTATGATTTTAGTTTGTTAAATAATCAAAGATGAGTTTTAGTATGTTAACTTTCAATTTTTTTTTGCAATTTCAGCTGATTTTGGTCAGAAAATTTTTTAAGTCATCGATGATTTATTATTTGGCACTTGAATTTTCCTACATGAAATTAAAATTATCATTTTTAAAAAATATCCTACTTGAAACCCAAATATTTTCCAACTATTAAGTTTTTAAATTAAAAATAAAAATCCACATAGTAAAATAACAAAAAAAATAATAGAATCAATAACTCATTAATAAAATACATAAAAGATGTAGAATCAAGTGATTGCCGTTTTGTACAACTCTAGTATTTTAAATCACACATCAGACTAAACATCATGGTTCAATCATTCTATCCAGCAGACAAAATTATTGTGCTCAAACAATCTCACTCTCAATAATTGAACTCATTGCAATCAATAGGAATCAAACTCATGATCTTGGCTCTAAGTACCAATTGTAAGACTGGTCGCTTGTTGTTTTACTAAAATTTATAGCTGGTGACAACAGTGCAACTCAAAATTTTTAATATGTTCAGCAACTCAATCATCACGTTTCAATTGTTCTATCCACCAGAGACAATTATTGCATTCAATTTTTTTTTCCAATAATTGCACTTCTTACAATAAATGAGAATCAATGATATATATTGTTTTTACGTGTTTTATTGCATTATTTGTGTGTGTGTGTGCATTTCATATAAATTTTGTTCGTTTTAGAATTAGCATATGCATATGATCGTGTCTAACTCGTATGTGATGAATTTGTAGGTGAAATGACCGGAGAACTGAAATCGGGATAGAAATATGCAAGCCACAAGAAACTGCAGAGCACTTGGCAGAAAATCGACGCTCGGGTGGTAGAATCTTACCGCTCGAGCGCGAGCATGGATTTCGATAAGTTTTGATAGAAGAGTTGGCACCCGAGAGATAAAATCTTACCGCTCGGGCGCGAGTGGTGCATGTGCCAAGTGAATATTACAGAAGACTCGGCGCTCGGGTGGTAGATTCTTACCGCTCGAGTGCGAGTGTCGTACCTTAGAAGCAGAATTACAGAGGAGTCGGCGCTCGGACGGTAGAATATTACCGCCCCAGCAGTACTCAATTTGGAAAAAAAATATTGAAGATGATTTCTTGCCTTCCGGGGGATGATGCCAAGTGTGGCTGCACAAATGTACCCTAGGGACGAAAATTAAGACACTTTTCAGCAGCCAAGGACTGTGGAAGAGAGAAAAAGGCTTGGAAAAAGCTTGGAGTTGAAGATTTCAAGATTTTCGGGCAACATTCGCGTTTTTTCACGTCTAGTATTTCTAGTTTAATTATTCTTGTTTAAATATAGTTTTGCTTAGTTTGATCATGAATTCAGGTAGCTAATTTTCATTATTTATTGAGATTTAAGGGGATCCTACCTCGAAACTGTGTTTAGTTAATTTATCTATCGACTTTTGATTTATTCTTGATCGTGCTATTATTTTCATTGTGTTGTTGAAGCGTAGCTAAATTTAATAATAATTTCATATTACGAGTGAGCTCGAGAGAATATCCCATGATAGGAACGAGTAGCATAATCCGTGAATTTACAATTTACATAGAAATATGAAGTCTGATACACGTCGATAATCATAGTCTAGTAGGTCGAAAGCTAGGGGATTTCATAAAACGACATGCAATTCACCTTTGATAAATAATTAAAGAGATTTAATTACTTCACTGCGTTGAATTAGTTTGACATAGCTCGAGATTACGTGTTTAACTAGATAGGAAATCTTGTCGAAAGCGTAGATTATTGTTGAACGAATTGAGTAAATTAGCGAGGGGTAGGTTAACTGTGATTCTCAACAAATTCATTTCTCATTGAGTCTTTCATCAATCATTTTAACTTATTTATTTCGTCATTTAATTTGTGAATCATTTCGTTGAACTTTTCTTTAATCATCAGAATAATAAACAATCATCTGAATTATCATTACTAAAGATTTAATAACTGGGAATAACAAGTGTGAAATACAGTCTCTAGAGGAACGATACTCGTACTCTCGTACACTATATTATTACTTGACATCTTGTACTTGCGATTATTTCGATCTTGAATACTATTAATTTTTACTAAAGATTTTACAGTGCAAGTTTTTCTCGATCAGTCGAACATGAGACATTGGATCTGATACTACTTGTAAGACTGAGCGTTTGCTTCTTAACCAAAAGCTATCACTAATAAGTCCCAACATCGTGGTTCAATTATACTCAACAGAGATAATTATTGTATCCCAACAAAAAGAAATAAATATTCATGAAACAAAAGTCAACCATTATTATTTTTTAAATGGAAAAATCAATCTCTTCTCGAATTGGGTTTATGTAAACCTTAAAATTTTCATTGCTCCCAAATACATGAACCAAGTTTTTTGCTCTCCTCCGAATCTTTTCCAAACCTATGAGCTCTTTATACTAATGTCTAATTTCACTCGCTCCCTTCTTCTTGTGTCTTCTCTCTTCGCGTGATACTTAACCCAAATAGAAGATTTTTGGGAGGTGGGTTTTTTGGGTTGACCTACAATAACCGGAGGATATTACATAAATTTTTTAATGTGGTTTTTTATTCTTTAAAGTTGAATAGGTGAAAATTATTTTGGGTCCAAGTAAGATAATCTTAAAAGATCCCTAATTTTATATCATGTTGGCAAACATAGGTGTCAAATAATCAATTTCTTGCTACCTATAAATTTTCTGGCCAAAATTGGACTCTAATTACAAAAATTAAAAAAATTAAATAAGTTTAGTTGTGACATGTAATATCATGACGGGTATTCTTCGATTACGTTTACTTGAGGTGATTAACATGTGATATATTTATTAATCTAGTATTTACTTACAAAAGTAAAAATTTTCTTAAACTCAAAAGTTTGTCAATAATCAAATTTAGACATGATTTTTATTCCATAGTTTCAGTAAGGATAAATAATCTATGATCTACATAAATGAAATGACAAAAGTAACTATTGTAGTCCAATATGTATGATGTTTGAAGGGAAGAGTGGGATTTAAAAATAATCTACGAACTATATTTTTTTTTTTAAAAAAAAAAAGAAAGCAAAATGACAGTTTTCGTCCCATATGTATTGATGTGTGATATTTTTAGTTATGTATATTTTAATGAATAAATTATGGTCATGTAACTATGTTCTTTTCAAATTTTTTCTTTTTGTCAAAGCGTGCAATTAAATGAATTATAGCTTTGTTAAAATACGTTTTCAAACACATGCATATCTTGAGAAATTTTTTTAACCACGTATTTATAAAAAAATTAACAATAAATTGGTCATTTTAATTACATTATTTTGGGAGAAGGACTAAAATTGATTAAAAAATCTTATTTCTAAGAATATAATTGATTCAACGAAACATACATAACTGAAAACATCAGACATCAATACATGCATGAGTAAGTTGGTGGGTTTGGCTGAATCACCATGATTTACCTCCTCTCACATTCCAGTCGGACCGGGGGATGAGGGGCGCCTAAGGTGAGCGATTTCACCTTTTTGGAGCAATGAGTAAGTTGGTGGGTTGCCTCCCCCACCCAACCCCAACCCGCAACCTAAACGGTCGGATTGACATATTTTGACACGCCTTCGAACTTGACGCTAAAATCGTAACCCAAACCGCCTATTTTTTATGACAGGACGGACTGATACGACAGGTCTACTACGTTTTGATACAGACGTGAATGGAATTTATAAATTATAATTTTTTTCATATATCTCATAAATTAAGTATCTAATTGTCCATATTATCGATTTGATTACTTTTATTCAAGTATATCTTTATACAATCTCAAACCAATATTTTTTAATATAAATTTTACCATTTTGTGTCTAGATATATTATAAATAATTTTATTTAGTTTGAAAACAGTATGTAATAATAAATAATACTGAATAACGTGCATCCAATTATTCAAGTTTCAACAATACAAATTACTTTTAATTAGTTTGAATAAAACTGATACATATTTGTACATATTATTTTTAAACTCTTAATATTATTTAAATTTTCTTGGATTCATGCTAAAATTAAATCCATCATCACGGGATATTAAATATAATATATTTACGTAAGTTGAATGAATTCTACCTCATCATAATCCGTCGGCGCAACTTTTTGCGTGCACGGGTGCAAATTATAGAATAAATTGTTCGAATCCAACGACTAAATCAACCTCATTTTGTTTGTTTACGGGGAAAAAGCAATATTTTCCTAATATTTTTTCCCACTTTATTTGGTCAATTTTAAATATTTAATAATGCCATTATTTGAAAATAAATAAAATTGTGTAAATTGATCGGGACATTAGCGACGGACGTCGAAATAAATATTTTTTCCGATATTTTTCGTATAATCGCCCACTCTTACATATGTTATATGAATTTAAAAATAATAATTACTTCAAGTCAAATCAATATCTTTTACAGTGTGTTTGACAATCAGGATTTTATAGGATTTGGAATTGGATTTGGAATTGGATTTGGAAATACAAGTATTTGAAATTTCATTTGGTGTTTGGTTTAAAATTTAAAAATGGTATTTACAAATCCATTTCTTGTTTGGAGGAAAAAAGATTTGAATTTAGAATTTTAAAATTTTACTAAACTATCCTTAGAAAACATATAAACATAAATAACTAAAAAAAATTTAGAAATTAATAATTCTTCTCTATTATTTGCATTTGTAAATTCAAAAATTAATTATTATTTATTAATCATAGTGCACATAAAATAATAATTAAAAAATCATCAAACCACTTCAAACTTTAACATGAAATTAATTATTAAACGTAAAAAGAAGCTTTGGTAATTACTATAATTTTTATTATATTAATCAGTAAATAACACAAGAAACTTATAAAATTCAAACAAAATCTTTCAACTTCTAAAAAAAGCTAAAACGAAAAAAAAGTCTAACCATTTAGAAACTTTTGGTGGAGAATGATGTGTTGGATAAAAAGTAATTTTATGTTTTTAAAATCCAAATCCCACCAAATCTTATCAAATTTGATGGGATTTGGATATGTTTGTGGAAATCTCATGAAATCCTAAGCAAATCCGAATTCTTTTCTTTGAACATCTTGCCAAACAGTAAAAATAGGATTTTGAAATCCAAATCCCATGAAATCCTCCCAAATCCTGGTTGCCAAACACTTAAGCTCATAATTTTCCTTTTACGTACAAATACAAAAATTCAATATATTAGATATAAATAATCAAATTTAATAGAACATAAAAAATTAGACATTATCTTTCCAAAGGAATTATATTATTTTAGAATTTTAATTTTTGAATAATATCTCCTCTTTCATATCGGAGAACATAATAATTTTGCGATCATCTATATGCTTCTAAGATTAATTGGTTAGAACGACATAAATGAATAATTTGTTGACCAATGATACAATTGAATAATGCAACCCTCTTAATTCAGAACTTGGTAAGATTGATTCTTGCTTTCATTATGCTGATTTTAGTTGTTTAATTGTTGTTTAGATTTATTATTTCTTAGCGATTGCTAATTTTAGTTTTAGTATTTTTTAAAATTCTCATTAAAGAAATCCTTTTTTTAATTGTATTTTCATGAAAGAAAGAAATTTTTCGTTTCATGTGGATTCGACTCTACTCATCATTATATTTGGAACAAGAATTTAAATATAGTGGCTCGACGACATCATATCATTATGTAATAATTTCGATATAATTAACTTAAAATATCAATTAATGTCGAATGATGTATCAATTTATCATGTAAATTTTTCAATTTATCATGTAAAATTTTTAATTAACTATCGTAGATTCATGATAAACGATCCAAACCAAGCCAATTTAAAATTTTTAATTAACTATCATAGACTCATAAATTTTTTAATCTATATAAATTCATTATATTCAATTTAAAATAATATTTTATAATAATAATTTATATAGTTACTCAATGTGCATATGACTTAATCATGTAAATTTTCAGGGATAAAGAATAAGTCGGTGTATTTTTGTTAATTTATTTTATTTATTATGTTTTAAAGATGATTCTAGTATAATGATATGCAAGTAAGATCAAAAATATAATTGTGGTGGTGTGAATTCATCTTTATTTCAACAAGGTCTTGTGTTCAATTTATTCTATTGAAATCAGTACTAATATATTTATTTGTCAACTCAACAAATGAGTCAAACTCAAGCTTAAGAGCCATCTAAACTAGTCGAGCTAGAAAGACTATATATGAATATGTTTGCGAGCTCACGAGCCGAATATCCTTAGACTTGAACTCGGTTTGATTAAATTTTCGAACTCGAAAACGAGTTTAGCTTGATATAATTAACAAATGAATTCCAACTAGTTTTTTATTGAACCGAACTCTGAATAATTTGATTACTTTACATTCTTACTTGTAAATGATAAAGTGGTCGGAAAGTACCATCCTATTTCTCAATATCTCCCCCAACAAGCCAAAATTCGCCTCCCGTTAGTCAAAATATCATGTCAATTGGAAATCTAAATATTACTATATTAAAAAATATATACGATCCGCGATTCCCCTAGATTCTCTCCCTCTGAATAATCCCAGTTTAATCCCTGCAACATCCACACCGTCCTCGACCCTTCAATTTTCCAAGGGCTGTAATCCGTAAAGATTCAATCTTTCTCCGCCTTTGGGATTTGCAGAAGGGCCGTTTTCCGCCGCACATTCTTGTGAGTTTGATCGACCCCACGATGATTCCTGTCCCAGATTCTTTTGAACGTATCCGATTATAATTTATCGAATTGTGCTGGAAAAGAAATACTTAAACGCGTACGTATTCGTGGGGGCATACTTCCAAAATCGAGTACTTTATCCTCATTCGGGGAAAAAGATTGAATCTTGGGGAGCCAATTGAGAAAAATTCGAGGGTAGTTATGGGTTTTCTTCGTGATGCACATAAAGATTGTAGTGATGGTGTTGCTGGGGGTTTAAGATGTCTCGTGAGGAGAAAACAGGTTGATTCTTCTCATTCGAAGTCAGCTCCCCCTGGAAGTGATCATAATCGATTGGCCAAGGCTTTGAGTATACCTCATCTCGTAGCCATCGGTAAGATAATTTTGTTAATAATGTTTTTGGTTAATTTTCTTATACATTATTCTAGAGTTTGAGGTTTCTGGTTTTTTACCGTTTCTTATTGTATTGGATTGTCTTTTGAGGTGTTTGTGTAGTTGATTTTCTTCTCATCCATCAGTTTCGCATTTGATCTCTGATAGTATGCTCGTGTAGTTTTATATTTTCATATGTTGTATGAAGAAGGGAGAGTTTTGTTTCTGTGCTTCAACCCGAATCCATTTTCTTTGCTTGGAATCCATTAGATCGCGTTCCTGCAGTTTAACTTCTGATTATGATTTTTGTGATTGGAGTTTGCTCGTCTAATGTTATTTCATTAATTTACTGTAAGTAGGAGACTTTTATTTCTGTGCTTCAGCTTTTTATCCATTTTCTTTGTTTTAAATTGGTTAAATTCTGCTCCTAACTTTATTACTTCTGATGATAATTTGAAATATTTACGATTCTAGTGATTATACATATTATTGAATTATGCCAAGAGTACAGTAATGTGAATAGTGGACTGATTTTTCTTTTTTTTATCGGAATCATTTTTCGTTATATTTTGTAGGAGTTGGTGCAACAATTGGTGCTGGGGTTTATATTCTTGTCGGTACCGTTGCTAGGGAGCATTCTGGGCCAGCCCTTACCTTTTCCTTTCTTATAGCTGGAATAGCGGCCGCCCTTTCTGCTTTCTGTTATGCCGAGCTAGCAAGTCGATGCCCTTCTGCTGGAAGTGCATATCATTATTCTTACATCTGTGCTGGAGAAGGGTAAATTTCGTTTCAAATCTGTCTCGCCACAGTTTGAATAATGTCTACTTTGTGAATTCACCTGTGATTTCAAACCTTACGAGTCTTTCGTTGCATATGATCATCTCTCTCCACTTCAATCATATCTAGTGTAAACTATTTCATGGTAACATGCTACAGTGGAGTTTCCTATGGAAATTTGCTGTTCGTTGTTCATGATTTTGCATTCGTTTATATGATTTCAAGGTCTGACTTCTTTGTGAACAAACCTGCCCACTGCGAGCTTTCATTAATTAGTTTATTGCAAACAATTGGAGATAAATATGCTGTTAAAGTATTGATTTGAACACTTATTTTTGTTTCAAACAGTGTTGCTTGGTTGATTGGTTGGGCATTGATATTGGAATACACCATTGGAGGTTCGGCCGTTGCTCGTGGCATATCCCCTAATCTGGTGCGTGGGGTACATCTGCGTGTCATTAAGGTTTTTGGATTAGTACTTGATGGTGACTTGGTTTTATTTTATCACCTTTTTTCCTGCAACAGGCGATGCTTTTTGGAGGTCCAAATAGTCTCCCTTCTTTTCTAGCTCGCCAAACTATTCCCGGGCTTGGTATTGTGGTTGATCCATGTGCAACTGTCTTAATTTTTGTGGTCACAGGGCTTTTGTGCGTGGGAATCAAGGAGGTCTCTTTACAGTATTACTACCTTATTGCATTGGGTTTTCCACCACTAAAGTTTTTGGATTTCTAAATTAGTTAGCAAAATAAAATGTGTATGCAGAGTACGTTTGTCCAAGGAATCGTAACTTCAGCAAATGTATGCGCCATGATCTTTGTCATTATAGCTGGTGGATATTTAGGCATTAAGACTGGATGGCCTGGCTATGAACTTTCCACTGGGTAATCTTTTTTATAATTGTTAGCGATTTGCATTCCAGTTAAATTGCTTTATCATCTCTCCCAGATGTATGAAACTGTTCGCCAATATTCCATTTTCTTTTAGATATTTACCCTTTGGGGCTAATGGGATGCTTGCTGGTGCTTCAACAGTATTTTTTGCATATATAGGATTTGATGCGGTCGCTAGTACAGCAGAAGAGGTATATGCTACTTTGAACTCATTGAATTTAAAATAATCGTAATATAATGAAAAAAACCGCAACAAAGAAGATCTACATGTTTGGGTATCAAAACCTACATTTACGATACGACGTGCAGAAGGCTAAAATTCTTATTGGTGTCTCTTTGTTGAAAATGTAATCATCTCCCCTTTAGATTGGTTAAATATCATGGAATAAATATGGTATATCTGTAGGAAATATTCTTATTACTAAATCCCACTAAATAATATTAAAGATACATCTCATCTTAATAATACCAAATCCAATTCCAGCATGTATTATTTGATTTCTAATTGTAACATCCTGACAAGAAAGCTTGGCCATGAATTTCCTTCTCGCTACAGGTAAAAAACCCTCAACGGGACCTACCACTGGGCATTGGCTTATCATTATCCTTATGTTGCACGCTTTACATGCTAGTTTCTGCGATCATAGTTGGTTTAGTGCCCTATTACGCCTTGGATCCTGACACTCCTATTTCCTCTGCCTTTGCTAGCCATGGTGTTAAGTGGGCAGCGTAAGTTGTTTATGTCTTTGTTATCTTGTTTGTGTTATTTTTAAGCTTAATTTCCGCTATGTGCTCCATTTGTAATTATTGTTGATTTACGTGAAATGCAGTTATATCATAGCTGTTGGAGCTTGTACTGCTCTTTGTTCAACATTGATGGGGTCTATCCTGCCACAGGTAATCACTATTCTTTCGTGCCGCATAAATGTTAACTCTCTAAAATAGCATTTTGTTTTCTTTTGGTAAAGTTTATCGGAAAGAGTCATATTTTTAATTCTAGTTGGAGGAAATTTTCCTGGTATTTATGAGCTCACCTTGAAATCGAAAGGTTTCTCACTAAAATGAGTTGTTAATAACGTAGAAAGTTAAGAATGTGTTTCTGTATGACAGCCACGAATTCTAATGGCAATGGCCAGAGATGGACTGCTGCCGTCATTTTTTTCAGATGTCAATAAAAGCACTCAAGTTCCTGTGAAAAGTACTGTAGTAACCGGTTTACTTTCCGGATTCTTGGCATTCTTCATGGATGTGGACCAGTTATCGGGAATGGTATGTGCCTTTGTTACTTGTAAGAGAAGTTCATTTAAACCAAACTGGGACATCAAATTCTCTTCTAGTTTTTTTTTCTACTGAAATTTTTACAAGGTCCTGATTACTGAATTTTACCCGCAGGTTAGTGTTGGCACACTTCTTGCATTTACCATGGTGGCAATCTCGGTGCTGATACTGAGATATGTCCCACCAGACAAGGTTCCTCTTCTGGCACATTTTCAGGAAGCAATAGATTCAGTTTCAGTGCGTTACAGCAACAACAATTGTCCTGGAAACGCCAATGTGGAGCACACAAAAGATCATGCGACATCTCCGGAAAGCAGTGTTCCACTTTTAGCGGACAAAGAAATATCTGTTGAGTATCCTTTCTTAGAGAAAGCAGTGAAGAAATTCAAATGTAAGTTTTATCCGACGCTGGAATCTAAATAATTCTTGATGGGCATTTTTGGAAAGTTGTTGCCACCCTCCTATTACCTAGAATTGTGAGACGAGTCGGTTGGCTCATGAGGCTGTCTAGCCGGATCGTGTCAAGCTGAATTGTGTCAGGAATCTTGATCTTGATTTTTCTAATCCCTGGAGAGAAAGATGCTGCCCTCGAGCTCCAGCTTCTTTATTTTGAGCTCGGGCTTTAATTTTTTTTTATTGAGTTCAATTTCAAGTTCAAGTCATTTACATCTCTAGTGGGATCCATGAGACAGATGATGTAATTCCAATCTATTGATTGATTCAATGTGATTGCAACGATTCATTTTTCCTTGTATTTTTCGCAGTTATTTTGAGTGAAGGAAATCATAGGAAGATTGCAATAGTTGCTTCTGAATCAAGTTATTCCAATCTATTGATTGGTTCAATGTGATTGCAACGATTCATTTTTCCTTGTATTTTTCGCAGTTATTTTGAGTGAAGGAAATCGTAGGAAGATTGCTGGCTGGTCGATCTTGCTTACATGTGTTGGTGTACTAGTTCTAACTTCAGCAGCTTCAACTATGAGCCTTAACAGGTGGCTTAGGTTTTAGGAATCATAATTTTTTTTACTTTTAATGCTTTGTATAAACACTAGCAAACCTAGCAATTCAATTTTTATCAGCTCTCTTCGATATGCACTTTGTGGAATTGGTGGCTTTCTTCTTCTCTCTGGCCTAGTATCACTCACCTCTATGGATCAAGATGATGCAAGGCATAGTTTTGGGCACACTGGAGGTATTTTCGCTTATATACAAATGAGTGTTAATTTTATCTACTACTCTAGACCTCGAGCCAGAGAAGCATTTCTCCTGAAAATGATCATTTCATCCACCTGTCCATCCCTTGAGGTTACAATCGATCATATAGAGCCCTGAGATACTAAATATTGGACCTCAGTGAATACAGGGCTGGACCTTAAGAAAAAAGAGGTGTGATCTCCCTCAACGTGGAAAAAACTTGATATTTACATCTATAATATTAGAAGAAAAAAATTGCCTCCCCTCAATTACATAAGACCACCACTTTGGCTCTCCTCACCCAGTTTCAACCTTGAGTGCGTAAGGCTGCTGTTCTTGCAGTGATGTGTGGCAACAATCAAATATGGCCTTAGGGTAGTTAAAATATCTGATTTCTATTTTTATATCAATTATACCTTATAGTTTGTCGGCATACATTAGTTCTATAATTGGTATCATAGTCATTCGGTATCCATGTGGAATTATCGAGGGAATAACATTATTGACATTTTGTTATCAATGGAAATATAGTGATAATGCCTTTAATATTTGTCTTATTTTAAAATATTCCATTTGCATAATTTTTTGAAAATTGTTGTATCCGTAAATTATATTCTTGTTTCTGTCTCTCAGGTTTCATTTGCCCATTCATTCCACTGCTACCTATCGCCTCCATACTCATCAATGTCTACTTATTAATCAATCTCGGGTGAGCATCTGTGAATTTCTCGGCTGTTAAGCACAAATTCGCTCCAAGTTCGTCATATAATCTTAAAGAATCATTATTTCATGTCATAATCTTCAGGGGAAAAAAAAAAAGAAAACTTGTTTGGGAGCAAGAACTGCATTTGCTGACCTGTATGACTGCCTATGTAGCTCAACTATTGAAACATAACTTTTGAGTTTATATGCAGTTGATAACATTTGAATAGCATTGTCAGAGGGAATTGTAGTTTTTGGTATAATGAAAATCTCTTGATTAATATGATTTTAACGGCATTTATCTGCATTCAAGATCTTCTACTTGGATCCGTGTTTCTATATGGCTGGCGGTAGGAGTATTTATCTACATTTTCTACGGCCGGAAGCATAGCTCGTTGCAGGATGCAGTCTACGTCCCTGCAACTTGGGTCGATGAAATATACGAAACTTCTAGCAACTCTCTGCCGTAGCTTGACACCATTTACCACTAAATCTAAGGATTCCTTACAATTCTGTAATGATTCCTAGGTGTATTTGCGGTTTGAAGCTGGATCGTCTGGATAAAGAAGATGTCCAGTATTTTACATCTCAGAAACACTGTATATCCCTCTTATAGGATGTTTGGTATGTCATTGCATGATATTATGATTTAAGGTTCCCTTGTAACATAGTCATTTATATGTAGTCGAATCAATTGTAGGAGAAGATAGCTTAAAGAAAATGGATTGAGAAAAATGATACCTTCTGTATTTGTGTATAATTGTATATATATTATATGTATTCTTGTTTAAGTTATTTGGTTGGAGATATTGTATTAACATAGTACAAATGTTATATATGAAACACAATTTTCATAGAATGTAAAAAAGTTCAGCTTTTTGATCAATAGATATAATATGTTTTCTAGGGACTTGAAATTTATTATGTGAAAATTAATTTTAGTCCATTGACAAACTTTATGAGTCGATCAGATCATTTGATTTTTTTTTTGTTTGGTCATAGAAGTGTTTGTTATAATTTGATTTCGTGTTAAACCCGGAACTTGGCTACATAGATCAAGGCAAAAACTTGTCTGAGATGATCTTACGGATCGTATTTTGTGAGAGGAATATCTAATTTGGGTCATCCATGAAAAAATATTACTTTTTATGTTAATATTATTACTTTTTATTGTGAGTATCGGTAGGGTTGATCGGTCTCACAGATAAAAATTCGTGAAATCGTCTAACAAGTAACACAACGGAACAAAAATTGTCTCTCTTCTGTTGAAACAAGTAGGAAATAATTCAAATAGAGCAATTAAAATTCAGCAAGCACAATCAAGTGATATAAACAACATGCATCAACAATTTTTAATGTGGGAAATTTCGCAGGAGTGAGGAATTAAATCCAAGGGACCAGAGTCCACCAAAATAATCTCCAATATAACAGATAATGAGATTACAACCAATCCACAACTAAAACCAACCAACATACAATTACAGATCATAATCAAGATATCACAATCGTGAAATAACAAGAGAACAAGAAAGATATCATCTAAAAGCTCATTGTACCGAACATATTCTCATCGATACAGAGATCCAAATATGATCTCCTACATTCACAATGTACTTCAAGTCTTCCCAGGACGGATCCAAGATTATAAGTTTGCAAGATTATAAGTTTGGGGTTGGGGGGGTGGGGGGGGGAGGGGGGGCCCACTCACCCCAACCCACACATACAAAAATTGGAAAATAATTATTACATGTTTGCATATAAATTTCAATAATAAGAATACAATAATTAAAAAAATAAACAGAATATTTAAAAGTAATATAACAGACAACGCCTAAGAAAAATGGAACACGGACCATATATATAAACCTTGAAAGTCTTTAATCATTAAACTAATTATAGATACTTCATATTTTTTGTAGGTCAAATTATATATATATACTAAATAATAAAATATATATTATATAGTAATAATTTTTAAAAAAAAAATTGGGGGGGCCGTGACCCCTCCTGGTCATATGGTGAATCCGCCACTAAGTCTTCCTGAATAAGCTGTACAAATTTCAGCTAAATCCAATGCTCAGATTACCGAAAACGGCCTTCGCAAGCACACTGTGTAGATTGAGCAAGAAACCAACCACCTCTATTCGTCGTCTAGAAATTGCCCCCTACCGTGACCTCCTTCCGAGGTAGTGCATAACATACATGCGAATGACACCACCCGAACTGGAATTATCTCGGTCAATTTATAAATGTTGCATGCCGTAGAGTCCTCGTGAAATTCTATTGATAAAGTTATAATGAAACTCTACTATTAGAGTCATTTTGAAACTCTAATATTAAAGTTTTCCTCAAACTCTACTATTAAACTCCTTCAGAAACTCTACAATTAGAGTCCTCCGAAAACTTATACTTTCGACCACTTCCAGTTTGCTGACACTAATCGAGAGTATAGTCAGAAACTATTGACTCGAGCGTTATAGTGTCTTCGTCGAGCATCTCCCAATGCTATTCTCTTTGTTTTGTGATACATGTAACAACCCACAAAATTTGTTCTTTGGACCCATTTGAGTATTAGCGTGTCACCCGGATCTCTGTGAAATACCCAAATTTTCTCTATTAGGGTAATATCGTTTTTAGGCCACATCACCATTATTATATGTGGATGAATTAATCTCATAGAATGGAACATAACAAAATGTATGGAATTAATATATATATATATATTAATATATATATATATATATATATATATATATATATATATATAAAATGTATTAAAAATAATATTATTGTAGCTAAAATCTCCAACACCGCATATCTAAAAGTGGGCTAATTGCACCGGTGCCCCCTATAAAATCGTCATAACCTAAAACTTCCTATGAAATTTTGATCAGCTGTGATGCCCTACCATTTTTTTATTTAATATCTTACTGCCCCTGAACTCACTTGTAATATATTTATCATTATGAAATTCTCGATACAACAAAGTCCACAGTGAGTTTTATCTATGTTATTTTGAAATTATCGATATATATATATATACTGTTCTAAAAAATCCGCTTAAATTTGAAGCTCGACAAAAACGCTCCACTTCAGAGAAAAGCGGTTAAACTCTAGTTTGACGCGTAATTAAAACGTTTAATTAAGTGTGTTTAAGCACAATTAATCGTATTTATTTATTTTTAAATTTTTTAGTTCGAAGATATGTCTTTTTATTTTAAAATAATAAATTAAGTTTATAATTTAGATGTTATTTTTTAATTTTAATGATGATTAAGCATATCTGATAATGATTTGACAAATATTTAACATTTTTTTAATGTGATCTAATTGCAAAAAAAAAAAAAAAAAGATTGTAATTTTGAGATTTTTATGCTTTTATAAATATGAGAATTAATGCATCAGACTTAAATTTATCATATTTATGTATTATTTTATCTATTTATTAGTTTGAGATAATTACAATTACACTAAAGATAAAAAAACGTTTTTTCGCCCTTAAGTCTGTGCTAATCTCGCTTAAGTTTGAAAAGTTTGGAGCTCGACATTCACACTTCGGGACGCTTCACACTTTTTAGAACTTTGTTTTCCAGTCTGATTATTAAGGTAATATTTTGTTTCCACAATATAAAGGTAAATATAGATAAGTTTTAAGAAAAAAAAAAAAAAAAAAAAGGTTTATATATATATAATTTTGATATAATAGCGTCCACTGTGAAATCTTTGTGAAGTATATATTTAGCAGTCTAAAACCCTTTGATAAATTTTGACGCACACACCTGTCAACAGATTTAAGCCACTCACCACCGGAATGGGCGGCGCCACCAGATTCATCACCCTCCTTGCCTCCCCATTCCCACCTCTCCGACCATCCCTTCTCCTCCTCCGCCACCGCCTCTCTACTCTCACTACCTCTACCCTCCGCCCTTCCACTCTCTCCTCCTCTCACAAGACCAAATCCCGCACTTCTGACCTAGTCAGTTCATTCCACTCTCAACCCAACAATAGCGCTTACAATCCCAACTTATCCGACACCTCCCGGCAACATCACAACCACCCCTGGCCTGAATGGACTCATTTTCTCAATTTTTTGTCAGATAGACAGGGTTGGTCGGCTCCTAGCCCTGTGGACTTGAAAATACCTCCTGAGGATGCGTTTGTTATGTACGAGGAATTGCCTGACGATTTCGTACTTGCTGCTTCTAATTGCTTGGCTTTTGCTCGGGGCAGACCGAACCTTCTTGGGTTTGTTCTCTTTTCCTGTTTAGTTTTAGTAACACCGGCGAAATGTAAAATGGCTCATTTGGTCGTGTTTCCCAGAAAGTGAACTTCGAAATGGTTTCACAATTATGTTTTGGAGACCTGCATTTTGTTTTCTGAGATTTTATTTCGATAAAGTATTGTTGGACCGTGATGGTTTCACATTTAATTGTTTTAGCCCATTACCTGGCTACCACTATATACCATTCCTAATTAAAAACCTTATTAGGAACCATTGAAGCGTTCACGGTAGACTGTTGGGATACAAGATAGTGTAAGTGATGTACTCGGATAAAAATTGTTGAGAAGGATGGTAGGTGTTCCGCTTTTAAGTTAAATACAATTGCAGAAATGTGTATGGATGGGGTAAATGCAATGGTTGTAGTGTTATATGTGCTAAATAAATGCATCAAATGCCAGTAGAAATACAAGTAGACATGTCTACTTGTAGTGGACAAAATGGACAAAGTGTGGCAAAAACCGGAAGTCAACATTGTTGTTTTCAATGATATGATCATATCCACTAAAGTACTTAAATAAATCCACCAACAATGGAAGAACTAGGCACTCACTAATACGCTGACAATGGTAGATACGGAGTAAAACTTTGTGGTCATTTGATTGCATATATTGTTCATTTTATATTAATTGTCAACCGAATACCCACAAACCATACATACAAATCAGAGTGACTGCACAGCAAAAAATCTGTATAAAAGTTTCACAGCAAAAAATCTGTATAAAAGTTTCCTGTTGGTTGATTTAGTTCCATATATTGTTACAGTAACCCCATAAAAACAACTAAAATCCAGGTCACAATGAATGCACAATATTTCATCAGAAACATGTTGGATATGTAGTAACCATCTCCAAACACCAATTTCCGAGTTAGAGTATTTCTTGCATTTGATTTGATAGAATAATATGAGGAAACAGCTTACAGTAAGAAATTCTTACCTCATATTTGCTACAACTATAAGAGATGGACACAAGCAACCTACAAGATCCCTTTACGTGATTAATTTTTTCCACGAGTTGGGGATGGATGTTTGCCGGCGAAACAACACGGTTTTTAATTTGGTAAAGGTAGAAACTGGTTGTCCATTATTTTGTTTAATCAAGTGAAAAATGCGTCCTTTTAATTACAAACCATTTTATGCTTCACTTTTTGAAAGGCACAAACAAATGGACTCTTCATGTATCTACTGTCATATGGAGGACTTTTTCTATGTGCCTTTGTGTTGGATGCATTGGGATAAGACCATTGTTGAAGATTTTTTTAGTATCAAGGACAATCTGAATATGTCAAAGAACTCAAGAAATGTTATTCTTATGGCTGTTAATATTGATATATTAATTGATTATGGACTTTTGGTCGGTTTAAATACTTTTACAACAAAGGTATTTCGGAATTCATAGCTTTGATCAACTTCACGCCATCTACAATGTGCGGAGTGACTAACCTTTGGTTATAGAATGAGAGTAACTCCTTCCAAATCACATTTCCTTCATGACTTAATATATATTTGACATTGAAATCAGATTGCTTTCAAGAAGGAACATTGAAGCAGTTGTTTCAAATGGAACTCCCTTTTTATTTAAAAGTGCGCTCGACTGTGCAAGGAGGATGAGGGCATTTCTAGGAACTGATCAAGGCAATGTAAGTGGATTGGTACTATCGTTTTCCTATGTTAAATTCAAACATGTAGATTATTAAGTTAATTGCAAAGGACAATTCTCCCTAGTGCTAGTTTTGTATGCAATCTTCATAATGAATATTGTTGGTGGATTAGGCATGTGTTTGTGTCATTGAGGTCTTATATGAGACAATAATGTCTGCTTTAGTTGAAGCAACAATTTTATTCTCATAATGAACTTCTTTATAATCAATTCCATTTTTTTGTGCAAAATTAATATGCCAAGAAGTGGAAGTAGTTAATGTATGTACAATTTATCATGTATTTCTGAGTGTAATGGATATTAATTATATTTGGACCAGAAACTCATTGCACTCATCATGTTCTTTGCCTGAAGCGGTTCAATCCACCATTAAGTAATATCTGATCATTTCTCTTGACTGCGCTTTTATGCATATGAACTCTTCAATTCATTGGAATTTTGAATTTGAACACAGTGCTTAATATTTTTGTCTTTTGAAACTGGTTTATATTTGTCTTTGAATGGACTGCTGATTTCAGGTGTCAGAATATGATAACGCAACCACAATTGATTTAATGAAGTATATAATCAGTTATGCAAGCAATCCAACTGTTTCTTCTGGGAAGAATGGTTTGTATAGTAGGGAACTTGTTGATTCATCCATCCGGAATCTGTTGCATGAGCTGGGTGCTATAAGCGGGACAGGTCACTCTCCTGCTCAAGAGCAACAGTTGTCAGGCAGATACGGACAAACACCAAGGCCACTTGGACGAAATATTGAAATGAAGAGAGGTGACTGGGTGTGCTCAAAGTAAGTGTATCTGCTCTTGTGTTTACTCAGGGACGCAAATGAACCGAATTGAGCCATATAGCATTCATATTATCTTATTCGAGCTCGAGCTAGAAAATGTTTAGTCGACTCAAATCTAACAAAATTAATAATTTAGAATCATGTTAAAGTTTATATCCAGATGTGGTTCATTTGTGTGCGCTAAATTACCAAATCTGTAATAAGTAAAGGAATCAAGCGCAACTCGTTACTTTTTGCTCGGTCTTCAAGCGTACCAAACAGATAATGCTGCATTAACAATATATTGCCTCTTTTCAACTTGTCTATTTTGACAGATGCAATTTCATGAACTTCGCAAGAAACATGAAATGTCTTGAATGTGAAGAACCCAGACCAAAGAAACAGCTAACTGGAGGGGAGTGGGATTGCCCTCAGTAAGAATTGTTTTATTTCACAGCTATGTTGAAGCTATTAGCTATGAACAACCTCAAACCTTGTTATTTGTAAAATGACAATCAAGATTCTTTATCGCAGATGCAATTTCTTTAATTATGGAAGGAATTTGGTTTGCTTGAGATGTGACTGCAGAAGACCCGGTGCCCCTTTACTTAATGCCACTAACTCTGGATCAGGCTCGGGTTATAATGGGGATTATCAATTCAAAGCCAATATAGATAGTAGAATGGTTGAGAATGGAGGGGAGCTGAATCAATTTTCGGAAATTACCCCTCGAGATTCAGATGTTGAGGATTTGAAAATCCTACCGATCAGAAACCAAGTAACTGTTTCATCAGTGGCCAGGAATCAAGGTACGGTCAGCAGTGAGGCTCAGCCTTTCTCTGGGAATTTTCAGTTTCCAAAAGATTCAGGTGGCGACAGTAGAGTGAACGAGCAGTCTGAAAAGTCAGAAAACTGGTTTAAGAAAGTGGTAGATCTGTATGATGACAAGGACTTGCCTAGTACAATTTCCGATGAGGACTTTACTGCAATGATGCCGACACGCAAGGGAGAAAACCGATTTGTTGTCACCCAGAATAAGGATCGTTCTCTAACTTCACCCAAGTACAAAAGACAGGTAGCTTTGGATCAAGCAAAGGATTCAAACTTTGTTCCTTTTGTTCCATTCCCTCCTGGCTACTTTGCTAGAAAGGAAACAGAACAACCTGATGACCTAGATTCATCGGGAAAAATTACAAGCAACAACTCTTCCCAAAAAGTATCGATAGAAACAGAAAATTTCGACAGCTCTAGACTTATTTCGGTGCCTACAAAAGAAGACAAAACAGTGAGGTCGGAGAATTCTGTTTTTGCTAATAAGTTTATGGTTGATACAAGTACCGAGCCCGGGAGGGATAACCCACCAACAAGCACAAAATCTTCACATTTGTCAGATAATATTGTGACACCTCCCTATTCGAGCCCTGATCAAAGCTCCCACTCTATCAATAATAATCCGGGGAAACCGAAAATGTCTGAATGTGAGGATGTTCGAAGTAGCTGGACAGGAAAGAGCTTGGAGGGGTCGGCTGTGAAGGAACCTGATCCTCTAGACATGTCGGAAGAGGCGAAAGCTGAAAGGTGGTTCAAACGTGCTGCACAAATAAAGGATATTTCTGAACTTAGCCAGATCCCAGATGAAGATTTCCCCTCGATAATGCCAATGCGGAAAGGTGTGAACAGGTTTGTTGTGAGCAAGAGGAAAACGCCCCTCGAGAGGAGGCTGACATCCCAGCAATATAGGAGAAGTCTACCTATTGTGAGTACTGATCAGGTGAGAAATGAAACTGATAATAGTTAAAAAAAATAAAAAAAAAAATCGAACTTGTTTTAGAAAATTTGATCTCTATAGTTTGTTTATACATTTAGTGAAATTGTGTTGTCTCACTTTTCAAGTTAAAGAATGATGGAAAATTCTACTGCTCTGAAATAGATCTAGTCGCATGTTATGTTTCGGTTGGATTTATGTATTCTATTGAATGTATTCATTTCTATGATGAAAAGGGTATTAAAAACAGTAAAAATTCGGTTTTAGAGCCTTGGAATTTTGTTTATCTGACTCATAAGCTTGGAGTTTGTTGAGATAAAACAAAATCACAAGTTTTTTTATTGCAGACAAAAAAACTCAAGCCACTTGCGATAAAGAACTATGGCAATGATATACTGTATTCCATTGTGTCCAAAATCAAATCAACTTTTCAAAAGCTAAGAGCAAGAAGTCACAACGAGCAAAGAAGAATTAAATGGAAATTTAATGATATGTACGGCGACGGATAGCGATAATTCCATTCCATCATACTTATTTTACGCACTTTACATCTTTCCCAACCTTTTATCTAAATGTTACTTGTTAATTGTTGCTTGATTTGAATATATCACAAATACTAGTCAAACCAGACTGCTTCTTTGTGATTAGTCTCTCTCTAAACTCTAATATGATTCAAAAATACATATATGGGAAAATTGTGAATTTGGTCTTATATATGGATTATTTCACCCTACCCCTGCAGGCCTGCAGGGGTACATCCAAGGGTCAGAATTTTTCTGGCCCAATTTTTTTTTTTAATTTTTTTATTCCCTATGATATGAATCTCAATCCTTGGATACTAAGGTGTGGGCACTGCTCCCCACACCCAGGATCGAACATTCCCTTATATATTTGTCTATTTGTGATTTTAGTAATTTATATCAATATTTTATAACCGGTGATTGAACCCAGTCTACTTTAAAATAGTGCTTCAACAAGTGAGACCGACAAACTGTTATATTATATAAAATATTAATATAATATAAATAAAATATTTTAAATTTGAAAATATTAAAGGTGAGTATAAATATATATAAAAAACATTAAACGGTATATTAAAGGTGAATATAAATATGTAAAAAAACATTTACCACCGTTTAAAATCTAAACAACAACATACATATAGTCAAAATATCAAATATAATTATATGTATATTTTTTTAAAACGAAAAAATCAAATAAGTTCTCATAATACTAAAAAAATATTTTCAACAAATTTCAAAATTCAAAAAAAAAAAATCATCATTATATATATATATATATATATATATATATATATATAATAACTTAAACAATCCTACAATTTTAATTTAAATTTATTAAATATAAGAAATAGCTAAATTGTTAAAAAAAATTAACTGGTTTTTAACTGGTTCATTTGTTCATGATCGTTCCAACCGGTTCTTGATTGAGTTTATCCTCAAAATGATTTTTGAATGTGGTTCGTACCATATCTTTGGCCGATTTCTCACGGGTCAAATCGGTCGGTGCAGTTCAATCGATATGTCTGGTCTATTTTAAAAAAAAAATTCTATATTATCAAAATTCAATATTATTTTATTTTTTTAATTTTACTTATATTTTTTTACATAAAGCTAAATTGATGTTGTCATGATATTGATGTGTTCAATGTTATAAAAAATGATTAACATTAAAATATATACGGCCATATGACCACATGAAGGAGTAAATAATAAAAAAACATATATTATCAAAATTACAATTTTACAATCATATTATAAGTTAAACTTATCGATACTGACAATTATCTAAAAAATTGAAAGTTGATAGGGATATATATGGTTATGTTTTGAACAAATCAATGTTGAAAATAATTACTTGGGCCCCTACCTCAGGAAAAAGAAACTTTTCTATGTGCTGGCAATTTCTAAAAAGCTACATTTTCTTACGAATTGGTGAAATTTTGTAGGGATTTGTTTTTTTTTTTTTTTTTAAAGTAAAATTTGTTATGTCTACAATTTTGAGTTCGGTATCGATTTTTCGAAGTATCTGTATATAGGAGGTGCTTATAACTTTTAGACAAAAACTTACGTAAAACGGTTTCACGTGTCGTATTTTGTGAGACAGATTTTTTATTTGGATCATGTGGGGACCCGGACGCTAATCACATTCTAAATCATAATTACGACTAATTAATCAATTAGATAAACATGGTCTAAATTTTTTTCTCAAATTATACAGCGGAAACGTAATGTAATTAAATTCAAATTACATATTAAACATAACATACCATTATTGTATAATCTACAATAATCCGACTAGGTTCAACTACAAGTCAGTGCTGAATCCTAAGTTGCTTCAAAGCCCGGATCTCCACGCTATCTAGTCCAGCCTCGTTCTCTTCTTGACCCTGATCCTAGCCCACCTGTTGCCATGCACACATACAAAACAAGACAACAGCCGGATAACTCCGGTGAGATATAAAAATCCCAGTATAAATCATGTATACATGCTATCATATGAACAATATAAAAGCATATATCCAAATCATATCATATATCAAAATCATGATATAAATCCATAACAAGAATAAATCATATTCTATACATGCACCCTGATCAGGAACATAAATCGATATCCAGAATAAATTCTATTCTAAGCATGTACCAGTATCAGGATCATCAAGGGACATGAACCATCTTCAGGAACATAAATTAACATCCCTCAATACAAGTCAATATCACTGTCACTCAAACTCGTGACTCTACGTTTTAGACTAGACTCAATCCTAGTCTAGGGATCTCGGTTTCCAGAAGTTGGCATTCTATATCGATCAACAGTAATAGGAGAACTCCTATCCACATCGACAGGGTATTGATCAACAGTATTAGAAGAAGCCCTAATTCTATCCACATTGATATGATATCGATCACCAGTAATAGAAGAAGCCCTGATCCTATCCACATCGATATAACATCGATCAACAGTAATAGTAGGAACTATGAATCTATCCACATCGATATAACATCGATCAATAGTAATAGTAGGAACTATGAATCTATCCACATCGATATGATATCAATCACCAGTAATAGGAGAAGCTATACATCTATCCACATCGATATAATATCAATCAACAGTAATAGAAGAAGCTATCAATCTATCCACATCGATAACCAAACATCCAGTGACAGACTTTGGCACCACCGCCAATACACTATCTTATGATATCGTGCAATGTGCCCGTGGCGATCCCGTCACGATCAGGCACTTCTGTCACAAGATTACTCGACGAATACCTGCTGTCTATATCTCAAGAGAACAAGTAATCTAATACCTATTATCTATATATCAAGAGAACAAGTATATCAATCAAATACATGCAAATATCAATGCAATAAAGTAAAGTATGTGATTTAGAGGAACTCGAGTCCAACCTCACTCGAGTTGTGCAATCCCAACTCAACATTAATTTATACCTTTATCTTCTCGCTCAGAAGACGAAGAAGAAGTCCCGACTCTATCTCGGTCCATTCCCAAATCTGGTAATAACAATTGAATAGGTATAATATCAATAATCAACTCAATTCAATACCTGTTCCGATCATTACTCAATCACAATACAATCTGATCAATGTCAATCGACATACGGTACCATAATACAATCCAAATCAATACCAAATCTGATCGATATCAATTAACTGATGTTTTGACGGCATAACGATACTGTCTCAATAACCCCGTCAGTCCAGACATCACAGATATAATACCAGACTTCGTAATCAATATCAATACCAGTCATAATCTCAAAAACAATACAAATCTGATATGAAATCTCAGTCAAATCGACTCCGAAAATCATAACAATTACATAATCAGTCTGTTTCTCAATCTGACTTCGAGTCTATGATGTTTAACATGACAAGAACATCATATATGAATTCTATTCAATTCTGACAACAGCATAATTTCAAAGCATATGAAAACGTAGCAAAACTTACGTCAAGTTGTAGCCTACGTTGATAGGAACTCGGTACTGTACTCAGATTCAAAATCAGATGGACGGATTTCACAGAATCGCAAATCTAAAAGGCGTAAGAATTTTTGAATGATTTTTCGATTCCTTCCGACTGAATTTATCAATGTTTGTACATATATATATCTATATACATACACATTTGCATGTAAGTGACCAAGTGGCAATTTCTCATTTTGCATGACTGGCGCTCGGGCGGTTAAAATGTACCGCTCGAGCGCGGAGCCTTCTGTGCGGAACTACGCTTATAATCCATTGGCGCTCGGGCGGTAATTCTTTACCGCTCGGGCGCCATGTTCTGTCCCAATCTTCCACTTATGGGATACTGGCGCTCGGCTTCTTCATAATTCAAAAGCCAATTCCAACGTGTCCCTTTAGATGATATTAATTAATCCATAAATCATTTCAGATTAATCTCAGATTACGTAATTATACCCAAATCATTTCAGATTACAGTAATCAAATTCTCGGGCATTACAGATCATCCATGAAAAGTATTACTTGTTATGCTAAAAATATTATTTTTTATTGTGAATATCGGTAGGGTTGACCCGTCTCACTAGAGACCTACTCTAACTTTTTATGTTATTTGTATGAATATGTTTCTTGTGAAATTGTCTCACGAGTCCATATCCATGAGACAGGTTGATCCGATCCATATTTTTTTATGAAAAGTACTTGTGATTTTCACAAGAGTTTTTGTATATTTGTATTTTTTTTAAACATATGGAAGTATCGAATTAAACATATATTCTAAAATAATAATTACTATATATGAATAATACAAATATGTTGAAAAATATATTTAAAATGTGTGTATTGAATATTTGAATGTTGAATATTTGAATGTTGAAAATAAGAGTTGTAAATATTGAAAATTAGTGTGTGATGATGTAGGTAATGATGTATTTTATTTTTTGGATTATGTGTAATGAAACTCTATAAATAGATATCTCATTTGTGAAGAAAATTACAATTGAGTAGAGAGAAAAATATTATAAAGTGTGTAGTTTGGTAATTTTGAGAGTTTGAGATTTTTACTTTTTACCATAAATTTTTACTTTTTCACAACACGTTATAAGCACGAAGCTCTAAAAGTCCTACATACTTTTCCAAGCTCCAAACAGAAGAAAAAGGTAACAAAAGTAATAATATTTATTTTACTGTTATTTATTTATTGTGTATTTATTTAATATACAATATAATTTTATTATTAGAAATAATAAAAATAAATTTTTCATAAACTTGTTATAAATCCTGGGAGAATGTTAAGACGACATCCCACACTCCCGGTAAGGGATACGACAAGTATAAAAGCCTATAAGGTTTTTAAACAAAATAAATTATGACACTCATTATAATATTATGATATGATATACATAAATTTAAACATGTCTAATATTATATATACCATATTATTACCATAAAATTATACAAATACATACCTTTATTTTTTTGTACACCAACGGTCATAAATAGTAAAAAAAACGGCTAGTTTTTGCCCTATAAATATGATCTCACAAACACATTCAATCACTCCAACTTTCTCTTCATCTCTAAAAATTATTCATCATCAAATTTTTCGAAGAAAAAAAAAGATGGCTTTCTCAAGGATATTTTTAATTATTTTGGTTATCATACTCACGAGTCTTGTATTTATCGGAGAATATCCTCCTCGTGCGTTTTCTTTATTTTTACAAATACTTGTACTTGTTGTTTTATCCGTTACTTTGTATTGCAATATTTATTAACTAATAAAATGCATCGTAATTTTTTTTTAGTACCACCATGTCAAATTTAACAAAGCTCGAATTTGTTGTGCTCGACATCACGGGAAAGAATTATATGCCATGGACTCTAGATGTAGAAATGCATCTTGAGTCATTGGGTCTAAGCGAGACCATTAAAGAAAATGACATATGCACGTCACAAGAAAAGGCAAGAGCCATGATATTTTTGCGTCGACATCTCGACGATGGATTGAAATGTGAATATCTGACTGAAAAAATTCCCATGGCTTTGTGGAAGGGATTAAAAGAAAGATTCGAACATATAAGAGAAGTTATACTTCTAACCGCCCGGGATGAATGAAATACATTGAGATTCCAAGACTTTAAAAAAGTCAGTGATTACAATTCGGCGATGTATAGAATAATCTCGCAATTAAAATTTTGTGGACATGAGGTCACAGAATCTGAGATTCTTGAAAAAACATTTTCCACGTTTCATGCATCAAATATTACTCTACAGCAACAATATAGAGTACGTGGATTCGCGAGATATTCTGAACTCATCGCCTGTCTTCTTGTGGCAGAAAAAAACAACGAGCTATTAATGAGAAATCATCAGTCCCAACCCACTGGATCAACAGCATTTCCAGAAGTAAATGCTGTAAGTAAAAATGAATTTAAACCTGGAAACCAAAATCAAATTCAAAGACAAGGTTTTGGTCGAGATCGAGGTCGTGGACGTGGACGTGGACGTGGAATTGGTCGTGGTCGTGGACGCGGCCGTGGTTTTGAAAATAATAGAGATAGTTATTTTTATAACTCATCTCAAAAGAGCGTCCCAAACAATCCACTGAAAAGGCATCATGAGAATACAAGTGGTAATGAGAATCATTCAAAAAGATATGAAAGTTCTTGTTACAGATGTGGTACTCCAGGGCATTGGTCCAAAGTTTGTCGAGCCCCTGAGCACCTTTGTAAACTTTATAAAGAATCATTAAAGGGGAAAGAAAAGGAGACCAACTTCACTGAACGCAGTGACCGTTGCAGTGATTCAACTCATTTTGATGCTGATGATTTTATGAATGATTTCTCTGGAAATGATCAATATGTTGGTGGGATAGAAATGAACAATATTGATGCTGCAGATTTTCTCAACGATTTCTCTGAAAATGAACAATATAATGGTAGAATATAAATGTAAAATAATTTATTTTTCATGTATTCATAGAATAATGTTTTATTGTATAATTATGATATGTGTTATATTTAAATATATATTGCCATTAATTTATTTCATTGCATATTTTTTTGAAGTTCAAATATGGAAAATGCTATGAGCAAAGCTGAAGTTTGCATACCCGATAGTGGTACAACGCATACTATCCTCCGAGATAAAAGATATTTCTTGGAAGTTGGAACTAAAACCAACAAAAACAACGGTGAATACAATATCAGGTCCTGTAGACTTGATTAAAGGATGTGGTAAAACACAATTTTTGTTACCTAATGGTACACAATTTTTGATCAATGATGCTTTATATTCACCACAATCGAAAAGAAATTTGTTGAGTTTTAATGATATATATTCCCATGGGTATGATACTCAAACAATGAATGAAGGGAATGAGAAATATATGTGTCTTATCACATATAAATCAGGAAAGAAATATGTGATTGAAAAACTACCAATGCTCCCTATTGGATTGCATTATACACATATAAGTCCTATTGAATCAAACATGGTAGTTGATAATTCTTCGATATTAACCAATTGGCATGATCGATTGGGACATCCTGGTTCAACAATGATGCGAAGAATTATAGAAAATACACATGGTCATCCACTGAAAGACCAGAAGATCTTTCAGAATAATAAGTTTCAATGTAAAGCATGTTCTCTCGGAAAACTTATTATAAGACCATCACCAGTCAAAATCCAAACTGAATCACCTGTTTCTTGAACGTATTCAGGGTGATATTTGTGGACCAATCCATCCACCATGTGGACCATTCAGATACTTTATGGTATTGATTGATGCCTCCAGCAGATGGTCACATGTATGTTTATTGTCAACTCGAAATGTTGCATTTGCAAGATTACTTGCTCAAATAATAAAATTGAGGAATCAGTTTCCCGATTATACAATCAAGAAAATTAGACTTGATAATGCTGGTGAATTTACTTCTTAGACTTTCAATGATTATTGTATGTCTATGGGAATCATTGTTGAGCATCATGTTGCTCATGTACATACACAGAATGGATTGGCTGAATCATTGATTAAACGTCTGCAAATGATTGCTAGACCAATGATTATGAAAACAAAGCTCCATATTTCTATATGGGGACATGCAATTTTACATGCTGCTTCATTAATTCGCATCAGACCAAGTGCATATCATAAATACTCCCCATTACAGCTTGCATTTGGTAAAGAACCAGACATTTCTCATCTGAGAATTTTTGGATGTATGGTGTATGTGCCTATTGCACCACCACAACGAAAGAAAATGGGACCTCAAAGAAAGGTTGGAATTTATATCGGTTATGATAGTCCATCAATCATTCGATATCTTGAACCTCAGACAGGCGACGTGTTCACAGCACGTTTTGCTGATTGTCATTTTAATGAGGAAATATTCCCAATGTTAGGGGGAGAACAGAAACATACCGAAAAGGAAATTACATGGTATGTATCATCATTGTTACATCTGGATCCAAGAACAAAACAATGTGAAAAAGATGTACAACAAATTGTACACTTGCAAAGAATAGCAAATCAAATACCAGATGCATTTGCAGACACAAAAGGGGTAACTAAATCATATATACATGCTGCAAATGCCCCTGCTCGAATTGAAATTCCAAATAAACAAATGGAAGATACTCATGATGTCATTAAACGCCTGAAGCGTGGAAGGCCAGTCGGTTCCAAGGATAAAAATCCTCGAAAAAGAAAATTCATAGAGAAACACAATGATCACAAAATAAAGAATGATGTTTCTGAAGAAACACATGATGATCACAAAATAAAAAATGGTGTTCCTGAAGAAACACATGATGATGAAAATGTTCTGTCAGAACCACAAACTGACGAGAATCATGAAATCTCTATCAATTACATTAATACTGAAAAAATATGGAACCGAAAAGATATAGATGAAATTGATGATATATTTTCTTATAATGCGGCAATCGACATCATAAATGATAACGAAGATCATGAACCAAAATTTTTTGGTGAATGTAAAAATCGACAGGATTGGATAAAATGGAAAGATGTCATCCAGGTTGAATTAGATTCGCTAAATAAACGTAATGTTTTTGGACCTATAGTCCTTACACGTGAAGGTGTAAAACCTGTTGGATACAAATGGGTTTTTATTCGAAAGCGAAATGAGAAAAATGAAATAGTAAGATATAAAGCTCGACTTGTTGCACAAGGTTTTTCTCAAAGGCCTGGAATTGATTATGAAGAAACGTATTCTCCTGTGATTAGGGGTGAGCAAAAATTCGGTTAAACCGATTTAACCGACCGAACCGAATTAATTCGGAAATTCGGTTCGGTTAATTCGATTAATTCGGTTTCGAAATTTTCAAAAATCGGTTAATTCGGTTAATTCGGTTCGGTTTCGATTTTTGTAAAAAAATATCGGTTTAACCGAATTAACCGAATTATTAAATAAATAATTTTGATTTTATTTTATTATGTTTTTATTTATAATTTATAATATTTTTATATTTAATATTGTATATTATAATTAAATTTTTTACGAATAAAGTGTTTTATTATGATTAAAATAGAATATTAATTATTAATTTTATGTATAATTTTTAAAATTTTAATTTTTTTAGAATATTAATTATTAATTTTATATATAATTTTTAAAATTTAAATTTTTTTTAAAAAAATCGGTTATTTCGGTTACCGACTGAAATAACCGATTTTAATTCGGTTCAGTTAATTCGGTTTTTGTGAAAATTCGGTTCGGTTCGGTTAGTCTAAAAATTTTCGGTTAAATCGGTTTTCGGTTAATTCGGTTCGGTTTTTAACCGAATTAACCGAATACTCACCCCTACCTGTGATGGATGCAATTACGTTTTGGTATTTGATTAGCTTGGCAGTATCTGAAAATTTAGAAATGAGTCTTATGGATGTTGTTACAGCTTACTTATATGGATCACTTGATAGTAATACATATATATATATATATATATGAAAATCCCTGAAGGATTTAAGATGCCTGAAGCATAAAGTTAAAAACCCAGGGAATGTTATTCTGTGAAATTACAAAGATCATTATATGGGTTAAAGCAATCAGGTCGAATGTGGTATAATCGACTAAGTGATCACTTGATGAAAAAGGGATATGTAAATAATTCAATATGCCCTTGTGTTTTCATTAAGAAAACAACATCCAGATGCGTAATTATTGCTGTATATGTTGATGATTTAAACATCATTGGAACGAATAAGGAAATTCAAGAAGTTGTGTCATACTTGAAGGAAGAATTTGAAATGAAGGATCTTGGAAAAACCAAGTATTGTCTGGGTTTACAAATTGAACAAAAAGAATGTGGAATGTTTGTTCACCAGACAAATTATACAGAAAATATCCTTAAACGTTTTAATATGGATAAAGCAAATCATTTAAGTACTCCAATGGTTGTTAGATCATTAAACATAGAAAAAGATCCATTCCGTCCATGTGAAGATGATGAAGATATTCTTGGTCCAGAAGTACCATATCTAAGTGCCATTGGTGCCCTTATGTACCTTACAAATTGTACAAGGCCTGATATATCTTTTGCCGTGAATCTGTTGGCAAGATTTAGCACATATCCAACAAAGAGACACTGGAACAGAATTAAACATATATTCCGTTATCTACGAGGAACGACAGACTTGTGACTTTTGTATTCAAAAGATGCTAATCCAAGTATAATTGGTTATGCTGATGCTGGATACTTATCTGATCCACACAAGGCACGTTCCCAAACTGGATATGTATTTACTCGTGGAGGCACTGCAATATCTTTGCGTTCACAGAAACAAACGCTTGTAACAACTTCATCAAATCATGCCGAGATTATTGCACTACATGAAGCAAGTCGTGAATGTGTGTGGTTAAAATCAATGACCCAACATATACAAATCTCATGCGGATTATCATTCGACGAGAAGCCTGTGATACTACTATATGAAGATAATGCTGCATGTGTTGCTCAAATGAAATAGGGATACATAAAAAGCGACAGAACTAAACATATTCCTCCTAAGTTCTTCGCATTCACCAAGGAGCTAGAGAAGAATAAATGTATTGATGTTCGTCACATTCAATCAAGTGAAAACTCATCAGATCTCTTCACAAAGGCACTACCTACGACAATATTCAGAAAGCACATATATAATATTGGGATGCACAATCTACGAAATTTGTGAAGAATTATTCATGTCAACATCAGGGGGAGTTTACGTGACTGCACTCTTTTTCACTTACTATGGTTTTTATCCCAATGTGTTTTTCTTAGTAAGGTTTTTAACGAGGCAGTATAAAAGCACGTAATGAAGACAATCATTATGATCATCATCACAAGGGGGAGTGTTGAAAAATATATTTAAAATGTGTGTATTGAATATTTGAATGTTGAAAATAAGAGTTGTAAATATTGAAAATTAGTGTGTGATGATGTAGGTAATGATGTATTTTATTTTTTTGGATTATGTGTAATGAAACTCTATAAATAGATATCTCATTTGTGAAGAAAATTACAATTGAGTAGAGAGAAAAATATTATAAAGTGTGTAGTTTGGTAAATTTTGAGAGTTTGAGATTTTTACTTTTTACCATAAATTTTTACTTTTTCACAACAAAATCGATATCATAAAATATCACTCAATATTTATCTATTTAATAGTGTTTCAAAAAGTTTTATAGTTAATTATTAAATAATTTTAATATAATTATCTTATTTAAGACTATAAATTTATATTCACAAATCATATACTTTACTAATTAACATGTTATTTCAAGTAAAAAGAATTAAAATTTAGTGTTATAAATTTTTAGCAAAAATAATAAATTAATATTAAATCATAAAAACCAAATTTTGTGGTTGATAAGATATGTTAAAAAAATAATATCATAAACGACAAGCATGCGGACGTGTTGTACTTAGATCCACACTACTACATATATTTTTTTTTTTTTTTTTAACGAAATTACTTCATTAAAAAGGTGGGTAAAAAATACAAATACAAGAGACAACCAACTAAACGTTGATTGAGAAACTAAACTAGATCATCGCACTACCAAAGGAAACACTTCCTCATAATTCGGAATACATCGTAGCACAAAAATCTTAATTTTGCGAACTATGTCGTCAATACAAGGCTTCTCATTTTCGAATATACTCCTATTGCGTGCGTTCCAAATGCTATACACCGTCGCTGCTAGAGAGATGAGACGCATTCTGGACAGAATAGAATTACCACGATAGCCACTTCTAAAAGCCCGTAGGACAGCAGGCGGGGAAGCCATCAACTTTGACATACCTAGCCAATCGCGAATCTGTCTCCAAACATCCCCCGAGAACTTGCAAGAGAAGAACAAATGATTTACCGATTCACTTTCCCCAATGCATAGCACACAAGACTTGTCATTAAGGAAAGGTAGACGATCTCTAGTCAGAAGCTTAGCATGGGCCACAAGCCATAGAGTAAATCTATGCTTGGGTAGAATAAACGAACGACTGATTAGAGGTTTCCACGGCCATTTACCCACTGAGTTAGCGAACCAATTGTAAGCATGCGAGAGCCCATTTTGCTTCCCAAACCACGAGACCAAGATAGTAGCTGCTGCTGCCATAGAGCCCAAACGAGTCACCAAATCATCTCTAATGGATATAATTTGCTTAATCAGCGGAGAATCATCCTTGGTGCATACCCAATTCCAAACATCCCCAAATCTGCTATAGTAGTGATTAACCCATTTGATCCACAGGCTATCCTTTCTCAAGTGTATTTTCCAAAGTGTTTTAGCTAATAAAGCCAAATTCCAAGCCCTTAAATTTTTCAACCCCAAGCCCCCATCCACCATCGGTTTACACAGCGTGTTCCAAGCAATCGGTGGACGTTTAGTAGGCCAAACAAACTTCCGGCAGATGGAGTTTATCGAATCAATAACGCACATAGGGATAGGCAAAATTGTAAGCCAAAAACAGTGAATTCCCTGAACCACCGAACGAATTAACTCAATTTTCCCAGCGTAAGACAGAGAGTGCCTAGGCCATGAGTTGATTTTACTCGCTATAGCATCAACAAGTTTACAATAATCTGAAGATCTCAATTGTCTAGACGCTAGAGGGACTCCCAAATAACGAAAAGGAAGTGTGCCAAGGGTAAATCCAGTGATTTGCAATATATTTTGTTTGTTATAATCATTCACCCCCGCCAAATAAATGTTCGACTTCAACAAATTGACCCTCAAACCAGCCATGTCCCCAAAGTCATTCAAACAGTTAATAATCAACCCGACACTGTCAATATCTCCTCGAGAAAGCAGCAGCAAATCATCGGCATAAGCCAAATGGGTTAAATGAAGATTAATGCACTTGGGATGGAATCCATACCTTGGTGATCTCGACATTTGTTTAAGCGATCTAGACAGCACTTCAATGCATAGAGTGAAGAGGAAAGGAGATAGAGGATCCCCTTGTCGCAGACCACGCTGCCCTTTGAAGTGACCGTGATAATGGCCATTGAGTGCAATGGAATAAGAAGTGGTAGAAACGCATTCCATGATCCAGAGAACAAACTTCGGTGGAAAGTTCAAACCAACCAAAACCTCTTCCAAGAAAGACCAGTCAACAGTGTCATAGGCCTTCTGGATATCGACTTTTAAAATGCAGCGAGGGGAAATACGTTTTCTAGCATACTTCCTAAGAAGTTCTTGAGCCAAATGAATATTATCAACAATAGACCGACCACGAATAAACGCTGCTTGGGCTTCATCAATCAAATCTCCCACGACAGTAGCCAATCTGTTCGAAAGTATCTTGGATATTATCTTATAGAAAACTGTGCAGCAAGAAATCGGTCGATAATCTGTTACATGAGAAGCATCCACCGATTTAGGGATCAAAGCAATAACCGCATGGTTCCACTGTTTCAACAACCTACCAGAGGAGAAGAATTCAAGTACTGCTGTTGTAACGTCAGCTTGAATAATGTCCCATGACTTCTTGTAGAAGAAAGATCCAAATCCATCAGCTCCAGGGGACTTGTCATTATCAATATCAAATAACGCGCATTTAATCTCCTCACAAGTCACATTAGCTGTAAGAATGGCCCAATTCTCTAAAGGAACACATGGCCCAGCGAGTAAATCTTCCATATTCACATGAGTCCTATCAATCTTCGTACCAAGTAAATTTGTAAAATGGTCGACAAATAAATTTGCAACTTCAACTGGGTCGGCAATGTTTTCTCCTGCACTGTTCTTAACAGCAAGAATTGCATTCTTCTTGTTATTACGTTTAATAAAGTCATAGAAGAATTTAGTGCACCTGTCACCCTGATGGATATAAGAGATCTTAGATTTTTGGGCAATGAACAGTCGCTCAGCTTCAAGAAGCAATTCGGTGTTACGTTTAGAATCACCATAGTCCACTGGGATGACGCCCGAACTAAGCATCTCTTCTTGAATGGATTGTAATCTCTTTTTCGCACAATTAGCTCGAGAAGAAATATGGCCGAATTGATTCTTATTCAGTAGCTGCAGAGGCTTCTTCACATTTTTAAATTTCTCCTTAAGAATGAATTGTTTAGTACCGTAGCCCAGGAAATTCCAATTGTCCCTCACTATGTCCATGAATCGATCACTAAGCGCCCACATATTGAAGAACTTAAATGGTTTTTGTCTCTGTAAATTATGATGTAAAAACGAGACAATACTTACAGTGTGATCTGAGATGCAACCGGGAGCTACAAACTCGGCCAATCCATCTAAACTCGAGGAAATCCATTTCTGGTTGACAAGAACACGATCAAGTTTGCTACAAACTTTGGGGCTATACCAAGTGAATTTACAGCCAATGTAGCGGAGATCTATCAAATCAAGAGAAGAAACACAGTCCACAAAATCTTTAATATTATAGTCAGTAATTGGTAGCCCTCCCTTTTTCTCAGATTGTGTCAAAACCGAGTTAAAATCACCAAGAGTTATCCAAGGCAGTGAGCAAGTCTCCCCAAACAATTTTAAATCTTCCCACAAATTTCTTCTTAGCACAATAGTATTCAAGCCATAGACAAAAGACAAACAAATCTTACCAACATTAGGCACATTATCCACGGTAACATGCATGGATTGTACAGACATGCTGACCATATTCAAATGGACCGTGAGTGGATTCCACAATATCAGGATCCTGCCCTTATTACTGAGAGAGAAGTTGTGAAAAAATTTCATACCTGGAAAGTGAATACGCATCATATCAAGGAGTGATTTCTCGTTGAACTTGGATTCCAGAATACATGCAATATCAATCTTACGAGAGTGTATCAAGTGATGTACACTCTTCTGTTTTAGGGGTTTATGCAAGCCCCTAATGTTCCAACAAGCAACTAACATTGGGAAACAGAGGCAATTTCGGGTTGCCGCCCCTTCCCAGTATTCCCAAAATACCTGGTGTTATTCTTCTTATTAGTCACATTCACAAATTCAGTATCACACGAGCTACCCTCTTCCATGTCTTCGAAGAAGTCAGACAATTGTTTGTTATTGCCATGTTGTTTAGCATCAACAGTGATCACTTTATTCTTTTTCTTATTCTTTTTCTTATTAGCTACTATATGGAATCCTTCCGAGTCGCCCCCTGTGATTTTACTTGACCCTGCTGCATTCACATCTTCGCTGTACATACTTCCTTTGCTCTTAGCATCAAGCTTCGGTGCATGCACATCTTCAATAATAGTAGCAACAGTAGCTATATCATGGGTCGTATCTTTACCAGATATATCTTCTATTACAGGCATTTCAATAGACTCAGCAATATTAGGAGCAACAACAGATTTATTGCGCAATGGAGCATGGGAGTAACGTTTCCCCATTCGTGATCTACCTCTAGAATTTCTTTTGGTCCACATAACACTACGAGATCTATGGCGAGAAATGTTTCTGGTAGTGTTAGGTTCCCCTGCGTATTCCACATTAACAGCCGTAGACTCACAATCATTCATCACATGGCCAGTCTTCTTGCATTTGACACAGAACTTAATATCTTGTTCATAAATAAACTTGACTTCCACCGCACCTATCGGAAGCACAACATTAATATCATTAACTTTCGGTTTAGATGCTTCAACTTCAACTAGCACCCTCGCATATTTAACACGTTTGCGTTCGTGGGTAAGCATATCCATATGAATTGGATTTCCCACCTTAGAAGCCAACTTGCTTAGGATTGTAAAGTTCCAACAGTCTGGTGGGAGGCCATGAATTTGAACCCAAGAAGGAATTGAGTTCATATCTTCCTCCCTAAACCTGAAACATCTGGGCATTTCCTTAAGAAACAAATGAAAACCAAACACCAAGTAAGGTCCCCCATTCAATATCTTATCTCTCATCTCAGTGGTAGGAAAAGAGAAAATGATCCAGCCACTTTCATGAGTTTGAAAACGAATTTCTGATCCCCATCTCTTGACTAAGTCGAAAAGAGCAGCAGTTGGAGGCTTACCACTGATGATGTATCCTAAAAGACAGATACCATATGTTTTCTCAATTGAATCTATGTCATCTAGCCCAAACTCAAGTATATCATTGCCCGTATCCATGAATTCAAGTTTATAATTAGCATTCGCCATACGATTTCTCTTAAAGAAACTAGCATAGGGAACTCGATTACCAATAACTTGTGAAGCAGGGGCCTTCTTAACAGTGCTATCAGCAGGATTAGTGGCCACTGTATTCTCAGGTAGCAACGAATTCTTGCCATCACCTTGATCATTTTCCTTATGCAAATTCTGATCACCCTCAATCTGATCCATAAGCAAAGCAGTAAAGGATGTAGTAGTGAATTGGTGAGAAGCACCTACAGCAGTAGAATTAGCTGAAGAGTTCATTGGGGAAATAACACAAGCACCTGGAAGAAGATGATAACCACAGCAACCAGAGAGACACCACTGAGATGAGGAAAAACGAACGCTAACACTCAAAGATCTAACCGAAGATAAGGAAAGAAGAGGAAACGAAATCAATAGGAGAAATATCCAAGAGAAATCGCGAAGCCAAGAGCAGAAAGCAAACAACGTGCCATTTTCCCTAGAGAGAGGGGAGAGCACATCTCTCTAAAAATGACGCTTGCATATTTATTTAGAGTTGTGTCGTCGTAATCTTGATTGGCTTTTTCGTAGTGTAGCTTCTGAATTGCAGCATTCACCGCCTTCTTGTATGAGTCTGCCGCAATACAGCTTACTACATATATTTTCAAACCATTCCACTTCCGCCTGGCACTAGCCAGAGAAAATGGCAAGACTTTCTGCATATTCTCCTGCAAAATGGATCCCAACAGTTTCACAAATCTCGATTTCTATAATCAGTGCAGTAGTGTTCTTCGTCCTAGACTTCCTAGACATTACCATGTGTGTGTTTTTCAGATTTTTTGATGGGTTCTTGGAGGGAGAATCCTCTCCATGTTACTGCATGAAAAGGGGAATGATTCAAGGAAATGGCGAAGATCTTCTTGAACTCGTGAGGGAGAACGAGATTTCTGAGAGTCTTCACGGGAGAAGAAACCTTTTCAGGGAAATGGGATTGCTCAGAAATTCAAGAGTTTCGAATAAAAAAGTAGGGGTTTGTGTGGGGGAAGTTAAGAATAGGTGGTCTGATTGTGGATGTGAATCTTGTGTTTCTTGGATGAGCAATGGAAGCTCTGATATCAGGCTTCACGTCATTGTCAAAGAATCGCCAAAAGGTAATGGAAAAAAAGTGTTTTCTTTTCATGTAAATACAAAATTATTGATCATTTTTTAATAAGCCGTCCACTTGGCTGTGTTCTTTTATACTCGATCTGCAGTTGATATATATGTCCACTCTTTATTATTTATTACATTATACATAGAAAAATTTAACTACACCATATATGCGAAATCTGCTGTGTATGTGCTAACATACTATAAAATATAGAATTAAAATGCCAATTATATATTTTTTTTCTATCTTTCCATTTTTTATGTTGAAGTTCTATATTGGCAGCTGATCTGGAGCTTTATTCTCAAGAATCATCTGTGCAGAATGTAATTCTAATCCATGGATTCCTCTCGTCATCCACGTTTTGGACAGAATCTGTGTTTCCTTACTTGTCTGAACATACGAAGGAGAACTACAAATTTTTCGGGGTGGACTTACTAGGGTTTGGGAGCAGTCCAAAGCCGAGAAACTGTAGTTATACTCTGAAAGATCATCTAGAAATGGTTGAGGTTTCGATTATTCGTCAGTTTCAACTTAGTTCTTTCCACTTTGTTGCGCATTCCATGGGTTGTGTGATTGCTCTAGCATTAGCTGCTAAGCACTCCAAGTCAGTGAAATCGATCACTTTGATTGCTCCAGTAAGTATTCCTTGTCACCCCTTAAGCCTATGGACCCACCAAGTCTAATGTTCTAGATTATCTCTACTAGAACTACTTCAAATATAACCTCACTTATACAAAAATTGTTAAGGCCTGACTTATCCAATGAGATAAAAACATAGTACATAGAGGAGGCTAGATCACGCCCTCATTTGTGTCTACCCTGCTCCTCTGTTTACTGCGAATTCTTTTTAAGAAATCTGTTTCCGAATGGTTTAGGCTTTGATATATGTGTTTATGCTGTATGCATGCCAGCCTTATTTCTCTTCGAAAGGGGAAGCTAGCTTGGTGGCACTCGAAAGCCTTGTCATGAGACGAGTATGGCCACCTGTGCTCTTTGTTTCAGCATTGATGTCATGGTACGAGCACTTGGGCAGATGCGTTTGTTTCTTTATATGTCGGAATCACAAGGCTTGGGAGTGGATTCTGAAGCTGATTACTGGAACAAGGTCAACATTAGATGCCATTTCTGAATGTTATATTTACATATGAGATCTACAACCAGATTGTTGGCGAGTTGAGCAGTGCTGCGATTTTTTCCCATCGCATCACTCTATTTTACGTTCATAAACTAACTCTCTCACTATCTCATCTCATACTTGAACATTTTGTTTCATCACTCCATGTAGTTAATACTATTTGCATCTGATTTGCCTTTAGGGATCTTCATTTTTCAATCATAGACACGACGCGCCACACTCATCACTCAGCATGGCATACGATGCACAACGTTATATGCGGGGGTGCAAAACTTTTGGATGGATACTTGGAAGTTTTGACGGCTGCACAGGTGAAAATTCATGTTGTCCAGGGGACTCGGGATCGAGTAGTGCCAATAGATACAGCTTCAACCTGAAGGCCAAGGCTCCACATGTAGAGCTTGAAATTGTACCAAATGGCTGATCATATAGTGTGATTTTGGTAGAGAAAAGGATTTTATTAGGAGTTTAGAGCCTCTGGTTTAACCGAAAAGCAGCAGAACCAATATGTTTCAGAGTTATATTTCTTTCAGCATTTTTTAAATGTCTTTTACATAATTAACGGGTTCAATGCTGGTTTATTCTTATACAAATTGCCACTATTGTTGTCCTTTATTGTTTAGAAAAAGTTAACCATAAATAACTGGAAAGAATACCAGAAATTCTCCAATCGTTAAAAATTTAATGATTATTAATAAGCTAAATGCGGGTAATAACAAAATTACAATACATTCAACATTTTCCTTGGAGAAAACTAACCAACCTGATGAATGAGCTTAACTATCTCTTGACCACATTCGGCCGGTGGAAGGACGTTATAGTTACGGCCGCCGTTCACGGGGATCCATACTACCCCCCATAAACTGAAAATCCAAACATTCTCTCGTAAATAGTTCAGTCCCGGCCCACTTTTTTTTTGTTCAAGGGCTGCTGGTGGTGGCAGCCGCAACTACATTTATCACTCTTATTAATGATTAAATATTAATAAATGCACTCAATAAAGACACTGGGAAATATTGTTGCATTTTATTTATATAATATAGAATGTCTTTTCCTTTTTCTCAATTTAATATCCATACAAATATGATACTTTTATAGGTTCATATAATATAATCTATAATTATTGTATTACATGATAATACATTCAATTTATTTTAGTAAATGTTTTATTTTACCATGGAATAATGTTATTAATATTAGTTTTTTAAATATCGTAATTTTTTGGGTGCAATAATTGTCTCTGCTTGGTAGAGCGATCGAACCGTGGTGTTTGAGCTGCAATGCGGTTTAAAAGATTTGAGTTGCACCATTACTACTAGCTATAGATTTTGGTAAAGCGACAAGCGGTCGGTCTTACAATTGGTATCAGAGCCAAGGTCACGGGTTCGATTCTCGTTGATTGCAAGGAGTGAAATTATTGGGAGGAAGATAATTGAGTGCAATAATTGTCATAGCTTGGTAGAGCGATCGAACTGTGTGTGCTTGAGCTGCTATGCGGTTTAAAAGATTTGAGTTACACTATTACTATTAGCTATAGCTTTTGGTAAAATGACAAGCGATCGGTCCTACATAATTTGATTTTTATAAGCCATTGTGCCAAGATTTCTCTATTTTTTAGAAAAAAATTGAATAATATTTCTAAAATAATTATTTTGGTCCAGTGTATATAAATTAAATTTAGAATTAGAATATTTTAAATTCAAACTTTATATTATTAAATTAAAATTAAAAAATTCATAAGATGTAAAAAAATGTTTCCAACTTAATGAAATTTGAAATTTATTTAATATTTTTTAACTCTTTACGGTTTTTAATTTTAATTAATTAGGAGTAATTTCAAGAAATGTTATTTATTTTACTAAAAGGTTGAAAAATTACGGTAAAATTTAAATAATACCGCTATTTAAAAAATTATTAACATAAATGCTAAATATATTATAAAATAATATAATAATTATGTATTTTTTTGGCAAAATTAACTTGTTTTTTATATTTTTAGTGGTATTTTATGGAATCAAATTAGTACTGCTAAACAAGTCGGCCAATATATATATATATATATATATATATATATATATATATATATATATATATATATATATATATATATATATATTGTTGAAATTTATAAATATAATATAAAATAAGAACATGTTGAAAATTTCTCATTTTATTTTTAAAAAAATCACTTCCAATACTATGGCGTGCAGTTTGACATACCCATGTAAATAACATATATAAAATTGAAAAAATACAAAGAAAAATAGAAGTGAATTAGACATAAAGTTCCTATGGTATAAACAAAACGTAGATACAACCGAAACATGTATATAAATATATAAAAATTGACAACTTCGCTCATTTGCATTGTTTTCCTGTACAATTAAGGTGTGAGTGAAAATTTTTGAAATTATATTTTATGTATAATTTATAATTTCATGAACATAAAAATGACAAATTTTCATCTAGCAATTATTCTGGTTAGTCTATAATATATCATAAGTGTTTTTTCCTATTCCAATATCATTAGATCATGTGAATTCTCACATTTTTATGAAAATTGACATATATATTGATGATCCAAAACTAATAGTCTTTTATTGAATGAGTATGTCTCTTGTGAGACGGTCTCACGAATCTTTATCTGTGAGACGTGTCAATCTTACCTATATTCACAATAAAAATAATACTCTTGGTATAAAAATTAATATTTTTTCATACATGATCTAAATAAGAGATCTGTCTCATAAAATATGACACATGAAATCATCTGACACAAGTTTTGGTCTTATTGATTTTTTTTATTTTTTTATTTTTTGGACGAGGGTCTTATTGAATTAGTCAATAGAAAAAAGCACTTTGTTTTCTTTGAGTAGGGAGGAAAACTGTGGGCAAGTCAGATTTTTATTAATTTTCCGCACTGCAAAGTTCAAGGTTGGTGGGAGGGGAGGAGAACTGAAGGCGGGGTGGGTTGGTAGCGGTTAATTTCTTTACGTCATTTCTCTCTAACCCCCATATCGATACCGGCAATTCCAAAAAGTCTCGCCCATTTGCATTCACTAATTTTATTTATCCTCTTTTCTTTCGTGGTAATATAAGGTGTAGTTTAATCAAGATTCCGATTTCTGGTCTGAAATAAGCTATCGTTTTCATGGAAAAAGTCAGTTCTTGGGATCTTATTTGCAAATTTATCACCAACCCGTTTCATATTTTCTCTAGTTTTTGCTGCTATATATATGTGTGATGGGATTTACGTTTCTTGAATGAAGATTATATTTATTGGGTGAACTGCTTACCTGTCTGAAAAATTTAGGTATTCTAATTGTTTGGGGCCATGGATTTCCTGGCAACATCTGAAGGCCAATTGTGTGTTGGTGTCGCTGTTGGTCTAGTTGTTGTTGGGGTTGCATATTTCTTGTTATCCCCCAAGGAGCCAAAAGGTTGGATGATTTATATGGCGATAGAACCTATATGTACATTTTTGTGTTTTATTTATGATTTTTCTGGGTTATTTCAATCGATAGCTTGCTTGGGGCTAAGCATTCCTTTTGATTCGTTTGATCTTCATTTAGCCTAAGAATTCAATTTTTCCCAGTTATGGACACGCTACTCGTTAAGGTATAGCATAATCTCCCATCGTCTGGATTTTTTTGGGTGCTGGTGGTTTTGTAGCCCTGTATTTGGATTCTAACTCGAACCTTACATGGTATGGGTGCTCATTTCCAGAGCTCCACGTTTAGATCTTGGATGTTGAATTATATTCTTTGATTGCTGTCTCCAACATTAAAATATTGGGACTATTGGCTTCTAAAAATTCCAAAAATCTGTAAATGCACCATCTCCTCCATTATTTGGGGTTGTGGGGTGTTCTATTATTGATAATTTATATTTGTCAATTTGAATATGGTAAAAGTTCTTTAGGCTGACAGGGAACATATTCGAATGAAGATGAGATTTGTCTGCATATTTGTCTTGATTTTGACTTGGTATCTTTGTGCGTGGCAGTATGCTTGGATCCTGATAATTTCAAGGAGTTTAAGCTTGTCAAGAAAACACAAATCAGCCATAATGTGGCGACGTTCAAATTTGCCCTTCCTTCACCCTCGTCTATCATGGGCCTTCCCATTGGAAAGCACATCAGCTGCAGGTATCTTGTAGCAAAATCTAAATAAATGATCATTTTATCATTATTATGTTTTATTATGTATTTGTGGCACGTGAGTCCTATCTTTATTAATTTGAACTAGAACAAGAAGCAAAATTGATTTGGTAAATTTTATGCATTCAAAAATTTATGTCCTATTTTTGTTACAGGGGCAAGGATAGTCTAGGTGAAGAGGTCATCAAGCCATACACTCCGACTACATTGGATTCTGATGTTGGATACTTTGAATTAGTTATAAAGGTGGATTCCATATTTTTTTTGCCATTCTTTGATTTTCCGCGGATGCCGATGTATGATACTATCACAATATTTCTGCTGGCTCACTAGTGTTTTTTATATTTGTAAAGATGTACCCGCAAGGAAGAATGTCACACCATTTCCGAGAAATGCGTGAAGGTGATTATCTCTCTGTGAAAGGACCAAAGGTACATTCTTTATCAAGAGACCTTTTTAATCCTAAGAGGCAACGCTAAATCTTCTATGAATGAAATGAAAATTAAAGGAAAAAAGTTTGCTGGTTTTATATCATGAATGAAAAAGTCTTGGTTGTTGCAGTACAGGGATTGTGCAAGTCTTAAGAAATTTCACATCTCCCTGTATTTTTCGTATAACATAGTTTACAATTTTATTTGATTCATTTCTCTAGATTGAATGCTTTATGTGTGCGAGATACTAAATTTAAATTCACAACAGCCTTTTTATATTTGATTAATCTGTAGCTAACTTCTAATTGTGGTATTCAACAGGTGTAGTTTATGTATTCTTGTGTTCTTTCTTTCTTTTCTTTTCTTATCACATTGTCTTGGTTACTTTTTTTTTTGTCCAGATGTGTGCAATTGGTTTCACATATGCATGCTTCAAACCTCCTTGTTGAATTGAGAAGCTCTTTTTTATAGGGTCGATTCAATTATAAACCAGGACAGGTGAGAGCCTTTGGAATGCTTGCTGGCGGCTCTGGAATTACACCAATGTTCCAGGTTAAAATAATCAGTATTAAGAATCTTCCTTTTATTTCTTTCTTTAGATGTAAAGATGATATGGAATTTAACCTTTTTTTTTTCATTTGTTTTGGTTTAGGTTGCTCGAGCAATTCTTGAAAACCCCAGCGACAAAACGAAGGTGCATCTAATTTATGCTAATGTCACCGTCGATGACATTTTGCTCAAGGTAATTCGTGATACACAATTTACTTGGTCCATTTGAATGTTGCATGCAGGTGAAGTTTGTAAATTTACCGACCCCTTCCGGAAAGGGTGTAAAAGCAATGCTAATTAAACCTTCATGGCATTTTTATTGTGATGCTAAACAAACCCTTAAGATGTAATTGTAATTGTCAAACCTGAGGGGTGTGTGTGTATCTAGACGAAAACTCATAGAGTTTATGATTTGTGGTATTAACTGTTGGAATAAGTATAAGAATTTCAATTTTTTTTGATTGGGTATTTTTTGTGCTCCTTGGTTGCAGGATGAGTTGGATAGCCTCGCTAAAAATTATCCTGACAGGTTCAAAGTTTACTACGTCCTCAATCAGGTAAATTGAATGTTTCTTTACGCCATTTACTGAGGAATTTTGAAGGTTTATTTTCTACTTGGATTTGATTTACTATTCTCAATGTGACTTCTTTCATCTTGTTTGTGACTATAGTCGCTAACAAACTAAGACATTTGTTAACAACTCCATGTTTGGCTGTAGAAAGTTGCAAGAGCTAACTGAATAAAGGGTTTATTCGATTGAGTGATCAAACAGGACATTTCCACATCCATTTTAGCTTCTTGGTATCTACTGTTTTTCTGGAAAATAATTCAAGAAGCTTAGGATTTGGGAATTTTTGTTCTCTCAAATGAAAAAATTGTCAAATTTCATGAATATGATTTCTTAAAATATTGGTTTTGTCCTCTAAAATACACGTTGTTACCTATTTAACTAGCTATATTTGTTGGTTGCTTTTGAACTTATGTAGCCTCCAGAAGAATGGAATGGTGGTGTGGGGTTCGTCTCGAAGGAAATGATTCAAGGTCACTGCCCTGCACCAGCCTCTGATATTCAGGTTTGGAATTCAGCCATCTTAGATAAACCACCAAATGTGATGGAAGAAAATTCAAGAACTAAGTTTAACTTTCTGATTCCGCAGGTTCTTAGATGCGGCCCTCCACCTATGAACAAAGCCATGGCTAGCCATCTTGAGGCTCTTGGATACACCTCCGAGATGTTGTTCCAGTTCTAACTTCTCCCGACGTATCTAGCCTTTATTTAGACGTGATTTAGTCTCATTTTTGGGGGAAGTTATTCTAGATTTGCACGTTGGGACTTTGTGAACATTTTCGACTTGCAGATCAAGTATAAAACTTATTTTGTGCCAATCATAATGATTGAATTTTCCGGGGTGTTGTAATATCATTGTTGAGATTTATTAATCAACAAAAATATCATTACACGCGAAGATGATTCAAAAATTTATTTATAGATAACTTGCTGTATTCTGGGCGCGATATGTACATCTCTGGATGTTCTTTCTATCAAAAGCTTTGTAGAATTTTTTTTTTTTTTTTTTTTTTTTAATATCGAATCAAATGACTGTTAATTTCACAATATAAGTTTATTGATTTTCCAAATTTTTAGGGTATGTGTTGAAGCAATTGTTCTATAATTTTTATTAAAATAAAATGATATATTAAAATTTATATTGTGTTTCTCAAATTCATAGAAACCAAGCTTTTAATGCAAGGGAGGCCGCTTCTTCCGAGACCCCCCTATTCACACGCTGCGTAAAAAAGAATCAAACTTTTTTATTTCTTGAAAGAAGAAAATAAGGAATCATCTTTTTCAATAAAGCAAGGGAAAACCGAAATCACCAAAGAAAGACGCACATGATTGGAATTTGGAGGTCATTTTTATAAACATTCACACCCCCCTTAGTTTTGTGATTTTCTTGGTGCTCGGCTCGTTTCCCCTTCTTTGACCTTTTCTTTTTCTATCTCCTTGCCGTTCTTTTTCCGTTTCCCAGATGTATGTTGCTCTCTAGCTTATTTCTTGAATGTTTTCGTTGGGTTAACTGTTTGAAACCAAACGCCATCTGGGTTTTGTTGCTTGTTGCATTTTCCATCCGAGGAATCCCCCTTTTGCTAAATATCAGCTCTTTTCTGTTCTGCTCCGAATCACTGTTTATGTAGGAATATCTGATTTGTTATATCAGATTCTTTATTGTGTTGGGTTATCTGGTCTCAATGCATGCAACCTAATTTACAATGTGATTCTTGATGAAGTGTTCTGCGTTTGAGCATATTTCTTTCCCTTTTCTACGAGTAGATTTTCTCTTAATTTCCAGTCTTTTTAATCATAGGAATCGAGGGAGCAACGGTGTTTGAAGTTTGGTTCGATCTTGCTCCAACTTTTAATGAATTTAGACTTATTGGGGATAGAATGTCGAAAATGGGGTTCTTTGCTCATAGATATTTGTTCCTTTTTTTCTTATTAACATCAGCAGTGTTTATATTATCTTGGTTGTTAGTGTTAAGGTCGACTGGCCGGGCTTATTCTATTGACTATACCAAGCTTCTTTCCATGGCAAAAAATAGTAATATTGACGTCAACCAACCAACCAGAGCTTTGATTAATAAAGAAGCTGTAATCTTGAGTAGCAATTCAAAAAAATGTGATTCTAGTGAGCATATTCTCAAGGTTTTCATGTATGACTTGCCATCAGAGTTCCATTTTAATCTGTTGGGTTGGAATGGCCGGGGAAGGGGTATTGTTTGGCCGGATGTTCGTTCTGAGGTGCCTGACTACCCTGGTGGATTGAATTTGCAGCATAGCATAGAATATTGGCTGACTTTAGACCTATTGAACTCTGAATTTACCAAAGATTTGGGAGGCCGCATTGCTATTAGAGTACATAATTCTAGTGAAGCTGATGCTGTGTTTGTTCCCTTCTTTTCATCCATTTGCTATAATAGGTACTCAAAACTGAAGCCAAACCAGAAAAGGAGTGCTAATAGTTTATTACAGGAGAAATTGGTTACTTTTTTGATGGCTCAGGATGAATGGAAAAGATCTGGTGGAAATGATCATATAATTATTGCCCACCATCCGAATAGCCTTTTAGAAGCTAGAACAAAGCTCTCGCCTGCAATATTTATTCTTTCAGATTTCGGACGGTATCCTCCAACTATTGCTAACGTTGAGAAGGATGTAATTGCGCCTTACAGGCATGTTGTTGGAAGTTATACGGATGATGCATCCGATTTTGATACTCGCAAGACGATTGCTCTATTTCCAAGGGGCTATTTATCGAAAAGATGTAAGAAACCTTTGTTACTTAGACATATGTTTGTATTTATGAGGCAAAATACTTGTATATTTTACATGCAGCTTCTGGTTCTTAAAACTTATGTCCCATAAGATTTTAGTTCTTGGTTATAGGCTAAACTTTGTTTGATTAGAAACTAAGGCTTTGATTTTTGTGGTGTCGTCTTGTTTATCAAATCATACTTGGTATTTAAGTTACAACCGTGGTGATAGTGATGTAGTTGAAAGGATAGGACTGGAATTTATTTTGAATGATTTGTACCCTATTTTCATGTTGGCATAGTCAACAAACTTTAGTCGAGAATCAAGGTGCTTGATTTTTTTTCTTGCTGAGGATGAGTATCACTTTTTTCCCTTATGAAACACATTAAGAATCTTTTTCCCCCTCTTTTTTGGCGTTGATGAAGAAGATGTTCATTCTTTTAACTGTTCTTGTTTGTTTGGAAGATATTTTATTATATTTGTCTTGGCCATATGCATAACCTTCTGCCAAGATCCAATGGCATTATTTGTAGTTACTTTAATTTTCAGTCTTAAAATGAATCGAGCAGTATGACACTGCCGTTTTTTGTGTGTTGAGAATTTGATTATGCTTGTGGTAAATTGCCGAATTAGTATGATATTTTACTCATTCTTGGAACAGTTGGCTAATTAGCTTCAGAATTTCTTTAATCGAACAAACACTTTCTTGGCTACTTCCAGGGCGGAGTAATTCGTCAAGAGTTGTATTACATGCTGAAAAATGAAAAGGATGTGCACTTTGCCTTCGGAAGTGTTCAAAAAGATGGTATCAAACAAGCTTCCACGGGTATGCGCTCATCCAAATTCTGCCTCAACATAGCAGGCGACACTCCATCATCAAACCGTCTATTTGATGCCATAGCTAGCCACTGTGTACCTGTCATTATCAGTGATGAAATTGAGCTGCCATACGAAGATGTTCTTGACTATTCAGAATTCTGCGTATTTGTCCGTACATCTGATGCTCTCAAAGAAAAGTTCCTACTAAACCTCGTCAGGAACATTACCAAGGAGGACTGGACCAGAATGTGGGGAAGGCTACAAGAAGTTGAAAACTTTTATAAGTTTCAGTATCCATCACAAGCAAATGATGCTGTCCAGATGATATGGCAGGCTGTTTCGCGAAAGGTTCCTGCTGTCAGGCTAAAAATTCACAAGGCTGGTCGTTTTTTTCGAGCAATCACCCCTAGAGAAGAAGGGATTAAGTCTGTTGCTGTACCTAGAAATCTATCATAATTGGTTATCTGGCTTCATGGTGTCAGATGCTTAGCTCCATCCGCGTTTTGAAGATGGAAATAGCGGAGTATCAATCATAGATGAGAATGGTAAGACGCAAGTTTTGGGAAGTATTAATCTATTTGTTCATTCTTTTTGCCAAAGGGTTACTCAATTTTGTAAGTTCTAGCCTCTGGGATAGCATAGCTTTCTTTGTTAAATGAATTGTTGGGAAGAACCAAGCATATCCTGCATCTTCGTTATGTTTGTTGCAAGCATTTCACTTGGTTAATCTTAATCATTGTAAATTGTTCAAGGCCACATGCATCGTTCGGTCGTTCCAGATTGCTGAAAAATGCGTCAAGGCTGATAAAACTTAATTTTCAGAATTATTAAAAATGAAATTTAAAACATATACATATATTCTATTTATCCTTCTATAACCTCCAAATTTAAACTTTGATTGAGCTCTGAACATTCAAATTGGCTTAAGAGATGAGGACGAAGCCAAAATCAGTGCCAGAGATTGTGAAACTGCGAAAGCAAGAGTTTGAGAATAAAATAGATACAACCAAAATATTTCCGGAAGTGGGTTTGTCAAGATTGAGAATAAAATAGATACTGACTAAAACATTTCTGGAATTGGGGTTGTCAAAGATCAAGAACTGCAAAGCTTCGACCAAAAGCAAGCAACTCAAATTTGACGCAAAGTGAGGATGAAATAGGCCGCAAGAGAAACCTCGATGCATTTGTCTCTCAAGTTCAACCAAACGTCTCGATAAGGAAACCTTTGTAGATGCTCATAAACTTGGCCACAAAAGCTGCAAGATAAATCAAGTAAATAAGAGGAAACCTTTGCAGATGTTCATAAAATTGGCCATAAAAGCTGCGAGCATTAGCTTCAGCGGGAAACTGCTAATCTCTATATTCCTAACATTGCTATAGACTGTAAGATCAAGTCCGTGTAATGATACGGAATGAAAGTAACCAATAAGCATGAATTAAACGTGTGGAGGATAAGATATCCTTCCGATTAAAAATCAAATGATGCAACTGCTCAGATGGATTTTGATAAATAAAAACGATGCACATTGTGTCACAACTAGATGATTTATTATAACATCAGAGGTTACGTAGGGATAATGGCCAAGTGAGGTACGGTTTCACAAAGGAGATTATCATAAAGTAAAGAATTGCTGGCTAGGCAAGCGTCCTCTACTAAGAGATTTGATAAGCAAGCTGCTTCACCAGGAAAAAAATGGAGCTTTATAGATTTTTAACCTATTAGCAAAATGGCAATATTCGTTCTTATATTACTGAAGATAAACGCACGACATACCTTCAAGATGAAATATTGCTTTCTGGCCAAGACGTAATCTGTGTTCCTGAGAATAAGAAGTTTACTTTAAATATATAAACAAGTAATTCCTGGTACAGAATTTTACAACATTATACTATTTCTCTTAATCATCAGGCACAAAAAATCATTGATGAAATGCATTAACAGACGGTATTTTAGTCTCCTTTTTCAATATGGTTGAAGTATTTTAATCATTAGAACATAGCACTGGTAGTAAGATTTTGTTGGCAGTACAAGTACTACATGTGGATATGATAATGAACACAAGAATTGGGAATTACGGCCTCGAACACTAAAATTAAAATAAACTGCCAAATTAGTTTTCCTGACGAAGAATTTAACAAAAAGAACTAAACCAGCAAGGACAAAATAACTTCAGGGAAGCATCCCTACAATAGCTAAAATTGAGATGCTTTTTAATTATGGAAAAAAGCAAAACCAAACAGAAATGGGCCAACCTGATACTCCAGAGCACGAGAATTAGATTTTTAGACAAATGACACAAGAAACCATGGACAAGACTCTTTTAACTTACATAATATGCAGCCCAATGAGAGATCTCATGCTTTAGTTCAGAATCCAATTTCTTCAACAGTTCATAAACCAACCTCTGAAGAAAAATAAAAAATACTCAAATCGTAACTGCAAATATGCTTCATAGAGTTGTTCAACTTGGGGTAGAGGTAATAAAGAAAGCAGAATATTGGAACCTTTAAAATAATCTCTGGAGGAATGCAATTAATGAGTAGTTCGTACAGCTTTCCTCGAACCTCAAACAACCTACAAAAGTAACTCAAATTAAAAATAACCGCCGGAACATAAACAGTAAACCAAAACACCACAGCATAAACACACAAAACTGGCGACAGGAAAGGAATCAATGCATTAACCGGGCTACATCATTATGGTATAGGTTTTTTCTGCAGTTACATTAAGTTCATTCAACTAAGCTAATCCTGCGCTTTACCGAATCAAATGGCCCGCAGATAACACATTCCTTTAGTGCAGTTAGTTTAGTTTTTTCCACTATAAATGTACCACAAGAATCATTTGGCTCCCAACATTCAGAAAGAACCTCATACGACAGAGGGTCAGATATATACAAAAAAAGGAAACACAAATATTGTGATGATAAAAATCCATGCTAGGATAGCACTCTAAGCACATAGTTTAACAGAAGTTTTATCTGTAAACATGGATATTACAGTGTACATAAATCAACACAGATTAAGTTCATCCCTTCAACATAATTTATACTTCCTTGTCATCGACACTACGCATCTTTTACTTAAACAATGTCAAATCACAAGTTTAAGTACACATTTAGACCACAAATCGTTAGAGAAACAGTAAGCCGTAAGGTGATCCAAATGAGCACAGTTCCAGAAACAAAACATCCTTGAGTTAAGAAATGTAATGCCAAACCGTTTAGGACTCTGCTCCTTGAATATGCTTGATGCTATTTCAGAAACGTATTCCTCCCAATCCATTGGGGGTATCACTTGATTGTTTGTGAAAGGGTACCTTAAAAAAAGTGTACACCCACAATTTTAATGCTTAATGTAGAATAGCTTATTAACCTAGCTGCATTCAAAATTAAAGTAAAATGCAACTCAACTGTTGGACACGACAAGTTTCAAACAACAATATTGCCCTCCTCATACTCCTATTAGATTGCTGGGCTATGCGATCAGTAAATCCAGAAGGCAGTTGCAGCCCTTCTTTCTTGCCAATGAATTCCAACACCTTCACAATCTGATGGTGAAAATGAATAGTTAATACAAGCAAATAACAGAAAAGGTCAAGATGTAAGAGAAAAAATTAGACGAACTGATCTACTGTTTAGAATATTAATTGACATGTATAGTAGACTATATTTAAGATGAATATTACCTGTATGATAGTTGTGATCAATCTCTAAATCATGTTTAAAATTGCTCTGAACAGTATAATACAGTTCAAACAACATACATGATGAGAAACACCAAGGACATTTTTACTCGATAAAATAGTGCTCAACTAATTTCAGACAGAAAATAATGATAATTTAAAAAAAAAATCAGATGGCAAAGAGACTCATGCAGCACCATACTGACTGCAGAGGGAAGAAAAATCATGATAGTAGAAACCATATAAAGAAATTTAACAGCAGTCTCTTTAGACAGGTAAAAGAGAGAAACAAAACATACAGAAAACTGAAGCTTTAATTATTCAAAATCAGCACAAGAAAGTAGAAACATCCAATATAAGTGCTAAAAAAGATTTAAAAACATTGAACCCTTGTTCACTAAGCAGAGAATAAAAACATCAAAGTACATGCATAATATACTTCCTACATTTAGTTTAATTCACTCCAACGTCATAGAGAAAATAGCAAGATCCTCATGAGGCTATTGTTTACGGAGCAACTAAAAACATTGAAAAGTCACCGACCTCCACTTCTGTTGGAGCGTTTATTCGCATGTTCAAACAACGAGAGCGGACAGCTTCAGTAACCTTGGAGGAACTGTTGCATGCAAAGAATTAGTCTACAAGATGCACTATATTTCTCCATTGTTCTTCGAAGAGAGTGCTGGGCTTCTCTTGAGAGTTTGTCAACCTCATTTAGCACTAGAACTACAGGTCAACATAACTTGTCATCAACCAAAAGAGATTTTATAAAATATTATGCAATCAAAGCCAATTCATTTCCTTTCAAGTTATCCAAGAACAAAGAACTTACCGAATTTACTTTTTCTATAACTGTAATCTTTCAATCCAGAATCCAAAGGACAGTGATTTAGAAATAGCAATAGAATGAATGAATAGATAATGTCCTCTTATTCCAAGAATGACATAATTGACATAAAAAGAACTACCTTTGAAACCTTTTTTCCCTTTAGTGTCAATAGGTCGAGTTTTGGCCATTTCCTTAATTATTTCTTGAACTACGTATCGGTCTTGAAAACCTGCATCACTGGGATTGAGTTCCACATGGTGTGTGCTTGACAAAGTTGTAAGCTCTACTTCGATAGATCTGGTTCCAGCCTGGGCACAAATCATCAATTTTCAGGGCAGCCAATCAATAGAGATGCACGGAAGTAATTTATTGTGATACCAACAATTGAGACAGCTTAGTTTTCATTCTATTATTTAAACTAAAAGTGCTGAAACTAGTGACATCATTGGTTACATGCAAGGGAGATGGTAAACGGAGACTTGCTCAGAATAGTCACATGGTTTTTTAGCCTTCTCAATATCCTATCACAACTTGAACCAAAATATGAATGATCTTACAAACAATGGTACTAACCTCCCGCATCTTCTTACTGGTAGAAGGTTTAATAACTTCTCTCACTCTGCTTCTAATATCCCTCATTCAAGTTTTCAAACTAAAGGGAGATTACATTCCGAAACTAAAGTAACAATATGATTCAAAAGTAACAATTGCCTAAGCGCCTACTTGAGAACTCTAAAAGCCGGTTGAGATTGAATTGTCTTTAAATCTTTCACGACATGTGTAAATTGCAAGCCTGATTTGACTCAAATTGAATAGTGAAATATCTTTCTGATTTTACGAATACTGAAAATTCTTTTGAACACTACTAACGAATCATATAGGAACATCTTATGCAACATGTTAGTCTATATACCATTTATTGGAATAATTGGAAATCAAGATAAACGGAAACCAACTAATATTAGGTAAAGTAGTCAAAGTATGCCAACTTCTTTCAACGACACATAAAAGTAGCTGGACTAGAGATTTCCAAAGAGGTCCTTAGCATTTGACCAATAACACCTATTTTCAGAAAACCAGTAGTTTTTTGAGGAAAGAAATTATCCTTATTCTCCAGAGTCACAAACTAAAACGAACTGCAGTATTTACACATGCATGTGAGTGTTTAATGGAATAGTTATAAACCAATTCATATAATATCAACAGTGAGATGGAAAAACTTACATCAACTTTCCAGTTCTTGTTCTCTACTTTCACCTGCACGGCAACATGTAAAATTATCAAGATAAAGTTACTTCCATTCAACTAAACTTCCAATTGTAGAGGATAAGTAGCGCATCAAAATTTTAAATCTCTCGCCTCAGGGACAAAAAAAAAAAAAATCAAATTAAACTACAGAACACCGGAAAAGCAACTTGAAAATGAGAACATTTTTTGTTCATTGACAAAATTCAATTGAACAAACAAATACACCGAAACCAGGAATATCGAAATTGTACCTTGTCCGCGCCAGGACCAAACATTTGTCTAAGAAGGGCCATGATAAGGGTCTTCTTACCGGACCCGGAAGGTCCATAGAACAGCAAATGGGGGCAATCTTGCTCCATCACCTATAATTAACCCCAAACAGACAAATTTAATCACCCAAAACAAATCAATTTCACAATTGTTCTCTCAAATCAGATATTTTTTAAAAAAAACAACTTGATCTATAACAACGACTTACCAATTTCTTGAGGTTTTGTGCGATTTCTTCATGGACTATAACCTTGTCTAGGGATTTGGGACGATACTTATCAACCCACAACATCTTCTTCTTCCTCTTCAACACTTGAACACACAAGCCCACGCGCTCTCACGGGCACTTAAGAGTGAAGATGAATGAAAGCAGAGAGACGTGGATGGCGGGAATGGAGTGGTGAAGTACAAGTTCACAGCCGAAGACCTACTCAGTGAAGTCGCTAATTCATAACAGCGACTTAAAGTAAAAAGCTTTTTCAAATTTTCCTTTTAATTGCTCCAAAAAGCGTGTGTTTCGTAAATTTTGAGACAAGGTACATTACGTGGATAATTACATATTAACTACTGAAGTACACATGTGTGTGTGACTTAACATATGAATATTATGTATGGTATATGTGTAATTTTTCTTTTGAAGTAATATATTTGATTTATTAGTTTAGTTTAATTGTTCGTCCGCAGATACGGAGATATGATTTAAAATTACCTGAAGTTGGCTTCATCCTGTGTTAGTTAGAGTGAATATTCGGCTAAAACCGAAATGAACTTAATAAAATCGAATCATCGACAAACTAAATCGAATACACTGAACTTTACTACAAAGCATAATGAACCAAACTGAAAAAATCAGTTATTTGGGTTGGAAATCGAATTAATCGAATTTATATAATTTTTTAAAAAATATAAAGTTTTAATTAAAAATTTAATATAAAAACCGAATTAAATAAATTTAAAAAATATAAAGTTTTATAATAATTTTTATTAAATGAAAGCAGAGCGGGTTGATACGTTGTTATACAGTATCAATAAAATAATTTCACATTTTAAGTGAAATTCCAAAACTAACCCTCAAATAACAAAGATGAAAAAATTAAACAGATTATATTAATACTGCCATTTTCAACATATTTTTTAACTTCCTGCAACTTTTGATAACTTCCCTCCCACTATTTTTTCAAGTAGTGTGTTGAATTTTTGATTGCCTATAATTTTGTTTACAACTTTCTAAATTTTATTAGATATATTTATATATATATATATATACACACACACACACACATACTTAATTTGGCCTGTCACAATATATCAAGTAATTTTTGAATTGTCTCTAATGAGTTTGGACTTTTATATTAATTAACTTCAACAAGATAGAGCAAGCGATTTGGATCCTCTATCGTGATATTATTTATAAATGATCTTTCAGACCGATCCATATTGTTATACGAATTTCAAAAGTTTTCAGATGAATTGAGATCATCTATTGATGATGATCTTATATAAAAAAAACGCACAACACAACATGTTATACGTGTTTACCGACGTAGATAATCCAAATCCTATAGCAAGGTGAAAGGTTCAAAAAATCCTTATTACGAAGAGCCCCAAATATTTCGTTATAATTTGAATATTTGGTGATATTTTTTGCTTAACACTTGATCGACCAAACATGCATGCATGTTTATATCTCAAGTACTATCTCCGGTTGCTCTTAGACGAAACTTTTTTCTGTTAAATTATAAATACTATTATTGAATCACATATAATAGGGTAAGAATATCGAAAAATTAAATTTTTCTTTTACTACAGTTTTCTAGCTACAAGAAAAAATGCTTATAGTGACATTCATATTTTGTCATCATATTCAATATTTAGTGACATTTAAGTTTTAGTGACACCTCCAACAAATGTCGTCTATTCCAATGTCGTCTTAAACTTCCTGACATTTTTTAATGTCATTATAAGATGTTAATGACAACATCATACGTGTTACTAATTATTCATATAATGATAATTTTAAATGTCAGGAAAACTCATGTTTTAAAGACATTTATACATGTCTTGCTATTATAGCAATAATGACAAATTTATATGTCAGTTAACATAATTTATAATGACAACTAAAAGTGTCGTGTATATTATTTATAGTGACAATAAAAAATGTCACTAATGATATGTTAAAAGGTTAATTTAAAATGTCTCATTATGTAATCTGTAATGACACTTACAAATGTCTTCTATACTAGTATATAAGGATATAGAAAATTGTCATTAATAGTTGTTTATAATGACTTTTTGAAATGTCTCCATATGAGTTTTACAATGACATTTTTTATGTACATGATTTAATGTTCTATTGTGACATAAAAAATGTCATATTTTATGAAATGCAATCGATTTTCAATATTTTCATGATATAATATTCAAGGATATAACAAATTAACATAAATACAAATAGAAAATTTTAAAATAGAAATTAAATTGCTAATCAATAATTGTCATTAATTTTACAATCATTAATGTGTAAGACCGATATGAATGTTAGATGGGATACAAGCTATCGGGCTCATCCCAAACTTCGAACCTCGATATTAATTGCAAGCCGGATGAGCTACAAAACATCGGCAAAATTGAAGAAATTATAAGGTTGTGGTAAGTATTAAACAACACATTAGCTAATTTTACTCATGAATCTTCTTAGAACACACTCCATGCACCTGCAAATTATTAAATGAAACCCGAGAGCCTTTTTAGCTTCTATACCACAATTCCCGCGTCAACTCTTTTCCCTCCACACAGTGATAGCATTGCGTCCCATTAATAACTCTTTACTCAAATTCTTCATTTCTCCACAAAGTAGATCAAACTCCATTGATCCTATTCCACCTTCAAAACCATGAAGGTGATCATCAAAGTAATCTCAAGTCTCGCAGCCATAACCATGGCCGTAACCCTAATTCTCACCACCACCCGGAACTCCGACATTTCACGACGTCAACAGCCAACACACCCCTCGGGACTGGATTTCCTCGAAAGGGAACCGGACGTTTCCACGAAAAGGGTGAGCCGATTTCTCGAGCAAAAGGGTTTGCCTAAGCTGAGGGCCGCTGATCAGTGCAAGAAAGATAAAGAAAAGTGTGATCTCATTTCTGGAAATGGAAGGAACGCAACTTGTTGCAATAACAAGTGCATTGATCTGTGGTACGACAAAAACAACTGCGGAGCGTGCAAGAAGAAATGCGACTTTACGGACGAGTGTTGTAGAGGGGAATGTGTGAATCTCGCGTTCGACAAGAGACACTGCGGGTTTTGCCATAACAGATGCAAGATGACTCCCGGATACTGCATATTCGGGATTTGCGATTACGCGTAATTGTTTACGGGATAATCTTTGCCGCAAAATCAAGGTCTTTCTTGGCCTTTCTTATTTTATTTATATAAATTATATACCACATCCGATAAATTTCTTGGTTTCTATATAAATATTTATACATATTTAGTTGTTGTAAATTTAAATATTCGAAGATTAATACAAAGTTTTCACAGTAAAATAAGATGAGAAATTAATGACTGAGAATATGTACAAGAAGTCGTGTTTGTTTTAATCATTCAAGAGATTTGGTTCTAATTTTTTTTAAAAAAAAATAGATAATGATACTATCAATTGTGGCTAGAACATGAAATTTTATCATTTCCGAAAATAATTTTATTATTGTGTATATTTTATTGAAATCCAAAATAATATATTTTCAAACTTTAAAATACCTATTTGAGAGAAGAAGAAAAAAAGATTTTGATTTTCTTGAACGAATTAAAATTCTATTCCTTGTCTGTGATTTTTTTAAACATTAATTGTTACTTGGGTAATTAATTAGATAAATTTTTTTAAAAAAATAGCAGGTATGTGATTTCCCTTTTTTTTCTTCTGGAAATTACCAGTTTTCTTCATTTTGAGCAGAAATTTCATCCCATTAAACAAGTCTAACACATCACACATGCACTTTCTTTAGTATAATATAATGAAATAACATTCAATATCAATATTTATAATTATAAAAAACACAAAATATATCGAAAATAAAGTTTATAAAAACATAAATATTATTATTTTTTATAGAACAAAAAAATCGAACTATCTATTGCATGTATACACAATGTGAAACCACACAAATTTAAATATAATCTGAAACTAACTAACTATAGAGTTTTCACAATCTACCATCTTAGTTTTGATCTGAAACCAATTCGAAATCTTACATAACCATGTATTTCGTTTTAGAGTAGGTCTCTTGTGACACGGTCTCACGAATCTTTATCTATGAGACGGGTCAACTCTACCGATATTCACAATAAAAAGTAATACTCTTAGTATAAAAAATAATATTTTTTCATGGATGACCCAAATAAGAGATCCGTCTCACAAAATAAGACCCGTGAGAATGTCTCACACAAGTTTTTGCATTCGTTTTATATACATAAAAATGATTCGAATCGATTTTATTATTTTCGGATTATCTTGTTACTTCCTACGCTGGTCTCTGTGACCCTGTTAATTAATTTCAATGGCTCTGTAGACATAAATCGCGCCAGAGCGACTTTAATCAAATCACCTTACTATAAAATTGGATTTTGGTCAAAATGTGGTTAGTTCCTAGACATTTTTTGTTGAATACGCGTGCAAGTTGTAAATGAAAGAGCTTCAAATTGATTTGCAAGTAAAGTTGGCGACAAATCTCTTTGACAATTAATTATTTTTATACATTTCGTAATTAAATAAGAAAAAGATTACATTGCTTCAAGGAGAAAATCACATGCCTTTCCATCGTAGGAAAGGCATCATGTGGTGTGCTGACCAATCAAGGATCTCCATGTGTCATGTGAGATTAAAAGTTTGTGCTAATTATTTTAATTTGGATGTATTTAAATTTATAACTTTCCCGTAATATTTATTTGGAAAAATGACTCTTTTGCTAGAACATGTAATAGGTTGTATGGTGATATTTTAATATACAAATGTCATCTTAATTTACTAAGTAGAGTAATAGAAACTATTGTTTGAGTTGATGTGCGGTTTTAAAATTTTGAATTGTATCATTATCGGCTATAACTTTTGGTAAAATTCTATCATTGGTATCAGAGTAAAAGATTTCGAGTTCGATTCTTACTTTGAAAGAATGTAATTAATGAGTGAGAGATTGTTGAGTGCAATAATTATCTCTACTTGGTAAAACAATCGATACATAGTGCTTGAGTTGTCATACAATTTTAAAATTTTAATTACACTAATATCACCAGCTATATATAACACATTAGTAAATGTGTAATCGAGTATGAGCATTAATCACTCGCATCTTGATTTTTGAGTCATTAACTAGTTGCCATCACGTATATATATCTTTTTTATATATTAAAAAACCAAACTTGATATTATAGTAAATTTTAAAACTTTAAAACATTATTTTATAATATTTCTCTTATTGATAATATGATTACTAAAAAATACAAAATATAAATAAAGATAAAAAAATATATTCTATTACTTAGTTGTGGGTTAAAAATTTTCATCAAAATCGACATATGACGCCCTCAACAGACATAGATGTGCAGAGGAGCCTTTTTTGGGCGTCCCCGCGCGCCCAGGGCTGCTCAAGCAGTCGCAGGTGCGCAAGGGAAGGATTTTGGGGTGCCCTATGCACTCAATACATCTGGGCAGAAGCAAGCGTGCTGGAGCACGACTTTCGGGCCACCCCAACGCGTTCCGTATGGAATTTTGGAACTATTTTTATGGTTCAGGTTTATTCGGTTTGAGGAGATATAAGTTTATTAAATTGATTTTCATGATATTTTTATTATTACATAGAATATAAACTTAGTTTTCAGATTTTAGTTGTTAAAACGATTATATTTATTGTATTTATGATATAACCTTGTTTTTGTTTATACTGTACAACAAGCCTTGTTGTTTGACGATTATGTGATGGTTGAACAACGTCGGTCTCGGGTCGTGACATTTTATGTATATATACGTACAGGGAGAAGACCATTTTTCAAAATTTCCCATTAATTTGAACCTTAACTTAAATTAAAGAAAATATAATTGATGTATCATGAAGTTATAATCCGATCACTGTAATTCGTTTTCTTATGATTTGGTCCTTGTATAGTTGTATTCCACTATTTTTGCTTGTGATTTATCTATGAACAATATTTTAGCTATGATAATAAATTATTAAAATATTTCGAAACTCATACTATATAATTGACGTTACATAATTCGTACTAATTTGGGTTAGCAACAGACTACATAGAAAAATAGCATTACATTAGGGAGAACTTGGGTAGATTGATTGGAATTCATGTAATTCGATTATAGTTTTATTGTTTATAATTAAATATTAATTATATTTTAAATATATATTTCACTTATTTACTTATTAGTGATTCAAATTAGTAGAATAGATTTCAGATGACATTGTTATTGGGTGAACTTAAAATTCATCTTAATTAACATAAAATATTATATAAATATTTAAAAATTAGATTTGAAGTTTATGGTTTTACTTCTCTGAACAACAAAAATTCATAAGAACATATTTAAAATTCATGGATTTTAAATCCATCAATCCAAACCCAACATTGGGGTTTTCTCTAATTTAATATATAGTATAATTTTGTTTGAAAGATCATATCACACTTCAAAAGTTTCAAATCCAAACAAACTTAAGTTCTTCCTTATTAAGTTTACAATTTAAATAAACAATATGTTGCTTTAACTAAGTGTATTTATCTTGTATTCATGCCACTACAAAAAAAAAAAAAAAAAAAAAGCGACTGTCTATAAAAAAAAAACTGTAGTAAAGCATCACAACGGTTTAAACTAAATCGTGGTTGCATCAGCTTCAAACGATAACCGCGTAACCTGCAACGATTTAGAAAAAAATTGTCCCAATCTTTTGCTACAGTTTAATAAAACATTGACAATGGTAGTTGACGCACTGGACAAACTCTAAAAGACATGTTCGTCCGAAAAAGTGTTATTTGTTAAACGCTCACTACTTCATCAACTAAAGATACCATGAGAGCTGGAAATTCAATATTCATTGCTCCAATCATTATTTTAGTTTAAAATAGAATCATTACTAAACGTTAATTAAGGGTTTAACTGAAGGCGACCAAGTCGGATTTGGATTCTCTACTGTGGTGAAAACACATCACCAATTGCTGTGCATTTTTTATACGAGATGATCACATGATCATCTCATTTAATCTGACAACTTTTTAAATTTACCTCATATGGTGTGATGTCCACAAGATGATCACGTGATCATCTCGTGTAAAAAAAATCATCTCGTGTAAAAAATATACAGCACTAAATGATGTGTTTTTAACATGGTTGAGGATCCAAATCCGACCAAGTCACCTAATAAAAGAGTAGGCATGTTGCCTGTTATAAGTAGAATCATTCATATTGGACTTTTGGGCTGGATTCACATCGATCCAGTTTTAACCCGGCCCAAATTAGTTACACGACAACCGGATTATGCGTAAATCGGGCTACTATTTTTTATGGGCAAAATAACCCAACACCAGATCCTTTAATGAAAAGATGCTAATGAGCCCAACCGGAGAACACGTTAATTTGGACAGAAGAATTCCAAATCCGATCGCAGATATGTTTATTACAATTAGATCTCAAACTCGAGATCTAGTCTCAAACTTATATATTTTATGTCAGATAAAATATAAACTGTTAGAAAAAATGCTAATAACAGTAGCGTAGAAACGAACTCGTAAAGATAAAGCAGTAACTGAAACAAGTGTGATGTTTACAGTAAGAATATCTTGCAAAGGAAATCAAAACCAAATCGAGGCCTGTAGTCAGCGGACGTCTGTTTTTCAGGATACAACAGGCAGACCAACAGTGATATCGTACAAATAACATATTTGTTTCACTCTCCCCAAATAATTATTGGGCACAACATATTTATCAACAAAGTAGTTGAGTAATGTCCCACTTTAGCTCATGTATGACAAATTCCTATTAATAGTAAAACCCCACCAATTAATATTACACGCCAAAAAAAAAACCTTGTAATAAGTTTGAAAAAATTAGAGGACACGTAGAAAACAATAATTCCATTCCTCAAAAAAATTAAATAAATAAAAGTTCATAGCAGAGGAGCTGACTGCTCTCACACTTGGGAAATTATTTTACATATATTTTGAAATATAATAATATTATTCGAATTATTTTGAAGTTTTTTTTATTTGAATTACTTTTTTTCCATTTTACCATTTTTTTTGCCCAAATTGAAATATGATCCCTCGTTAATTTTTATAATTGTGCAAGCACACAACTCGTGTATCGTTTTACTTGTAATAACAATTAGACAAAAGGGGAGACATACTAGACATTTTGGTTCTTTCTTTTGCGCACACAATACATGATGATGGACACTTTTGGTTTGTGTTGCCATACACACCATGTGGGATGCTGTAGACCTGATGGCTTTGTGCTGGTGAAGGTCTCTTTCGATACAATTTTTTTTCTTTTTTATAATCGACGTTTTCTCAAATTATATAATAATGTGTAGAATCGATCACTTGCCGTTTTAGCAAAAAAAAAATTATAATCGGTGATAGTCTTGCAAATTTTTTAAACTATATAATAATCCAAACACCGCGTCTTGATATTTCTTTAAATCTAATATGGGCAATTACTACACCGCGAGAGTCGTTTTAGATTATATCTATATATTGTTTAATTTATATCTGCTAAAATAACTATTTTGACGTGCTTTAATATTTATTTCACGCCAATTTTCTTTGAATTTTCATTTAATTTTTTTTACTCCCACCTGCGTGATCTAAGTAATCCAAATATTTAATATTAATGCAATTAATAAACTACAAATCTGCATTGTGTATATATTGTACTAGTTGAATTTTGTTTACTATTTTTATAAAAAAAAAAAGTAATTATAAATAATTATTAGCGTTTGGATATTAAACTGGTGGGACCTGGAGTGTATTTGCACGCACATATTCACTTTTTCCCTATCAAATACATTGCGTCGTGCGTGCAACAAAAAGCTAAAATCACTTTGATTTCAAAATGCAGACATTCCACTAAAAATATTTCATGCATATTTGATATATATAATACATTGTTTGAACTAATTATTGGGAAAAAATTGTTGGATTCAATAATTATTTTTATTGAGTAGAACAATCAATCATGTTTGATTTGTTCCGTGTAAATCGGGTGAGCAAAGTCGGGGCGATCTACTGGACAATGATATAAGTATGATGTTTTAGGTAAATGATCAGCAAAGAAGATATATCTGTGAAGAAGGTATATCTCGGGCTTCCACCGCAACCTGCACACAATGAAATGAACTCGTGAATGGGCGTCGAAGGGGTGTCCGGCGTATCCACTTCGATGCTTAAGTCAGCAAGTGAAGAAAAAAGGTGAAGTGGCTTGTATATGTGGTGATAATATACGTGAAATGCTCAAGAGTTCAGAATTCTGAAATCTGTAAATGAGAAGTATACCTGCTATATATTTATAGGAGGAAATCTAATGATTATCTTGTTTTCAGTGTCCACCTGCTATGTATGGTAAGACGGCTGCCCATACCCTACTTCTGATGACTTCTCTGACATGTCAAACACATGTGATTCTGACAGCAATGACTGCCAAGCATAAGATAACACATACTAATACACTCGAGTGTGGTGCGCTTCTCAAGGTATCCTGGGTAAAAGCTCCCGGGAGATTGCACGAGAGCTCAGGCTCCTGAATGTCCGGGTAGAAAATTTCTCGGGTAATCCCATGCCCGGCTGATGAAGAAAGTAATCTGCATATTGAATCTAATTTTGGCTATTGTGCAGTTTAAAAAATTTGAATTGCACTATTATCATCAGGTATAGCTTTTGGTAAAACGACAAGCGTTCGGTTCTACAATTGATATCAGAGTTAAGGTCACATGTTTTATTCTCGTTTCTTCAAAAGTGTGTAATTAACGAGTTTGAGATTGTTGAGTAAAAATAGAGATTAAAAAATTATATTATAAATAAATATAAAAAATTATATTTTATTACTTAGTTATAGAAGATATATAAATTTATTAAATTATATTTTCATAAGTAATAGAATATATATAAATTTGTTAAATTAGATTTTCAAGATATTTTTATTAAATAAAATAAAATATATATTTTTTAAAATTTGAGAAGAATGATATGTTTAATTTATCAAAAACATATCATGATCCGAAATTTTAGTTATTTTAAGCACATCATCCTTAATAATATAGTATAATATAGCATATAGTATAAATAATAACAATTAACTAAAAATTTCAAATTTCATAAATATCTATTTTAAAAAAAAAAAAACTATAAGGTTTGGTATTTCAAAATTCTATCGCTTTACGTACGCAACTTTTTACAGCACAAATAGAAAATCGATCCCTTTGTCAAAATACTCAGCCCGAATGTCGAAAGACAAAGTTTGGTAATAGTTTGACCTACAAGCTAAGCCATGTTGGTAAAAGATAAGTATATTTAAGAATATGGTAATCGAACTTATTTTTAAAATTAATTAATTAAACAATTTATGGGTTTTTGGTAAAAAAAAAATAAAAAGAACAGTTTGTGGGTTTTCAAGACGTCAACTCATGCTATAATAATTTCCCGATAGGAAAACAAAAGGATTAATTAATGGCAACAATCTGCATGTTGATATAATTAATATGTCCAAATTAATTAATTTGGGCAACGCATGTGTAAATGTTTGTAATAAATTATGCCTTACAAATGAAGCATAAGCAAACAAGGACAGGCCATTCTGACAAGAAAATCATTACAATTTTATATTAATATTTATAATATTAATAATAATAAGAACAACAACAAAATTAATTTTAATATAACTATTCATATTAGTAATATTTAAAAGATGGATAATTGTTTAATAAAAAAATATTTAAGAAACTAATTCATTTGAGCGTGAATGATTGTTCCACTAACCGATATAAATATTATATTCTATTAATTAATACTAATTTTCTGACCACAATAATTGGTTTATTGTACGTTAATGGCTGCATAAATTAATCAAATTTTGGTGACCGTTGATTTAATATATTATAAAAATAAATAAATACAAAAGTGTGAAACCGTGAGTGACCTCAGAAGAATTAAATGCATACTCAAATAATTGCATGCACTTCATCCTAGAAAAACTATCGCACTTTTCCTTCTTTGACACAATTAGCCATAAGTATGTAAATGAACCAAATGGTTTGCGAGCTATTCGAAGCTCGGCTCGATAAAAAATTCGTTTGAGTTTGTTTATTAATCATATCAAACCAAGTCCATGCTCAATTTTGAGCTCGAAAATTTAACCAAACCAAGCTCAAGTCTAAAGATATTCGGCTCGTGAGCTCGCAAACATGTTTGATAATAGGCTCTCGAGCTCGAGCTCGGCTCGTTTAGGTGGCTTGTACTCGAGCTCGGCTCGTTTAGGTGGCTCGCAAACATGATTTTGGAATGTTTAATAATATACTTATTTATGTTTTTTTTTGCTCTTATTTGTGTCGTTTTGGTTATTTATGAATGAATTTACATTTTTATGTCTGATTTAAAATTAGTTTATAGATATATTTAATTTTTAACAAGCTCGATTCAAACGCAAACTCGAGCTCAATTCTATGCTTATCGAGCTCGAAAACGAGACGAGCTCCAGCCAAGCTTGTTAAACATGTTAAACGAGCTATTAATGAATCAAGCTCGAGCCTGGCTTGATTAACATGCTAAACGAGCTTTTAATGAGCCGAGCTCGAGCCTGGCTTGATTAACATGCTAAACAAGCTTTTAACGAGCCGAGCTCGAGCTTTTAACGAGCTCAGTAATTTCAATACAAATCAAGCTCGAGCCTGATGATAGAAGCTCGAATCGAGCTCGAACTCGAGCCTCAAACAGTTTTAAACAAACCAAGCTCAAGCCTGATCCTGTTTTGTTTGGTTTGGATTGTTTACATCCCTAAATTTAGCCAGATAAATGACTATCTTTGATATATATATATATATATATATATATATATATATATATATATATATATATATATATATATATATATATATATATATATATATAAAATATATGTGTGTGTGTGTGTTTTTTAATATTGTGTCTACCTATTTATTTATATAGTTATTGATTATTTAGAACTATTTATGGAATATATAATTTGAATATATTTTATCATATTCAATATATAAGTCATATTTCAATCACAAGTATAATTAATAAACAACATATCAAAATTTATGTATAGAGCTCGAGATTGTCATCCACCTAGCTAAACATGTCAAAGAAAGGAAAAGTGCGATATTTTTTTTCTCAATATTGGTCTCTTTCAGCATGTTGTATAGTCGATATTTTTAAAATAATATATTAAATTTGAAAATTTTGAAACCAAATTTAAAACCTTTGCTCTTTTAATTTATATAGCTTTAATTTTTCATGTTAATTTATATTTGCTTTTAATTTATATAGCTTTAACTATCTCAAGTGGAATGATTGTCCAAATATATATTTACAACTTTGAAGAATCTAGTAGATCCGATGTGAGACATACATAAAAAACTGATTAAAGTGAATTACTAAATATAAAGAAATTTTATCAATCATCATAACAATTTTAGTAATTTTTTGTTGTAATACTGATGTAATGTTGAATATCACATCTATCCGGTGTCACAACAATGTTCCAACATAAAAAAAAATAAAAAATTAAAGTGAATTACTAAATATAAAGAAATTTAGTGCACATAAACTGAAATCTAACTAAAATCAAAATAAGATCAATGTTTCAAAACTAATTTTGTTATTTTCCTCTATATGTAAGGTGAAATCAAAACTGATTATTTTTCTATGGATGGATTGAATAATCTCGGTTTGCATTATATTATAGTAAAAAAAAACATGCAACCAAGTTAGACAATATATATAATAAAGGCTAAAGCATGTATAATTTATTTTTAACTGATAATTATGATTTAGAATGTATTATTAGTACATGTATAGTTTAACATTGGATAATGTAAAATATTTTCATAAATCTTTAATTAATAATGTTGGTTGACTTTGATATCGTGGTAGAAATCACTTTTCTAAAGTTTAAGCTAGCTCGTAAAGTTGGCCTACCAATAAATTTTATAGTATTATATATTATTAAGAGGCTATCGGGTTTCATATATGATATACCATATCGACTCTTTTTTTTTTCTCGAACAAGGACCAGAATTTAAGGGGGGATTATGTTGAATTTATGCATGTTAATATAATTTTTAACAAGATGAAATAACACTTTAGTTTTCTTTTTTTTTTTTAAGAATAATCACAAGAGTTCAATATTTTCGGCTCCAACCACATGAGGTTACCAAAATGGCAACATATAAGAACATTAAGAGGCAATAAAAATTTAGGAAAATCATAATTTTGGTATTGTAAAAGGTTTCACTGTGATTTTTTTATCCTTGACGTTGTCTGTATTGGATCTCGGTCTTATCATTTTTTAGTAAATTTTATAATTTGTTTCGCAATTTTACTCATTTTTCGTTAGAGTGTTGATGTCAATCATGTAATATTATATACTTCAACGTCATTGCAAAAAAAAAAAAAAAAAATCCTAATTAAAGTTGCAAAAAAACAAAATTAAACATAGTAGAGTAAGACTAAAATGCAATTTTTTTTCTAAAAATTTTCATGTCGATATTTTGTTTAGGATATGTAGCATTAAATTAAGCGATCACTTTAACTAGTAACATCCAGCCTCCACATTCATAATTGATATATACACATGTATATCAAATTGTGTATTTAGAAAACTATCAGACAATAAAAAATCTAACACGTGACAATTAATTGTTAATGTACGTAACAGAGAATGTTACAAGAAATGCGAACATTATATGGCCGGTTTAAATTCTAGATTATAAGTTAAAAGGGTCAAAGTTCAAATTCTTAATTTAAGGCAGCTGTGTTGCTAACATTTTGAAAAAAAATGGTTAAACTAATGACAATATATACTAACTAGTTCAGATTTTCAATATATTTTCCAAAGGGTTGCCTAAGACCTTTTTACCGGCGCTAAGAGATATCGGTTTTCTAAAAATCAGAGTGGTGGAGGATCGTCCATCGTCTGTCTTTTAGGACACTGTTTATAATTGGCTCAATGTCACAAACTTCACTCCAAAAAATAAAATAAATCACTCAGTACTCTTATTGTCGTCCCAATATTCCTACGACAGATGGTATAGGAAATAATATTTGATAGCCTGACCTGGTCTTTAAATACTCTTGACAGAAACCCTTGGAATATTACTCCAAGACTTTGTATGTGACAAATAAGTCGTCGCTTTCTTGAATTTTCACCACCGTCTTAAACTCATTAATACCATGTATAGTCAAGCCCAAGACACCGCCACAAGTCCGAGTCTGGGCGTGGAAGCTTCCGCCGATCAGAGACACGAGCCGGTTCGGTCGCGGTGGACACCGAAGCCGGAACAGATCCTGATTCTTGAATCAATCTTCAACAGCGGGATGGTGAATCCACCCAAGAACGACACCGTGAGGATACGAAAGATGCTCGAGAAGTTCGGCTCCGTAGGCGATGCCAATGTCTTCTACTGGTTCCAGAACCGCCGCTCCCGGTCGCGCCGTAGGCAGCGGCAAATCCAGGAATCCCTCGCCACAGGAGAGCCTCCGCGAGCTCCACAGCGGGAGATTCAGTATGAAAGCAGAGGCGTGGCTGCAGGTGGATTTGCACCAAATTCTTTTTTTATGAACACAAGCTCCCGTAATTTGGTGGGATCGGGCTCTTCTTCAATATCTCGTGGGATCAGTGAAAGTGATCACGCTGTTTCTTATAATTTTCATGATTTTTTCTCGTATTCGCCGGGCCTCCAAGAACTGGACCAAAACTCGATCTTTGGACACTCCGATGCTTCAAATTTGCAATATCAAACTCCAGGTACGTACATATTTCTTAATCATGAAAAATAATATATTAAAATCTCATGCATGTCATAAGTTGATCATCTTTTATAAGATGAAGATCAAACTTCATCCCACTTCCATGAAAACCCTAGCTTTCACGCCACAAAAAACTGTATATATAATTGAATTGCGATTTGAAAATTGTTTTTAGTTAAATAAATTTATATATATACATTTATTAATATGATTTTATAGAGGTTTTTATTCTGTTTTTTGTTGAATATATTCCGAAGTTTAATTTTTTTATCGAAATAATACCATAAAATAGAATTGATTCAAACCAAATATATAAATTCTATATTTCAGGAGTGATTACAGTGTTCATAAATGGAGTAGCAACAGATGTGAGTAGGGGGCCTTTTGACATTAAGGCGATGTTTGGGGGGGAATTTGTGTTATTTCATTCGTCGGGGATGCCATTGCAAGTCAATGAGTATGGATTTCTGGTGCACAGCTTGCAGCATGGTGAAAGCTATTTTCTGGTAATTAATTAATTATACATAATTACTTCTTTTTTTATTGTTTTCTTGATTTATTAATTTATGAAAATTATGCCTTGAAAATTGTGTTCAATATTATTAATATAATTCACGTTATATAAGCACGCACGGAATAGTGAATTCCATGATCATCGTCGCCTTTGTATTTATTTATTTTCAACATTTTTTCATTGATTTAATTAAAAAATTAATACCCATCCGAAATAAATTATAAATATGACCACAAAATGCCTTTTTCCAGAAGGGTTTTGGGCTTTGTAAATTTCAAATAATTTCAAATAATATATATATATATATATATATATATATATATATATATATATATATATATATATATTTATATAAATTGGGAAATGGTATGTATCTCCAAATTGCATGCTTTTATTGAACTTTGAAAAAAAGAATATGGTGGATTTTATACTGGGCAGCTCTTTGCCCACTTGTACAGTACTTTAATAATCTGCTTGATTAATTATCTTTCAATTTATTTTCAGGTTCCAAGAAATTCTTGATTTCAAATGGAAGAAACCTGCTTCTGGGGATTTCTAGTAATTTGCAAGAAAATTTGTATTTTTGATCTCGTAATGTTTGTCTACTTTTTTTTGTCGTTTATGTCATCAAATTTCAATTTTAGTCCAGTATCTCATAATTTTTAACTATTGAGTCTTTTTCCATCGAAAATGTTGATGTGACATTCTACAAACGCCAATATCACATCAGCGTTACGTGGAAAAATGACGAAAATGTTAAAAATAGATATAATAGACTAAAACAGAAATTAGATAATATAGAAGACCAAAATCATAATAGACACCTAATGAATCTATGAAATTACGTCGATATTTCCACATATTATGACTAACGTAGGAGACATCTCTATTTTTCTGAGAAATCCCTTAGAAAGAATCGAAGGAATAGATCAAATCCAAAATAAAAAATTTTAAAAAATAAAAAATATAAAAAATTCAATTTTTCAAATTTTTAATTTGTTGTTACCGTAATATATAGTAAATAGAAGTCGTGTTGTATTTTATTTTTCTTTTAATCGTTTAAATTATGTACATTGCATTTAGGAGATAATTAAAAGTGATGTACGGTACTGCCGAAGAGAGAAACATCAATGGTGCACCTTAATATCTTTTAACTTTTTAGCTCAAGCCAATTTGGCTTATAAAAGGCGCCATACATTCATAAATATTGAGAGGATTCAGGTTCAAGTCTCCTCCATCCAAATAAAAATATATATACAGTTAAAATTTTATTATTCGAGAAAATTGCATTCAAATTCTTTTCATGCAATGACATGTTTTTTTATCCTATTATCGATCAACCAACGGTTTTAGTTAACTAGTTCAATTTTTTTTCAAATTTAGTCCTTTTTACACTTACTCTGACGTGACTTCGAAAATGATGACATGATATAAAAAAGGCAAAAACTTGTGTGAGACGGTCTCACGGGTCATATTTGTGAGACGGATCTTTTATTTGGGTCATCCATGAAAAAGTATTACTTTTTATGCTAAGAGTATTACTTTTTATTGTGAATATGGGTAGGGTTGACCCGTCTCACGGATTAAGATCCGTGAGACGGTCTCACATGAGACTAACTCTATAAAAAATAATAATAATCAATAAAAGTTTTCCACATGCCAACTCGATCGGGACGAGTACTTTTAGTCATTCATTATTATTTTAATACAAACTTAAATGTGAGCACAGAGTTCCTTATATATAGAGCAACTCTTGGGTTGATAACTTAATATTAGTGTTCTCGTTAAGAGTCGACGTAGTAAAAAAACGATTTGAAAAAAGACGATCATCGTGTTAGTGTCAATAATTGTGTAAAAAAAGCAAGTTATAAGATAGATTAAGGTACATGGTGGTGCATGCACTGGATACTGAAATGTGTGAAATCCATCTGAGTAGGCTACCGCAGATGTCGGCTTCTCAAGAGATCGACAAGTTTACAAATGTTCCACATCGAATAATAAACTAATAAAAAAATGGATTATAAACACCCACGATCGATGTTATACCACTCATTAACAAACCTTTTGATATGAAACACCTCTTAAATTTATAACATGTCGTTATATATATCATGTTTGGGATAGGAAGAAAGTTACGAATAAAAGACTAATTATTTTGGTTGGAGAGAATTTGTCAAATCCATTAATTACTTGTGTCAATATTATGATGAAAATATGACAAAAAGTAAAAATAGCACAAACTTACAAGATCATGATCCAATCTTTTTCAACTTAAAAGATTCTAAGTCCGAAGTTCATTAAAAAAATTCGAAATAGATCAACTTAGAAGATATTTTGACGATTTCTCGAAAATTGGAGTAATCTCCCTCTTATTTCCTCCTTGTTATGGTTCTTGGATTTTTTTTTTTTTAATGATTATCATTAATGCTAGAGGAGGAGGAGTGGTGGTCTCAAACTCGAGATCTGTCTCATTTTCTGAACAGTACTTGATGTCACTGGGTCAAGAGGCCCGTGATATTCTTGGATCCTTTTCTAGTCATTATATGTTTATGCAGATTTGATTTATTAAGTCATAAACCAAAATTTATTGCTAACTTGTAATAATGCATGCAAGAGCAAAGGCAGGTTCACATGATTATGATTGATTTGTATACATAAGCCGAGACATCCATGAATAAATTAGATTATAACAATTGAAAATAATTTTCAAATATGAATGTCTATATTCGATATATATACAGGAACATCATGTAGTTTTGGATAACTCGACGATTTCCGATATCATGTCGACATCTTTCGATGTCATGTTAGTATTTTATGGTGCAACTTCAGCACTCTGGAGAAATAGAACTGGAAGTGAAAAAAATCAAAATTTATACCACTAAATTAAACTTTCAAAACTTACTGGGGATCAGAATCCAAAATAAAAAACGTCAGTGGACCAAAATATCATATAACAAATTATTTAGAAAGAAGCTGAAACTTTAATTTGTGATGAGAGGCATATATATTTTTGTAATATAGTGTAAACATCGACCCCTCTTTTGTTATTTTTTACATCGTTTTTAGTCAAAGTTTATCCTGGCAGCACAATTTTAACAATGGCATATTTAAACAGCATGATAAACTTAATAAAAATATTGAATTTTCTAAACCATGTTAATAAATCATTAAAATTAAATATTCAGGTCCTTGTTAGCATGAATTTTCCTGTAGGAAATGCTATAATAAAATTATTGAAAAAACCCTTGACGTGTGAGAATCGAGAAGTGCATTAGAGTGCTCATGTGCGCGCACTGTATATGTCAATGATATGTCTGTGTCACGTCAAAAAAGAGATATTATTAAAAAAATATTAACACTGAAATTCAACAATATAAATGCTCAGAATTGCCAAAAATCATCCCAATGCTTACAAAGTAACTAAGGATTTCTTACCCCCTAAGGAGATGTTCGAGTTGGTAGAATATGTGAGAGTTTGACCAATTGTTAAGAGTTCGATTCCTCCTACCAACATCTTTTCGGGCGAGTTTGTCTAGTATAGTTTACGAGATTAACATAGTTTGCAAACTATTGCAAGAACACAAGAGTTTACCCAATGTATACCAAATTATTATAACATGTACAGATTCTTACGTCATAAAAAAGTAAGTATTTCTTCAATAAATAGATGCATTTTCAATTATTTATTACTCAATCTTTAGACAATAAATACCACAATATGTAAATATCCCCAAGTACATTAAGAAACCAATTCAATGGAGGAGATGTTTTAATAAAATTGTAGAAACAGGATACATGTATATCAGCTTTTAAATTGTGATGAAAAATTATAGACAACTCTTGATCATGAGCTGTCATTGCTAAATAATGTTAGTGATAATAATAAAAGGTTCTAGAATATTATAGTATGCGAAAAAAAAAATAAGAAGATGTTAGAAAATTTTAGAGTAGCAAAGATCTAGATTTTTTAAGGCCTATAAATAGGCTTGCACTAAAGCATCCAAAAACAATAAAAAAAAACTGTAACCCTACTATTAGATATTAACTCCTATGTATACTAGCATATCCCAACATCACCAAATTAAAACACACAGAAATAACTATCTTGTTTTAAGTTTAATTTCCTACATGTTTATCTTTAATTGCAGTCATGACGTCTAACACATGGTTTGATTACAATTTTTATCTTAAAAAGTATCCTATCAATTATAACAATACATAAGATTGTTTTCAATATAATTCTTATGGTGCAATTCAAGTCAGGGTGTGATATCTTTAACCAATATAAAATAAACTGTCTTTTAATAACTTAGTTATAGCTATAGCAAAAACCTAAATACTTATCACTCAAGAGTCTATGTTTGGGAAGAGCTAAGAAATCTATAAAGACAATTTTTTGTTATACTAACGCAATGAGTCTCTGTTCAAATGGAGTTCTAGAACTTGGTAATAAAAGAATTTATTTACATAAAAATGGTCTTCTATCAGCCTTTAAATTTTCAAGAAAAGCTATATGTAGTGTTCCATAGATATTTGAATGGATCCCCACTGTGCAATTTTTATTCGAAAACTATGAGCTCATGGTATTGAAAGCAAACTTGTTCATTAAACGAGTTTGATAGAGATCTTTATATATAATATATATTAATGTCTTTCTACATGTGTAACGTACTTGCACAGTCTACGTCTTTTTATATAAGTAGTCTTATTAAAAAGAAATTATAAACTAAATTTGGAAAAAATATTTTTTTATCTCAAAGATATAGATCCACTACAACAATAAATGGCTATTGTGACACTTTTTTGTAGACACTTTTAATTAAATATTGTTACAAATACTTAATAATGACACTTGTAAAAATTAAAAATGTGTAAAATAAAAAAACATATTAGATTAGTTATCCTGACATTTTAAATTGATGTCATTTAATTTTATATGGAGAGAAACAATTATTTTCTCTCATCCAATATTTATCCAACCCAAATATTCTGACCTTTATTTTATCTATTTTTCTCCCCAAAATCTTCACATTGCTCTCCAATTAAAAAAAAAAAACGTAATTAAATGAAAAAATGAGAAAAGCTGGAGAGAACCATCCCACGCCCAATTATCATTCCCGATTAATGAACAAAAGCTACTACTGTTGGCTCTCTCCCTCACCACCCTAGCTGCCGCCGAGCGCCACCCAGACCACCGGACAAGAAGCGTCGAGGTCAGTATGTTTTTCCCCAAGCCCCTGCACCTCTTTTCTACACTGAATCGAGTGGATCCAGCCCTGTTCAAAGTTGACTTGTGCACGAGTTCTTCTTCGATTCCGGTTAGATTTTTCTTTGATTCTTGGTTGTTTGTGTTGTATTTAGTAAGTATTTGAAGCCTATAAACTCCGTTTAGTACGTGTCATAGGATAAATAAATGATTAATAATTAGAGTGATTAAAAAATGAGATATATGGATTAATAGTACGTTGTGATAAATAACATGATGTTTGGTATGATTTTAAAATGATGGATTAATTTTGTAAATTTTATTGTAATGACCAAAATGCCCCAAATGCAAATTAAATATATTCTTAAAATACTTGGATAGATAATTAAATATTTATAATTATAATTTACATTTATCAAAATTAATTTAAATCATTAAAAAAATAAATTAGAATTGAAAAAATATTTATTTCCATAAAAAAATTAATTAACAAGATTACAAATTTATAAAAATTTAATTTAAGATAGATTTGCATTACAATTTATTTTCTTTAAAATGATTGAAAATAATTAAAATATATGAAATTAGTTTATAAAAAAATATAATAAAAATTTAAATATTATATTAATTAATAAATTTTCACTAATTTTAATTTTCATATTATATTGAAGAAAACAATTCAAGGATATTATGGTCAATATACAATTTTATCATGATCATTATTCAAAAATTATTAAGTATCACACCCTTTGAGGATGGATATCTAATCACACAAATAACATGTATAGTGTGAGTTTTCAATCATAATCAAGGGTCTATAGATTAATAAAAAACGAATCAAACGCGAGATAAGAGAATGATTATTAAATAATCAATCCCTTATCATGGCTACCAAACATATGTGTTTCCCCACTTTTCCAGCCACTTTAGCTTGCTTCCGATGAGATTTCGGTGAGTTCTCTGGCAACATTTTCAACATCTAAGGTGAGATTACTGCGGTAATATCTACAAGAATTTTGTGCATTTACAGTGACAAGTTTACATAATCAGATTTTGTGCATTTACAGTGACAAGTTTACAATAATTGTCATTATATAATAATTAGTAACACATATGAAATTGTCATTAACATCTTATAATGACATTAAAAATATCAGAAAGTTTAAGGCGACAATGGAATATATGATATTTGTTGGAGATGTCACTAAAACTTAAATGTCACTAAATATTGAATATGATGACATTTATGAATGTCGCGATAAACATTTATTCTTTTAGTGAGATCCCGAGCCAACAATGATGATAAGGTTGAGTTAATTCTATTGGATAAAAAATCGAGTGATTGGGGTATTTTTGTAGGAAATATGAGTATTTTATGAATTTTTAAAAAAATATTATTATACTATTTTGTCTCTATCAAGCTCAAGTTTTATATATAGTAAAAGATGACCATCGAGAGACTATGTCCCTTTAATATACTATGTTTGGTTCGTTTTTTATTAATCTCGTGTTTGGTTCGTTTTTTATTAATCTATAAGCACTTGATTATGATTAAAAGCCCACACTATTCATGTTATTTGTGTGATTAAATATCCCTCTTTAAAGGGTGTGATAATTAATAATTTTTGAATAGTGATCATGATAAGATTGTATATTGACTATAATACTCTTGAATTATTTTCTTCAATATAATATGAAAATTAAAATTAGTGAAAATTTAATAATTAATATAATATTTAAATTTTTATTATATTTTTTAATAAATTAATTTCATATATTTTAATTATTTTCAATCATTTTAAAGAAAATAAACTGTAATGTAAATCTATCTTAAATTAAATTTTTATAAATTTGTAATCTTGTTAATTATTTTTTTATGAAAAAAATATTTTTTTTAATTCTAATTTTTTTAATGATGTAAATTAATTTTAATAAATGTAAATTATAATTATAAATATTTAACTATCTATCCAGTTATTTTAAGAATATATATTTATTAACACTTGGGACATTTTGGTCATTGCAATAAAATTTACAAAATTAATACATCATTTTAAAATCATACCAAACACCATGTTATTTATCCGACCATACTATTAATCCATATATCTCATTTTTTAATCACTCTAATTACTAATCATTTACTTCTCCTATCACACGTACCGAACGGAGCCTTAGAGTTATAAGGCCGAAAGGATATTACAATATTCATGATAAATCAATGCCAATGACGATTTCATTCGTAGCAATGGAATCGAGATGAGTTTTAGTACTGTATTTGTAATTATGATGGATGTTATTAATTATAGCACTACAAGGAAACAAACCTAAAGTACGGAAAAATTTGTCTGTGAAGCTCATTTTTCTGATTCAAATGAAAGTTTGAGATGGAAAATTCCAACATCCAAAAATCCCAAGCTACTCAAACAAGTATTTAATTTCGAGGACATCAATGGCCAAAGGCTAGTTGAATCCAATGGGATGACATAACAACTAGTGTGTTAACCTTTTGAAGTGTTCAAACCCTATTCATTGTGTAGTATCCACATAACTCCAGCAGGTGCACAGCTGACAAAAGACAAAATTCTAAATGCTCAGACACCAAGCAAAGGCAATTGATGGATCACACCAGACCACGTTGACCATATTCAAAGTCATTGAGCCGAATTTGAGTTCAGTAACCAAGACTTTCTTGGAACTAATGCAACTCTTTGTATTATTGACACAGATGGATTGTCAAGGTACCAGCACTATGGCCAACTCTTCAACTATCAGAGCCACATTAAACAACCAAAAGCACAAAACCAAGTCAACCATCCTTGAACATCCACGGTAGAAAAGTTGGCCACGATTCTTAGAGGAGATACATGCATACATCGTGAAAATGTAAATTTTCTTGTTTTCGTTTTTTCTGGATTTCATGAATGATGAAAAAGTCTACATGAAAGCATGAATGCAAAGATATACCTGCAAGTTGTACTTTGGCCTTAATGTATTTCTCTAGAAACACATCTCTCAACTTTTCGAAAAGAAAATAGGTCGCACCGATAAATAAAAGTGAGATTGAAATTATTTTACATTAAGTGGACATTAAACAGTTATCATAACCTCCACAAGGACTTTCGCAATAGACTACATTCAAAAAAGGTGATCCCAGTCTCACTCGTATTGGTCATAATTCAACCTCTTTTATGTGAGATAATTACATATGCATTAACATATAATTTATGAGACATGCCTTCTAGCAGGATAGAATAAAAAATAATAGGCTTGTGCTACACAAAAAGGCACCTTGCATTCCCTTTCTTTGCTTCTTATAAATCAAGATCGCAAGGCAGAAAGTAGCGTACAACTCTGCATATCATCAAAACAAGCACAGATTCCAGATGACCACACTTCAGGTACATTATGTTTGTGCCGTTGAGCTGCATCCACACGGGTTACTGTTTCTGCTTTTGCATCTGACTGACTCAGAGGAAACTTTAGTTGGTTGAACAGCTTGAACTGTAATATGCACCAAGCATAACAAGAATTCACCAAAATTTCCACATAGGACAGCAGATATTTCCTATTCCATCCAAATATTGAACATGTGTGTGTGCATAAACATATAGGGTTGTCTTGTGCATGGGACCAAAAAAAAACCCCAATGATGTAAAATAGTAAATACATTGCAGGCATTACAGAAATTTACTGGCTCAATCATCCAGTTAAATCATCATGCACTGTAGACGATTCAAGGTCCAAAGCAGAGCAGGTCCAAAGGAAGAACATTGAAAATAATGCTGGCACATTTGAAGAAACTCAAGAAGGACAAGAATCAACTTTCTCCACGATAATTTCACTGATAAGCTCTCAATATTGTTTTTGGATGATCTCTCTCTGCCTATGCCTCTTCATTAACCTGAACAGGACCTGCACTTCCTTGCGGTGAATTAGCCACTTGTCAGCACTCTTGCATGGTTTCAACTGATATACAAAATTTAACAAGTTTTTAAATGATGCCCAAGTCCAAAATTATTAATTCGATAATTTCATATTGAGAAATACACAAACTGTGTTTCAATGCATATTCTTAAAGAAAGACTGCTTCATCAGATTCTCAAAACACAGGCAGATCATTGTCATCAAAAGCTCATCTTGCGATACTAAGTTTCTCACATATTTAGTATTTAACAGCTGCATAAATTTCGGATTATGATCATAGTACTACTTCACGAAAAACAAATACAAATCAAGGAACGAAATTCCAGGAGTTCAACATTTAAGAAACAGACATGATTTCCCTAAATACCCCAAAGAAAATAATCAAACTTTGACCTAAAATGAATCAGAAACATCTTGAAAAATTTGTGGTTACATGAATAAATTGAAGGTTGAAACTCAATCGTGGATTCTCAATCATTAACAGTGTGTTTGGTTCTTTCAAAATATGAATTTAGATTTGGAAATTTAAGTATTTGAAATTTGATTTGGTGTTTGATTTAAAATTTAAAAATGATATTTACAAATCTATTTCTTGTTTGGAGAAAAATGATTCGAATTTAGAATTTTAAAATTTTATTAAGCTACTTTTAGAAATCATCTAAACATAAAACCCAAAGAAATTTAGAAATTAATAATTCTTCTTTGTTATTTGTGTATGTAAATTTAAAAATTAATTATTATTTATTAATCATAATATACATAAAATAATAATTAAAAAATTATCAAACAAATTCAAAATATGAAAATTTAAATCCAGAAAAATTATCAATAAAGAAACCAAAACAATCTAAAACATCAATAAATTCATCAACGAATCTAATGCATAATCAAATTTATATTTTATCCTAAGATGAGTTCATTTTTTAAGGATAATTAACTATTTTAAAAATATTGAAATTTGGAATCAGAAGGTTTCTTGAATTTTGAAAAAAAAAACCGAGAGAGACATGGTGGTGGAGCAAAGAAGCATATTAACAAAACTACCGAAAGTATAGTGAAGTTTATGTAAATCATGCTGACTTCACCAAATCAATTTAATTTGGGTAAAAAAAGTAATTGTATATTTTTAAAATCTTAATCTTACCAAATCTTATCAAATTTGATGGAATTTGGATATACTCATTGAAATCCAATGAAATCCTATGAAATTTTAAACAAATCCGAATTCTTTTTTTGAATCACCTTGTCGAACAGTAAAAATAGGATTTTGAAATTCAAATCCCATAAAATCCTCCCAAATCCTAATTACTAAACCTACTGTAAAGAAAATCGACGGAATTGAGAACAGGCACTGGCCTGAGGTAGAGAACCATAGAAACAAGAAGTGGAGACTTTCCGATTAGATAAATTACGGATTTGTTCGAGGCAGCGCAACAGTGCAATTTCGTAAAACAAAAGCGCTGTAGCGTTTTAAAAATTTCAAAATATGATTTTAAAATTAAAATATTATTTAACTAATTCTTCTTTACCTCAAATTACCTCAACGCGTTTTAAAAATTTCAAAATATGATTTTAAAATTAAAATATTATTTAACTAATTCTTCTTTACCTCAAATTACCTCAACGCGTTTTAAAAATTTCAAAATATGATTTTAAAATTAAAATATTATTTAACTAATTCTTCTTTACCTCAAATTACCTCAACGCGTTTTAAAAATTTCAAAATATGATTTTAAAATTAAAATATTATTTAACTAATTCTTCTTTACCTCAAATTACCTCAACTTTCTTATAGAAAATTAAATAAAATTATAAAAAAATTGAAGTACATTTAGTTATGGGTGGGGGCGTGGGGCTATATTGAAGCAAACTTCTCACTCAAGTTTTCTATAAAAATAACATATTTATAATTTTTTATATAAATATAAAACAAAATAATTAAAATTTCCTCTTATTAATTCTTCTTAAACTTGTCCCTCGATTTTTCTATAAAAATAACATATTTATAATTTTTTATATAAATATAAAACAAAATATTAAAAATTCCTCTTATTAATTCTTCTTAAATCCTAAATCTTAAATAAATTTATAAATCCGAAATTCTAGATTAACATGTAAAAGTCCCAACTTCCATTGCAATTCTAGGTATTTTTTTTATCTGACAATTCTAGGTAGAATAAATATGTTATGAGACGCTCTCACGAACCAGTCAATACCTAGAAAGAAATTTATATTTTTTGAATAAAAAAATAGTTTTTTTCATGAGTCAGGTAAGAGATCCGTCTCACAAAATTATTTGAAAATATCGCTCATAAGAGTTTAGTGTTCTAAGTATCTTGGTTATATAAATATTTTATTGTGGTCTACTTTCATTGTAATCCTAGCTAAGTATTTTGGTTCCATTCTGTAAATCAAATTTTATTTTATTGCTAATGATTTTGTTTCATAGAATTTCGATGTAAATAAACCATTTTGTTATATCGAATACTTATATAGTCTTATTTGATTTAATATCGTTAGAATTTATTGAAATTTATTAGTATGAATTTTTAAACTCTATTTTAGTATCAGTTTATAACTTAATTCAAATAATTCGATAAATAAATTGTTGTTTTTTATTAGAGTGAGGGATGGGTCTTTTGTGAGACGGTCTCACGAATCTTTATCTGTGATACGGGTCAACCCCACCGATATTCATAATAAAAAGTAATATTCTTAGCATAAAAGTAGTACTGTTTAATGGATGACCCAAATAAGATATCTGTCTCACAAAATATGACTCGTGAGACCGCCTCACACAAATTTTTACCTAAAATAAAAAAGTTAAACAAAATAATTTAAAACTTTACTATATATTCAAAGCTTATAACCTCGTGTATGATTTACAGCTTATATAACACCAAAATTTTAAATTTGAGGCGAGATATCGAATTCAAATCCACTTATAACAAATATAACTTGGTCAAACTATTCAGTGACCGGTGATTTTAGGATAAGAGATCGCCAAATAAATTATCCTGAACTGAATCTTTATGATTGGGGGGATATTTAAATTTTCATTGATCAGAGTGCTTTACAGCTCGATTGAGAAGATTAGCTAACCACTTATAATATATATATATATATATATATATATATATATATATATATATATATATATATATATATATAATGTTATTTGGTATGCACATGGGGCGTGGCCCCTATGGAACCCTTTGAACAAGGGTGTTCAGACAAAGAAAAATCAAGAATAGAAAACCGTACAAATCGAAAAAGAATATTGAATTATATATTTGTAAAATCGAAAATTGATCCAACCAATGAATATCCTTATTTTGAAGTACATAAAATCTTATTTGGCAATAATGTAATCAGTGGAACAAAGAAAATTCAAGAAACGTGATATGCTCTGAATTTTTTGGGATACAATAAGAGAAGAAGGCCTACAAAACTTGAAGTTTTGTTGATATATAATGCATGTTTTTCAACATTGGGTGGCCTACATGCACATAAGGTGTATCGAGTCCATAAAAAACCTCGATACATTAACCATATTGTGAAATGAAATATATATATATATATATATATATATATATATATATATATAATTTCTTATAAAATATATGAAAATTGAGATAAATATATCTTATTCAAAATTTACAGTATTTTATTGTAGAAAACGTAAGTTAAAACAGTCTTTGGTAGGAAATGGCTTGATTGTTGCATGATTTACAAAATATGGATTTTTTAATATAGAATGGCTATAATTATAGTTTTTGTTATTAGTCTTTTGTCCAAACATCATTAACAATTAGTTCAACCTCTTATATTCATAAGTTTGGACGGACTAAAAAGACATCATTAATAGGCTAACCTAGATTTCAATATGCCAAATATATTGTTTAATATGTTTGGATTTCATCGAAGCAATGACGATCATGATGATAATATAATACCAAAATTACGGAATAAAATAATAAATAAAAATATAAAAAATTACGTGGTTTCACCCAATATAGGTCGTCGCGTCCACGGAGTTACTGTAAATCTTTATAACAGTAATAAATATTATAAGTGTTACAACAGAACACCCAATATCTCACAATCTCTATTGTAGAGTATAACTGATAAAATATTTTTTACGACTCTCACAAGATAACCTCTTAACACTTTACTCTCTAAGAAGCTTTGAATTACTTCGATTTGGGATGTATTAAATTGAATTGAAGCGAAAGCAGTTGTGAATTTAATTCCTCCGAGATTATGTTATAGCCACCAACCATTGACAATTGTTTTCGAATTACAATTTTTCAAATCACATTGGTACACATAACATTTCTTTCACTTGAAGCCTTGATTTCAATCAATTCTTCTCACCATCAACGTCATAGCTCATTTTTCTTTTATACTTGCAGTCTAACTGAAGTTGAACCATCAATATTCACGGTCTTTGTGAACCTATCAGCTGGATTAATTCTTGCTTCCATGAATCTTCTTAATCATCAAGAATCCATATTCCAATACTGATATAATGAAATAGTACTTTACCAGTATATGCTTTGTCATAGCATGATAAATATGATTTTTTGCTAAATAAATAGCACTTTGACTATCACAATGTAACGTACATGTGAAAAGGTTTTAAAAATAAATTCAAAAAAGCTACAAATATTTGAGTTACATTACACTAAGTCAATACACTAAGTCAAGTATTTTAGTATATCATATCTATAAGGGGTTTCTAAATTCATGGAATGTCTGTAATTTATTCTTAAAATCAAAATATCGTCCCATTTTGTTTTAAAGTAGCATCAAGATCTATGATATATCTTTGGGTTCACTCCCTACCCACAAAATTGTGGTACTATGTCATACAAAATGTGGTACACTTCATGTGGAAATGTGGTACACTTCATGTGAAAATGTGGTACTAAAAAAGTACCTAG